>NC_064925.1:582213066-583463066 GCF_023897955.1 Schistocerca gregaria
TCTAAGTTGATGTAATAGCCAGTGACAGGTAGTACAATTCAAGTTTTAGGTATCGATTATTGACTTTTTAGCTGGCTTTGGTGCCTTGGACATGAGCTACGACCTTGAGATTCTGCGTGAATGGAGGACTAGCAGCAGAGTTGCACGGGAGAATGTGAAAAGTGTTTATATGTAGTAAAAACCTTAGAAATTCGTCCGTTTTCGTCATTTGTTATCGAATCGACTGAAAGCCAGATAGTCACATTGGCCGCTCTTCTCTCTGAAACGCTTGTACTTATCGTCTGCAAAGCTATGTCACGTGCTGCGGTATGCGGAGACACTAAAATCACCATAGTGGAACACAGGTGAAGCTACTAAGTTGATGCAATAGCCAGTAAGAAGTAGTCCAATTCAAGAATTAGGTATCGATTATTGACTTTTTAGCTGGCTTCGGTACCTTGGACATTAGCTAGGACCTTAAGATTCTGCATAAAAGGAGGACTAGCAGCCCAGTTGCACGGGAGAATGTGAAAAGTGTTCATATGCAGTAAAAACCTGAGAAATCCGTCCGTTTTCGTCATTTGTTATCGAATCGACTTAAAGCCAGATCGTCACATTGGTCGCTCTTCTCTCTGAAACGGTTGTGCTTATCGTCTGCAAAACTATGTCGCGTGCTGCGGCATGCGGAGAAACTAAAAGCACCATAGTAGGTCACAGATGAAGCTTCTAAGATGATGTATTAGCCAGTAAGAAGTAGTACAATTCAAGTTTTAGGTATCGATTATTGACTTTTTAGCTGGCTTTGGTGCCTTGGACATGAGCTAGGACCTTAACATTCTGCATGAAAGGAGGACTAGCAGCCGAGTTGCACGGGAGAATGTGAAAAGTGTTCATATGCAGTAAAAACCTGAGAAATCCGTCCGTTTTCGTCATTTGTTATCGAATCGACTTAAAGCCAGATCGTCACATTGGCCGCTCTTCTCTCTGAAACGGTTGTGCTTATCGTCTGCAAAACTATGTCGCGTACTGTGGTATTCGGAGACACTAAAAGCAAAATAGTAGATCACAGATGAAGCTCCTAAGATGATGTAATAGCCAGTAAGAAGTAGTACAATTCAAGTTTTAGGTAATGAATATTGATCTTTTAGCTGGCTTTGGTGCCTTGGACATGAGCTTGGACCTTAAGATTCTGCATGAAAGGAGGACTAGCAGCCGAATTGCACGAGAGAATGTGAAAAGTGTTCATATGTAGTAAAAACCTGAGAAATCCGTCCGTTTTCGTCATTTGCTATCGAATCGACTTAAAGCCAGATCGAAACATTGGCCGCTCTTCTCTCTGAAACGGTTGTACGTATCGTCTGCAAAGCTATGTCGCGTACTGCGGTATTCGGAGACACTAAAAGCACCATAGTAGAACACAGATGAAGCTCCTAAGATGATGTAATAGCCAGTAAGATGTAGTACAATTCAAGTTGTAGGTATCGGTTATTGACTTTTTAGCTGGCTTTGGTGCCTTGGACATGAGCTAGGACCTTAAGATTCTGCATGAAAGGAGGACTAGCAGCCGACTTGCACGGGAGAATGTGAAAAGTGTTCATATGTAGTAAAAACCTGAGAAATCCGTCCGTTTTCGTCATTTGTTATCGAATCGAGTTAAAGCCAGATCGTCACATTGGCTGCTCTTCTCTCTGAAACGGTTGTACTTATCGTCTGCAAAGCTATGTCGCGTGCTGCGCTACGCGGAGGCACTAATAGCACCATAGTAGAACACAGATGAAGCTTCTAAGTTGATGTAATAGCCAGTAAGAAGTAGTACAATTCAAGTTTTAGGTATCGATTATTGACTTCTTAGCGGGCTTTGGTGCCTTGGACATGAGCTAGGACCTTAACATTCTGCATGAAAGGAGGACTATCAGCCGAGTTGCACGGGAGAATGTGAAAAGTGTTCATATGTAATAAAAACCTGAGAAATCCGTCCGTTTTCGTCATTTGTTATCGAATCGACTTAAAGCCAGATCGTCACATTGGCCGCTCTTCTATCTGAAACGGTTGTACTTATCGTCTACAAAGCTATGTCGCGTGCTGCGCTATGCGGAGACACTAAAAGCACCATAGTAGAACACAGATGAAGCTTCTAAGTTGATGTAATAGCCAGTAAGAAGTAGTACGATTCAAGTTTTAGGTATCGATTATTGCCTTTTTAGCTGGCTTTGGTGCCTTGGACATGAGCTAGGACCTTGGGATTCTGCATGAAAGGAGGAGTAGCAGCCGAGTAGCACGGGAGAATGTGAAAAGTGTTCATATGTAGTAAAAACCTGAGAAATCCGTCCGTTTTCGTCATTTGTTATCGAATCGACTTAAAGCCAGATCGTCACATTGGCCGCTCTTCTCTCTGAAACGGTTGTACTTATCGTCTGCAAAGCTGTCTCGCGTGCTGCGGTATGCGGAGAAACTAAAAGCACCGTAGTAGAACACAGATGAAGCTTCTAAGTTGATGTAATAGCCAGTAAGAAGATAGGTATCGATTATTGACTTTTTAGCTGGCTTTGGTGCCTTGGACATGAGCTAGGACCTTAACATTCTGCATGAAAGGAGGACTAGCAGCCGCGTTGCTCGTGAGAATGTGAAAAGTGTTCATATGTAGTAAAAACCTGAGAAATCCGTCCGGTTTCGTCATTTGTTATCGAATCGAGTTAAAGCCAGATCGTCACATTGGCCGCTCTTCTCTCTGAAACGGTTGTACTTATCGTCTGCAAAGCTATGTCGCGTGCTGCGGTATGCTGAGACACTAAAAGCACCATAGTAGAACACAGATGAAGCTTCTAAGTTGATGTAATAGCCAGTAAGAAGTAGTACAATTCAAGTTTTAGGTATCGATTATTGACTTCTTAGCTGGCATTGGTGCCTTGTACATGAGCTAGGACCTTAAGATTCTGCATGAAAGGAGGAGTAGCAGCCGAGTTGCACGGGAGAATGTGAAAAGTGTTTATATGTAGTAAAAACCGGAGAAATTCGTCCGTTTTCGTCATTTGTTATCGAATCGACTGAAAGCCAGATCGTCACATTGGCCGCTCTTCTCTCTGAAACGGTTGTACTTATCGTCTGCAAAGCTATGTCGCGTACTACGGTATTCGGAGACACTAAAAGCACCATAGTAGAACACAGATGAAGCTTCTAAGTTGATGTAATAGCCAGTAAGAAGTAGTACAAGTCAAGTTTTAGGTATCGATTATTGACTTTTTAGCTGGCTTTGGTGCCTTGGACATGAGCTATTACCTTAAGATTCTGCATGAAAGGAGGACTAGCAGCCGAGTTGCACGGGAGAATGTGAAAAGTGTTCATATGTAGTAAAAACCTGAGAAATCCGTCCGTTTTCGTCATTTGTTATAGAATCGACTTAAAGCCAGATCGTCACATTAACCGCTCTTCTCTCTGAAACGGTTGTATTTATCGTCTGCAAAGCTATGTCGCGTACTGCGGTATGCGGAGACACAAAAAGCACCATAGTAGAACACAGATCAAGCTTCTAAGTTGATGTAATAGCCAGTAAGATGTAGTACAGTTCAAGTTTTAGGTATTGAATATTGACCTTTTAGCTGGCTTTGGTGCCTTGGACATGAGCTAGGACCTTAAGATTCTGCATGAAAGGAGGACTAGCAGCCGAGTTGCACGGGGGAATGTGAAAAGTGTTCATATGTAGTAAAAACCTGAGAAATCCGTCCGTTTTCGTCATTTGTTATCGAATTGAATTAAAGCCAGATCGTCACATTGGCCGCTCTTCTCTCTGAAACGGTTGTACTTATCGTCTGCAAAGCTGTCTCGCGTGCTGCGGTATGCGGAGAAACTAAAAGCACCGTAGTAGAACACAGATGAAGCTTCTAAGTTGATGTAATAGCCAGTAAGAAGATAGGTATCGATTATTGACTTTTTAGCTGGCTTTGGTGCCTTGGACATGAGCTAGGACCTTAACATTCTGCATGAAAGGAGGACTAGCAGCCGCGTTGCTCGTGAGAATGTGAAAAGTGTTCATATGTAGTAAAAACCTGAGAAATCCGTCCGGTTTCGTCATTTGTTATCGAATCGAGTTAAAGCCAGATCGTCACATTGGCCGCTCTTCTCTCTGAAACGGTTGTACTTATCGTCTGCAAAGCTATGTCGCGTGCTGCGGTATGCTGAGACACTAAAAGCACCATAGTAGAACACAGATGAAGCTTCTAAGTTGATGTAATAGCCAGTAAGAAGTAGTCCAATTCAAGTTTTAGGTATCGATTATTGACTTTTTAGCTTGCTATGGTGCCTTGGACATGAGCTAGGACTTTAAGATTCTGCATAAAAGGAGAACTAGCAGCCCAGTTGCACGGGAGAATGTAAGAAGTGCTCATATGTAGTAAAAACCTGAGAAATCCGTCCGTTTTCGTCATTTGTTATCGAATCGACTTAAAGCCAGATCGTCACATTGGCCGCTCTTCTCTCTGAAACGGTTGTACTTATCTTCTGCAAAGCTATGTCGCGTACTGCGGTATGTGGAGACACTAATAGCACCATAGTAGAACAGAGATGTAGCTTCTAAGTTGATGTAATAGATAGTAAGAAGAAGTAGAATTCAAGTTTTAGGTATCGATTATTGACTTTTTAGCTGGCTTTGGTGCCTTGGACATGAGCAAGGACCTTAGCATTCTGCATGAAAGGAGGACTAGTAGCCGAGTTGCACGGGAGAATGTGAAAAGTGTTCATATGTAGTAAAAACCTGAGAAATCCGTTCGTTTTCGTCATTTGTTATCGAATCAACTTAAAGCCAGATCGTCACATTGGCCACTCTTCTCCGTGAAACGGTTGTACTTATCGTCTGCAAAGCTGTGTCACGTGCTGCGGTATGCGGAGACACGAATATCATCATAGTAGAACACAGATGAAACTTCTAAGTTGATGTAATAGCCAGTGAGAAGTAGTACAATTCAAGTTTTAGGTATCGATTATTGACTTTTTAGCTGGCTTTGGTGCGTTGGACATGAGCTACGACCTTGAGATTCTGCGTGAATGGAGGATTAGCAGCAGAGTTGCACGGGAGAATGTGAAAAGTGTTCGCATGTAGTAAAAACCTGAGAAATCCGTCCGTTTTCTTCATTTGTTATCGAATCGACTTAAAGCCAGATCGTCACATTGGCCGCTCGTCTCTCTGAAACGGTTGTACTTATCGTCTACAAAGCTATGTCGCGTGCTGCGGTATGCGGAGACACTAAAATCACCATAGTAGAACACAGATGAAGCTACTAAGTTGATGTAATAGCCAGTAAGAAGTAGTACAATTCAAGTTTTAGGTAATGAATATTGACCTTTTAGCTGGCTTTGGTGCCTTGGACATGAGCTAGGACCTTAAGATTCTGCATGAAAGGAGGACTAGCAGCCGAGTTGCACGGGAGAATGTGAAAAGTGTTCATATGTAGTAAAAACCTGAGAAATCCGTCCGTTTTCGTCATTTGTTATCGAATCGACTTAAAGCCAGATCGTCACATTGGCCGCTCTTCTCTCTGAAACGGTTGTATTTTTCGTCTGCAAAGCTATGTCGCGTGCTGCGCTATGCGGAGACACTAAAAGCACCATAGTAGAACACAGATGAAACTTCTAAGTTGATGTAATAGCCAGTAAGAAGTAGTACAAATCAAGTTTTTGGTATCGATTATTGACTTCTTAGCCGGCTTTGGTGCCTTGGACATGAGCTAGGACCTTAAGACTCTGCATGAAAGGAGGAGTATCAGCCGAGTTGCACGGGAGAATGTGAAAAGTGTTTATATGTAGTAAAAACAGGAGAAATTCGTCCGTTTTCGTCATCTGTTATCGAATCGACTGAAAGCCAGATAGTCACATTGGCCGCTCTTCTCTCTGAAACGCTTGTACTTATCGTCTGCAAAGCTATGTCACGTGCTGCGGTATGCGGAGACACTAAAATCACCATAGTAGAACACAGGTGAAGCTACTAAGTTGATGCAATAGCCAGTAAGAAGTAGTCCAATTCAAGAATTAGGTATCGATTATTGACTTCTTAGCTGGCTTCGGTACCTTGGACATGAGCTAGGACCTTAAGATTCTGCATAAAAGGAGGACTAGCAGCCGAGTTGCACGGGAGAATGTGAAAAGTGTTCATATGCAGTAAAAACCTGAGAAATCCGTCCGTTTTCGTCATTTGTTATCGAATCGACTTAAAGCCAGATCGTCACATTCGCCGCTCTTCTCTCTGAAACGGTTGTGCTTATCGTCTGCAAAACTATGTCGCGTGCTGCGGTATGCGGAGAAACTAAAAGCACCATAGTAGGTCACAGATGAAGCTTCTAAGATGATGTATTAGCCAGTAAGAAGTAGTCCAATTCAAGATTTAGGTATTGAATATTGACCTTTTAGCTGGCTTTGGTGCCTTGGACATGAGCAAGGACCTTAAGATTCTGCATGAAAGGTGGACTAGCAGCCGAGTTGCACGGGAGAATGTGAAAAGTGTTCATATGTAGTAAAAACCTGAGAAATCCGTCCGTTTTCGTCATTTGTTATCGAATCGACTTAAAGCCAGATCATCACATTGGCCGCTCGTCTCTCTGAAACGGTTGTACTTATCGTCTACAAAGCTATGTCGCGTGCTGCAGTATGCGGAGACACTAAAATCACCATAGTAGAACACAGATGAAGCTACTAAGTTGATGCAATAGCCAGTAAGAAGTAGTCCAATTCAAGATATAGGTATTGAATATTGACCTTTTAGCTGGCTTTGGTGCCTTGGACATGAGCAAGGACCTTAAGATTCTGCATGAAAGGTGGACTAGCAGCCGAGTTGCACGGGAGAATGTGAAAAGTGTTCATATGTAGTAAAAACCTGAGAAATCCGTCCGTTTTCGTCATTTGTTATCGAATCGACTTAATGCCAGATCATCACATTGGCCGCTCTGCTCTCTGAAACGGTTGTACTTATCGTCTGCAAAGCTATGTCATGTACTGCGGTATTCGGAGACACTAAAAGCACCATAGTAGAACACAGATCAAGCTCCTAAGATGATGTAATAGCCAGTAAGAAGTAGTACAATTCAAGTTTTAGGTAATGAATATTGACCTTTTAGCTGGCTTTGGTGCCTTGGACATGAGCTAGGACCTTAAGATTCTGCATGAAAGGAGGACTAGCAGCCGAGTTGCACGGGAGAATGTGAAAAGTGTTCATATGTAGTAAAAACCTGAGAAATCCGTCCGTTTTCGTCATTTGTTATCGAATCGACTTAAAGCCAGATCGTCACATTGGCCGCTCTTCTCTCTGAAACGGTTGTATTTTTCGTCTGCAAAGCTATGTCGCGTGCTGCGCTATGCGGAGACACTAAAAGCACCATAGTAGAACACAGATGAAACTTCTAAGTTGATGTAATAGCCAGTAAGAAGTAGTACAAATCAAGTTTTTGGTATCGATTATTGACTTCTTAGCCGGCTTTGGTGCCTTGGACATGAGCTAGGACCTTAAGACTCTGCATGAAAGGAGGAGTATCAGCCGAGTTGCACGGGAGAATGTGAAAAGTGTTTATATGTAGTAAAAACAGGAGAAATTCGTCCGTTTTCGTCATTTGTTATCGAATCGACTGAAAGCCAGATAGTCACATTGGCCGCTCTTCTCTCTGAAACGTTTGTACTTATCGTCTGCAAAGCTATGTCACGTGCTGCGGTATGCGGAGACACTAAAATCACCATAGTAGAACACAGGTGAAGCTACTAAGTTGATGCAATAGCCAGTAAGAAGTAGTCCAATTCAAGAATTAGGTATCGATTATTGACTTCTTAGCTGGCTTCGGTACCTTGGACATGAGCTAGGACCTTAAGATTCTGCATAAAAGGAGGACTAGCAGCCGAGTTGCACGGGAGAATGTGAAAAGTGTTCATATGCAGTAAAAACCTGAGAAATCCGTCCGTTTTCGTCATTTGTTATCGAATCGACTTAAAGCCAGATCGTCACATTGGCCGCTCTTCTCTCTGAAACGGTTGTGCTTATCGTCTGCAAAACTATGTCGCGTGCTGCGGTATGCGGAGAAACTAAAAGCACCATAGTAGGTCACAGATGAAGTTTCTAAGATGATGTATTAGCCAGTAAGAAGTAGTCCAATTCAAGATTTAGGTATTGAATATTGACCTTTTAGCTGGCTTTGGTGCCTTGGACATGAGCAAGGACCTTAAGATTCTGCATGAAAGGTGGACTAGCAGCCGAGTTGCACGGGAGAATGTGAAAAGTGTTCATATGTAGTAAAAACCTGAGAAATCCGTCCGTTTTCGTCATTTGTTATCGAATCGACTTAAAGCCAGATCATCACATTGGCCGCTCTGCTCTCTGAAACGGTTGTACTTATCGTCTGCAAAGCTATGTCGTGTACTGCGGTATTCGGAGACACTAAAAGCACCATAGTAGAACACAGATGAAGCTCCTAAGATGATGTAATAGCCAGTAAGAAGTAGTACAATTCAAGTTTTAGGTAATGAATATTGACCTTTTAGCTGGCTTTGGTGCCTTGGACATGAGCTAGGACCTTAAGATTCTGCATGAAAGGAGGACTAGCAGCCGAGTTGCACGGGAGAATGTGAAAAGTGTTCATATGTAGTAAAAACCTGAGAAATCCGTCCGTTTTCGTCATTTGTTATCGAATCGACTTAAAGCCAGATCGTCACATTGGCCGCTCTTCTCTCTGAAACGGTTGTATTTTTCGTCTGCAAAGCTATGTCGCGTGCTGCGCTATGCGGAGACACTAAAAGCACCATAGTAGAACACAGATGAAACTTCTAAGTTGATGTAATAGCCAGTAAGAAGTAGTACAAATCAAGTTTTTGGTATCGAATATTGACTTCTTAGCCGGCTTTGGTGCCTTGGACATGAGCTAGGACCTTAAGACTCTGCATGAAAGGAGGAGTATCAGCCGAGTTGCACGGGAGAATGTGAAAAGTGTTTATATGTAGTAAAAACAGGAGAAATTCGTCCGTTTTCGTCATTTGTTATCGAATCGACTGAAAGCCAGATAGTCACATTGGCCGCTCTTCTCTCTGAAACGCTTGTACTTATCGTCTGCAAAGCTATGTCACGTGCTGCGGTATGCGGAGACACTAAAATCACCATAGTAGAACACAGGTGAAGCTACTAAGTTGATGCAATAGCCAGTAAGAAGTAGTCCAATTCAAGAATTAGGTATCGATTATTGACTTCTTAGCTGGCTTCGGTACCTTGGACATGAGCTAGGACCTTAAGATTCTGCATAAAAGGAGGACTAGCAGCCGAGTTGCACGGGAGAATGTGAAAAGTGTTCATATGCAGTAAAAACCTGAGAAATCCGTCCGTTTTCGTCATTTGTTATCGAATCGACTTAAAGCCAGATCGTCACATTGGCCGCTCTTCTCTCTGAAACGGTTGTGCTTATCGTCTGCAAAACTATGTCGCGTGCTGCGGTATGCGGAGAAACTAAAAGCACCATAGTAGGTCACAGATGAAGCTTCTAAGATGATGTATTAGCCAGTAAGAAGTAGTACAATTCAAGTTTTAGGTATCGATTATTGACTTTTTAGCTGGCTTTGGTGCCTTGGACATGAGCTAGGACCTTAAGATTCTGCATGAAAGGAGGACTAGCAGCCGAGTTGCACGGGAGAATGTGAAAAGTGTTCATATGCAGTAAAAACCTGAGAAATCCGTCCGTTTTCGTCATTTGTTATCGAATCGACTTAAAGCCAGATCGTCACATTGGCCGCTCTTCTCTCTGAAACGGTTGTGCTTATCGTCTGCAAAACTATGTCGCGTGCTGCGGTATGCGGAGAAACTAAAAGCACCATAGTAGATCACAGATGAAGCTTCTAAGATGATGTAATAGCCAATAAGAAATAGTACAATTTAAGTTTTAGGTATCGATTATTGACTTTTTAGCTGGCTTTGGTGCCTTGGACATGAGCTAGGACCTTAACATTCTGCATGAAAGAAGGACTAGCAGCCGAGTTGCACGGGAGAATGTGAAAAGTGTTCATATTTAGTAAAAACCTGAGAAATCCGTCCGTTTTCGTCATTTGCTATCGAATCGACTTAAAGCCAGATCGTCACATTGGCCGCTCTTCTCTCTGAAACGGTTGTACGTATCGTCTGCAAAGCTATGTCGCGTACTGTGGTATTCGGAGACACTAAAAGCAAAATAGTAGATCACAGATGAAGCTCCTAAGATGATGTAATAGCCAGTAAGAAGTAGTACAATTCAAGTTTTAGGTAATGAATATTGACATTTTAGCTGGCTTTGGTGCCTTGGACATGAGCTTGGACCTTAAGATTCTGCATGAAAGGAGGACTAGCAGCCGAGTTGCACGAGAGAATGTGAAAAGTGTTCATATGTAGTAAAAACCTGAGAAATCCGTCCGTTTTCGTCATTTGCTATTGAATCGACTTAAAGCCAGATCGTCACATTGGCCGCTCTTCTCTCTGAAACGGTTGTACGTATCGACTGCAAAGCTATGTCGCGTACTGCGGTATTCGGAGACACTAAAATCACCATAGTAGAACACAGATGAAGCTCCTAAGATGATGTAATAGCCAGTAAGATGTAGTACAATTCAAGTTGTAGGTATCGGTTATTGACTTTTTAGCTGGCTTTGGTGCCTTGGACATGAGCTAGGACCTTAAGATTCTGCATGAAAGGAGGACTAGCAGCCGAGTTGCACGGGAGAATGTGAAAAGTGTTCATATGTAGTAAAAACCTGAGAAATCCGTCCGTTTTCGTCATTTGTTATCGAATCGAGTTAAAGCCAGGTCGTCACATTGGCTGCTCTTCTCTCTGAAACGGTTGTACTTATCGTTGCAAAGCTATGTCGCGTGCTGCGCTACGCGGAGGCACTAAAAGCACCATAGTAGAACACAGATGAAGCTTCTAAGTTGATGTAATAGCCAGTAAGAAGTAGTACAATTCAAGTTTTAGGTATCGATTATTGACTTCTTAGCGGGCTTTGGTGCCTTGGACATGAGCTAAGACCTTAACATTCTGCATGAAAGGAGGACTATCAGCCGAGTTGCACGGGAGAATGTGAAAAGTGTTCATATGTAATAAAAACCTGAGAAATCCGTCCGTTTTCGTCATTTGTTATCGAATCTACTTAAAGCCAGATCGTCACATTGGCCGCTCTTCTATCTGAAACGGTTGTACTTATCGTCTACAAAGCTATGTCGCGTACTGCGCTATGCGGAGACACTAAAAGCACCATAGTAGAACACAGATGAAGCTTCTAAGTTGATGTAATAGCCAGTAAGAAGTAGTACAAT
The DNA here is from genome assembly GCF_023897955.1 of Schistocerca gregaria. Taxonomy (NCBI): domain Eukaryota; kingdom Metazoa; phylum Arthropoda; class Insecta; order Orthoptera; family Acrididae; genus Schistocerca; species Schistocerca gregaria. The sequence goes on from NC_064925.1 coordinate 582,224,336, forward strand.
TCAAGTTTTAGGTATCGATTATTGCCTTTTTAGCTGGATTTGGTGCCTTGGACATGAGCTAGGACCTTGGGATTCTGCATGAAAGGAGGAGTAGCAGCCGAGTTGCACGGGAGAATGTGAAAAGTGTTCATATGTAGTAAAAACCTGAGAAATTCGTCCGTTTTCATTTGTTATCGAATCGACTTAAAGCCAGATCGTCACATTGGCCGCTCTTCTCTCTGTAGCGCTTGTACTTATCGTCTGCAAAGCTATGTCGCGTACTACGGTATTCGGAGACACTAAAAGCACCATAGTAGAACACAGATGAAGCTTCTAAGTTGATGTAATAGCCAGTAAGAAGTAGTACAATTCAAGTTTTAGGTATCGATTATTGACTTTTTAGCTGGCTTTGGTGCCTTGGACATGAGCTATTACCTTAAGATTCTGCATGAAAGGAAGACTAGCTGCCGAGTTGCACGGGAGAATGTGAAAAGTGTTCATATGTAGTAAAAACCTGAGAAATCCGTCCGTTTTCGTCATTTGCTATCGAATCGACTTAAAGCCAGATCGTCACATTGGCCGCTCTTCTCTCTGAAACGGTTGTACGTATCGTCTGCAAAGCTATGTCGCGTACTGCGGTATTCGGAGACACTAAAAGCACCATAGTAGAACACAGATGAAGCTCCTAAGATGATGTAATAGCCAGTAAGATGTAGTACAATTCAAGTTGTAGGTATCGGTTATTGACTTTTTAGCTGGCTTTGGTGCCTTGGACATGAGCTAGGACCTTAAGATTCTGCATGAGAGGAGGACTAGTAGCCGAGTTGCACGGGAGAATGTGAAAAGTGTTCATATGTAGTAAAAACCTGAGAAATCCGTTCGTTTTCGTCATTTGTTATCGAATCAACTTAAAGCCAGATCGTCACATTGGCCACTCTTCTCCGTGAAACGGTTGTACTTATCGTCTGCAAAGCTGTGTCACGTGCTGCGGTATGCGGAGACACGAATATCATCATAGTAGAACACAGATGAAACTTCTAAGTTGATGTAATAGCCAGTGAGAAGTAGTACAATTCAAGTTTTAGGTATCGATTATTGACTTTTTAGCTGGCTTTGGTGCCTTGGACATGAGCTACGACCTTGAGATTCTGCGTGAGTGGAGGACTAGCAGCAGAGTTGCACGGGAGAATGTGAAAAGTGTTCGCATGTAGTAAAAACCTGAGAAATCCGTCCGTTTTCTTCATTTGTTATCGAATCGACTTAAAGCCAGATCGTCACATTGGCCGCTCGTCTCTCTGAAACGGTTGTACTTATCGTCTACAAAGCTATGTCGCGTGCTGCGGTATGCGGAGACACTAAAATCACCATAGTAGAACACAGATGAAGCTACTAAGTTGATGCAATAGCCAGTAAGAAGTAGTCCAATTCAAGATTTAGGTATTGAATATTGACCTTTTAGCTGGCTTTGGTGCCTTGGACATGAGCAAGGACCTTAAGATTCTGCATGAAAGGTGGACTAGCAGCCGAGTTGCACGGGAGAATGTGAAAAGTGTTCATATGTAGTAAAAACCTGAGAAATCCGTCCGTTTTCGTCATTTGTTATCGAATCGACTTAAAGCCAGATCATCACATTGGCCGCTCTGCTCTCTGAAACGGTTGTACTTATCGTCTGCAAAGCTATGTCGTGTACTGCGGTATTCGGAGACACTAAAAGCACCATAGTAGAACACAGATGAAGCTCCTAAGATGATGTAATAGCCAGTAAGAAGTAGTACAATTCAAGTTTTAGGTAATGAATATTGACCTTTTAGCTGGCTTTGGTGCCTTGGACATGAGCTAGGACCTTAAGATTCTGCATGAAAGGAGGACTAGCAGCCGAGTTGCACGGGAGAATGTGAAAAGTGTTCATATGTAGTAAAAACCTGAGAAATCCGTCCGTTTTCGTCATTTGTTATCGAATCGACTTAAAGCCAGATCGTCACATTGGCCGCTCTTCTCTCTGAAACGGTTGTATTTTTCGTCTGCAAAGCTATGTCGCGTGCTGCGCTATGCGGAGACACTAAAAGCACCATAGTAGAACACAGATGAAACTTCTAAGTTGATGTAATAGCCAGTAAGAAGTAGTACAAATCAAGTTTTTGGTATCGATTATTGACTTCTTAGCCGGCTTTGGTGCCTTGGACATGAGCTAGGACCTTAAGACTCTGCATGAAAGGAGGAGTATCAGCCGAGTTGCACGGGAGAATGTGAAAAGTGTTTATATGTAGTAAAAACAGGAGAAATTCGTCCGTTTTCGTCATTTGTTATCGAATCGACTGAAAGCCAGATAGTCACATTGGCCGCTCTTCTCTCTGAAACGCTTGTACTTATCGTCTGCAAAGCTATGTCACGTGCTGCGGTATGCGGAGACACTTAAATCACCATAGTAGAACACAGGTGAAGCTACTAAGTTGATGCAATAGCCAGTAAGAAGTAGTCCAATTCAAGAATTAGGTATCGATTATTGACTTCTTAGCTGGCTTCGGTACCTTGGACATGAGCTAGGACCTTAAGATTCTGCATAAAAGGAGGACTAGCAGCCGAGTTGCACGGGAGAATGTGAAAAGTGTTCATATGCAGTAAAAACCTGAGAAATCCGTCCGTTTTCGTCATTTGTTATCGAATCGACTTAAAGCCAGATCGTCACATTGGCCGCTCTTCTCTCTGAAACGGTTGTGCTTATCGTCTGCAAAACTATGTCGCGTGCTGCGGTATGCGGAGAAACTAAAAGCACCATAGTAGGTCACAGATGAAGCTTCTAAGATGATGTATTAGCCAGTAAGAAGTAGTACAATTCAAGTTTTAGGTATCGATTATTGACTTTGTAGCTGGCTTTGGTGCCTTGGACATGAGCTAAGACCTTAAGATTCTGCATGAAAGGAGGACTAGCAGCCGAGTTGCACGGGAGAATGTGAAAAGTGTTCATATGCAGTAAAAACCTGAGAAATCCGTCCGTTTTCGTCATTTGTTATCGAATCGACTTAAAGCCAGATCGTCACATTGGCCGCTCTTCTCTCTGAAACGGTTGTGCTTATCGTCTGCAAAACTATGTCGCGTGCTGCGGTATGCGGAGAAACTAAAAGCACCATAGTAGATCACAGATGAAGCTTCTAAGATGATGTAATAGCCAATAAGAAATAGTACAATTTAAGTTTTAGGTATCGATTATTGACTTTTTAGCTGGCTTTGGTGCCTTGGACATGAGCTAGGACCTTAACATTCTGCATGAAAGAAGGACTAGCAACCGAGTTGCACGGGAGAATGTGAAAAGTGTTCATATTTAGTAAAAACCTGAGAAATCCGTCCGTTTTCGTCATTTGCTATCGAATCGACTTAAAGCCAGATCGTCACATTGGCCGCTCTTCACTCTGAAACGGTTGTACGTATCGTCTGCAACGCTATGTCGCGTACTGTGGTATTCGGAGACACTAAAAGCAAAATAGTAGATCACAGATGAAGCTCCTAAGATGATGTAATAGCCAGTAAGAAGTAGTACAATTCAAGTTTTAGGTAATGAATATTGACATTTTAGCTGGCTTTGGTGCCTTGGACATGAGCTTGGACCTTAAGATTCTGCATGAAAGGAGGACTAGCAGCCGAGTTGCACGAGAGAATGTGAAAAGTGTTCATATGTAGTAAAAACCTGAGAAATCCGTCCGTTTTCGTCATTTGCTATCGAATCGACTTAAAGCCAGATCGTCACATTGGCCGCTCTTCTCTCTGAAACGGTTGTACGTATCGTCTGCAAAGCTATGTCGCGTACTGCGGTATTCGGAGACACTAAAAGCACCATAGTAGAACACAGATGAAGCTCCTAAGATGATGTAATAGCCAGTAAGATGTAGTACAATTCAAGTTGTAGGTATCGGTTATTGACTTTTTAGCTGGCTTTGGTGCCTTGGACATGAGCTAGGACCTTAAGATTCTGCATGAAAGGAGGACTAGCAGCCGAGTTGCACGGGAGAATGTGAAAAGTGTTCATATGTAGTAAAAACCTGAGAAATCCGTCCGTTTTCGTCATTTGTTATCGAATCGAGTTAAAGCCAGATCGTCACATTGGCTGCTCTTCTCTCTGAAACGGTTGTACTTATCGTCTGCAAAGCTATGTCGCGTGCTGCGCTACGCGGAGGCACTAAAAGCACCATAGTAGAACACAGATGAAGCTTCTAAGTTGATGTAATAGCCAGTAAGAAGTAGTACAATTCAAGTTTTAGGTATCGATTATTGACTTCTTAGCGGGCTTTGGTGCCTTGGACATGAGCTAAGACCTTAACATTCTGCATGAAAGGAGGACTATCAGCCGAGTTGCACGGGAGAATGTGAAAAGTGTTCATATGTAATAAAAACCTGAGAAATCCGTCCGTTTTCGTCATTTGTTATCGAATCGACTTAAAGCCAGATCGTCACATTGGCCGCTCTTCTATCTGAAACGGTTGTACTTATCGTCTACAAAGCTATGTCGCGTGCTGCGCTATGCGGAGACACTAAAAGCACCATAGTAGAACACAGATGAAGCTTCTAAGTTGATGTAATAGCCAGTAAGAAGTAGTACAATTCAAGTTTTAGGTATCGATTATTGACTTTTTAGCTGGCTTTGGTGCCTTGGACATGAGCTAGGACCTTGGGATTCTGCATGAAAGGAAGAGTAGCAGCCGAGTTGCACGGGAGAATGTGAAAAGTGTTCATATGTAGTAAAAACCTGAGAAATTCGTCCGTTTTCATTTGTTATCGAATCGACTTAAAGCCAGATCGTCACATTGGCCGCTCTTCTCTCTGTAGCGCTTGTATTTATCGTCTGCAAAGCTATGTCGCGTACTACGGTATTCGGAGACACTAGAAGCACCATAGTAGAACACAGATGAAGCTTCTAAGTTGATGTAATAGCCAGTAAGAAGTAGTACAATTCAAGTTTTAGGTATCGATTATTGACTTTTTAGCTGGCTTTGGTGCCTTGGACATGAGCTATTACCTTAAGATTCTGCATGAAAGGAAGACTAGCTGCCGAGTTGCACGGGAGAATGTGAAAAGTGTTCATATGTAGTAAAAACCTGAGAAATCCGTCCGTTTTCGTCATTTGTTATCGAATCGCCTTAAAGCCAGATCGTCACATTGGCCGCTCTTCTCTCTGAAACGGTTGTATTTATCGTCTGCAAAGCTATGTCGCGTACTGCGGTATGCGGAGACACTAAAAGCACCATAGTAGAACACAGATCAAGCTTCTAATTTGATGTAATAGCCAGTAAGAAGTAGTCCAATTCAAGATTTAGGTATTGAATATTGACCTTTTAGCTGGCTTTGGTGCCTTGGACATGAGCAAGGACCTTAAGATTCTGCATGAAAGGTGGACTAGCAGCCGAGTTGCACGGGAGAATGTGAAAAGTGTTCATATGTAGTAAAAACCTGAGAAATCCGTCCGTTTTCGTCATTTGTTATCGAATCGACTTAAAGCCAGATCATCACATTGGCCGCTCTGCTCTCTGAAACGGTTGTACTTATCGTCTGCAAAGCTATGTCGTGTACTGCGGTATTCGGAGACACTAAAAGCACCATAGTAGAACACAGATGAAGCTCCTAAGATGATGTAATAGCCAGTAAGAAGTAGTACAATTCAAGTTTTAGGTAATGAATATTGACCTTTTAGCTGGCTTTGGTGCCTTGGACATGAGCTAGGACCTTAAGATTCTGCATGAAAGGAGGACTAGCAGCCGAGTTGCACGGGAGAATGTGAAAAGTGTTCATATGTAGTAAAAACCTGAGAAATCCGTCCGTTTTCGTCATTTGTTATCGAATCGACTTAAAGCCAGATCGTCACATTGGCCGCTCTTCTCTCTGAAACGGTTGTATTTTTCGTCTGCAAAGCTATGTCGCGTGCTGCGCTATGCGGAGACACTAAAAGCACCATAGTAGAACACAGATGAAACTTCTAAGTTGATGTAATAGCCAGTAAGAAGTAGTACAAATCAAGTTTTTGGTATCGATTATTGACTTCTTAGCCGGCTTTGGTGCCTTGGACATGAGCTAGGACCTTAAGACTCTGCATGAAAGGAGGAGTATCAGCCGAGTTGCACGGGAGAATGTGAAAAGTGTTTATATGTAGTAAAAACAGGAGAAATTCGTCCGTTTTCGTCATTTGTTATCGAATCGACTGAAAGCCAGATAGTCACATTGGCCGCTCTTCTCTCTGAAACGCTTGTACTTATCGTCTGCAAAGCTATGTCACGTGCTGCGGTATGCGGAGACACTAAAATCACCATAGTAGAACACAGGTGAAGCTACTAAGTTGATGCAATAGCCAGTAAGAAGTAGTCCAATTCAAGAATTAGGTATCGATTATTGACTTCTTAGCTGGCTTCGGTAACTTGGACATGAGCTAGGACCTTAAGATTCTGCATAAAAGGAGGACTAGCAGCCGAGTTGCACGGGAGAATGTGAAAAGTGTTCATATGCAGTAAAAACCTGAGAAATCCGTCCGTTTTCGTCATTTGTTATCGAATCGACTTAAAGCCAGATCGTCACATTGGCCGCTCTTCTCTCTGAAACGGTTGTGCTTATCGTCTGCAAAACTATGTCGCGTGCTGCGGTATGCGGAGAAACTAAAAGCACCATAGTAGGTCACAGATGAAGCTTCTAAGATGATGTATTAGCCAGTAAGAAGTAGTACAATTCAAGTTTTAGGTATCGATTATTGACTTTTTAGCTGGCTTTGGTGCCTTGGACATGAGCTAGGACCTTAAGATTCTGCATGAAAGGAGGACTAGCAGCCGAGTTGCACGGGAGATTGTGAAAAGTGTTCATATGCAGTAAAAACCTGAGAAATCCGTCCGTTTTCGTCATTTGTTATCGAATCGACTTAAAGCCAGATCGTCACATTGGCCGCTCTTCTCTCTGAAACGGTTGTGCTTATCGTCTGCAAAACTATGTCGCGTGCTGCGGTATGCGGAGAAACTAAAAGCACCATAGTAGATCACAGATGAAGCTTCTAAGATGATGTAATAGCCAATAAGAAATAGTACAATTTAAGTTTTAGGTATCGATTATTGACTTTTTAGCTGGCTTTGGTGCCTTGGACATGAGCTAGGACCTTAACATTCTGCATGAAAGAAGGACTAGCAGCCGAGTTGCACGGGAGAATGTGAAAAGTGTTCATATTTAGTAAAAACCTGAGAAATCCGTCCGTTTTCGTCATTTGCTATCGAATCGACTTAAAGCCAGATCGTCACATTGGCCGCTCTTCTCTCTGAAACGGTTGTACGTATCGTCTGCAAAGCTATGTCGCGTACTGTGGTATTCGGAGACACTAAAAGCAAAATAGTAGATCACAGATGAAGCTCCTAAGATGATGTAATAGCCAGTAAGAAGTAGTACAATTCAAGTTTTAGGTAATGAATATTGACATTTTAGCTGGCTTTGGTGCCTTGGACATGAGCTTGGACCTTAAGATTCTGCATGAAAGGAGGACTAGCAGCCGAGTTGCACGAGAGAATGTGAAAAGTGTTCATATGTAGTAAAAACCTGAGAAATCCGTCCGTTTTCGTCATTTGCTATCGAATCGACTTAAAGCCAGATCGTCACATTGGCCGCTCTTCTCTCTGAAACGGTTGTACGTATCGTCTGCAAAGCTATGTCGCGTACTGCGGTATTCGGAGACACTAAAAGCACCATAGTAGAACACAGATGAAGCTCCTAAGATGATGTAATAGCCAGTAAGATGTAGTACAATTCAAGTTGTAGGTATCGGTTATTGACTTTTTAGCTGGCTTTGGTGCCTTGGACATGAGCTAGGACCTTAAGATTCTGCATGAAAGGAGGACTAGCAGCCAAGTTGCACGGGAGAATGTGAAAAGTGTTCATATGTAGTAAAAACCTGAGAAATCCGTCCGTTTTCGTCATTTGTTATCGAATCGAGTTAAAGCCAGATCGTCACATTGGCTGCTCTTCTCTCTGAAACGGTTGTACTTATCGTCTGCAAAGCTATGTCGCGTGCTGCGCTACGCGGAGGCACTAAAAGCACCATAGTAGAACACAGATGAAGCTTCTAAGTTGATGTAATAGCCAGTAAGAAGTAGTACAATTCAAGTTTTAGGTATCGATTATTGCCTTTTTAGCTGGCTTTGGTGCCTTGGACATGAGCTAGGACCTTGGGATTCTGCATGAAAGGAGGAGTAGCAGCCGAGTTGCACGGGAGAATGTGAAAAGTGTTCATATGTAGTAAAAACCTGAGAAATTCGTCCGTTTTCATTTGTTATCGAATCGACTTAAAGCCAGATCGTCACATTGGCCGCTCTTCTCTCTGTAGCGCTTGTATTTATCGTCTGCAAAGCTATGTCGCGTACTACGGTATTCGGAGACACTAAAAGCACCATAGTAGAACACAGATGAAGCTTCTAAGTTGATGTAATAGCCAGTAAGAAGTAGTACAATTCAAGTTTTAGGTATCGATTATTGACTTTTTAGCTGGCTTTGGTGCCTTGGACATGAGCTATTACCTTAAGATTCTGCATGAAAGGAAGACTAGCTGCCGAGTTGCACGGGAGAATGTGAAAAGTGTTCATATGTAGTAAAAACCTGAGAAATCCGTCCGTTTTCGTCATTTGTTATCGAATCGCCTTAAAGCCAGATCGTCACATTGGCCGCTCTTCTCTCTGAAACGGTTGTATTTATCGTCTGCAAAGCTATGTCGCGTACTGCGTTATGCGGAGACACTAAAAGCACCATAGTAGAACACAGATCAAGCTTCTAATTTGATGTAATAGCCAGTAAGATGTAGTACAGTTCAAGTTTTAGGTATTGAATATTGACCTTTTAGCTGGCTTTGGTGCCTTGGACATGAGCTAGGACCTTAAGATTCTGCATGAAAGGAGGACTAGCAGCCGAGTTGCCCGGGAGAATGTGAAAAGTGTTCATATGTAGTAAAAACCTGAGAAATCCGTCCGTTTTCGTCATTTGTTATCGAATCGACTGAAAGCCAGATAGTCACATTGGCCGCTCTTCTCTCTGAAACGCTTGTACTTATCGTCTGCAAAGCTATGTCACGTGCTGCGGTATGCGGAGACACTTAAATCACCATAGTAGAACACAGGTGAAGCTACTAAGTTGATGCAATAGCCAGTAAGAAGTAGTCCAATTCAAGAATTAGGTATCGATTATTGACTTCTTAGCTGGCTTCGGTACCTTGGACATGAGCTAGGACCTTAAGATTCTGCATAAAAGGAGGACTAGCAGCCGAGTTGCACGGGAGAATGTGAAAAGTGTTCATATGCAGTAAAAACCTGAGAAATCCGTCCGTTTTCGTCATTTGTTATCGAATCGACTTAAAGCCAGATCGTCACATTGGCCGCTCTTCTCTCTGAAACGGTTGTGCTTATCGTCTGCAAAACTATGTCGCGTGCTGCGGTATGCGGAGAAACTAAAAGCACCATAGTAGGTCACAGATGAAGCTTCTAAGATGATGTATTAGCCAGTAAGAAGTAGTACAATTCAAGTTTTAGGTATCGATTATTGACTTTGTAGCTGGCTTTGGTGCCTTGGACATGAGCTAAGACCTTAAGATTCTGCATGAAAGGAGGACTAGCAGCCGAGTTGCACGGGAGAATGTGAAAAGTGTTCATATGCAGTAAAAACCTGAGAAATCCGTCCGTTTTCGTCATTTGTTATCGAATCGACTTAAAGCCAGATCGTCACATTGGCCGCTCTTCTCTCTGAAACGGTTGTGCTTATCGTCTGCAAAACTATGTCGCGTGCTGCGGTATGCGGAGAAACTAAAAGCACCATAGTAGATCACAGATGAAGCTTCTAAGATGATGTAATAGCCAATAAGAAATAGTACAATTTAAGTTTTAGGTATCGATTATTGACTTTTTAGCTGGCTTTGGTGCCTTGGACATGAGCTAGGACCTTAACATTCTGCATGAAAGAAGGACTAGCAACCGAGTTGCACGGGAGAATGTGAAAAGTGTTCATATTTAGTAAAAACCTGAGAAATCCGTCCGTTTTCGTCATTTGCTATCGAATCGACTTAAAGCCAGATCGTCACATTGGCCGCTCTTCACTCTGAAACGGTTGTACGTATCGTCTGCAACGCTATGTCGCGTACTGTGGTATTCGGAGACACTAAAAGCAAAATAGTAGATCACAGATGAAGCTCCTAAGATGATGTAATAGCCAGTAAGAAGTAGTACAATTCAAGTTTTAGGTAATGAATATTGACATTTTAGCTGGCTTTGGTGCCTTGGACATGAGCTTGGACCTTAAGATTCTGCATGAAAGGAGGACTAGCAGCCGAGTTGCACGAGAGAATGTGAAAAGTGTTCATATGTAGTAAAAACCTGAGAAATCCGTCCGTTTTCGTCATTTGCTATCGAATCGACTTAAAGCCAGATCGTCACATTGGCCGCTCTTCTCTCTGAAACGGTTGTACGTATCGTCTGCAAAGCTATGTCGCGTACTGCGGTATTCGGAGACACTAAAAGCACCATAGTAGAACACAGATGAAGCTCCTAAGATGATGTAATAGCCAGTAAGATGTAGTACAATTCAAGTTGTAGGTATCGGTTATTGACTTTTTAGCTGGCTTTGGTGCCTTGGACATGAGCTAGGACCTTAAGATTCTGCATGAAAGGAGGACTAGCAGCCGAGTTGCACGGGAGAATGTGAAAAGTGTTCATATGTAGTAAAAACCTGAGAAATCCGTCCGTTTTCGTCATTTGTTATCGAATCGAGTTAAAGCCAGATCGTCACATTGGCTGCTCTTCTCTCTGAAACGGTTGTACTTATCGTCTGCAAAGCTATGTCGCGTGCTGCGCTACGCGGAGGCACTAAAAGCACCATAGTAGAACACAGATGAAGCTTCTAAGTTGATGTAATAGCCAGTAAGAAGTAGTACAATTCAAGTTTTAGGTATCGATTATTGACTTCTTAGCGGGCTTTGGTGCCTTGGACATGAGCTAAGACCTTAACATTCTGCATGAAAGGAGGACTATCAGCCGAGTTGCACGGGAGAATGTGAAAAGTGTTCATATGTAATAAAAACCTGAGAAATCCGTCCGTTTTCGTCATTTGTTATCGAATCGACTTAAAGCCAGATCGTCACATTGGCCGCTCTTCTATCTGAAACGGTTGTACTTATCGTCTACAAAGCTATGTCGCGTGCTGCGCTATGCGGAGACACTAAAAGCACCATAGTAGAACACAGATGAAGCTTCTAAGTTGATGTAATAGCCAGTAAGAAGTAGTACAATTCAAGTTTTAGGTATCGATTATTGACTTTTTAGCTGGCTTTGGTGCCTTGGACATGAGCTAGGACCTTGGGATTCTGCATGAAAGGAAGAGTAGCAGCCGAGTTGCACGGGAGAATGTGAAAAGTGTTCATATGTAGTAAAAACCTGAGAAATTCGTCCGTTTTCATTTGTTATCGAATCGACTTAAAGCCAGATCGTCACATTGGCCGCTCTTCTCTCTGTAGCGCTTGTATTTATCGTCTGCAAAGCTATGTCGCGTACTACGGTATTCGGAGACACTAGAAGCACCATAGTAGAACACAGATGAAGCTTCTAAGTTGATGTAATAGCCAGTAAGAAGTAGTACAATTCAAGTTTTAGGTATCGATTATTGACTTTTTAGCTGGCTTTGGTGCCTTGGACATGAGCTATTACCTTAAGATTCTGCATGAAAGGAAGACTAGCTGCCGAGTTGCACGGGAGAATGTGAAAAGTGTTCATATGTAGTAAAAACCTGAGAAATCCGTCCGTTTTCGTCATTTGTTATCGAATCGCCTTAAAGCCAGATCGTCACATTGGCCGCTCTTCTCTCTGAAACGGTTGTATTTATCGTCTGCAAAGCTATGTCGCGTACTGCGGTATGCGGAGACACTAAAAGCACCATAGTAGAACACAGATCAAGCTTCTAATTTGATGTAATAGCCAGTAAGAAGTAGTCCAATTCAAGATTTAGGTATTGAATATTGACCTTTTAGCTGGCTTTGGTGCCTTGGACATGAGCAAGGACCTTAAGATTCTGCATGAAAGGTGGACTAGCAGCCGAGTTGCACGGGAGAATGTGAAAAGTGTTCATATGTAGTAAAAACCTGAGAAATCCGTCCGTTTTCGTCATTTGTTATCGAATCGACTTAAAGCCAGATCATCACATTGGCCGCTCTGCTCTCTGAAACGGTTGTACTTATCGTCTGCAAAGCTATGTCGTGTACTGCGGTATTCGGAGACACTAAAAGCACCATAGTAGAACACAGATGAAGCTCCTAAGATGATGTAATAGCCAGTAAGAAGTAGTACAATTCAAGTTTTAGGTAATGAATATTGACCTTTTAGCTGGCTTTGGTGCCTTGGACATGAGCTAGGACCTTAAGATTCTGCATGAAAGGAGGACTAGCAGCCGAGTTGCACGGGAGAATGTGAAAAGTGTTCATATGTAGTAAAAACCTGAGAAATCCGTCCGTTTTCGTCATTTGTTATCGAATCGACTTAAAGCCAGATCGTCACATTGGCCGCTCTTCTCTCTGAAACGGTTGTATTTTTCGTCTGCAAAGCTATGTCGCGTGCTGCGCTATGCGGAGACACTAAAAGCACCATAGTAGAACACAGATGAAACTTCTAAGTTGATGTAATAGCCAGTAAGAAGTAGTACAAATCAAGTTTTTGGTATCGATTATTGACTTCTTAGCCGGCTTTGGTGCCTTGGACATGAGCTAGGACCTTAAGACTCTGCATGAAAGGAGGAGTATCAGCCGAGTTGCACGGGAGAATGTGAAAAGTGTTTATATGTAGTAAAAACAGGAGAAATTCGTCCGTTTTCGTCATTTGTTATCGAATCGACTGAAAGCCAGATAGTCACATTGGCCGCTCTTCTCTCTGAAACGCTTGTACTTATCGTCTGCAAAGCTATGTCACGTGCTGCGGTATGCGGAGACACTAAAATCACCATAGTAGAACACAGGTGAAGCTACTAAGTTGATGCAATAGCCAGTAAGAAGTAGTCCAATTCAAGAATTAGGTATCGATTATTGACTTCTTAGCTGGCTTCGGTAACTTGGACATGAGCTAGGACCTTAAGATTCTGCATAAAAGGAGGACTAGCAGCCGAGTTGCACGGGAGAATGTGAAAAGTGTTCATATGCAGTAAAAACCTGAGAAATCCGTCCGTTTTCGTCATTTGTTATCGAATCGACTTAAAGCCAGATCGTCACATTGGCCGCTCTTCTCTCTGAAACGGTTGTGCTTATCGTCTGCAAAACTATGTCGCGTGCTGCGGTATGCGGAGAAACTAAAAGCACCATAGTAGGTCACAGATGAAGCTTCTAAGATGATGTATTAGCCAGTAAGAAGTAGTACAATTCAAGTTTTAGGTATCGATTATTGACTTTTTAGCTGGCTTTGGTGCCTTGGACATGAGCTAGGACCTTAAGATTCTGCATGAAAGGAGGACTAGCAGCCGAGTTGCACGGGAGAATGTGAAAAGTGTTCATATGCAGTAAAAACCTGAGAAATCCGTCCGTTTTCGTCATTTGTTATCGAATCGACTTAAAGCCAGATCGTCACATTGGCCGCTCTTCTCTCTGAAACGGTTGTGCTTATCGTCTGCAAAACTATGTCGCGTGCTGCGGTATGCGGAGAAACTAAAAGCACCATAGTAGATCACAGATGAAGCTTCTAAGATGATGTAATAGCCAATAAGAAATAGTACAATTTAAGTTTTAGGTATCGATTATTGACTTTTTAGCTGGCTTTGGTGCCTTGGACATGAGCTAGGACCTTAACATTCTGCATGAAAGAAGGACTAGCAGCCGAGTTGCACGGGAGAATGTGAAAAGTGTTCATATTTAGTAAAAACCTGAGAAATCCGTCCGTTTTCGTCATTTGCTATCGAATCGACTTAAAGCCAGATCGTCACATTGGCCGCTCTTCTCTCTGAAACGGTTGTACGTATCGTCTGCAAAGCTATGTCGCGTACTGTGGTATTCGGAGACACTAAAAGCAAAATAGTAGATCACAGATGAAGCTCCTAAGATGATGTAATAGCCAGTAAGAAGTAGTACAATTCAAGTTTTAGGTAATGAATATTGACATTTTAGCTGGCTTTGGTGCCTTGGACATGAGCTTGGACCTTAAGATTCTGCATGAAAGGAGGACTAGCAGCCGAGTTGCACGAGAGAATATGAAAAGTGTTCATATGTAGTAAAAACCTGAGAAATCCGTCCGTTTTCGTCATTTGCTATCGAATCGACTTAAAGCCAGATCGTCACATTGGCCGCTCTTCTCTCTGAAACGGTTGTACGTATCGTCTGCAAAGCTATGTCGCGTACTGCGGTATTCGGAGACACTAAAAGCACCATAGTAGAACACAGATGAAGCTCCTAAGATGATGTAATAGCCAGTAAGATGTAGTACAATTCAAGTTGTAGGTATCGGTTATTGACTTTTTAGCTGGCTTTGGTGCCTTGGACATGAGCTAGGACCTTAAGATTCTGCATGAAAGGAGGACTAGCAGCCAAGTTGCACGGGAGAATGTGAAAAGTGTTCATATGTAGTAAAAACCTGAGAAATCCGTCCGTTTTCGTCATTTGTTATCGAATCGAGTTAAAGCCAGATCGTCACATTGGCTGCTCTTCTCTCTGAAACGGTTGTACTTATCGTCTGCAAAGCTATGTCGCGTGCTGCGCTACGCGGAGGCACTAAAAGCACCATAGTAGAACACAGATGAAGCTTCTAAGTTGATGTAATAGCCAGTAAGAAGTAGTACAATTCAAGTTTTAGGTATCGATTATTGCCTTTTTAGCTGGCTTTGGTGCCTTGGACATGAGCTAGGACCTTGGGATTCTGCATGAAAGGAGGAGTAGCAGCCGAGTTGCACGGGAGAATGTGAAAAGTGTTCATATGTAGTAAAAACCTGAGAAATTCGTCCGTTTTCATTTGTTATCGAATCGACTTAAAGCCAGATCGTCACATTGGCCGCTCTTCTCTCTGTAGCGCTTGTATTTATCGTCTGCAAAGCTATGTCGCGTACTACGGTATTCGGAGACACTAAAAGCACCATAGTAGAACACAGATGAAGCTTCTAAGTTGATGTAATAGCCAGTAAGAAGTAGTACAATTCAAGTTTTAGGTATCGATTATTGACTTTTTAGCTGGCTTTGGTGCCTTGGACATGAGCTATTACCTTAAGATTCTGCATGAAAGGAAGACTAGCTGCCGAGTTGCACGGGAGAATGTGAAAAGTGTTCATATGTAGTAAAAACCTGAGAAATCCGTCCGTTTTCGTCATTTGTTATCGAATCGCCTTAAAGCCAGATCGTCACATTGGCCGCTCTTCTCTCTGAAACGGTTGTATTTATCGTCTGCAAAGCTATGTCGCGTACTGCGGTATGCGGAGACACTAAAAGCACCATAGTAGAACACAGATCAAGCTTCTAATTTGATGTAATAGCCAGTAAGATGTAGTACAGTTCAAGTTTTAGGTATTGAATATTGACCTTTTAGCTGGCTTTGGTGCCTTGGACATGAGCTAGGACCTTAAGATTCTGCATGAAAGGAGGACTAGCAGCCGAGTTGCCCGGGAGAATGTGAAAAGTGTTCATATGTAGTAAAAACCTGAGAAATCCGTCCGTTTTCGTCATTTGTTATCGAATTGAATTAAAGCCAGATCGTCACATTGGCCGCTCTTCTCTCTGAAACGGTTGTACTTATCGACTGCAAAGCTGTCTTGCGTGCTGCGGTATGCGGAGAAACTAAATGCACCGTAGTAGAACACAGATGAAGCTTCTAAGTTGATGTAATAGCCAGTAAGAAGATAGGTATCGATTATTGACTTTTTAGCTGGCTTTGGTGCCTTGGACATGAGCTAGGACCTTAACATTCTGCATGAAAGGAGGACTAGCAGCCGCGTTGCTCGTGAAAATTTGAAAAGTGTTCATATGTAGTAAAAACATGAAAAATCCGTCCGGTTTCGTCATTTGTTATCGAATCGAGTTAAAGCCAGATCGTCACATTGGCCGCTCTTCTCTCTGAAACGGTTGTACTTATCGTCTGCAAAGCTATGTCGCGTGCTGCGGTATGCTGAGACACTAAAAGCACCATAGTAGAACACAGATGAAGCTTCTAAGTTGATGTAATAGCCAGTAAGAAGTAGTCCAATTCAAGTTTATGTATCGATTATTGACTTTTTAGCTTGCTTTGGTGCCTTGGACATGAGCTAGGACTTTAAGATTCTGCATAAAAGGAGGACTAGCAGCCCAGTTGCACGGGAGAATGTAAAAAGTGCTCATATGTAGTAAAAACCTGAGAAATCCGTCCGTTTTCGTCATTTGTTATCGAATCGACTTAAAGCCAGATCGTCACATTGGCCGCTCTTCTCTCTGAAACGGTTGTACTTATCGTCTGCAAACCTATGTCGCGTGCTGCGGTATGCGGAGACACTAAGAGCACCATAGTAGAACACATATGAAGCTTCGAAGTTGATGTAATAGCCAGTAAGAAGTAGTACAGTTCAAGTTTTTGGTATCGATTATTGACTTTTTAGCTGGCTTTGGTGCATTGGACATGAGCTAGGACCTTAACGTTCTGCATGAAAGGAGGACTAGCAGCCGAGTTGCATGGGAGAATGTGAAAAGTGTTCATATGTAGTAAAAACCTTAGAAATCCGTCCGTTTTCGTCATTTGTTATCGAACCGACTTAAAGCCAGATCGTTACATTGGCCGCTCTTCTCTCTGAAACGGTTGTGCTTATCGTCTGCAAAACTATGTCGCGTGCTGCGGTATGCGGAGAAACTAAAAGCACCGTAGCAGAACACAGATGAAGCTTCTAAGTTGATGCAATAGTCAGTAAGAAGTAGTACAGTTCAAGTTTTAGGTATCAATTATTGACTTTTTAGCTGTCTTTGGTGCCTTGGACATGAGCTAGGACCTTAAGATTCTGCATGAAAGGAGGACTATCAGCCGAGTTGCACGGGAGAATGTGAAAAGTGTTCATATGTAGTAAAAACCTGAGAAATCCGTCCGTTTTCGTCATTTGTTATCGAATCGACTTAATGCCAGATCGGCACATTGGCCGCTCTTCTCTCTGAAACGGTTGTACTTATCGTCTGCAAAGCTGTGTCACGTGCTGCGGTATGCGGAGACACTAAAAGCACCATAGTAGAACACAGATGAAGCTTCTAAGTTGATGTAATAGCCAGTGAGAAGTAGTACAATTCAAGTTTTAGGTATCGATTATTGACTTTTTAGCTGGCTTTGGTGCCTTGGACATGAGCTACGACCTTGAGATTCTGCGTGAATGGAGGACTAGCAGCAGAGTTGCACGGGAGAATGTGAAAAGTGTTCGCATGTAGTAAAAACCTGAGAAATCCGTCCGTATTCTTCATTTCTTATCGAATCGACTTAAAGCCAGATCGTCACATTGGCCACTCTTCTCCGTGAAACGGTTGTACTTATCGTCTGCAAAACTATGTCGCGTGCTGCGGTATGCGGAGAAACTAAAAGCACCATAGTAGGTCACAGATGAAGCTTCTAAGATGATGTATTAGCCAGTAAGAAGTAGTACAATTCAAGTTTTAGGTATCGATTATTGACTTTGTAGCTGGCTTTGGTGCCTTGGACATGAGCTAGGACCTTAAGATTCTGCATGAAAGGAGGACTAGCAGCCGAGTTGCACGGGAGAATGTGAAAAGTGTTCATATGCAGTAAAAACCTGAGAAATCCGTCCGTTTTCGTCATTTGTTATCGAATCGACTTAAAGCCAGATCGTCACATTGGCCGCTCTTCTCTCTGAAACGGTTGTGCTTATCGTCTGCAAAACTATGTCGCGTGCTGCGGTATGCGGAGAAACTAAAAGCACCATAGTAGATCACAGATGAAGCTTCTAAGATGATGTAATAGCCAATAAGAAATAGTACAATTTAAGTTTTAGGTATCGATTATTGACTTTTTAGCTGGCTTTGGTGCCTTGGACATGAGCTAGGACCTTAACATTCTGCATGAAAGAAGGACTAGCAGCCGAGTTGCACGGCAGAATGTGAAAAGTGTTCATATTTAGTAAAAACCTGAGAAATCCGTCCGTTTTCGTCATTTGCTATCGAATCGACTTAAAGCCAGATCGTCACATTGGCCGCTCTTCTCTCTGAAACGGTTGTACGTATCGTCTGCAACGCTATGTCGCGTACTGTGGTATTCGGAGACACTAAAAGCAAAATAGTAGATCACAGATGAAGCTCCTAAGATGATGTAATAGCCAGTAAGAAGTAGTACAATTCAAGTTTTAGGTAATGAATATTGACATTTTAGCTGGCTTTGGTGCCTTGGACATGAGCTTGGACCTTAAGATTCTGCATGAAAGGAGGACTAGCAGCCGAGTTGCACGAGAGAATGTGAAAAGTGTTCATATGTAGTAAAAACCTGAGAAATCCGTCCGTTTTCGTCATTTGCTATCGAATCGACTTAAAGCCAGATCGTCACATTGGCCGCTCTTCTCTCTGAAACGGTTGTACGTATCGTCTGCAAAGCTATGTCGCGTACTGCGGTATTCGGAGACACTAAAAGCACCATAGTAGAACACAGATGAAGCTCCTAAGATGATGTAATAGCCAGTAAGATGTAGTACAATTCAAGTTGTAGGTATCGGTTATTGACTTTTTAGCTGGCTTTGGTGCCTTGGACATGAGCTAGGACCTTAAGATTCTGCATGAAAGGAGGACTAGCAGCCGAGTTGCACGGGAGAATGTGAAAAGTGTTCATATGTAGTAAAAACCTGAGAAATCCGTCCGTTTTCGTCATTTGTTATCGAATCGAGTTAAAGCCAGATCGTCACATTGGCTGCTCTTCTCTCTGAAACGGTTGTACTTATCGTCTGCAAAGCTATGTCGCGTGCTGCGCTACGCGGAGGCACTAAAAGCACCATAGTAGAACACAGATGAAGCTTCTAAGTTGATGTAATAGCCAGTAAGAAGTAGTACAATTCAAGTTTTAGGTATCGATTATTGACTTCTTAGCGGGCTTTGGTGCCTTGGACATGAGCTAAGACCTTAACATTCTGCATGAAAGGAGGACTATCAGCCGAGTTGCACGGGAGAATGTGAAAAGTGTTCATATGTAATAAAAACCTGAGAAATCCGTCCGTTTTCGTCATTTGTTATCGAATCGACTTAAAGCCAGATCGTCACATTGGCCGCTCTTCTATCTGAAACGGTTGTACTTATCGTCTACAAAGCTATGTCGCGTGCTGCGCTATGCGGAGACACTAAAAGCACCATAGTAGAACACAGATGAAGCTTCTAAGTTGATGTAATAGCCAGTAAGAAGTAGTACAATTCAAGTTTTAGGTATCGATTATTGCCTTTTTAGCTGGCTTTGGTGCCTTGGACATGAGCTAGGACCTTGGGATTCTGCATGAAAGGAAGAGTAGCAGCCGAGTTGCACGGGAGAATGTGAAAAGTGTTCATATGTAGTAAAAACCTGAGAAATTCGTCCGTTTTCATTTGTTATCGAATCGACTTAAAGCCAGATCGTCACATTGGCCGCTCTTCTCTCTGTAGCGCTTGTATTTATCGTCTGCAAAGCTATGTCGCGTACTACGGTATTCGGAGACACTAGAAGCACCATAGTAGAACACAGATGAAGCTTCTAAGTTGATGTAATAGCCAGTAAGAAGTAGTACAATTCAAGTTTAAGGTATCGATTATTGACTTTTTAGCTGGCTTTGGTGCCTTGGACATGAGCTATTACCTTAAGATTCTGCATGAAAGGAAGACTAGCTGCCGAGTTGCACGGGAGAATGTGAAAAGTGTTCATATGTAGTAAAAACCTGAGAAATCCGTCCGTTTTCGTCATTTGTTATCGAATCGCCTTAAAGCCAGATCGTCACATTGGCCGCTCTTCTCTCTGAAACGGTTGTATTTATCGTCTGCAAAGCTATGTCGCGTACTGCGGTATGCGGAGACACTAAAAGCACCATAGTAGGTCACAGATGAAGCTTCTAAGATGATGTA
The DNA here is from genome assembly GCF_023897955.1 of Schistocerca gregaria. NCBI lineage: Eukaryota > Metazoa > Arthropoda > Insecta > Orthoptera > Acrididae > Schistocerca > Schistocerca gregaria. Next base: position 582,244,341 of record NC_064925.1, read on the forward strand.
TTAGCCAGTAAGATGTAGTACAGTTCAAGTTTTAGGTATTGAATATTGACCTTTTAGCTGGCTTTGGTGCCTTGGACATGAGCTAGGACCTTAAGATTCTGCATGAAAGGAGGACTAGCAGCCGAGTTGCCCGGGAGAATGTGAAAAGTGTTCATATGTAGTAAAAACCTGAGAAATCCGTCCGTTTTCGTCATTTGTTATCGAATTGAATTAAAGCCAGATCGTCACATTGGCCGCTCTTCTCTCTGAAACGGTTGTACTTATCGTCTGCAAAGCAGTCTCGCGTGCTGCGGTATGCGGAGAAACTAAATGCACCGTAGTAGAACACAGATGAAGCTTCTAAGTTGATGTAATAGCCAGTAAGAAGATAGGTATCGATTATTGACTTTTTAGCTGGCTTTGGTGCCTTGGACATGAGCTAGGACCTTAACATTCTGCATGAAAGGAGGACTAGCAGCCGCGTTGCTCGTGAGAATGTGAAAAGAGTTCATATGTAGTAAAAACATGAAAAATCCGTCCGGTTTCGTCATTTGTTATCGAATCGAGTTAAAGCCAGATCGTCACATTGGCCGCTCTTCTCTCTGAAACGGTTGTACTTATCGTCTGCAAAGCTATGTCGCGTGCTGCGGTATGCTGAGACACTAAAAGCACCATAGTAGAACACAGATGAAGCTTCTAAGTTGATGTAATAGCCAGTAAGAAGTAGTCCAATTCAAGTTTATGTATCGATTATTGACTTTTTAGCTTGCTTTGGTGCCTTGGACATGAGCTAGGACTTTAAGATTCTGCATAAAAGGAGGACTAGCAGCCCAGTTGCACGGGAGAATGTAAAAAGTGCTCATATGTAGTAAAAACCTGAGAAATCCGTCCGTTTTCGTCATTTGTTATCGAATCGACTTAAAGCCAGATCGTCACATTGGCCGCTCTTCTCTCTGAAACGGTTGTACTTATCGTCTGCAAACCTATGTCGCGTGCTGCGGTATGCGGAGACACTAAGAGCACCATAGTAGAACACATATGAAGCTTCGAAGTTGATGTAATAGCCAGTAAGAAGTAGTACAGTTCAAGTTTTTGGTATCGATTATTGACTTTTTAGCTGGCTTTGGTGCATTGGACATGAGCTAGGACATTAACGTTCTGCATGAAAGGAGGACTAGCAGCCGAGTTGCATGGGAGAATGTGAAAAGTGTTCATATGTAGTAAAAACCTTAGAAATCCGTCCGTTTTCGTCATTTGTTATCGAACCGACTTAAAGCCAGATCGTTACATTGGCCGCTCTTCTCTCTGAAACGGTTGTGCTTATCGTCTGCAAAACTATGTCGCGTGCTGCGGTATGCGGAGAAACTAAAAGCACCGTAGCAGAACACAGATGAAGCTTCTAAGTTGATGCAATAGTCAGTAAGAAGTAGTACAGTTCAAGTTTTAGGTATCAATTATTGACTTTTTAGCTGTCTTTGGTGCCTTGGACATGAGCTAGGACCTTAAGATTCTGCATGAAAGGAGGACTATCAGCCGAGTTGCACGGGAGAATGTGAAAAGTGTTCATATGTAGTAAAAACCTGAGAAATCCGTCCGTTTTCGTCATTTGTTATCGAATCGACTTAATGCCAGATCGGCACATTGGCCGCTCTTCTCTCTGAAACGGTTGTACTTATCGTCTGCAAAGCTGTGTCACGTGCTGTGGTATGCGGAGACACTAAAAGCACCATAGTAGAACACAGATGAAGCTTCTAAGTTGATGTAATAGCCAGTGAGAAGTAGTACAATTCAAGTTTTAGGTATCGATTATTGACTTTTTAGCTGGCTTTGGTGCCTTGGACATGAGCTACGACCTTGAGATTCTGCGTGAATGGAGGACTAGCAGCAGAGTTGCACGGGAGAATGTGAAAAGTGTTCGCATGTAGTAAAAACCTGAGAAATCCGTCCGTTTTCTTCATTTGTTATCGAATCGACTTAAAGCCAGATCGTCACAATGGCCACTCTTCTCCGTGAAACGGTTGTACTTATCGTCTACAAAGCTATGTCGCGTGCTGCGGTATGCGGAGACACTAAAATCACCATAGTAGAACACAGATGAAGCTACTAAGTTGATGCAATAGCCAGTAAGAAGTAGTCCAATTCAAGATTTAGGTATTGAATATTGACCTTTTAGCTGGCTTTGGTGCCTTGGACATGAGCAAGGACCTTAAGATTCTGCATGAAAGGTGGACTAGCAGCCGAGTTGCACGGGAGAATGTGAAAAGTGTTCATATGTAGTAAAAACCTGAGAAATCCGTCCGTTTTCGTCATTTGTTATCGAATCGACTTAAAGCCAGATCATCACATTGGCCGCTCTGCTCTCCGAAACGGTTGTACTTATCGTCTGCAAAGCTATGTCGCGTACTGCGGTATTCGGAGACACTAAAAGCACCATAGTAGAACACAGATGAAGCTCCTAAGATGATGTAATAGCCAGTAAGAAGTAGTACAATTCAAGTTTTAGGTAATGAATATTGACCTTTTAGCTGGCTTTGGTGCCTTGGACATGAGCTAGGACCTTAAGATTCTGCATGAAAGGAGGACTAGCAGCCGAGTTGCACGGGAGAATGTGAAAAGTGTTCATATGTAGTAAAAACCTGAGAAATCCGTCCGTTTTCGTCATTTGTTATCGAATCGACTTAAAGCCAGATCGTCACATTGGCCGCTCTTCTCTCTGAAACGGTTGTATTTTTCGTCTGCAAAGCTATGTCGCGTGCTGCGCTATGCGGAGACACTAAAAGCACCATAGTAGAACACAGATGAAACTTCTAAATTGATGTAATAGCCAGTAAGAAGTAGTACAAATCAAGTTTTTGGTATCGATTATTGACTTCTTAGCCGGCTTTGGTGCCTTGGACATGAGCTAGGACCTTAAGACTCTGCATGAAAGGAGGAGTATCAGCCGAGTTGCACGGGAGTATGTGAAAAGTGTTTATATGTAGTAAAAACCGGAGAAATTCGTCCGTTTTCGTCATTTGTTATCGAATCGACTGAAAGCCAGATAGTCACATTGGCCGCTCTTCTCTCTGAAACGCTTGTACTTATCGTCTGCAAAGCTATGTCACGTGCTGCGGTATGCGGAGACACTAAAATCACCATAGTAGAACACAGGTGAAGCTACTAAGTTGATGCAATAGCCAGTAAGAAGTAGTCCAATTCAAGAATTAGGTATCGATTATTGACTTTTTAGATGGCTTCGGTACCTTGGACATGAGCTAGGACCTTAAGATTCTGCATAAAAGGAGGAATAGCAGCCCAGTTGCACGGGAGAATGTGAAAAGTGTTCATATGTAGTAAAAACCTGAGAAATCCGTCCGTTTTCGTCATTTGTTATCGAATCGACTTAAAGCCAGATCGTCACATTGGCCGCTCTTCTCTCTGAAACGGTTGTGGTTATCGTCTGCAAAACTATGTCGCGTGCTGCGGTATGCGGAGAAACTAAAAGCACCATAGTAGATCACAGATGAAGCTTCTAAGATGATGTAATAGCAGGTAAGAAATAGTACAATTTAAGTTTTAGGTATCGATTATTGACTTTTTAGCTGGCTTTGGTGCCTTGGACATGAGCTAGGACCTTAACATTCTGCATGAAAGAAGGACTAGCAGCCGACTTGCACGGGAGAATGTGAAAAGTGTTCATATGTAGTAAAAACCTGAGAAATCCGTCCGTTTTCGTCATTTGTTATCGAATCGAGTTAAATCCAGATCGTCACATTGGCTGCTCTTCTCTCTGAAACGGTTGTACTTATCGTCTGCAAAGCTATGTCGCGTGCTGCGCTACGCGGAGGCACTAAAAGCACCATAGTAGAACACAGATGAAGCTTCTAAGTTGATGTAATAGCCAGTAAGAAGTAGTAGAATTCAAGTTTTAGGTATCGATTATTGACTTCTTAGCGGGCTTTGGTGCCTTGGACATGAGCTAGGACCTTAACATTCTGCATGAAAGGAGGACTAGCAGCCGAGTTGCACGGAAGAATGTGAAAAGTGTTCATATGTAGTAAAAACCTGAGAAATCCGTCCGTTTTCGTCATTTGCTATCGAATCGACTTAAAGCCAGATCGTCACATTGGCCGCTCTTCTCTCTGAAACGGTTGTACGTATCGTCTGCAAAGCTATGTCGCGTACTGCGGTATTCGGAGACACGAAAAGCACCATAGTAGAACACAGATGAAGCTCCTAAGATGATGTAATAGCCAGTAAGAAGTAGTACAATTCAAGTTTTAGGTAATGAATATTGACCTTTTAGCTGGCTTTGGTGCCTTGGACATGAGCTAGGACCTTAAGATTCTGCATGAAAGGAGGACTAGCAGCCGAGTTGCACGAGAGAATGTGAAAAGTGTTCATATGTAGTAAAAACCTGAGAAATCCGTCCGTTTTCGTCATTTGTTATCGAATCGACTTAAAGCCAGATCGTCACATTGGCCGCTCTTCTCTCTGAAACGGTTGTACGTATCGTCTGCAAAGCTATGTCGCGTACTGTGGTATTCGGAGACACTAAAAGCAAAATAGTAGATCACAGATGATGCTCCTAAGATGATGTAATAGCCAGTAAGAAGTAGTACAATTCAAGTTTTAGGTAATGAATATTGACCTTTTAGCTGGCTTTGGTGCCTTGGACATGAGCTTGGACCTTAAGATTCTGCATGAAAGGAGGACTAGCAGCCGAGTTGCACGAGAGAATGTGAAAAGTGTTCATATGTAGTAAAAACCTGAGAAATCCGACCGTTTTCGTCATTTGCTAACGAATCGACTTAAAGCCAGATCGTCACATTGGCCGCTCTTCTCTCTGAAACGGTTGTACGTATCGTTTGCAAAACTATGTCGCGTACTGCGGTATTCGGAGACACTAAAAGCACCATAGTAGAACACAGATGAAGCTCCTAAGATGATGTAATAGCCAGTAAGAAGTAGTACAATTCAAGTTGTAGGTATCGGTTATTGACTTTTTAGCTGGCTTTGGTGCCTTGGACATGAGCTAGGACCTTAAGATTCTGCATGAAAGGAGGACTAGCAGCCGACTTGCACGGGAGAATGTGAAAAGTGTTCATATGTAGTAAAAACCTGAGAAATCCGTCCGTTTTCGTCATTTGTTATCGAATCGAGTTAAAGCCAGATCGTCACATTGGCTGCTCTTCTCTCTGAAACGGTCGTACTTATCGTCTGCAAAGCTATGTCGCGTGCTGCGCTACGCGGAGGCACTAAAAGCACCATAGTAGAACACAGATGAAGCTTCTAAGTTGATGTAATAGCCAGTAAGAAGTAGTACAATTCAAGTTTTAGGTATCGATTATTGACTTCTTAGCGGGCTTTGGTGCCTTGGACATGAGCTAGGACCTTAACATTCTGCATGAAAGGAGGACTAGCAGCCGAGTTGCACGGGAGAATGTGAAAAGTGTTCATATGTAGTAAAAACCTGAGAAATCCGTCCGTTTTCGTCATTTGCTATCGAATCGACTTAAAGCCAGATCGTCACATTGGCCGCTCTTCTCTCTGAAACGGTTGTACGTATCGTCTGCAAAGCTATGTAGCGTACTGCGGTATTCGGAGACACTAAAAGCACCATAGTAGAACACAGATGAAGCTCCTAAGATGATGTAATAGCCAGTAATAAGTAGTACAATTCAAGTTTTAGGTAATGAATATTGACCTTTTAGCTGGCTTTGGTGCCTTGGACATGAGCTAGGACCTTAAGATTCTGCATGAAAGGAGGACTAGCAGCCGAGTTGCACGAGAGAATGTGAAAAGTGTTCATATGTAGTAAAAACCTGAGAAATCCGTCCGTTTTCGTCATTTGTTATCGAATCGACTTAAAGCCAGATCGTCACATTGGCCGCTCTTCTCTCTGAAACGGTTGTATTTATCGTCTGCAAAGCTATGTCGCGTGCTGCGCTACGCGGAGACACTAAAATCGCCATAGTAGAACACAGATGAAGCTCCTAAGATGATGTAATAGCCAGTAAGAAGTAGTACAATTCAAGTTGTAGGTATCGGTTATTGACTTTTTAGCTGGCTTTGGTGCCTTGGACATGAGCTAGGACCTTAAGATTCTGCATGAAAGGAGGACTAGCAGCCGACTTGCACGGGAGAATGTGAAAAGTGTTCATATGTAGTAAAAACCTGAGAAATCCGTCCATTTTCGTCATTTGTTATCGAATCGAGTTAAAGCCAGATCGTCACATTGGCCGCTCTTCTCTCTGAAACGGTTGTACTTATCGTCTGCAAAGCTATGTCGCGTGCTGCGGTATGCGGAGACATTAAAAGCACCATAGTAGAACACAGATGAAGCTTCTAAGTTGATGTAATAGCCAGTAAGAAGTAGTACAATTCAAGTTTTAAGTATTGATTATTGACCTTTTAGCTGCCTTGGTGCCTTGGACATGAGCTAGGACCTGGAGATTCTGCATGAAAGGAGGACTAGCAGCCGAGTTGCACGGGAGAATGTGAAAAGTGTTCATATGTAAAAAAAACCTGAGAAATCCGTCCGTTTTCGTCATTTGTTATCGAATCGACTTATAGCCAGATCGTCACATTGGCCGCTCTTCTCTCTGAAACGGTTGTACTTGTCGTCTACAAAGCTAAGTCGCGTGCTGCGGTATGCGGAGACACTAAAAGCACCATAGTAGAACAAAGATGAAGCTTCTAAGTTGATGTAATAGCCAGTAAGAAGTAGTACAATTCAAGTTTTAGGTATTGAATATTGACCTTTTAGCTGCCTTGGTGCCTTGGACATGAGCTAGGACCTTAAGGTTCTATATGAAAGGAGGACTAGCAACCGAGTTGCACGGTAGAATGTGAAAAGTGTTCATATGTAATAAAAACCTGAGAAATCCGTCCGTTTTCGTCATTTGTTATCGAATCGACTTATAGCCAGATCGTCACATTGGCCGCTCTTCTCTCTGAAACGGTTGTACTTGTCGTCTACAAAGCTAAGTCGCGTGCTGCGGTATGCGGAGACACTAAAAGCACCATAGTAGAACACAGATGAAGCTTCTAAGTTGATGTAATAGCCAGTAAGAAGTAGTACAATTCAAGTTTTAGGTATCGGTTATTGACTTTTTAGCTGGCTTTGGTGACTTGGACATGAGCTAGGACCTTAAGATTCTGCATGAAAGGAGGACTAGCTGCCGAGTTGCACGGGAGAATGTGAAAAGTGTTCATATGTAGTAAAAACCCAAGAAATCCGTCCGTTTTCGTCATTTGTTATCGAATCGTCTTAAAGCCAGATCGTCACATTGACCGCTCTTCTCTCTGAAACGGTTGTACTTATCGTCTGCAAAGCTATGTCGCCTGCTGCGGTATGCGGAGACACTAAAAGCACCATAGTAGAACACAGATGAAGCGTCTAAGTTGATGTAATAGCCAGTAAGAAGTAGTACAATTCAAGTTTTAAGTATTGATTATTGACCTTTTAGCTGCCTTGGTGCCTTGGACATGAGCTAGGACCTTGAGATTCTGCATGAAAGGAGGACTAGCAGCCGAGTTGCACGGGAGAATGTGAAAAGTGTTCGCATGTAGTAAAAACCTGAGAAATCCGTCCGTATTCGTCATTTGTTATCGAATCGACTTATAGCCAAATTGTCACATTGGCCGCTCTTCTCTCTGAAACGGTTGTACTTATCGTCTGCAAAGCTATGTCGCGTGCTGCGGTATGCGGAGACAAGAAAATCTTCATAGTAGAACACAGATGAAGCTTCTAAGTTGATGTAATAGCCAGTAAGAAGTAGTACAATTCAAGTTTTAGTTATCGATTATTGACTTTTTAGCTGCCTTTGATGCCTTGGACATGAGCTAGGACCTTAAGATTCTGCATGAAAGGAGGACAAGCAGAGGAGTTGCACGGGTGAATGTGAGAAGTGTTCATACGTAGTAAAAACCTGAGAAATCCGTCCGTTTTCGTCATTTGCTATCGAATCGACTTAAAGCCAGATCGTCACATTGGCCGCTCTTCTCACTGAAACCGTTGTACTTATCGTCTGCAAAGCTATGTCGCGTGCTGCGGTATGCGGAGACACTAAAAGCACCATAGTAGAACACAGATGAAGCTTCTAAGTTGATGCAATAGCCAGTAAGAAATAGTACAATTCAAGTTTTATGTATCGATTATTGACTTTTTAGCTGGCTTCGGTGCCTTGGACATGAGCTAGGACCTTAAGATTCTGCATGAAAGGATGACTAGCAGCCGAGGTGCACGGGAGAATGTGGAAAGTGTTCATATGTAGTAAAAACCTGAGAAATCCGTCCGTTTTCGTCATTTGTTATCGAATCGACTTAAAGCCAGATGGTCACATTGGCCGCTCTTCTCTCTGAAACGGTTGTACTTATCGTCTGCAAAGCTATGTCACGTACTGCGGTATTCGGAGACACTAAAAACACCATAGTAGAACACAGATGAAGCTTCTAAGATGATGTAATAGCCAGTAAGAAGTTGTACAATTCAATTTTTAGGTATCGGTTATTGACTTTTTGGCTCGCTTTGGTCCCTTGGACATGAGCTAGGACCTTAAGATTCTGCATGAAAGGAGGACTAGGAGCAGAGTTGCACGGGAGAATGTGAAAAGTGTTCATATGTAGTAAAAACCTGAGAAATCCGTCCGTTTTCGTCATTTGTTATCGAATCGACTTAAAGCCAGATCGTCACATTGGTCACTCTTCTCTCTGAAACGGTTGTACTTATTGTCTGCAAAGCTATGTCGCGTGCTGCGGTATGCGGAGACACGAAAATCATCATAGTAGAACACAGATAAAGTTTCTAAGTTGATGTAATAGCCAGTAAGAACTAGTACAATTCAAGTTTTAGGTATCGATTATTGACTTTTTAGCTGGCTTTGGTGCCTTGGACATGAGCTAGGACCTTACGATTCTGCATGAAAAGAGGACTAGCAGCCGAGTTGCACGGGAGAATGTGAAAAGTGTTCATATGTAGTAAAAACCTGAGAAATCCGTCCGTTTTCGTCATTTGTTATGGAATCGAGTTAAATCCAGATCGTCACATTGGCTGCTCTTCTCTCTGAAACGGTTGTACTTATCGTCTGCAAAGCTATGTCGCGTGCTGCGCTACGCGGAGGCACTAAAAGCACCATAGTAGAACACAGATGAAGCTTCTAAGTTGATGTAATAGCCAGTAAGAAGTAGTAGAATTCAAGTTTTAGGTATCGATTATTGACTTCTTAGCGGGCTTTGGTGCCTTGGACATGAGCTAGGACCTTAACATTCTGCATGAAAGGAGGACTAGCAGCCGAGTTGCACGGGAGAATGTGAAAAGTGTTCATATGTAGTAAAAACCTGAGAAATCCGTCCGTTTTCGTCATTTGTTATCGAATCGACTTAAAGCCAGATCGTCACATTGGCCGCTCTTCTCTCTGAAACGGTTGTGCTTATCGTCTGCAAAACTATGTCGCGTGCTGCGGTATGCGGAGAAACTAAAAGCACCATAGTAGATCACAGATGAAGCTTCTAAGATGATGTAATAGCAGGTAAGAAATAGTACAATTTAAGTTTTAGGTATCGATTATTGACTTTTTAGCTGGCTTTGGTGCCTTGGACATGAGCTAGGACCTTAACATTCTGCATGAAAGAAGGACTAGCAGCCGACTTGCACGGGAGAATGTGAAAAGTGTTCATATGTAGTAAAAACCTGAGAAATCCGTCCGTTTTCGTCATTTGTTATGGAATCGAGTTAAATCCAGATCGTCACATTGGCTGCTCTTCTCTCTGAAACGGTTGTACTTATCGTCTGCAAAGCTATGTCGCGTGCTGCGCTACGCGGAGGCACTAAAAGCACCATAGTAGAACACAGATGAAGCTTCTAAGTTGATGTAATAGCCAGTAAGAAGTAGTAGAATTCAAGTTTTAGGTATCGATTATTGACTTCTTAGCGGGCTTTGGTGCCTTGGACATGAGCTAGGACCTTAACATTCTGCATGAAAGGAGGACTAGCAGCCGAGTTGCACGGGAGAATGTGAAAAGTGTTCATATGTAGTAAAAACCTGAGAAATCCGTCCGTTTTCGTCATTTGCTATCGAATCGACTTAAAGCCAGATCGTCACATTGGCCGCTCTTCTCTCTGAAACGGTTGTACGTATCGTCTGCAAAGCTATGTCGCGTACTGCGGTATTCGGAGACACGAAAAGCACCATAGTAGAACACAGATGAAGCTCCTAAGATGATGTAATAGCCAGTAAGAAGTAGTACAATTCAAGTTTTAGGTAATGAATATTGACCTTTTAGCTGGCTTTGGTGCCTTGGACATGAGCTAGGACCTTAAGATTCTGCATGAAAGGAGGACTAGCAGCCGAGTTGCACGAGAGAATGTGAAAAGTGTTCATATGTAGTAAAAACCTGAGAAATCCGTCCGTTTTCGTCATTTGTTATCGAATCGACTTAAAGCCAGATCGTCACATTGGCCGCTCTTCTCTCTGAAACGGTTGTACGTATCGTCTGCAAAGCTATGTCGCGTACTGTGGTATTCGGAGACACTAAAAGCAAAATAGTAGATCACAGATGATGCTCCTAAGATGATGTAATAGCCAGTAAGAAGTAGTACAATTCAAGTTTTAGGTAATGAATATTGACCTTTTAGCTGGCTTTGGTGCCTTGGACATGAGCTTGGACCTTAAGATTCTGCATGAAAGGAGGACTAGCAGCCGAGTTGCACGAGAGAATGTGAAAAGTGTTCATATGTAGTAAAAACCTGAGAAATCCGACCGTTTTCGTCATTTGCTAACGAATCGACTTAAAGCCAGATCGTCACATTGGCCGCTCTTCTCTCTGAAACGGTTGTACGTATCGTCTGCAAAGCTATGTCGCGTACTGCGGTATTCGGAGACACTAAAAGCACCATAGTAGAACACAGATGAAGCTCCTAAGATGATGTAATAGCCAGTAAGAAGTAGTACAATTCAAGTTGTAGGTATCGGTTATTGACTTTTTAGCTGGCTTTGGTGACTTGGACATGAGCTAGGACCTTAAGATTCTGCATGAAAGGAGGACTAGCAGCCGACTTGCACGGGAGAATGTGAAAAGTGTTCATATGTAGTAAAAACCTGAGAAATCCGTCCGTTTTCGTCATTTGTTATCGAATCGAGTTAAAGCCAGATCGTCACATTGGCTGCTCTTCTCTCTGAAACGGTCGTACTTATCGTCTGCAAAGCTATGTCGCGTGCTGCGCTACGCGGAGGCACTAAAAGCACCATAGTAGAACACAGATGAAGCTTCTAAGTTGATGTAATAGCCAGTAAGAAGTAGTACAATTCAAGTTTTAGGTATCGATTATTGACTTCTTAGCGGGCTTTGGTGCCTTGGACATGAGCTAGGACCTTAACATTCTGCATGAAAGGAGGACTAGCAGCCGAGTTGCACGGGAGAATGTGAAAAGTGTTCATATGTAGTAAAAACCTGAGAAATCCGTCCGTTTTCGTCATTTGCTATCGCATCGACTTAAAGCCAGATCGTCACATTGGCCGCTCTTCTCTCTGAAACGGTTGTACGTATCGTCTGCAAAGCTATGTAGCGTACTGCGGTATACGGAGACACTAAAATCACCATAGTAGAACACAGATGAAGCTCCTAAGATGATGTAATAGCCAGTAATAAGTAGTACAATTCAAGTTTTAGGTAATGAATATTGACCTTTTAGCTGGCTTTGGTGCCTTGGACATGAGCTAGGACCTTAAGATTCTGCATGAAAGGAGGACTAGCAGCCGAGTTGCACGAGAGAATGTGAAAAGTGTTCATATGTAGTAAAAACCTGAGAAATCCGTCCGTTTTCGTCATTTGTTATCGAATCGACTTAAAGCCAGATCGTCACATTGGCCGCTCTTCTCTCTGAAACGGTTGTATTTATCGTCTGCAAAGCTATGTCGCGTGCTGCGCTACGCGGAGACACTAAAATCGCCATAGTAGAACACAGATGAAGCTCCTAAGATGATGTAATAGCCAGTAAGAAGTAGTACAATTCAAGTTGTAGGTATCGGTTATTGACTTTTTAGCTGGCTTTGGTGCCTTGGACATGAGCTAGGACCTTAAGATTCTGCATGAAAGGAGGACTAGCAGCCGACTTGCACGGGAGAATGTGAAAAGTGTTCATATGTAGTAAAAACCTGAGAAATCCGTCCGTTTTCGTCATTTGTTATCGAATCGAGTTAAAGCCAGATCGTCACATAGGCCGCTCTTCTCTCTGAAACGGTTGTACTTATCGTCTGCAAAGCTATGTCGCGTGCTGCGGTATGCGGAGACACTAAAAGCACCATAGTAGAACACAGATGAAGCTTCTAAGTTGATGCAATAGCCATTAAGAAGTAGTACAATTCAAGTTTTATGTATCGATTATTGACTTTTTAGCTGGCTTCGGTGCCTTGGACATGAGCTAGGACCTTAAGATTCTGCATGAAAGGATGACTAGCAGCCGAGTTGCACGGGAGAATGTGGAAAGTGTTCATATGTAGTAAAAACCTGAGAAATCCGTCCGTTTTCGTCATTTGTTATCGAATCGACTTAAAGCCAGATGGTCACATTGGCCGCTCTTCTCTCTGAAACGGTTGTACTTATCGTCTGCAAAGCTATGTCACGTACTGCGGTATTCGGAGACACTAAAAACACCATAGTAGAACACAGATGAAGCTTCTAAGATGATGTAATAGCCAGTAAGAAGTTGTACAATTCAATTTTTAGGTATCGGTTATTGACTTTTTGGCTCGCTTTGGTCCCTTGGACATGAGCTAGGACCTTAAGATTCTGCATGAAAGGAGGACTAGGAGCAGAGTTGCACGGGAGAATGTGAAAAGTGTTCATATGTAGTAAAAACCTGAGAAATCCGTCCGTTTTCGTCATTTGTTATCGAATCGACTTAAAGCCAGATCGTCACATTGGTCACTCTTCTCTCTGAAACGGTTGTACTTATTGTCTGCAAAGCTATGTCGCGTGCTGCGGTATGCGGAGACACGAAAATCATCATAGTAGAACACAGATAAAGCTTCTAAGTTGATGTAATAGCCAGTAAGAACTAGTACAATTCAAGTTTTAGGTATCGATTATTGACTTTTTAGCTGGCTTTGGTGCCTTGGACATGAGCTAGGACCTTACGATTCTGCATGAAAAGAGGACTAGCAGCCGAGTTGCACGGGAGAATGTGAAAAGTGTTTATATGTAGTAAAAACCTGAGAAATCCGTCCGTTTTCGTCATTTGTTATCGAATCGACTTAAAGCCAGATGGTCACATTGGCCGCTCTTCTCTCTGAAACGGTTGTACTTATCGTCTGCAAAGCTATGTCGCGTACTGCGGTATTCGGAGACACTAAACGCACCATAGTAGAACACAGATGAAGCTTCTAAGATGATGTAATAGCCAGTAAGAAATAGTACAATTCTAGTTTTAGATATCGTTATTGACTTTTTAACTGGCTTTGGTGCCTTGGACATGGGCTATGACCTTAAGATTCTGATGAAAGGAGGACTAGCAGCCGAGTTGCACGGGAGAATGTGAAAAGTGTTCATATCTACTAAAAACCTGAGAAATCCGTCCGTTTGCGTCATTTGTTATCGAATCGACTTAAAGCCAGATCGTCACATTGGCCGCTCTTCTCTCTGAAACCGTTGTACTTATCGTCTGCAAAGCTATGTTGCGTGCTGCGATATGCGGAGACACTAAAAGCACCATAGTAGAACACAGATGAAGCTTCTAAGTTGATGTAATAGCCAGTAAGAAGTAGTACAATTCAAATTTTAGATATTGATTATTGACTTTTTAGCTGGCTTTGGTGCCTTGGACATGATCTAGGACCTTAAGAATCTGCATGAAAGAAGGACAAGCAGCCGAGTTGCCCGGGAGAATGTGAAAAGTGTTCATATGTAGTAAAAACCTGAGAAATCCGTCCGTTCTCGTCATTTTTTTATCCCATCGAGTTAAAGCCAGATCGTCACATTGGCCGCTCTTCTCTCTGAAACGGTTGTACTTATCGTCTGCAAAAGTATGTCGCGTGCTGCGGTATGCGGAGAAACTAAAAGCACCGTAGTAGAACATAGATGAAGGTTCTAAGTTGATGTAATAGCCAGTAAGAAGTAGTCCAATTCAAATTTTAAGTATCGATTATTGACTTTTTAGCTGGCTTTGGTGCCTTGGACATGAGCTAGGACCTTAAGATTCTGCATAAAAGGAGGACTAGCAGCCGAGTAGCACGGGAGAATGTGAAAAGTGTTCATATGTAGTAAAAACCTGAGACATCCGTCCGTTTTCGTCATTTGTTATCGAATCGACTTAAAGCCAGATCGTAACATTGGCCGCTCTTGTCTCTGAACGGTTGTACTTATCGTCTGCAAAGCTATGTCGCGTACTGCGGTATTCGGAGACACTAAACGCACCATTGTAGAACACAGATGAAACTTCTAAGATGATGTAATAGCCAGTAAGAAGTAGTACAATTCAAGTTTTAGATATTGATTATTGACTCTTTAGCTGGCTTTGGGGCCTTGGACATGATGTAGGACCTTAAGATTCTGCATGAAAGAAGGACTAGCAGTCGCGTTGCACGGGAGAATGTGAAAAGTGTTCATATGTAGTTAAAACCTGAGAAATCCGTCCGTTTTCGTCATTTGTTATCCAGTCGACTTAAAGCCAGATCGTCACATTGGCCGCTCTTCTCTCTGAAACGGTTGTACTTATCGTCTGCAAAACTATGTCGCGTGCTGCGGTATGCGGAGAAACTAAAAGCACCGTAGTAGGACACAGATGAAGGTTCTAAGTTGATGTAATAGCCAGTAAGAAGTAGTCCAATTCAAGTTTTTGGTATCGATTATTGATTTTTAGCTGGCTTCGGTGCCTTGGACATGAGATAGGACCTTAAGATTCTGCATGAAATTAGGACTAGCAGCCGAGTTGCACGGGAGATCGTGAAAGGTGTTCATATGTAGTAAAAACCTGAGAAATCGGTCCGTTTTCGTCATTTGTTATCGAATCGACTTATAGCCAGATCGTCACATTGGCCGCTCTTCTCTCTGAAACGGTTGTACTTATCGTCTGCAAAGCTATGACGCGGACTGCGGTATGCAGGGACGCTAAAATCACAATAGTAGAACACAGATGAAGCTTCTAAGTTGATGCAATAGCCAGTAAGAAGTAGTACAATTCATGTTTTAGGTATCGATTATTGACTTTTTAGCTGGCTTCGGTGCCTTGGACATGAGCTAGGACCTTAAGATTCAGCATGAGTGGAGGACTAGCAGCCGAGTTGCACGGTAGAATTTGAAAAGTGTTCATATGTAGTAAAAACCTGAGAAATCCGTCCGTTTTCGTCATTTGTTATCGAATCGACTTAAAGCCAGATGGACACATTGGCCGCTCTTCTCTCTTAAACGGTTGTACTTATCGTCTGCAGAGCTATGTCGCGTGCTGCGGTATGTGGAGACACTAAAATCACCATAGTAGAACACAGATGAAGCTTCTAAGTTGATGTAATAGCCAGTAAGAAATAGTACAAATCAGGTTTTAGGTATCGATTATTGACTTTTTAGCTGGCTTTGGTGCCTTGGACATGAGCTAGGACCTTGAGATTCGGCATGAAAGGAGGACTAGCAGCCGAGTTGCACGGGAGAATGTGAAAAGTGTTCATATGTAGTGAAAACCTGAGAAATCCGTCCGTTTTCGTCATTTGTTATCGAATCGACTTAAAGCCAGATCGTCACATTGGCCGCTCTTCTCTCTGAAACGGTTGTACTTATCGTCTGCAAAGCTATGTCGCGTGCTGCGGTATGCGGAGACACTAAAATCACCTTGGTAGAACACAGATGAAGCTTTTAAGTTGATGTAATAGGCAGTAAGAAGTAGTAGAATTCAAGTTTTAGGTATCGATTATTGATTTTTAGCTGGCTTCGGTGCCTTGAACATGAGCTAGGACCTTAAGAATCTGCATGAAATTAGGTCTAGCAGCCGAGTTGCACGGGAGAATGTGAAAGGTGTTCATATGTAGTAAAAACCTGAGAAATCGGTCCGTTTTCGTCATTTGTTATCGAATCGACTTATAGCCAGATCGTCACATTGGCCGCTCTTCTCTCTGAAACGGTTGTACTTATCGTCTGCAAAGCTATGACGCGGACTGCGGTATGCAGGGACGCTAAAATCACAATAGTAGAACACAGATGAAGCTTCTAAGTTGATGCAATAGCCAGTAAGAAGTAGTACAATTCATGTTTTAGGTATCGATTATTGACTTTTTAGCTGGCTTCGGTGCCTTGGACATGAGCTAGGACCTTACGATTCAGCATGAGTGGAGGACTAGCAGCCGGGTTGCACGGGAGAATGTGATAAGTGTTTATATGTAGTAAAAACCTGAGAAATCCGTCCGTTTTCGTCATTTGTTATCGAATCGACTTAAAGCCAGATGGACATATTGGCCGCTCTTCTCTCTTAAACGGTTGTACTTATCGTCTGCAGAGCTATGTCGCGTGCTGCGGTATGTGGAGACACTAAAATCACCATAGTAGAACACAGATGAAGCTTCTAAGTTGATGTAATAGCCTGTAAGAAATAGTACAAATCAGGTTTTAGGTATCGATTATTGACTTTTTAGCTGGCTTTGGTGCCTTGGACATGAGCTAGGACCTTGAGATTCGGCATGAAAGGAGGACTAGCAGCCGAGTTGCACGGGAGAATGTGAAAAGTGTTCATATGTAGTAAAAACCTGAGAAATCCGTCCGTTTTCGTCATTTGTTATCGAATCGACTGAAAGCCAGATCGTCACATTGGCCGCTCTTCTCTCTGAAACGGTTGTTCTTATCGTCTGCAAAGCTATGTCGCGTGCTGCGGTATGCTGAGATACTAAAAGCACCATAGTACAACACAGATCAAGCTTCTAAGTTGATGTAATAGCCGGTAAGAAGTAGTACAATTCTAGTTCTAGGTATCGGTTATTGACTTTTTAGCTGGCTTTGGTGCCTTGGACATGAGCTAGGACCTTAAGATTCTACATGAAAGGAGGACTAGCTGCCGAGTTGCACGGGAGAATGTGAAAAGTGTTCATATGTAGTAAAAACCCAAGAAATCCGTCCGTTTTCGTCATTTGTTATCGAATCGTCTTAAAGCCAGATCGTCACATTGACCGCTCTTCTCTCTGAAACGGTTGTACATATCGTCTGCAAAGCTATGTCGCGTGCTGCGTTATGCGGAGACACTAAAAGCACCATAGTAGAACACAGATGAAGCTTCTAAGATGATGTAATAGCCATTAAGAAATAGTACAATTCAAGTTTTAGATATCGTTATTGACTTTTGAGCTGGCTTTGGTGCCTTGGACATGGGCTATGACCTTAAGATTCTGCATGAAAGGAGGACTAGCAGCCGAGTTGCACGGGAGAATGTGAAAAGTGTTCATATGTAGTAAAAACCTGAGAAATCCGTCCGTTTGCGTCATTTGTTATCGAATCGACTTAAAGCCAGATCGTCACATTTGCCGCTCTTCTCTCTGAAACCGTTGTACTTATCGTCTGCAAAGCTATGTTCGCGTGCTGCGATATACGGAGACACTAAAAGCACCATAGTAGAACACAGATGAAGCTTCTAAGTTAATGTAATAGCCAGTAAGAAGTAGTACAATTCAAGTTTTAGATATTGATTATTGACTTTTTAGCTGGCTTTGGTGCCTTGGACATGATCTAGGACCTTAAGATTCTGCATGAAAGAAGGACTAGCAGCCGAGTTGCCAGGGAGAATGTGAAAAGTGTTCATATGTAGTAAAAACCTGAGAAATCCGTCCGTTTTCGTCATTTGTTATCGAATCGTCTTTTAGCCAGATCGTCACATTGGCCGCTCTTCTCTCTGAAACGGTTGTACTTATCTTCTGCAAAGCTATGTCGCGTGCTGCGGTATGTGGAGACACTAAAAGCACCATAGTAGAACAGAGATGAAGCTTCTAAGTTGATGTAATAGCCAGTAAGAAGTAGTAGAATTCAAGTTTTAGGTATTGATTATTGACTTTTTAGCTGGCTTTGGTGCCTTGGACATGAGCTAGGACCTTAAGATTCTGCATGAAAGGATGACTAGCAGCCGAGTTGCACGGGAGAATGTGAAAAGTGTTCATATGTAATAAAATCCTGAGAAATCCGTCCGTTTTCGTCATTTGTTATCGAATCGACTTAAAGGCAGATCGTCACATTGGCCGCTCTTCTCTCTGAAACGGTTGTACTTATCGTCTGCAAAGCTATTTCGCGTGCTGCGGTATGCGGAGACACTAAAATCACCATAGTAGAACACAGATGAAGCATCTAAGTTGATGTAATAGCCAGTAAGAAGTAGTCCAATTCAAATTTAGGTATCGATTATTGACTTTTTAGCTGGCTTTGGTGACTTGGACATGAGCTAGGACCTTAAGGTTCTATATGAAAAGAGGACTAGCAACCGAGTTGCACGGTAGAATGTGAAAAGTGTTCATATGTAATAAAAACCTGAGAAATCCGTCCGTTTTCGTCATTTGTTATCGAATCGACTTAAAGCCAGATCGTCACATTGGCCGCTCTTCTCTCTGAAACGGTTGTACTTATCGTCTACAAAGCTACGTCGCGTGCTGCGGTATGCGGAGACACTAAAAGCACCATAGTAGAACACAGATGAAGCTTCTAAGTTGATGTAATAGCCAGTAAGAAGTAGTACAATTCAAGTTTTAGGTATCGGTTATTGACTTTTTAGCTGGCTTTGGTGACTTGGACATGAGCTAGGACCTTAAGATTCTGCATGAAAGGAGGACTAGCTGCCGAGTTGCACGGGAGAATGTGAAAAGTGTTCATATGTAGTAAAAACCCAAGAAATCCGTCCGTTTTCGTCATTTGTTATCGAATCTTCTTAAAGCCAGATCGTCACATTGACCGCTCATCTCTCTGAAACGGTTGTACTTATCGTCTGCAAAGCTATGTCGCCTGCTGCGGTATGCGGAGACACTAAAAGCACCATAGTAGAACACAAATGAAACTTCTAAGATGATGTAATAGCCAGTAAGAAGTAGTACAATTCAAGTTTTAGATATTGATTATTGACTCTTTAGCTGGCTTTGGGGCCTTGGACATGATGTAGGACCTTAAGATTCTGCATGAAAGAAGGACTAGCAGCCGAGTTGCACGGGAGAATGTGAAAAGTGTTCATATGTAGTAAAAACCTGAGAAATCCGTCCGTTTTCGTCATTTGTTATCCAATCGACTTAAAGCCAGATCGTCACATTGGCCGCTCTTCTCTCTGAAACGGTTGTACTTATCGTCTGCAAAACTATGTCGCGTGCTGCGGTATGCGGAGAAACTAAAAGCACCGTAGTAGGACACAGATAAAGGTTCTAAGTTGATGTAATAGCCAGTAAGAAGTAGTCCAATTCAAGTTTTAGGTATCGATTATTGATTTTTAGCTGGCTTCGGTGCCTTGGACATGAGATAGGACCTTAAGATTCTGCATGAAATTAGGACTAGCAGCCGAGTTGCACGGGAGAATGTGAAAGGTGTTCATATGTAGTAAAAACCTGAGAAATCGGTCCGTTTTCGTCATTTGTTATCGAATCGACTTATAGCCAGATCGTTACATTGGCCGCTCTTCTCTCTGAAAGGGTTGTACTTATCGTCTGCAAAGCTATGACGCGGACTGCGGTATGCAGGGACGCTAAAATCACAATAGTAGAACACAGATGAAGCTTCTAAGTTGATGCAATAGCCAGTAAGAAGTAGTACAATTCATGTTTTAGGTATCGATTATTGACTTTTTAGCTGGCTTCGGTGCCTTGGACATGAGCTAGGACCTTAAGATTCAGCATGAGTGGAGGACTAGCAGCCGAGTTGCACGGGAGAATTTGAAAAGTGTTCATATGTAGTAAAAACCTGAGAAATCCGTCCGTTTTCGTCATTTGTTATCGAATCGACTTAAAGCCAGATGGACACATTGGCCGCTCTTCTCTCTTAAACGGTTGTACTTATCGTCTGCAGAGCTATGTCGCGTGCTGCGGTATGTGGAGACACTAAAATCACCATAGTAGAACACAGATGAAGCTTCTAAGTTGATGTAATAGCCAGTAAGAAATAGTACAAATCAGGTTTTAGGTATCGATTATTGACTTTTTAGCTGGCTTTGGTGCCTTGGACATGAGCTAGGACCTTGAGATTCGGCATGAAAGGAGGACTAGCAGCCGAGTTGCACGGGAGAATGTGAAAAGTGTTCATATGTAGTAAAAACCTGAGAAATCCGTCCGTTTTCGTCATTTGTTATCGAATCGACTTAAAGCCAGATCGTCACATTGGCCGCTCTTCTCTCTGAAACGGTTGTACTTATCGTCTACAAAGCTATGTCGCGTGCTGCGGTATGCGGAGACACTAAAAGCACCATAGTAGAACACAGATGAAGCTTCTAAGTTGATGTAATAGCCAGTAAGAAGTAGTACAATTCAAGTTTTAGGTATCGGTTATTGACTTTTTAGCTGGCTTTGGTGACTTGGACATGAGCTAGGACCTTAAGATTCTGCATGAAAGGAGGACTAGCTGCAGAGTTGCACGGGAGAATGTGAAAAGTGTTCATATGTAGTAAAAACCCAAGAAATCCGTCCGTTTTCGTCATTTGTTATCGAATCTTCTTAAAGCCAGATCGTCACATTGACCGCTCATCTCTCTGAAATGGTTGTACTTATCGTCTGCAAAGCTATGTCGCCTGCTGCGGTATGCGGAGACACTAAAAGCACCATAGTAGAACACAAATGAAACTTCTAAGATGATGTAATAGCCAGTAAGAAGTAGTACAATTCAAGTTGTAGATATTGATTATTGACTCTTTAGCTGGCTTTGGGGCCTTGGACATGATGTAGGACCTTAAGATTCTGCATGAAAGAAGGACTAGCAGCCGAGTTGCACGGGAGAATGTGAAAAGTGTTCATATGTAGTAAAAACCTGAGAAATCCGTCCGTTTTCGTCATTTGTTATCCAATCGACTTAAAGCCAGATCGTCACATTGGCCGCTCTTCTCTCTGAAACGGTTGTACTTATCGTCTGCAAAACTATGTCGCGTGCTGCGGTATGCGGAGAAACTAAAAGCACCGTAGTAGAACACAGATGAAGGTTCTAAGTTGATGTAATAGCCAGTAAGAAGTAGTCCAATTCAAGTTTTAGGTATCGATTATTGATTTTTAGCTGGCTTCGGTGCCTTGGACATGAGATAGGACCTTAAGAATCTGCATGAAATTAGGACTAGCAGCCGAGTTGCACGGGAGAATGTGAAAGGTGTTCATATGTAGTAAAAACCTGAGAAATCGGTCCGTTTTCGTCATTTGTTATCGAATCGACTTATAGCCAGATCGTCACATTGGCCGCTCTTCTCTCTGAAAGGGTTGTACTTATCGTCTGCAAAGCTATGACGCGGACTGCGGTATGCAGGGACGCTAAAATCACAATAGTAGAACACAGATGAAGCTTCTAAGTTGATGCAATAGCCAGTAAGAAGTAGTACAATTCATGTTTTAGGTATCGATTATTGAGTTTTTAGCTGGCTTCGGTGCCTTGGACATGAGCTAGGACCTTAAGATTCAGCATGAGTGGAGGACTAGCAGCCGAGTTGCACGGGAGAATTTGAAAAGTGTTCATATGTAGTAAAAACCTGAGAAATCCGTCCGTTTTCGTCATTTGTTATCGAATCGACTTAAAGCCAGATGGACACATTGGCCGCTCTTCTCTCTTAAACGGTTGTACTTATCGTCTGCAGAGCTATGTCGCGTGCTGCGGTATGTGGAGACACTAAAATCACCATAGTAGAACACAGATGAAACTTCTAAGTTGATGTAATAGCCAGTAAGAAATAGTACAAATCAGGTTTTAGGTATCGATTATTGACTTTTTAGCTGGCTTTGGTGCCTTGGACATGAGCTAGGACCTTGAGATTCGGCATGAAAGGAGGACTAGCAGCCGAGTTGCACGGGAGAATGTGAAAAGTGTTCATATGTAGTAAAAACCTGAGAAATCCGTCCGTTTTCGTCATTTGTTATCGAATCGACTTAAAGCCAGATCGTCACATTGGCCGCTCTTCTCTCTGAAACGGTTGTACTTATCGTCTGCAAAGCTATGTCGCGTGCTGCGGTATGCGGAGACACTAAAATCACCTTGGTAGAACACAGATGAAGCTTTTAAGTTGATGTAATAGGCAGTAAGAAGTAGTAGAATTCAAGTTTTAGGTATCGATTATTGATTTTTAGCTGGCTTCGGTGCGTTGAACATGAGCTAGAACCTTAAGATTCAGCATGAAATTAGGTCTAGCAGCCGAGTTGCACGGGAGAATGTGAAAGGTGTTCATATGTAGTAAAAACCTGAGAAATCGGTCCGTTTTCGTCATTTGTTATCGAATCGACTTATAGCCAGATCGTCACATTGGCCGCTCTTCTCTCTGAAACGGTTGTACTTTTCGTCTGCAAAGCTATGACCCGGACTGCGGTATGCAGGGACGCTAAAATCACAATAGTAGAACACAGATGAAGCTTCTAAGTTGATGCAATAGCCAGTAAGAAGTAGTACAATTCATGTTTTAGGTATCGATTATTGACTTTTTAGCTGGCTTCGGTGCCTTGGACATGAGCTAGGACCTTAAGATTCAGCATGAGTGGAGGACTAGCAGCCGAGTTGCACGGGAGAATGTGATAAGTGTTCATATGTAGTAAAAACCTGAGAAATCCGTCCGTTTTCGTCATTTGTTATCGAATCGACTTAAAGCCAGATGGACACATTGGCCGCTCTTCTCTCTTAAACGGTTGTACTTATCGTCTGCAGAGCTATGTCGCGTGCTGCGGTATGTGGAGACACTAAAATCACCATAGTAGAACACAGATGAAGCTTCTAAGTTGATGTAATAGCCAGTAAGAAATAGTACAAATCAGGTTTTAGGTATCGATTATTGACTTTTTAGCTGGCTTTGGTGCCTTGGACATGAGCTAGGACCTTGAGATTCGGCATGAAAGGAGGACTAGCAGCCGAGTTGCACGGGAGAATGTGAAAAGTGTTCATATGTAGTAAAAACCTGAGAAATCCGTCCGTTTTCGTCATTTGTTATCGAATCGACTGAAAGCCAGATCGTCACATTGGCCGCTCTTCTCTCTGAAACGGTTGTACTTATCGTCTGCAAAGCTATGACACGTACTGCGATATTCGGTGACACTAAAAACACCATAGTAGAACACAGATGAAGCTTTTAAGATGATGTAATAGCCAGTAAGAAGTAGTACAATTCAATTTTTAGGTATCGGTTATTGACTTTTTAGCTGGCTTTGATGCCTTGGACATGAGCCAGGACCTTAAGATTCTGCATGAAAGGAGGACTAGCTGCCGAGTTGCACGGGAGAATGTGAAAAGTGTTCATATGTAGTAAAAACCAACCTGAGAAATCCGTCCGTTTTCGTCATTTGTTATCGAATCGACTTAAAGCCAAATCATCTCATTGGCAGCTCTGCTCTCTGAAACGGTTGTTCTTATCGTCTGCAAAGCTATGTCGCGTGCTGCGGTATGCTGAGATACTAAAAGCACCATAGTACAACACAGATCAAGCTTCTAAGTTGATGTAATAGCCGGTAAGAAGTAGTACAATTCTAGTTCTAGGTATCGGTTATTGACTTTTTAGCTGGCTTTGGTGCCTTGGACATGAGCTAGGACCTTAAGATTCTACATGAAAGGAGGACTAGCTGCCGAGTTGCACGGGAGAATGTGAAAAGTGTTCATATGTAGTAAAAACCCAAGAAATCCGACCGTTTTCGTCATTTGTTATCGAATCGTCTTAAAGCCAGATCGTCACATTGACCGCTCTTCTCTCTGAAACGGTTGTACATATCGTCTGCAAAGCTATGTCGCGTGCTGCGTTATGCGGAGACACTAAAAGCACCATAGTAGAACACAGATGAAGCTTCTAAGATGATGTAATAGCCAGTAAGAAATAGTACAATTCAAGTTTTAGATATCGTTATTGACTTTTTAGCTGGCTTTGGTGCCTTGGACATGGGCTATGACCTTAAGATTCTGCATGAAAGGAGGACTAGCAGCCGAGTTGCACGGGAGAATGTAAAAAGTGTTCATATGTAGTAAAAACCTGAGAAATCCGTCCGTTTGCGTCATTTGTTATCGAATCGACTTAAAGCCAGATCGTCACATTTGCCGCTCTTCTCTCTGAAACCGTTGTACTTATCGTCTGCAAAGCTATGTTCGCGTGCTGCGATATACGGAGACACTAAAAGCACCATAGTAGAACACAGATGAAGCTTCTAAGTTAATGTAATAGCCAGTAAGAAGTAGTACAATTCAAGTTTTAGATATTAATTATTGACTTTTTAGCTGGCTTTGGTGCCTTGGACATGATCTAGGACCTTAAGATTCTGCATGAAAGAAGGACTAGCAGCCGAGTTGCCAGGGAGAATGTGAAAAGTGTTCATATGTAGTAAAAACCTGAGAAATCCGTCCATTTTCGTCATTTGTTATCGAATCGTCTTTTAGCCAGATCGTCACATTGGCCGCTCTTCTCTCTGAAACGGTTGTACTTGTCTTCTGCAAAGCTATGTCGCGTGCAGCGGTATGTGGAGACACTAAAAGCACCATAGTAGAACAGAGATGAAGCTTCTAAGTTGATGTAATAGCCAGTAAGAAGTAGTAGAATTCAAGTTTTAGGTATTGATTATTGACTTTTTAGCTGGCTTTGGTGCCTTGGACATGAGCTAGGACCTTAAGATTCTGCATGAAAGGATGACTAGCAGCCGAGTTGCACGGGAGAATGTGAAAAGTGTTCATATGTAATAAAATCCTGAGAAATCCGTCCGTTTTCGTCATTTGTTATCGAATCGACTTAAAGCCAGATCGTCACATTGGCCGCTCTTCTCTCTGAAACGGTTGTACTTATCGTCTGCAAAGCTATTTCGCGTGCTGCGGTATGCGGAGACACTAAAATCACCATAGTAGAACACAGATGAAGCATCTATGTTGATGTAATAGCCAGTAAGAAGTAGTCCAATTCAAATTTAGGTATCGATTATTGACTTTTTAGCTGGCTTTGGTGACTTGGACATGAGCTAGGACCTTAAGATTCTGCATGAAAGGAGGACTAGCAAACGAGTTGCACGGGAGAATGTGAAAAGTGTTCATATGTAATAAAAACCTGAGAAATAAGTCCGTTTTCGTCATTTGTTATCGAATCGACTTAAAGCCAGATCGTCACATTGGCCGCTCTTCTCTCTGAAACGGTTGTACTTATCGTCTACAAAGCTATGTCGCGTGCTGCGGTATGCGGAGACACTAAAATCACCATAGTAGAACACAGATGAAGCATCTAAGTTGATGTAATAGCCAGTAAGAAGTAGTCCAATTCAAGTTTTAGGTATCGATTATTGACTTTTTAGCTGGCTTTGGTGACTTGGACATGAGCTAGGACCTTAAGGTTCTATATGAAAGGAGGACTAGCAACCGAGTTGCACGGGAGAATGTGAAAAGTGTTCATATGTAATAAAAACCTGAGAAATCCGTCCGTTTTCGTCATTTGTTATCGAATCGACTTAAAGCCAGATCGTCACATTGGCCGCTCTTCTCTCTGAAACGTTTGTACTTATCGTCTACAAAGCTACGTCGCGTGCTGCGGTATGCGGAGACACTAAAAGCACCATAGTAGAACACAGATGAAGCTTCTAAGTTGATGTAATAGCCAGTAAGAAGTAGTACAATTCAAGTTTTAGGTATCGGTTATTGACTTTTTAGCTGGCTTTGGTGACTTGGACATGAGCTAGGACCTTAAGATTCTGCATGAAAGGAGGACTAGCTGCCGAGTTGCACGGGAGAATGTGAAAAGTGTTCATATGTAGTAAAAACCCAAGAAATCCGTCCGTTTTCGTCATTTGTTATCGAATCGTCTTAAAGCCAGATCGTCACATTGACCGCTCATCTCTCTGAAACGGTTGTACTTATCGTCTGCAAAGCTATGTCGCCTGCTGCGGTATGCGGAGACACTAAAAGCACCATAGTAGAACACAGATGAAGCTTCTAAGTTGATGTAATAGCCAGTAAGAAGTAGTACAATTCAAGTTTTAAGTATTGATTATTAACCTTTTAGCTGCCTTGGTGCCTTGGACATGAGCTAGGACCTTGAGATTCTGCATGAAAGGAGGACTAGCAACCGAGTTGCACGGTAGAATGTAAAAAGTGTTCGCATGTAGTAAAAACATGAGAAATCCGTCCGTTTTCGTCATTTGTTATCGAATCGACTTATAGCCAGATCGTCATATTGGCCGCTCTTCTCTCTGAAACGGTTGTACTTATCGTCTGCAAAGCTATGTCGCGTGCTGCGGTATGCGGAGACACTAAAATCACCATAGTAGAACACAGATGAAGCATCTAAGTTGATGTAATAGCCAATAAGAAGTAGTCCAATTGAAGTTTTTGGTATCGATTATTGACGTTTTAGCTGGCTTTGGTGACTTGGACATGCGCTAGGACCTTAAGATTCTGCATGAAAGGAGGACTAGCAGCCGAGTTGCACGGGAGAATGTGAAAAGTGTTCATATGTAGTAAAAACCTGAGAAATCCGTCCGTTTTCGTCGTTTGTTATCGAATCGACTTAAAGCCAGATCGTCACATAGGCCGCTCTTCTCTCTGAACGGTTGTACATATCGTCTGCAAAGCTATGTCGCGTGCTGCGGTATGCGGAGACAATAAAATCTTCATAGTAGCACACAGATGAAGCTACTAAGTTGATGCAATAGCCAGTAAGAAGTAGTACAATTCAAGTTTTATGTATCGATTATTGACTTTTTAGCTGGCTTCGGTGCCTTGGAAATGAGCTAGGACCTTAAGATTCTGCATGAAAGGAGGACTAGCAGCCGAGTTGCACGGGAGAATGTGGAAAGTGTTCATATGTAGTAAAAACCTGAGAAATCCGTCCGTTTTCGTCATTTGTTATCGAATCGTCTTAAAGCTAGATGGTCACATTGGCCGCTCTTCTCTCTGAAACGGTTGTACTTATCGTCTGCAAAGCTATGTCACGTACTGCGGTATTCGGAGACACTAAAAACACCATAGTAGAACACAGATGAAGCTTCTAAGATGATGTAATAGCCAGTAAGAAGTTGTACAATTCAATTTTTAGGTATCGGTTATTGACTTTTTAGCTGGCTTTGGTCCCTTGGACATGAGCTAGGACCTTAAGATTCTTCATGAAAGGAGGAGTAGCAGCCGAGTTGCACGGGAGAATGTGAAAAGTGTTCATATGTAGTAAAAACCTGAGAAATCCGTCCGTTTTCGTCATTTGTTATCGAATCGACTTAAAGCCAGATCGTAACATTGGCCGCTCTTCTCTCTAAAACGGTTGTACTTATCGTCTGCAAAACTATGTCGCGTGCTGCGGTATGCGGAGACACTAAAATCACCATAGTAGAACACAGATGAAGCATCTAAGTTGATGTAATAGCCAGTAAGAAGTAGTCCAATTCAAGTTTTAGGTATTGATTATTGACTTTTTAGCTGGCTTTGGTGCCTTGGACATGAGCTAGGACCTTAAGATTCTGCATGAAAGGATGACTAGCAGCCGAGTTGCACGGGAGAATGTGAAAAGTGTTCATATGTAATAAAATCCTGAGAAATCCGTCCGTTTTCTTCATTTGTTATCGAATCGACTTAAAGCCAGATCGTCACATTGGCCGCTCTTCTCTCTGAAACGGTTGTACTTATCGTCTGCAAAGCTATTTCGCGTGCTGCGGTATGCGGAGACACTAAAAACACCATAGTAGAACACAGATGAAGCATCTAAGTTGATGTAATAGCCAGTAAGAAGTAGTCCAATTCAAATTTAGGTATCGATTATTGACTTTTTAGCTGGCTTTGGTGCCTTGGACATGAGCTAGGACCTTAAGATTCTGCATGAAAGGAGGACTAGCAAACGAGTTGCACGGGAGAATGTGAAAAGTGTTTATATGTAGTAAAAACCTGAGAAATCCGTCCGTTTTCGTCATTTGTTATCGAATCGACTTAAAGCCAAATCGTCACATTGGCCGCTCTGCTCTTTGAAACGGTTGTACTTATCGTCTGGAAAGCTATGTCGCGTACTGCGGTATTCGGAGACACTAAACGCACAATAGTAGAACACAGATGAAGCTTCTAAGATGATGTAATAGCCAGTAAGAAATAGTACAATTCAAGTTTGAGATATCGTTATTGACTTTTTAGCTAGCTTTGGTTCCTTGGACATGGGCTATGAAATTAAGATTCTGCATGAAAGGAGGACTAGCAGCCGAGTTGCACGGGAGAATGTGAAAAGTGTTCATATCTAGTAAAAACCTGAGAAATCCGTCCGTTTGCGTCATTTGTTATTGAATCGACTTAAAGCCAGATCGTCACATTGGCCGCTCTTCTCTCTGAAACCGTAGTACTTATCGTCTGCAAAGCTATGTCGCGTGCTGCGATATGCGGAGACACTAAAAGCACCATAGTAGAACACAGATGAAGCTTCTAAGTTGATGTAATAGCCAGTAAGAAGTAGTACAATTCAAGTTTTAGGTATCGATTATTGACTTTTTAGCTGGCTTTGGTGCCTTGGACATGAGCTAGGACCTTAAGATTCTGCATAAAAGGAGGACTAGCAGCCGAGTTGCACGGGAGAATGTGAAAAGTGTTCATATGTAGTAAAAACCTGAGAAATCCGTCCGTTTTCGTCATTTGTTATCGAATCGACTTAAAGCCAGATCGTAACATTGGCCGCTCTTCTCTCTAAAACGGTTGTACTTATCGTCTGCAAAACTATGTCGCGTGCTGCGGTATGCGGAGACACTAAAATCACCATAGTAGAACACAGAAGAAGCATCTAAGTTGATGTAATAGCCAGTAAGAAGTAGTCCAATTCAAGTTTTAGGTATCGATTATTGACTTTTTAGCTGGCTTTGGTGCCTTGGACATGAGCTAGGACCTTAAGATTCTGCATGAAAGGAGGACTAGCAGCCGAGTTGCACAGGAGAATGTGAAAAGTGTTCATATGTAGTAAAAACCTGAGAAATCCGTCCGTTTTCGTCATTTGTTATCGAATCGACTTAAAGCCAGATCGTCACATTGGCCGCTCTTCTCTCTGAACGGTTGTACTTATCGTCTGCAAACCTATGTCGCGTGCTGCGGTATGCGGAGACACTAAAATCACCATAGTAGAACACAGATGAAGCTTTTAAGTTGATGTAATAGCCAGTAAGAAGTAGTAGAATTCAAGTTTTAGGTATCGATTATTGATTTTTAGCTGGCTTCGGTGCCTTGGACATGAGCTAGGACCTTAAGATTCTGCATGAAATTAGGACTAGCAGCCGAGTTGCACGGGAGAATGTGAAAGGTGTTCATATGTAGTAAAAACCTGAGAAATCCGTCCGTTTTCGTCATTTGTTATCGAATCGACTTATAGCCAGATCGTCACTTTGGCCGCTCTTCTCTCTGAAACGGTTGTACTTATCGTCTGCAAAGCTATGTCGCGTGCTGCGGTATGCAGGGACGCTAAAATCACCATAGTAGAACACAGATGAAGCTTCTAAGTTGATGTAATAGCCAGTAAGAAATAGTACAATTCAAGTTTTAGGTATCGATTATTGACTTTTTAGCTGTCTTTGGTGCCTTGGACATGAGCTAGGACCTTGAGATTCGGCATGAAAGGATGACTAGCAGCCGAGTTGCACGGGAGAATGTGAAAAGTGTTCATATGTAGTAAAAACCTCAGAAATCCGTCCGGTTTCGTCATTTGTTATCGAATCGACTTAAAGCCAGATCGTCACATTGGCCGCTCTTCTCTCTGAAACGGTTGTACTTATCGTCTGCAAAGCTATGACGCGTACTGCGATATTCGGAGACACTAAAAACACCATAGTAGAACACAGATGAAGCTTTTAAGATGATGTAATAGCCAGGAAGAAGTAGTACAATTCAATTCTTAGGTATCGGTTATTGACTTTTTAGCTGGCTTTGGAGCCTTGGACATGAGCCAGGACCTTAAGATTCTGCATGAAAGGAGGACTAGCAGCCGAGTTGCACGGGAGAATGTGAAAAGTGTTCATATGTAGTAAAAACCTGAGAAATCCGTCCGTTTTAGTCATTTGTTATCGAATCGACTTAAAGCCAGATCGTCACATTGGCCACTCTTCTCTCAGAAACGGTTGTACTTATTGTCTGCAAAGTTATGTCGCGTGCTGCGGTATGCGGAGACACGAAAATCATCATAGTAGAACACAGATAAAGCTTCTAAGTTGATGTAATAGCCAGTAAGAATTAGTACAATTCAAGTTTTAGGTATCTATTATTGACTTTTTAGCGGGCTTTGGTGCCTTGGACATGAGCTAGGACCTTAAGATTCAGCATGAAAGTAGGACTAGCAGCCGAGTTGCACGGGAGAATGTGAAAAGTGTTCAAATGTAGTAAAAACCTGAGAAATCCGTCCGTTTTCGTCATTTGTTATCGAATCGACTTAAAGCCAAATCGGCACATTGGCCGCTCTGCTCTCTGAAACGTTTGTACTTATCGTCTGCAAACCTATGTCGCGTACTGCGGTATTCGGAGACACTAAACGCACCATAGTAGAACACAGATGAAGCTTCTAAGATGATATAATAGCGAGTATGAAATAGTACAATTCAAGTTTTAGGTATAGTTATTGACTTTTTAGCTGGCTTTGGTGCCTTGGACATGAGCCAGGACCTTAAGATTCTGCATGAAAGGAGGACTAGCAGCCGAGTTGCACGGGAGAATGTGAAAAGTGTTCATATGTAGTAAAAACCTGAGAAATCCGTCCGTTTTAGTCATTTGTTATCGAATCGACTTAAAGCCAGATCGTCACATTGGCCACTCTTCTCTCAGAAACGGTTGTACTTATTGTCTGCAAAGTTATGTCGCGTGCTGCGGTATGCGGAGACACGAAAATCATCATAGTAGAACACAGATAAAGCTTCTAAGTTGATGTAATAGCCAGTAAGAATTAGTACAATTCAAGTTTTAGGTATCGATTATTGACTTTTTAGCGGGCTTTGGTGCCTTGGACATGAGCTATGACCTTAAGATTCTGCATGAAAGAGGACTAGCACTCGAGTTGCACGGGAGAATGTGAAAAGTGTTCATATGTAGTAAAAACCTTAGAAATCCGTCCGTTTTCGTCATTTGTTATCGAATCTACTTAAAGCCAGATCGTCACATTTGCCGTTCTTCTCTCTGAATCCGTTGTACTTATCGTCTGCAAAGCTACGTCGCGTGCTGCGGTATGCGGAGACACTAAAAGCACCATAGTAGAACACAGATGAAGCTTCTATGATGATGTAATAGCCAGTAAGAAGTAGTACAATTCAAGTTTTAGATACTGATTATTGACTTTTTAGCTGGCTTTGGTGCCTTGGACATGATCTAGGACCTTAAGATTCTGCATGAAAGAAGGACTAGCAGGCGAGTTGCACGGGTGAATGTGAAAAGTGTTCATATGTAGTAAAAACCAACCTGAGAAATCCGTCCGTTTTCGTCATTTGTTATCGAATCGACTTAAAGCCAAATCATCACATTGGCAGCTCTGCTCTCTGAAACGGTTGTTCTTATCGTCTGCAAAGCTATGTCGCGTACTGTTGTATTCGGAGACACTAAAAGCACCATAGTAGAACACAGATGAAGCTTCTAAGTTGATGTAATAGCCAGTAAGAAGTAGTAGAATTCAAGTTTTAGGTATCGATTATTGACTTTTTAGGTGGCTTTGGTGCCTTGGACATGAGCTAGGACCTTAAGATTCTGCATGAAAGGAGGACTAGCAGCCGAGTTGCCCGGGAGAATGTGAAAAGTGTTCATATGTAGTAAAAACCTGAGATATCCGTCCGTTTTCGTCATTTGTTATCGAATCGACTTAAAGCCAGATGGTCACATTGGCCGCTCTTCTCTCTGAAACGGTTGTACTTATCGTCTGCAAAGCTATGTCGCGTGCTGCGGTATGTGGAGACACTAAAATCACCATAGTAGAACACAGATGAAGCATCTAAGTTGATGTAATAGCCAGTAAGAAGTAGTACAATTCAAGTTCTAGGTATCGATTATTGACTTTTTTAATGGCTTTGGTGCCTTGGACATGAGCAAGGACCTTGAGATTCTGCATGAAAGGAGGACTAGCAGCCGAGTTGCACGGGACAATGTGAAAAGAGTTCATATGTAGTAAAAACCTGAGAAATCCGTCCGTTTTCGTCATTTGTTATCGAATCGACTTAAAGCCAGATCATCACATTGGCCGCTCTTATCTCTGAAACGGTTGTACTTATCGTCTGCAAAACTATGTCGCGTACTGCGGTATTCGGAGACACTAAAAACACCATAGTAGAACACAGATGAAGCTTCTAAGATGATATAATAGCCAGTAAGAAGTAGTACAATTCAAGTTTTAGGTATCGGTTATTGAATTTTTAGCTGGCTTTGGTGCCTTGAACATGAGCTAGGACCTTAAGATTCTGTATGAAAGGAGGACTAGCAGATCGGTTGCACGGGAGAATGTGAAAACTGTTCATATGTAGTAAAAACCAACCTGAGAAATCCGTCCGTTTTCGTCATTTTTTATCGAATCGACTTAAAGCCAGATCGTCACATTGGCCGCTCTTCTCTCTGAAACGGTTGTACTTATCGTCTGCAAAGCTATGTCGCGTGCTGCGGTATGCGGAGGCACTAAAAGCACCATAGTAGAATACATATGAAGCTTCTAAGATGATGTAATAGCCAGTAAGAATTTGTACAATTCAAGTTTTAGGTATTGATTATTGACTTTTTACCTGGCTTTGGTGCCTTGGACATGAGCTAGGACCTTAATATTCTTCATGAAAGGAGGAGTAGCAGCCGAGTTGTACGGGAGAATGTGAAAAGTGTTCATATGTAGTAAAAACCTGAGAAATCCGTCCGTTTTCGTCATTTGTTATCGAATCGACTTAAAGCCAGATCGTCACATTGGCCGCTCTTCTCTCTGAAACGGTTGTACTTATCGTCTGCAAAGCTATGTCGCGAGCTGCGGTGTGCGGAGGCACTAAAAGCACCATAATAGAACACAGATGAAGCTTCTAAGATGATGTAATAGAAAGTAATAAGTTGTACAATTCAAGTTTTAGGTATTGATTATTGACTTTTTAGCTGGCTTTGGTGCCTTGGACATGAGCTAGGACCTTAAGATTCTTCATGAAAGGAGGAGTAGCAGCCGAGTTGCACGGGAGAATGTGAAAAGTGTTCATATGTAGTAAAAACCTGAGAAATCCGTCCGTTTTCGTCATTTGTTATCAAAACGACTTAAAGCCAGATGGACACATTGGCCGCTCTTCTCTCTTAAACGGTTGTACTTATCGTCTGGAGAGCTATGTCGCGTGCTGCGCTATGTGGAGGCACTAAAATCACCATAGTAGAACACAGATGAAGCTTCTAAGTTGATGTAATAGCCAGTAAGAAATAGTACAATTTAAGTTTTAGGTATCGATTATTGACTTTTTAGCTGGATTTGGTGCCTTGGACATGAGCTAGGACCTTGAGATTCGGCATGAAAGGAGGACTAGCAGCCGAGTTGCACGGGAGAATGTGAAAAGTGTTCATATGTAGTAAAAACCTGAGAAATCCGTCCGTTTTCGTCATTTGTTATCGAATCGACTTAAAGCCCGATCGTCACATTGGCCGCTCTTCTCTCTAAAACGGTTGTACTTATCGTCTGCAAAGCTATGTCGCGTACTGTTGTATTCGGAGACACTAAACGCACCATAGTAGAACACAGATGAAGCTTCTAAGATGATATAATAGCCAGTAAGAAATAGTAGAATTCAAGTTTTAGGTATACTTATTGACTTTTTAGCTGGCTTTAGCGCCTTGGACATGAGCTATGACCTTAAGATTCTGCATGAAAGGAGGACTAGCACCCGAGTTGCACGGGAGAATGTGAAAGCTGTTCATATGTAGTAAAAACATGAGAAATCCGTCCGTTTTCGTCATTTGTTATCTAATCGACTTAAAGCCAGATCGTCACATTTGCCGTTCTTTTCTCTGAAACCGTTGTACTTTTCGTCTGCAAAGCTATGTCGCGTGCTGCGGTATGCGGAGACACTAAAAGCACCATAGTAGAACACAGATGAAGCTTCTAAGTTGATGTAATAGCCAGTAAGAAGTAGTCCAATTCAAGTTTTAGGTATCGATTATTGACTTTTTAGCTGGCTTTGGTGCCTTGGACATGAGCTAGGACCTTAAGATTCTGCATAAAAGGAGGACTAGCAGCCGAGTTGCACGGGAGAATGTGAAAAGTGTTCATATGTAATAAAAACCTGAGACATCCGTCAGTTTTCGTCATTTGTTATCGAATTGACTTAAAGCCAGATGGTCACATTGACCGCTCTTCTCTCTGAAACGGTTGTACTTATCGTCTGCAAAGCTATGTCGCATACTGCGGTATGTGGAGACAATAAAATCACCATAGTAGAACACAGATGAAGCTTCTAAGTTGATGTAATAGCCAGTAAGAAGTAGTCCAATTCAAGTTTTAGGTATCGATTATTGACTTTTTAGCTGGCTTTGGTGCCTTGGACATGAGCTAGGACCTTAAGATTCTGCTTAAAAGGAGGACTAGCAGCCGAGTTGCACGGGAGAATGTGAAAAGTGTTCATATGTAATAAAAACCTGAGACATCCGTCCGTTTTCGTCATTTGTTATCGAATCGACTTAAAGCCAGATCGTCACATTGGCCGCTCTTCTCTCTGAAACGGTTGTACTTATCGTCTGCAAAGCTATGTCGCGTGCTGCGGTGTGCGGAGGCACTAAAAGCACCATAATAGAACACAGATGTAGCTTCTAAGATGATGTAATAGAAAGTAATAAGTTGTACAATTCAAGTTTTAGGTATTGATTATTGACTTTTTAGCTGGCTTTGGTGCCTTGGACATGAGCTAGGACCTTAAGATTCTTCATGAAAGGAGGAGTAGCAGCCGAGTTGCACGGGAGAATGTGAAAAGTGTTCATATGTAGTAAAAACCTGAGAAATCCGTCCGTTTTCGTCATTTGTTATCAAATCGACTTAAAGCTAGATGGACACATTGGCCGCTCTTCTCTCTTAAACGGTTGTACTTATCGTCTGGAGAGCTATGTCGCGTGCTGCGCTATGTGGAGACACTAAAATCACCATAGTAGAACACAGATGAAGCTTCTAAGTTGATGTAATAGCCAGTAAGAAATAGTACAATTTAAGTTTTAGGTATCGATTATTGACTTTTTAGCTGGCTTTGGTGCCTTGGACATGAGCTAGGACCTTGAGATTCGGCATGAAAGGAGGACTAGCAGCCGAGTTGCAGGGGAGAATGTGAAAAGTGTTCATATGTAGTAAAAACCTGAGAAATCCGTCCGTTTTCGTCATTTGTTATCGAATCGACTTAAAGCCCGATCGTCACATTGGCCGCTCTTCTTCTCTGAAACGGTTGTACTTATCGTCTGCAAAGCTATGTCGCATACTGTTGTATTCGGAGACACTAAACGCACCATAGTAGAAACACAGATCAAGCTTCTAAGATGATATAATAGCCAGTAAGAAATAGTAGAATTCAAGATTTAGGTATACTTATTGACTTTTTAGCTGGCTTTAGTGCCTTGGACATGAGCTATGACCTTAAGATTCTGCATGAAAGGAGGACTAGCACCCGAGTTGCACGGGAGAATGTGAAAAGTGTTCATATGTAGTAAAAACCTGAGAAATCCGTCCGTTTTCGTCATTTGTTATCTAATCGACTTAAAGCCAGATCGTCACATTTGCCGTTCTTTTCTCTTAAACCGTTGTACTTTTCGTCTGCAAAGCTATACCGCGTGCTGCGGTATGCGGAGACACTAAAAGCACCATAGTAGAACACAGATGAAGCTTCTAAGTTGATGTAATAGCCAGTAAGAAGTAGTCCAATTCAAGTTTTAGGTATCGATTATTGACTTTTTAGCTGGCTTTGGTGCCTTGGACATGAGCTAGGACCTTAAGATTCTGCATAAAAGAAGGACTAGCAGCCGAGTTGCACGGGAGAATGTGAAAAGTGTTCATATGTAATAAAAACCTGAGACATCCGTCCGTTTTCGTCATTTGTTATCGAATCGACTTAAAGCCAGATCGTCACATTGGCCGCTCTTCTCTCTGAAACGGTTGTACTTATCGTCTGCAAAGCTATGTCACGTGCTGCGGTGTGCGGAGGTACTAAAAGCACCATAATAGAACACAGACAAAGCTTCTAAGATGATGTAATAGAAAGTAATAAGTTGTACAATTCAAGTTTTAGGTATTGATTATTGACTTTTTAGCTGGCTTTGGTGCCTTGGACATGAGCTAGGACCTTAAGATTCTTCATGAAAGGAGGAGTAGCAGCCGAGTTGCACGGGAGAATGTGAAAAGTGTTCATATGTAGTAAAAACCTGAGAAATCCGTCCGTTTTCGTCATTTGTTATCGAATCGACTTAAAGCCAGATCTTCACATTGGCCGCTCTTCTCTCTGAAACCGTTGTACTTATCATCTGCAAAGCTATGTCGCGTGCTGCGGTATGCGGAGACACTAAAAGCACCATAGTAGAACACAGATGAAGCTTTTAAGTTGATGTAATAGCCAGTAAGAAGTAGTAGAATTCAAGTTTTAGGTATCGATTATTGACTTTTTAGCTGGCTTCGGTGCCTTGGACATGAGCTAGGACCTTAAGATTCTGCATGAAAGGAGGACTAACAGCCGAGTTGCACGGGAGAATGTGAAAAGTGTTCATATGTAGTAAAAACCTGAGAAATCCGTCCGTTTTCGTCATTTGTTATGAAATCGACTTAAAGCCAGATGGACACATTGGCCGCTCTTCTCTCTTAAACGGTTGTACTTATCGTCTGGAGAGCTATGTCGCGTGCTGCGCTATGTGGAGACACTAAAATCACCATAGTAGAACACAGATGAAGCTTCTAAGTTGATGTAATAGCCACTAAGAAATAGTACAATTCAAGTTTTAGGTATCGATTATTGACTTTTTAGCTGGCTTTGGTGCCTTGGACATGAGCTAGGACCTTGAGATTCGGCATGAAAGGAGGACTAGCAGCCGAGTTGCACGGGAGAATGTGAAAAGTGTTCATATGTAGTAAAAACCTGAGAAATCCGTCCGTTTTCGTCATTTGTTATCGAATCGACTTAAAGCCCGATCGTCACATTGGCCGCTCTTCTCTCTGAAACGGTTGTACTTATCGTCTGCAAAGCTATGTCGCATACTGTTGTATTCGGAGACACTAAACGCACCATAGTAGAACACAGATGAAGCTTCTAAGATGATATAATAGCAAGTAAGAAATAGTAGAATTCAAGTTTTAGGTATACTTATTGACTTTTTAGCTGGCTTTAGTGCCTTGGACATGAGCTATGACCTTAAGATTCTGCATGAAAGGAGGACTAGCTGCCGAGTTGCACGGGAGAATGTGAAAAGTGTTCATATGTAGTAAAAACCTGAGAAATCCGTCCGTTTTCGTTATTTGTTATCAAATCGACTTAAAGCCAGATCGTCACATTTGCCGTTCTTTTCTCTTAAACCGTTGTACTTTTCGTCTGCAAAGCTATACCGCGTGCTGCGGTATGCGGAGACACTAAAAGCACCATAGTAGAACACAGATGAAGCTTCTAAGTTGATGTAATAGCCAGTAAGAAGTAGTCCAATTCAAGTTTTAGGTATCGATTATTGACTTTTTAGCTGGCTTTGGTGCCTTGGACATGAGCTAGGACCTTAAGATTCTGCATAAAAGGAGGACTAGCAGCCGAGTTGCACGGGAGAATGTGAAAAGTGTTCATATGTAATAAAAACCTGAGACATCCGTCAGTTTTCGTCATTTGTTATCGAATTGACTTAAAGCCGGATGGTCACATTGGCCGCTCTTCTCTCTGAAACGGTTGTACTTATCGTCTGCAAAGCTATGTCGCATGCTGCGGTATGTGGAGACAATAAAATCACCATAGTAGAACACAGATGAAGCTTCTAAGTTGATGTAATAGCCAGTAAGAAGTAGTCCAATTCAAGTTTTAGGTATCGATTATTGACTTTTTAGCTGGCTTTGGTGCCTTGGACATGAGCTAGGACCTTAAGATTCTGCATAAAAGAAGGACTAGCAGCCGAGTTGCACGGGAGAATGTGAAAAGTGTTCATATGTAATAAAAACCTGAGACATCCGTCCGTTTTCGTCATTTGTTATCGAATCGACTTAAAGCCAGATCGTCACATTGGCCGCTCTTCTCTCTGAAACGGTTGTACTTATAGTCTGCAAAGCTATGTCGCGTGCTGCGCTATGCGGAGACACTAAAAGCACCATAGTAGAACACAGATGAAGCTTCTAAGTTGATGTAATAGCCAGTAAGAAGTAATCCAATTCAAGTTTTAGGTATCGATTATTGACTTTTTAGCTGGCTTTGGTGCCTTGGACATGAGCTAGGACCTTAAGATTCTGCATAAAAGGAGGACTAGCTGCCCAGTTGCACGGGAGAATGTGAAAAGTGTTCATATGTAGTAAAAACCTGAGACATCCGTCCGTTTTCGTCATTTGTTATCGAATAGACTTAAAGCCAGATCGTCACATTGGCCGCTCTTCTCTCTGAAACCGTTGTACTTATCGTCTGCAAAGCTATGTCGCGTGCTGCGGTATGCGGAGACACTAAAAGCACCATAGTAGAACACAGATGAAGCTTCTAAGATGATATAATAGCCAGTAAGAAGTAGTACAATTCAAGTTTTAGGTATCGGTTATTGAATTTTTAGCTGGCTTTGGTGCCTTGAACATGAGCTAGGACCTTAAGATTCTGTATGAAAGGAGGACTAGCAGCCCGGTTGCACGGGAGAATGTGAAAACTGTTCATATGTAGTAAAAACCAACCTGAGAAATCCGTCCGTTTTCGTCATTTTTTATCGAATCGACTTAAAGCCAGATCGTCACATTGGCCGCTCTTCTCTCTGAAACCGTTGTACTTATCGTCTGCAAAGCTATGTCGCGTGCTGCGGTATGCGGAGGCACGAAAAGCACCATAGTAGAATACATATGAAGCTTCTAAGATGATGTAATAGCCAGTAAGAAGTTGTACAATTCAAGTTTTAGGTATTGATTATTGACTTTTTAGCTGGCTTTGGTGCCTTGGACATGAGCTAGGACCTTAAGATTCTTCATGAAAGGAGGAGTAGCAGCCGAGTTGCACG
Organism: Schistocerca gregaria; assembly: GCF_023897955.1. Lineage (NCBI taxonomy): Eukaryota > Metazoa > Arthropoda > Insecta > Orthoptera > Acrididae > Schistocerca > Schistocerca gregaria. Next base: position 582,283,524 of record NC_064925.1, read on the forward strand.
GGAGAATGTGAAAAGTGTTCATATATAGTAAAAACCTGTGAAATCCGTCCGTTTTCGTCATTTGTTATCGAATCGACTTAAAGCCAGATCGTCACATTGGCCGCTCTTCTCTCTCTGGAACGGTTGTACTTATCGTCTGCAAAGCTAGGTCGCGTGCTGCGGTATGCGGAGACACTAAAAGCAACATAGTAGAACACAGATGAAGCTTCTAAGTTGATGTAATAGCCAGTAAGAAGTAGTAGAATTCAAGTTTTAGGTATCGATTATTTTTTTAGGTGGCTTTGGAGCCTTGGACATGAGCTAGGACCTTAAGATTCTGCATGAAAGGAGGACTAGCAGCCGAGTTGCACGGGAGAATGTGAAAAGTGTTCATATGTAGTAAAAACCTGAGAAATCCGTCCGTTTTCGTCATTTGTTATCGAATCGACTTAAAGCCCGATCGTCACATTGTCCGCTCTTCTCTCTAAAACGGTTGTACTTATCGTCTGCAAAGCTATGTCGCGTACTGTTGTATTCAGAGACACTAAAAGCACCATAGTAGAACACAGATGAAGCTTCTAAGATGATATAATAGCCAGTAAGAAATAGTAGAATTCAAGTTTTAAGTATACTTATTGACTTTTTAGCTGACTTTAGTGCCTTGGACATGAGCTATGACCTTAAGATTCTGCATGAAAGGAGGACTAGCACCCGAGTTGCACGGGAGAATGTGAAAAGTGTTCATATGTAGTAAAAACCTGAGAAATCCGTCCGTTTTCGTCATTTGTTATCAAATCGACTTAAAGCCAGATGGACACATTGGCCGCTCTTCTCTCTTAAACGGTTGTACTTATCGTCTGGAGAGCTATGTCGCGTGCTGCGCTATGTGGAGACACTAAAATCACCATAGTAGAACACAGATGAAGCTTCTAAGTTGATGTAATAGCCAGTAAGAAATAGTACAATTTAAGTTTTAGGTATCGATTATTGACTTTTTAGCTGGCTTTGGTGCCTTGGACATGAGCTAGGACCTTGAGATTCGGCATGAAAGGAGGACTAGCAGCCGAGTTGCACGGGAGAATGTGAAAAGTGTTCATATGTAATAAAAACCTGAGACATCCGTCCGTTTTCGACATTTGTTATAGAATCGACTTAAAGCCAGATCGTCACATTGGCCGCTCTTCTCTCTGAAACGGTTGTACTTATCGTCTGCAAAGCTATGTCACGTGCTGCGGTGTGCGGAGGTACTAAAAGCACCATAATAGAACACAGACAAAGCTTCTAAGATGATGTAATAGAAAGTAATAAGTTGTACAATTCAAGTTTTAGGTATTGATTATTGACTTTTTAGCTGGCTTTGGTGCCTTGGACATGAGCTAGGACCTTAAGATTCTTCATGAAAGGAGGAGTAGCAGCCGAGTTGCACGGGAGAATGTGAAAAGTGTTCATATGTAGTAAAAACCTGAGAAATCCGTCCGTTTTCGTCATTTGTTATCGAATCGACTTAAAGCCAGATCTTCACATTGGCCGCTCTTCTCTCTGAAACCGTTGTACTTATCATCTGCAAAGCTATGTCGCGTGCTGCGGTATGCGGAGACACTAAAAGCACCATAGTAGAACACAGATGAAGCTTTTAAGTTGATGTAATAGCCAGTAAGAAGTAGTAGAATTCAAGTTTTAGGTATCGATTATTGACTTTTTAGCTGGCTTCGGTGCCTTGGACATGAGCTAGGACCTTAAGATTCTGCATGAAAGGAGGACTAACAGCCGAGTTGCACGGGAGAATGTGAAAAGTGTTCATATGTAGTAAAAACCTGAGAAATCCGTCCGTTTTCGTCATTTGTTATGAAATCGACTTAAAGCCAGATGGACACATTGGCCGCTCTTCTCTCTTAAACGGTTGTACTTATCGTCTGTAGAGCTATGTCGCGTGCTGCGCTATGTGGAGACACTAAAATCACCATAGTAGAACACAGATGAAGCTTCTAAGTTGATGTAATAGCCACTAAGAAATAGTACAATTCAAGTTTTAGGTATCGATTATTGACTTTTTAGCTGGCTTTGGTGCCTTGGACATGAGCTAGGACCTTGAGATTCGGCATGAAAGGAGGACTAGCAGCCGAGTTGCACGGGAGAATGTGAAAAGTGTTCATATGTAGTAAAAACCTGAGAAATCCGTCCGTTTTCGTCATTTGTTATCGAATCGACTTAAAGCCCGATCGTCACATTGGCCGCTCTTCTCTCTGAAACGGTTGTACTTATCGTCTGCAAAGCTATGTCGCATACTGTTGTATTCGGAGACACTAAACGCACCATAGTAGAACACAGATGAAGCTTCTAAGATGATATAATAGCCAGTAAGAAATAGTAGAATTCAAGTTTTAGGTATACTTATTGACTTTTTAGCTGGCTTTACTGCCTTGGACATGAGCTATGACCTTAAGATTCTGCATGAAAGGAGGACTAGCACCCGAGTTGCACGGGAGAATGTGAAAAGTGTTCATATGTAGTAAAAACCTGAGAAATCCGTCCGTTTTCGTCATTTGTTATCAAATCGACTTAAAGCCAGATCGTCACATTTGCCGTTCTTTTCTCTTAAACCGTTGTACTTTTCGTCTGCAAAGCTATACCGCGTGCTGCGGTATGCGGAGACACTAAAAGCACCATAGTAGAACACAGATGAAGCTTCTAAGTTGATGTAATAGCCAGTAAGAAGTAGTCCAATTCAAGTTTTAGGTATCGATTATTGACTTTTTAGCTGGCTTTGGTGCCTTGGACATGAGCTAGGACCTTAAGATTCTGCAAAAAAGGAGGACTAGCAGCCGAGTTGCACGGGAGAATGTGAAAAGTGTTCATATGTAATAAAAACCTGAGACATCCGTCAGTTTTCGTCATTTGTTATCGAATTGACTTAAAGCCGGATGGTCACATTGACCGCTCTTCTCTCTGAAACGGTTGTACTTATCGTCTGCAAAGCTATGTCGCATGCTGCGGTATGTGGAGACAATAAAATCACCATAGTAGAACACAGATGAAGCTTCTAAGTTGATGTAATAGCCAGTAAGAAGTAGTCCAATTCAAGTTTTAGGTATCGATTATTGACTTTTTAGCTGGCTTTGGTGCCTTGGACATGAGCTAGGACCTTAAGATTCTGCATAAAAGAAGGACTAGCAGCCGAGTTGCATGGGAGAATGTGAAAAGTGTTCATATGTAATAAAAACCTGAGACATCCGTCCGTTTTCGTCATTTGTTATCGAATCGACTTAAAGCCAGATCGTCACATTGGCCGCTCTTCTCTCTGAAACGGTTGTACTTATAGTCTGCAAAGCTATGTCGCGTACTGCGCTATGCGGAGACACTAAAAGCACCATAGTAGAACACAGATGAAGCTTCTAAGTTGATGTAATAGCCAGTAAGAAGTAATCCAATTCAAGTTTTAGGTATCGATTATTGACTTTTTAGCTGGCTTTGGTGCCTTGGACATGAGCTAGGACCTTAAGATTCTGCATAAAAGGAGGACTAGCTGCCCAGTTGCACGGGAGAATGTGAAAAGTGTTCATATGTAGTAAAAACCTGAGACATCCGTCCGTTTTCGTCATTTGTTATCGAATAGACTTAAAGCCAGATCGTCACATTGGCCGCTCTTCTCTCTGAAACCGTTGTACTTATCGTCTGCAAAGCTATGTCGCGTGCTGCGGTATGCGGAGACACTAAAAGCACCATAGTAGAACACAGATGAAGCTTCTAAGATGATATAATAGCCAGTAAGAAGTAGTACAATTCAAGTTTTAGGTATCGGTTATTGAATTTTTAGCTGGCTTTGGTGCCTTGAACATGAGCTAGGACCTTAAGATTCTGTATGAAAGGAGGACTAGCAGCCCGGTTGCACGGGAGAATGTGAAAACTGTTCATATGTAGTAAAAACCAACCTGAGAAATCCGTCCGTTTTCGTCATTTTTTATCGAATCGACTTAAAGCCAGATCGTCACATTGGCCGCTCTTCTCTCTGAAACGGTTGTACTTATCGTCTGCAAAGCTATGTCGCGTGCTGCGGTATGCGGAGGCACTAAAAGCACCATAGTAGAATACATATGAAGCTTCTAAGATGATGTAATAGCCACTAAGAAGTTGTACAATTCAAGATTTAGGTATTGATTATTGACTTTTTAGCTGGCTTTGGTGCCTTGGACATGAGCTAGGACCTTAAGATTCTTCATGAAAGGAGGAGTAGCAGCCGAGTTGCACGGGAGAATGTGAAAAGTGTTCATATGTAGTAAAAACCTGTGAAATCCGTCCGTTTTCGTCATTTGTTATCGAATCGACTTAAAGCCAGATCGTCACATTGGCCGCTCTTCTCTCTCTGGAACGGTTGTACTTATCGTCTGCAAAGCTAGGTCGCGTGCTGCGGTATGCGGAGACACTAAAAGCAACATAGTAGAACACAGATGAAGCTTCTAAGTTGATGTAATAGCCAGTAAGAAGTAGTAGAATTCAAGTTTTAGGTATCGATTATTTTTTTAGGTGGCTTTGGAGCCTTGGACATGAGCTAGGACCTTGGGATTCTGCATGAAAGGAGGACTAGCACCCGAGTTGCACGGGAGAATGTGAAAAGTGTTCATATGTAGTAAAAACATGAGAAATCCGTCCGTTTTCGTCATTTGTTATCTAACCGACTTAAAGCCAGATCGTCACATTTGCCGTTCTTTTCTCTGAAACCGTTGTACTTTTCGTCTGCAAAGCTAGGTCGCGTGCTGCGGTATGCGGAGACACTAAAAGCACCATAGTAGAACACAGATGAAGCTTCTAAGTTGATGTAATAGCCAGTAAGAAGTAGTCCAATTCAAGTTTCAGGTATCGATTATTGACTTTTTAGCTAGCTTTGGTGCCTTGGACATGAGCTAGGACCTTAAGATTCTGCATAAAAGGAGGACTAGCAGCCGAGTTGCACGGGAGAATGTGAAAAGTGTTCATATGTAATAAAAACCTGAGACATCCGTCAGTTTTCGTCATTTGTTATCGAATTGACTTAAAGCCATATGGTCACCTTGACCGCTCTTCTCTCTGAAACGGTTGTACTTATCGTCTGCAAAGCTATGTCGCATGCTGCGGTATGTGGAGACAATAAAATCACCATAGTAGAACACAGATGAAGCTTCTAAGTTGATGTAATAGCCAGTAAGAAGTAGTACAATTCAAGTTTTAGGTATCGATTATTGACTTTTTAGCTGGCTTTGGTCCTTGGACATGAGCTAGGATCTTGAGATTCTGCATGAAAGGAGGACTAGCAGCCGAGTTGCACGGGACAATGTGAAAAGTGTTCATATGTAGTAAAAACCTGAGAAATCCGTCCGTTTTCGTCATTTGTTATCGAATCGACTTAAAGCCAGATCGTCACATTGGCCGCTCTTCTCTCTGAAACGATTGTAGTTATCGTCTGCAAAGCTATGTCGCGTGCTGCGGTGTGCGGAGGCACTAAAAGCACCATAATAGAACACAGATGAAGCTTCTAAGATGATGTAACAGAAAGTAATAAGTAGTACAATTCAAGTTTTAGGTATTGATTATTGACTTTTTAGCTGGCTTTGGTGCCTTGGACATGAGCTAGGACCTTAAGATTCTTCATGAAAGGAGGAGTAGCAACCGAGTTGCACGGGAGAATGTGAAAAGTGTTCATATGTAGTAAAAACCTGAGACATCCGTCCGTTTTCGTCATTTGTTATCGAATAGACTTAAAGCCAGATCGTCACATTGGCCGCTCTTCTCTCTGAAACCGTTGTACTTATCGTCTGCAAAGCTATGTCGCGTGCTGCGGTATGCGGAGACACTAAAAGCACCTTAGTAGAACACAGATGAAGGTTTTAAGTTGATGTAATAGCCAGTAAGAAGTAGTAGAATTCAAGTTTTAGGTATCGATTATTGACTTTTTAGCTGGCTTCGGTGCCTTGGACATGAGGTAGGACCTTAAGATTCTGCATGAAAGGAGGACTAGCAGCCGAGTTGCACGGGAGAATGTGAAAAGTGTTCATATGTAGTAAAAACCTGAGAAATCCGTCCGTTTTCGTCATTTGTTATGAAATCGACGTAAAGCCATATGGACACATTGGCCGCTCTTCTCTCTTAAACGGTTGTACTTATCGTCTGGAGAGCTATGTCGCGTGCTGCGCTATGTGGAGACACTAAAATCACCATAGTAGAACACAGATGAAGCTTCTAAGTTGATGTAATAGCCACTAAGAAATAGTACAATTCAAGTTTTAGGTATCGATTATTGACTTTTTAGCTGGCTTTGGTGCCTTGGACATGAGCTAGGACCTTGAGATTCGGCATGAAAGGAGGACTAGCAGCCGAGTTGCACGGGAGAATGTGAAAAGTGTTCATATGTAGTAAAAACCTGAGAAATCCGTCCGTTTTCGTCATTTGTTATCGAATCGACTTAAAGCCCATTCGTCACATTGGCCGCTCTTCTCTCTGAAACGGTTGTACTTATCGTCTGCAAAGCTATGTCGCGTACAGTTGTATTCGGAGACACTAAACGCACCATAGTAGAACACAGATGAAGCTTCTAAGATGATATAATAGCCAGTAAGAAATAGTAGAATTCAAGTTTTAGGTATACTTATTGACTTTTTAGCTGGCATTAGTGCCTTAGACATGAGCTATGACCTTGAGATTCTGCATGAAAGGAGGACTAGCAGCCGAGTTGCACGCGACAATGTGAAAAGTGTTCATATGTAGTAAAAACCTGAGAAATCCGTCCGTTTTCGTCATTTGGTATCGAATCGACTTAAAGCCAGATCGTCACATTGGCCGCTCTTCTCTCTGAAACGGTTGTACTTATCGTCTGCAAAGCTATGTCGCGTGCTGCGGTGTGCGGAGGCACTAAAAGCACCATAGTAGAACACAGATGAAGCTTCTAAGATGATGTAATAGAAAGTAATAAGTTGTACAATTCAAGTTTTAGGTATTGATTATTGACTTTTTAGCTGGCTTTGGTGCCTTGGACATGAGCTAAGACCTTAAGATTCTTCATGACAGGAGGAGTAGCAGCCGAGTTGCACGGGAGAATGTGAAAAGTGTTCATATGTAGTAAAAACCTGAGAAATCCGTCCGTTTTCGTCATTTGTTATCGAATCGACTTAAAGCCAGATCGTCACATTGGCCGCTCTTCTCTCTGAAACGGTTGTACTTATCGTCTGCAAAGCTATGTCGCGTACTGCGGTATGCGGGGACACTAAAAGCACCATAGTAGAACACAGATGAAGCTTCTAAGTTGATGTAATAGCCAGTAAGAAGTAGTACAATTCAAGTTTTAGGTATCGTTTATTGACTTTTTAGCTGGCTTTGGTGCCTTGGACATGAGCTAGGACCTTAAGATTCAGCATAAAAGGAGGACTAGCAGCCCAGTTGCACGGGAGAATATGAAAAGTGTTCATATGTAGTAAAAACCTGAGGCATCCGTCCTTTTTCGTCATTTGTTATCGAATCGACTTAAAGCCAGATCGTCACATTGGCCGCTCTTCTCTCTGAAACCGTTGTACTTACCGCCTGCAAAGCTATGTCGCGTGCTGCGGTATGCGGAGACACTAAAAGCACCATAGTAGAACACAGATGAAGTTTCTAAGTTGATGTAATAGCCAGTAAGAAATAGTACAATTCAAGTTTTAGGTATCGTTATTGACTTTTTAGCTGTCTTTGGTGCCTTGGACATGATCTATGACCTTAAGATTCTGCATGAAAGGAGGACTAGCAGCCGAGTTGCACGGGAGAATGTGAAAAGTGTTCATATGTAGTAAAAACCTGAGAAATCCGTCCGTTTTCGTCATTTGTTATCGAATCGACTTAACGCCAGATCGTCACATTGGCCGCTCTTCTCTCTGAGACGGTGGTACTTATCGTCTGCAAAGCAATGTCGCGTGCTGCGCTATGCGGAGACACTAAAAGCACCATAGTAGAACACAGATGAAGCTTCTAAGTTGATGTAATAGCCAGTATTAAGTAGTACAATTCAAGTTTTAGGTACCGGTTATTGACTTTTTAGCTGGCTTTGGTGCCTTGGACATGAGCTAGGACCTTAAGATTCTGCATGAAAGGAGGACTAGCAGCCGAGTTGCACGGGAGAATGTAAAAGTGTTCAAATGTAGTAAAAACCTGAGAAATCCGTCCGTTTTCGTCATTTGTTATCGAATCGACTTAAAGCCAGATCGTCACATTGGCCGCTCTTCTCTCTGAAACGGTTGTACTTATCGTCTGCAAAACTATGTCGCGTGCGGCGGTATGCGGAGACATGAAAATCATCATAGTAGAACACAGATGAAGCTTCTAAGTTGATGTAATAGCCAGTAAGAACTAGTACAATTCAAGTTTTAGGTATCGATTATTGACTTTTTAGCTGGCTTTGGTGCCTTGGACATGAGCTAGGACCTTAAGATTCTGCATGAAAGGAGGACTAGCTGCCTAATTGCACGGGAGAATGTGAAAAGTGTTAATATAGAGTAAAAACCTGAGAAATCCGTTCGTTTTCGTCATTTGTTATCGAATCGACTTAAAGCCAGATCGTCACATTGGCCGCTCTTCTCTCTGAAACGGTTGTACTTACCGTCTGCAGAGCTATGTCGCGTGCTGCGGTATGCAGAGACACTAAAAGCACCATAGTAGAACACAGATGATACTTCCAAGTTGATGTAATAGCCAGTAAGAAGTAGTAAAATTCAAGTTTTAGGTACTGATTATTGACTTTTTAGCTGGCTTTGGTGCCTTGGACATGAGCTAGGACATTAAGATTCTGCCTGAAAGGAGGACTAGCAGCCGAGTTGCACGGGAGAATGTGAAAAGTGTTCATATGTAGTAAAAACGTGAGAAATCCGTCCGTTTTTGTCATTTGTTATCGAATCGACTTAAAGCCAGATCGTCACACTGGCCACTCTTCCCTTTGAAACGGTTGTACTTATCGTCTGCAAAACTATGTCGCATGCTGCGGTATGCGGAGACACTAAAAGCACCATAGTAAAACACCGATGAAGCTTCTAAGTTGATGTAATAGCCAGTAAGATGTAGTACAATTCAAGTTTTAGCTACTGATTATTGACTTTTTAGCTGGCTTTGGAGCCTTGGACACGAGCTAGGACCTTAAGATTCTGCATGAAAGGAGGACTAGCAGCCGAGTTGCACAGGAGAATGTGAAAAGTGTTCATATGTAGTAAAAACCTGAGAATTCCGTCCGTTTTCGTCATTTGTTATCGAATCGACTTAAAGCCAAATCGTCACATTGGCCGCTGTTCTCTCTGAAACGGTTGTACTTATCGTCTGCAAAGCTATGTCGCGAGCTGCGGTATGCGGGGACACTAAAATCACCATACTAGAACACAGATGAAGCTTCTAAGTTGATGTAATAGCCAGTAAGAAGTAGTACAATTCAAGTTTTAGGTATCGATTATTGACTTCTTAGTTGGCTTTGGTGCCTTGGACATGAGCTATTACCTTAAGATTCTGCATTAAAGGAGGACTAGCAGCCGAGTTGCACGTGAGAATGTGAAAAGTGTTCATATGTAGTAAAAACCTGAGAAATCCGTCCGTTTTCGTCATTTGTTATCGAATCGACTTAAAGCCAGATCGTCACATTGGCCGCTCTTCTCTCTGAAACGGTTGTACTTACCGTCTGCAGAGCTATGTCGCGTGCTGCGGTATGCAGAGACACTAAAAGCACCATAGTAGAACACAGATGATACTTCCAAGTTGATGTAATAGCCAGTAAGAAGTAGTAAAATTCAAGTTTTAGGTACTGATTATTGACTTTTTAGCTGGCTTTGGTGCCTTGGACATGAGCTAGGACATTAAGATTCTGCCTGAAAGGAGGACTAGCAGCCGAGTTGCACGGGAGAATGTGAAAAGTGTTCATATGTAGTAAAAACGTGAGAAATCCGTCCGTTTTTGTCATTTGTTATCGAATCGACTTAAAGCCAGATCGTCACACTGGCCACTCTTCCCTTTGAAACGGTTGTACTTATCGTCTGCAAAACTATGTCGCATGCTGCGGTATGCGGAGACACTAAAAGCACCATAGTAAAACACCGATGAAGCTTCTAAGTTGATGTAATAGCCAGTAAGATGTAGTACAATTCAAGTTTTAGCTACTGATTATTGACTTTTTAGCTGGCTTTGGAGCCTTGGACACGAGCTAGGACCTTAAGATTCTGCATGAAAGGAGGACTAGCAGCCGAGTTGCACAGGAGAATGTGAAAAGTGTTCATATGTAGTAAAAACCTGAGAATTCCGTCCGTTTTCGTCATTTGTTATCGAATCGACTTAAAGCCAAATCGTCACATTGGCCGCTGTTCTCTCTGAAACGGTTGTACTTATCGTCTGCAAAGCTATGTCGCGAGCTGCGGTATGCGGGGACACTAAAATCACCATACTAGAACACAGATGAAGCTTCTAAGTTGATGTAATAGCCAGTAAGAAGTAGTACAATTCAAGTTTTAGGTATCGATTATTGACTTCTTAGTTGGCTTTGGTGCCTTGGACATGAGCTATTACCTTAAGATTCTGCATTAAAGGAGGACTAGCAGCCGAGTTGCACGTGAGAATGTGAAAAGTGTTCATATGTAGTAAAAACCTGAGAAATCCGTCCGTTTTCGTCATTTGTTATCGAATCGACTTAAAGCCCGATCGCCACATTGGCCGCTCTTCTCTCTGAAACGGTTGTACTTATCGTCTGCAATGCTATGTCGCGTGCTGCGGTATGCGGAGACACTAAAATCTCCATAGTAGAACACAGATGAAGCTTCTAAGTTGATGTAATAGCCAGTAAGAAGTAGTACAATTCAAGTTTTAGGTATCGATTATTGAATTTTTAGCTGGCTTTGGTGCCTTGGACATGAGCTAGGACCTTAAGATTCTACATGAAAGGAGGACTAGCAGCCGAGTTGCACGGGAGAATGTGAAAAGTGTTCATATGTAGTAAAAACCTGAGAAATCCGTTCGTTTTCGTCATTTGTTATCGAATCGACTTAAAGCCAGATGGTAACATTGGCCGCTCTTCTCTCTGAAACGGTTGTACTTACCGTCTGCAGAGCTATGTCGCGTGCTGCGGTATGCAGAGACACTAAAAGCACCATAGTAGAACACAGACGATACTTCCAAGTTAATGTAATAGCCAGTAAGAAATAGTAAAATTCAACTTTTAGGTACTGATTATTGACTTTTTAGCTGGCTTTGGTGCCTTGGACATGAGCTAGGACCTTAAGATTCTGCATGAAAGGAAGACTAGCAGCCTAATTGCACGGGAGAAAGTGAAAAGTGTTCATATAGAGTAAAAACCTGAGAAATCCGTTCGTTTTCGTCATTTGTTATCGAATCGACTTAAAGCCAAATCGTCACATTGGCCGCTCTTCTCTCTGAAACGGTTGTACTTATCGTCTGCAAAGCTATGTCGCGTACTGCGGTATTCGGAGACACTAAAAGCACCATAGTAGAACACAGATGAAGCTTCTAAGATGATGTAATAGGCAGTAAGAAATTGTACAATTCAAGTTTTAGGAATCGGTTATTGCCTTTTTACCCTTGTTTGGTGACTTGGACATGAGCTAGCACCTTAAGATTCTGCATGAAACGAGGACTAGCAGCCGAGTTGCACGGGAGAATGTGTAAAGTGTTCATATGTAGTAAAAACCTGAGAAATCCGTTCGTTTTCGTCATTTGTTATCGAATCGACTTAAAGCCAGATGGTCACTTTGGCCGCTCTTCTCTCTGAAACGGTTGTACTTACCGTCTGCAGAGCTATGTCGCGTGCTGCGGTATGCAGAGACACTAAAAGCACCATAGTAGAACACAGATGATACTTCCAAGTTGGTGTAATAGCCAGTAAGAAGTAGTATAATTCAAGTTTTAGGTACTGATTATTGACTTTTTATCTGGCTTTGGTGCCTTGGACATGAGCTAGGAGCTTAAGATTCTGCATGAAAGGAGGACTAGCAGCCGAGTTGCCCGGGAGAATGTGAAAAGTGTTCATATGTAGTAAAAACGTGAGAAATCCGTCCGTTTTTGTCATTTGTTATCGAATCGATTTAAAGGCTGATCGCACACTGGCCACTCTTCTCTCTGAAACGGTTGTACTTATCGTCTGCAAAGCTATGTCGCGTGCTGCGGTATGCGGGGACACTAAAATCACCATACTAGAACACAGATGAAGCTTCTAAGTTGATGTAATAGCCACTAAAAAGTAGTAGAATTCAAGTTTTAGGTATCAATTATTGACTTCTTAGTTGGCTTTGGTGCCTTGGACATGAGCTATTACCTTAAGATTTTGCATGAAAGGAGGACTAGCAGCCGAGTTTCATGGGAGAATGTGAAAAGTGTTCATATGTAGTAAAAACCTGAGAAATCATTCCGTTTTCGTCATTTGTTATCGAACCGACTTAAAGCCCGATTGTCACATTGGCCGCTCTTCTCTCTGAAACGGTTGTACTTATCGTCTGCAAAGCTATGTCGCGTGCTGCGGTATGCGGAGACACTAATATCTCCATAGTAGAACACAGATGAAGCTTCTAAGTTGATGTAATAGCCAGTAAGAAGTAGTACAATTCCAGTTTTAGGTATCGATTATTGAATTTTTATGTGGCTTTGGTGCCTTGGACATGAGCTAGGACCTTAAGATTCTGCATGAAAGGAGGACTAGCAGCCGAGTTGCACGGGATAATGTGAAAAGTGTTCATATGTAGTAAAAACCTGAGAAATCCGTCCGTTTTCGTCATTTGTTATCGAATCGACTTAAAGCCCGATCGCCACATTGGCCGCTCTTCTCTCTGAAACGGTTGTACTTATCGTCTGCAATGCTATGTCGCGTGCTGCGGTATGCGGAGACACTAAAATCTCCATAGTAGAACACAGATGAAGCTTCTAAGTTGATGTAATAGCCAGTAAGAAGTAGTACAATTCAAGTTTTAGGTATCGATTATTGAATTTTTAGCTGGCTTTGGTGCCTTGGACATGAGCTAGGACCTTAAGATTCTACATGAAAGGAGGACTAGCAGCCGAGTTGCACGGGAGAATGTGAAAAGTGTTCATATGTAGTAAAAACCTGAGAAATCCGTTCGTTTTCGTCATTTGTTATCGAATCGACTTAAAGCCAGATGGTAACATTGGCCGCTCTTCTCTCTGAAACGGTTGTACTTACCGTCTGCAGAGCTATGTCGCGTGCTGCGGTATGCAGAGACACTAAAAGCACCATAGTAGAACACAGACGATACTTCCAAGTTAATGTAATAGCCAGTAAGAAATAGTAAAATTCAACTTTTAGGTACTGATTATTGACTTTTTAGCTGGCTTTGGTGCCTTGGACATGAGCTAGGACCTTAAGATTCTGCATGAAAGGAAGACTAGCAGCCTAATTGCACGGGAGAAAGTGAAAAGTGTTCATATAGAGTAAAAACCTGAGAAATCCGTTCGTTTTCGTCATTTGTTATCGAATCGACTTAAAGCCAAATCGTCACATTGGCCGCTCTTCTCTCTGAAACGGTTGTACTTATCGTCTGCAAAGCTATGTCGCGTACTGCGGTATTCGGAGACACTAAAAGCACCATAGTAGAACACAGATGAAGCTTCTAAGATGATGTAATAGGCAGTAAGAAATTGTACAATTCAAGTTTTAGGAATCGGTTATTGCCTTTTTACCCTTGTTTGGTGACTTGGACATGAGCTAGCACCTTAAGATTCTGCATGAAACGAGGACTAGCAGCCGAGTTGCACGGGAGAATGTGTAAAGTGTTCATATGTAGTAAAAACCTGAGAAATCCGTTCGTTTTCGTCATTTGTTATCGAATCGACTTAAAGCCAGATGGTCACTTTGGCCGCTCTTCTCTCTGAAACGGTTGTACTTACCGTCTGCAGAGCTATGTCGCGTGCTGCGGTATGCAGAGACACTAAAAGCACCATAGTAGAACACAGATGATACTTCCAAGTTGGTGTAATAGCCAGTAAGAAGTAGTATAATTCAAGTTTTAGGTACTGATTATTGACTTTTTATCTGGCTTTGGTGCCTTGGACATGAGCTAGGAGCTTAAGATTCTGCATGAAAGGAGGACTAGCAGCCGAGTTGCCCGGGAGAATGTGAAAAGTGTTCATATGTAGTAAAAACGTGAGAAATCCGTCCGTTTTTGTCATTTGTTATCGAATCGATTTAAAGGCTGATCGCACACTGGCCACTCTTCTCTCTGAAACGGTTGTACTTATCGTCTGCAAAGCTATGTCGCGTGCTGCGGTATGCGGGGACACTAAAATCACCATACTAGAACACAGATGAAGCTTCTAAGTTGATGTAATAGCCACTAAAAAGTAGTAGAATTCAAGTTTTAGGTATCAATTATTGACTTCTTAGTTGGCTTTGGTGCCTTGGACATGAGCTATTACCTTAAGATTTTGCATGAAAGGAGGACTAGCAGCCGAGTTTCATGGGAGAATGTGAAAAGTGTTCATATGTAGTAAAAACCTGAGAAATCATTCCGTTTTCGTCATTTGTTATCGAACCGACTTAAAGCCCGATTGTCACATTGGCCGCTCTTCTCTCTGAAACGGTTGTACTTATCGTCTGCAAAGCTATGTCGCGTGCTGCGGTATGCGGAGACACTAATATCTCCATAGTAGAACACAGATGAAGCTTCTAAGTTGATGTAATAGCCAGTAAGAAGTAGTACAATTCCAGTTTTAGGTATCGATTATTGAATTTTTATGTGGCTTTGGTGCCTTGGACATGAGCTAGGACCTTAAGATTCTGCATGAAAGGAGGACTAGCAGCCGAGTTGCACGGGATAATGTGAAAAGTGTTCATATGTAATAAAAACCTGAGAAATCCGTCCGTTTTCGTCATTTGTTATCGAATCGACTTAAAGCCCGATCGTCACATTGGCCGCTCTTCTCTCTGAAACGGTTGTACTTATCGTCTGCAATGCTATGTCGCGTGCTGCGGTATGCGGAGACACTAAAATCTCCATAGTAGAACACAGATGAAGCTTCTAAGTTGATGTAATAGCCAGTAAGAAGTAGTACAATTCAAGTTTTAGGTATCGATTATTGACTTCTCAGTTGGCTTTGGTGCCTTGGACATGAGCTATTACCTTAAGATTCTGCATGAAAGGAGGACTAGCAGCCGAGTTGCACGGGAGAATGTGAAAAGTGTTCATATGTAGTAAAAACATGAGAAATCCGTCCGTTTTCGTCATTTGTTATCGAATCGACTTAAAGCCCGATCGTCACATTGGCCGCTCTTCTCTCTGAAACGGTTGCACTTATCGTCTGCAATGCTATGTCGCGTGCTGCGGTATGCGGAGACACTAAAATCTCCATAGTAGAACACAGATGAAGCTTCTAAGTTGATGTAATAGCCAGTAAGAAGTAGTAAAATTCAAGTTTTAGGTATTGATTATTGAATTTTTAGCTGGCTTTGGTGCCTTGGACATGAGCTAGGACCTTAAGATTCTGCATGAAAGGAGGACTAGCAGCCGAGTTGCACGGGAGAATGTGAAAAGTGTTCATATGTAGTAAAAACCTGAGAAATCCGTCCGTTTTCGTCATTTTTATCGAATCGCCTTAAAGCCAAATCGTCACATTGGCCGCACTTCTCTCTGAAACGGTTGTACTTATCGTCTGCAGAGCTACGTCGCGTGCTGCGGTATGCAGAGACACTAAAAGCACCATAGTAGAACACAGATGACACTTCCAAGTTGATGTAATATCCAGTAAGAAGTAGTACAATTCAAGTTTTAGGAACCGGTTATTGAATTTTTACCCTTGTTTGGTGCCTTGGACATGAGCTAGGAACTTAAGATTTTACATGCAGGAGGACTAGCAGCCGAGTTGCACGGGAGAATGTGTAAAGTGTTCATATGTAGTAAAAACCTGAGAAATCCGTTCGTTTTCGTCATTTGTTATCGAATCGACTTAGAGCCACATCGTCACATTGGCCGCTCTTCTCTCTGAAACGGTTGTACTTATCGTCTGCAGAGCTATGTCGCGTGCTGCGGTATGCAGAGACACTAAAAGCACCATAGTAGAACACAGATCACACTTCCAAGTTGATGTAATAGCCAGTAAGAAGTAGTACAATTCAAGTTTTAGTTACTGATTATTGACTTTTTAGCTGGCTTTGGTGCCTTGGACATGAGCTAGGACCTTACGATTCTGCATGAAGGGAGGACTAGCAGCCGAGTTGCCCAGGAGAATGTGAAAAGTGTTCATATGTAGTAAAAACCTGAGAAATCCGTCCGTTTTCGTCATTTGTTATCGAATCGACTTGAAGCCAGATCGTCACATTGGCCGCTCTTCTCTCCGAAACGGTTGTACTTATCGTCTGCAAAGCTATGTCGCATGCTGCGGTATGCGGAGACACTAAAAGCACCATAGTAGAACACCGATGAAGCTTCTAAGTTGATGTAATAGCCAGTAAGAAGTAGTAGAATTCAAGTTTTGGTATCGATTATTGACTTTTTTGTTGGCTTTGGTACCTTGGACATGAGCTAGGACCTTAAGATTCTGCACGAAAGGAGGACTAGCAGCCGAATTGCACGGGAGAATGTGAAAAGTGTTCATATGTAGTAAAAACGTGAGAAATCCGTCTGTTTTTGTCATTTGTTATCGAATCGACTTAAAGGCAGATCGTCACACTGGCCACTCTTCTCTCTGAAACGC
This sequence comes from Schistocerca gregaria, assembly GCF_023897955.1. Classification (NCBI taxonomy): domain Eukaryota; kingdom Metazoa; phylum Arthropoda; class Insecta; order Orthoptera; family Acrididae; genus Schistocerca; species Schistocerca gregaria. Next base: position 582,300,180 of record NC_064925.1, read on the forward strand.
TTGTACTTATCGTCTGCAAAGCTATGTCGCATGCTGCGGTATGCGGAGACACTAAAAGCACCATAGTAAAACACCGATGAAGCTTCTAAGTTGATGTAATAGCCAGTAAGATGTAATACAATTCAAGTTTTAGCTACTGATTATTGACTTTTTAGCTGGCTTTGGTGCCTTGGACATGAGCTAGGACATTAAGATTCTGCATGAAAGGAGGACTAGCAGCCGCGTTGCACGGGAGAATTTGAAGAGTGTTCATATGTAGTAAAAACCAACCTGAGAAATCCGTCCGTTTTCGACATTTGTTATCGAATCGACTTAAAGCCTGATTGTCACATTGGCGACTCTTCTCTCTGAAACGGTTGTACTTATCGTCTGCAAAGCTGTGTCGCGTGCTGCGGTATGCGGAGAAACTAAAAGCACCATAGTAGAACACAGATGAAGCTTCTAAGTTGATGTAATAGCCAGTAAGAAGTAGTACAATTCAAGTTTTAGGTATTGATTATTGACCTTTTAGCTGGCTTTGGTGCCTTGGTCATGAGCTAGGACCTTAAGATTCTGCATGAAAGGAGGACTAGCAGCCGCGTTGCACGGGAGAATGTGAAAAGTGTTCATATGTAGTAAAAACCAACCTGAGAAATCCGTCCGTTATCGTCATTTGTTATCGAATCGACTTAAAGCCAGATCGTCACATTGGCCGCTCTTCTCTCTGAAACGGTTGTACTTATCGTCTGCAAAGCTATGTCGCGAGCTGCGGTATGCGGAGACCCTAAAAGCACCATAGTAGAACACATATGAAGCTTCTAAGATGATGTAATAGCCAGTAAGAAGTAGTACAATTCAAGATTTAGGTACCGATTATTTACTTTTTAGCTGGCTTTGGTGCCTTGGATATAAGCTAGGACCTTAAGATTCTGCATTAAAGGAGGACTAGCAGCCGAGTTGCACGGGAGAATGTGAAAAGTGTTCATATGTAGTAAAAACCTGAGAAATCCGTCCGTTTTCGTCATTTGTTATCGAATCGACTTAAAGCCAGATCGTCACATTGGCCGCTCTTCTCTCGGAAACGGTTGTACTTATCGTCTTCAAAGCTATGTCGCGTGCTGCGGTATGCGGAGACACTAAAAGCACCATAGTAGAACACAGATGAAGCTTCTAAGTTGATGTAATAGCCAGTAAGAAGTAGTACTATTCAAGTTTAAGGTATCGATTATTGACTTCTTAGATGGATTTGGTGCCTTGGACATGAGCTAGGACCTTAAGATTCTGCATGAAAGGAGGACTAGCAACCGAGTTGCACGGGAGAATGTGAAAAGTGTTCATATGTAGTAAAAACCTGAGAAATCCGTCCGTTTTCGTCATTTGTTATCGAATCGACTTAAAGCCAGATCGTCACATTGGCCGCTCTTCTCTCCGAAACGGTTGTACTTATCGTCTGCAAAGCTATGTTGCATGCTGCGGTATGCGGAGACACTAAAAGCACCATAGTAGAACACCGATGAAGCTTCTAAGTTGATGTAATAGCCAGTAAGAAGTAGTAGAATTCAAGTTTTGGTATCGATTATTGACTTTTTTGTTGGCTTTGGTACCTTGGACATGAGCTAGGACCTTAAGATTCTGCACGAAAGGAGGACTAGCAGCCGAGTTGCACGGGAGAATGTGAAAAGTGTTCATATGTAGTAAAAACGTGAGAAATCCGTCCGTTTTTGTCATTTGTTATCGAATCGACTTAAAGGCAGATCGTCACACTGGCCACTCTTCTCTCTGAAACGCTTGTACTTATCGTCTGCAAAGCTATGTCGCATGCTGCGGTATGCGGAGACACTAAAAATACCATAGTAAAACACCGATGAAGCTTCTAAGTTGATGTAATAGCCAGTAAGATGTAATACAATTCAAGTTTTAGCTACTGATTATTGACTTTTTAGCTGGCTTTGGTGCCTTGGACATGAGCTAGGACCTTAAGATTCTGCATGAAAGGAGGACTAGCAGCCGAGTTGCACAGGAGAATGTGAAATGTGTTCATATGTAGTAAAAACCTCAGAAATCCGTCCGATTTCGTCATTTGTTATCGAATCGACTTAAAGACAAATCGTCACATTGGCCGCTCTTCTCTCTGAAACGGTTGTACTTATCGTCTGCAAAGCTATGTCGCGTGCTGCGGTATGCGGGGACACTAAAATCACCATAGTAGAACACAGATGAAGCTTCTAAGTTGATGTAATAGACAGTAAGAAGTAGTACAATTCAAGTTTTAGGTATCGATTATTGACTTCTTAGTTGGCTTTGGTGCCTTGGACATGAGCTATTACCTTAAGATTCTGCATGAAAGGTGGACTAGCAGCCGAGTTGCATGGGAGAATGTGAAAAGTGTTCATATGTAGTAAAAACCTGAGAAATCATTCCGTTTTCGTCATTTGCTATCGAATCCACTTATAGCTCGATCGTCACATGTGCCGCTCTTCTCTCTGAAACGGTTGTACTTATCGTCTGCAAAGCTATGTCGCGTGCTGCGGTATGCGGAGACACTAAAATCTCCATAGTAGAACACAGATGAAGCTTCTAAGTTGATGTAATAGCCAGTAAGAAGTAGTACAATTCAAGTTTTATGTATCGATTATTGAATTTTTATGTGGCTTTGGTGCCTTGGACATGAGCTAGGACCTTAAGAATCTGCATGAAAAGAGGACTAGCAGCCGAGTTGCACGGGAGAATGTGAAAAGTGTTCAAATAGAGCAAAAACCTGAGAAATCCGTCCGTTTTCGTCATTTTTATCGAATCGACTTAAAGCCAAATCGTCACATTGGCCGCTCTTCTCTCTGAAACGGTTGTACTTATCGTCTGCAGAGCTACGTCGCGTGCTGCGGTATGCAGAGACACTAAAAGCACCATAGTAGAACACAGATGACACTTCGGAGTTGATGTAGTAGCCAGTAAGAAGTAGTACAATTCAAGTTTTAGTTACTGATTATTGACTTTTTAGCTGGCTTTGGTGCCTTGGACATGAGGTAGGACCTTACGATTCTGCATGAAAGGAGGACTAGCAGCCGAGTTGCACGGGAGAATGTGAAAAGTGTTCATATGTAGTAAAAACCTGAGAAATCCGTTCGTTTTCGTCATTTGTTATCGAATCGACTTAAAGCCAGATCGTCACATTGGCCGCTCTCCTCTCTGAAACGGTTGTACTTATCGTCTGCAAAGCTATGTCGCGTGCTGCGGTATGCGGAGACACTAAAAGCACCATAGTGGAACACAGATGAAGCTTCTAAGTTGATGTAATAGCCAGTAAGAAGTAGTACAATTCAAGTTTTAGGTATCGATTATTGACTTTTTAGCTGGCTTTGATGCCTTGGACATGAGCTAGGACCTTAAGATTCTGCATGAAAGGAGGAATAGCAGCCGAGTTGCACGGGAGAATTTGAAAAGTGTTCATATGTAGTAAAAACCAACCTGAGAAATCCGTCCGTTTTCGTCATTTGTTATCGAATCGACTTAAAGCCTGATTGTCACATTGGCGACTCTTCTCTCTGAAACGGTTGTACTTATCGTCTGCAAAGCTGTGTCGCGTGCTGCGGTATGCGGAGAAACTAACAGCACCATAGTAGAAAACAGATGAAGCTTCTAAGTTGATGTAATAGCCAGTAAGAAGTAGTACAATTCAAGTTTTAGGTATTGATTATTGACTTTTAAGCTGGCTTTGGTGCCTTGGACATGAGCTAGGACCTTAAGATTCTGCATGAAAGGAGGACTAGCAGCCGCGTTGCACGGGCGAATGTGAAAAGTGTTCATATGTAGTAAAAACCAACCTGAGAAATCCGTCCGTTTTCGTCATTTGTTATCGAATCGACTTAAAGCCAGATCGTCACATTGGCCGCTCTTCTCTCTGAAACGGTTGTACTTATCGTCTGCAAAGCTATGTCGCGAGCTGCGGTATACGGAGACCCTAAAAGCACCATAGTCGAACACATATGAAGCTTCTATGATGATGTAATAGCCAGTAAGAAGTAGTACAATTCAAGTTTTAGGTACCGATTATTTACTTTTTAGCTGGCTTTGGTGCCTTGGAGATAAGCTAGGACCTTAAGATTCTGCATTAAAGGAGGACTAGCAGCCGAGTTGCACGGGAGAATGTGAAAAGTGTTCATATGTAGTAAAAACCTGAGAAATCCGTCCGTTTTCGTCATTTGTTATCGAATCGACTTAAAGCCAGATCGTCACATTGGCCGCTCTTCTCTCGGAAACGGTTGTACTTATCGTCTTCAAAGCTATGTCGCGTGCTGCGGTATGCGGAGACACTAAAAGCACCATAGTATAACACAGATGAAGCTTCTAAGTTGATGTAATAGCCAGTAAGAAGTAGTACTATTCAAGTTTAAGGTATCGATTATTGACTTCTTAGATGGATTTGGTGCCTTGGACATGAGCTAGGACCTTCAGATTCTGCATGAAAGGAGGACTAGCAACCGAGTTGCGCGGGAGAATGTGAAAAGTGTTCATATGTAGTAAAAACCTGAGAAATCCGTCCGTTTTCGTCATTTGTTATCGAATCGACTTAAAGCCAGATCGTCACATTGGCCGCTCTTCTCACTGAAACGGTTGTACTTATCGTCTGCAAAGCTATGGTTCGTGCTGCGGTATGCGGAGACACTAAAAGCAACATAGTAAACACAGATGAAGCTTCTATGATGATGTAATAGCCAGTAAGAAGTAGTACAATACAAGTTTTAGGTATCGATTAATGACTTTTTAGCTGGCTTTGGTGCCTTGGAAATGAGCTAGGACCTTAAGATTCTGCATGAAAGGAGGACTAGCAGCCGAGTTGCACGGGAGAATGTGAAAAGTGTTCATATGTAGAAAAAACCTGAGAAATCCGTCCGTTTTCGTCATTTGTTATCGAATCGACTTAAAGCCAGATCGTCACATTGGCCGCTCTTCTCTCTGAAACGGTTGTACTTATCGTCTGCAAAGCTATGTCGCGTGCTGCGGTATGCAGAGACACTAAAAGCACCATAGTGGAACACAGATGACACTTCCAAGTTGATGTAATAGCCAGTAAGAAGTAGTACAATTCAAGTTTTAGTTACTGATTATTGACTTTTTAGCTGGCTTTGGTGGCTTGGAAATGAGCTAGGACCTTAAGATTCTGCATGAAAGGAGGACTAGCAGCCGAGTTGCCCAGGAGAATGTGAAAAGTGTTCATATGTAGTAAAAACCTGAGAAATCCGTCCGTTTTCGTCATTTGTTATCAAATTGACTTAAAGCCAGATTGTCACATGGGCCGCTCTTCCCTCCGAAACGGTTGTACTTATCGTCTGCAAAGCTATGTCGCATGCTGCGGTATGCGGAGACACTAAAAGCACCATAGTAGAACAAGGATGAAGCTTCTAAGTTGATGTAATAGCCAGTAAGATGTAGTACAATTCAAGTTTTAGCTACTGATTATTTGCTTTTTAGCTGGCTTTGGAGCCTTGGACATGAGCTAGGACCTTAAGATTCTGTATGAAAGGAGGACTAGCAGCCGAGTTGCACGGGAGAATGTGAAAAGTGTTCATATGTAGTAAAAACCTGAGAAATCCGTTCGTTTTCGTCATTTGTTATCGAATCGACTTAAAGCCAGATCGTCACATTGGCCGCTCTTCTCTCTGAAACGGTTGTACTTATCGTCTGCAAAGGTATGTCGCGTGCTGCGGCATGCGGAGACAATAAAAGCACCATAGCAGAACACAGATGAAGCTTCTAAGTTGATGTAATAGCCAGTAAGAAGTAGTACAATTCAAGTTTTAGGTATCGATTATTGACTTTTTAGCTGGCTTTGATGCCTTGGACATGAGCCAGGACCTTAAGATTCTCCATGAAAGGAGGACTAGCAGCCGAGTTGCACGGGAGAATTTGAAAAGTTTTCATATGTAGTAAAAACCTGAGAAATCCTTCCGTTTTCGTCATTTGTTATCGAATCGACTTAAAGCCAAATTGTCACATTGGCCGCTCTTCTCTCTGAAACGGTTGTACTTATCGTCTGCAAAGCTATGTCGCGTGCTGCGGCATGCGGGGACACTAAAATCACCATAGTGGAACACAGATGAAGCTTCTAAGTTGATGTAATAGCCAGTAAGAAGTAGTACAATTCAAGTTTTAGTTATGGATTATTGACTTTTTAGCTGGCTTTGATGCCTTGGACATGAGCTAGGACCTTAATATTCTGCATGAAAGGAGGACTAGCAGCCAAGTTGCACGGTGGAATTTGAAAAGTGTTCATATGTAGTAAAAACCTGGGAAATCCGTCCGTTTTCGTCATTTGTTATCGAATCGACTTAAAGCCAGATTGCCACATTGGCCGCTCTTCTCTCAGAAACGGTTGTACTTATCGTCTGCAATGCTATGTCGCGTGCTGCGCTATGCGGACACACTAAAAGCACCATAGTGGAACACAGATGAAGCTTCTAAGTTGATGTAATAGCCAGTAAGAAGTAGTACAATTCAAGTTTTAGGTATCAATTATTGACTTTTTAGCTGGCTTTGACGCCTTGGACATCAGCTAGGACCTTAAGATTCTGCATGAAAGGAGGACTAGCATCCGAGTTGCACGGGAGAATTTGAAAAGTGTTCATATGTAGTAAAAACCTGAGAAATCCGTCCGTTTACGTCATTTGTTATCGAATCGTCTTAAAGCCTGATTGTCACATTGGCCGCTCTTCTCTCTGAAACGGTTGTACTTATCGTCTGCAAAGCTGTGTCGCGTGCTGCGGTATGCGGAGAAACTAAAAGCACCATAGTAGAACACAGATGAAGCTTCTAAGTTGATGTAATAGCCAGTAAGAAGTAGTACAATTCACGTTTTAGGTGTCGATTATTGACTTTTTAGCTGGCTTTGGTGCCTTGGACATGAGCTAGGACCTTAAGATTCTGCATGAAAGGAGGAATAACAGCCGAGTTGCACGGGAGAATGTGAAAAGTGTTCATATGTAGTAAAAACGTGAGAAATCCGTCCGTTTTTGTCATTTGTTATCGTATCGACTTAAAGCCAGATCGTCACACTGGCCACTCTTCTCTCTGAAACGGTTGTACTTATCGTCTGCAAAGCTATGTCGCATGCTGCGGTATGCGGAGACAGTAAAAGCACCATAGTAAAACACCGATGAAGCTTCTAAGTTGATGTAATAGCCAGTAAGATGTAGTACAATTCAAGTTTTAGCTACTGATTATTGACTTTTTAGCTGGCTTTGGAGCCTTGGACATGGGCTTGGACCTTAAGATTCTGCATGAAAGGAGGACTAGCAGCCGCGTTGGATGGGAGAATGTGAATAGTGTTCATATGTAGTAAAAACCTGAGAAATCCGTCCGTTTTCGTCATTTGTTATCGAATCGACTTAAAGCCAGATCGTCACATTGGCCGCTCTTCTCTCTGAAACGGTTGTCCTTATCGCCTGCAAAGCTATGTCGCGTGATGCGGTATGCGGAGACACTAAAAGCACCATAGTAGAACACAGATGAAGCTTCTAAGTTGGTGTAATAGCCAGTAAGAAGTAGTATAATTCAAGTTTTAAGTATCGATTATTGACTTTTTAGCTGGCTTTGGTGCCTTGGACATGAGCTAGGACCTTAAGATTCTGCATGAAAGGAGGACTAGCTGCCGAGTTGCACGGGAGAATGTGAAAAGTGTTCATATGTAGTAAAAACCTGAGAAATCCGTCCGTTTTCGTCATTTGTTATCGAATCGACTTAAAGCCAGATCGTCACATTGGCCGCTCTTCTCTCTGAAACGGTTGTACTTATCGTCTGCAAAGCTATGTCGTATGCTGCGGTAGGCGCAGACACTGAAACCACCACAGTAGAACACAGATGAAGCTTCTAATTTGATGTAATAGCCAGTAAGAAGTAGTACAATTCAAGTTTTAGGTATCGATTATTTACTTTTTAGCTGGCTTTGATGCCTTGGACATGAGCTAGGACCTTAAGAATCTGCATGAAAGGAGGACTAGCAGCCGAGTTGCAGGGAAGAATGTGAAAAGTGTTCATATGTAGTAAAAACCTGAGAAATCCGTCCGTTTTCGTCATTTGTTATCGAATCGACTTAAAGCCAGATCGTCACATTGGCCGCTCTTCTCTCTGAAACGGTTGTACTTATCGTCTGCAAAGCTATGTCGCGTGCTGCGTTATGCAGAGACACTAAAAGCACCATAGTGGAACACAGATGACACTTCCAAGTTGATGTAATAGCCAGTAAGAAGTAGTACAATTCAAGTTTTAGTTACTGATTATTGACTTTTTAGGTGGCTTTGGTGCCTTGGACACGAGCTAGGACCTTAAGATTCTGCATGAAAGGAGGACTAGCAGCCGAGTTGCCCAGGAGAATGTGAAAAGTGTTCATATGTAGTAAAAACCTGAGAAATCCGTCCGTTTTCGTCATTTGTTATCGAATCGACTTAAAGCCAGATCGTCACATTGGCCGCTCTTCTCTCTGAAACGGTTGTACTTATCGTCTGCAAAGCTATGTCGCGTGCTGCGGCATGCGGAGAAACTAAAAGCACCATAGTAGGTCACAGATGAAGCTTCTAAGATGATGTATTAGCCAGTAAGAAGTAGTACAATTCAAGTTTTAGTTATCGATTATTGACTTTTTAGCTGGCTTTGACGCCTTGGACATCAGCTAGGACCTTAAGATTCTGCATGAAAGGAGGACTAGCATCCGAGTTGCACGGGAGAATTTGAAAAGTGTTCATATATAGTAAAAACCTGAGAAATCCGTCCGTTTACGTCATTTGTTATCGAATCGTCTAAAAGCCCGATCGTCACATTGGCCGCTCTTCTCTCTGAAACGGTTGTACTTATCGTCTGCAAAGCTGTGTCGCGTGCTGCGGTATGCGGAGAAACTAAAAGCACCATAGTAGAACACAGATGAAGCTTCTAAGTTGATGTAATAGCCAGTAAGAAGTAGTACAATTCACGTTTTAGGTATCGATTATTGACTTTTTAGCTGGCTTTGGTGCCTTGGACATGAGCTAGGACCTTAAGATTCTGCATGAAAGGAGGACTAACAGCCGAGTTGCACGGGAGAATGTGAAAAGTGTTCATACGTAGTAAAAACGTGAGAAATCCGTCCGTTTTTGTAATTTGTTATCGTATCGACTTAAAGCCAGATCGTCACACTGGCCACTCTTCTCTCTGAAACGGTTGTACTTATCGTCTGCAAAGCTATGTCGCATGCTGCGGTATGCGGAGACAGTAAAAGCATCATAGTAAAACACCGATGAAGCTTCTAAGTTGATGTAATAGCCAGTAAGATGTAGTACAATTCAAGTTTTAGCTACTGATTATTGACTTTTTAGCTGGCTTTGGAGCCTTGGACATGGGCTAGGACCTTAAGATTCTGCATGAAAGGAGGACTAGCAGCCGAGTTGCACGGGAGAATGTGAAAATTGTTCATATGTATTAAAAACCTGAGAAATCCGTCCGTTTTCGTCATTTGTAATCGAATCGACTTAAAGCCAGACCGTCACACTGGCCGCTCTTCTCTCTGAAACGGTTCTACTTATCGTCTGCAAAGCTATGTCGCGTGCTGTGGCATGCGGAGACACTAAAAGCACCATAGTAGAACACAGATGAAGCTTCTATGATTATGTAATAGCCATTAAGAAGTAGTACAATTCAAGTTTTAGGTATCGATTATTGACTTTTTAGCTGGCTTTGGTGCATTGGACATGAGGTAGGACCTTAAGATTCTGCATGAAAGGAGGACTAGCAGCCGCGTTGGATGGGAGAATGTGAATAGTGTTCATATGTAGTAAAAACCTGAGAAATCCGTCCGTTTTCGTCATTTGTTATCGAATCGACTTAAAGCCAGATCGTCACATTGGCCGCTCTTCTCTCTGAAACGGTTGTCCTTATCGCCAGCAAAGCTATGTCGCGTGATGAGGTATGCGGAGACACTAAAAGCACCATAGTAGAACACAGATGAAGCTTCTAAGTTGGTGTAATAGCCAGTAAGAAGTAGTATAATTCAAGTTTTAAGTATCGATTATTGACTTTTTAGCTGGCTTTGGTGCCTTGGACATGAGCTAGGACCTTAAGATTCTGCATGAAAGGAGGACTAGCAGCCGAGTTGCACGGGAGAATGTGAAAAGTGTTCATATGTAGTAAAAACCTGAGAAATCCGTCCGTTTTCGTCATTTGTTATCGAATCGACTTAAAGCCAGATCGTCACATTGGCCGCTCTTCTCTCTGGATCGGTTGTACTTATCGTCTGCAAAGCTATGTCGCATGCTGCGGTATGCGGAGACAGTAAAAGCATCATAGTAAAACACCGATGAAGCTTCTAAGTTGATGTATTAGCCAGTAAGAAGTAGTACAATTCAAGTTTTAGGTATCGATTATTGACTTTTTAGCTGGCTTTGGTGCCTTGGACATGAGCTAGGACTTTAAGATTCTGCATGAAGGGAGGACTAGCGGCCGCGTTGTACGGGAGAATGTGAAATGTGTTCATATGTAGTAAAATCCTGAGAAATACGTCCGTTTTCGTCATTTGTTATCGAATCGACTTAAAGCCAGATCGTCACATTGGCCGCTCTTCTTTCTGAAACGGTTGTACTTATCATCTGCAAAGCTATGTCGCGTGCTGCGGTATGCGGAGACTATAAAAGCAACATAGTAGAACACAGATGAAGCTTCTAAGTTGATGTAATAGCCAGTAAGAAGTAGTACAATTCAAGTTTTAGGTACTGATTATTTACTTTTTAGCTGGCTTTGGAGCATTGGACATGAGCTAGGACCTTAAGATTCTGCATGAAAGGAGGACTAGCAGCCGCGTTGCACGGGAGAATGTGAAATGTGTTCATATGTAGTAAAAACCTGAGAAATCCGTCCGTTTTCGTCATTTGTTATCGAATCGACTTAAAGCCCGATCGTCACATTGGCCGCTCTTCTCTCTGAAACGGTTGTACTTATCGCCTGCAAAGCTATGTCGCGTGATGCGGTATGCGGAGACACTAAAAGCACCATAGTAGAACACAGATGAAGCTTCTAAGTTGATGTAATAGCCAGTAAGAGGTAGTACAATTCAAGTTTTAGGTATCGATTATTGACTTTTTAGCTGGCTTTGGTGCCTTGGACATGAGCTAGGACCTTAAGATTCTGCATGAAAGGAGGACTAGCGGCCGCGTTGTACGGGAGAATGTGAAATGTGTTCATATGTAGTAAAATCCTGAGAAATACGTCCGTTTTCGTCATTTGTTATCGAATCGACTTAAAGCCAGATCGTCACATTGGCTGCTCTTCTCTCTGAAACGGTTGTACTTATCGTCTGGAAAGCTTTGTCGCGTGCTGCGGTATGCGGAGACACTGAAAGCACCATAGTAGAACACAGATGAAGCTTCTAAGATGATGTAATAGCCAGTAAGAAGTAGTACAATTCAAGTTTTAGGTATCGATTATTGACTTTTTAGCTGGCTTTGGTGCCTTGGACATGAGCTAGGACCTTAAGATTCTGCATGAAAGGAGGACTAGCAGCCGAGTTGCACGGGAGAATGTGAAAAGTGTTCATATGTAGTAAAAACCTGAGAAATCCGTCCGTTTTCTTCATTTGTTATCGAATCGAGTTAAAGCCAGATCGTCACATTGGCCCCTCTTTTCTCTGAAACGGTTGTACTTATCGTCTGCAAAGCTATGTCGCGTACTGCAGTGTGCGGAGACACTAAAAGCACCATGGTAGAATACAGATGAAGCTTCTAAGTTGATGTAATAGCCAGTAAGAAGTAGTACAATTCAAGTTTTAGGTATCGATTATTGACTTTTTAGCTGGCTTTGGTGCCTTGGACATGAGCTAGGACCTTAAGATTCTGCATTAAAGGAGGACTAGCAGCCGCGTTGCACGGGAGAATGTGAAATGTGATCATATGTAGTAGAAACCTGAGAAATCCGTCCGTTTTCGTCATTTGTTATCGAATCGACTTAAAGCCCGATCGTCACATTGGCCTCTCTTCTCTCTGAAACGGTTGTACTTATCGTCTTCAAAGCTATGTCGCGTGCTGCGGTATGCGGAGACACTAAAAGCACCATAGTAGAACACAGATGAAGCTTCTAAGTTGATGTAATAGCCAGTAAGAAGTAGTACAATTCAAGTTTTAGGTATGGATTATTGACTTCTTAGCTGGCTTTGGTGCCTTGGACATGAGCTAGGACCTTAAGATTCTGCATGAAAGGAGGACTAGCAGCCGAGTTGCGCGGGAGAATGTGAAAAGTGTTCATATGTAGTAAAAACCTGAGAAATCCGTCCGTTTTCGTCATTTGTTATCGAATTGACTTAAAGCCAGATCGTCACATTGGCCGCTCTTCTCTCTGTAACGGTTGTACTTATCGTCTTCAAAGCTATGTCGCGTGCTGCGGTATGCGGAGACACTAAAAGCACCATAGTAGAACACAGATGAAGCTTCTAAGTTGATGTAATAGCCAGTAAGAAGTAGTACAATTCAAGTTTTAGGTATCGATTATTGACTTCTTAGCTGGCTTTGGTGCCTTGGACATGAGCTAGGACCTTAAGATTCTGCATGAAAGGAGGACTAGCAGCCGAGTTGCACGGGAGAATGTGAAAAGTGTTCATATGTAGTAAAAACCTGAGAAATCCGTCCGTTTTCGTCATTTGTTATCGAATCAACTTAAAGCCAGATCGTCACTTGGCCGCTCTTCTCTCTGAAACGGTTCTACTTATCGTCTGCAAAGCTATGTCGCGTGCTGCGGTATGCGGAGACACTAAAAGCACCATAGTTGAACACAGATGAAGCTTCTAAGTTGATGTAATAGCCAGTAAGAAGTAGTACAATTCAAGTTTTAGGTATCGATTATTGACTTTTTAGCTGGCTTTGGTGCCTTGGACATGAGCTAGGACCTTAAGATTCTGCATGAAAGGAGGACTAGCGGCCGCGTTGTACGGGAGAATGTGAAATGTGTTCATATGTAGTAAAATCCTGAGAAATACGTCCGTTTTCGTCATTTGTTATCGAATCGACTTAAAGCCAGATCGTCACATTGGCTGCTCTTCTCTCTGAAACGGTTGTACTTATCGTCTGGAAAGCTTTGTCGCGTGCTGCGGTATGCGGAGACACTGAAAGCACCATAGTAGAACACAGATGAAGCTTCTAAGATGATGTAATAGCCAGTAAGAAGTAGTACAATTCAAGTTTTAGGTATCGATTATTGACTTTTTAGCTGGCTTTGGTGCCTTGGACATGAGCTAGGACCTTAAGATTCTGCATGAAAGGAGGACTAGCAGCCGAGTTGCACGGGAGAATGTGAAAAGTGTTCATATGTAGTAAAAACCTGAGAAATCCGTCCGTTTTCGTCATTTGTTATCGAATCGACTTAAAGCCAGATCGTCACAGTGGCCCCTCTTTTCTCTGAAACGGTTGTACTTATCGTCTGCAAAACTATGTCGCGTACTGCAGTGTGCGGAGACACTAAAAGCACCATGGTAGAACACAGATGAAGCTTCTAAGTTGATGTAATAGCCAGTAAGAAGTAGTACAATTCAAGGTTTAGGTATCGATTATTGACTTTTTAGCTGGCTTTGGTGCCTTGGACATGAGCTAGGACCTTAAGATTCTGCATTAAAGGAGGACTAGCAGCCGCGTTGCACGGGAGAATGTGAAATGTGATCATATGTAGTAGAAACCTGAGAAATCCGTCCGTTTTCGTCATTTGTTATCGAATCGACTTAAAGCCCGATCGTCACATTGGCCGCTCTTCTCTCTGAAACGGTTGTACTTATCGTCTGCAAAGCTATGTCGCGTGCTGCGGTATGCGGAGACAATAAAATCACCATAGTAGAACACAGATGAAGCTTCTAAGTCGATGTAATAGCCAGTAAGAAGTAGTACAATTCAAGTTTTAGGTACTGATTATTGACTTTTTAGATGGCTTTGGTGCCTTGGACATGAGCTAGGACCTTAAGATTCTGCATGAAAGGAGGACTAGCAGCCGAGTTGCATGGGAGAATGTGAAAAGTGTTCATATGTAGTAAAAACCTGAGAAATCTGTCCGTTTTCGTCATTTGTTATCGAATCGACTTAAAGCCAGATCGTCACATTGGCCGCTCTTCTCTCTGAAACGGTTGTACTTATCGTCTGCAAAGCTATGTCGCGTGCTGCGGAATGCGGAGACACTAAAAGCACCATAGTAGAACACAGATGAAGCTTCTATGATGATGTAATAGCCAGTAAGAAGTAGTACAATTCAAGTTTTAGGTATCGATTATTGACTTTTTAGCTGGCTTTGTTGCCTTGGAAATGAGCTAGGACCTTAAGATTCAGCATGAAAGGAGGACTAGCACCCGCGTTGGATAGGAGAATGTGAAAAGTGTTCATATGTAGTAAAAACCTAAGAAATCCGTCCGTTTTCGTCATTTGTTATCGAATCGACTTAAAGCCAGATCGTCACATTGGCCGCTCTTCTCTCTGAAACGGTTGTACTTATCGTCTTCAAAGCTATGTCGCGTGCTGCGGTATGCGGAGACACTAAAAGCACCATAGTAGAACACAGATGAAGCTTCTAAGTTGATGTAATAGCCAGTAAGAAGTAGTACAATTCAAGTTTTAGGTATCGATTATTGACTTCTTAGCTGGCTTTGGTGCCTTGGACATGAGCTAGGACCTTAAGATTCTGCATGAAAGGAGGACTAGCAGCCGAGTTGCACGGGAGAATGTGAAAAGTGTTCATATGTAGTAAAAACCTGAGAAATCCGTCCGTTTTCGTCATTTGTTATCGAATCGACTTAAAGCCAGATCGTCACATTGGCCGCTCTTCTCTCTGAAACGGTTGTACTTATCGTCTTCAAAGCTATGTCGCTTGCTGCGGTATGCGGAGACACTAAAAGCACCATAGTAGAACGCAGATGAAGCTTCTAAGTTGATGTAATAGCCAGTAAGAAGTAGTACAATTCAAGTTTTAGGTACTGATTATTGACTTTTTAGCTGGCTTTGGTGCCTTGGACATGAGCTAGGACCATAAGATTCTGCATGAAAGGAGGACTAGCAGCCGCGTTGCACGGGAGAATGTGAAATGTGTTCATATGTAGTAAAAACTTGAGAAATCCGTCTGTTTTCGTCATTTGTTATCGAATCGACTTAAAGCCCGATCGTCACATTGGCCGCTCTTCTCTCTGAAACGGTTGTACTTATCGTCTGCAAAGCTATGTCGCGTGCTGCGGTATGCGGAGACACTAAAATCACCATAGTAGAACACAGATGAAGCTTCTAAGTTGATGTAATAGACAATAAGAAGTAGTACAATTCAAGTTTTAGGTATGGATTATTAACTTTTTAGCTGGCTTTGGTGCATTGGGCATGAGCTAGGACCTTAAGATTCTGCATGAAAGGAGGACTAGCAGCCGAGTTGCACGGGAGAATGTGAAAAGTGTTCATATGTAGTACAAACCTGCGAAATCCGTCCTTTTTCGTCATTTGTTATTGAATCGACTTAAAGCCAGATCGTCACATTGGCCGCTCTTCTCTCTGAAACGGTTGTACTTATCGTCTGCAAAGCCATGTCGCGTGCTGCGGTATGCGCAGACACTAAAAGCACCATAGTAGAACACAGATGAAGCTTCTATGATGATGTAATAGCCAGTAAGAAGTAGTACAATTCAAGTTTTAGGTATCGATTATTGACTTCTTAGCTGGCTTTGGTGCCTTGGACATGAGCTAGGACCTTGTGATTCTGCATGAAAGGAGGACTAGCAGCCGAGTTGCACGGGAGTATGTGAAAAGTGTTGATATGTAGTAAAAACCTGAGAAATCCGTCCGTTTTCGTCATTTGTTATCGAATCGACTTAAAGCCAGATCGTCACATTGGCCGCTCTTCTCTCTGAAACGGTTGTACTTATCGTCTGCAAAGCTATGTCGCATGCTGCGGTATGCGCAGACACTAAAAGCACCATAGTATAAAACAGATGGAGCTTCTAAGTTGATGTAATAGCCAGTAAGAAGTAGTACAACTGAAGTTTTAGGTATCGATTATCGACTTTTTAGCTGGCTTTGGTGCCTTGGACATGAGCTAGGACCTTAAGATTCTGCATGAAAGGAGGACTAGCAGCCGAGTTGCACGGGAGAATGTGAAAAGTGTTCATATGTAGTAAAAACCTGAGAAATCCGTCCCTTTTCGTCATTTGTTATCGAATAGACTTAAAGCCAGATCGTCACATTGGCCGCTCTTCTCTCTGAAACGGTTGTACTTATCGTCTGCAAAGCTATGTCGCGTGCTGCGGTATGCGGAGACACTAAATGCACCATAGTAGAACACAGATGAAGCTTCTATGATGATGTAATAGCCAGTAAGAAGTAGTACAATTGACGTTTTAGGTATCGATTATTTACTTTTTAGCTGGCTTTGGTGCCTTGGACATGAGCTAGGACCTTAAGATTCTGCATCAAAAGGAGGACTAGAAGCCGCGTTGGATAGGAGAATGTGAAAAGTGTTCATATGTAGTAAAAACCTGAGAAATCCGTCCGTTTTCGTCATTTGTTATCGAATCGACTTAAAGCCAGATCGTCACATTGGCCGCTCTTCTCTCTGAAACGGTTGTACTTATCGTCTTCAAAGCTATGTCGCTTGCTGCGGTATGCGGAGACACTAAAAGCACCATAGTAGAACGCAGATGAAGCTTCTAAGTTGATGTAATAGCCAGTAAGAAGTAGTACAATTCAAGTTTTAGGTACTGATTATTGACTTTTTAGCTGGCTTTGGTGCCTTGGACATGAGCTAGGACCATAAGATTCTGCATGAAAGGAGGACTAGCAGCCGCGTTGCACGGGAGAATGTGAAATGTGTTCATATGTAGTAAAAACTTGAGAAATCCGTCTGTTTTCGTCATTTGTTATCGAATCGACTTAAAGCCCGATCGTCACATTTTCCGCTCTTCTCTCTGAAACGGTTGTACTTATCGTCTGCAAAGCTATGTCGCGTGCTGCGGTATGCGGAGACACTAAAATCACCATAGTAGAACACAGATGAAGCTTCTAAGTTGATGTAATAGACAATAAGAAGTAGTACAATTCAAGTTTTAGGTATGGATTATTAACTTTTTAGCTGGCTTTGGTGCATTGGGCATGAGCTAGGACCTTAAGATTCTGCATGAAAGGAGGACTAGCAGCCGAGTTGCACGGGAGAATGTGAAAAGTGTTCATATGTAGTACAAACCTGCGAAATCCGTCCTTTTTCGTCATTTGTTATTGAATCGACTTAAAGCCAGATCGTCACATTGGCCGCTCTTCTCTCTGAAACGGTTGTACTTATCGTCTGCAAAGCCATGTCGCGTGCTGCGGTATGCGCAGACACTAAAAGCACCATAGTAGAACACAGATGAAGCTTCTATGATGATGTAATAGCCAGTAAGAAGTAGTACAATTCAAGTTTTAGGTATCGATTATTGATTTTTTAGCTGGCTTTGGTGCCTTGGACATGAGCTAGGACCTTAAGATTCTGCATGAAAGGAGGACTAGCAGCCGAGTTGCAGGGGAGAATGTGAAAAGTGTTCATATGTAGTAAAAACCTGAGAAATCCGTCCGTTTTCGTCATTTGTTATCGAATCGACTTAAAGCCAGATCGTCACATTGGCCGCTCTTCTCTCTGAAACGGTTGTACCTATCGTCTTCAAAGCTATGTCGCGTGCTGCGGTATGCGGAGACACTAAAAGCACCATAGTAGAACACAGATGAAGCTCCTATGATGATGTAATAGCCAGTAAGAAGTAGTACAATTCAAGTTTTATGTATCGATTATTGACTTTTTAGCTGGCTTTGGTGCCTTGGACATGAGCTAGGACCTTAAGATTCTGCATGAAAGGAGGACTAGCAGCCGAGTTGCACGGGAGAATGGGAAAAGTGTTCATATGTAGTAAAAACCTGAGAAATCCGTCCGTTTTCGTCATTTGTTATTGAATCTACTTAAAGCCCGATCGTCACATTGGCCGCTCTTCTCTCTGAAACGGTTGTACTTATCGTCTGCAAAGCTATGTCGCGTGCTGCGGTATGCGGAGACACTAAATGCACCATAGTAGAACACAGATGAAGCTTCTATGATGATGTAATAGCCAGTAAGAAGTAGTACAATTGACGTTTTAGGTATCGATTATTTACTTTTTAGCTGGCTTTGGTGCCTTGGACATGAGCTAGGACCTTAAGATTCTGCATCAAAAGGAGGACTAGAAGCCGCGTTGGATAGGAGAATGTGAAAAGTGTTCATATGTAGTAAAAACCTGAGAAATCCGTCCGTTTTCGTCATTTGTTATCGAATCGACTTAAAGCCAGATCGTCACATTGGCTGCTCTTCTCTCTGAAACGGTTGTACTTATCGTCTGGAAAGCTTTGTCGCGTGCTGCGGTATGCGGAGACACTAAAAGCACCATAGTAGAACACAGATGAAGCTTCTAAGATGATGTAATAGCCAGTAAGACGTAGTACAATTCAAGTTTTAGGTATCGATTATTGACTTTTTAGCTGGCTTTGGTGCGTTGAACATGAGCTAGGACCTTAAGATTCTGCATGAAAGGTGGACTAGCAGCCGCGTTGCACGGGAGAATGTGAAATGTGTTCATATGTAGTAAAAACTTGAGAAATCCGTCTGTTTCCGTCATTTGTTATCGAATCGACTTAAAGCCCGATCGTCACATTGGCCGCTCTTCTCTCTCAAACGGTTGTACTTATCCTCTGCAAAGCTATGTCGCGTGCTGCGGTATGCGGAGACACTAAAAGCACCATAGTAGAACACAGATGAAGCTTCTATGATGATGGAATAGCCAGTAAGAAGTAGTACAATTCAAGTTTTATGTATCGATTATTGACTTTATAGCTGGCTTTGGTGCCTTGGACATGAGCTAAGACCTTAAGATTCTGCATGAAAGGAGGACTAGCAGCCGCGTTGGATGGGAGAATGTGAAAAGTGTTCATATGTAGTAAAAACCTGAGAAATTCGTCCGTTTTCGTCATTTGTTATCGAATCGACTTAAAGCCAGATCGTCACATTAGCCGCTCTTCTCTCTGAAACGGTTCTACTTATCGTCTGCAAAGCTATGTCGCGTGCTGCGGTATGCGGAGACACTAAAAGCACCATAGTAGAACCCATATGAAGCTTCTATGATGATGTAATAGCCAGTAAGAAGTAGTACAATTCAAGTTTAAGGTATCGATTATCGACTTTTTAGCTGGCTTTGGTGTCTTGGACATGAGCTAGGACCTTAAGATTCTGCATGAAAGGAGGACTAGCAGCCGAGTTGCACGGGAGAATGTGAAAAGTGTTCATATGTAGTAAAAACCTGAGAAATCCGTCCGTTTTCGTCATTTGTTATCGAATCGACTTAAAGCCAGATCGTCACATTAGCCCCTCTTTTCTCTGAAACGGTTGTACTTTTCGTCTGCAAAGCTATGTCGCGTACTGCGGTGTGCGGAGACACTAAAAGCACCATGGTAGAACACAGATGAAGCTTCTAAGTTGATGTAATAGCCAGTAAGAAGTAGTACAATTCAAGTTTTAGGTATCGATTATTGACTTTTTAGCTGGCTTTGGTGCCTTGGACATGAGCTAGGACCTTAAGATTCTGCATTAAAGGAGGACTAGCAGCCGAGTTGCACGGGAGAATGTGAAAAGTGTTCATAAGTAGTACAAACCTGAGAAATCCGTCCTTTTTCGTCATTTGTTATTGAATCGACTTAAAGCCAGATCGTCACATTGGCCGCTCTTCTCTCTGAAACGGTTGTACTTATCGTCTGCAAAGCCATGTCGCGTGCTGCGGTATGCGCAGACACTAAAAGCACCATAGTAGAACACAGATGAAGCTTCTTTGATGATGTAATAGCCAGTAAGAAGTAGTACAATTCAAGTTTTAGGTACTGATTATTGACTTTTTAGCTGGCTTTGGTGCCTTGGACATGAGCTAGGACCTTAAGATTCTGCATGAAAGGAGGACCGGCAGCCGGGTTGCACGGGAGAATGTGAAAAGTGTTCATATGTAGTAAAAACCTGAGAAATCCGTCCGTTTTCGTCATTTGTTATTGAATCTACTTAAAGCCCGATCGTCACATTGGCCGCTCTTCTCTCTGAAACGGCTGTACTTATCGTCTGCAAAGCTATGTCGCGTGCTGCGGTATGCGGAGACACTAAAAGCACCATAGTAGAACTCAGATGAAGCTTCTATGATGATGTAATAGCCAGTAAGAAGTAGTACAATTCAAGTTTTAGGTATCGATTATTGACTTTTTAGCTGGCTTTGGTGCCTTGGACATGAGCTAGGACCTTAAGATTCTTCATGAAAGGAGGACTAGCAGCCGAGTTGCCCAGGAGAATGTGAAAAGTGTTCATATGTAGTAAAAACCTGAGAAATCCGTCCGTTTTCGTCATTTGTTATCGAATCGACTTAAAGCCAGATCGTCAAATTGGCTGCTCTTCTCTCTGAAACGGTTGTACTTATCTACATCTACATCTACATCCGTACTCCGCAAGCCACCTGACGGTGTGTGGCGGAGGGTACCCTGAGTACCTCTATCGGTTCTCCCTTCTATTCCAGTCTCGTATTGTACGTGGAAAGAAGGATTGTCGGTATGCTTCTGTGTGGGCTCTAATCTCTCTTATTTTATCCTCATGGTCTCTTCGTGAGATATACGTAGGAGGGAGCAATATACTGCTTGACTCTTCGGTGAAGGTATGTTCTCGAAACTTCAACAAAAGCCCGTACCGAGCTACTGAGCGTCTCTCCTGCAGAGTCTTCCACTGGAGTTTATCTATCATCTCCGTAACGCTTTCGCAATTACTAAATGATCCTGTAACGAAGCGCGCTGCTCTCCGTTGGATCTTCTCTATCTCTTCTATCAACCCTACCTGGTGCGGATCCCACACTGCTGAGCAGTATTAAAGCATTGGGCGAACAAGCGTACTGTAACCTACTTCCTTTGTTGTCGGATTGCATTTCCTTAGGATTCTTCCAATGAATCTCAGTCTGGCATCTGCTTTACCGACGATCAACTTTATATGATCATTCCATTTTAAATCACTCCTAATGCGTACTCCCAGATAATTTATGGAATTAACTGCTTCCAGTTGCTGACCTGCTATTTTGTAGCTAAATGATAAGGGACCTATCTTTCTATGTATTCCCATCACATTACACTTCGCTACATTGAGATTCAATTGCCATTCCGTGCACCATGCGTCAATTCGCTGCAGATCCTCCTGCATTTCAGTACAATTTTCCATTGTTGCAACCTCTCGATACACCACAGCATCATCTGCAAAAAGCCTCAGTGAGCTTCCGATGTCATCCACGAGGTCATTTATGTATATTGTGAATAGCAACGGTCCTATGACACTCCCCTGCGGCACACCTGAAATCACTCTTACTTCGGAAGACTTCTCTCCATTGAGAATGACGTGCTGCGTTCTGTTATCTAGGAACTCCTCAATCCAATCACACAATTGATCTGATAGTCCGTATGCTCTTACTTTGTTCATTAAACGACTATGGGGAACTGTGTCAAACGCCTTGCGGAAGTCAAGAAACACGGCATCTACTTGTGAACCCGTGTCTAAGGCCCTCTGAGTCTCGTGGACGAATAGCGCGAGCTGGGTTTCACACGATCGTCTTTTTCGAAACCCATCGTCTGCAAAGCTATGTCGCGTGCTGCGGTATGCGGAGACACTAAAAGCACCATAGTAGAACACAGATGAAGCTTCTATGATGATGTAATAGCCAGTAAGAAGTAGTACAATTCAAGTTTTAGGTATCGATTATTGACTTTTTAGCTGGCTTTGGTGCCTTGGACATGAGCTAGGACCTTAAGATTCTGCATGAAAGGAGGACTAGCAGCCGCGTTGGATGGGAGAATGTGAAAAGTGTTCATATGTAGTAAAAACCTGAGAAATTCGTCCGTTTTCGTCATTTGTTATCGAATCGCCTTAAAGCCAGATCGTCACATTGGCCGCTC
Organism: Schistocerca gregaria; assembly: GCF_023897955.1. Lineage (NCBI taxonomy): Eukaryota > Metazoa > Arthropoda > Insecta > Orthoptera > Acrididae > Schistocerca > Schistocerca gregaria. The sequence continues at coordinate 582,322,130 of NC_064925.1, forward strand.
TTCTCTCTGAAACGGTTGTACTTATCGCCTGCAAAGCTATGTCGCGTGATGCGGTATGCGGAGACACTAAAAGCACCATAGTAGAACACAGATGAAGCTCTTAAGTTGATGTAATAGCCAGTAAGAAGTATTACAATTCAAGTTTTAAGTATCGATTATTGACTTTTTAGCTGGCTTTGGTGCCTTGGACATGAGCTAGGACCTTAAGATTCTGCATGAAAGGAGGACTAGCAGCCGAGGTGCACGGGAGAATGTGAAAAGTATTCAAATGTAGTAAAAACCTGAGAAATCCGTCCGTTTTCGTCATTTGTTATCGAATCGACTTAAAGCCAGAGCGTCACATTGGCCGCTCTTCTCTCTGAAACGATTGTACTTATCGTCTTCAAAGCTATGTCGCATGCTGCGGTATGCGGAGACACTAAAAGCACCATAGTAGAACACAGATGAAGCTTCTAAGTTGATGTAATAGCCAGTAAGAAGTAGTACAATTCAAGTTTTAGGTATCGATTATTGATTTTTTAACTGGCTTTGTTGCCTTGGACATGAGCTAGGACCTTAAGATTCTGCAAGAAAGGAGGACTAGCAGCCGAGTTGCAGGGGAGAATGTGAAAAGTGTTCATATGTAGTAAAAACCTGAGAAATCCGTCCGTTTTCGTCAATTGTTATCGAATCGACTTAAAGCCAGATCGTCACATTGGCCGCTCTTCTCTCTGAAACGGTTCTACTTATCGTCTGCAAAGCTATGTCGCGTGCTGCGGTATGCGGAGACACTAAAAGCACCATAGTAGAACACAGATGAAACTTCTAAGTTGATGTAATAGCCAGTAAGAAGTAGTACAACTCAAGTTTTAGGTATCGATTATTGACTTTTTAGCTGGCTTTGGTGCCTTGGGCATGAGCTAGGACCTTAAGATTCTGCATGAAAGGAGGACTAGCAGCCGTGTTGCACGGGAGAATGTGAAATGTGTTCATATGTAGTAGAAACCTGAGAAATCCGTCCGTTTTCGTCATTTGTTATCGAATCGACTTAAAGCCCGATCGTCACATTGGCCGCTCTTCTCTCTGAAACGTTTGTACTTGTCGTCTGCAAAGCTAAGTCGCGTGCTGCGGTATGCGGAGACAATAAAATCACCATAGTAGAACACAGATGAAGCTTCTAAGTCGATGTAATAGCCAGTAAGAAGTAGTACAATTCAAGTTTTAGGTATCGATTATTGACTTCTTAGATGGATTTGGTGCCTTGGACATGAACTAGGACCTTAAGATTCTGCATGAAAGGAGGACTAGCAGCCGAGTTGCACGGTACAATATGAAAAGTGTTCATATGTAGTAAAAACCTGAGAAATCCGTCCGTTTTCGTCATTTGTTATCGAATCGCCTTAAAGCCAGATCGTCACTTGGCCGCTCTTCTCTCTGAAACGGCTGTACTTATCGTCTGCAAAGCTATGTGGCGTGCTGCGGTATGCGGAGACACTAAAAGCACCATAGTAGAACACAGATTAAGCTTCCAAGTTGATGTAATAGCCAGTAAGAAGTAGTACAATTCAAGTTTTAGGTACTGATTATTGACTTTTAAGCTGGCTTTGGTGCCTTGGACATGAGCTAGGACCTTAAGATTCTGCATGAAAGGAGGACTAGCAGCCGCGTTGCACGGGAGAATGTGAAAAGTGTTCATATGTAGTAAAAACCTGAGAAATCCGTCCGTTTTCGTCATTTGTTATCGAATCGTCTTAAAGCCAGTTCGTCACATTGGCCGCTCTTCTCTCTGAAACCGTTGTACTTATCGTCTGCAAAGCTATGTCGCGTGCTGCGGTATGCGGAGACACTAAAAGCACCATAGTCGAACACAGATGAAGCTTCTATGATGATGTAATAGCCAGTAAGAAGTAGTACAATTAAAGTTTTAGGTATCGATTATTGACTTTTTAGCTGGCTTTGGTGCCTTGGACATGACCTAGGACCTTAAGATTCTGCATGAAAGGAGGACTAGCAGCCGCGTTGGATGGGAGAATGTGAAAAGTGTTCATATGTAGTAAAAACCTGAGAAATCCGTCTGTTTTCGTCATTTGTTATCGAATCGACTTAAAGCCAGATCGTCACATTGGCCGCTCTTCTCTCTGAAACGGTTGTACTTATCGCCTGCAAAGCTATGTCGCGTGATGCGGTATGCGGAGACACTAAAAGCACCATAGTAGAACACAGATGAAGCTTCTAAGTTGATGTAATAGCCAGTAAGAAGTAGTACAATTCAAGTATTAGGTATCGATTATTGACTTTTTAGCTGGCTTTGGTGCCTTGGACATGAGCTAGGACCTTAACATTCTGCATGAAAGGAGGAGTAGCAGCCGAGTTGCACGGGAGAATGTGAAAAGTGTTCATATGTAGTAAAAACCTGAGAAATCCGTCCGTTTTCGTCATTTGTTATCGAATCGACTTAAAGCCAGATCATCATCGGTCGCTCTTCTCTCTGAAACGGTTGTACTTATCGTCTGCAAAGCTATGTCGTATGCTGTGGTAGGCGGAGACACTGAAACCACCACAGTAGAACACAGATGAAGCTTCTAATTTGATGTAATAGCCAGTAAGAACTAGTACAATTCAAGTTTTAGGTATCGATTATTGACTTTTTAGCTTGCTTTGATGCCTTGGAGATGAGCTAGGACCTTAAGATTCTGCATGAAAGGAGGACTAGCAGCCGAGTTGCAGGGAAGAATGTGAAAAGTGTTCATATGTAGTAAAAACCTGAGAAATCCGTCCGTTTTCGTCATTTGTTATCGAATCGACTTAAAGCCAGATCATCATCGGCCGCTCTTCTCTCTGAAACGGTTGTACTTATCGTCTGCAAAGCTATGTCGTATGCTGTGGTAGGCGGAGACACTGAAACCACCACAGTAGAACACAGATGAAGCTTCTAATTTGATGTAATAGCCAGTAAGAAATAGTACAATTCAAGTTTTAGGTATCGATTATTGACTTTTTAGCTTGCTTTGATGCCTTGGAGATGAGCTAGGACCTTAAGAATCTGCATGAAAGGAGGACTAGCAGCCGAGTTGCAGGGAAGAATGTGAAAAGTGTTCATATGTAGTAAAAACCTGAGAAATCCGTCCGTTTTCGTCATTTGTTATCGAATCGACTTAAAGCCAGATCGTCACATTGACCGCTCTTCTCTCTGAAACGGTTGTACTTATCGTCTGCAAAGCTATGTCGCGTGCTGCGGTATGCGGAGACTCTAAAAGCACCACAGTAGAACACAGATGAAGCTTCTAAGTTGATGTAATAGCCAGTAAGAAGTAGTACAATTCAAGTTTTAGGTACTGATTATTTACTTTTTAGCTGGCTTTGGTGCCTTGGACATGAGCTAGGACATTAAGATTCTGCATGAAAGGAGGACTAGCAGCCGCGTTGCACGGGAGAATGTGAAATGTGTTCATATGTAGTAAAAACCTGAGAAATCCGTCCGTTTTCGTCATTTGTTATCGAATCGACTTAAAGCCCGATCGTCACATTGGCCGCTCTTCTCTCTGAAACGGTTGTACTTATCGTCTGCAAAGCTATGTCGCGTGCTGCGGTATGCGGAGACACTACAATCACCATAGTAGAACACAGATGAAGCTTCTAAGATGATTTAATAGACAATAATAAGTAGTACAATTCAAGTTTTAGGTATGGATTATTGACTTTTTAGCTGGCTTTGGTGCCTTGGGCATGAGCTAGGACCTTAAGATTCTGCATGAGAGGAGGACTAGCAGCCGAGTTGCACGGGAGAATCTGAAAAGTGTTCATATGTAGTAAAAACCTGAGAAATCCGTCCGTTTTCGTCATTTGTTATCGAATCGACTTAAAGCCAGATCGTCACATTGGCCGCTCTTCTCTCTGAAACGGTTGTACTTATCGTCTGCAAAGCTATGGCGCGTGCTGCGGTATGCGCAGACACTAAAAGCACCATAGTATAAAACAGATGAAGCTTCTAAGTTGATGTAATAGCCAGTAAGAAGTAGTACAACTGAAGTTTTAGGTATCGATTATTGACTTTTTAGCTGGCTTTGGTGCCTTGGACATGAGCTAGGACCTTAAGATTCTGCATGATAGGAGGACTAGCAGCCGCGTTGCACGGGAGAATGTGAAATGTGTTCATATGTAGTAGAAACCTGAGAAATCCGTCCGTTTTCGTCATTTGTTATCGAATCGACTGAAAGCCCGATCGTCACATTGGCCGCTCTTCTCTCTGAAACGGTTGTACTTATCGCCTGCAAAGCTATGTCGCGTGATGCGGTATGCGGAGACACTAAAAGCACCATAGTAGAACACAGATGAAGCTTCTAAGTTGATGTAATAGCCAGTAAGAAGTAGTACAATTCAAGTTTTAGGTATCGATTATTGACTTTTTAGCTGGCTTTGGTGCCTTGGACATGAGCTAGGACCTTAAGATTCTGCATGAAAGGAGGAGTAGCAGCCGAGTTGCACGGGAGAATGTGAAAAGTGTTCATATGTAGTAAAAACCTGAGAAATCCGTCCGTTTTCGTCATTTGTTATCGAATCGACTTAAAGCCAGATCATCATTGGCCGCTCTTCTCTCTGAAACGGTTGTACTTATCGTCTGCAAAGCCATGTCGTATGCTGTGGTAGGCGGAGACACTGAAACCACCACAGTAGAACACAGATGAAGCTTCTAATCTGATGTAATAGCCAGTAAGAAATAGTACAATTCAAGTTTTAGGTATCGATTATTGACTTTTTAGCTGGCTTTGATGCCTTGGAGATGAGCTAGGACCTTAAGAATCTGCATGAAAGGTGGACTAGCAGCCGAGTTGCAGGGAAGAATGTGAAAAGTGTTCATATGTAGTAAAAACCTGAGAAATCCGTCCTTTTTCGTCATTTGTTATCGAATCGACTTAAAGCCAGATCGTCACATTGGCCGCTCTTCTCTCTGAAACGGTTGTACTTATCGTCTGCAAAGCTATGTCGCGTGCTGCGGTATGCGGAGACACTAAAATCACCATAGTAGAACACAGATGAAGCTTCTAAGATGATGTAATAGACAATAAGAAGTAGTACAATTCAAGTTTTAGGTATGGATTATTGACTTTTTAGCTGGCTTTGGTGCTTTGGGCATGACCTAGGACCTTAAGATTCTGCATGAAAGGAGGACTAGCAGCCGAGTTGCACGGGAGAATGTGAAAAGTGTTCATATGTAGTAAAAACCTGAGAAATCCGTCCGTTTTCGTCATTTGTTATCGAATCGACTTAAAGCCAGATCGTCATATTGGCCGCTCTTCTCTCTGAAACGGTTGTACTTATCGTCTGCAAAGCTATGTCGCGTGCTGCGATATGCGCAGACACTAAAAGCACCATAGTATAAAACAGATGAAGCTTCTAAGTTGATGTAATAGCCAGTAAGAAGTAGTACAACTGAAGTTTTAGGTATCGATTATTGACTTTTTAGCTGGCTTTGGTGCCTTGGACATGAGCTAGGACCTTAAGATTCTGCATGATAGGAGGACTAGCAGCCGCGTTGCACGGGAGAATGTGAAATGTTTTCATATGTAGTAGAAACCTGAGAAATCCGTCCGTTTACGTCATTTGTTATCGAATCGACTTAAAGCCCGATCGTCACATTGGCCGCTCTTCTCTCTGAAACGGTTGTACTTATCGCCTGCAAAGCTATGTCGCGTGATGCGGTATGCGGAGACACTAAAAGCACCATAGTAGAACACAGATGAAGCTTCTAAGTTGATGTAATAGCCAGTAAGAAGTAGTACAATTCAAGTTTTAGGTATCGATTATTGACTTTTTAGCTGGCTTTGGTGCCTTGGACATGAGCTAGGACCTTAAGATTCTGCATGAAAGGAGGACTAGCAGCCGAGTTGCACGGGAGAATGTGAAAAGTGTTCATATGTAGTAAAAACCTGAGAAATCCGTCCGTTTTCGTCATTTGTTATCGAATCGACTTAAAGCCAGATCACCATTGGCCGCTCTTCTCTCTGAAACGGTTGTACTTATCGTCTGCAAAGCTATGTCGTATGCTGTGGTAGGCGGAGACACTGAAACCACCACAGTAGAACACAGATGAAGCTTCTAATTTGATGTAATAGCCAGTAAGAAATAGTACAATTCAAGTTTTAGGTATCGATTATTGACTTTTTAGCTGGCGTTGATGCCTTGGAGATGAGCTAGGACCTTAAGAATCTGCATGAAAGGTGGACTAGCAGCCGAGATGCAGGGAAGAATGTGAAAAGTGTTCATATGTAGTAAAAACCTGAGAAATCCGTCCTTTTTCGTCATTTGTTATCGAATCGACTTAAAGCCAGATCGTCACAATGGCCGCTCTTCTCTCTGAAACGGTTGTACTTATCGTCTGCAAAGCTATGTCGCGTGCTGCGGTATGCGGAGACACTAAAATCACCATAGTAGAACACAGATGAAGCTTCTAAGATGATGTAATAGACAATAAGAAGTAGTACAATTCAAGTTTTAGGTATGGATTATTGACTTTTTAGCTGGCTTTGGTGCCTTGGGCATGAGCTAGGACCTTAAGATTCTGCATGAGAGGAGGACTAGCAGCCGAGTTGCACGGGAGAATGTGAAAAGTGTTCATATGTAGTAAAAACCTGAGAAATCCGTCCGTTTTCGTCATTTGTTATCGAATCGACTTAAAGCCAGATCGTCACATTGGCCGCTCTTCTCTCTGAAACGGTTGTACTTATCGTCTGCAAAGCTATGTCGCGTGCTGCGGTATGCGCAGACACTAAAAGCACCATAGTATAAAACAGATGAAGCTTCTAAGTTGATGTAATAGCCAGTAAGAAGTAGTACAACTGAAGTTTTAGGTATCGATTATTGACTTTTTAACTGGCTTTGGTGCCTTGGACTTGAGCTAGGACCTTAAGATTCTGCATGATAGGAGGACTAGCAGCCGCGTTGCACGGGAGAATGTGAAATGTTTTCATATGTAGTAGAAACCTGAGAAATCCGTCCGTTTACGTCATTTGTTATCGAATCGACTTAAAGCCCGATCGTCACATTGGCCGCTCTTCTCTCTGAAACGGTTGTACTTATCGCCTGCAAAGCTATGTCGCGTGATGCGGTATGCGGAGACACTAAAAGCACCATAGTAGAACACAGATGAAGCTTCTAAGTTGATGTAATAGCCAGTAAGAAGTAGTACAATTCAAGTTTTAGGTATCGATTATTGACTTTTTAGCGGGCTTTGGTGCCTTGGACATGAGCTAGGACCTTAAGATTCTGCATGAAAGGAGGACTAGCAGGCGCGTTGCACGGGAGAATGTGAAAAGTGTTCATATGTAGTAAAAACCTGAGAAATCCGTCCGTTTTCGTCATTTGTTATCGAATCGACTTAAAGCCAGATCATCATTGGCCGCTCTTCTCTCTGAAACGGTTGTACTTATCGTCTGCAAAGCTATGTCGTATGCTGTGGTAGGCAAAGACACTGAAACCACCACAGCAGAACACAGATGAAGCTTCTAATTTGATGTAATAGCCAGTAAGAAATAGTACAATTCAAGTTTTAGGTATCGATTATTGACTTTTTAGCTGGCTTTGATGCCTTGGAGATGAGCTAGGACCTTAAGAATCTGCATGAAAGGAGGACTAGCAGCCGAGTTGCAGGGAAGAATGTGAAAAGTGTTCATATGTAGTAAAAACCTGAGAAATCCGTCCGTTTTCGTCATTTGTTATCTAATCGACTTAAAGCCAGATCGTCACATTGGCCGCTCTTCTCTCTGAAACGGTTGTACTTATCGTCTGCAAAGCTATGTCGCGTGCTGCGGTATGCGGAGACTCTAAAAGCACCACAGTAGAACACAGATGAAGCTTCTAAGTTGATGTAAGAGCCAGTAAGAAGTAGTACAATTCAAGTTTTAGGTACTGATTATTTACTTTTTAGCTGGCTTTGGTGCCTTGGAGATGAGCTAGGACCTTAAGAATCTGCATGAAAGGAGGACTAGCAGCCGAGTTGCAGGGAAGAATCTGAAAAGTGTTCATATGTAGTAAAAACCTGAGAAATCCGTCTGTTTTCGTCATTTGTTATCGAATCGACTTAAAGCCAGATCGTCACATTGGCCGCTCTTCTCTCTGAAACGGTTGTACTTATCGTCTGCAAAGCTATGTCGCATGCTGCGGTATGCGCAGACACTAAAAGCACCATAGTATAAAACAGATGAAGCTTCTAAGTTGATGTAAAAGCCAGTAAGAAGTAGTACAACTGAAGTTTTAGGTATCGATTATTGACTTTTTAGCTGGCTTTGGTGCCTTGGACATGAGCTAGGACCTTAAGATTCTGCATGATAGGAGGACTAGCAGCCGCGTTGCACGGGAGAATGTGAAATGTGTTCATATGTAGTAGAAACCTGAGAAATCCGTCCGTTTTCGTCATTTGTTATCGAATCGACTTAAAGCCCGATCGTCACATTGGCCGCTCTTCTCTCTGAAACGGTTGTACTTATCGTCTGCAAAGCTATGGCGCGTGCTGCGGTATGCGGAGACACTAAAAGCACCATAGTAGAACACAGATGAAGCTTCTAAGTTGATGTAATAGCCAGTAAGAAGTAGTACAATTCAAGTTTTAGGTATCGATTATTGACTTTTTAGCTGGCTTTGGTGCCTTGGACATGAGCTAGGACCTTAAGATTCTGCATGAAAGGAGGACTAGCAGCCGAGTTGCACGGGGAATGTGAAAAGTGTTCATATGTAGTAAAAACCTGAGAAATCCATCCGTTTTCGTCATTTGTTATCGAATCGACTTATGGCCAGATCGTCACATTGGCCGCTCTTCTCTCTGAAACGGTTGTACTTATCGTCTGCAAAGCTATGTCCTATGCTTCGGTAGGCGGAGACACTGAAACCACCACAGTAGAACACAGATGAAGCTTCTAATTTGATGTAATAGCCAGTAAGAAGTAGTACAATTCAAGTTTTAGGTATCGATTATTGACTTTTTAGCTGGCTTTGATGCCTTGGACATGAGCTAGGACCTTAAGAATCTGCATGAAACGAGGACTAGCAGCCGAGTTGCAGGGAAGAATGTGAAAAGTGTTCATATGTAGTAAAAACCTGAGAAATCCGTCCGTTTTCGTCATTTGTTATCGAATCGACTTAAAGCCAGATCGTCACATTGGCCGCTCCTCTCTCTGAAACGGTTGTACTTATCGGCTGCAAAGCTATGTCGCGTGCTGCGGTATGCGGAGACTCTAAAAGCACCATAGTAGAACACAGATGAAGCTTCTAAGTCGATGTAATAGCCAGTAAGAAGTAGTATAATTCAAGTTTTAGGTATCGATTACTGATTTTTTAGCTGGCTTTGGTGCCTTGGACATGAGCTAGGACCTTAAGATTCTGCTTTGAAGGAGGACTAGTAGCTGAGTTGCACGGGAGAATGTGAAAAGTATTCATATATAGTAAAAACCTGAGAAATCCGTCCGTTTTCTTCATTTGTTATCGAATCGACTTAAAGCCAGATCGTCACATTGGCCGCTCTTCTCTCCGTAACGGTTGTACTTATCGTCTTCAATGCTATGTCGCGTGCTGCGGTATGCGGAGACACTAAAGGCACCATAGTAGAACACAGATGAAGCTTCTAAGTTGATGTAAGAGCCAGTAAGAAGTAGTACAATTCAAGTTTTAGGTATCGATTATTGACTTTTTACCTGGCTTTGGTGCCTTGGACATGAGCTAGGACCTTAAGATTCTGCATGAAAGGAGGACTAGTAGCCGCGTTGCACGGGAGAATGTGAAATGTGTTCATATGTAGTAGAAACCTGAGAAATCCGTACGTTTTCGTCATTTGTTATCGAATCGACTTAAAGCCAGATCGTCACATTGACCGCTCTTCTCTCTGAAACGGTTGTACGTATCGTCTTCAAATCTATGTCGCGTGCTGCGGTATGCGGAGACACTAAAAGCACCATAGTAGAACACAGATGAAGCTTCTATGTTGATGTAATAGCCAGTAAGAAGTAGTACAATTCAAGTTTTAGGTATCGATTATTGATTTTTTAGCTGGCTTTGGTGCCTTGGACATGAGCTAGGACCTTAAGATTCTGCATCAAAAGGAGGACTAGCAGCCGAGTTGCACGGGAGAATGTGAAAAGTGTTCATATGTAGTAAAAACCTGAGAAATCCGTCCGTTTTCGTCATTTGTTATCGAATCGACTTAAAGCCAGATCGTCACATTGGCCGCTCTTCTCTCTGAAACGGTTGTACGTATCGTCTTCAAAGCTATGTCGCGTGCTGCGGTATGCGGAGACACTAAAAGCACCATAGTAGAACACAGATGAAGCTTCTAAGTTGATGTAATAGCCAGTAAGAAGTAGTACAATTCAAGTTTTAGGTATCGATTATTGACTTTTTAGCTGGCTTTGGTGCCTTTGACATGAGCTAGGACCTTAAGATTCTGCATTAAAGGAGGACTAGCAGCCGCGTTGCACGGGAGAATGTGAAATGTGTTCATATGTAGTAGAAACCTGAGAAATCCGTCCGTTTTCGTCATTTGTTATCGAATCGACTTAAAGCCCGATCGTCACATTGGCCGCTCTTCTCTCTGAAACGGTTGTACTTATCGTCTGCAAAGCTATGTCGCGTGCTGCGGTATACGGAGACAATAAAATCACCATAGTAGAACACAGATGAAGCTTCTAAGTCGATGTAATAGCCAGTAAGAAGTAGTACAATTCAAGTTTTAGGTACTGATTATTGACTTTTTAGCTGGCTTTGGTGCCTTGGACATGAGCTAGGACCTTAAGATTCTGCATGAAAGGAGGACTAGCAGCCGAGTTGCACGGGAGAATGTGAAAAGTGTTCATATGTAGTAAAAACCTGAGAAATCCGTCCGTTTTCGTCATTTGTTATTGAATCTACTTAAAGCCCGATCGTCACATTGGCCGCTCTTCTCTCTGAAACGGTTGTACTTATCGTCTGCAAAGCTATGTTGCGTGCTGCGGTATGCGGAGACACTAAATGCACCATAGTAGAACACAGATGAAGCTTCTATGATGATGTAATAGCCAGTAAGAAGTAGTACAATTGACGTTTTAGGTATCGATTATTTACTTTTTAGCTGGCTTTGGTGCCTTGGACATGAGCTAGGACCTTAAGATTCTGCATCAAAAGGAGGACTAGAAGCCGCGTTGGATAGGAGAATGTGAAAAGTGTTCATATGTAGTAAAAACCTGAGAAATCCGTCCGTTTTCGTCATTTGTTATCGAATCGACTTAAAGCCCGATCGTCACATTGGCTGCTCTTCTCTCTGAAACGGTTGTACTTATCGTTTGCAAAGCTATGTCGTATGCTGCGGTATGCGGAGACACTAAAACCACCACAGGAGAACACAGATGAAGCTTCTAAGTTGATGTAATACCCAGTAACAAGTAGTACAATTCAAGTTTTAGGTATTGATTATTGACTTTTTAGCTGGCTTTGGTGCCTTGGACATGAGCTAGGACCTTAAGAATCTGCATGAAAGGAGGACTAGCAGCCGAGTTACACGGGAGAATGTAAAAAGTGTTCATATGTAGTAAAAACCTGAGAAATCCGTCCGTTTTCGTCATTTGTTATCGAATCGACTTAAAGCCAGATCGTAACATTGGCCGCTCTTCTCTCTGAAACGGTTGTACTTATCGTCTGCAAAGCTATTTCGCGTGCTGCGGTACGCGGAGACTCTAAGAGCACCATAGTAGAACACAGATGAAGCTTCGAAGTTGATGTAATAGCCAGTAAGAAGTAGTACAATTCAAGTTTTAGGTATGGATTATTGACTTTTTAGCTGGCTTTGGTGCCTTGGGCATGAGCTAGGACCTTAAGATTCTGCATGAGAGGAGGACTAGCAGCCGAGTTGCACGGGAGAATGTGAAAAGTGTTCATATGTAGTAAAAACCTGAGAAATCCGTCCGTTTTCGTCATTTGTTATCGAATCGACTTAAAGCCAGATCGTCACATTGGCCGCTCTTCTCTCTGAAACGGTTGTACTTATCGTCCGCAAAGCTATGTCGCGTGCTGCGGTATGCGCAGACACTAAAAGCACCATAGTATAAAACAGATGAAGCTTCTAAGTTGATGTAATAGCCAGTAAGAAGTAGTACAACTGAAGTTTTAGGTATCGATTATTGACTTTTTAACTGGCTTTGGTGCCTTGGACTTGAGCTAGGACCTTAAGATTCTGCATGATAGGAGGACTAGCAGCCGCGTTGCACGGGAGAATGTGAAATGTTTTCATATGTAGTAGAAACCTGAGAAATCCGTCCGTTTACGTCATTTGTTATCGAATCGACTTAAAGCCCGATCGTCACATTGGCCGCTCTTCTCTCTGAAACGGTTGTACTTATCGCCTGAAAAGCTATGTCGCGTGATGCGGTATGCGGAGACACTAAAAGCACCATAGTAGAACACAGATGAAGCTTCTAAGTTGATGTAATAGCCAGTAAGAAGTAGTACAATTCAAGTTTTAGGTATCGATTATTGACTTTTTAGCGGGCTTTGGTGCCTTGGACATGAGCTAGGACCTTAAGATTCTGCATGAAAGGAGGACTAGCAGGCGCGTTGCACGGGAGAATGTGAAAAGTGTTCATATGTAGTAAAAACCTGAGAAATCCGTCCGTTTTCGTCATTTGTTATCGAATCGACTTAAAGCCAGATCATCATTGGCCGCTCTTCTCTCTGAAACGGTTGTAATTATCGTCTGCAAAGCTATGTCGTATGCTGTGGTAGGCAAAGACACTGAAACCACCACAGCAGAACACAGATGAAGCTTCTAATTTGATGTAATAGCCAGTAAGAAATAGTACAATTCAAGTTTTAGGTATCGATTATTGACTTTTTAGCTGGCTTTGATGCCTTGGAGATGAGCTAGGACCTTAAGAATCTGCATGAAAGGAGGACTAGCAGCCTAGTTGCAGGGAAGAATGTGAAAAGTGTTCATATGTAGTAAAAACCTGAGAAATCCGTCCGTTTTCGTCATTTGTTATCGAATCGACTTAAAGCCAGATCGTCACATTGGCCGCTCTTCTCTCTGAAACGGTTGTACTTATCGTCTGCAAAGCTATGTCGCGTGCTGCGGTATGCGGAGACTCTAAAAGCACCACAGTAGAACACAGATGAAGCTTCTAAGTTGATGTAAGAGCCAGTAAGAAGTAGTACAATTCAAGTTTTAGGTACTGATTATTTACATTTTAGCTGGCTTTGGTGCCTTGGAGATGAGCTAGGACCTTAAGAATCTGCATGAAAGGAGGACTAGCAGCCGAGTTGCAGGGAAGAATCTGAAAAGTGTTCATATGTAGTAAAAACCTGAGAAATCCGTCTGTTTTCGTCATTTGTTATCGAATCGACTTAAAGCCAGATCGTCACATTGGCCGCTCTTCTCTCTGAAACGGTTGTACTTATCGTCTGCAAAGCTATGTCGCATGCTGCGGTATGCGCAGACACTAAAAGCACCATAGTATAAAACAGATGAAGCTTCTAAGTTGATATAAAAGCCAGTAAGAAGTAGTACAACTGAAGTTTTAGGTATCGATTATTGACTTTTTAGCTGGCTTTGGTGCCTTGGACATGAGCTAGGACCTTAAGATTCTGCATGATAGGAGGACTAGCAGCCGCGTTGCACGGGAGAATGTGAAATGTGTTCATATGTAGTAGAAACCTGAGAAATCCGTCCGTTTTCGTCATTTGTTATCGAATCGACTTAAAGCCCGATCGTCACATTGGCCGCTCTTCTCTCTGAAACGGTTGTACTTATCGTCTGCAAAGCTATGGCGCGTGCTGCGGTATGCGGAGACACTAAAAGCACCATAGTAGAACACAGATGAAGCTTCTAAGTTGATGTAATAGCCAGTAAGAAGTAGTACAATTCAAGTTTTAGGTATCGATTATTGACTTTTTAGCTGGCTTTGGTGCCTTGGACATGAGCTAGGACCTTAAGATTCTGCATGAAAGGAGGACTAGCAGCCGAGTTGCACGGGGAATGTGAAAAGTGTTCATATGTAGTAAAAACCTGAGAAATCCATCCGTTTTCGTCATTTGTTATCGAATCGACTTATGGCCAGATCGTCACATTGGCCGCTCTTCTCTCTGAAACGGTTGTACTTATCGTCTGCAAAGCTATGTCCTATGCTTCGGTAGGCGGAGACACTGAAACCACCACAGTAGAACACAGATGAAGCTTCTAATTTGATGTAATAGCCAGTAAGAAGTAGTACAATTCAAGTTTTAGGTATCGATTATTGACTTTTTAGCTGGCTTTGATGCCTTGGACATGAGCTAGGACCTTAAGAATCTGCATGAAACGAGGACTAGCAGCCGAGTTGCAGGGAAGAATGTGAAAAGTGTTCATATGTAGTAAAAACCTGAGAAATCCGTCCGTTTTCGTCATTTGTTATCGAATCGACTTAAAGCCAGATCGTCACATTGGCCGCTCCTCTCTCTGAAACGGTTGTACTTATCGGCTGCAAAGCTATGTCGCGTGCTGCGGTATGCGGAGACTCTAAAAGCACCATAGTAGAACACAGATGAAGCTTCTAAGTCGATGTAATAGCCAGTAAGAAGTAGTATAATTCAAGTTTTAGGTATCGATTATTGACTTTTTAGCTGGCTTTGGTGCCTTGGACATGAGCTAGGACCTTAAGATTCTGCTTTGAAGGAGGACTAGCAGCTGAGTTGCACGGGAGAATGTGAAAAGTATTCATATATAGTAAAAACCTGAGAAATCCGTCCGTTTTCGTCATTTGTTATCGAATCGACTTAAAGCCAGATCGTCACATTGGCCGCTCTTCTCTCCGTAACGGTTGTACTTATCGTCTTCAAAGCTATGTCGCGTGCTGCGGTATGCGGAGACACTAAAGGCACCATAGTAGAACACAGATGAAGCTTCTAAGTTGATGTAAGAGCCAGTAAGAAGTAGTACAATTCAAGTTTTAGGTATCGATTATTGACTTTTTACCTGGCTTTGGTGCCTTGGACATGAGCTAGGACCTTAAGATTCTGCATGAAAGGAGGACTAGTAGCCGCGTTGCACGGGAGAATGTGAAATGTGTTCATATGTAGTAGAAACCTGAGAAATCCGTACGTTTTCGTCATTTGTTATCGAATCGACTTAAAGCCAGATCGTCACATTGACCGCTCTTCTCTCTGAAACGGTTGTACGTATCGTCTTCAAATCTATGTCGCGTGCTGCGGTATGCGGAGACACTAAAAGCACCATAGTAGAACACAGATGAAGCTTCTAAGTTGATGTAATAGCCAGTAAGAAGTAGTACAATTCAAGTTTTAGGTATCGATTATTGATTTTTTAGCTGGCTTTGGTGCCTTGGACATGAGCTAGGACCTTAAGATTCTGCATCAAAAGGAGGACTAGCAGCCGAGTTGCACGGGAGAATGTGAAAAGTGTTCATATGTAGTAAAAACCTGAGAAATCCGTCCGTTTTCGTCATTTGTTATCGAATCGACTTAAAGCCAGATCGTCACATTGGCCGCTCTTCTCTCTGAAACGGTTGTACGTATCGTCTTCAAAGCTATGTCGCGTGCTGCGGTATGCGGAGACACTAAAAGCACCATAGTAGAACACAGATGAAGCTTCTAAGTTGATGTAATAGCCAGTAAGAAGTAGTACAATTCAAGTTTTAGGTATCGATTATTGACTTTTTAGCTGGCTTTGGTGCCTTTGACATGAGCTAGGACCTTAAGATTCTGCATTAAAGGAGGACTAGCAGCCGCGTTGCACGGGAGAATGTGAAATGTGTTCATATGTAGTAGAAACCTGAGAAATCCGTCCGTTTTCGTCATTTGTTATCGAATCGACTTAAAGCCCGATCGTCACATTGGCCGCTCTTCTCTCTGAAACGGTTGTACTTATCGTCTGCAAAGCTATGTCGCGTGCTGCGGTATACGGAGACAATAAAATCACCATAGTAGAACACAGATGAAGCTTCTAAGTCGATGTAATAGCCAGTAAGAAGTAGTACAATTCAAGTTTTAGGTACTGATTATTGACTTTTTAGCTGGCTTTGGTGCCTTGGACATGAGCTAGGACCTTAAGATTCTGCATGAAAGGAGGACTAGCAGCCGAGTTGCACGGGAGAATGTGAAAAGTGTTCATATGTAGTAAAAACCTGAGAAATCCGTCCGTTTTCGTCATTTGTTATTGAATCTACTTAAAGCCCGATCGTCACATTGGCCGCTCTTCTCTCTGAAACGGTTGTACTTATCGTCTGCAAAGCTATGTTGCGTGCTGCGGTATGCGGAGACACTAAATGCACCATAGTAGAACACAGATGAAGCTTCTATGATGATGTAATAGCCAGTAAGAAGTAGTACAATTGACGTTTTAGGTATCGATTATTTACTTTTTAGCTGGCTTTGGTGCCTTGGACATGAGCTAGGACCTTAAGATTCTGCATCAAAAGGAGGACTAGAAGCCGCGTTGGATAGGAGAATGTGAAAAGTGTTCATATGTAGTAAAAACCTGAGAAATCCGTCCGTTTTCGTCATTTGTTATCGAATCGACTTAAAGCCCGATCGTCACATTGGCTGCTCTTCTCTCTGAAACGGTTGTACTTATCGTTTGCAAAGCTATGTCGTATGCTGCGGTATGCGGAGACACTAAAACCACCACAGGAGAACACAGATGAAGATTCTAAGTTGATGTAATACCCAGTAACAAGTAGTACAATTCAAGTTTTAGGTATTGATTATTGACTTTTTAGCTGGCTTTGGTGCCTTGGACATGAGCTAGGACCTTAAGAATCTGCATGAAAGGAGGACTAGCAGCCGAGTTACACGATAGAATGTAAAAAGTGTTCATATGTAGTAAAAACCTGAGAAATCCGTCCGTTTTCGTCATTTGTTATCGAATCGACTTAAAGCCAGATCGTAACATTGGCCGCTCTTCTCTCTGAAACGGTTGTACTTATCGTCTGCAAAGCTATTTCGCGTGCTGCGGTACGCGGAGACTCTAAGAGCACCATAGTAGAACACAGATGAAGCTTCGAAGTTGATGTAATAACCAGTAAGAAGTAGTACAATTCAAGTTTTAGGTATCGATTATTGACTGTTTAGCTGGCTTTGGTGCCTTGGACATGATCTAGGACCTTAAGATTCTCCATGAAAGGAGGACTAGCTGCCGAGTTGCACGGGAGAATGTGAAACGTGTTCATATGTAGTAAAAACCTGAGAAATCCGTCAGTTTTCGTCATTTGTTATCGAATCGACTTAAAGCCAGATCGTCACTTGGCCGCTCTTATCCCTGAAACGGTTGTACTTATCGTCTGCAAAGCTATGTCGCGTGCTGCGGTGTGCGGAGACACTAAAAGCACCATAGTAGAACACAGATGAAGCTTCTAAGTTGATGTAATAGCCAGTAAGTAGTAGTACAATTCAAGTTTTAGGTATCGATTATTGACTTTTTAGCTGGCTTTGGTGCCTTGGACATGAGCTAGGACCATAAGATTCTGCATAGAAGGAGGACTAGCAGCCACCTTGCACGGGAGAATGTGGAATGTGTTCATATGTAGTAGAAACCTGAGAAATCCGTCCGTTTTCGTCATTTGTTATCGAATCGACTTAAAGCCCGATCGTCACATTGGCCACTCTTCTCTCTGAAACGGTTGTACTTATCGTCTGCAAAGCTATGTCGTATGCTGCGGTATGTGGAGACACTAAAACCACCACAGTAGAACACAGATGAAGCTTCTAAGTTGATGTGATAGCCAGTAAGAAGTAGTACAATTCAATTTTTAGGTATTGATTATTGACTTTTTAGCTGGTTTTGGTGCCTTGGAAATGTGCTAGGACCTTAAGAATCTGCATGATAGGAGGACTAGCAGGCGAGTTGCACGGGAGAATGTGAAAAGTGTTCATATGCAGTAAAAACCTGAGAAATCCGTCCGTTTTCGTCATTTGTTATCGAATCAAAGCCAGATCGTCACATTGGCCGCTCTTCTCTCTGAAACGGTTGTACTTATCGTCTGCAAAGCTATGTCGCGTGCTGCGGTATGCGGAGACACTAAAAGCACCATAGTAGAACACAGATGAAGCTTCTAAGTTGATGTAATAGCCAGTAAGAAGTAGTACAATCCAAGTTTTAGGTAGTGATTATTGACTTTTAAGCTGGCTTTGGTGCCTTGGACATGAGCTAGGACATTAAGATTCTGCATGAAAGGAGGACTAGCAGCCGAGTTGCACGGGACAATGTGAAAAGTGTTCATATGTAGTAAAAACCTGAGAAATCCGTCCGTTTTCTTCATTTGTTATCGAATAGACGTAAAGCCCGATCGTCACAATGGCCGCTCTTCCCTCTGAAACGGTTGTACTTATCGTCTGCAAAGCTATGTCGGATGCTTCGGTATGCGGAGACACTAAAAGCACCATAGTAGAACACAGAAGAAGCTTCTAAGTTGAAGTAATAGCCAGTAAGAAGTAGTACAATTCAAGTTTTAGTTATCGATTATTCCCTTTTGTCCGGCTTTGGAGGCTTGGACATGACCTAGGACCTTAAGATTCTGCATGAAACTAGAACTAGGAGCCGAGTTGCACGGGAGAATGTGAAAAGTGTTCATATGTAGTTAAAACCTGAGAAATCCGTCCGTTTTCGTCATTTGTTATCGAATCGACTTAAAGCCAGATCGTCACATTGGCCACTCTTCTCTTTGAAACGGTTGTACTTATCGTCTGCAAAGCTATGTCCTATGCTGCGGTAGGCGGAGACACCGAAACCACCACAGTAGAACACAGATGAAGCTTCTAATTTGATGTAATAGCCAGTAAGAAGTAGTACAATTCAAGTTTTAGGTATCGATTATTGACTTTTTAGCTGGCTTTGATGCCTTGGACATGAGCTAGGACCTTAAGAATCTGCATGAAACGAGGACTAGCAGCCGAGTTGCAGGGAAGAATGTGAAAAGTGTTCATATGTAGTAAAAACCTGAGAAATCCGTCCGTTTTCGTCATTTGTTATCGAATCGACTTAAAGCCAGATCGTCACATTGGCCGCTCTTCTCTCCGTAACGGTTGTACTTATCGTCTTCAAAGCTATGTCGCGTGCTGCGGTATGCGGAGACACTAAAGGCACCATAGTAGAACACAGATGAAGCTTCTAAGTTGATGTAAGAGCCAGTAAGAAGTAGTACAATTCAAGTTTTAGGTATCGATTATTGACTTTTTACCTGGCTTTGGTGCCTTGGACATGAGCTAGGACCTTAAGATTCTGCATGAAAGGAGGACTAGTAGCCGCGTTGCACGGGAGAATGTGAAATGTGTTCATATGTAGTAGAAACCTGAGAAATCCGTACGTTTTCGTCATTTGTTATCGAATCGACTTAAAGCCAGATCGTCACATTGACCGCTCTTCTCTCTGAAACGGTTGTACGTATCGTCTTCAAATCTATGTCGCGTGCTGCGGTATGCGGAGACACTAAAAGCACCATAGTAGAACACAGATGAAGCTTCTAAGTTGATGTAATAGCCAGTAAGAAGTAGTACAATTCAAGTTTTAGGTATCGATTATTGATTTTTTAGCTGGCTTTGGTGCCTTGGACATGAGCTAGGACCTTAAGATTCTGCATCAAAAGGAGGACTAGCAGCCGAGTTGCACGGGAGAATGTGAAAAGTGTTCATATGTAGTAAAAACCTGAGAAATCCGTCCGTTTTCGTCATTTGTTATCGAATCGACTTAAAGCCAGATCGTCACATTGGCCGCTCTTCTCTCTGAAACGGTTGTACGTAACGTCTTCAAAGCTATGTCGCGTGCTGCGGTATGCGGAGGCACTAAAAGCACCATAGTAGAACACAGATGAAGCTTCTAAGTTGATGTAATAGTCAGTAAGAAGTAGTACAATTCAAGTTTTAGGTATCGATTATTGACTTTTTAGCTGGCTTTGGTGCCTTTGACATGAGCTAGGACCTTAAGATTCTGCATTAAAGGAGGACTAGCAGCCGCGTTGCACGGGAGAATGTGAAATGTGTTCATATGTAGTAGAAACCTGAGAAATCCGTCCGTTTTCGTCATTTGTTATCGAATCGTCTTAAAGCCCGATCGTCACATTGGCCGCTCTTCTCTCTGAAACGGTTGTACTTATCGTCTGCAAAGCTATGTCGCGTGCTGCGGTATGCGGAGACAATAAAATCACCATAGTAGAACACAGATGAAGCTTCTAAGTCGATGTAATAGCCAGTAAGAAGTAGTACAATTCAAGTTTTAGGTACTGATTATTGACTTTTTAGCTGGCTTTGGTGCCTTGGACATGAGCTAGGACCTTAAGATTCTGCATGACAGGAGGACTAGCAGCCGAGTTGCACGGGAGAATGTGAAAAGTGTTCATATGTAGTAAAAACCTGAGAAATCCGTCCGTTTTCGTCATTTGTTATTGAATCTACTTAAAGCCCGATCGTCACATTGGCCGCTCTTCTCTCTGAAACGGTTGTACTTATCGTCTGCAAAGCTATGTTGCGTGCTGCGGTATGCGGAGACACTAAATGCACCATAGTAGAACACAGATGAAGCTTCAATGATGATGTAATAGCCAGTAAGAAGTAGTACAATTGACGTTTTAGATATCGATTATTTACTTTTTAGCTGGCTTTGGTGCCTTGGACATGAGCTAGGACCTTAAGATTCTGCATCAAAAGGAGGACTAGAAGCCGCGTTGGATAGGAGAATGTGAAAAGTGTTCATATGTAGTAAAAACCTGAGAAATCCGTCCGTTTTCGTCATTTGTTATCGAATCGACTTAAAGCCCGATCGTCACATTGGCCGCTCTTCTCTCTGAAACGGTTGTACTTATCGTTTGCAAAGCTATGTCGTATGCTGCGGTATGCGGAGACACTAAAACCACCACAGGAGAACACAGATGAAGCTTCTAAGTTGATGTAATACCCAGTAACAAGTAGTACAATTCAAGTTTTAGGTATTGATTATTGACTTTTTAGCTGGCTTTGGTGCCTTGGACATGAGCTAGGACCTTAAGAATCTGCATGAAAGGAGGACTAGCAGCCGAGTTACACGGGAGAATGTAAAAAGTGTTCATATGTAGTAAAAACCTGAGAAATCCGTCCGTTTTCGTCATTTGTTATCGAATCGACTTAAAGCCAGATCGTAACATTGGCCGCTCTTCTCTCTGAAACGGTTGTACTTATCGTCTGCAAAGCTATTTCGCGTGCTTCGGTACGCGGAGACTCTAAGAGCACCATAGTAGAACACAGATGAAGCTTCGAAGTTGATGTAATAGCCAGTAAGAAGTAGTACAATTCAAGTTTTAGGTATCGATTATTGACTGTTTAGCTGGCTTTGGTGCCTTGGACATGATCTAGGACCTTAAGATTCTCCATGAAAGGAGGACTAGCTGCCGAGTTGCACGGGAGAATGTGAAACGTGTTCATATGTAGTAAAAACCTGAGAAATCCGTCAGTTTTCGTCATTTGTTATCGAATCGACTTAAAGCCAGATCGTCACTTGGCCGCTCTTATCCCTGAAACGGTTGTACTTATCGTCTGCAAAGCTATGTCGCGTGCTGCGGTGTGCGGAGACACTAAAAGCACCATAGTAGAACACAGATGAAGCTTCTAAGTTGAAGTAATAGCCAGTAAGAAGTAGTACAATTCAAGTTTTAGGTATCGATTATTGACTTTTTAGCTGGCTTTGGTGCCTTGGACATGAGCTAGGACCTTAAGATTCTGCATAGAAGGAGGACTAGCAGCCACCTTGCACGGGAGAATGTGGAATGTGTTCATATGTAGTAGAAACCTGAGAAATCCGTCCGTTTTCGTCATTTGTTATCGAATCGACTTAAAGCCCGATCGTCACATTGGCCACTCTTCTCTCTGAAACGGTTGTACTTATCGTCTGCAAAGCTATGTCGTATGCTGCGGTATGTGGAGACACTAAAACCACCACAGTAGAACACAGATGAAGCTTCTAAGTTGATGTGATAGCCAGTAAGAAGTAGTACAATTCAATTTTTAGGTATTGATTATTGACTTTTTAGCTGGTTTTGGTGCCTTGGAAATGTGCTAGGACCTTAAGAATCTGCATGATAGGAGGACTAGCAGCCGAGTTGCACGGGAGAATGTGAAAAGTGTTCATATGCAGTAAAAACCTGAGAAATCCGTCCGTTTTCGTCATTTGTTATCGAATCGACTTAAAGCCAGATCGTCACATTGGCCGCTCTTCTCTCTGAAACGGTTGTACTTATCGTCTGCAAAGCTATGTCGCGTGCTGCGGTATGCGGAGACACTAAAAGCACCATAGTAGAACACAGATGAAGCTTCTAAGTTGATGTAATAGCCAGTAAGAAGTAGTACAATCCAAGTTTTAGGTAGTGATTATTGACTTTTTAGCTGGCTTTGGTGCCTTGGACATGAGCTAGGACATTAAGATTCTGCATGAAAGGAGGACTAGCAGCCGAGTTGCACGGGACAATGTGAAAAGTGTTCATATGTAGTAAAAACCTGAGAAATCCGTCCGTTTTCTTCATTTGTTATCGAATAGACTTAAAGCCCGATCGTCACAATGGCCGCTCTTCCCTCTGAAACGGTTGTACTTATCGTCTGCAAAGCTATGTCGGATGCTTCGGTATGCGGAGACACTAAAAGCACCATAGTAGAACACAGAAGAAGCTTCTAAGTTGAAGTAATAGCCAGTAAGAAGTAGTACAATTCAAGTTTTAGTTATCGATTATTCCCTTTTGTCCGGCTTTGGTGGCTTGGACATGACCTAGGACCTTAAGATTCTGCATGAAACTAGAACTAGGAGCCGAGTTGCACGGGAGAATGTGAAAAGTGTTCATATGTAGTTAAAACCTGAGAAATCCGTCCGTTTTCGTCATTTGTTATCGAATCGACTTAAAGCCAGATCGTCACATTGGCCACTCTTCTCTCTGAAACGGTTGTACTTATCGTCTGCAAAGCTATGTCCTATGCTGCGGTAGGCGGAGACACCGAAACCACCACAGTAGAACACAGATGAAGCTTCTAATTTGATGTAATAGCCAGTAAGAAGTAGTACAATTCAAGTTTTAGGTATCGATTATTGACTTTTTAGCTGGCTTTGATGCCTTGGACATGAGCTAGGACCTTAAGATTCTGCATGAAACGAGGACTAGCAGCCGAGTTGCAGGGAAGAATGTGAAAAGTGTTCATATGTAGTAAAAACCTGAGAAATCCGTCCGTTTTCGTCATTTGTTATCGAATCGACTTAAAGCCAGATCGTCACATTGGCCGCTCTTCTCTCCGTAACGGTTGTACTTATCGTCTTCAAAGCTTTGTCGCGTGCTGCGGTATGCGGAGACACTAAAGGCACCATAGTAGAACACAGATGAAGCTTCTAAGTTGATGTAAGAGCCAGTAAGAAGTAGTACAATTCAAGTTTTAGGTATCGATTATTGACTTTTTACCTGGCTTTGGTGCCTTGGACATGAGCTAGGACCTTAAGATTCTGCATGAAAGGAGGACTAGTAGCCGCGTTGCACGGGAGAATGTGAAATGTGTTCATATGTAGTAGAAACCTGAGAAATCCGTACGTTTTCGTCATTTGTTATCGAATCGACTTAAAGCCAGATCGTCACATTGACCGCTCTTCTCTCTGAAACGGTTGTACGTATCGTCTTCAAATCTATGTCGCGTGCTGCGGTATGCGGAGACACTAAAAGCACCATAGTAGAACACAGATGAAGCTTCTAAGTTGATGTAATAGCCAGTAAGAAGTAGTACAATTCAAGTTTTAGGTATCGATTATTGATTTTTTAGCTGGCTTTGGTGCCTTGGACATGAGCTAGGACCTTAAGATTCTGCATCAAAAGGAGGACTAGCAGCCGAGTTGCACGGGAGAATGTGAAAAGTGTTCATATGTAGTAAAAACCTGAGAAATCCGTCCGTTTTCGTCATTTGTTATCGAATCGACTTAAGGCCAGATCGTCACATTGGCCGCTCTTCTCTCTGAAACGGTTGTACGTATCGTCTTCAAAGCTATGTCGCGTGCTGCGGTATGCGGGGACACTAAAAGCACCATAGTAGAACACAGATGAAGCTTCTAAGTCGATGTAATAGCCAGTAAGAAGTAGTACAATTCAAGTTTTAGGTACTGATTATTGACTTTTTAGCTGGCTTTGGTGCCTTGGACATGAGCTAGGACCTTAAGATTCTGCATGAAAGGAGGACTAGCAGCCGAGTTGCACGGGAGAATGTGAAAAGTGTTCATATGTAGTAAAAACCTGAGAAATCCGTCCGTTTTCGTCATTTGTTATTGAATCTACTTAAAGCCCGATCGTCACATTGGCCGCTCTTCTCTCTGAAACGGTTGTACTTATCGTCTGCAAAGCTATGTTGCGTGCTGCGGTATGCGGAGACACTAAATGCACCATAGTAGAACACAGATGAAGCTTCAATGATGATGTAATAGCCAGTAAGAAGTAGTACAATTGACGTTTTAGGTATCGATTATTTACTTTTTAGCTGGCTTTGGTGCCTTGGACATGAGCTAGGACCTTAAGATTCTCCATCAAAAGGAGGACTAGAAGCCGCGTTGGATAGGAGAATGTGAAAAGTGTTCATATGTAGTAAAAACCTGAGAAATCCGTCCGTTTTCGTCATTTGTTATCGAATCGACTTAAAGCCCGATCGTCACATTGGCCGCTCTTCTCTCTGAAACGGTTGTACTTATCGTTTGCAAAGCTATGTCGTATGCTGCGGTATGCGGAGACACTAAAACCACCACAGGAGAACACAGATGAAGCTTCTAAGTTGATGTAATACCCAGTAACAAGTAGTACAATTCAAGTTTTAGGTATTGATTATTGACTTTTTAGCTGGCTTTGGTGCCTTGGACATGAGCTAGGACCTTAAGAATCTGCATGAAAGGAGGACTAGCAGCCGAGTTACACGGGAGAATGTAAAAAGTGTTCATATGTAGTAAAAACCTGAGAAATCCGTCCGTTTTCGTCATTTGTTATCGAATCGACTTAAAGCCAGATCGTAACATTGGCCGCTCGTCTCTCTGAAACGGTTGTACTTATCGTCTGCAAAGCTATTTCGCGTGCTGCGGTACGCGGAGACTCTAAGAGCACCATAGTAGAACACAGATGAAGCTTCGAAGTTGATGTAATAGCCAGTAAGAAGTAGTACAATTCAAGTTTTAGGTATCGATTATTGACTGTTTAGCTGGCTTTGGTGCCTTGGACATGATCTAGGACCTTAAGATTCTCCATGAAAGGAGGACTAGCTGCCGAGTTGCACGGGAGAATGTGAAACGTGTTCATATGTAGTAAAAACCTGAGAAATCCGTCAGTTTTCGTCATTTGTTATCGAATCGACTTAAAGCCAGATCGTCACTTGGCCGCTCTTATCCCTGAAACGGTTGTACTTATCGTCTCCAAAGCTATGTCGCGTGCTGCGGTGTGCGGAGACACTAAAAGCACCATAGTAGAACACAGATGAAGCTTCTAAGTTGATGTAATAGCCAGTAAGAAGTAGTACAATTCAAGTTTTAGGTATCGATTATTGACTTTTTAGCTGGCTTTGGTGCCTTGGACATGAGCTAGGACCATAAGATTCTGCATAGAAGGAGGACTAGCAGCCACCTTGCACGGGAGAATGTGGAATGTGTTCATATGTAGTAGAAACCTGAGAAATCCGTCCGTTTTCGTCATTTGTTATCGAATCGACTTAAAGCCCGATCGTCACATTGGCCACTCTTCTCTCTGAAACGGTTGTACTTATCGTCTGCAAAGCTATGTCGTATGCTGCGGTATGTGGAGACACTAAAACCACCACAGTAGAACACAGATGAAGCTTCTAAGTTGATGTGATAGCCAGTAAGAAGTAGTACAATTCAATTTTTAGGTATTGATTATTGACTTTTTAGCTGGTTTTGGTGCCTTGGAAATGTGCTAGGACCTTAAGAATCTGCATGATAGGAGGACTAGCAGCCGAGTTGCACGGGACAATGTGAAAAGTGTTCATATGCAGTAAAAACCTGAGAAATCCGTCCGTTTTCGTCATTTGTTATCGAATCGACTTAAAGCCAGATCGTCACATTGGCCGCTCTTCTCTCTGAAACGGTTGTACTTATCGTCTGCAAAGCTATGTCGCGTGCTGCGGTATGCGGAGACACTTAAAGCACCTTAGTAGAACACAGATGAAGCTTCTAAGTTGATGTAATAGCCAGTAAGAAGTAGTACAATCCAAGTTTTAGGTAGTGATTATTGACTTTTTAGCTGGCTTTGGTGCCTTGGACATGAGCTAGGACATTAAGATTCTGCATGAAAGGAGGACTAGCAGCCGAGTTGCACGGGACAATGTGAAAAGTGTTCATATGTAGTAAAAACCTGAGAAATCCGTCCGTTTTCTTCATTTGTTATCGAATAGACTTAAAGCCCGATCGTCACAATGGCCGCTCTTCCCTCTGAAACGGTTGTACTTATCGTCTGCAAAGCTATGTCGGATGCTTCGGTATGCGGAGACACTAAAAGCACCATAGTAGAACACAGAAGAAGCTTCTAAGTTGAAGTAATAGCCAGTAAGAAGTAGTACAATTCAAGTTTTAGTTATCGATTATTCCCTTTTGTCCGGCTTTGGTGGCTTGGACATGACCTAGGACCTTAAGATTCTGCATGAAACTAGAACTAGGAGCCGAGTTGCACGGGAGAATGTGAAAAGTGTTCATATGTAGTTAAAACCTGAGAAATCCGTCCGTTTTCGTCATTTGTTATCGAATCGACTTAAAGCCAGATCGTCACATTGGCCACTCTTCTCTCTGAAACGGTTGTACTTATCGTCTGCAAAGCTATGTCCTATGCTGCGGTAGGCGGAGACACCGAAACCACCACAGTAGAACACAGATGAAGCTTCTAATTTGATGTAATAGCCAGTAAGAAGTAGTACAATTCAAGTTTTAGGTATCGATTATTGACTTTTTAGCTGGCTTTGATGCCTTGGACATGAGCTAGGACCTTAAGAAACTGCATGAAACGAGGACTAGCAGCCGAGTTGCAGGGAAGAATGTGAAAAGTGTTCATATGTAGTAAAAACCTGAGAAATCCGTCCGTTTTCGTCATTTGTTATCGAATCGACTTAAAGCCAGATCGTCACATTGGCCGCTCTTCTCTCCGTAACGGTTGTACTTATCGTCTTCAAAGCTATGTCGCGTGCTGCGGTATGCGGAGACACTAAAGGCACCATAGTAAAACACAGATGAAGCTTCTAAGTTGATGTAAGAGCCAGTAAGAAGTAGTACAATTCAAGTTTTAGGTATCGATTATTGACTTTTTACCTGGCTTTGGTGCCTTGGACATGAGCTAGGACCTTAAGATTCTGCATGAAAAGAGGACTATTAGCCGCGTTGCACGGGAGAATGTGAAATGTGTTCATATGTAGTAGAAACCTGAGAAATCCGTACGTTTTCGTCATTTGTTATCGAATCGACTTAAAGCCAGATCGTCACATTGACCGCTCTTCTCTCTGAAACGGTTGTACGTATCGTCTTCAAATCTATGTCGCGTGCTGCGGTATGCGGAGACACTAAAAGCACCATAGTAGAACACAGATGAAGCTTCTAAGTTGATGTAATAGCCAGTAAGAAGTAGTACAATTCAAGTTTTAGGTATCAATTATTGATTTTTTAGCTGGCTTTGGTGCCTTGGACATGAGCTAGGACCTTAAGATTCTGCATCAAAAGGAGGACTAGCAGCCGAGTTGCACGGGAGAATGTGAAAAGTGTTCATATGTAGTAAAAACCTGAGAAATCCGTCCGTTTTCGTCATTTGTTATCGAATCGACTTAAAGCCAGATCGTCACATTGGCCGCTCTTCTCTCTGAAACGGTTGTACGTATCGTCTTCAAAGCTATGTCGCGTGCTGCGGTATGCGGAGACAATAAAAGCACCATAGTAGAACACAGATGAAGCTTCTAAGTTGATGTAATAGCCAGTAAGAAGTAGTACAATTCAAGTTTTAGGTATCGATTATTGACTTTTTAGCTGGCTTTGGTGCCTTTGACATGAGCTAGGACCTTAAGATTCTGCATTAAAGGAGGACTAGCAGCCGCGTTGCACGGGAGAATGTGAAATGTGTTCATATGTAGTAGAAACCTGAGAAATCCGTCCGTTTTCGTCATTTGTTATCGAATCGACTTAAAGCCCGATCGTCACATTGGCCGCTCTTCTCTCTGAAACGGTTGTACTTATCGTCTGCAAAGCTATTTCGCGTGCTTCGGTATGCGGAGACTCTAAGAGCACCATTGTAGAACACAGATGAAGCTTCGAAGTTGATGTAATAGCCAGTAAGAAGTAGTACAATTCAAGTTTTAGGTATCGATTATTGACTGTTTAGCTGGCTTTGGTGCCTTGGACATGATCTAGGACCTTAAGATTCTCCATGAAAGGAGGACTAGCTGCCGAGTTGCACGGGAGAATGTGAAACGTGTTCATATGTAGTAAAAACCTGAGAAATCCGTCCGTTTTCGTCATTTGTTATCGAATCGACTTAAAGCCCGATCGTCACATTGGCCACTCTTCTCTCTGAAACGGTTGTACTTATCGTCTGCAAAGCTATGTCGTATGCTGCGGTATGTGGAGACACTAAAAGCACCATAGTAGAACACAGATGAAGCTTCTAAGTTGATGTAATAGCCAGTAAGAAGTAGTACAATTCAAGTTTTAGGTATCGATTATTGACTTTTTAGCTGGCTTTGGTGCCTTGGACATGAGCTAGGACCATAAGATTCTGCATAGAAGGAGGACCAGCAGCCACCTTGCACGGGAGAATGTGGAATGTGTTCATATGTAGTAGAAACCTGAGAAATCCGTCCGTTTTCGTCATTTGTTATCGAATCGACTTAAAGCCCGATCGTCACATTGGCCACTCTTCTCTCTGAAACGGTTGTACTTATCGTCTGCAAAGCTATGTCGTATGCTGCGGTATGTGGAGACACTAAAACCACCACAGTAGAACACAGATGAAGCTTCTAAGTTGATGTGATAGCCAGTAAGAAGTAGTACTATTCAATTTCTAGGTATTGATTATTGACTTTTTAGCTGGTTTTGGTGCCTTGGAAATGTGCTAGGACCTTAAGAATCTGCATGATAGGAGGACTAGCAGCCGAGTTGCACGGGAGAATGTGAAAAGTGTTCATATGCAGTAAAAACCTGAGAAATCCGTCCGTTTTCGTCATTTGTTATCGAATCGACTTAAAGCCAGATCGTCACATTGGCCGCTCTTCTCTCTGAAACGGTTGTACTTATCGTCTGCAAAGCTATGTCGCGTGCTGCGGTATGCGGAGACACTAAAAGCACCATAGTAGAACACAGATGAAGCTTCTAAGTTGATGTAATAGCCAGTAAGAAGTAGTACAATCCAAGTTTTAGGTAGTGATTATTGACTTTTTAGCTGGCTTTGGTGCCTTGGACATGAGCTAGGACATTAAGATTCTGCATGAAAGGAGGACTAGCAGCCGAGTTGCACGGGACAATGTGAAAAGTGTTCATATGTAGTAAAAACCTGAGAAATCCGTCCGTTTTCTTCATTTGTTATCGAATAGACTTAAAGCCCGATCGTCACAATGGCCGCTCTTCCCTCTGAAACGGTTGTACTTATCGTCTGCAAAGCTATGTCGGATGCTTCGGTATGCGGAGACACTAAAAGCACCATAGTAGAACACAGAAGAAGCTTCTAAGTTGAAGTAATAGCCAGTAAGAAGTAGTACAATTCAAGTTTTAGTTATCGATTATTCCCTTTTGTCCGGCTTTGGTGGCTTGGACATGACCTAGGACCTTAAGATTCTGCATGAAACTAGAACTAGGAGCCGAGTTGCACGGGAGAATGTGAAAAGTGTTCATATGTAGTTAAAACCTGAGAAATCCGTCCGTTTTCGTCATTTGTTATCGAATCGACTTAAAGCCAGATCGTCACATTGGCCACTCTTCTCTCTGAAACGGTTGTACTTATCGTCTGCAAAGCTATGTCCTATGCTGCGGTAGGCGGAGACACCGAAACCACCACAGTAGAACACAGATGAAGCTTCTAATTTGATGTAATAGCCAGTAAGAAGTAGTACAATTCAAGTTTTAGGTATCGATTATTGACTTTTTAGCTGGCTTTGATGCCTTGGACATGAGCTAGGACCTTAAGAATCTGCATGAAACGAGGACTAGCAGCCGAGTTGCAGGGAAGAATGTGAAAAGTGTTCATATGTAGTAAAAACCTGAGAAATCCGTCCGTTTTCGTCATTTGTTATCGAATCGACTTAAAGCCAGATCGTCACATTGGCCCTCTTCTCTCCGTAACGGTTGTACTTATCGTCTTCAAAGCTATGTCGCGTGCTGCGGTATGCGGAGACACTAAAGGCACCATAGTAGAACACAGATGAAGCTTCTAAGTTGATGTAAGAGCCAGTAAGAAGTAGTACAATTCAAGTTTTAGGTATCGATTATTGACTTTTTACCTGGCTTTGGTGCCTTGGACATGAGCTAGGACCTTAAGATTCTGCATGAAAGGAGGACTATTAGCCGCGTTGCACGGGAGAATGTGAAATGTGTTCACATGTAGTAGAAACCTGAGAAATCCGTACGTTTTCGTCATTTGTTATCGAATCGACTTAAAGCCAGATCGTCACATTGACCGCTCTTCTCTCTGAAACGGTTGTACGTATCGTCTTCAAATCTATGTCGCGTGCTGCGGTATGCGGAGACACTAAAAGCACCATAGTAGAACACAGATGAAGCTTCTAAGTTGATGTAATAGCCAGTAAGAAGTAGTACAATTCAAGTTTTAGGTATCGATTATTGATTTTTTAGCTGGCTTTGGTGCCTTGGACATGAGCTAGGACCTTAAGATTCTGCATCAAAAGGAGGACTAGCAGCCGAGTTGCACGGGAGAATGTGAAAAGTGTTCATATGTAGTAAAAACCTGAGAAATCCGTCCGTTTTCGTCATTTGTTATCGAATCGACTTAAAGCCAGATCGTCACATTGGCCGCTCTTCTCTCTGAAACGGTTGTACGTATCGTCTTCAAAGCTATGTCGCGTGCTGCGGTATGCGGAGACAATAAAAGCACCATAGTAGAACACAGATGAAGCTTCTAAGTTGATGTAATAGCCAGTAAGAAGTAGTACAATTCAAGTTTTAGGTATCGATTATTGACTTTTTAGCTGGCTTTGGTGCCTTTGACATGAGCTAGGACCTTAAGATTCTGCATTAAAGGAGGACTAGCAGCCGCGTTGCACGGGAGAATGTGAAATGTGTTCATATGTAGTAGAAACCTGAGAAATCCGTCCGTTTTCGTCATTTGTTATCGAATCGACTTAAAGCCCGATCGTCACATTGGCCGCTCTTCTCTCTGAAACGGTTGTACTTATCGTCTGCAAAGCTATGTCGCGTGCTGCGGTATGCGGAGACAATAAAATCACCATAGTAGAACACAGATGAAGCTTCTAAGTCGATGTAATAGCCAGTAAGAAGTAGTACAATTCAAGTTTTAGGTACTGATTATTGACTTTTTAGCTGGCTTTGGTGCCTTGGACATGAGCTAGGACCTTAAGATTCTGCATGAAAGGAGGACTAGCAGCCGAGTTGCACGGGAGAATGTGAAAAGTGTTCATATGTAGTAAAAACCTGAGAAATCCGTCCGTTTTCGTCATTTTGTTATTGAATCTACTTAAAGCCCGATCGTCACATTGGCCGCTCTTCTCTCTGAAACGGTTGTACTTATCGTCTGCAAAGCTATGTTGCGTGCTGCGGTATGCGGAGACACTAAATGCACCATAGTAGAACACAGATGAAGCTTCTATGATGATGTAATAGCCAGTAAGAAGTAGTACAATTGACGTTTTAGGTATCGATTATTTACTTTTTAGCTGGCTTTGGTGCCTTGGACATGAGCTACGACCTTAAGATTCTGCATCAAAAGGAGGACTAGAAGCCGCGTTGGATAGGAGAATGTGAAAAGTGTTCATATGTAGTAAAAACCTGAGAAATCCGTCCGTTTTCGTCATTTGTTATCGAATCGACTTAAAGCCCGATCGTCACATTGGCCGCTCTTCTCTCTGAAACGGTTGTACTTATCGTTTGCAAAGCTATGTCGTATGCTGCGGTATGCGGAGACACTAAAACCACCACAGGAGAACACAGATGAAGCTTCTAAGTTGATGTAATACCCAGTAACAAGTAGTACAATTCAAGTTTTAGGTATTGATTATTGACTTTTTAGCTGGCTTTGGTGCCTTGGACATGATCTAGGACCTTAAGATTCTCCATGAAAGGAGGACTAGCTGCCGAGTTGCACGGGAGAATGTGAAACGTGTTCATATGTAGTAAAAACCTGAGAAATCCGTCAGTTTTCGTCATTTGTTATCGAATCGACTTAAAGCCAGATCGTCACTTGGCCGCTCTTATCCCTGAAACGGTTGTACTTATCGTCTGCAAAGCTATGTCGCGTGCTGCGGTGTGCGGAGACACTAAAAGCACCATAGTAGAACACAGATGAAGCTTCTAAGTTGATGTAAGAGCCAGTAAGAAGTAGTACAATTCAAGTTTTAGGTATTGATTATTGACTTTTTAGCTGGCTTTGGTGCCTTGGACATGAGCTAGGACCTTAAGAATCTGCATGAAAGGAGGACTAGCAGCCGAGTTACACGGGAGAATGTGAAAAGTGTTCATATGCAGTAAAAACCTGAGAAATCCGTCCGTTTTCGTCATTTGTTATCGAATCGACTTAAAGACAGATCGTCACATTGGCCGCTCTTCTCTCTGAAACGGTTGTACTTATCGTCTGCAAAGCTATGTCGCGTGCTGCGGTATGCGGAGACACTAAAAGCACCATAGTAGAACACAGATGAAGCTTCTAAGTTGATGTAATAGCCAGTAAGAAGTAGTACAATCCAAGTTTTAGGTAGTGATTATTGACTTTTTAGCTGGCTTTGGTGCCTTGGACATGAGCTAGGACATTAAGATTCTGCATGAAAGGAGGACTAGCAGCCGAGTTGCACGGGACAATGTGAAAAGTGTTCATATGTAGTAAAAACCTGAGAAATCCGTCCGTTTTCTTCATTTGTTATCGAATAGACTTAAAGCCCGATCGTCACAATGGCCGCTCTTCCCTCTGAAACGGTTGTACTTATCGTCTGCAAAGCTATGTCGGATGCTTCGGTATGCGGAGACACTAAAAGCACCATAGTAGAACACAGAAGAAGCTTCTAAGTTGAAGTAATAGCCAGTAAGAAGTAGTACAATTCAAGTTTTAGTTATCGATTATTCCCTTTTGTCCGGCTTTGGTGGCTTGGACATGACCTAGGACCTTAAGATTCTGCATGAAACTAGAACTAGGAGCCGAGTTGCACGGGAGAATGTGAAAAGTGTTCATATGTAGTTAAAACCTGAGAAATCCGTCCGTTTTCGTCATTTGTTATCGAATCGACTTAAAGCCAGATCGTCACATTGGCCACTCTTCTCTCTGAAACGGTTGTACTTATCGTCTGCAAAGCTATGTCCTATGCTGCGGTAGGCGGAGACACCGAAACCACCACAGTAGAACACAGATGAAGCTTCTAATTTGATGTAATAGCCAGTAAGAAGTAGTACAATTCAAGTTTTAGGTATCGATTATTGACTTTTTAGCTGGCTTTGATGCCTTGGACATGAGCTAGGACCTTAAGAATCTGCATGAAACGAGGACTAGCAGCCGAGTTGCAGGGAAGAATGTGAAAAGTGTTCATATGTAGTAAAAACCTGAGAAATCCGTCCGTTTTCGTCATTTGTTATCGAATCGACTTAAAGCCAGATCGTCACATTGGCCGCTCTTCTCTCCGTAACGGTTGTACTTATCGTCTTCAAAGCTATGTCGCGTGCTGCGGTATGCGGAGACACTAAAGGCACCATAGTAGAACACAGATGAAGCTTCTAAGTTGATGTAAGAGCCAGTAAGAAGTAGTACAATTCAAGTTTTAGGTATCGATTATTGACTTTTTACCTGGCTTTGGTGCCTTGGACATGAGCTAGGACCTTAAGATTCTGCATGAAAGGAGGACTATTAGCCGCGTTGCACGGGAGAATGTGAAATGTGTTCATATGTAGTAGAAACCTGAGAAATCCGTACGTTTTCGTCATTTGTTATCGAATCGACTTAAAGCCAGATCGTCACATTGACCGCTCTTCTCTCTGAAACGGTTGTACGTATCGTCTTCAAATCTATGTCGCGTGCTGCGGTATGCGGAGACACTAAAAGCACCATAGTAGAACACAGATGAAGCTTCTAAGTTGATGTAATAGCCAGTAAGAAGTAGTACAATTCAAGTTTTAGGTATCGATTATTGATTTTTTAGCTGGCTTTGGTGCCTTGGACATGAGCTAGGACCTTAAGATTCTGCATCAAAAGGAGGACTAGCAGCCGAGTTGCACGGGAGAATGTGAAAAGTGTTCATATGTAGTAAAAACCTGAGAAATCCGTCCGTTTTCGTCATTTGTTATCGAATCGACTTAAAGCCAGATCGTCACATTGGCCGCTCTTCTCTCTGAAACGGTTGTACGTATCGTCTTCAAAGCTATGTCGCGTGCTGCGGTATGCGGAGACAATAAAAGCACCATAGTAGAACACAGATGAAGCTTCTAAGTTGATGTAATAGCCAGTAAGAAGTAGTACAATTCAAGTTTTAGGTATCGATTATTGACTTTTTAGCTGGCTTTGGTGCCTTTGACATGAGCTAGGACCTTAAGATTCTGCATTAAAGGAGGACTAGCAGCCGCGTTGCACGGGAGAATGTGAAATGTGTTCATATGTAGTAGAAACCTGAGAAATCCGTCCGTTTTCGTCATTTGTTATCGAATCGACTTAAAGCCCGATCGTCACATTGGCCGCTCTTCTCTCTGAAACGGTTGTACTTATCGTCTGCAAAGCTATGTCGCGTGCTGCGGTATGCGGAGACAATAAAATCACCATAGTAGAACACAGATGAAGCTTCTAAGTCGATGTAATAGCCAGTAAGAAGTAGTACAATTCAAGTTTTAGGTACTGATTATTGACTTTTTAGCTGGCTTTGGTGCCTTGGACATGAGGTAGGACCTTAAGATTCTGCATGAAAGGAGGACTAGCAGCCGAGTTGCACGGGAGAATGTGAAAAGTGTTCATATGTAGTAAAAACCTGAGAAATCCGTCCGTTTTCGTCATTTGTTA
Organism: Schistocerca gregaria; assembly: GCF_023897955.1. Taxonomy (NCBI): domain Eukaryota; kingdom Metazoa; phylum Arthropoda; class Insecta; order Orthoptera; family Acrididae; genus Schistocerca; species Schistocerca gregaria. The sequence goes on from NC_064925.1 coordinate 582,357,274, forward strand.
TTGAATCTACTTAAAGCCCGATCGTCACATTGGCCGCTCTTCTCTCTGAAACGGTTGTACTGATGGTCTGCAAAGCTATGTTGCGTGCTGCGGTATGCGGAGACACTAAATGCACCATAGTAGAACACAGATGAAGCTTCTATGATGATGTAATAGCCAGTAAGAAGTAGTACAATTGACGTTTTAGGTATCGATTATTTACTTTTTAGCTGGCTTTGGTGCCTTGGACATGAGCTACGACCTTAAGATTCTGCATCAAAAGGAGGACTAGAAGCCGCGTTGGATAGGAGAATGTGAAAAGTGTTCATATGTAGTAAAAACCTGAGAAATCCGTCCGTTTTCGTCATTTGTTATCGAATCGACTTAAAGCCCGATCGTCACATTGGCCGCTCTTCTCTCTGAAACGGTTGTACTTATCGTTTGCAAAGCTATGTCGTATGCTGCGGTATGCGGAGACACTAAAACCACCACAGGAGAACACAGATGAAGCTTCTAAGTTGATGTAATACCCAGTAACAAGTAGTACAATTCAAGTTTTAGGTATTGATTATTGACTTTTTAGCTGGCTTTGGTGCCTTGGACATGAGCTAGGACCTTAAGAATCTGCATGAAAGGAGGACTAGCAGCCGAGTTACACGGGAGAATGTAAAAAGTGTTCATATGTAGTAAAAACCTGAGAAATCCGTCCGTTTTCGTCATTTGTTATCGAATCGCCTTAAAGCCAGATCGTAACATTGGCCGCTCTTCTCTCTGAAACGGTTGTACTTATCGTCTGCAAAGCTATTTCGCGTGCTGCGGTACGCGGAGACTCTAAGAGCACCATAGTAGAACACAGATGAAGCTTCGAAGTTGATGTAATAGCCAGTAAGAAGTAGTACAATTCAAGTTTTAGGTATCGATTATTGACTGTTTAGCTGGCTTTGGTGCCTTGGACATGATCTAGGACCTTAAGATTCTCCATGAAAGGAGGACTAGCTGCCGAGTTGCACGGGAGAATGTGAAACGTGTTCATATGTAGTAAAAACCTGAGAAATCCGTCAGTTTTCGTCATTTGTTATCGAATCGACTTAAAGCCAGATCGTCACTTGGCCGCTCTTATCCCTGAAACGGTTGTACTTATCGTCTGCAAAGCTATGTCGCGTGCTGCGGTGTGCGGAGACACTAAAAGCACCATAGTAGAACACAGATGAAGCTTCTAAGTTGATGTAATAGCCAGTAAGAAGTAGTACAATCCAAGTTTTAGGTATCGATTATTGACTTTTTAGCTGGCTTTGGTGCCTTGGACATGAGCTAGGACCATAAGATTCTGCATAGAAGGAGGACTAGCAGCCACCTTGCACGGGAGAATGTGGAATGTGTTCATATGTAGTAGAAACCTGAGAAATCCGTCCGTTTTCGTCATTTGTTATCGAATCGACTTAAAGCCCGATCGTCACATTGGCCACTCTTCTCTCTGAAACGGTTGTACTTATCGTCTGCAAGGCTATGTCGTATGCTGCGGTATGTGGAGACACTAAAACCACCACAGTAGAACACAGATGAAGCTTCTAAGTTGATGTGATAGCCAGTAAGAAGTAGTACAATTCAATTTTTAGGTATTGATTATTGACTTTTTAGCTGGTTTTGGTGCCTTGGAAATGTGCTAGGACCTTAAGAATCTGCATGATAGGAGCACTAGTAGCCGAGTTGCACGGGAGAATGTGAAATGTGTTCATATGCAGTAAAAACCTGAGAAATCCGTCCGTTTTCGTCATTTGTTATCGAATCGACTTAAAGCCAGATCGTCACATTGGCCGCTCTTCTCTCTGAAACGGTTGTACTTATCGTCTGCAAAGCTATGTCGCGTGCTGCGGTATGCGGAGACACTAAAAGCACCATAGTAGAACACAGATGAAGCTTCTAAGTTGATGTAATAGCCAGTAAGAAGTAGTACAATCCAAGTTTTAGGTAGTGATTATTGACTTTTTAGCTGGCTTTGGTGCCTTGGACATGAGCTAGGACATTAAGATTCTGCATGAAAGGAGGACTAGCAGCCGAGTTGCACGGGACAATGTGAAAAGTGTTCATATGTAGTAAAAACCTGAGAAATCCGTCCGTTTTCTTCATTTGTTATCGAATAGACTTAAAGCCCGATCGTCACAATGGCCGCTCTTCCCTCTGAAACGGTTGTACTTATCGTCTGCAAAGCTATGTCGGATGCTTCGGTATGCGGAGACACTAAAAGCACCATAGTAGAACACAGAAGAAGCTTCTAAGTTGAAGTAATAGCCAGTAAGAAGTAGTACAATTCAAGTTTTAGTTATCGATTATTCCCTTTTGTCCGGCTTTGGTGGCTTGGACATGACCTAGGACCTTAAGATTCTGCATGAAACTAGAACTAGGAGCCGAGTTGCACGGGAGAATGTGAAAAGTGTTCATATGTAGTTAAAACCTGAGAAATCCGTCCGTTTTCATCATTTGTTATCGAATCGACTTAAAGCCAGATCGTCACATTGGCCACTCTTCTCTCTGAAACGGTTGTACTTATCGTCTGCAAAGCTATGTCCTATGCTGCGGTAGGCGGAGACACCGAAACCACCACAGTAGAACACAGATGAAGCTTCTAATTTGATGTAATAGCCAGTAAGAAGTAGTACAATTCAAGTTTTAGGTATCGATTATTGACTTTTTAGCTGGCTTTGATGCCTTGGACATGAGCTAGGACCTTAAGAATCTGCATGAAACGAGGACTAGCAGCCGAGTTGCAGGGAAGAATGTGAAAAGTGTTCATATGTAGTGAAAACCTGAGAAATCCGTCCGTTTTCGTCATTTGTTATCGAATCGACTTAAAGCCAGATCGTCACATTGGCCGCTCTTCTCTCTGAAACGGTTGTACTTATCGTCTGCAAAGCTATGTCGCGTGCTGCGGTATGCGGAGACTCTAAAAGCACCATAGTAGAACACAGATGAAGCTTCTAAGTTGATGTAATAGCCAGTAAGAAGTAGTACAATTCAAGTTTTAGGTATCGATTATTGACTTTTTAGCTGGCTTTGGTGCCTTGGACATGAGCTAGGACCTTAAGATTCTGCTTTAAAGGAGGACTAGCAGCTGAGTTGCACGGGAGAACGTGAAAAGTATTCATATGTAGTAAAAACCTGAGAAATCCGTCCGTTTTCGTCATTTGTTATCGAATCGATTTAAAGCCAGATCGTCACATTGGCCGCTCTTCTCTCTGAAACGGTTGTACTTATCGTCTTCAAAGCTATGTCGCGTGCTGCGGTATGCGGAGACACTAAAAGCACCATAGTAGAACACAGATGAAGCTTCTAAGTTGATGTAAGAGCCAGTAAGAAGTAGTACAATTCAAGTTTTAGGTATCGATTATTGACTTTTTAGCTGGCTTTGGTGCCTTGGACATGAGCTAGGACCTTAAGATATTGCATGAAAGGAGGACTAGTAGCCGCGTTGCACGGGAGAATGTGAAATGTGTTCATATGTAGTACAAACCTGAGAAATCCGTACGTTTTCGTCATTTGTTATCGAATCGACTTAAAGCCCGATCGTCACATTGGCCGCTCTTCTCTCTGAAACGGTTGTACTTATCGTCTGCAAAGCTATGTCGTATGCTGCTGTATGTGGAGACACTAAAACCACCACAGTAGAACACAGATGAAGCTTCTAAGTTGATGTGATAGCCAGTAAGAAGTAGTACAATTCAATTTTTAGGTATTGATTATTGACTTTTTAGCTGGTTTTGGTGCCTTGGAAATGAGCTAGGACCTTAAGAATCTGCATGAAAGGAGGACTAGCAGCCGAGTTGCACGGGAGAATGTGAAAAATGTTCATATGTAGTAAAAACCTGAGAAATCCGTCCGTTTTCGTCATTTGTTATCGAATCGACTTAAAGCCAGATCGTCACATCTGCCGCTCTTCTCTCTGAAACGGTTGTACTTATCGTCTGCAAAGCTATGTCGCGTGCTGCGGTATGCGGAGACACTAAAAGCACCATAGTAGAACACAGATGAAGCTTCTAAGTTGATGTAATAGCCAGTAAGAAGTAGTACAATTCAAGTTTTAGGTAGTGATTATTGACTTTTTAGCTGGCTTTGGTGCCTTGGACATGAGCTAGGACATTAAGATTCTGCATGAAAGGAGGACTAGCAGCCGAGTTGCACGGGACAAAGTGAAAAGTGTTCATATGTAGTAAAAACCTGAGAAATCCGTCCGTTTTCGTCATTTGTTATCGAATCGACTTAAAGCCAGATCGTCACATCTGCCGCTCTTCTCTCTGAAACGGTTGTAGTTATCGTCTGCAAAGCTATGTCGCGTGCTGCGGTATGCGGAGACACTAAAAGCACCATAGTAGAACACAGAAGAAGCTTCTAAGTTGAAGTAATAGCCAGTAAGAAGTAGTACAATTCAAGTTTTAGTTATCGATTATTCCCTTTTGGACGGCTTTGATGGCTTGGACATGACCTAGGACCTTAAGATTCTGCATGAAACTAGAACTAGCAGCCGAGTTGCACGGGAGAATGTGAAAAGTGTTCATATGTAGTTAAAACCTGAGAAATCCGTCCGTTTTCGTTATTTGTTATCGAATCGACTTAAAGCCAGATCGTCACATTGGCCGCTCTTCTCTCTGAAACGGTTGTACTTATCGTCTGCAAAGCTATGTCGCGTGCTGCGGTATGCGGAGACTGTAAAAGCACCATAGTAGAACACAGATGAAGCTTCTAAGTTGATGTAATAGCCAGTAAGAAGTAGTACAATTCAAGTTTTATGTATTGATTATTGACTTTTTAGCTGGCTTTGGTGCCTTGGACATGAGCTAGGACCTTAAGATTCTGCATGAAATTAGGACTAGCAGCCGAGTTGCACGGGAGAATGTGAAAAGTGTTCACATGTAGTAAAAACCTGAGAAATCCGTCCGTTTTCATCATTTGTTATCGAATCGGCTTAAAGCCAGATCGTCACTTGGCTGCTCTTCACTCTGAAACGGTTCTACTTATCGTCTGCAAAGCTATGTCGCATGCTGCGGTATGCGGAGACACTAAAAGCACCATAGTACAACACAGATGAAGCTTCTAAGTTGATGTAATAGCCAGTAAGAAGTAGTACAATCCAAGTTTTAGGTAGTGATTATTGACTTTTTAGCTGGCTTTGGTGCCTTGGACATGAGCTAGGACATTAAGATTCTGCATGAAAGGAGGACTAGCAGCCGAGTTGCACGGGACAATGTGAAAAGTGTTCATATGTAGTAAAAACCTGAGAAATCCGTCCGTTTTCTTCATTTGTTATCGAATAGACTTAAAGCCCGATCGTCACAATGGCCGCTCTTCCCTCTGAAACGGTTGTACTTATCGTCTGCAAAGCTATGTCGGATGCTTCGGTATGCGGAGACACTAAAAGCACCATAGTAGAACACAGAAGAAGCTTCTAAGTTGAAGTAATAGCCAGTAAGAAGTAGTACAATTCAAGTTTTAGTTATCGATTATTCCCTTTTGTCCGGCTTTGGTGGCTTGGACATGACCTAGGACCTTAAGATTCTGCATGAAACTAGAAGTAGGAGCCGAGTTGCACGGGAGAATGTGAAAAGTGTTCATATGTAGTTAAAACCTGAGAAATCCGTCCGTTTTCGTCATTTGTTATCGAATCGACTTAAAGCCAGATCGTCACATTGGCCACTCTTCTCTCTGAAACGGTTGTACTTATCGTCTGCAAAGCTATGTCCTATGCTGCGGTAGGCGGAGACACCGAAACCACCACAGTAGAACACAGATGAAGCTTCTAATTTGATGTAATAGCCAGTAAGAAGTAGTACAATTCAAGTTTTAGGTATCGATTATTGACTTTTTAGCTGGCTTTGATGCCTTGGACATGAGCTAGGACCTTAACAATCTGCATGAAACGAGGACTAGCAGCCGAGTTGCAGGGAAGAATGTGAAAAGTGTTCATATGTAGTAAAAACCTGAGAAATCATTCCGTTTTCGTCATTTGTTATCGAATCGACTTAAAGCCAGATCGTCACATTGGCCGCTCTTCTCTCTGAAACGGTTGTACTTATCGTCTGCAAAGCTATGTCGCGTGCTGCGGTATGCGGAGACTCTAAAAGCACCATAGTAGAACACAGATGAAGCTTCTAAGTTGATGTAATAGCCAGTAAGAAGTAGTACAATTCAAGTTTTAGGTATCGATTATTGACTTTTTAGCTGGCTTTGGTGCCTTGGACATGAGCTAGGACCTTAAGATTCTGCTTTAAAGGAGGACTAGCAGCTGAGTTGCACGGGAGAATGTGAAAAGTATTCATATGTAGTAGAAACCTGAGAAATCCGTCCGTTTTCGTCATTTGTTATCGAATCGATTTAAAGCCAGATCGTCACATTGGCCGCTCTTCTCTCTGAAACGGTTGTACTTATCGTCTTCAAAGCTATGTCGCGTGCTGCGGTATGCGGAGACACTAAAAGCACCATAGTAGAACACAGATGAAGCTTCTAAGTTGATGTAAGAGCCAGTAAGAAGTAGTACAATTCAAGTTTTAGGTATCGATTATTGACTTTTTAGCTGGCTTTGGTGCCTTGGACATGAGCTAGGACCTTAAGATATTGCATGAAAGGAGGACTAGTAGCCGCGTTGCATGGGAGAATGTGAAATGTGTTCATATGTAGTACAAACCTGAGAAATCCGTACGTTTTCGTCATTTGTTATCGAATCGACTTAAAGCCCGATCGTCACATTGGCCGCTCTTCTCTCTGAAACGGTTGTACTTATCGTCTGCAAAGCTATGTCGTATGCTGCTGTATGTGGAGACACTAAAACCACCACAGTAGAACACAGATGAAGCTTCTAAGTTGATGTGATAGCACGTAAGAAGTAGTACAATTCAATTTTTAGGTATTGATTATTGACTTTTTAGCTGGTTTTGGTGCCTTGGAAATGAGCTAGGACCTTAAGAATCTGCATGAAAGGAGGACTAGCAGCCGAGTTGCACGGGAGAATGTGAAAAATGTTCATATGTAGTAAAAACCTGAGAAATCCGTCCGTTTTCGTCATTTGTTATCGAATCGACTTAAAGCCAGATCGTCACATCTGCCGCTCTTCTCTCTGAAACGGTTGTACTTATCGTCTGCAAAGCTATGTCGCGTGCTGCGGTATGCGGAGACACTAAAAGCACCATAGTAGAACACAGATGAAGCTTCTAAGTTGATGTAATAGCCAGTAAGAAGTAGTACAATTCAAGTTTTAGGTAGTGATTATTGACTTTTTAGCTGGCTTTGGTGCCTTGGACATGAGCTAGGACCTTAAGATTCTGCATAGAAGGAGGACTAGCAGCCGCGTTGCACGGGAGAATGTGAAACGTGTTCATATGTAGTAGAAACCTGAGAAATCCGTCCGTTTTCGTCATTTGTTATCGAATCGACTTAAAGCCCGATCGTCACATTGGCCGCTCTTCTCTCTGAAACGGTTGTACCTATCGTTTGCAAAGCTATGTCGTATGCTGCGGTATGCGGAGACACTAAAACCACCACAGTAGAACACAGATGAAGCTTCTAAGTTGATGTAATACCCAGTAACAAGTAGTACAATTCAAGTTTTAGGTATTGATTATTGACTTTTTAGCTGGCTTTGGTGCCTTGGACATGAGCTAGGACCTTAAGAATCTGCATGAAAGGAGGACTAGCAGCCGAGTTACACGGGAGAATGTAAAAAGTGTTCATATGTAGTAAAAACCTGAGAAATCCGTCCGTTTTCGTCATTTGTTATCGAATCGACTTAAAGCCAGATCGTAACATTGGCCGCTCTTCTCTCTGAAACGGTTGTACTTATCGTCTGCAAAGCTATTTCGCGTGCTGCGGTACGCGGAGACTCTAAGAGCACCATAGTAGAACACAGATGAAGCTTCGAAGTTGATGTAATAGCCAGTAAGAAGTAGTACAATTCAAGTTTTAGGTATCGATTATTGACTGTTTAGCTGGCTTTGGTGCCTTGGACATGATCTAGGACCTTAAGATTCTCCATGAAAGGAGGACTAGCTGCCGAGTTGCACGGGAGAATGTGAAACGTGTTCATATGTAGTAAAAACCTGAGAAATCCGTCAGTTTTCGTCATTTGTTATCGAATCGACTTAAAGCCAGATCGTCACTTGGCCGCTCTTATCCCTGAAACGGTTGTACTTATCGTCTGCAAAGCTATGTCGCGTGCTGCGGTGTGCGGAGACACTAAAAGCACCATAGTAGAACACAGATGAAGCTTCTAAGTTGATGTAATAGCCAGTAAGAAGTAGTACAATCCAAGTTTTAGGTATCGATTATTGACTTTTTAGCTGGCTTTGGTGCCTTGGACATGAGCTAGGACCATAAGATTCTGCATAGAAGGAGGACTAGCAGCCACCTTGCACGGGAGAATGTGGAATGTGTTCATATGTAGTAGAAGCCTGAGAAATCCGTCCGTTTTCGTCATTTGTTATCGAATCGACTTAAAGCCCGATCGTCACATTGGCCACTCTTCTCTCTGAAACGGTTGTACTTATCGTCTGCAAAGCTATGTCGTATGCTGCGGTATGTGGAGACACTAAAACCACCACAGTAGAACACAGATGAAGCTTCTAAGTTGATGTGATAGCCAGTAAGAAGTAGTACAATTCAATTTTTAGGTATTGATTATTGACTTTTTAGCTGGTTTTGGTGCCTTGGAAATGTGCTAGGACCTTAAGAATCTGCATGATAGGAGCACTAGTAGCCGAGTTGCACGGGAGAATGTGAAATGTGTTCATATGCAGTAAAAACCTGAGAAATCCGTCCGTTTTCGTCATTTGTTATCGAATCGACTTAAAGCCAGATCGTCACATTGGCCGCTCTTCTCTCTGAAACGGTTGTACTTATCGTCTGCAAAGCTATGTCGCGTGCTGCGGTATGCGGAGACACTAAAAGCACCATAGTAGAACACAGATGAAGCTTCTAAGTTGATGTAATAGCCAGTAAGAAGTAGTACAATCCAAGTTTTAGGTAGTGATTATTGACTTTTTAGCTGGCTTTGGTGCCTTGGACATGAGCTAGGACATTAAGATTCTGCATGAAAGGAGGACTAGCAGCCGAGTTGCACGGGACAATGTGAAAAGTGTTCATATGTAGTAAAAACCTGAGAAATCCGTCCGTTTTCTTCATTTGTTATCGAATAGACTTAAAGCCCGATCGTCACAATGGCCGCTCTTCCCTCTGAAACGGTTGTACTTATCGTCTGCAAAGCTATGTCGGATGCTTCGGTATGCGGAGACACTAAAAGCACCTTAGTAGAACACAGAAGAAGCTTCTAAGTTGAAGTAATAGCCAGTAAGAAGTAGTACAATTCAAGTTTTAGTTATCGATTATTCCCTTTTGTCCGGCTTTGGTGGCTTGGACATGACCTAGGACCTTAAGATTCTGCATGAAACTAGAACTAGGAGCCGAGTTGCACGGGAGAATGTGAAAAGTGTTCATATGTAGTTAAAACCTGAGAAATCCGTCCGTTTTCATCATTTGTTATCGAATCGACTTAAAGCCAGATCGTCACATTGGCCACTCTTCTCTCTGAAACGGTTGTACTTATCGTCTGCAAAGCTATGTCCTATGCTGCGGTAGGCGGAGACACCGAAACCACCACAGTAGAACACAGATGAAGCTTCTAATTTGATGTAATAGCCAGTAAGAAGTAGTACAATTCAAGTTTTAGGTATCGATTATTGACTTTTTAGCTGGCTTTGATGCCTTGGACATGAGCTAGGACCTTAAGAATCTGCATGAAACGAGGACTAGCAGCCGAGTTGCAGGGAAGAATGTGAAAAGTGTTCATATGTAGTGAAAACCTGAGAAATCCGTCCGTTTTCGTCATTTGTTATCGAATCGACTTAAAGCCAGATCGTCACATTGGCCGCTCTTCTCTCTGAAACGGTTGTACTTATCGTCTGCAAAGCTATGTCGCGTGCTGCGGTATGCGGAGACTCTAAAAGCACCATAGTAGAACACAGATGAAGCTTCTAAGTTGATGTAATAGCCAGTAAGAAGTAGTACAATTCAAGTTTTAGGTATCGATTATTGACTTTTTAGCTGGCTTTGGTGCCTTGGACATGAGCTAGGACCTTAAGATTCTGCTTTAAAGGAGGACTAGCAGCTGAGTTGCACGGGAGAACGTGAAAAGTATTCATATGTAGTAAAAACCTGAGAAATCCGTCCGTTTTCGTCATTTGTTATCGAATCGATTAAAAGCCAGATCGTCACATTGGCCGCTCTTCTCTCTGAAACGGTTGTACTTATCGTCTTCAAAGCTATGTCGCGTGCTGCGGTATGCGGAGACACTAAAAGCACCATAGTAGAACACAGATGAAGCTTCTAAGTTGATGTAAGAGCCAGTAAGAAGTAGTACAATTCAAGTTTTAGGTATCGATTATTGACTTTTTAGCTGGCTTTGGTGCCTTGGACATGAGCTAGGACCTTAAGATATTGCATGAAAGGAGGACTAGTAGCCGCGTTGCACGGGAGAATGTGAAATGTGTTCATATGTAGTACAAACCTGAGAAATCCGTACGTTTTCGTCATTTGTTATCGAATCGACTTAAAGCCCGATCGTCACATTGGCCGCTCTTCTCTCTGAAACGGTTGTACTTATCGTCTGCAAAGCTATGTCGTATGCTGCTGTATGTGGAGACACTAAAACCACCACAGTAGAACACAGATGAAGCTTCTAAGTTGATGTGATAGCCAGTAAGAAGTAGTACAATTCAATTTTTAGGTATTGATTATTGACTTTTTAGCTGGTTTTGGTGCCTTGGAAATGAGCTAGGACCTTAAGAATCTGCATGAAAGGAGGACTAGCAGCCGAGTTGCACGGGAGAATGTGAAAAATGTTCATATGTAGTAAAAACCTGAGAAATCCGTCCGTTTTCGTCATTTGTTATCGAATCGACTTAAAGCCAGATCGTCACATCTGCCGCTCTTCTCTCTGAAACGGTTGTACTTATCGTCTGCAAAGCTATGTCGCGTGCTGCGGTATGCGGAGACACTAAAAGCACCATAGTAGAACACAGATGAAGCTTCTAAGTTGATGTAATAGCCAGTAAGAAGTAGTACAATTCAAGTTTTAGGTAGTGATTATTGACTTTTTAGCTGGCTTTGGTGCCTTGGACATGAGCTAGGACATTAAGATTCTGCATGAAAGGAGGACTAGCAGCCGAGTTGCACGGGACAAAGTGAAAAGTGTTCATATGTAGTAAAAACCTGAGAAATCCGTCCGTTTTCGTCATTTGTTATCGAATCGACTTAAAGCCAGATCGTCACATCTGCCGCTCTTCTCTCTGAAACGGTTGTAGTTATCGTCTGCAAAGCTATGTCGCGTGCTGCGGTATGCGGAGACACTAAAAGCACCATAGTAGAACACAGAAGAAGCTTCTAAGTTGAAGTAATAGCCAGTAAGAAGTAGTACAATTCAAGTTTTAGTTATCGATTATTCCCTTTTGGACGGCTTTGGTGGCTTGGACATGACCTAGGACCTTAAGATTCTGCATGAAACTAAAACTAGCAGCCGAGTTGCACGGGAGAATGTGAAAAGTGTTCATATGTAGTTAAAACCTGAGAAATCCGTCCGTTTTCGTTATTTGTTATCGAATCGACTTAAAGCCAGATCGTCACATTGGCCGCTCTTCTCTCTGAAACGGGTGTACTTATCGTCTGCAAAGCTATGTCGCGTGCTGCGGTATGCGGAGACTGTAAAAGCACCATAGTAGAACACAGATGAAGCTTCTAAGTTGATGTAATAGCCAGTAAGAAGTAGTACAATTCAAGTTTTATGTATTGATTATTGACTTTTTAGCTGGCTTTGGTGCCTTGGACATGAGCTAGGACCTTAAGATTCTGCATGAAATTAGGACTAGCAGCCGAGTTGCACGGGAGAATGTGAAAAGTGTTCACATGTAGTAAAAACCTGAGAAATCCGTCCGTTTTCATCATTTGTTATCGAATCGACTTAAAGCCAGATCGTCACTTGGCTGCTCTTCACTCTGAAACGGTTCTACTTATCGTCTGCAAAGCTATGTCGCATGCTGCGGTATGCGGAGACACTAAAAGCACCATAGTACAACACAGATGAAGCTTCTAAGTTGATGTAATAGCCAGTAAGAAGTAGTACAATCCAAGTTTTAGGTAGTGATTATTGACTTTTTAGCTGGCTTTGGTGCCTTGGACATGAGCTAGGACATTAAGATTCTGCATGAAAGGAGGACTAGCAGCCGAGTTGCACGGGACAATGTGAAAAGTGTTCATATGTAGTAAAAACCTGAGAAATCCGTCCGTTTTCTTCATTTGTTATCGAATAGACTTAAAGCCCGATCGTCACAATGGCCGCTCTTCCCTCTGAAACGGTTGTACTTATCGTCTGCAAAGCTATGTCGGATGCTTCGGTATGCGGAGACACTAAAAGCACCATAGTAGAACACAGAAGAAGCTTCTAAGTTGAAGTAATAGCCAGTAAGAAGTAGTACAATTCAAGTTTTAGTTATCGATTATTCCCTTTTGTCCGGCTTTGGTGGCTTGGACATGACCTAGGACCTTAAGATTCTGCATGAAACTAGAAGTAGGAGCCGAGTTGCACGGGAGAATGTGAAAAGTGTTCATATGTAGTTAAAACCTGAGAAATCCGTCCGTTTTCGTCATTTGTTATCGAATCGACTTAAAGCCAGATCGTCACATTGGCCACTCTTCTCTCTGAAACGGTTGTACTTATCGTCTGCAAAGCTATGTCCTATGCTGCGGTAGGCGGAGACACCGAAACCACCACAGTAGAACACAGATGAAGCTTCTAATTTGATGTAATAGCCAGTAAGAAGTAGTACAATTCAAGTTTTAGGTATCGATTATTGACTTTTTAGCTGGCTTTGATGCCTTGGACATGAGCTAGGACCTTAACAATCTGCATGAAACGAGGACTAGCAGCCGAGTTGCAGGGAAGAATGTGAAAAGTGTTCATATGTAGTAAAAACCTGAGAAATCATTCCGTTTTCGTCATTTGTTATCGAATCGACTTAAAGCCAGATCGTCACATTGGCCGCGCTTCTCTCTGAAACGGTTGTACTTATCGTCTGCAAAGCTATGTCGCGTGCTGCGGTATGCGGAGACTCTAAAAGCACCATAGTAGAACACAGATGAAGCTTCTAAGTTGATGTAATAGCCAGTAAGAAGTAGTACAATTCAAGTTTTAGGTATCGATTATTGACTTTTTAGCTGGCTTTGGTGCCTTGGACATGAGCTAGGACCTTAAGATTCTGCTTTAAAGGAGGACTAGCAGCTGAGTTGCACGGGAGAATGTGAAAAGTATTCATATGTAGTAGAAACCTGAGAAATCCGTCCGTTTTCGTCATTTGTTATCGAATCGATTTAAAGCCAGATCGTCACATTGGCCGCTCTTCTCTCTGAAACGGTTGTACTTATCGTCTTCAAAGCTATGTCGCGTGCTGCGGTATGCGGAGACACTAAAAGCACCATAGTAGAACACAGATGAAGCTTCTAAGTTGATGTAAGAGCCAGTAAGAAGTAGTACAATTCAAGTTTTAGGTATCGATTATTGACTTTTTAGCTGGCTTTGGTGCCTTGGACATGAGCTAGGACCTTAAGATATTGCATGAAAGGAGGACTAGTAGCCGCGTTGCACGGGAGAATGTGAAATGTGTTCATATGTAGTACAAACCTGAGAAATCCGTACGTTTTCGTCATTTGTTATCGAATCGACTTAAAGCCCGATCGTCACATTGGCCGCTCTTCTCTCTGAAACGGTTGTACTTATCGTCTGCAAAGCTATGTCGTATGCTGCTGTATGTGGAGACACTAAAACCACCACAGTAGAACACAGATGAAGCTTCTAAGTTGATGTGATAGCACGTAAGAAGTAGTACAATTCAATTTTTAGGTATTGATTATTGACTTTTTAGCTGGTTTTGGTGCCTTGGAAATGAGCTAGGACCTTAAGAATCTGCATGAAAGGAGGACTAGCAGCCGAGTTGCACGGGAGAATGTGAAAAATGTTCATATGTAGTAAAAACCTGAGAAATCCGTCCGTTTTCGTCATTTGTTATCGAATCGACTTAAAGCCAGATCGTCACATCTGCCGCTCTTCTCTCTGAAACGGTTGTACTTATCGTCTGCAAAGCTATGTCGCGTGCTGCGGTATGCGGAGACACTAAAAGCACCATAGTAGAACACAGATGAAGCTTCTAAGTTGATGTAATAGCCAGTAAGAAGTAGTACAATTCAAGTTTTAGGTAGTGATTATTGACTTTTTAGCTGGCTTTGGTGCCTTGTACATGAGCTAGGACCTTAAGATTCTGCATAGAAGGAGGACTAGCAGCCGCGTTGCACGGGAGAATGTGAAACGTGTTCATATGTAGTAGAAACCTGAGAAATCCGTCCGTTTTCGTCATTTGTTATCGAATCGACTTAAAGCCCGATCGTCACATTGGCCGCTCTTCTCTCTGAAACGGTTGTACCTATCGTTTGCAAAGCTATGTCGTATGCTGCGGTATGCGGAGACACTAAAACCACCACAGTAGAACACAGATGAAGCTTCTAAGTTGATGAAATAGCCAGTAAGAAGTAGTACAATTCATGTTTTAGGTATCGATTATTGACTTTTTAGCTGGCTTTGGTGCCTCGGACATGAGCTAGGACCTTAAGAATCTGCTTGAAAGGAGGACTAGCAGCCGAGTTGCACGGGAGAATGTAAAAAGTGTTCATATGTAGTAAAAACCTGAGAAATCCGTCCGTTTTCGTCATTTGTTATCGAATCGACTTAAAGCCAGATCGTAACATTGGCCGCTCTTCTCTCTGAAACGGTTGTACTTATCGTCTGCAAAGCTATGTCGTATGCTGCGGTATGTGGAGATACTAAAACCACCACAGTAGAACACAGATGAAGCTTCTAAGTTGATGTGATAGCCAGTAAGAAGTAGTACAATTCAAGTTTTAGGTATCGATTATTGACTTCTTAGCTGGCTTTGGTGCCTTGGACATGAGCTAGGACCTTAAGATTCAGCATGAAAGGAGGACTAGCAGCCGAGTTGCACGGGAGAATGTGAAAAGTGTTCATATGTAGTAAAAACCTGAGAAATCCGTCCGTTTTCGTCATTTGTTATCGAATCGACTTAAAGCCAGATCGTCACATTGGCCCCTCTTTTCTCTGAAACGGTTGTACTTATCGTCTGCAAAGCTATGTCGCGTGCTGCGGTGTGCGGAGACACTAAAAGCACCATAGTAGAACACAGATGAATTTTCTAAGTTGATGTAATAGCCAGTAAGAAGTAGTACAATCCAAGTTTTAGGTAGTGATTATTGACTTTTTAGCTGGCTTTGGTGCCTTGGACATGAGCTAGGACATTAAGATTCTGCATGAAAGGAGGACTAGCAGCCGAGTTGCACGGGACAATGTGAAAAGTGTTCATATGTAGTAAAAACCTGAGAAATCCGTCCGTTTTCTTCATTTGTTATCGAATAGACTTAAAGCCCGATCGCCACAATGGCCGCTCTTCCCTCTGAAACGGTTGTACTTATCGTCTGCAAAGCTATGTCGGATGCTTCGGTATGCGGAGACACTAAAAGCACCATAGTAGAACACAGAAGAAGCTTCTAAGTTGAAGTAATAGCCAGTAAGAAGTAGTACAATTCAAGTTTTAGTTATCGATTATTCCCTTTTGTCCGGCTTTGGTGGCTTGGACATGACCTAGGACCTTAAGATTCTGCATGAAACTAGAACTAGGAGCCGAGTTGCACGGGAGAATGTGAAAAGTGTTCATATGTAGTTAAAACCTGAGAAATCCGTCCGTTTTCGTCATTTGTTATCGAATCGACTTAAAGCCAGATCGTCACATTGGCCACTCTTCTCTCTGAAACGGTTGTACTTATCGTCTGCAAAGCTATGTCCTATGCTGCGGTAGGCGGAGACACCGAAACCACCACAGTAGAACACAGATGAAGCTTCTAATTTGATGTAATAGCCAGTAAGAAGTAGTACAACTCAAGTTTTAGGTATTGATTATTGACTTTTTAGCTGGCTTTGGTGCCTTGGACATGAGCTAGGACCTTAAGATTCTGCATAGAAGGAGGACTAGCAGCCGCGTTGCACGGAAGAATGTGAAATGTGTTCATATGTAGTAGAAACCTGAGAAATCCGTTCGTTTTCGTCATTTGTTATCGAATCGACTTAAAGCCCGATCGTCACATTGGCCGCTCTTCTCTCTGAAACGGTTGTACTTATCGTTTGCAAAGCTATGTCGTATGCTCCGGTATGCGGAGACACTAAAACCACCACAGTAGAACACAGATGAAGCTTCTAAGTTGATGTAATACCCAGTTAGAAGTAGTACAATTCAAGTTTTAGGTATTGATTATTGACTTTTTAGCTGGCTTTGGTGCCTTGGACATGAGCTAGGACCTTAAGAATCTGCATGAAAGGAGGACTAGCAGCCGAGTTACACGGGACAATGTGAAAAGTGTTCATATGTAGTAAAAACCTGAGAAATCCGTCCGTTTTCGTCATTTGTTTTCGAATCGACTTAAAGCCAGATCGTAACATTGGCCGCTCTTCTCTCTGAAACGGTTGTACCTATCGTTTGCAAAGCTATGTCGTATGCTGCGGTATGCGGAGACACTAAAACCACCACAGTAGAACACAGATGAAGCTTCTAAGTTGATGAAATAGCCAGTAAGAAGTAGTACAATTCAAGTTTTAGGTATCGATTATTGACTTTTTAGCTGGCTTTGGTGCCTTCGACGAGCTAGGACCTTAAGAATATGCATGAAAGGAGGACTAGCAGCCGAGTTGGACGGGAGAATGTGAAAAGTGTTCATATGTAGTAAAAACCTGAGAAATCCGTCCGTTTTCGTCATTTGTTATCGAATCGACTTAAAGCCAGATCGTCACATTGGCCGCTCTTCTCTCTGAAACGGTTGTACTTATCGTCTGCAAAGCTATGTCGTATGCTGCGGTATGCGGAGACACTAAAAGCACCATAGTAGAACACAGATGAAGCTTCTAAGTTGATGTAATAGCCAGTAAGAAGTAGTACAATTCAAGTTTTTGGTATCGATTATTGACTTTTTAGCTAGCTTTGGTGCCTTGGACATGAGCTAGGACCTTAAGATTCTGCATAGAAGGAGGACTAGCAGCCGCGTTGCACGGAAGAATGTGAAATGTGTTCATATGTAGTAGAAACCTGAGAAATCCGTTCGTTTTCGTCATTTGTTATCGAATCGACTTAAAGCCCGATCGTCACATTGGCCGCTCTTCTCTCTGAAACGGTTGTACTTATCGTTTGCAAAGCTATGTCGTATGCTGCGGTATGCGGAGACACTAAAACCACCACAGTAGAACACAGATGAAGCTTCTAAGTTGATGTAATACCCAGTAAGAAGTAGTACAATTCAAGTTTTAGGTATTGATTATTGACTTTTTAGCTGGCTTTGGTGCCTTGGACATGAGCTAGGACCTTAAGAATCTGCATGAAAGGAGGACTAGCAGCCGAGTTACACGGGACAATGTGAAAAGTGTTCATATGTAGTAAAAACCTGAGAAATCCGTCCGTTTTCGTCATTTGTTTTCGAATCGACTTAAAGCCAGATCGTCACATTGGCCGCTCTTCTCTCTGAAACGGTTGTACTTATCGTCTGCAAAGCTATGTCGCGTGCTGCGGTGTGCGGAGACACTAAAAGCACCATATTAGAACACAGATGAAGCTTCTAAGTTGATGTAATAGCCAGTAAGAAGTAGTACAATTCAAGTTTTAGGTATCGATTATTGACTTTTTAGCTGGCTTTGGTGCCTTGGACATAAGCTAGGACCTTAAGATTCTGCATAGAAGGAGGACTAGCAGCCGCGTTGCACGGGAGAATGTGAAATGTGTTCATATGTAGTAAAAACCTGAGAAATCCGTTCGTTTTCGTCATTTGTTATCGAATCGACTTAAAGCCCGATCGTCACATTGGCCGCTCTTCTCTCTGAAACGGTTGTACTTATCGTCTGCAAAGCTATGTCGTATGCTGCGGTATGCGGAGACACTAAAACCTCCACAGTAGAACACAGATGAAGCTTCTAAGTTGATGTAATACCCAGTAAGAAGTAGTACAATTCAAGTTTTAGGTATTGATTATTGACTTTTTAGCTGGCTTTGGTGCCTTGGACAAGAGCTACGACCTTAAGAATCTGCATGAAAGGAGGACTAGCAGC
The DNA here is from genome assembly GCF_023897955.1 of Schistocerca gregaria. Taxonomy (NCBI): domain Eukaryota; kingdom Metazoa; phylum Arthropoda; class Insecta; order Orthoptera; family Acrididae; genus Schistocerca; species Schistocerca gregaria. Next base: position 582,375,488 of record NC_064925.1, read on the forward strand.
CGAGTTGGACGGGAGAATGTGAAAAGTGTTCATATGTAGTAAAAACCTGAGAAATCCGTCCGTTTTCGTCATTTGTTATCGAATCGACTTAAAGCCAGATCGTCACATTGGCCGCTCTTCTCTCTGAAACGGTTGTACTTATCGTCTGCAAAGCTATGTCCTATGCTGCGGTATGCGGAGACACTAAAAGCACCATAGTTGAACACAGATGAAGCTTCTAAGTTGATGTAATAGCCAGTAAGAAGTAGTACAATTCAAGTTTTAGGTAGTGATTATTGAATTTTTAGCTGGCTTTGGTGCCTTGGACATGAGCTAGGACATTAAGATTCTGCATGAAAGGAGGACTAGCAGTCGAGTTGCACGGGACAATGTGAAAAGTGTTCATATGTAGTGAAAACCTGAGAAATCTGTCCGTTTTCGTCATTTGTTATCGAATCGACTTAAAGCCAGATCGTCACATTGGCCGCTCTTCTCTCTGAAACGGTTGTACTTATCGTCTGCAAAGCTATGTCGCGTGCTGCGGTATGCGGAGACACGAAAAGCACCATAGTAGAACACAGATGAAGCTTTTAAGTAAATGTAATAGCAAGTAAGAAGTAGTAAAATTCAAGTTTTAGGTACTGATTATTGACTTTTTAGCAGGCTTTGGAGCCTTGGACATGAGCTAGGACCTTAAGATTCTGCATGAAAGGAGGACTAGCAGCCGAGTTGCACGGGACAATGTGAAAAGTGTTCATATGTAGTAAAAACCTGAGAAATCCGTCCGTTTTCGTCATTTGTTATCGAATCGACTTAAAGCCCGGTCGTCACAATGGCCGCTCTTCCCTCTGAAACGGTTGTACTTATCGTCTGCAAAGCTATGTCGCGTGCTGTGTTATGCGGAGACACTAAAAGCACCATAGTAGAACACAGAAGAAGCTTCTAAGTTGAAGTAATAGCCAGTAAGAAGTAGTACAATTCAAGTTTTAGTTATCGATTATTCCCTTTTGGCCGGCTTTGGTGGCTTGGACATGACCTAGGACCTTAAGATTGTGCATGAAACTAGAACTAGCAGCCGAGTTGCACGGGAGAATGTGAAAAGTGTTCATATGTAGTTAAAACCTGAGAAATCCGTCCGTTTTCGTCATTTGTTATCGAATCGACTTAAAGCCAGATCGTCACATTGGCCGCTCTTCTCTCTGAAACGGTTGTACTTATCGTCTGCAAAGCTATGTCGCGTGCTGCGGTATGCGGAGACTGTAAAAGCACCATAGTAGAACACAGATGAAGCTTCTAAGTTGATGCAATAGCCAGTAAGAAGTAGTACAATTCAAGTTTTATGTATTGATTATTGACTTCTTAGCTGGCTTTGGTGCCTTGGTCATGAGCTAGGACGTTAAGATTCTGCATGAAATTAGGGCTAGCAGCCGAGTTGCATGGTAGAATGTGAAAATGTTCACATGTAGTAAAAACCTGAGAAATCCGTCCGTTTTCGTCATTTGTTATCGAATCGACTTAAAGCCAGATCGTCACTTGGCTGCTCTTCTCTCTGAAACGGTTCTACTTATCGTCTGCAAAGCTATGTCGCATGCTGCGGTATGCGGAGACACTAAAAGCACCATAGTAGAACACAGATGAAGCTTCTAAGTTGATGTAATAGCCAGTAAGAAGTAGTACAATTCAAGTTTTAGGTATCAGCTATTGACTTTTTAGCTGGCTTTGGTGCCTTGGACATGAGCTAAAACCTTAAGATTCTGCATAGAAGGAGGACTAGCAGCCGCGTTGCACGGGAGAATGTGAAACGTGTTCATAAGTAGTAGAAACCTGAGAAATCCGTCCGTTTTCGTCATTTGTTATCGAATCGACTTAAAGCCCGATCGTCACATTGGCCGCTCTTCTCTCTGAAACGGTTGTACTTATCGTCTGCAAAGCTATGTCGCGTGCTGCGGTACGCGGAGACTCTAAAAGCACCATAGTAGAACACTGATGAAGCTTCTAAGTTGATGTAATAGCCAGTAAGAAGTAGTACAATTCAAGTTTTGGGTATCGATTATTGACTGTTTAGCTGGCTTTGGTGCCTTGGCCTTGATCTAGGACCTTAAGATTCTCCATGAAAGGAAGACTAGCAGCCGAGTTCCACGGGAGAATGTGAAACGTGTTCATATGTAGTAAAAACCGGAGAAATCCGTCAGTTTTCGTCATTTGTTATCGAATCGACTTAAAGCCAGATCGTCACTTGGCCGATCTTATCCCTGAAACGGTTGTACTTATCGTCTGCAAAGCTATGTCTCGTGCTGCGGTATGCGGAGACACTAAAAGCAGCATAGTAGAACACAGATGAAGCTTCTAAGTTGATGTAATAGCCAGTAAGAAGTAGTACAATTCAAGTTTTAAGTATCGATTATTGACTTTTTAGCTGTCTTTGGTGCCTTGGACATGAGCTAGGACCTTAAGATTCTGCATGAAACGCGATCTAGCAGCCGAGTTGCACGGGAGAATGTGAAAAGTGTTCATATGTAGTAAAAACCTGAGAAATCCGTCCGTTTTCGTCATTTGATATCGAATCGACTTAAAGCCAGATCGTCACATTGGCCGCTCTTCTCTCTGAAACGGTTGTACTTATCGTCTGCAAAGCTATGTCGCGTGCTGCGGTATGCGGAGACTGTAAAAGCACCATAGTAGAACACAGATGAAGCTTCTAAGTTGATGTAATAGCCAGTAAGAAGTAGTACAATTCAAGTGTTATGTGTTGATTGTTGACTTCTTAGCTGGCTTTGCTGCGTTGGACATGAGCTAGGACCTTAAGATTCTGCATGAAAGGAGGACTAGCAGCCGAGTTGCACGGGAGAATGTGAAAAGTGTTCACATGTAGTAAAAAGCTGAGAAATCCGTCCGTTTTCGTCATTTGTTATCGAATCGACTTAAAGCCAGATCGTCACTTGGCTGCTCTTCTCTCTGAAACGGTTCTACTTATCGTCTGCAAAGCTATGTCGCATGCTGCGGTATGCGGAGACACTAAAAGCACCATAGTAGAACACAGATGAAGCTTCTAAGTTGATGTAATAGACAGTAAGAAGTAGTAAAATTCAAGTTTAAAGTACTGATTATTTACTTTTTAGCTGGCTTTGGTGCCTCGGACATGAGCTAGGACCTTAAGATTCTGCATCAAAAGGAGGACTAGCAGCCGAGTTGCACGGGAGAATGTGAAAAGTGTTCATATGTAGTAAAAACCTGAGAAATCCGTCCGTTTTCGTCATTTGTTATCGAATCGACTTAAAGCCAGATCGTCACATTGGCCGCTCTTCTCTCTGAAACGGTTGTACTTATCGTCTGGAAAGCTATGTCGCGTGCTGCGGTATGCGGAGACACTAAAAGCACCATAGTAGAACACAGATGAAGCTTCTAAGATGATGTAATAGCCAGTAAGAAGTAGTATAATTCAAGTTTTAGGTATCGATTATTGACTTTTTAGCTGGCTTTGGTGATCTGGACATGAGCTAGGACCTTAAGATTCTGCATGATAGGAGGACTAGCAGCCTCGTTGCACGGGAGAATGTGAAAAGTGTCCATATGTAGTAAAAACCTGAGAAATCCGTCCGTTTTCGTCATTTGTTATCGAATCGACTTAAAGCCCGATCGTAACATTGGCCGCTCTTCGCTCTGAAACGGTTGTACTTATCGTCTGCAAAGCTATGTCGCGTTCTGCGGTATGCGGAGACAATAAAATCACCATAGTAGAACACAAATGTAGCTTCTAAGTTGATATAATAGCCAGTAAGAAGTAGTACACTTCAAGTTTTAGGTATCGATTATTGACTTTTTAGCTGGCTTTGGTGCCTTGGACATGAGCTAGGACCTTAAGATTCTGCATCAAAAGGAGGACTAGCAGCCGAGTTGCATGGGAGAATGTGAAAAGTGTTCATATGTAGTAAAAACCTGAGAAATCCGTCCGTTTTCGTCATTTGTTATCGAATCGACTTAAAGCCAGATCGTCAAATTGGCCCCTCTTTTCTCTGAAACGGGTGTACTTATCGTCCTCAAAGCTATGTCGCGTGCTGCGGTATGCGGAGACACTAAAAGCACCATAGTAGAACACAGATGAAGCTTCTAAGTTGGTGTAATAGCCAGTAAGAAGTAGTACAATTCAAGTTTTAGGTATAGATTATTGACTTTTTAGCTGGCTTTGGTGCCTTGGACATGAGCTAGGACCTTAAGATTCTGCATTAAAGGAGGACTAGCAGCCGAGTTGCACGGGAGAATGTGAAATGTGTTCATATGTAGTAGAAACTTGAGAAATACGTCCGTTTTCGTCATTTGTTATCGAATCGACTTAAAGCCAGATCGTCACATTGGCCGCTCTTCTCTCTGAAACGGTTGTACTTATCGTCTGCAAAGCTATGTCGCGTGCTGCGGTATGCGGAGACAATAAAATCACCATAGTAGAACACAGATGAAGCTTCTAAGATGATGTAATAGCCAGTAAGAAGTAGTACAATTCAAGTTTTAGGTATCGATTATTGACTTTTTAGCTGGCTTTGGTGATCTGGACATGAGCTAGGACCTTAAGATTCTGCATGAAAGGAGGACTAGCAGCCGAGTTGCACGGGAGAATGTGAAAAGTGTTCATATGTAGTAAAATCCTGAGAAATCCGTCCGTTTTCGTCATTTGTTATGGAATCGACTTAAAGCCAGATCGTCACATTGGCCGCTCTTCTCTCTGAAACGGTTGTACTTATCGTCTGGAAAGCTATGTCGCGTGCTGCGGTATGCGGAGACACTAAAAGCACCATAGTAGAACACAGATGAAGCTTCTAATATGATGTAATAGCCAGCAAGAAGTAGTACAATTCAAGTTTTATGTATCGATTATTGACTTTTTAGCTGGCTTTGGTGATCTGGACATGAGCTAGGACCTTAAGATTCTGCATGAAAGGAGGACTAGCAGCCGAGTTGCACGGGAGAATGTGAAAAGTGTTCATATGTAGTAAAAACCTGAGAAATCCGTCCGTTTTCGTCATTTGTTATCGAATCGACTTAATGCCAGAACGTCACATTGGCCGCTCCTCTAACTGAAACGGTTGTACTTATCGTCCTCAAAGCTATGTCGCGTGTTGCGGTATGCGGAGACACTAAAAGCACCATAGTAGAACACAGATGAAGCTTCTAAGTTGATGTAATAGCCAGTAAGAAGTAGTACAATTCAAGTTTTAGGTATTGATTATTGACTTTTTAGCTGGCTTTGGTGCTCTGGACATGAGCTAGGACCTTAAGATTCGGCATGAAAGGAGGACTAGCAGCCGCGTTGCACGGGAGAATGTCAAATGTGTTCATATGTAGTAGAAACCTGAGAAATACGTCCGTTTTCGTCATTTGTTATCGAATCGACTTAAAGCCCGATCGTCACATTGGCCGCTCTTCTCTCTGAAACGGTTGTACTTATCGTATGCAAAGCTATGTCGCGTGCTGCGGTATGCGGAGACAATAAAATCACCATAGTAGAACACAGATGAAGCTTCTAAGATGATGTAATAGCCAGTAAGAAGTAGTACAATTCAAGTTTTAGGTATCGATTATTGACTTTTCAGCTGGCTTTGGTGCCTTGGACATGAGCTAGGACCTTAAGATTCTGCATTAAAGGAGGACTAGCAGCCGCGTTGCACGGGAGAATGTGAAATGTGTTCATATGTAGTAGAAACCTGAGAAATGCGTCCATTTTCGTCATTTGTTATCGAATCGACTTAAAGCCCGATCGTCAAATTCGCCCCTCTTTTCTCTGAACCGGTTGTACTTATCGTCTGCAAAGCTATGTCGCGTGCTGCGGTATGCGAAGACAATAAAATCACCATAGTAGAACACAGATGAAGCTTCTAAGTTGATATAATAGCCAGTAAGAAATAGTACACTTCAAGTTTTAGGTATCGATTATTGACTTTTTAGCTGGCTTTGGTGCCTTGGACATGAGCTAGGACCTTAAGATTCTGCATCAAAAGGAGGACTAGCAGCCGAGTAGCACGGGAGAATGTGAAAAGTGTTCATATGTAGTAAAAACCTGAGAAATCCGTCCGTTTTCGTCATTTGTTATCGAATCGACTTAAAGCCAGATCGTCACTTGGCTGCTCTTCTCTCTGAAACGGTTGTACTTACCGTCTGCAAAGCTATGTCGCATGCTGCGGTATGCGGAGACACTAAAAGCACCATAGTAGAACACAGATGAAGCTTCTAAGTTGATGTAGTAGCCAGTAAGAAGTAGTACAATTCAAGTTTTAGGTATCGCTTATTGACTTTTTAGCTGGCTTTCGTGCCTTGGACATGAGCTAGGACCTTAAGATTCTGCATGAAAGGAGAAGTAGCAGCCGAGTTGCATGGGAGAATGTGAAAAGTGTTCATATGTAGTAAAACCCTGAGAAATCCGTCCGTTTTCGTCATTTGTTATCGAATCGACTTAAAGACCAGATCGTCAAATTGGCCCCTCTTTTCTCTGAAACGGTTGTACTTATCGTCTGCAAAGCTATGTCGCGTGCTGCGGTATGCGGAGACAATAAAATCACCATAGTAGAACACAGATGAAGCTTCTAAGTTGATATAATAGCCAGTAAGAAGTAGTACAGTTCAAGTTTTAGGTATCGATTATTGACTTTTTAGCTAGCTTTCGTGCCTTCGACATGAGCTAGGACCTTAAGATTCTGCATCAAAAGGAGGACAAGCAGCCGAGTTGCACGGGAGAATGTGAAAAGTGTTCATATGTAGTAAAAACCTGAGAAATCCGTCCGTTTTCGTCATTTGTTATCGAATCGACTTAAAGCCAGATCGTCACTTGGCTGCTCTTCTCTCTGAAACGGTTCTACTTATCGTCTGCAAAGCTATGTCGCATGCTGCGGTATGCGGAGACACTAAAAGCACCATAGTAGAACACAGATAAAGCTTCTAAGTTGATGTAATAGCCAGTAAGAAGTAGTACAATTCAAGTTTAAGGTACTGATTATTTACTTTTTAGCTGGCTTTGGTGCCTTGGACATGAGCTAGGACCTTAAGATTCTGCATAGAAGGAGGACTAGCAGCCGCGTTGCACGGGAGAATGTGAAATGTGTTCATATGTAGTAGAAACCTGAGAAATCCGTTCGTTGTCGTCATTTGTTATCGAATCGACTTAAAGCCCGATCGTCACATTGGCCGCTCTTCTGTCTGCAACGGTTGTACTTATCGTTTACAAAGCTATGTCGTATGCTGCGGTATGCGGAGATACTAAAACCACCACAGTAGAACACAGATGAAGCTTCTAAGTTGATGTAATAGCCAGTAAGAAGTAGTACAATTCAAGTTTTAGGTATTGATTATTGACATTTTAGCTGGCTTTGGTGCCTTCGACGAGCTAGGACCTTAAGAATATGCATGAAAGTAGGACTAGCAGCCGAGTTGGACGGGAGAATGTGAAAAGTGTTCATATGTAGTAAAAACCTGAGAAATCCGTCCGTTTTCGTCATTTGTTATCGAATCGACTTAAAGCCAGATCGTCACATTGGCCGCTCTTCTCTCTGAAACGGTTGTACTTATCGTCTGCAAAGCTATGTCCTATGCTGCGGTATGCGGAGACACTAAAAGCACCATAGTTGAACACAGATGAAGCTTCTAAGTTGATGTAATAGCCAGTAAGAAGTAGTACAATTCAAGTTTTAGGTAGTGATTATTGAATTTTTAGCTGGCTTTGGTGCCTTGGACATGAGCTAGGACATTAAGATTCTGCATGAAAGGAGGACTAGCAGTCGAGTTGCACGGGACAATGTGAAAAGTGTTCATATGTAGTGAAAACCTGAGAAATCCGTCCGTTTTCGTCATTTGTTATCGAATCGACTTAAAGCCAGATCGTCACATTGGCCGCTCTTCTCTCTGAAACGGTTGTACTTATCGTCTGCAAAGCTATGTCGCGTGCTGCGGTATGCGGAGACACGAAAAGCACCATAGTAGAACACAGATGAAGCTTTTAAGTAAATGTAATAGCAAGTAAGAAGTAGTAAAATTCAAGTTTTAGGTACTGATTATTGACTTTTTAGCAGGCTTTGGTGCCTTGGACATGAGCTAGGACCTTAAGATTCTGCATGAAAGGAGGACTAGCAGCCGAGTTGCACGGGACAATGTGAAAAGTGTTCATATGTAGTAAAAACCTGAGAAATCCGTCCGTTTTCGTCATTTGTTATCGAATCGACTTAAAGCCCGGTCGTCACAATGGCCGCTCTTCCCTCTGAAACGGTTGTACTTATCGTCTGCAAAGCTATGTCGCGTGCTGCGTTATGCGGAGACACTAAAAGCACCATAGTAGAACACAGAAGAAGCTTCTAAGTTGAAGTAATAGCCAGTAAGAAGTAGTACAATTCAAGTTTTAGTTATCGATTATTCCCTTTTGGCCGGCTTTGGTGGCTTGGACATGACCTAGGACCTTAAGATTGTGCATGAAACTAGAACTAGCAGCCGAGTTGCACGGGAGAATGTGAAAAGTGTTCATATGTAGTTAAAACCTGAGAAATCCGTCCGTTTTCGTCATTTGTTATCGAATCGACTTAAAGCCAGATCGTCACATTGGCCGCTCTTCTCTCTGAAACGGTTGTACTTATCGTCTGCAAAGCTATGTCGCGTGCTGCGGTATGCGGAGACTGTAAAAGCACCATAGTAGAACACAGATGAAGCTTCTAAGTTGATGCAATAGCCAGTAAGAAGTAGTACAATTCAAGTTTTATGTATTGATTATTGACTTCTTAGCTGGCTTTGGTGCCTTGGTCATGAGCTAGGACCTTAAGATTCTGCATGAAATTAGGGCTAGCAGCCGAGTTGCATGGGAGAATGTGAAAAGTGTTCACATGTAGTAAAAACCTGAGAAATCCGTCCGTTTTCGTCATTTGTTATCGAATCGACTTAAAGCCAGATCGTCACTTGGCTGCTCTTCTCTCTGAAACGGTTCTACATATCGTCTGCAAAGCTATGTCGCATGCTGCGGTATGCGGAGACACTAAAAGCACCATAGTAGAACACAGATGAAGCTTCTAAGTTGATGTAATAGCCAGTAAGAAGTAGTACAATTCAAGTTTTAGGTATCAGCTATTGACTTTTTAGCTGGCTTTGGTGCCTTGGACATGAGCTAAAACCTTAAGATTCTGCATAGAAGGAGGACTAGCAGCCGCGTTGCACGGGAGAATGTGAAACGTGTTCATAAGTAGTAGAAACCTAAGAAATCCGTCCGTTTTCGTCATTTGTTATCGAATCGACTTAAAGCCCGATCGTCACATTGGCCGCTCTTCTCTCTGAAACGGTTGTACTTATCGTCTGCAAAGCTATGTCGCGTGCTGTGGTACACGGAGACTCTAAAAGCACCATAGTAGAACACTGATGAAGCTTCTAAGTTGATGTAATAGCCAGTAAGAAGTAGTACAATTCAAGTTTTGGGTATCGATTATTGACTGTTTAGCTGGCTTTGGTGCCTTGGCCTTGATCTAGGACCTTAAGTCTCTCCATGAAAGGAAGACTAGCAGCCGAGTTCCACGGGAGAATGTGAAACGTGTTCATATGTAGTAAAAACCTGAGAAATCCGTCAGTTTTCGTCATTTGTTATCGAATCGACTTAAAGCCAGATCGTCACTTGGCCGATCTTATCCCTGAAACGGTTGTACTTATCGTCTGCAAAGCTATGTCTCGTGCTGCGGTATGCGGAGACACTAAAAGCACCATAGTAGAACACAGATGAAGCTTCTAAGTTGATGTAATAGCCAGTAAGAAGTAGTACAATTCAAGTTTTAGGTATCGATTATTGACTTTTTAGCTGTCTTTGGTGCCTTGGACATGAGCTAGGACCTTAAGATTCTGCATGAAACGCGATCTAGCAGCCGAGTTGCACGGGAGAATGTGAAAAGTGTTCATATGTAGTAAAAACCTGAGAAATCCGTCCGTTTTCGTCATTTGATATCGAATCGACTTAAAGCCAGATCGTCACATTGGCCGCTCTTCTCTCTGAAACGGTTGTACTTATCGTCTGCAAAGCTATGTCGCGTGCTGCGGTATGCGGAGACTGTAAAAGCACCATAGTAGAACACAGATGAAGCTTCTAAGTTGATGTAATAGCCAGTAAGAAGTAGTACAATTCAAGTGTTATGTGTTGATTGTTGACTTCTTAGCTGGCTTTGCTGCGTTGGACATGAGCTAGGACCTTAAGATTCTGCATGAAAGGAGGACTAGCTGCCGAGTTGCACGGGAGAATGTGAAAAGTGTTCACATGTAGTAAAAAGCTGAGAAATCCGTCCGTTTTCGTCATTTGTTATCGAATCGACTTAAAGCCAGATCGTCACTTGGCTGCTCTTCTCTCTGAAACGGTTCTACTTATCGTCTGCAAAGCTATGTCGCATGCTGCGGTATGCGGAGACACTAAAAGCACCATAGTAGAACACAGATGAAGCTTCTAAGTTGATGTAATAGCCAGTAAGAAGTAGTAAAATTCAAGTTTAAAGTACTGATTATTTACTTTTTAGCTGGCTTTGGTGCCTTGGACATGAGCTAGGACCTTAAGATTCTGCATGAAAGGAGGACTAGCAGCCGAGCTGCACGGGAGAATGTGAAAAGTGTTCATATGTAGTAAAAACCTGAGAAATCTGTCCGTTTTCGTCATTTGTTATCGAATCGACTTAAAGCCAGATCGTCAAATTGGCCCCTCCTTTCTCTGAAACGGTTGTACTTATCGTCTGCAAAGCTATGTCGCGTGCTGCGGTATGCGGAGACAATAAAATCACCATAGTAGAACACAGATGAAGCTTCTAAGTTGATATAATAGAAAGTAAGAAGTAGTACACTTCAAGTTTTAGGTATCGATTATTGACTTTTTAGCTGGCTTTGGTGCCTTGGACATGAGCTAGGACCTTAAGATTCTGCATCAAAAGGAGGACTAGCAGCCGAGTTGCACGGGAGAATGTGAAAAGTGTTCATATGTAGTAAAAACCTGAGAAATCCGTCCGTTTTCGTCATTTGTTATCGAATCGACTTAAAGCCAGATCGTCACATTGGCCGCTCTTCTCTCTGAAACGGTTGTACTTATCGTCTGGAAAGCTATGTCGCGTGCTGCGGTATGCGGAGACACTAAAAGCACCATAGTAGAACACAGATGAAGCTTCTAAGATGATGTAATAGCCAGTAAGAAGTAGTATAATTCAAGTTTTAGGTATCGATTATTGACTTTTTAGCTGGCTTTGGTGATCTGGACATGAGCTAGGACCTTAAGATTCTGCATGATAGGAGGACTAGCAGCCTAGTTGCACGGGAGAATGTGAAAAGTGTCCATATGTAGTAAAAACCTGAGAAATCCGTCCGTTTTCGTCATTTGTTATCGAATCGGCTTAATGCCAGAACGTCACATTGGCCGCTCCTCTCTCTGAAACGGTTGTACTTATCGTCCTCAAAGCTATGTCGCGTGCTGCGGTATGCGGAGACACTAAAAGCACCATAGTAGAACACAGATGTAGCTTCTAAGTTGATGTAATAGCCAGTAAGAAGGAGTACAATTCAAGTTTTAGGTATCGATTATTGACTTTTTAGCTGGCTTTGGTGCCTTGGACATGAGCTAGGACCTTAAGATTCTGCATTAAAGGAGGACTAGCAGCCGCGTTGCACGGGAGAATGTGAAATGTGTTCATATGTAGTAGAAACCTGAGAAATCCGTCCGTTTTCGTCATTTGTTATCGAATCGACTTAAAGCCCGATCGTAACATTGGCCGCTCTTCGCTCTGAAACGGTTGTACTTATCGTCTGCAAAGCTATGTCGCGTTCTGCGGTATGCGGAGACAATAAAATCACCATAGTAGAACACAAATGTAGCTTCTAAGTTGATATAATAGCCAGTAAGAAGTAGTACACTTCAAGTTTTAGGTATCGATTATTGACTTTTTAGCTGGCTTTGGTGCCTTGGACATGAGCTAGGACCTTAAGATTCTGCATCAAAAGGAGGACTAGCAGCCGAGTTGCATGGGAGAATGTGAAAAGTGTTCATATGTAGTAAAAACCTGAGAAATCCGACCGTTTTCGTCATTTGTTATCGAATCGACTTAAAGCCAGATCGTCAAATTGGCCCCTCTTTTCTCTGAAACGGGTGTACTTATCGTCCTCAAAGCTATGTCGCGTGCTGCGGTATGCGGAGACACTAAAAGCACCATAGTAGAACACAGATGAAGCTTCTAAGTTGGTGTAATAGCCAGTAAGAAGTAGTACAATTCAAGTTTTAGGTATAGATTATTGACTTTTTAGCTGGCTTTGGTGCCTTGGACATGAGCTAGGACCTTAAGATTCTGCATTAAAGGAGGACTAGCAGCCGAGTTGCACGGGAGAATGTGAAATGTGTTCATATGTAGTAGAAACTTGAGAAATCCGTCCGTTTTCGTCATTTGTTATGGAATCGACTTAAAGCCAGATCGTCACATTGGCCGCTCTTCTCTCTGAAACGGTTGTACTTATCGTCTGGAAAGCTATGTCGCGTGCTGCGGTATGCGGAGACACTAAAAGCACCATAGTAGAACACAGATGAAGCTTCTAATATGATGTAATAGCCAGCAAGAAGTAGTACAATTCAAGTTTTATGTATCGATTATTGACTTTTTAGCTGGCTTTGGTGATCTGGACATGAGCTAGGACCTTAAGATTCTGCATGAAAGGAGGACTAGCAGCCGAGTTGCACGGGAGAATGTGAAAAGTGTTCATATGTAGTAAAAACCTGAGAAATCCGTCCGTTTTCGTCATTTGTTATCGAATCGACTTAATGCCAGAACGTCACATTGGCCGCTCCTCTAACTGAAACGGTTGTACTTATCGTCCTCAAAGCTATGTCGCGTGTTGCGGTATGCGGAGACACTAAAAGCACCATAGTAGAACACAGATGAAGCTTCCAAGTTGATGTAATAGCCAGTAAGAAGTAGTACAATTCAAGTTTTAGGTATTGATTATTGACTTTTTAGCTGGCTTTGGTGCTCTGGACATGAGCTAGGACCTTAAGATTCGGCATGAAAGGAGGACTAGCAGCCGCGTTGCACGGGAGAATGTCAAATGTGTTCATATGTAGTAGAAACCTGAGAAATACGTCCGTTTTCGTCATTTGTTATCGAATCGACTTAAAGCCCGATCGTCACATTGGCCGCTCTTCTCTCTGAAACGGTTGTACTTATCGTATGCAAAGCTATGTCGCGTGCTGCGGTATGCGGAGACAATAAAATCACCATAGTAGAACACAGATGAAGCTTCTAAGATGATGTAATAGCCAGTAAGAAGTAGTACAATTCAAGTTTTAGGTATCGATTATTGACTTTTTAGCTGGCTTTGGTGCCTTGGACATGAGCTAGGACCTTAAGATTCTGCATTAAAGGAGGACTAGCAGCCGCGTTGCATGGGAGAATGTGAAATGTGTTCATATGTAGTAGAAACCTGAGAAATGCGTCCATTTTCGTCATTTGTTATCGAATCGACTTAAAGCCCGATCGTCAAATTCGCCCCTCTTTTCTCTGAACCGGTTGTACTTATCGTCTGCAAAGCTATGTCGCGTGCTGCGGTATGCGAAGACAATAAAATCACCATAGTAGAACACAGATGAAGCTTCTAAGTTGATATAATAGCCAGTAAGAAATAGTACACTTCAAGTTTTAGGTATCGATTATTGACTTTTTAGCTGGCTTTGGTGCCTTGGACATGAGCTAGGACCTTAAGATTCTGCATCAAAAGGAGGACTAGCAGCCGAGTAGCACGGGAGAATGGTAAAAGTGTTCATATGTAGTAAAAACCTGCGAAATCCGTCCGTTTTCATCATTTGTTATCGAATCGACTTAAAGCCAGATCGTCACTTGGCTGCTCTTCTCTCTGAAACGGTTGTACTTTCCGTCTGCAAAGCTATGTCGCATGCTGCGGTATGCGGAGACACTAAAAGCACCATAGTAGAACACTGATGAAGCTTCTAAGTTGATGTAGAAGCCAGTAAGAAGTAGTACAATTCAAGTTTTAGGTATCGATTATTGACTTTTTAGCTGGCTTTCGTGCCTTGGACATGAGCTAGGACCTTAAGATTCTGCATGAAAGGAGAAGTAGCAGCCGAGTTGCATGGGAGAATGTGAAAAGTGTTCATATGTAGTAAAACCCTGAGAAATCCGTCCGTTTTCGTCATTTGTTATCGAATCGACTTAGAGACCAGATCGTCAAATTGGCCCCTCTTTTCTCTGAAACCGGTTGTACTTATCGTCTGCAAAGCTATGTCGCGTGCTGCGGTATGCGGAGACAATAAAATCACCATAGTAGAACACAGATGAAGCTTCTAAGTTGATATAATAGCCAGTAAGAAGTAGTACAGTTCAAGTTTTAGGTATCGATTATTGACTTTTTAGCTGGCTTTCGTGCCTTGGACATGAGCTAGGACCTTAAGATTCTGCATCAAAAGGAGGACAAGCAGCCGAGTTGCACGGGAGAATGTGAAAAGTGTTCATATGTAGTAAAAACCTGAGAAATCCGTCCGTTTTCGTCATTTGTTATCGAATCGACTTAAAGCCAGATCGTCACTTGGCTGCTCTTCTCTCTGAAACGGTTCTACTTATCGTCTGCAAAGCTATGTCGCATGCTGCGGTATGCGGAGACACTAAAAGCACCATAGTAGAACACAGATGAAGCTTCTAAGTTGATGTAATAGCCAGTAAGAAGTAGTACAATTCAAGTTTAAGGTACTGATTATTTACTTTTTAGCTGGCTTTGGTGCCTTGGACATGAGCTAGGACCTTAAGATTCTGCATGAAAGGAGGACTAGCAGCCTAGTTGCACGGGAGAATGTGAAAAGTGTCCATATGTAGTAAAAACCTGAGAAATCCGTCCGTTTTCGTCATTTGTTATCGAATCGGCTTAATGCCAGAACGTCACATTGGCCGCTCCTCTCTCTGAAACGGTTGTACTTATCGTCCTCAAAGCTATGTCGCGTGCTGCGGTATGCGGAGACACTAAAAGCACCATAGTGGAACACAGATGTAGCTTCTAAGTTGATGTAAGAGCCAGTAAGAAGGAGTACAATTCAAGTTTTAGGTATCGATTATTGAGTTTTTAGCTGGCTTTGGTGCCTTGGACATGAGCTAGGACCTTAAGATTCTGCATTAAAGGAGGACTAGCAGCCGCGTTGCACAGGAGAATGTGAAATGTGTTGATATGTAGTAGAAACCTGAGATATCCGTCCGTTTTCGTCATTTGTTATCGAATCGACTTAAAGCCCGATCGTAACATTGGCCGCCCTTCGCTCTGAAACGGTTTTACTTATCGTCTGCAAAGCTATGTCGCGTTCTGCGGTATGCGGAGACAATAAAATCACCATAGTAGAACACAAATGTAGCTTCTAAGTTGATATAATAGCCAGTAAGAAGTAGTACACTTCAAGTTTTAGGTATCGATTATTGACTTTTTAGCTGGCTTTGGTGCCTTGGACATGAGCTAGGACCTTAAGATTCTGCATCAAAAGGAGGACTAGCAGCCGAGTTGCACAGGAGAATGTGAAAAGTGTTCATATGTAGTAGAAACCTGAGAAATCCGTCCGTTTTCGTCATTTGTTATCGAATCGACTTAAAGCCAGATCGTCAAATTGGCCCCACTTTTCTCTGAAACGGTTGTACTTATCGTCTGCAAAGCTATGTCGCGTGCTGCGGTATGCGGAGACAATAAAATCACCATAGTAGAACACAGATGTAGCTTCTAAGTTGATATAATAGCCAGTAAGAAGTAGTACACTTCAAGTTTTAGGTATCGATTATTGACTTTTTAGCTGGCTTTGAAGCCTTGGACATGAGCTAGGACCTTAAGATTCTGCATCAAAAGGAGGACTAGCAGCCGAGTTGCACGGTAGAATGTGAAAAGTGTTCATATATAGTAAAAACCTGAGAAATCCGTCCGTTTTCGTCATTTGTTATCGAATCGACTTAAAGCCAGATCGTCACATTGGCCGCTCTTCTCTCTGAAACGGTTGTACTTATCGTCTGGAAAGCTATGTCGCGTGCTGCGGTATGCGGAGACACTAAAAGCACCATAGTAGAACACAGATGAAGCTTCTAAGATGATGTAATAGCCAGTAAGAAGTAGTACAATTCAAGTTTTAGGTATCGATTATTGACTTTTTAGCTGGCTTTGGTTATCTGGACATGAGCTAGGACTTTAAGATTCTGCATGAAAGGAGGACTAGCAGCCGAGTTGCACGGGAGAATGTGAAAAGTGTTCATATGTAGTAAAAACCTGAGAAATCCGTCCGTTTTCGTCATTTGTTATCGAATCAACATAAAGCCTGATCGTCACATTGGCCGCTCCTCTCTCTGAAACGGTTGTACTTATCGTCCTCAAAGCTATGTCGCGTGCTGCGGTATGCGGAGACACTAAAAGCACCATAGTAGAACACAGATGAAGCTTCTAAGTTGATGTAATAGCCAGTAAGAAGTAGTACAATTCAAGTTTCAGGTT
The DNA here is from genome assembly GCF_023897955.1 of Schistocerca gregaria. NCBI lineage: Eukaryota > Metazoa > Arthropoda > Insecta > Orthoptera > Acrididae > Schistocerca > Schistocerca gregaria. Next base: position 582,391,946 of record NC_064925.1, read on the forward strand.
TCGATTATTGACTTTTTAGCTGGCTTTGGTGCCTTGGACATGAGCTAGGACCTTAAGATTCTGCATTAAAGGAGGACTAGCAGCCGAGTTGCACGGGAGAATGTGAAATGTGTTCATATGTAGTAGAAACTTGAGAAATACGTCCGTTTTCGTCATTTGTTATCGAATCGACTTAAAGCCAGATCGTCACATTGGCCGCTCTTCTCTCTGAAACGGTTGTACTTATCGTCTGCAAAGCTATGTCGCGTGCTGCGGTATGCGGAGACAATAAAATCACCATAGTAGAACACAGATGAAGCTACTAAGATGATGTAATAGCCAGTAAGAAGTAGTACAATTCAAGTTTTAGGTATCGATTATTGACTTTTTAGCTGGCTTTGGTGATCTGGACATGAGCTAGGACCTTAAGATTATGCATCAAAAGGAGGACTAGCAGCCGAGTTGCACGGGAGAATGTGAAAAGTGTTCATATGTAGTAAAAACCTGAGAAATCCGTCCGTTTTCGTCATTTGTTATCGAATCGACTTAAAGCCAGATCGTCAAATTGGCCCCTCTTTTCTCTGAAACGGTTGTACTTATCGTCTGCAAAGCTATGTCGCGTGCTGCGGTATGCGGAGACAATAAAATCACCATAGTGGAACACAGATGTAGCTTCTAAGTTGATATAATAGCCAGTAAGAAGTAGTACACTTCAAGTTTTAGGTATCGATTATTGACTTTTTAGCTGGCTTTGGTGCCTTGGACATGAGCTAGGACCTTAAGATTCTGCATCAAAAGGAGGACTAGCAGCCGAGTTGCACGGGAGAATGTGAAAAGTGTTCATATGTAGTAAAAACCTGAGAAATCCGTCCGTTTTCGTCATTTGTTATCGAATCGACTTAAAGCCAGATCGTCACATTGGCCGCTCTTCTCTCTGAAACGGTTGTACTTATCGTCTGGAAAGCTATGTCGCGTGCTGCGGTATGCGGAGACACTAAAAGCACCATAGTAGAACACAGATGAAGCTTCTAAGATGATGTAATAGCCAGTAAGAAGTAGTACAATTCAAGTTTTAGGTATCGATTATTGACTTTTTAGCTGGCTTTGGTGATCTGAACATGAGCTAGGACCTTAAGATTCTGCATGAAAGGAGGACTAGCAGCCGAGTGGCACGGGAGAATGTGAAAAGTGTTCAGATGTAGTAAAAACCTGAGAAATCCGTCCGTTTTCGTCATTTGTTATCGAATCGACTTAATGCCAGAACGTCACATTGGCCGCTCCTCTCTCTGAAACGGTTGTACTTATCGTCCTCAAAGCTATGTCGCGTGCTGCGGTATGCGGAGACACTAAAAGCACCATAGTAGAACACAGATGAAGCTTCTAAGTTGATGTAATAGCCAGTAAGAAGTAGTACAATTCAAGTTTTAGGTATCGATTATTGACTTTTTAGCTGGCTTTGGTGCCTTGGACATGAGCTAGGATCTTGAGATTCTGCATGAATGGAGGACTAGCAGCCGCGTTGCACGGGAGAATGTGAAATGTGTTCATATGTAGTAGAAACCTGAGAAATCCGTCTGTTTTCGTCATTTGTTATCGAATCGACTTAAAGCCAGATCGTCACATTGGCCGCTCTTCTCTCTGAAACGGTTGTACTTATCGTCTGCAAAGCTATGTCGCGTTCTGCGGTATGCGGAGACAATAAAATCACCATAGTAGAACACAGATGAAGCTTCTAAGTTGATATAATAGCCAGTAAGAAGTAGTACAATACAAGTTTTAGGTATCGATTATTGACTTTTTAGCTGGCTTTGGAGCCTTGGACATGAGCTAGGACCTTAAGATTCTGCATCAAAAGGAGGACTAGCAGCCGAGTTGCACGGGAGAATGTGAAAAGTGTTCATATGTAGTAAAAACCTTAGAAATCTGTCCGTTTTCGTCATTTGTTATCGAATCGACTTAAAGCCAGATCGTCAAATAGGCCCCTCTTTTCTCTGAAACGGTTGTACTTATCGTCTGCAAAGCTATGTCTCGTGCTGCGGTATGCGGAGACAATAGAATCACCGTAGTAGAACACAGATGAAGCTTCTAAGTTGATATAATAGCCAGTAAGAAGTAGTACACTTAAAGTTTTAGGTATCGATTATTGACTTTTTAGCTGGCTTTGGTGCCTTTGACATGAGCTAGGACCTTAAGATTCTGCATGAAAGGAGGACTAGCAGCCGCGTTGCACGGGAGAATGTGAAATGTGTTCATATGTAGTAGAAACCTGAGAAATACGTCCGTTTTCGTCATTTGTTATCGAATCGACTTAAAGCCCGATCGTCACATTGGCCGCTCTTCTCTCTGAAACGGTTGTACTTATCGTATGCAAAGCTATGTCGCGTGCTGCGGTATGCGGAGACAATAAAATCACCATAGTAGAACACAGATGAAGCTTCTAAGATGATGTAATAGCCAGTAAGAAGTAGTACAATTCAAGTTTTAGGTATCGATTATTGACTTTTTAGCTGGCTTTGGTGCCTTGGACATGAGCTAGGACCTTAAGATTCTGCATTAAAGGAGGACTAGCAGCCGCGTTGCACGGGAGAATGTGAAATGTGTTCATATGTAGTAGAAACCTGAGAAATGCGTCCATTTTCGTCATTTGTTATCGAATCGACTTAAAGCCCGATCGTCAAATTCGCCCCTCTTTTCTCTGAACCGGTTGTACTTATCGTCTGCAAAGCTATGTCGCGTGCTGCGGTATGCGAAGACAATAAAATCACCATAGTAGAACACAGATGAAGCTTCTAAGTTGATATAATAGCCAGTAAGAAATAGTACACTTCAAGTTTTAGGTATCGATTATTGACTTTTTAGCTGGCTTTGGTGCCTTGGACATGAGCTAGGACCTTAAGATTATGCATCAAAAGGAGGACTAGCAGCCGAGTTGCACGGGAGAATGTGAAAAGTGTTCATATGTAGTAAAAACCTGAGAAATCCGTCCGTTTTCGTCATTTGTTATCGAATCGACTTAAAGCCAGATCGTCAAATTGGCCCCTCTTTTCTCTGAAACGGTTGTACTTATCGTCTGCAAAGCTATGTCGCGTGCTGTGGTATGCGGAGACAATAAAATCACCATAGTGGAACACAGATGTAGCTTCTAAGTTGATATAATAGCCAGTAAGAAGTAGTACACTTCAAGTTTTAGGTATCGATTATTGACTTTTTAGCTGGCTTTGGTGCCTTGGACATGAGCTAGGACCTTAAGATTCTGCATCAAAAGGAGGACTAGCAGCCGAGTTGCACGGGAGAATGTGAAAAGTGTTCATATGTAGTAAAAACCTGAGAAATCCGTCCGTTTTCGTCATTTGTTATCGAATCGACTTAATGACAAGATCGTCACATTGGCCGCTCTTTTCTCTGAAGCGGTTGTACTTATCGTCTGCAAAGCTATGTCGCGTGCTGCGGTATGCGGAGACAATAAAATCACCATAGTAGAACACAGATGAAGCTTCTAAGTTGATATAATAGCCAGTAAGAAGTAGTACAGCTCAAGTTTTAGGTATCGATTATTGACTTTTTAGCTGGCTTTCGTGCCTTGGACATGAGCTAGGACCTTAAGATTCTGCATCAAAAGGAGGACAAGCAGCCGAGTTGCACGGGAGAATGTGAAAAGTGTTCATATGTAGTAAAAACCTGAGAAATCCGTCCGTTTTCGTCATTTGTTATCGAATCGACTTAAAGCCAGATCGTCACATTGGCCGCTCTTCTCTCTGAAACGGTTGTACTTATCGTCTGGAAAGCTATGTCGCGTGCTGCGGTATGCGGAGACACTAAAAGCACCATAGTAGAACACAGATGAAGCTTCTAATATGATGTAGTAGCCAGTAAGAAGTAGTACAATTCAAGTTTTATGTATCGATTATTGACTTTTTAGCTGGCTTTGGTGATCTGGACATGAGCTAGGACCTTAAGATTCTGCATGAAAGGAGGACTAGCAGCCGAGTTGCACGGGAGAATGTGAAAAGTGTTCATATGTAGTAAAAACCTGAGAAATCCGTCCGTTTTCGTCATTTGTTATCGAATCGACTTAATGCCAGAACGTCACATTGGCCGCTCCTCTAACTGAAACGGTTGTACTTATCGTCCTCAAAGCTATGTCGCGTGCTGCGGTATGCGGAGACACTAAAAGCACCATAGTAGAACACAGATGAAGCTTCTAAGTTGATGTAATAGCCAGTAAGAAGTAGTACAATACAAGTTTTAGGTATCGATTATTGACTTTTTAGCTGGCTTTGGAGCCTTGGACATGAGCTAGGACCTTAAGATTCTGCATCAAAAGGAGGACTAGCAGCCGAGTTGCACGGGAGAATGTGAAAAGTGTTCATATGTAGTAAAAACCTGAGAAATCCGTCCGTTTTCGTCATTTGTTATCGAATCGACTTAAAGCCAGATCGTCACATTGGCCGCTCTTCTCTCTGAAACGGTTGTACTTATCGTCTGCAAAGCTATGTCGCGTTCTGCGGTATGCGGAGACAATAAAATCACCATAGTAGAACACAGATGAAGCTTCTAAGTTGATATAATAGCCAGTAAGAAGTAGTACAATACAAGTTTTAGGTATCGATTATTGACTTTTTAGCTGGCTTTGGAGCCTTGGACATGAGCTAGGACCTTAAGATTCTGCATCAAAAGGAGGACTAGCAGCCGAGTTGCACGGGAGAATGTGAAAAGTGTTCATATGTAGTAAAAACCTTAGAAATCTGTCCGTTTTCGTCATTTGCTATCGAATCGACTTAAAGCCAGATCGTCAAATAGGCCCCTCTTTTCTCTGAAACGTTTGTACTTATCGTCTGCAAAGCTATGTCGCGTGCTGCGGTATGCGGAGACAATAAAATCACCGTAGTAGAACACAGATGAAGCTTCTAAGTTGATATAATAGCCAGTAAGAAGTATACACTTAAAGTTTTAGGTATCGATTATTGACTTTTTAGCTGGCTTTGGTGCATTGGACATGAGCTAGGACCTTAAGATTCTGCATCAAAAGGAGGACTAGCAGCCGAGTTGGACGGGAGAATGTGAAAAGTGTTCATATGTAGTAAAAACCTGAGAAATCCGTCCGTTTTCGTCATTTGTTATGGAATCGACTTAAAGCCAGATCGTCACATTGGCCGCTCTTCTCTCTGAAACGGTTGTACTTACCGTCTGGAAAGCTATGTCGCGTGCTGCGGTATGCGGAGACACTAAAAGCACCATAGTAGAACACAGATGAAGCTTCTAATATGATGTAATAGCCAGTAAGAAGTAGTACAATTCAAGTTTTATGTATCGATTATTGACTTTTTAGCTGGCTTTGGTGATCTGGACATGAGCTAGGACCTTAAGATTCTGCATGAAAGGAGGACTAGCAGCCGAGTTGCACGGGAGAATGTGAAAAGTGTTCATATGTAGTAAAAACCTGAGAAATCCGTCCGTTTTCGTCATTTGTTATCGAATCGACTTAATGCCAGAACGTCACATTGGCCGCTCCTCTAACTGAAACGGTTGTACTTATCGTCCTCAAAGCTATGTCGCGTGCTGCGGTATGCGGAGACACAAAAAGCACCATAGTAGAACACAGATGAAGCTTCTAAGTTGATGTAATAGCCAGTAAGAAGTAGTACAATTCAAGTTTTAGGTATTGATTATTGACTTTTTAGCTGGCTTTGGTGCTCTGGACATGAGCTAGGACCTTAAGATTCTGCATGAAAGGAGGACTAGCAGCCGCGTTGCACGGGAGAATGTGAAATGTGTTCATATGTAAGAGAAACCTGAGAAATACGTCCGTTTTCGTCATTTGTTATCGAATCGACTTAAAGCCCGATCGTCACACTGGCCGCTCTTCTCTCTGAAACTGTTGTACTTATCATATGCAAAGCTATGTCGCGTGCTGCGGTATGCGGAGACAATAAAATCACCATAGTAGAACACAGATGAAGCTTCTAAGATGATGTAATAGCCAGTAAGAAGTAGTACAATTCAAGTTTTAGGTATCGATTATTGACTTTTTAGCTGGCTTTGGTGCCTTGGACATGAGCTAGGACCTTAAGATTCTGCATTAAAGGAGGACTAGCTGCCGCGTTGCACGGGAGAATGTGAAATGTGTTCATATGTAGTAGAAACCTGAGAAATGCGTCCATTTTCGTCATTTGTTATCGAATCGACTTAAAGCCCGATCGTCAAATTCGCCCCTCTTTTCTCTGAACCGGTTGTACTTATCGTCTGCAAAGCTATGTCGCGTGCTGCGGTATGCGAAGACAATAAAATCACCATAGTAGAACACAGATGAAGCTTCTAAGTTGATATAATAGCCAGTAAGAAATAGTACACTTCAAGTTTTAGGTATCGATTATTGACTTTTTAGCTGGCTTTGGTGCCTTGGACATGAGCTAGGACCTTAAGATTATGCATCAAAAGGAGGACTAGCAGCCGAGTTGCACGGGAGAATGTGAAAAGTGTTCATATGTAGTAAAAACCGGAGAAATCCGTCCGTTTTCGTCATTTGTTATCGAATCGACTTAAAGCCAGATCGTCAAATTGGCCCCTCTTTTCTCTGAAACGGTTGTACTTATCGTCTGCAAAGCTATGTCGCGTGCTGCGGTATGCGGAGACAATAAAATCACCATAGTGGAACACAGATGTAGCTTCTAAGTTGATATAATAGCCAGTAAGAAGTAGTACACTTCAAGTTTTAGGTATCGATTATTGACTTTTTAGCTGGCTTTGGTGCCTTGGACATGAGCTAGGACCTTAAGATTCTGCATCAAAAGGAGGACTAGCAGCCGAGTTGCACGGGAGAATGTGAAAAGTGTTCATATGTAGTAAAAACCTGAGAAATCCGTCCGTTTTCGTCATTTGTTATCGAATCGACTTAAAGCCAGATCGTCACATTGGCCGCTCTTCTCTCTGAAACGGTTGTACTTATCGTCTGGAAAGCTATGTCGCGTGCTGCGGTATGCGGAGACACTAAAAGCACCATAGTAGAACACAGATGAAGCTTCTAAGATGATGTAATAGCCAGTAAGAAGTAGTACAATTCAAGTTTTAGGTATCGATTATTGACTTTTTAGCTGGCTTTGGTGATCTGGACATGAGCTAGGACCTTAAGATTCTGCATGAAAGGAGGACTAGCAGCCGAGTGGCACGGGAGAATGTGAAAAGTGTTCAGATGTAGTAAAATCCTGAGAAATCCGTCCGTTTTCGTCATTTGTTATCGAATCGACTTAATGCCAGAACGTCACATTGGCCGCTCCTCTCTCTGAAACGGTTGTACTTATCGTCCTCAAAGCTATGTCGCGTGCTGCGGTATGCGGAGACACTAAAAGCACCATAGTAGAACACAGATGAAGCTTCTAAGTTGATGTAATAGCCAGTAAGAAGTAGTACAATTCAAGTTTTAGGTATTGATTATTGACTTTTTAGCTGGCTTTGGTGCTCTGGACATGAGCTAGGACCTTAAGATTCTGCATGAAAGGAGGACTAGCAGCCGCGTTGCACAGGAGAATGTGAAATGTGTTCATATGTAGTAGAAACCTGAGAAATACGTCCGTTTTCGTCATTTGTTATCGAATCGACTTAAAGCCCGATCGTCACATTGGCCGCTCTTCTCTCTGAAACGGTTGTACTTATCGTATGCAAAGCTATGTCGCGTGCTGCGGTATGCGGAGACAATAAAATCACCATAGTAGAACACAGATGAAGCTTCTAAGATGATGTAATAGCCAGTAAGAAGTAGTACAATTCAAGTTTTAGGTATCGATTATTGACTTTTTAGCTGGCTTTGGTGCCTTGGACATGAGCTAGGACCTTAAGATTCTGCATTAAAGGAGGACTAGCAGCCGCGTTGCACGGGAGAATGTGAAATGTGTTCATATGTAGTAGAAACCTGAGAAATGCGTCCATTTTCGTCATTTGTTATCGAATCGACTTAAAGCCCGATCGTCAAATTCGCCCCTCTTTTCTCTGAACCGGTTGTACTTATCGTCTGCAAAGCTATGTCGCGTGCTGCGGTATGCGAAGACAATAAAATCACCATAGTAGAACACAGATGAAGCTTCTAAGTTGATATAATAGCCAGTAAGAAATAGTACACTTCAAGTTTTAGGTATCGATTATTGACTTTTTAGCTGGCTTTGGTGCCTTGGACATGAGCTAGGACCTTAAGATTATGCATCAAAAGGAGGACTAGCAGCCGAGTTGCACGGGAGAATGTGAAAAGTGTTCATATGTAGTAAAAACCTGAGAAATCCGTCCGTTTTCGTCATTTGTTATCGAATCGACTTAAAGCCAGATCGTCAAATTGGCCCCTCTTTTCTCTGAAACGGTTGTACTTATCGTCTGCAAAGCTATGTCGCGTGCTGCGGTATGCGGAGACAATAAAATCACCATAGTGGAACACAGATGTAGCTTCTAAGTTGATATAATAGCCAGTAAGAAGTAGTACACTTCAAGTTTTAGGTATCGATTATTGACTTTTTAGCTGGCTTTGGTGCCTTGGACATGAGCTAGGACCTTAAGATTCTGCATCAAAAGGAGGACTAGCAGCCGAGTTGCCCAGGAGAATGTGAAAAGTGTTCATATGTAGTAAAAACCTGAGAAATCCGTCCGTTTTCGTCATTTGTTATCGAATCGACTTAAAGCCAGATCGTCACATTGGCCGCTCTTCTCTCTGAAACGGTTGTACTTATCGTCTGGAAAGCTATGTCGCGTGCTGCGGTATGCGGAGACACTAAAAGCACCATAGTAGAACACAGATGAAGCTTCTAAGATGATGTAATAGCCAGTAAGAAGTAGTACAATTCAAGTTTTAGGTATCGATTATTGACTTTTTAGCTGGCTTTGGTGATCTGGACATGAGCTAGGACCTTAAGATTCTGCATGAAAGGAGGACTAGCAGCCGAGTGGCACGGGAGAATGTGAAAAGTGTTCAGATGTAGTAAAAACCTAAAAAATCCGTCCGTTTTCGTCATTTGTTATCGAATCGACTTAATGCCAGAACGTCACATTGGCCGCTCCTCTCTCTGAAACGGTTGTACTTATCGTCCTCAAAGCTATGTCGCGTGCTGCGGTATGCGGAGACACTAAAAGCACCATAGTAGAACACAGATGAAGCTTCTAAGTTGGTGTAATAGCCAGTAAGAAGTAGTACAATTCAAGTTTTAGGTATCGATTATTGACTTTTTAGCTGGCTTTGGTGCCTTGGACAAGAGCTAGGATCTTGAGATTCTGCATGAAAGGAGGACTAGCAGCCGCGTTGCACGGGAGAATGTGAAATGTGTTCATATGTAGTAGAAACCTGAGAAATCCGTCCGTTTTCGTCATTTGTTATCGAATCGACTTAAAGCCAGATCGTCACATTGGCCGCTCTTCTCTCTGAAACGGTTGTACTTATCGTCTGCAAAGCTATGTCGCGTTCTGCGGTATGCGGAGACAATAAAATCACCATAGTAGAACACAGATGAAGCTTCCAAGTTGATATAATAGCCAGTAAGAAGTAGTACACTTCAAGTTTTAGGTATCGATTATTGACTTTTTAGCTGGCTTTGGAGCCTTGGACATGAGCTACGACCTTAAGATTCTGCATCAAAAGGAGGACTAGCAGCCGAGTTGCACAGGAGAATGTGAAAAGTGTTCATATGTAGTAAAAACCTTAGAAATCTGTCCGTTTTCGTCATTTGTTATCGAATCGACTTAAAGCCAGATCGTCAAATAGGCCCCTCTTTTCTCTGAAACGGTTGTACTTATCGTCTGCAAAGCTATGTCGCGTGCTGCGGTATGCGGAGACAATAAAGTCACCGTAGTAGAACACAGATGAAGCTTCTAAGTTGATATAATAGCCAGTAAGAAGTAGTACACTTAAAGTTTTAGGTATCGATTATTGACTTTTTAGCTGGCTTTGGTGCATTGGACATGAGCTAGGACCTTAAGATTCTGCATCAAAAGGAGGACTAGCAGCCGAGTTGGACGGGAGAATGTGAAAAGTGTTCATATGTTGTAAAAACCTGAGAAATCCGTACGTTTTCGTCATTTGTTATGGAATCGACTTAAAGCCAGATCGTCACATTGGCCGCTCTTCTCTCTGAAACGGTTGTACTTATCGTCTGGAAAGCTACGTCGCGTGCTGCGGTATGCGGAGACACTAAAAGCACCATAGTAGAACACAGATGAAGCTTCTAATATGATGTAATAGCCAGTAAGAAGTAGTACAATTCAAGTTTTATGTATCGATTATTGACTTTTTAGCTGGCTTTGGTGATCTGGACATGAGCTAGGACCTTAAGATTCTGCATGAAAGGAGGACTAGCAGCCGCGTTGCACGGGAGAATGTGAAATGTGTTCATATGTAGTAGAAACCTGAGAAATACGTCCGTTTTCGTCATTTGTTATCGAATCGACTTAAAGCCCGATCGTCACATTGGCCGCTCTTCTCTCTGAAACGGTTGTACTTATCGTATGCAAAGCTATGTCGCGTGCTGCGGTATGCGGAGACAATAAAATCACCATAGTAGAACACAGATGAAGCTTCTAAGATGATGTAATAGCCAGTAAGAAGTAGTACAATTCAAGTTTTAGGTATCGATTATTGACTTTTTAGCTGGCTTTGGTGCATTGGACATGAGCTAGGACCTTAAGATTCTGCATTAAAGGAGGACTAGCAGCCGCGTTGCACGGGAGAATGTGAAATGTGTTCATATGTAGTAGAAACCTGAGAAATGCGTCCATTTTCGTCATTTGTTATCGAATCGACTTAAAGCCCGATCGTCAAATTCGCCCCTCTTTTCTCTGAACCGGTTGTACTTATCGTCTGCAAAGCTATGTCGCGTGCTGCGGTATGCGAAGACAATAAAATCACCATAGTAGAACACAGATGAAGCTTCTAAGTTGATATAATAGCCAGTAAGAAATAGTACACTTCAAGTTTTAGGTATCGATTATTGACTTTTTAGCTGGCTTTGGTGCCTTGGACATGAGCTAGGACCTTAAGATTCTGCATCAAAAGGAGGACTAGCAGCCGAGTAGCACGGGAGAATGGTAAAAGTGTTCATATGTAGTAAAAACCTGAGAAATCCGTCCGTTTTCGTCATTTGTTATCGAATCGACTTAAAGCCAGATCGTCACTTGGCTGCTCTTCTCTCTGAAACGGTTCTACTTATCGTCTGCAAAGCTATGTCGCATGCTGCGGTATGCGGAGACACTAAAAGCACCATAGTAGAACACAGATGAAGCTTCTAAGTTGATGTAATAGCCAGTAAGAAGTAGTACAATTCAAGTTTAAGGTACTGATTATTTACTTTTTAGCTGGCTTTGGTGCCTTGGACATGAGCTAGGACCTTAAGATTCTGCATGAAAGGAGGACTAGCAGCCGAGCTGCACGGGAGAATGTGAAAAGTGTTCATATGTAGTAAAAACCTGAGAAATCTGTCCGTTTTCGTCATTTGTTATCGAATCGACTTAAAGCCAGATCGTCAAATTGGCCCCTCCTTTCTCTGAAATGGTTGTACTTATCGTCTGCAGAGCTATGTCGCGTGCTGCGGTATGCGGAGACAATATAATCACCATAGTAGAACACAGATGAAACTTCTAAGTTGATATAATAGAAAGTAAGAAGTAGTACACTTCAAGTTTTAGGTATCGATTATTGACTTTTTAGCTGGCTTTGGTGCCTTGGACATGAGCTAGGACCTTAAGATTCTGCATCAAAAGGAGGACTAGCAGCCGAGTTGCACGGGAGAATGTGAAAAGTGTTCATATGTAGTAAAAACCTGAGAAATCCGTCCGTTTTCGTCATTTGTTATCGAATCGACTTAAAGCCAGATCGTCACATTGGCCGCTCTTCTCTCTGAAACGGTTGTACTTATCGTCTGGAAAGCTATGTCGCGTGCTGCGGTATGCGGAGACACTAAAAGCACCATAGTAGAACACAGATGAAGCTTCTAAGATGATGTAATAGCCAGTAAGAAGTAGTATAATTCAAGTTTTAGGTATCGATTATTGACTTTTTAGCTGGCTTTGGTGATCTGGACATGAGCTAGGACCTTAAGATTCTGCATGAAAGGAGGACTAGCAGCCTAGTTGCACGGGAGAATGTGAAAAGTGTCCATATGTAGCAGAAACCTGAGAAATCCGTCCGTTTTCGTCATTTGTTATCGAATCGGCTTAATGCCAGAACGTCACATTGGCCGCTCCTCTCTCTGAAACGGTTATACTTATCGTCCTCAAAGCTATGTCGCGTGCTGCGGTATGCGGAGACACTAAAAGCACCATAGTAGAACACAGATGTAGCTTCTAAGTTGATGTAATAGCCAGTAAGAAGGAGTACAATTCAAGTTTTAGGTATCGATTATTGACTTTTTAGCTGGCTTTGGTGCCTTGGACATGAGCTAGGACCTTAAGATTCTGCATTAAAGGAGGACTAGCAGCCGCGTTGCACGGGAGAATGTGAAATGTGTTGATATGTAGTAGAAACCTGAGATATCCGTCCGTTTTCGTCATTTGTTATCGAATCGACTTAAAGCCCGATCGTAACATTGGCCGCTCTTCGCTCTGAAACGGTTGTACTTATCGTCTGCAAAGCTATGTCGCGTTCTGCGGTATGCGGAGACAATAAAATCACCATAGTAGAACACAAATGTAGCTTCTAAGTTGATATAATAGCCAGTAAGAAGTAGTACACTTCAAGTTTTAGGTATCGATTATTGACTTTTTAGCTGGCTTTGGTGATCTGGACATGAGCTAGGACCTTAAGATTATGCATCAAAAGGAGGACTAGCAGCCGAGTTGCACGGGAGAATGTGAAAAGTGTTCATATGTAGTAAAAACCTGCGAAATCCGTCCGCTTTCGTCATTTGTTATCGAATCGACTTTAAGCCAGATCGTCAAATTGGCCCCTCTTTTCTCTGAAACGGTTGTACTTATCATCTGCAAAGCTATGTCGCGTGCTGCGGTATGCGGAGACAATAAAATCACCATAGTGGAACACAGATGTAGCTTCTAAGTTGATATAATAGCCAGTAAGAAGTAGTACACTTCAAGTTTTAGGTGTCGATTATTGACTTTTTAGCTGGCTTTGGTGCCTTGGACATGAGCTAGGACCTTAAGATTCTGCATCAAAAGGAGGACTAGCAGCCGAGTTGCACGGGAGAATGTGAAAAGTGTTCATATGTAGTAAAAACCTGAGAAATCCGTCCGTTTTCGTCATTTGTTATCGAATCGACTTAAAGCCAGATCGTCACATTGGCCGCTCTTCTCTCTGAAACGGTTGTACTTATCGTCTGGAAAGCTATGTCGCGTGCTGCGGTATGCGGAGACACTAAAAGCACCATAGTAGAACACAGATGAAGCTTCTAAGATGATGCAATAGCCAGTAAGAAGTAGTACAATTCAAGTTTTAGGTATCGATTATTGACTTTTTAGCTGGCTTTGGTGATCTGGACATGAGCTAGGACCTTAAGATTCTGCATGAAAGGAGGACTAGCAGCCGAGTGGCACGGGAGAATGTGAAAAGTGTTCAGATGTAGTAAAAACCTGAGAAATCCGTCCGTTTTCGTCATTTGTTATCGAATCGACTTAATGCCAGAACGTCACATTGGCCGCTCCTCTCTCTGAAACGGTTGTACTTATCGTCCTCAAAGCTATGTCGCGTTCTGCGGTATGCGGAGACACTAAAAGCACCATAGTAGAACACAGATGAAGCTTCTAAGTTGATGTAATAGCCAGTAAGAAGTAGTACAATTCAAGTTTTAGGTATCGATTATTGACTTTTTAGCTGGCTTTGGTGCCTTGGACATGAGCTGGGATCTTGAGATTCTGCATGAAAGGAGGACTAGCAGCCGCGTTGCACGGGAGAATGTGAAATGTGTTCATATGTAGTAGAAACCTGAGAAATCCGTCCGTTTTCGTCATTTGTTATCGAATCGACTCAAAGCCAGATCGCCACATTGGCCGCTCTTCTCTCTGAAACGGTTGTACTTATCGTCTGCAAAGCTATGTCGCGTTCTGCGGTATGCGGAGACAATAAAATCACCATAGTAGAACACAGATGAAGCTTCTAAGTTGATATAATAGCCAGTAAGAAGTAGTACAGTTCAAGTTTTAGGTATCGATTATTGACTTTTTAGCTGGCTTTCGTGCCTTGGACATGAGCTAGGACCTTTAGATTCTGCATCAAAAGGGGGACAAGCAGCCGAGTTGCACGGGAGAATGTGAAAAGTGTTCATATGTAGTAAAAACCTGAGAAATCCGTCCGTTTTCGTCATTTGTTATCGAATCGACTTAAAGCCAGATCGTCACTTGGCTGCTCTTCTCTCTGAAACGGTTCTACTTATCGTCTGCAAAGCTATGTCGCATGCTGCGGTATGCGGAGACACTAAAAGCACCATAGTAGAACACAGATGAAGCTTCTAAGTTGATGTAATAGCCAGTAAGAAGTAGTACAATTCAAGTTTAAGGTACTGATTATTTACTTTTTAGCTGGCTTTGGTGCCTTGGACATGAGCTAGGACCTTAAGATTCTGCATGAAAGGAGGACTAGCAGCCGAGCTGCACGGGAGAATGTGAAAAGTGTTCATATGTAGTAAAAACCTGAGAAATCCGTCCCTTTTCGTCATTTGTTATCGAATCGACTTAAAGCCAGATCGTCAAATTGGCCCCTCCTTTCTCTGAAACGGTTGTACTTATCGTCTGCAGAGCTATGTCGCGTGCTGCGGTATGCGGAGACAATAAAATCACCATAGTAGAACACAGATGAAGCTTCTAAGTTGATATAATAGAAAGTAAGAAGTAGTACACTTCAAGGTTTAGGTATCGATTATTGACTTTTTAGCTGGCTTTGGTGCCTTGGACATGAGCTAGGACCTTAAGGTTCTGCATCAAAAGGAGGACTAGCAGCCGAGTTGCACGGGAGAATGTGAAAAGTGTTCATATGTAGTAAAAACCTGCGAAATCCGTCCGTTTTCGTCATTTGTTATCGAATCGACTTAAAGCCAGATCGTCAAATTGGCCCCTCTTTTCTCTGAAACGGTTGTACTTATCATCTGCAAAGCTATGTCGCGTGCTGCGGTATGCGGAGACAATAAAATCACCATAGTGGAACACAGATGTAGCTTCTAAGTTGATATAATAGCCAGTAAGAAGTAGTACACTTCAAGTTTTAGGTGTCGATTATTGACTTTTTAGCTGGCTTTGGTGCCTTGGACATGAGCTAGGACCTTAAGATTCTGCATCAAAAGGAGGACTAGCAGCCGAGTTGCACGGGAGAATGTGAAAAGTGTTCATATGTAGTAAAAACCTGAGAAATCCGTCCGTTTTCGTCATTTGTTATCGAATCGACTTAAAGCCAGATCGTCACATTGGCCGCTCTTCTCTCTGAAACGGTTGTACTTATCGTCTGGAAAGCTATGTCGCGTGCTGCGGTATGCGGAGACACTAAAAGCACCATAGTAGAACACAGATGAAGCTTCTAAGATGATGCAATAGCCAGTAAGAAGTAGTACAATTCAAGTTTTAGGTATCGATTATTGACTTTTTAGCTGGCTTTGGTGATCTGGACATGAGCTAGGACCTTAAGATTCTGCATGAAAGGAGGACTAGCAGCCGAGTGGCACGGGAGAATGTGAAAAGTGTTCAGATGTAGTAAAAACCTGAGAAATCCGTCCATTTTCGTCATTTGTTATCGAATCGACTTAATGCCAGAACGTCACATTGGCCGCTCCTCTCTCTGAAACGGTTGTACTTATCGTCCTCAAAGCTATGTCGCGTTCTGCGGTATGCGGAGACACTAAAAGCACCATAGTAGAACACAGATGAAGCTTCTAAGTTGATGTAATAGCCAGTAAGAAGTAGTACAATTCAAGTTTTAGGTATCGATTATTGACTTTTTAGCTGGCTTTGGTGCCTTGGACATGAGCTGGGATCTTGAGATTCTGCATGAAAGGAGGACTAGCAGCCGCGTTGCACGGGAGAATGTGAAATGTGTTCATATGTAGTAGAAACCTGAGAAATCCGTCCGTTTTCGTCATTTGTTATCGAATCGACTCAAAGCCAGATCGCCACATTGGCCGCTCTTCTCTCTGAAACGGTTGTACTTATCGTCTGCAAAGCTATGTCGCGTTCTGCGGTATGCGGAGACAATAAAATCACCATAGTAGAACACAGATGAAGCTTCTAAGTTGATATAATAGCCAGTAAGAAGTAGTACAGTTCAAGTTTTAGGTATCGATTATTGACTTTTTAGCTGGCTTTCGTGCCTTGGACATGAGCTAGGACCTTTAGATTCTGCATCAAAAGGGGGACAAGCAGCCGAGTTGCACGGGAGAATGTGAAAAGTGTTCATATGTAGTAAAAACCTGAGAAATCCGTCCGTTTTCGTCATTTGTTATCGAATCGACTTAAAGCCAGATCGTCACTTGGCTGCTCTTCTCTCTGAAACGGTTCTACTTATCGTCTGCAAAGCTATGTCGCATGCTGCGGTATGCGGAGACACTAAAAGCACCATAGTAGAACACAGATGAAGCTTCTAAGTTGATGTAATAGCCAGTAAGAAGTAGTACAATTCAAGTTTAAGGTACTGATTATTTACTTTTTAGCTGGCTTTGGTGCCTTGGACATGAGCTAGGACCTTAAGATTCTGCATGAAAGGAGGACTAGCAGCCGAGCTGCACGGGAGAATGTGAAAAGTGTTCATATGTAGTAAAAACCTGAGAAATCTGTAGGTTTTCGTCATTTGTTATCGAATCGACTTAAAGCCAGATCGTCAAATTGGCCCCTCCTTTCTCTGAAACGGTTGTACTTATCGTCTGCAGAGCTATGTCGCGTGCTGCGGTATGCGGAGACAATAAAATCACCATAGTAGAACACAGATGAAGCTTCTAAGTTGATATAATAGAAAGTAAGAAGTAGTACACTTCAAGGTTTAGGTATCGATTATTGACTTTTTAGCTGGCTTTGGTGCCTTGGACATGAGCTAGGACCTTAAGGTTCTGCATCAAAAGGAGGACTAGCAGCCGAGTTGCACGGGAGAATGTGAAAAGTGTTCATATGTAGTAAAAACCTGAGAAATCCGTCCGTTTTCGTCATTTGTTATCGAATCGACTTAAAGCCAGATCGTCACATTGGCCGCTCTTCTCTCTGAAACGGTTGTACTTATCGTCTGGAAAGCTATGTCGCGTGCTGCGGTATGCGGAGACACTAAAAGCACCATAGTAGAACACAGATGAAGCTTCTAAGATGATGTAATAGCCAGTAAGAAGTAGTATAATTCAAGTTTTAGGTATCGATTATTGACTTTTTAGCTGGCTTTGGTGATCTGGACATGAGCTAGGACCTTAAGATTCTGCATGAAAGGAGGACTAGCAGCCTAGTTGCATGGGAGAATGTGAAAAGTGTCCATATGTTGTAAAAACCTGAGAAATCCGTCCGTTTTCGTCATTTGTTATCGAATCGGCTTAATGCCAGAACGTCACATTGGCCGCTCCTCTCTCTGAAACGGTTGTACTTATCGTCCTCAAAGCTATGTCGCGTGCTGCGGTATGCGGAGACACTAAAAGCACCATAGTAGAACACAGATGTAGCTTCTAAGTTGATGTAATAGCCAGTAAGAAGGAGTACAATTCAAGTTTTAGGTATCGATTATTGACTTTTTAGCTGGCTTTGGTGCCTTGGACATGAGCTAGGACCTTAAGATTCTGCATTAAAGGAGGACTAGCAGCCGCGTTGCACGGGAGAATGTGAAATGTGTTGATATGTAGTAGAAACCTGAGATATCCGTCCGTTTTCGTCATTTGTTATCGAATCGACTTAAAGCCCGATCGTAACATTGGCCGCTCTTCGCTCTGAAACGGTTGTACTTATCGTCTGCAAAGCTATGTCGCGTTCTGCGGTATGCGGAGACAATAAAATCACCATAGTAGAACACAAATGTAGCTTCTAAGTTGATATAATAGCCAGTAAGAAGTAGTACACTTCAAGTTTTAGGTATCGATTATTGACTTTTTAGCTGGCTTTGGTGCCTTGGACATGAGCTAGGACCTTAAGATTCTGCATCAAAAGGAGGACTAGCAGCCAAGTTGCATGGGAGAATGTGAAAAGTGTTCATATGTAGTAGAAACCTGAGAAATCCGTCCGTTTTCGTCATTTGTTATCGAATCGACTTAAAGCCAGATCGTCAAATTGGCCCCACTTTTCTCTGAAACGGTTGTACTTATCGTCTGCAAAGCTATGTCGCGTGCTGCGGTATGCGGAGACAATAAAATCACCATAGTAGAACACAGATGTAGCTTCTAAGTTGATATAATAGCCAGTAAGAAGTAGTACACTTCAAGTTTTAGGTATCGATTATTGACTTTTTAGCTGGCTTTGAAGCCTTGGACATGAGCTAGGACCTTAAGATTCTGCATCAAAAGGAGGACTAGCAGCCGAGTTGCACGGTAGAATGTGAAAAGTGTTCATATGTAGTAAAAACCTGAGAAATCCGTCCGTTTTCGTCATTTGTTATCGAATCGACTTAAAGCCAGATCGTCACATTGGCCGCTCTTCTCTCTGAAACGGTTGTACTTATCGTCTGGAAAGCTATGTCGCGTGCTGCGGTATGCGGAGACACTAAAAGCACCATAGTAGAACACAGATGAAGCTTCTAAGATGATGTAATAGCCAGTAAGAAGTAGTACAATTCAAGTTTTAGGTATCGATTATTGACTTTTTAGCTGGCTTTGGTTATCTGGACATGAGCTAGGACTTTAAGATTCTGCATGAAAGGAGGACTAGCAGCCGAGTTGCACGGGAGAATGTGAAAAGTGTTCAGATGTAGTAAAAACCTGAGAAATCCGTCCGTTTTCGTCATTTGTTATCGAATCGACTTAAAGCCTGATCGTCACATTGGCCGCTCCTCTCTCTGAAACGGTTGTACTTATCGTCCTCAAAGCTATGTCGCGTGCTGCGGTATGCGGAGACACTAAAAGCACCATAGTAGAACACAGATGAAGCTTCTAAGTTGATGTAATAGCCAGTAAGAAGTAGTGCAATTCAAGTTTTAGGTTTCGATTATTGACTTTTTAGCTGGCTTTGGTGCCTTGGACATGAGCTGGGACCTTAAGATTCTGCATTAAAGGAGGACTAGCAGCCGAGTTGCACGGGAGAATGTGAAATGTGTTCATATGTAGTAGAAACCTGAGAAATCCGTCCGTTTTCGTCATTTGTTATCGAATCGACTTAAAGCCAGATCGTCACATTGGCCGCTCTTCTCTCTGAAACGGTTGTACTTATCGTCTGCAAAGCTATGTCGCGTTCTGCGGTATGCGGAGACAATAAAATCACCATAGTAGAACACAGATGAAGCTTCTAAGTTGATATAATAGCCAGTAAGAAGTAGTACAATACAAGTTTTAGGTATCGATTATTGACTTTTTAGCTGTCTTTGGTGCCTTGGATATCAGCTAGGACCTTAAGATTCTGCATGAAAGGAGAAGTAGCAGCCGAGTTGCATGGGAGAATGTGAAAAGTGTTCATATGTAGTAAAACCCTGAGAAATCCGTCCGTTTTCGTCATTTGTTATCGAATCGACTTAAAGCCAGATCGTCAAATTGGCCCCTCTTTTCTCTGAAACGGTTGTACTTATCGTCTGGAAAGCTATGTCGCGTGCTGCGGTATGCGGAGACACTAAAAGCACCATAGTAGAACACAGATGAAGCTTCTAAGATGATGTAATAGCCAGTAAGAAGTAGTACAATTCAAGTTTTAGGTATCGATTATTGACTTTTTAGCTGGCTTTGGTTATCTGGACATGAGCTAGGACTTTAAGATTCTGCATGAAAGGAGGACTAGCAGCCGAGTTGCACGGGAGAATGTGAAAAGTGTTCAGATGTAGTAAAAACCTGAGAAATCCGTCCGTTTTCGTCATTTGTTATCGAATCGACTTAAAGCCTGATCGTCACATTGGCCGCTCCTCTCTCTGAAACGGTTGTACTTATCGTCCTCAAAGCTATGTCGCGTGCTGCGGTATGCGGAGACACTAAAAGCACCATAGTAGAACACAGATGAAGCTTCTAAGTTGATGTAATAGCCAGTAAGAAGTAGTGCAATTCAAGTTTTAGGTTTCGATTATTGACTTTTTAGCTGGCTTTGGTGCCTTGGACATGAGCTGGGACCTTAAGATTCTGCATTAAAGGAGGACTAGCAGCCGAGTTGCACGGGAGAATGTGAAATGTGTTCATATGTAGTAGAAACCTGAGAAATCCGTCCGTTTTCGTCATTTGTTATCGAATCGACTTAAAGCCAGATCGTCACATTGGCCGCTCTTCTCTCTGAAACGGTTGTACTTATCGTCTGCAAAGCTATGTCGCGTTCTGCGGTATGCGGAGACAATAAAATCACCATAGTAGAACACAGATGAAGCTTCTAAGTTGATATAATAGCCAGTAAGAAGTAGTACAATACAAGTTTTAGGTATCGATTATTGACTTTTTAGCTGTCTTTGGTGCCTTGGATATCAGCTAGGACCTTAAGATTCTGCATGAAAGGAGAAGTAGCAGCCGAGTTGCATGGGAGAATGTGAAAAGTGTTCATATGTAGTAAAACCCTGAGAAATCCGTCCGTTTTCGTCATTTGTTATCGAATCGACTTAAAGACCAGATCGTCAAATTGGCCCCTCTTTTCTCTGAAACGGTTGTACTTATCGTCTGCAAAGCTATGTCGCGTGCTGCGGTATGCGGAGACAATAAAATCACCATAGTAGAACACAGATGAAGCTTCTAAGTTGATATAATAGCCAGTAAGAAGTAGTACAGTTAAAGTTTTAGGTATCGATTATTGACTTTTTAGCTGGCTTTCGTGCCTTGGACATGAGCTAGGACCTTAAGATTCTGCATCAAAAGGAGGACAAGCAGCCGAGTTGCACGGGAGAATGTGAAAAGTGTTCATATGTAGTAAAAACCTGAGAAATCCGTCCGTTTTCGTCATTTGTTATCGAATCGACTTAAAGCCAGATCGTCACTTGGCTGCTCTTCTCTCTGAAACGGTTCTACTTATCGTCTGCAAAGCTATGTCGCATGCTGCGGTATGCGGAGACACTAAAAGCACCATAGTAGAACACAGATGAAGCTTCTAAGTTGATGTAATAGCCAGTAAGAAGTAGTACAATTCAAGTTTAAGGTACTGATTATTTACTTTTTAGCTGGCTTTGGTGCCTTGGACATGAGCTAGGACCTTAAGATTCTGCATGAAAGGAGGACTAGCAGCCGAGCTGCACGGGAGAATGTGAAAAGTGTTCATATGTAGTAAAAACCTGAGAAATCTGTCCGTTTTCGTCATTTGTTATCGAATCGACTTAAAGCCAGATCGTCAAATTGGCCCCTCCTCTCTCTGAAACGGTTGTACTTATCGTCTGCAGAGCTATGTCGCGTGCTGCGGTATGCGGAGACAATAAAATCACCATAGTAGAACACAGATGAAGCTTCTAAGTTGATATAATAGAAAGTAAGAAGTAGTACACTTCAAGTTTTAGGTATCGATTATTGACTTTTTAGCTGGCTTTGGTGCCTTGGACATGAGCTAGGACCTTAAGATTCTGCATCAAAAGGAGGACTAGCAGCCGAGTTGCACGGGAGAATGTGAAAAGTGTTCATATGTAGTAAAAACCTGAGAAATCCGTCCGTTTTCGTCATTTGTTATCGAATCGACTTAAAGCCAGATCGTCAAATTGGCCCCTCTTCTCTCTGAAACGGTTGTACTTATCGTCTGGAAAGCTATGTCGCGTGCTGCGGTATGCGGAGACACTAAAAGCACCATAGTAGAACACAGATGAAGCTTCTAAGATGATGTAATAGCCAGTAAGAAGTAGTATAATTCAAGTTTTAGGTATCGATTATTGACTTTTTAGCTGGCTTTGGTGATCTGGACAAGAGCTAGGACCTTAAGATTCTGCATGAAAGGAGGACTAGCAGCCTAGTTGCACGGGAGAATGTGAAAAGTGTCCATATGTAGTAAAAACCTGAGAAATCCGTCCGTTTTCGTCATTTGTTATCGAATCGGCTTAATGCCAGAACGTCACATTGGCCGCTCCTCTCTCTGAAACGGTTGTACTTATCGTCTGGAAAGCTATGTCGCGTGCTGCGGTATGCGGAGACACTAAAAGCACCATAGTAGAACACAGATGTAGCTTCTAAATTGATGTAATAGCCAGTAAGAAGGAGTACAATTCAAGTTTTAGGTATCGATTATTGACTTTTTAGCTGGCTTTGGTGCCTTGGACATGAGCTAGGACCTTAAGATTCTGCATTAAAGGAGGACTAGCAGCCGCGTTGCACGGGAGAATGTGAAATGTGTTGATATGTAGTAGAAACCTGAGATATCCGTCCGTTTTCGTCATTTGTTATCGAATCGACTTAAAGCCCGATCGTAACATTGGCCGCTCTTCGCTCTGAAACGGTTGTACTTATCGTCTGCAAAGCTATGTCGCGTTCTGCGGTATGCGGAGACAATAAAATCACCATAGTAGAACACAAATGTAGCTTCTAAGTTGATATAATAGCCAGTAAGAAGTAGTACACTTCAAGTTTTAGGTATCGATTATTGACTTTTTAGCTGGCTTTGGTGCCTTGGACATGAGCTAGGACCTTAAGATTCTGCATCAAAAGGAGGACTAGCAGCCGAGTTGCATGGGAGAATGTGAAAAGTGTTCATATGTAGTAAAAACCTGAGAAATCCGTCCGTTTTCGTCATTTGTTATCGAATCGACTTAAAGCCAGATCGTCAAATTGGCCCCACTTTTCTCTGAAACGGTTGTACTTATCGTCTGCAAAGCTATGTCGCGTGCTGCGGTATGCGGAGACAATAAAATCACCATAGTAGAACACAGATGTAGCTTCTAAGTTGATATAATAGCCAGTAAGAAGTAGTACACTTCAAGTTTTAGGTATCGATTATTGACTTTTTAGCTGGCTTTGAAGCCTTGGACATGAGCTAGGACCTTAAGATTCTGCATCAAAAGGAGGAATAGCAGCCGAGTTGCACGGTAGAATGTGAAAAGTGTTCATATGTAGTAAAAACCTGAGAAATCCGTCCGTTTTCGTCATTTGTTATCGAATCGACTTAAAACCAGATCGTCACATTGGCCGCTCTTCTCTCTGAAACGGTTGTACTTATCGTCTGGAAAGCTATGTCGCGTGCTGCGGTATGCGGAGACACTAAAAGCACCATAGTAGAACACAGATGAAGCTTCTAAGATGATGTAATAGCCAGTAAGAAGTAGTACAATTCAAGTTTTAGGTATCGATTATTGACTTTTTAGCTGGCTTTGGTTATCTGGACATGAGCTAGGACTTTAAGATTCTGCATGAAAGGAGGACTAGCAGCAGAGTTGCACGGGAGAATGTGAAAATTGTTCGTATGTAGTAAAAACCTGAGAAATCCGTCCGTTTTCGTCATTTGTTATCGAATCGATTTAAAGCCTGATCGTCACATTGGCCGCTCCTCTCTCTGAAACGGTTGTACTTATCGTCCTCAAAGCTATGTCGCGTGCTGCGGTATGCGGAGACACTAAAAGCACCATAGTAGAACACAGATGAAGCTTCTAAGTTGATGTAATAGCCAGTAAGAAGTAGTACAATTCAAGTTTTAGGTTTCGATTATTGACTTTTTAGCTGGCTTTGGTGCCTTGGACATGAGCTAGGACCTTAAGATGCTGCATTAAAGGAGGACTAGCAGCCGAGTTGCACGGGAGAATGTGAAATGTGTTCATATGTAGTAGAAACTTGAGAAATACGTCCGTTTTCGTCATTTGTTATCGAATCGACTTAAAGCCAGATCGTCACTTGGCTGCTCTTCTCTCTGAAACGGTTCTACTTATCGTCTGCAAAGCTATGTCGCATGCTGCGGTATGCGGAGACACTAAAAGCACCATAGTAGAACACAGATGAAGCTTCTAAGTTGATGTAATAGCCAGTAAGAAGTAGTACAATTCAAGTTTAAGGTACTGATTATTTACTTTTTAGCTGGCTTTGGTGCCTTGGACATGAGCTAGGACCTTAAGATTCTGCATGAAAGGAGGACTAGCAGCCGAGCTGCACGGGAGAATGTGAAAAGTGTTCATATGTAGTAAAAACCTGAGAAATCTGTCCGTTTTCGTCATTTGTTATCGAATCGACTTAAAGCCAGATCGTCAAATTGGCCCCTCATCCCTCTGAAACGGTTGTACTTATCGTCTGCAGAGCTATGTCGCGTGCTGCGGTATGCGGAGACAATAAATTCACCATAGTAGAACACAGATGAAGCTTCTAAGTTGATATAATAGAAAGTAAGAAGTAGTACACTTCAAATTTTTGGGTATCGATTATTGACTTTTTAGCTGGCTTTGGTGCCTTGGACATGAGCTAGGACCTTAAGATTCTGCATCAAAAGGAGGACTAGCAGCCGAGTTGCACGGGAGAATGTGAAAAGTGTTCATATGTAGTAAAAACCTGAGAAATCCGTCCGTTTTCGTCATTTGTTATCGAATCGACTTAAAGCCAGATCGTCACATTGGCCGCTCTTCTCTCTGAAACGGTTGTACTTATCGTCTGGAAAGCTATGTCGCGTGCTGCGGTATGCGGAGACACTAAAAGCACCATAGTAGAACACAGATGAAGCTTCTAAGATGATGTAATAGCCAGTAAGAAGTAGTATAATTCAAGTTTTAGGTATCGATTATTGACTTTTTAGCTGGCTTTGGTGATCTGGACATGAGCTAGGACCTTAAGATTCTGCATGAAAGGAGGACTAGCAGCCGAGTGGCACGGGAGAATGTGAAAAGTGTCCATATGTAGTAAAAACCTGAGAAATCCGTCCGTTTTCGTCATTTGTTATCGAATCGGCTTAATGCCAGAACGTCACATTGGCCGCTCCTCTCTCTGAAACGGTTGTACTTATCGTCTGGAAAGCTATGTCGCGTGCTGCGGTATGCGGAGACACTAAAAGCACCATAGTAGAACACAGATGTAGCTTCTAAATTGATGTAATAGCCAGTAAGAAGGAGTACAATTCAAGTTTTTGGTATCGATTATTGACTTTTTAGCTGGCTTTGGTGCCTTGGACATGAGCTAGGACCTTAAGATTCTGCATTAAAGGAGGATTAGCAGCCGCGTTGCACGGGAGGATGTGAAATGTGTTGATATGTAGTAGAAACCTGAGATATCCGTCCGTTTTCGTCATTTGTTATCGAATCGACTTAAAGCCCGATCGTAACATTGGCCGCTCTTCGCTCTGAAACGGTTGTACTTATCGTCTGCAAAGCTATGTCGCGTTCTGCGGTATGCGGAGACAATAAAATCACCATAGTAGAACACAAATGTAGCTTCTAAGTTGATATAATAGCCAGTAAGAAGTAGTACACTTCAAGTTTTAGGTATCGATTATTGACTTTTTAGCTGGCTTTGGTGCCTTGGACATGAGCTAGGACCTTAAGATTCTGCATCAAAAGGAGGACTAGCAGCCGAGTTGCATGGGAGAATGTGAAAAGTGTTCATATGTAGTAAAAACCTGAGAAATCCGTCCGTTTTCGTCATTTGTTATCGAATCGACTTAAAGCCAGATCGTCAAATTGGCCCCACTTTTCTCTGAAACGGTTGTACTTATCGTCTGCAAAGCTATGTCGCGTGCTGCGGTATGCGGAGACAATAAAATCACCATAGTAGAACACAGATGTAGCTTCTAAGTTGATATAATAGCCAGTAAGAAGTAGTACACTTCAAGTTTTAGGTATCGATTATTGACTTTTTAGCTGGCTTTGAAGCCTTGGACATGAGCTAGGACCTTAAGATTCTGCATCAAAAGGAGGACTAGCAGCCGAGTTGCACGGTAGAATGTGAAAAGTGTTCATATGTAGTAAAAACCTGAGAAATCCGTCCGTTTTCGTCATTTGTTATCGAATCGACTTAAAACCAGATCGTCACATTGGCCGCTCTTCTCTCTGAAACGGTTGTACTTATCGTCTGGAAAGCTATGTCGCGTGCTGCGGTATGCGGAGACACTAAAAGCACCATAGTAGAACACAGATGAAGCTTCTAAGATGATGTAATAGCCAGTAAGAAGTAGTACAATTCAAGTTTTAGGTATCGATTATTGACTTTTTAGCTGGCTTTGGTTATCTGGACATGAGCTAGGACTTTAAGATTCTGCATGAAAGGAGGACTAGCAGCCGAGTTGCACGGGAGAATGCGAAAAGTGTTCATATGTAGTAAAAACCTGAGAAATCCGTCCGTTTTCGTCATTTGTTATCGAATCAACATAAAGCCTGATCGTCACATTGGCCGCTCCTCTCTCTGAAACGGTTGTACTTATCGTCCTCAAAGCTATGTCGCGTGCTGCGGTATGCGGAGACACTAAAAGCACCATAGTAGAACACAGATGAAGCTTCTAAGTTGATGTAATAGCCAGTAAGAAGTAGTACAAAT
Organism: Schistocerca gregaria; assembly: GCF_023897955.1. NCBI lineage: Eukaryota > Metazoa > Arthropoda > Insecta > Orthoptera > Acrididae > Schistocerca > Schistocerca gregaria. Next base: position 582,418,363 of record NC_064925.1, read on the forward strand.
CAAGTTTTAGGTTTCGATTATTGACTTTTTAGCTGGCTTTGGTGCCTTGGACATGAGCTAGGACCTTAAGATTCTGCATTAAAGGAGGACTAGCAGCCGAGTTGCACGGGAGAATGTGAAATGTGTTCATATGTAGTAGAAACTTGAGAAATACGTCCGTTTTCGTCATTTGTTATCGAATCGACTTAAAGCCAGATCGTCACATTGGCCGCTCTTCTCTCTGAAACGGTTGTACTTATCGTCTGCAAAGCTATGTCGCGTGCTGCGGTATGCGGAGACAATAAAATCACCATAGTAAAACACAGATGAAGCTTCTAAGATGATGTAATAGCCAGTAAGAGGTAGTACAATTCAAGTTTTAGGTATCGATTATTGACTTTTTAGCTGGCTTTGGTGATCTGGACATGAGCTAGGACCTTAAGATTATGCATCAAAAGGAGGACTAGCAGCCGAGTTGCACGGGAGAATGTGAAAAGTGTTCATATGTAGTAAAAACCTGAGAAATCCGTCCGTTTTCGTCATTTGTTATCGAATCGACTTAAAGCCAGATCGTCAAATTGGCCCCTCTTTTCTCTGAAACGGTTGTACTTATCGTCTGCAAAGTTATGTCGCGTGCTGCGGTATGCGGAGACAATAAAATCACCATAGTGGAACACAGATGTAGCTTCTAAGTTGATATAATAGCCAGTAAGAAGTAGTACACTTCAAGTTTTAGGTATCGATTATTGACTTTTTAGCTGGCTTTGGTGCCTTGGACATGAGCTAGGACCTTAAGATTCTGCATCAAAAGGAGGACTAGCAGCCGAGTTGCACGGGAGAATGTGAAAAGTGTTCATATGTAGTAAAAACCTGAGAAATCCGTCCGTTTTCGTCATTTGTTATCGAATCGACTTAAAGCCAGATCGTCACATTGGCCGCTCTTCTCTCTGAAACGGTTGTACTTATCGTCTGGAAAGCTATGTCGCGTGCTGCGGTATGCGGAGACACTAAAAGCACCATAGTAGAACACAGATGAAGCTTCTAAGATGATGTAATAGCCAGTAAGAAGTAGTACAATTCAAGTTTTAGGTATCGATTATTGACTTTTTAGCTGGCTTTGGTGATCTGGACATGAGCTAGGACCTTAAGATTCTGCATGAAAGGAGGACTAGCAGCCGAGTGGCACGGGAGAATGTGAAAAGTGTTCAGATGTAGTAAAAACCTGAGAAATCCGTCCGTTTTCGTCATTTGTTATCGAATCGACTAAATGCCAGAACGTCACATTGCCGCTCCTCTCTCTGAAACGGTTGTACTTATCGTCCTCAAAGCTATGTCGCGTGCTGCGGTATGCGGAGACACTAAAAGCACCATAGTAGAACACAGATGAAGCTTCTAAGTTGATGTAATAGCCAGTAAGAAGTAGTACAATTCAAGTTTTAGGTATCGATTATTGACTTTTTAGCTGGCTTTTGTGCCTTGGACATGAGCTAGGATCTTGAGATTCTGCATGAAAGGAGGACTAGCAGCCGCGTTGCACGGGAGAATGTGAAATGTGTTCATATGTAGTAGAAACCTGAGAAATCCGTCCGTTTTCGTCATTTGTTATCGAATCGACTTAAAGCCAGATCGTCACATTGGCCGCTCTTCTCTCTGAAACGGTTGTACTTATCGTCTGCAAAGCTATGTCGCGTTCTGCGGTATGCGGAGACAATAAAATCACCATAGTAGAACACAGATGAAGCTTCTAAGTTGATATAATAGCCAGTAAGAAGTAGTACAATACAAGTTTTAGGTATCGATTATTGACTTTTTAGCTGGCTTTGGAGCCTTGGACATGAGCTAGGACCTTAAGTTTCTGCATCAAAAGGAGGACTAGCAGCCGAGTTGCACGGGAGAATGTGAAAAGTGTTCATATGTAGTAAAAACCTTAGAAATCTGTCCGTTTTCGTCATTTGTTATCGAATCGACTTAAAGCCAGATCGTCAAATAGGCCCCTCTTTTCTCTGAAACGGTTGTACTTATCGTCTGCAAAGCTATGTCGCGTGCTGCGGTATGCGGAGACAATAAAATCACCGTAGTAGAACACAGATGAAGCTTCTAAGTTGATATAATAGCCAGTAAGAAGTAGTACACTTAAAGTTTTAGGTATCGATTATTGACTTTTTAGCTGGCTTTGGTGCATTGGACATGAGCTAGGACCTTAAGATTCTGCATCAAAAGGAGGACTAGCAGCCGAGTTGGACGGGAGAATGTGAAAAGTGTTCATATGTAGTAAAAACCTGAGAAATCCGTCCGTTTTCGTCATTTGTTATGGAAGCGACTTAAAGCCAGATCGTCACATTGGCCGCTCTTCTCTCTGAAACGGTTGTACTTATCGTCTGGAAAGCTATGTCGCGTGCTGCGGTATGCGGAGACACTAAAAGCACCATAGTAGAACACAGATGAAGCTTCTAATATGATGTAATAGCCAGTAAGAAGTAGTACAATTCAAGTTTTATGTATCGATTATTGACTTTTTAGCTGGCTTTGGTGATCTGGACATGAGCTAGGACCTTAAGATTCTGCATGAAAGGAGGACTAGCAGCCGAGTTGCACGGGAGAATGTGAAAAGTGTTCATATGTAGTAAAAACCTGAGAAATCCGTCCGTTTTCGTCATTTGTTACCGAATCGACTTAATGCCAGAACGTCACATTGGCCGCTCCTCTAACTGAAACGGTTGTACTTATCGTCCTCAAAGCTATGTCGCGTGCTGCGGTATGCGGAGACACTAAAAGCACCATAGTAGAACACAGATGAAGCTTCTAAGTTGATTTAATAGCCAGTAAGAAGTAGTACAATTCAAGTTTTAGGTATTGATTATTGACTTTTTAGCTGGCTTTGGTGCTCTGGACATGAGCTAGGACCTTAAGATTCTGCATGAAAGGAGGACTAGCAGCCGCGTTGCACGGGAGAATGTGAAATGTGTTCATATGTAGTAGAAACCTGAGAAATACGTCCGTTTTCGTCATTTGTTATCGAATCGACTTAAAGCCCGATCGTCACATTGGCCGCTCTTCTCTCTGAAACGGTTGTACTTATCGTCTGCAAAGCTATGTCGCGTGCTGCGGTATGCGGAGACAATAAAATCACCATAGTAGAACACAGATGAAGCTTCTAAGATGATGTAATAGAAAGTAAGAAGTAGTACAATTCATGTTTTAGGTATCGATTATTGACTTTTTAGCTGGCTTTGGTGCCTTGGACATGAGCTAGGACCTTAAGATTCTGCATTAAAGGAGGACTAGCAGCCGCGTTGCACGGGAGAATGTGAAATGTGTTCATATGTAGTAGAAACCTGAGAAATGCGTCCATTTTCGTCATTTGTTATCGAATCGACTTAAAGCCCGATCGTCAAATTCGCCCCTCTTTTCCCTGAAACGGTTGTACTTATCGTCTGCAAAGCTATGTCGCGTGCTGCGGTATGCGGAGACAATAAAATCACCATAGTAGAACACAGATGAAGCTTCTAAGTTGATATAATAGCCAGTAAGAAGTAGTACAGTTCAAGTTTTACGTATCGATTATTGACTTTTTAGCTGGCTTTCGTGCCTTGGACATGAGCTAGGACCTTAAGATTCTGCATCAAAAGGAGGACAAGCAGCCGAGTTGCACGGGAGAATGTGAAAAGTGTTCATATGTAGTAAAAACCTGAGAAATCCGTCCGTTTTCGTCATTTGTTATCGAATCGACTTAAAGCCCGATCGTCACATTGGCCGCTCTTCTCTCTGAAACGGTTGTACTTATCGTATGCAAAGCTATGTCGCGTGCTGCGGTATGCGGAGACAATAAAATCACCATAGTAGAACACAGATGAAGCTTCTAAGATGATGTAATAGCCAGTAAGAAGTAGTACAATTCATGTTTTAGGTATCGATTATTGACTTTTTAGCTGGCTTTGGTGCCTTGGACATGAGCTAGGACCTTAAGATTCTGCATTAAAGGAGGACTAGCAGCCGCGTTGCACGGGAGAATGTGAAATGTGTTCATATGTAGTAGAAACCTGAGAAATGCGTCCATTTTCGTCATTTGTTATCGAATCGACTTAAAGCCCGATCGTCAAATTCGCCCCTCTTTTCTCTGAACCGGTTGTACTTATCGTCTGCAAAGCTATGTCGCGTGCTGCGGTATGCGGAGACACTAAAAGCACCATAGTAGAACACTGATGAAGCTTCTAAGTTGATGTAGTAGCCAGTAAGAAGTAGTACAATTCAAGTTTTAGGTATCGATTATTGACTTTTTAGCTGTCTTTGGTGCCTTGGACATGAGCTAGGACCTTAAGATTCTGCATGAAAGGAGAACTAGCAGCCGAGTTGCATGGGAGAATGTGAAAAGTGTTCATATGTAGTAAAAACCTGAGAAATCCGTCCGTTTTCGTCATTTGTTATCGAATCGACTTAAAACCAGATCGTCAAATTGGCCCCTCTTTTCTCTGAAACGGTTGTACTTATCGTCTGCAAAGCTATGTCGCGTGCTGCGGTATGCGGAGACAATAAAATCACCATAGTAGAACACAGATGAAGCTTCTAAGTTGATATAATAGCCAGTAAGAAGTAGTACAGTTCAAGTTTTAGGTATCGATTATTGACTTTTTAGCTGGTTTGGTGCCTTGGACATGAGCTAGGACCTTAAGAATCTGCATGAAAGGAGGACAAGCAGCCGAGTTGCACGGGAGAATGTGAAAAGTGTTCATATGTAGTAAAAACCTGAGAAATCCGTCCGTTTTCGTCATTTGTTATCGAATCGACTTAAAGCCAGATCGTCACATTGGCCGCTCTTCTCTCTGAAACGGTTGTACTTATCGTCTGGAAAGCTATGTCGCGTGCTGCGGTATGCGGAGACACTAAAAGCACCATAGTAGAACACAGATGAAGCTTCTAAGTTGATGTAGTAGCCAGTAAGAAGTAGTACAATTCAAGTTTTAGGTACTGATTATTTTTTTTTTAGCTGGCTTTGGTGACTTGGACATGAGCTAGGACCTTAAGATTTGCATGAAAGGAGGACTAGCAGCCGAGTTGCACGGGAGAATGTGAAAAGTGTTCATATGTAGTAAAAACCTGAGAAATCCGTCCGTTTTCGTCATTTGTTATCGAATCGACTTATAGCCAGATCGTCACATTGGCCGCTCTTCACTCTGAAACGGTTGTACTTATCGTCTGCAAAGCTATGTCGCGTGCTGCGGTATGCGGAGACACTAAAAGCTCCATAGTAGAACACAGATGAAGCTTCTAAGATGATGTAATAGCCAGTAAGAAGTAGTACAATTCAAGTTTTAGGTATCGATTATTGACTTTTTAGCAGGCTTTGGTGCCTTGGACATGAGCTAGGACCTTAAGATTCTGCATGAAAGGAGGACTAGCAGCCGAGTTGCACGCGAAAATGTGAAAAGTGTTCATATGTAGTAAAAACCTGAGAACTCCGTCCGTTTTCGTCATTTGTTATCGAATCGACTTAAAGCCAGATCGCCACATTGGCCGCTCTTCTCTCTGAAACGGTTGTACTTATCGTCCTCAAAGCTATGTCGCGTGCTGCGTTATGCGGAGACACTAAAATCACCATAGCAGAACACAGATGAAGCTTCTAAGTTGATGTAATAGCCAGTAGGAAGTAGTGCAATTCAAGTTTTAGGTATCGATTATGACTTCTTAGCTGGCTTTGGTGCCTTGGAATTGAGCTAGGACCTTAAGATTCTGCATGAAAGGAGGACTAGCAGCCGGGTTGCACGGAAGAATGTGAAAAGTGTTCATATGTAGTAAAAACCTGAGAAATCCGTCCGTTTTCGTCATTTGTTATCGAATCGACTTAAAGCCAGATCGTAACATTGGCCGCTCTTCTCTCTGAAACGGTTGTACTTATCGTCTGCAAAGCTATGTCGCGTGCTGCGGTATGCGGAGACACTAAAAGCACCATAGTAGAACACAGATGAAGCTTCTAATTTGATGTAATAGCCAGTAAGAAGTAGTACAATTCAAATTTTAGGTTCTGATTATTTACTTTATAGCTGGCTTTGGTGCCTTCGACTTGAGCTAGGACCTTAAGATTCTGCATGAAAGGAGGACTAGCAGCCGAGTTGCACTCGAGAATGTGAAAAGTGTTCATATGTAGTAAAAACCTGAGAAATCCGTCCGTTTTCGTCATTTGTTATCGAATCGACTTAAAGCCTGATCGTCACATTGGCCGCTCTTCTCTCTAAAACGGTTGTACTTATCGTCTGCAAAGCTATGTCGCGTGCTGCGGTATGCGGAGACACTAAAAGCACCATAGTAGAACACAGATGAAGCTTCTAAGTTGATGTAACAGCCAGTAAGAAGTAGTACAATTCAAGTTTTAGATATTGATTATTAACTTTTTAGCTGGCTTTGGTGCCTTGGACATGAGCTCGGACCTTAAGAATCTGCATGAAAGGAGGACTAGCAGCCGAGTTGCACGGGAGAATGTGAAAAGTGTTCATATGTAGTAAAAACCTGAGAAATCCGTCCGTTTTCGTCATTTGTTATCGAATCGACTTAAAGCCAGATCGTCACATTGGCCGCTCTTCTCTCTGAAACGGTTGTACTTATCGTCTGCAGAGCTATGTCTCGTGCTGCGGTATGCGGAGACACTAAAAGCACCACAGTAGAACACAGATGAAGATTCTAAGTTGACGTAATAGCCACTAAGAAGTAGTACAATTCGAGTTTAGGTATCGATTATTGACTTTTTAGCTGGTTTGGTGCCTTGGACATGAGCTAGGACCTTAAGAATCTGCATGAAAGGAGGACTAGCAGCCGAGTTGCACGGGAGAGTGTGGAAAGTGTTCATATGTAGTAAAAACCTGAGAAATCCGTCCGTTTTCGTCATTTGTTATCGAATCGACTTAAAGCCATATCGTCACATTTGCCGCTCTTCTCTCTGAAACGGTTGTACTTATCGTCTGCAAAGCTATGTCGCGTGCTGCGGTATGCGGAGACACTAAAATCACCATAGTAGAACACAGATGAAGCTTCTAAGTTGATGTAATAGCCAGTAAGAAGTAGTACAATTCAAGTAATAGGTATTGATTATTGACTTTTTAGCTGGCTTTGGTGCCTTGGACATGAGCTAGGACCTTAAGAATCTGCATGAAAGGAGGACTAGCAGCCGAGTTGCATGGGAGAATGTGAAAAGTGTTCATATGTAGTAAAAACCTGAGAAATCCGTTCGTTTTCGTCGTTTGTTATCGAATCGACTTAAAGCCTGATCGTCACATTGGCCGCTCTTCTCTCTGAAACGGTTGTACTTATCGTCTGCAGAGCTATGTCTCGTGCTGCGGTATGCGGAGACACTAAAAGCACCACAGTAGAACACAGATGAAGATTCTAAGTTGACGTAATAGCCACTAAGAAGTAGTACAATTCGAGTTTAGATATCGATTATTGACTTTTTAGCTGGCTTTGGTGCCTTGGACATGAGCTAGGACCTTAAGAATCTGCATGAAAGGAGGACTAGCAGCCGAGTTGCACGGGAGAGTGTGGAAAGTGTTCATATGTAGTAAAAACCTAAAAAATCCGTCCGTTTACGTCATTTGTTATCGAATCGACTTAAAGCCAGATCGTCACATTTGCCGCTCTTCTCTCTGAAACGGTTGTACTTATCGTCTGGAAAGCTATGTCGCGTGCTGCGGTATGCGGAGACACTAAAAGCACCATAGTAGAACACAGATGAAGCTTCTAAGTTGATGTAATAGCCAGTAAGAAGTAGTACAATTCAAGTAATACGTATTGATTATTGACTTTTTAGCTGGCTTTGGTGCCTTGGACATGAGCTAGGACCTTAAGAATCTGCATGAAAGGAGGACTAGCAGCCGAGTTGCATGGGAGAATGTGAAAAGTGTTCATATGTAGTAAAAACCTGAGAAATCCGTTCGTTTTCGTCGTTTGTTATCGAATCGACTTAAAGCCAGATCGTCACATTGGCCGCTCTTCTCTCTGAAACGGTTGTACTTATCGTCTGCAGAGCAATGTCGCGTGCTGCGGTATGCGGAGACACTAAAAGCACCATAGTAGAACACAGATGAAGATTCTAAGTTGACGTAATAGCCACTAAGAAGTAGTACAATTCAAGTTTTAGGTACCGATTATTGAATTTTTAGCTGGCTTTTTGTGCCTTGGACATGAGCTAGGACCTTACGAATTTGCATGAAAGGAGGACTAGCAGCCGAGTTGCACGGGCGAATGTGAGAAGTGTTCATATGTAGTAAAAACCTGAGAAATCCGACCGTTTTCGTCATTTGTTATCGAATCGACCTAAAGCCAGATCGTCACTTGGCCGCTCTTCTCTCTGGAACGGTTCTACTTATCGTCTGCAAAGCTATGTCGCGTGCTGCGGTATGCGGAGACACGAAAAGCACCATAGTAGAACACAGATGAAGCTTCTAAGTTGATGTAATAGCAAGTAAGAAGTAGTACAATTCAAGTTTTAGGTACTGATTATTGACTTTTTGGCTGGCTTTGGTGCCTTGGACATGAGCTAGGACCTTAAGATTCTGCATGAAAGGAGGACTAGCAGCCGAGTTGCACGGGAGAATGTGGAATGTATTCATATGTAGTAAAAACCTAGATATTCGCCCGTTATCGTCATTTGTTATCGAATCGACTTAAAGCCAGATCTTCACATTGGCCGCTCTTCTCTTTGAAACGGTTGTTCTTATCGTCTGCAAAGCTATGACGTCTGCTGCGGTATGCGGAGACACTAAAACCACCATAGTAAAACACAGATGAAGCTTCTAAGTTGATGTAATAGCCAGTAAGAAGTAGTACAACTCAAGTTTTAGGTATCGTTTATTGACTTTTTAGCTGGCTTTGGTGCCTTGGACATGAGCTAGGGCCTTGAGATTCTGCATGAAAGGAGGACTAGCAGCCGAGTTGCACGGGACAGTGTGAAAAGTGTTCATATGTAGTAAAAACCTGAGAAATCCGTCCGTTTTCGTAATTTGTTATCGAATCGACTTAAAGCCAGATCGTCACATTGGTCGCTCTTCTCTCTGAAACGGTTGCACTTATCGTCTGCAAAGCTATGTCGCGTGCTGCGGTATGCGGAGACACTAAAAGCACCATAGTAGAACACAGATGAAGCTTCTAAGTTGATGTAATAGCCAGTAAGAAGTAGTACAATACAAGTTTTAGGTACTGATTATTTACTTTATAGCTGGCTTTGGTGCCTTGGACATGAGCTAGGACCTTAAGATTCTGCATGAAAGGAGGACTAGCAGCCGAGTTGCACGGGAGAATGTGGAATGTATTCATATGTAGTAAAAACCTAGATATTCGCCCGTTATCGTCATTTGTTATCGAATCGACTTAAAGCCAGATCTTCACATTGGCCGCTCTTCTCTTTGAAACGGTTGTTCTTATCGTCTGCAAAGCTATGACGTCTGCTCCGGTATGCGGAGACACTAAATGCACCGTAGTAGAACACAGATGAAGCTTCTAAGTTGATGTAATAGCCAGTAAGAAGTAGTACAATTCAAGTTTTAGGTATTGATTATTGACTTTTTAGCTGGCTTTGGTGCCTTGGACATGAGCTAGGACCTTAAGATTCTGCATGAAAGGAGGACTAGCAGCCGAGTTGCACTCGAAAATGTGAAAAGTATCCATATGTAGTAAAAACCTGAGAAATCCGTCCGTTTTCGTCATTTGTTGTCGAATCGACTTAAAGCCAGATCGTCACATTGGCCGCTCTTCTCTCTGGAACCATTGTACTTATCGTCTGCAAAGCTATGTCGCGTGCTGCGGTATGCGGAGACACTAAAAACACCATAGTAGAACAGAGATGAAGCTTCTAAGTTGATGTAATAGCTAGTAAGAGGTAGTACAACTCAAGTTTTAGGTATTGATTATTGACTTTTTAGCTGTCTTTGGTGCCTTGGACATGAGCTAGGACCTTAAGAATCTGCATGAAAGGAGGACTAGCAGCCGAGTTGCATGGGAGAATGTGAAAAGTGTTCATATGTAGTAAACACCTGAGAAATCCGTCCGATTTCGTCATTTGTTATCGAATCGACTTAAAGCCAGATCGTCACATTGGCCGCTCTTCTCTGTGAAACGGTTGTACTTCTCGTCTGCAGAGCTATGTCGCGTGCTGCGGTATGCGGAGACACCAAAAGCACCACAGTAGAACAATGATGAAGATTCTAAGTTGACGTAATAGCCACTAAGAAGTAGTACAATTCAAGTTTTAGGTATCGATTATTGACTTTTTAGCTGGCTTTGGTGCCTTGGACATGAGCTAGGACCTTAAGAATCTGCATGAAAGGAGGACTAGCAGCCGAGTTGCACGGGAGAATGTGAAAAGTGTTCATATGTAGTAAAAACCTGAGAAATCCGTCCGTTTTCGTCATTTGTTATCGAATCAACTTAAAGCCAGATCGTCACATTTGCCGCTCTTCTCTCTGAAACGGTTGTACTTATCGTCTGCAAAGCTATGTCGCGTGCTGCGGTATGCGGAGACCCTAAAAGCACCATAGTAGAACACAGATGAAGCTTCTAAGTTGATGTAATAGCCAGTAAGAAGTAGTACAATTCAAGTTTTAGGTATTGATTATTGACTTTTTAGCTGGCTTTGGTGCCTTGGACATGAGCTAGGACCTTAAGTATCTGCATGAAAGGAGAACTAGCAGCCGAGTTGCACGGGAGAGTGTGAAAAGTGTTTATATGTAGTAAAAACCTGAGAAATCCGTCCGTTGTTGTCATTTGTTATCGAATCGACTTAAAGCCAGATCGTCACATTGGCCGCTCTTCTCTCTGAAACGGTTGTACGTATCGTCTACAAAGCTATGTCGCGTGCTGCGGTATGTGGAGACACTAAAAGCACCATAGTAGAACACAGATGAAGCTTCTAAGTTGATGTAATAGCCAGTAAGAAGTAGTACAATTCAAGTTTTAGGTATTGATTATTGACATTTTAGCTTACTTTGGTTCCTTGGACATGAGCTAGGACCTTAACATTCTGCATGAAAGGAGAACTAGCAGCCGAGTTGCACGGGAGAATGTGGAAAGTGTTCATATGTAGTAAAAACCTGAGAAATCCGTCCGTTTTCGAAATTTGTTATTGAATCGACTTAAAGCCAAATTGTCACATTGGCCGCTCTTATCTCTGAAACGGTTGTACTTATCGTCTGCAAAGCTATGTCTCGTGCTGCGGTATGTGGAGACACTAAAAGCACCATAGTAGAACACAGATGAAGCTTCTAAGTTGATGTAATAGCCAGTAAGAAGTAGTACAATTCAAGTTTTTGGTATCGATTTTTGACTTTTTAGCTGGCTTTGGTGCCTTGGACATGGGCTAGGACCTTAAGATTCTGCATGAAAGGAGGACTAGCAGCCGAGTTACACGGGAGAATGTGAAAAGTGTTCATATGCAGTAAAAACCCGAAAAATCCGTCCGTTTTCGTCATTTGTTATCGAATCGACTTAAAGCCAGATCGTCACATTGGCCGCACTTCTCTCTGAAATGGCTGTACTTATCGTCTGCAAAGCTATAACGTGTGCTGCGGTATGCGGAGACACTAAAGCCACCATAGTAAAACACAGATGAAGCATCTAATTTAATGTAATAGAAAGTAAGAAGTAGTACAATTCAAGTTTTAGGTATCGAGTATGGACTTTTTAGCTGGCTTTGGTGCCTTGGACATGAGCTAGGACCTTAAGAATCTGCATGAAAGGAGGACTAGCAGCCGAGTTGCACGGGAGAAAGTGAAAAGTTTTCATATGTAGTAAAAACCTGAGAAATTCGTCCGTTATCGTCATTTGTTATCGAATCGACTTAAAACCAGATCGTCACATTGGTCGCTCTTTTCTCTGAAACGATTGTACTTATCGTCTGCAAAGCTATGTCGCGTGCTGCGGTATGCGTAGACACTAAAAGCACCATAGTAGAACATAGATGGAGGTTCTAAGTTGATGTAATAGCCAGTAAGAAGTAGTACAATTCAAGTTTTAGGTATCTATTATTGACTTTTTAGCTGGCTTTGGTGCCTTGGACATGAGCTAGGACCTTAAGATTCAGCATGAAAGGAGGACTAGCAGCCGAGTTGCACGGGAGAATGTGAAAAGTGTTCATATGTAGTAAAATCCTGAGAAATCCGTCCGTTTTCGTCATTTGTTATCGAATCGACTTAAAGCCTGATCGTCACATTGGCCGCTCTTCTCTCTGGAACGGTTGTACTTATCGTCTGCAAAGCTATGTCGCGTGCTGCGGTATGCGGAGACACTAAATGCACCATAGTACAACACAGATGAAGCTTCTAAGTTGATGTAATAGCCAGTAAGAAGTAGTACAATTCAAGTTTTAGGTATCGATTATTGACTTTTTAGCTGGCTTTGGTGCCTTGGACATGAGCTAGGATCTTAAGATTCTGCATGAAAGGAGGACTGGCAGCCGAGTTGCACGGGAGAATGTGAAAAGTGTTCATATGCAGTAAAAACCCGAAAAATCCGTCCGTTTTCGTCATTTGTTATCGAATCGACTTAAAGCCAGATCGTCACATTGGTCACTCTTCTCTCTGAAACGGTTGTACTTATCGTCTGCAAAGCTATGTCGCGTGCTGCGGTATGCGGAGACACTAAAAGCACCATAGTAGAACACAGATGAAGCTTCTAAGTTGATGTAATAGCCAGTAAGAAGTAGTACAATTCAAGTTTTATGTATCGATTATTGGCTTTTTATCTCGCTTTGGCGCCTTGGACATGAGCTAGGACCTTAAGAATCTGCATGAAAGGAGGACTAGCAGCCGAGTTGCACGGGAGAAAGTGAAAAGTTTTCATATGTAGTAAAAACCTGAGAAATTCGTCCGTTATCGTCATTTGTTATCGAATCGACTTAAAACCAGATCGTCACATTGGTCGCTCTTTTCTCTGAAACGATTGTACTTATCGTCTGCAAAGCTATGTCGCGTGCTGCGGTATGCGTAGACACTAAAAGCACCATAGTAGAACACAGATGAAGCTTCTAAGTTGATGTAATAGCAAGTAAGAAGTAGTACAATTCCATATTTTGGTACTGATTATTGACTTTTTAGCTGGCTTTGGTGCCTTGGACATAAGCTAGGACCTTAAGATTCTGCATGAAAGGAGGACTAGCAGCCGAGTTGCACGGGAGAGTGTGACAAGTGTTCACATGGAGTAAAAACCTGAGAAATCCGTCCGTTTTCGTCATTTGTTATCGAATCGACTTAAAGCCACATCGTCACATTTGCCGCTCTTCTCTCTGAAACGGTTGTACTTATCGTCTGCAAAGCTATGTCGCGTGCTGCGGTATGCGGAGACACTAAAAGCACCATAGTAGAACACAGATGAAGCTTCTAAGTTGATTTAATAGCCAGTAAGAAGTAGTACAATTCAAGTTTTAGGTATCGATTATTGACTTTTTAGCTGGCTTTGGTGCCTTGGACATGAGCTAGGATCTTAAGATTCTGCATGAAAGGAGGACTGGCAGCCGAGTTGCACGGGAGAATGTGAAAAGTGTTCATATGCAGTAAAAACCCGAAAAATCCGTCCGTTTTCGTCATTTGTTATCGAATCGACTTAAAGCCAGATCGCCACATTGGCCGCTCTTCTCTCTGGAACCGTTGTACTTATCGTCTGCAAAGCTATGACGTGTGCTGCGGTATGCGGAGACACTAAAAGCACGATAGTAAAACACAGATGAAGCATCTAATTCAATGTAATAGAAAGTAAGAAGTAGTACAATTCAAGTTTTAGGTATCGATTATGGACTTTTTAGCTGGCTTTGGTGCCTTGGGCATGAGCTAGGACCTTAAGAATATGCATGAAAGGAGGACTAGCAGCCGAGTTGCACGGGAGAATGTGAAAAGTGTTCATATGTAGTAAAAACCTGAGAAATCCGTCGGTTTTCGACATCTGTTATCGAATCGACTTAAAGCCATATCGTCACATTGGTCGCTCTACTCTCTGAAACGATTGTACTTATCGTCTGCAAAGCTATGTCGCGTGCTGCGGTATGCGGGGACACTAAGTGCACCACAGTTGAACACAGAAGAAGGTTCTAAGTTGATGTAATAGCCAGTAAGAAGTAGTCCAATTCAAGTTTTAGGTTTCGATTATTGACTTTTTAGCGGGCTTTGGTGCCTTGGACATGAGCTAGGACCTTAAGATTCTGCATGAAAGGAGGACTAGCAGCCGAGTTGCACGGGAGAATGTGAAAAGTGTTCATATGTAGTAAAAACTTGAGAAATCCGTCCGTTTTCGTAATTTGTTATCGACTCGACTTAAAGACAGATCATCACATTGGCCGCTCTTCTCTCTGAAATCGTCGTAATTATCGTCTGCAAAGCTATGTCTCGTGCTCCGGAATGCGGAGACACTAAAAGCACCATAGTAGAAAACAGATGAAGCTTCTAAGTTGATGTAATAGCCAGTAATATATAGTACAATTCAAGTTTCAGGTATCGATTATTGACATTATAGCTGGCTCTGGAGCCTTGGACATGAGCTAGGACCTTAAGATTCTGCATGAAAGGAGGACTAGCAGCCGAGTAGCACGGGAGAATGTGGAATGTGTTCATATGTAGTAAAAACCTAGAAATCCGTCCGTTTTCGTCATTTGTTACCGAATCGACTTAAAGCCAGATCGTCACATTGGCCGCTCTTCTCTCTGAAACGGTTGTACTTATCGTCTGCAAAGCTACGTCGCGTGCTGCGATATGCGGAGACACTAAAAGCACCATAGTAGAACACAGATGAAGGTTCTAAGTTGATGTAATAGCCAGTAAGAAGTAGTAAAATTCAAGTTTTAGGTATCGATTATTGACTTTTTAGCTGGCTTTGGTGCCTTGGACATGAGCTAGGACCTTAAGATTCTGCATGAAAGGAGAACTACCACCCGAGTTGCACGGGAGAATTTGAAAAGTGTTCATATGTAGTAAAAACCTGAGAAATCCGTCCGTTTTCGTCATTTGTTATCGACTCAACTTAAAGCCAGATCATCACATTGTCCGCTCTTCTCTCTGAAACGGTCGTAATTATCGTCTGCAAAGCTATGTCTCGTGCTCCGGAATGCGGAGACACTAAAAGCACCATAGTAGAACACAGATGAAGCTTCTAAGTTGATGTAATAGCCAGTAAGATATAGTACAATTCAAGTTTTAGGTATCGATTATACTTTTTAGCTGGCTTTGGTGCCTTGGACATGAGCTAGGACCTTAAGATTCTGCATGAAAGGAGGACTAGCAGCCGAGTTGCACGGGAGAATGTGGAATGTGTTCATATGTAGTAAAAACCTAGAAATTCGTCCGTTTTCGTCATTTGTTATCGAATCGACTTAAAGCCAGATCGTCACATTGGCCGCTCTTCTCTCTGAAACGGTTGTACTTATCGTCTGCAAAGCTATGTCGCGTGCTGCGGTATGCGGAGACACTAAAAGGACCATAGTAGAACACAGATGAAGCCTCTAAGATGATGTAATTGCCAGTAAGAAGTAGTACAATTCAAGTTTTAGGTATCGATTATTGACTTTTTAGCTGGCTTTGGTGCCTTGGACTTGAGCTAGGACTTTAAGATTCTGCATGAAAGGAGGACTAGCAGCCGAGTTGCATGGGAGAGTGTGAAAAGTGTTCACATGTAGTAAAAACCTGAGAAATCCATCCGTTTTCGTCATTTGTTATCGAATCGACTTAAAGCCAGATCGTCACATTTGCCGCTCTTCACTATGAAACGGTTATACTTATCGTCTGCAAAGCTATGTCGCGTGCTGCGGTATGCGGAGACACTAAAAGCACCATAGTAGAACACAGATGAAGGTTCTAAGTTGATGTAATAGCCAGTAAGAAGTACTCCAATTCAAGTTTTAGGTATCCATTATTGTCTTTTTAGCTGGCTTTGGTGCCTTGGACATGAGCTAGGACCTTAAGATTCTGCATGAAAGGAGGACTAGCAGCCGAGTTGCACGGCAGAATGTGAAAAGTGTTCATATGTAGTAAAAACCTGAGAAATCCGTCCGTTTTCGTCATTTGTTATCGAATCGACTTAAAGCCAAATCGTCAAATTGGCCGCTCTTCTCTCTGGAACGGTTGTACTTATCGTCTGCAAAGCTATGTCGCGTGCTGCGGTATGCGGAGGCACTAAATGCACCATAGTAGAACACAGATGAAGCTTCTAAGTTGATGTAATAGCCAGTAAGAAGTAGTACAATTCAAGTTTTAATTAGTGATTTATGACTTTTTAGCTGGATTTGGTGCCTTGGACATGAGCTAGGACCTTAAGATTCTGCATGAAAGGAGGACTAGCAGCCGAGTTGCACGGGAGAATGTGAAAGTGTTCATATGTAGTAAAAACCTGAGAAATCCGTCCGTTTTCGTCATTTGTTATCGAATCGACTTAAAGCCAGATCGTCACATTGGCCGCTCTTCTCTCTGAAACGGTTGTACTTATCGTCTGCAAAGCTATGTCGCGTGCTGCGGTATGCGGAGACACAAAAAGCACCATAGTAGAACACAGATGAAGCTTCTAAGTTGATGTAATAGCCAGTAAGAAGTAGTACAATTCAAGTTTTATGTATCGATTATTGGCTTTTTATCTCGCTTTGGCGCCTTGGACATGAGCTAGGACCTTAAGATTCTGCATGAAAGGAGGACTAGCAGCCGCGTTGCACGGGAGAATGTGAAAAGTGTTCATATGTAGTAAAAACCTTAGAAATCCGTCCGTTTTCGTCATTTGTTATCGAATCGACTTAAAGCCAGATCGCCACATTGGCCGCTCTTCTCTCTGGAACCATTGTACTAATCGTCTGCAAAGCTATGACGTGTGCTGCGGTATGCGGAGACACTAAAAGCACCATAGTAAAACACAGATGAAGCATCTAATTTAATGTAATAGAAAGTAAGAAGTAGTACAATTCAAGTTTTAGGTATCGATTATGGACTTTTTAGCCGGCTTTGGTGCCTTGGGCATGAGCTAGGACCTTAAGAATATGCATGAAATGACGACTAGCAGCCGAGTTGCACGGGAGAATGTGAAAAGTGTTCATATGTAGTAAAAACCTGAGAAATCCGTCGGTTTTCGTCATCTGTTATCGAATCGACTTAAAGCCAGATCGTCACATTGGTCGCTCTACTCTCTGAAACGATTGTACTTATCGTCTGCAAAGCTATGTCGCGTGCTGCGGTATGCGGGGACACTAAAAGCACCACAGTTGAACACAGAAGAAGGTTCTAAGTTGATGTAATAGCCAGTAAGAAGTAGTCCAATTCAAGTTTTAGGTATCGATTATTGACTTTTTAGCGGGCTTTGGTGCCTTGGACATGAGCTAGGACCTTAACATTCTGCATGAAAGGAGGACTAGCAGCCGAGTTGCACGGGAGAATGTGAAAAGTGTTCATATGTAGTAAAAACTTGAGAAATCCGTCCGTTTTCGTCATTTGTTATCGACTCGACTTAAAGCCAGATCATCACATTGGCCGCTCTTCTCTCTGAAATCGTCGAAATTATCGTCTGCAAAGCTATGTCTCGTGCTCCGGAATGCAGAGACACTAAAAGCACCATAGTAGAAAACAGATGAAGCTTCTAAGTTGATGTAATAGCCAGTAATATATAGTACAATTCAAGTTTCAGGTATCGATTATTGACATTATAGCTGGCTCTGGAGCCTTGGACATGAGCTAGGACCTTAAGATTTTGCATGAAAGGAGGACTAGCAGCCGAGTTGCACGGGAGAATGTGGAATGTGTTCATATGTAGTAAAAACCTAGAAATCCGTCCGTTTTCGTCATTTGTTATCGAATCGACTTAAAGCCAGATCGTCACATTGGTCGCTCTTCTCTCTGAAACGATTGTACTTATCGTCTGCAAAGCTATGTCGCGTGCTGCGGTATGCGGAGACACTAAAAGCACCATAGTAGAACACAGATGAAGGTTCTAAGTTGATGTAATAGTCAGTAAGAAGTAGACCAATTCAAGTTTTAGGTATAGATTATTGACTTTTTAGCTGGCTTTGGTTCCTTGGACATGAGCTAGGAACTTAAGATTCTGCATGAAAGGAGGACTAGCAGCTGATTAGCACGGGAGAATGTGAAAAGTGTTCATATGTAGTAAAAACCTGAGAAATACGTCCGTTTTCGTCATTTGTTATCGACTCGGCTTAAAGCCAGATCTTCACATTGGCCGCTCTTCTCTCTGAAACGGTTGTACTTATCGTCTGCAAAGCTATGACGTGTGCTGCGGTATGCGGAGACACTAGAACCACGATAGTAAAACACAGATGAAGCTTCTAAGTTGATGTAATAGCCAGTAAGATATAGTACAATTCTAGTTTTAGGTATCGAATATTGACTTTTTAGCTGGCTTTGGTTGCTTGGACATGAGCTAGGACCTTAAGATTCTGCATGAAAGGAGGACTAGCAGCCGAGTTGCACGGGAGAATGTGAAAAGTGTTCATATGTAGTAAAAACCTGAGAAATCCGTCCGTTTTCGTCATCTGTTATCGAATCGACTTAAAGCCAGATCGTCACATTGGCCGCTCTACTCTCTGAAACGATTGTACTTATCGTCTACTAAGCTATGTCGCGTGCTGCGGTATGCGGGGACACAAAAAAGCACCACAGTAGAACACAGATGAAGGTTCTAAGTTGATGTAATAGCCAGTAAGAAGTAGTCCAATTCAAGTTTTAGGTATCGATTATTGACTTTTTAGCGGGCTTTGGTGCCTTCGACATGAGCTAGGACCTTAAGATTCTGCACGAAAGGAGGACTAGCAGCCGAGTTGCACGGGAGAATATGAAAAGTGTTCATATGTAGTAAAAACCTGAGAAATCCGTCCGTTTTCGTCATTTGTTATCGACTCGACTTAAAGCCAGATCATCACATTGGCCGCTCTTCTCTCTGAAATCGTCGTAATTATCGTCTGCAAAGCTATGTCTCGTGCTCCGGAATGCGGAGACACTAAAAGCACCATAGTAGAACACAGATGAAGGTTCTAAGTTGATGTAATAGCCAGTAAGATATAGTACAATTCTAGTTTTAGGTATCGATTATTGACTTATTAGCTGGCTTTGGTGCCTTGGACATGAGCTAGGACCGTAAGATTCTGCATGAAAGGAGGACTAGCAACCGCGTTGCACGGGAGAATGTGAGAAGTGTTCATATGTAGTAAAAACCTGAGAAATCCGTCCGTTTTCGTCATTTGTTATCGAATTGACTTAAAGCCAGAATGTCACACTGGCCGCTCTTCTATCTGAAACGGTTGTACTTATCGTCTGCAAAGCTATGTCGCGTGCTGCGGTATGCGGAGACACTAAAAGCACCATAGTAGAACACAGATGATGGTTCTAAGTTGATGTAATAGCCAGTAAGAAGTAGTCCAATTCAAGTTTTAGGTATCGATTATTGACTTTTTAGCTGGCTTTGGTTCCTTGGACATGAGCTAGGACCTTAAGATTCTGCATGAAAGGAGGCCTAGCTGCAGGGTTGCACGGAAGTATGTGAAAAGTGTTCATATGTAGTAAAAACCTGAGAAATCGTTCCGTTTTCGTCATTTGTTATCGCCTCGACCTAAAGCCAGATCATTTACATTGGCCGCTCTTCTCTCTGAAACGGTCCTAATTATCGTCTGCAAAGCTATGTCTCGTGCTCCGGTATGCGGAGACACTAAAAGCACCATAGTAGAAAACAGATGAAGCTTCTAAGTTGATGTAATAGCCAGTAAGAAGTAGACCAATTCAAGTTTTAGGTATCGATTATTGACTTTTTAGCTGGCTTTGGTTCCTTGGACATGAGCTAGGAACTTAAGATTCTGCATGAAAGGAGGACTAGCTGCCGAGTTGCACGGAAGAATGTGGAATGTGTTCATATGTAGTAAAAACCTAGAAATCCGTCCGTTTTCGTCATTTGTTATAGAATCGACTTAAAGCCAGATCGTCACATTGGTCGCTCTTCTCTCTGAAACGGTTGTACTTACCGTCTGCAAAGCTACGTCGCGTGCTGCGATATGCGGAGACACTAAAAGATCCATAGTATAACACAGATGAAGCTTGATAGTTGATGTAATAGCCAGTAAGAAGTAGCACAATTCAAGTTTTAAGTATCGATTATTGACTTTTTAGCTGGCTTTGGTGCCTTGGACATGAGCTAGGACCTTAAGATTCTGCATGAAAGGAGGACTATCAGCCGAGTTGTACGGGAGAATGTGAAAAGTGTTCATATGTAGTAAAATCCTAGAAATCCGTCCGTTTTCGTCATTTGTTATCGAATCCACTTAAAGCCAGATCGTCATATTGGCTGCATTTATGTCTAAAACGGTTGTACTTATCGTCTGCAAAGCTATGTCGCGTGCTGCGGTATGCGGAGACACTAAAAGCATCATAGTAGAACACAGATGAAGCTTCTAAGTTGATGTAATAGACAGTAAGAAGTAGTACAATTCAAGTTTTAGGTATCGATTATTGACTTTATAGCCATCTTTGGTGCCTTGGACATGAGCTAGGACCTTAAGATTCTGCATGAAAGGAGGCCTAGCAGCTGATTTGCACTGGAGAATGTGAAAGGTGTTCATATGTAGTAAAAACCTGAGAAATCCGTCCGTTTTCGTCATTTGTTATCGACTCGACTTAAAGCCAGATCTTCACATTGGCCGCTCTTCTCTCTGAAACTGTTGTACTTATCGTCTGCAAAGCTATGACGTGTGCTGCGGTATGCGGAGACACTAAAACCACCATAGTAAAACACAGATGAAGCTTCTAAGTTGATGTAATAGCCAGTAAGATATAGTACAATTCTAGTTTTAGGTATCGATTATTGACTTTTTAGCTGGCTTTGGTTCCTTGGACATGAGCTAGGACCTTAAGATCCTGCATGAAAGGAGGACTAGCAGCCGCGTTGCACGGGAGAATGTGAGAAGTGTTCATATGTAGTAAAAACCTAGAAATCCGTCCGTTTTCGTCATTTGTTACCGAATCGACTTAAAGCCCGATCGTCACATTGGCCGCTCTTCTCTCTGAAACGGTTGTACTTATCGTCTGCAAAGCTATGTCGCGTGCTGCGGTATGCGGAGACACTAAAGGCACCATAGTAGAACACAGATGAAGGTTCTAAGTTGATGTAATAGCCAGTAAGAAGTAGTCCAATTCAAGTTTTATTTATCGATTATTGACTTTTTAGCTGGCTTTGGTGCCTTGGACATGAGCTAGGACCTTAAGATTCTGCATGAAAGGAGGACTAGCAGCCGAGTTGCACGGGAGAATGTGAAAAGTGTTCATTTGTAGTAAAAACCTAGAAATCCGTCCGTTTTTGTCATTTGTTATCGAATCGACTTAAAGCCAGATCGTCACATTGATCGCTCTTCTCTCTGAAACGATTGTACTTATCGTCTGCAAAGCTATGTCGCGTGCTGCGGTATGCGGAGACACTAAAAGCACCATAGTAGAACACAGATGAAGGTTCTAAGTTGATGTAATAGCCAGTAAGAAGTAGACCAATTCAAGTTTTAGGTATCGATTATTGACTTTTTAGCTGGCTTTGGTTCCTTGGACATGAGCTAGGAACTTAAGATTCTGCATGAAAGGAGGACTAGCTGCCGAGTTGCACGGGAGAATGTGAAAAGTGTTCATATGTAGTAAAAACCTGAGAAATCCGTCCGTTTTCGTCATTTGTTATCGAATCGACTTAAAGCCAGATCATCACATTGGCCGCTCTTCTCTCTGAAACGGTCCTAATTATCGTCTGCAGAGCTACGTCGCGTGCTGCGGTATGCGGAGACACTAAAAGATCCATAGTAGAACACAGATGAAGCTTCTAAGTTGATGTAATAGCCAGTAAGAAGTAGCACAATTCAAGTTTTAGGTATCGATTATTGACTTTTTAGCTGGCTTTGGTGCCTTGGACATGAGCTAGGACCTTAAGATTCTGCATGAAAGGAGGACTATCAGCCGAGTTGTACCGGAGAATGTGAAATGTGTTCATATGTAGTAAAAACCTAGAAATCCGTCCGTTTTCGTCATTTGTTGTCGAATCGACTTAAAGCCAGATCGTCACAATGGCCGCTCTTCTCTCTGAAACGGTTGTACTTATCGTATGCAAAGCTATGTCGCGTGCTGCGGCATGCGGAGACACAAAAAGCACCATAGTAGAATACAGATGAAGCTTCTAAGTTGATGTAATAGCAAGTAAGAAGTAGTACAATTCTATGTTTTGGTACTGATTATTGACTTTTTAGCTGGCTTTGGTGCCTTGGACATAAGCTAGGACCTTAAGATTCTGCATGAAAGGAGGACTAGCAGCAGAGTTGCACGGGACAATGTGAAAAGTGTTCATATGTAGTAAAAACCTGAGAAATCCGTCCGTTTTCGTCATTTGTTATCGAATCGACTTAAAGCCAGATCGTCACATTGGCCGCTCTTCTCTCTGAAACGGTTGTACTTATCGTCTGCAAAGCTATGTCGCGTGCTGCGTTATGCGGAGACACTAAAAGGACCATAGTAGAACACAAATGAAGACTCTAAGATGATGTAATTGCCAGTAAGAATTAGTAGAATTCAAGTTTTAGGTATCGATTATTGACTTTTTAGCTGGCTTTGGCGCCTTGGACATGAGCTAGGACCTTAAGATTCTGCATGAAAGCAGGACTAGCAGCCGAGTTGCACGGGAGAGTGTGAAAAGTGTTCATTTGCAGTAAAAACCCGAAAAATCCGTCCGTTTTCGTCATTTGTTATCGAATCGACTTAAAGCCAGATCGTCACATTGGCCGCTCTTCTCTCTGAAACGGTTGTACTTATCGTCTGCAAAGCGATGTCGCGTGCTGCGGTATGCGGAGACACTAAAAGCACCATAGTAGAAAACAGATGAAGCTTCTAAGTTGATGTAATAGCCAGTAAGTTATAGTACAATTCAAGTTTTAGGTATCGATTATTGACTTTTTAGCTGGCTTTGGTGCCTTGGACATGAGCTAGGACCTTAACATTCTGCATGAAAGGAGGACTAGCAGCCGAGTTGGACGGGAGAATGTGAAAAGTGTTCATATGCAGTAAAAACCCGAAAAATCCGTTCGTTATCGTCATTTTTTATCGAATCGACATAAGGCCAGATCGTCACATTGGCCGCTCTTCTCTCTGAAATGGTTGTACTTATCGTCTGCAAAGATATGACGTGTGCTGCGGTATGCGGAGACACTACAACCACCATAGTAAAACACAGATGAAGCATCTAATTAAATGTAATAGCCAGTAAGAACTAGTACAATTCAAGTTTTAGGTATCGATTATGGACTTTTTAGCTGGCTTTGGTGCCTTGGACATGAGCTAGGACCTTAAGAATCTGCATGAAAGGAGGACTAGCAGCCGAGTTGCACGGGACAATGTGAAAGGTGTTCATATGTAGTAAAAACCTGAGAAATCCGTCCGTTTTCGTCATCTGTTACCGAATCGACTTAAAGCCAGATCGTCACATTGGTCGGTCTTCTCTCTGAAACGATTGTACTTATCGACTGCAAAGCTATGTCACGTGCTGCGGTTTCCGGAGACACTAAAAGCACCATAGTAGAACACAGATGAAGGTTCTAAGTTGATGTAATAGCCAGTAAGAAGTAGTCCAATTCAAGTTTTAGGTATCGATTATTGACTTTTTAGCAGGCTTTGGTTCCTTGGACATGAGCTAGGACGTTAAGATTCTGCATGAAAGGAGGACTAGCAGCCGAGTTGCACGGGACAATGTGAAAAGTGTTCATATGTAGTAAAAACCAAGAAATCCGTCCGTTTTCGTCTTTTGTTACCGAATCGACCTAAAGCCAGATCGTCACATTGGCCGCTCTTCTCTCTGAAATGGTTGTACTTATCGTCTGCAAAGCTATGTCGCGTGCTGCGGTATGCGGAGACACTAAAATCACCATAGTAGAAAACAGATGAAGCTTCTAAGTTGATGTATAGCCAGTAAGATATAGTACAATTCAAGTTTTAGGTTTCGATTATTGACTTTTTAGCTGGCTTTGGTGCCTTGGATATGAGCTAGGACCTTAAGATTCTGCATGAAAGGAGGACTAGCAGCCGAGTTGCATGGGAGAATGTGGAATGTGTTCATATGTAGTAAAAACCTAGAAATCCGTCCGTTTTCGTCATTTGTTACCGAATCGACTTAAAGCCAGATCGTCACACAGGCCGCTCTTCTCTCTGAAACGGTTGTACTTATCGTCTGCAAAGCTATGTCGCGTGCTGCTGTATGCGGAGACACTAAAAGCACCATAGTAGAACACAGATGAAGTTTCTAAGTTGATGTAATAGCCAGTAAGAAGTAGACCAATTCAAGTTTTAGGTATCGATTATTGACTTTTTAGCTGGCTTTGGTTCCTTGGACATGAGCTAGGACCTTAAGATTCTGCATGAAAGGAGGACTAGCAGCCGAGTTGCATGGGAGAATGTGGAATGTGTTCATATGTAGTAAAAACCTAGAAATCCGTCCGTTTTCGTCATTTGTTACCGAATCGACTTAATGCCAGATCGTCACATTGGCCGCTCTTCTCTCTGAAACGGTTGTACTTATCGTCTGCAAAGCTATGTCGCGTGCTGCGATATGCGGAGACACTAAATGCACCATAGTAAAACACAGATGAAGCTTCTAAGTTGATGTAATAGCCAGTAAGAAGTAGTACAATTCAAGTTTTAGGTAGTGATTATTGACTTTTTATCTGGCTTTGGTGCCTTGGACATGAGCTAGGACGTTAAGATTCTGCATGAAAGGAGGACTAGCAGCCGAGTTGCACGGGACAATGTGAAAAGTGTTCATATGTAGTAAAAACCTGAGTAATCCGTCCGTTTTCGTCTTTTGTTATCGAATCGACTTAAAAGCCAGATCGTCACATTGGCAGCTCTTCTCTCTGAAACGGTTGTACTTATCGTCTGCAAAGCTATGTCGCGTGCTGCGGTATGCGGAGACACTAAAAGCACCATAGTAGAACACAGATGAAGCTTCTAAGTTGATGTAATAGCCAGTAAGAAGTAGTACAATTCAAGTTTTAGGTATCGATTATTGACTTTTTAGGTGGCTTTGGTGCCTTGGACTTGAGCTAGGACCTTAAGATTCTGCATGAAAGGAGGACTAGAAGCCGAGTTGCACGGGAGAATGTGAAAAGTGTTCATATGCAGTAAAAACCCGAAAAATCCGTTCGTTATCGTCATTTTTTTATCGAATCGACATAAGGCCAGATCGTCACATTGGCCACTCTTCTCTCTGAAATGGTTGTACTTATCGTTTGCAAAGAAATGACGTGTGCTGCGGTATGCGGAGACACTAAAAGCACCATAGTAAAACACAGATGAAGCATCTAATTTAATGTAATAGCCAGTAAGAAGTAGTACAATTGAAGTTTTAGGTATCGATTATGGACTTTTTAGCTGGCTTTGGTGCCTTGGACATGAGCTAGGACCTTAAGATTCTGCATGAAAGGAGGACTAGCACCGGAGTTGCACGGGAGAATGTGAAAAGTGTTCATATGTAGTAAAAACCTGAGAAATCCGTCCGTATTCGTCATTTGTTATCGACTCAACTTAAAGCCAGATCATCACATTGGCCGCTCATCTCTCTGAAACGGTCGTAATTATCGTCTGCAAAGCTATGTCTCGTGCTCCAGTATGCGGAGACACTAAAAGCACCATAGTAGAAAACAGATGAAGCTTCTAAGTTGATGTAATAGCCAGTAAGATATAGTACAATTCAAGTTTTAGGTATCGATTATTGACTTTTTAGCTGGCTTTGGTGCCTTGGACATGAGCTAGGACCTTGATATTCTGCATGAAAGGA
The DNA here is from genome assembly GCF_023897955.1 of Schistocerca gregaria. Taxonomy (NCBI): domain Eukaryota; kingdom Metazoa; phylum Arthropoda; class Insecta; order Orthoptera; family Acrididae; genus Schistocerca; species Schistocerca gregaria. The sequence goes on from NC_064925.1 coordinate 582,444,130, forward strand.
GGACTATCAGCCGAGTTGCACGGGAGAATGTGAAAAGTGTTCACATGTAGCAAAAACATTAGAAATCCGTCCGTTTTCGTCATTTGTTATGGAATCGACTTAAATCCAGATCGTTACATTGGCCGCTCTTCTCTCTGAAACGGTTGTACTTATCGTCTGCAAAGCTATGTAGCGTGCTGCGGTATGTGGAGACACTAAAAGCACCATAATAGAACACACATGAAACTTCTAAGTTGATGTAATAGCCAGTAAGAAGTAGTCCAATTCAAGTTTTAGGTATCGATTATTGACTTTTTAGCTGGCTTTGGTGCCTTGGACATGAGCTAGGACCTTAAGATTCTGCATGAAAGGAGGACTAGCAGCCGAGTTGCACAGGAGAATGTGGAATGTGTTCATATGCAGTAAAAACCCGAAAAATCCGTTCGTTATCGTCATTTTTTTATCGAATCGACATAAGGCCAGATCGTCATAATGGCCACTCTTCTCTCTGAAACGGTTGTACTTATCGTCTGCAAAGCTATGTCGCGTGCTGCGGTATGCGGAGACACTAAAAGCACCATAGTAGAACACAGATGAAGCTTCTAAGTTGATGTAATAGCCAGTAAGAAGTAGTACAATTCAAGTTTTAGGTATCGATTATTGACTTTTTAGGTGGCTTTGGTGCCTTGGACTTGAGCTAGGACCTTAAGATTCTGCATGAAAGGAGGACTAGAAGCCGAGTTGCACGGGAGAATGTGAAAAGTGTTCATATGCAGTAAAAACCCGAAAAATCCGTTCGTTATCGTCATTTTTTTATCGAATCGACATAAGGCCAGATCGTCACATTGGCCACTCTTCTCTCTGAAATGGTTGTACTTATCGTCTGCAAAGATATGACGTGTGCTGCGGTATGCGGAGACACTAAAAGCACCATAGTAAAACACAGATGAAGCATCTAATTTAATGTAATAGCCAGTAAGAAGTAGTACAATTCAAGTTTTAGGTATCGATTATGGACTTTTTAGCTGGCTTTGGTGCCTTGGACATGAGCTAGGACCTTAAGAATCTGCATGAAAGGAGGACTAGCAGCCGAGTTGCACGGCAGAATGTGAAGAGTGTTCATATGTAGTAAAAACCTGAGAAATCCGTCCGTATTCGTCATTTGTTACCGAATCCAATTAAAGCCAGATCGTCACATTGGTCGGTCTTCTCTCTGAAACGATTGAACTTATCGACTGCTAAGCTCTGTCGCGTGCTGCGGTATACGGAGACACTAAAAGCACCATAGTAGAACACAGATGAAGGTTCTAAGTTGATGTAATAGCCAGTAAGAGGTAGTCCAATTCAAGTTTTAGGTATCGATTATTGACTTTTTAGCTGACTTTGGTGCCTTGGACATGAGCTAGGACCTTAAGATTCTGCATGAAAGGAGGACTATCAGCCGAGTTGCACGGGACAATGTGAAAAGTGTTCATATGTAGTAAAAACCTATAAATCCGTCCGTTTTCGTCATTTGTTATCGAATCGACGTAAAGCCAGATCGTCACATTGGTCGCTCTTCTCTCTGAAACGATTGTACTTATCGTCTGCAAAGCTATGTCGCGTGCTGCGGTATGCGCAGACACTAAAAGCACCATAGTAGAAAACAGATGAAGCTTCTAAGTTGATGTAATAGCCAGTAAGAAGTAGTACAACTCAAGTTTTAGGTATCGAAATTGACTTTTTAGCTTGCTTTTGTGCCTTGGACATGAGCTAGGACCTTGATATTCTGCATGAAAGGAGGACTATCAGCCGAGTTGCACGGGAGAATGTGAAAAGTGTTCACATGTAGCAAAAACATTAGAAATCCGTCCGTTTTCGGCATTTGTTATGGAATCGACTTAAATCCAGTTCGTTACATTGGCCGCTCTTCTCTCTGAAACGGTTGTACTTATCGTCTGCAAAGCTATGTAGCGTGCTGCGGTATGTGGAGACACTAAAAGCACCATAATAGAACACACATGAAACTTCTAAGTTGATGTATTAGCCAGTAAGAAGTAGTACAAATCAAGTTTTAGGTATCGATTATTGACTTTTTAGGTGGCTTTGGTGCCTTGGACTTGAGCTAGGACCTTAAGATTCTGCATGAAAGGAGGACTAGCAGCCGAGTTGCACGGGAGAATGTGAAAAGTGTTCATATGCAGTAAAAACCCGAAAAATCCGTTCGTTATCGTCATTTTTTTATCGAATCGACATAAGGCCAGATCGTCACATTGGCCGCACTTCTCTCCGAAATGGTTGTACTTATCGACTACAAAGCTCTGTCGCGTGCTGCGGTATCCGGAGACACTAAAAGCACCATAGTAGAACACAGATGAAGGTTCTAAGTTGATGTAATAGGCAGTAAGAAGTAGTCCAATTCAAGTTTTAGGTATCGATTATTGACTTTTTAGCTGGCTCTGGTGCCTTGGACATGAGCTAGGACCTTAAGATTCTGCATGAAAGGAGGACTAGCAGCAGAGATGCACGGGACAATGTGAAAAGTGTTCATATGTAGTAAAAACCTGAGAAATCCGTCCGTTTTCGTCATTTGTTATCGAATCGACTTAAAGCCAGATCGTAACATTGGTCGCTCTTCTCTCTGAAACGATTGTACTCATCGTCTGCAAAGCTATGTCGCTTGCTGCGGTATGCGGAGACACTAAAAGCACCATAGTAGAACACAGATGAAGGTTCTAAGTTGATGTAATAGCCAGTAAGAAGTAGACCAATTCAAGTTTTAGGTATCGATTATTGACTTTTTAGCTGGCTTTGGTTCCTTGGACATGAGCTAGGACCTTAAGATTCTGCATGAAAGGAGGACTAGCTGCCGAGTTGCACGGGAGAATGTGAAAAGTGTTCATATGTAGTAAAAACCTGAGAAATCAGTCCGTTTTCGTCATTTGTTATCGACTCGACTTAAAGCCAGATCTTCACATTGGCCGCTCTTCTCTCTGAAACGGTCCTAATTATCGTCTGCAAAGCTATGTCTCGTGCTAGGGTATGCGGAGACACTAAAAGCACCATAGTAGAAAACAGATGAAGCTTCTAAGTTGATGTATAGCCAGTAAGATATAGTACAATTCAAGTTTTAGGTTTCGATTATTGACTTTTTAGCTGGATTTGGTGCCTTGGATATGAGCTAGGACCTTAAGATTCTGCATGAAAGGAGGACTAGCAGCCGAGTTGCATGGGAGAATGTGGAATGTGTTCATATGTAGTAAAAACCTAGAAATCCGTCCGTTTTCGTCATTTGTTACCGAATCGACTTAAAGCCAGATCGTCACATAGGCCGCTCTTCTCTCTGAAACGGTTGTACTTATCGTCTGCAAAGCTATGTCGCGTGCTGCGGTATGCGGAGACACTAAAAGCACCATAGTAGAACACAGATGAAGTTTCTAAGTTGATGTAATAGCCAGTAAGAAGTAGACCAATTCAAGTTTTAGGTATCGATTATTGACTTTTTAGCTGGCTTTGGTTCCTTGGACATGAGCTAGGACCTTAAGATTCTGCATGAAAGGAGGACTAGCAGCCGAGTTGCATGGGAGAATGTGGAATGTGTTCATATGTAGTAAAAACCTAGAAATCCGTCCGTTTTCGTCATTTGTTACCGAATCGACTTAAAGCCAGATCGTCACATTGGCCGCTCTTCTCTCTGAAACGGTTGTACTTATCGTCTGCAAAGCTATGTCGCGTGCTGCGATATGCGGAGACACTAAATGCACCGTAGTAAAACACAGATGAAGCTTCTAAGTTGATGTAATAGCCAGTAAGAAGTAGTACAATTCAAGTTTTAAGTAGTGATTATTGACTTTTTATCTGGCTTTGGTGCCTTGGACATGAGCTAGGACGTTAAGATTCTGCATGAAAGGAGGACTAGCAGCCGAGTTGCACGGGACAATGTGAAAAGTGTTCATATGTAGTAAAAACCTGAGTAATCCGTCCGTTTTCGTCATTTGTTATCGAATCTACTTAAAAGCCAGATCGTCACATTGGCAGCTCTTCTCTCTGAAACGGTTGTACTTATCGTCTGCAAAGCTATGTCGCGTGCTGCGGTATGCGGAGACACTAAAAGCACCATAGTAGAACACAGATGAAGCTTCTAAGTTGATGTAATAGCCAGTAAGAAGTAGTACAATTCAAGTTTTAGGTATCGATTATTGACTTTTTAGGTGGCTTTGGTGCCTTGGACTTGAGCTAGGACCTTAAGATTCTGCATGAAAGGAGGACTAGAAGCCGAGTTGCACGGGAGAATGTGAAAAGTGTTCATATGCAGTAAAAACCCGAAAAATCCGTTCGTTATCGTCATTTTTTTATCGAATCGACATAAGGCCAGATCGTCACATTGGCCACTCTTCTCTCTGAAATGGTTGTACTTATCGTTTGCAAAGAAACGACGTGTGCTGCGGTATGCGGAGACACTAAAACCACCATAGTAAAACACAGATGAAGCATCTAATTTAATGTAATAGCCAGTAAGAAGTAGTACAATTCAAGTTTTAGGTATCGATTATGGACTTTTTAGCTGGCTTTGGTGCCTTGGACATGAGCTAGGACCTTAAGATTCTGCATGAAAGGAGGACTAGCACCGGAGTTGCACGGGAGAATGTGAAAAGTGTTCATATGTAGTAAAAACCTGAGAAATCCGTCCGTATTCGTCATTTGTTATCGACTCAACTTAAAGCCAGATCATCACATTGGCCGCTCATCTCTCTGAAACGGTCGTAATTATCGTCTGCAAAGCTATGTCTCGTGCTCCAGTATGCGGAGATACTAAAAGCACCATAGTAGAAAACAGATGAAGCTTCTAAGTTGATGTAATAGCCAGTAAGATATAGTACAATTCAAGTTTTAGGTATCGATTATTGACTTTTTAGCTGGCTTTGGTGCCTTGGACATGAGCTAGGACCTTGATATTCTGCATGAAAGGAGGACTATCAGCCGAGTTGCACGGGAGAATGTGAAAAGTGTTCACATGTAGCAAAAACATTAGAAATCCGTCCGTTTTCGTCATTTGTTATGGAATCGACTTAAATCCAGATCGTTACATTGGCCGCTCTTCTCTCTGAAACGGTTGTACTTATCGTCTGCAAAGCTATGTAGCGTGCTGCGGAATGTGGAGACACTAAAAGCACCATAATAGAACACACATGAAACTTCTAAGTTGATGTAATAGCCAGTAAGAAGTAGTCCAATTCAAGTTTTAGGTATCGATTATTGACTTTTTAGCTGTCTTTGGTTCCTTGGACATGAGCTAGGACCTTAAGATTCTGCATGAAAGGAGGCCTAGCTGCAGAGTTGCACGGGAGAATGTGAAAAGTGTTCATATGTAGTTAAAACCTGAGAAATCGGTCCGTTTTCGTCATTTGTTGTCGACTCGACTTAAAGCCAGATCATCACATTGGCCGCTCTTCTCTCTGAAATGGTCCTAATTATCGTCTGCAAAGCTATGTCTCTTGTTCTGGTATGCGGAGACACTAAAAGCACCATAGTAGAAAACAGATGAAGCTTCTAAGTTGATGTAATAGCCAGTAAGATATAGTACAATTCAAGTTTTAGGTTTCGATTATTGACTTTTTAGCTGGCTTTGGTGCCTTGGACATGAGCTAGGACCTTAAGATTCTGCATGAAAGGAGGACTAGCAGCCGAGTTGCACAGGAGAATGTGGAATGTGTTCATATGCAGTAAAAACCCGAAAAATCCGTTCGTTATCGTCATTTTTTTATCGAATCGACATGAGGCCAGATCGTCACATTGGCCACTCTTCTCTCTGAAACGGTTGTACTTATCGTCTGCAAAGCTATGTCGCGTGCTGCGGTATGCGGAGACACTAAAAGCACCATAGTAGAACACAGATGAAGCTTCTAAGTTGATGTAATAGCCAGTAAGAAGTAGTACAATTCAAGTTTTAGGTATCGATTATTGACTTTTTAGGTGGCTTTAGTGCCTTGGACTTGAGCTAGGACCTTAAGATTCTGCATGAAAGGAGGACTAGAAGCCGAGTTGCACGGGAGAATGTGAAAAGTGTTCATATGCAGTAAAAACCCGAAAAATCCGTTCGTTATCGTCATTTTTTTATCGAATCGACATAAGGCCAGATCGTCACATTGGCCACTCTTCTCTCTGAAATGGTTGTACTTATCGTCTGCAAAGATATGACGTGTGCTGCGGTATGCGGAGACACTAAAAGCACCATAGTAAAACACAGATGAAGCATCTAATTTAATGTAATAGCCAGTAAGAAGTAGTACAATTCAAGTTTTAGGTATCGATTATGGACTTTTTAGCTGGCTTTGGTGCCTTGGACATGAGCTAGGACCATAAGAATCTGCATGAAAGGAGGACTAGCAGCCGAGTTGCACGGCAGAATGTGAAGAGTGTTCATATGTAGTAAAAACCTGAGAAATCCGTCCGTATTCGTCATTTGTTACCGAATCGAATTAAAGCCAGATCGTCACATTGGTCGGTCTTCTCTCTGAAACGATTGTACTTATCGACTGCTAAGCTCTGTCGCGTGCTGCGGTATACGGAGACACTAAAAGCACCATAGTAGAACACAGATGAAGGTTCTAAGTTGATGTAATAGCCAGTAAGAGGTAGTCCAATTCAAGTTTTAGGTATCGATTATTGACTTTTTAGCTGACTTTGGTGCCTTGGACATGAGCTAGGACCATAAGATTCTGCATGAAAGGAGGACTAGCAGCAGAGTTGCACGGGACAATGTGAAAAGTGTTCATATGTAGTAAAAACCTATAAATCCGTCCGTTTTCGTCATTTGTTATCGAATCGACGTAAAGCCAGATCGTCACATTGGTCGCTCTTCTCTCTGAAACGATTGTACTTATCGTCTGCAAAGCTATGTCGCGTGCTGCGGTATGCGGAGACACTAAAAGCACCATAGTAGAACACAGATGAAGGTTCTAAGTTGATGTAATAGCCAGTAAGAAGTAGACCAATTCAAGTTTTAGGTATCGATTATTGACTTTTTAGCTGGCTTTGGTTCCTTGGACATGAGCTAGGACCTTAAGATTCTGCATGAAAGGAGGACTAGCTGCCGAGTTGCACGGGAGAATGCTAAAAGTGTTCATATGTAGTAAAAACCTGAGAAATCCGTCCGTTTTCGTCATTTGTTATCGACTCGACTTAATGCCAATTCTTCACATTGGCCGCTCTTCTCTCTGAAACGGTCCTAATTATCGTCTGCAAAGCTATGTCTCGTGCTCCGGTATGCGGAGACACTAAAAGCACCATAGTAGAAAACAGATGAAGCTTCTAAGTTGATGTAATAGCCAGTAAGAAGTAGTCCAATTCAAGTTTTGGGTATCGATTATTGACTTTTTAGCTGGCTTTGGTGCCTTTGACATGAGCTAGGACCTTAAGATTCTGCATGAAAGGAGGACTAGCAGCCGAGTTGCATGGGAGAATGTGGAATGTGTTCATATGTAGTAAAAACCTAGAAATCCGTCCGTTTTCGTCAGTTGTTACCGAATCGACTTAAAGCCAGATCGTCACATTGGCCGCTCTTCTCTCTGAAACGGTTGTACTTATCGTCTGCAAAGCTATGTCGCGTGCTGCGGTATGCGGAGACACTAAAAGCACCGTAGTAGAACACAGATGAAGCTTCTAAGTTGATGTAATAGCCAGTAAGAAGTAGTACAATTCAAGTTTTAGGTATCGATTATTGACTTTTTAGGGGGCTTTGGTGCCTTGGACTAGAGCTAGGACCTTAAGATTCTGCATGAAAGGAGGACTAGCAGCTGAGTTGCACGGGAGAATCTGAAAAGTGTTGATATGCAGTAAAAACCTGAAAAATCCGTTCGTTATCGTCATTTTTTTATCGAATCGTCATAAGGCCAGATCGTCACATTGGCCGCTCTTCTCTCTGAAATGGTTGTACTTATCGTCTGCAAAGATATGACGTGTGCTGCGGTATGCGGAGACACTAAAATCACCATAGTAAAACACAGATGAAGCATCTAATTTAATGTAATAGCCAGTAAGAAGTAGTACAATTCAAGTTTTAGGTATCGATTATGGACTTTATAGCTGGCTTTGGTGCCTTGGACATAAGCTAGGACCTTAAGAATCTGCATGAAAGGAGGACTAGCAGCCGAGTTGCACGGGAGAATGTGAAAAGTGTTCATAAGTAGTAAAAACCTGAGAAATCCGTCCTTTTTCGTCATTTGTTATCGAATCGACTTAAAGCCAGAATGTCACATTGGCCGCTCCTCTCTCTGAAACGGTTGTACTTATCGTCTGCAAAGCTATGACGTGTGCTGCGGTATGCGGAGACACTAAAACAACAATAGTAAAACACAGATGAAGCATCTAATTTAATGTAATAGCCAGTAAGAAGTAGTCCAATTCAAGTTTTAGGTATCGATTAGTAATTTCTTAGCTGGCTTTGGTGCTTGGACATGAGCTAGGACGTTAAGATTCTGCATGAAAGGAGGACTAGCAGCCGCGTTGCACGGGAGAATGTGAGAAGTGTTCATATGTAGTAAAAACCTGAGAAATCCGTCCTTTTTCGTCATTTGTTATCGAATCGACTTAAAGCCAGAATGTCACATTGGCCGCTCTTCTCTCTGAAACGGTTGTACTTATCGTCTGCAAAGCTATGTCGCGTGCTGCGGTATGCGGAGACACTAAAAGCACCATAGTAGAACAGAGATGAAGCTTCTAAGTTGATGTAATAGCCAGTAAGAAGTAGTACAATTCAAGTTTTAGGTATCGATTATTGACTTTTTAGGGGGCTTTGGTGCCTTGGACTTGAGCTAGGACCTTAAGATTCTGCATGAAAGGACGACTAGCAGCTGAGTTGCACGGGAGAATCTGAAAAGTGTTGATATGCAGTAAAAACCTGAAAAATCCGTTCGTTATCGTCATTTTTTTATCGAATCGTCATAAGGCCAGATCGTCACATTGGCCGCTCTTCTCTCTGAAATGGTTGTACTTATCGTCTGCAAAGATATGACGTGTGCTGCGGTATGCGGAGACACTAAAATCACCATAGTAAAACACAGATGAAGCATCTAATTTAATGTAATAGCCAGTAAGAAGTAGTACAATTCAAGTTTTAGGTATCGATTATTGACTTTTTAGCTGGCTTTGGTTCCTTGGACATGAGCTAGGACCTTAAGATTCTGCATGAAAGGAGGACTAGCTGCCGAGTTGCACGGGAGAATGTGAAAAGTGTTCACATGTAGTAAAAACCTGAGAAATCCGTCCGTTTTCGTCATTTGTTATCGACTCGACTTAAAGCCAGATCTTCACATTGGCCGCTCTTCTCTCTGAAACGGTCCTAATTATCGTCTGCAAAGCTATGTCTCGTGCTCCGGTATGCGGAGACACTAAAAGCACCATAGTAGAAAACAAGATAAAGCTTGTAAGTTGATGTAATAGCCAGTAAGATATAGTACAATTCAAGTTTTAGGTATGGATTTTTGACTTTTTAGCTGGCTTTGGTGCCTTGGACATGAGCTAGGACCTTAAGATTCTGCATGAAAGGAGGACTAGCAGCCGAGTTGCACGGAAGAATGTGGAATGTGTTCATATGTAGTAAAAACCTAGTAATCCGTCCGTTTTCGTCATTTGTTATCGAATCGACTTAAAGCCAGATCGTCACATTGGCCGCATTTATGTCTAAAACGATTGTACTTATCGTATGCAAAGCTATGTCGCGTGCTGCGGTATGCGGAGACACTAAAAGCATCATAGTAGAACACAGATGAAGCTTCTAAGTTGATGTAATAGATAGTAAGAAGTAGTACAATTCAAGTTTTTCGTATCGATTATTGACTTTATAGCTATCTTTGGTGCCTTGGACATGAGCTAGGACCTTAAGATTCTTCATGAAAGGAGGACTAGCAGCTGTTTTGCACGGGAGAATGTGAAAAGTGTTCATATGTAGTAAAAACCTGAGAAATCCGTCCGTTTTCGTCATTTGTTATCGACTCGACTTAAAGCCAGATCTTCACATTGGCCGCTCTTCTCTCTGAAACGGTTGTACTTATCGTCTGCAAAGCTATGACGTGTGCTGCGGTATGCGGAGACACTAAAACCACCATAGTAAAACACAGATGAAGCTTCTAAGTTGATGTAATAGCCAGTAAGATATAGTACAATTCTAGTTTTAGGTATCGATTATTGACTTTTTAGCTGGCTTTGGTGCCTTGGACATGAGCTAGGACGTTAAGATTCTGCATGAAAGGAGGACTAGCAGCCGCGTTGCACGGGAGAATGTGAGAAGTGTTCATATGTAGTAAAAACCTGAGAAATCCGTCCTTTTTCGTCATTTGTTATCGAATCGACTTAAAGCCAGATCTTCACATTGGCCGGTCTTCTCTCTGAAACGGTTGTACTTATCGTCTGCAAAGCTATGACGTGTGCAGCGGTATGCGGAGACACTAAAACCACCATAGTAAAACACAGATGAAGCTTCTAAGTTGATGTAATAGCCAGTAAGATATAGTACAATTCTAGTTTTAGGTATCGATTATTGACTTTTTAGCTGGCTTTGGTGCCTTGGACATGAGCTAGGACCTTAAGATTCTGCATGAAAGGAGGACTAGCAGCTGAGTTGCACAGGAGAATGTGAAAAATGTTTATATGCAGGAAAAACCCGAAAAATCCGTTCGTTATCGTCATTTGTTATCGAATCGACTTAAAGCCAGATCGTCATATTGGTCGCTCTTCTCTCTGAAACGATTGTACTTATCGACTGCATCGCTATATCGCGTGCTGCGGTATGCGGAGACACTAAAAGCACCATAGTAGAACACAGATGAAGCTTCTAAGTTGATGTAATAGCCAGTAAGAAGTAGTACAATTCAAGTTTTAGGTATCGATTATTGACTTTTTTAGGTGGCTTTGGTGCCTTGGACTTGAGCTAGGACCTTAAGATTCTGCATGAAAGGAGGACTAGCAGCCGAGTTGCACGGGAGAATGTGAAAAGTGTTCATATGCAGTAAAAACCCGAAACATCCGTTCGTTATCGTCATTTTTTTATCGAATCTACATAAGGCCAGATCGTCACATTGGCCGCTCTTCTCTGTGAAACGGTTGTACTTATCGACTGCAAAGCTATGTCGCGTGCTGCGGTATCCGGAGACACTAAAAGCACCATAGTAGAACACAGATGAAGGTTCTAAGTTGATGTAATAGCCAGTAAGAAGTAGTCCAATTCAAGTTTTAGGTATCGATTATTGACTTTTTAGCTGGCTTTGGTGCCTTGGACATGAGCTGGGACGTTAAGATTCTGCATGAAAGGAGGACTAGCAGCAGAGTTGCACGGGACAATGTGAAAAGTGTTCATATGTAGTAAAAACCTAGAAATCCGTCCGTTTTCGTCATTTGTTATCGAATCGACTTAAAGCCAGATCGTCACATTGGTCGCTCTTCTCTCTGAAACGATTGTACTTATCGTCTGCAAAGCTATGTCGCGTGCTGCGGTATGCGGAGACACTAAAAGCACCATAGTAGAACACAGATGAAGGTTCTAAGTTGATGTAATAGCCAGTAAGAAGTAGACCAATTCAAGTTTTAGGTATCGATTATTGACTTTTTAGCTGGCTTTGGTTCCTTGGACATGAGCTAGGACCTTAAGATTCTGCATGAAAGGAGGACTAGCTGCCGAGTTGCACGGGAGAATGTGAAAAGTGTTCACATGTAGTAAAAACCTGAGAAATCCGTCCGTTTTCGTCATTTGTTATCGACTCGACTTAAAGCCAGATCTTCACATTGGCTGCTCTTCTCTCTGAAACGGTCCTAATTATCGTCTGCAAAGCTATGTCTCGTGCTCCGGTATGCGGAGACACTAAAAGCACCATAGTAGAAAACAAGATGAAGCTTGTAAGTTGATGTAATAGCCAGTAAGATATAGTACAATTCAAGTTTTAGGTATGGATTATTGACTTTTTAGCTGGCTTTGGTGCCTTGGACATGAGCTAGGACCTTAAGATTCTGCATGAAAGGAGGACTAGCAGCCGAGTTGCACGGAAGAATGTGGAATGTGTTCATATGTAGTAAAAACCTAGAAATCCGTCCGTTTTCGTCATTTGTTATCGAATCGACTTAAAGCCAGATCGTCACATTGGCCGCATTTATGTCTAAAACGATTGTACTTATCGTATGCAAAGCTATGTCGCGTGATGCGGTATGCGGAGACACTAAAAGCATCATAGTAGAACACAGATGAAGCTTCTAAGTTGATGTAATAGATAGTAAGAAGTAGTACAATTCAAGTTTTAGGTATCGTTTATTGACTTTATAGCTATCTTTGGTGCCTTGGACATGAGCTAGGACCTTAAGATTCTTCATGAAAGGAGGACTAGCAGCAGAGTTGCACGGGAGAATGTGAAAAGTGTTCATATGTAGTAAAAACCTGAGAAATCCGTCCGTTTTCGTCATTTGTTATCGACTCGACTTAAAGCCAGATCTTCACATTGGCCGCTCTTCTCTCTGAAACGGTTGTACTTATCGTCTGCAAAGCTATGACGTGTGCTGCGGTATGCGGAGACACTAAAACCACCATAGTAAAACACAGATGAAGCTTCTAAGTTGATGTAATAGCCAGTAAGATATAGTACAATTCTAGTTTTAGGTATCGATTATTGACTTTTTAGCTGGCTTTGGTGCCTTGGACATGAGCTAGGACGTTAAGATTCTGCATGAAAGGAGGACTACCAGCCGCGTTGCACGGGAGAATGTGAGAAGTGTTCATATGTAGTAAAAACCTGAGAAATCCGTCCTTTTTCGTCATTTGTTATCGAATCGACTTAAAGCCAGAATGTCACATTGGCCGCTCTTCTCTCTGAAACGGTTGTACTTATCGTCTGCAAAGCTATGACGTGTGCTGCGGTATGCGGAGACACTAAAACAACAATAGTAAAACACAGATGAAGCATCTAATTTAATGTAATAGCCAGTAAGAAGTAGTCCAATTCAAGTTTTAGGTATCGATTAGTAATTTCTTAGCTGGCTTTGGTGCCTTGGACATGAGCTAGGACCTTAAGATTCTGCATGAAAGGAGGACTAGCAGCTGAGTTGCACAGGAGAATGTGAAAAATGTTCATATGCAGGAAAAACCCGAAAAATCCGTTCGTTATCGTCATTTGTTATCGAATCGACTTAAAGCCAGATCGTCATATTGGTCGCTCTTCTCTCTGAAACGATTGTACTTATCGACTGCATCGCTATATCGCGTGCTGCGGTATGCGGAGACACTAAAAGCACCATAGTAGAACACAGATGAAGCTTCTAAGTTGATGTAATAGCCAGTACGAAGTAGTACAATTCAAGTTTTAGGTATCGATTATTGACTTTTTTAGGTGGCTTTGGTGCCTTGGACTTGAGCTAGGACCTTAAGATTCTGCATGAAAGGAGGACTAGCAGCCGAGTTGCACGGGAGAATGTGAAAAGTGTTCATATGCAGTAAAAACCCGAAACATCCGTTCGTTATCGTCATTTTTTTATCGAATCTACATAAGGCCAGATCGTCACATTGGCCGCTCTTCTCTCTGAAACGGTTGTACTTATCGACTGCAAAGCTATGTCGCGTGCTGCGGTATCCGGAGACACTAAAAGCACCATAGTAGAACACAGATGAAGGTTCTAAGTTGATGTAATAGCCAGTAAGAAGTAGTCCAATTCAAGTTTTAGGTATCGATTATTGACTTTTTAGCTGGCTTTGGTGCCTTGGACATGAGCTAGGACGTTACGATTCTGCATGAAAGGAGGACTAGCAGCCGCGTTGCACTGGAGAATGTGAGAAGTGTTCATATGTAGTAAAAACCTGAGAAATCCGTCCTTTTTCGTCATTTGTTATCGAATCGACTTAAAGCCAGATCTTCACATTGGCCGCTCTTCTCTCTGAAACGGTCCTAATTATCGTCTGCAAAGCTATGTCTCGTGCTCCGGTATGCGGAGACACTAAAAGCACCATAGTAGAAAACAAGATGAAGCTTGTAAGTTGATGTAATAGCCAGTAAGATATAGTACAATTCAAGTTTTAGGTATGGATTATTGACTTTTTAGCTGGCTTTGGTGCCTTGGACATGAGCTAGGACCTTAAGATTCTGCATGAAAGGAGGACTAGCAGCCGAATTGCACGGAAGAATGTGGAATGTGTTCATATGTAGTAAAAACCTAGAAATCCGTCCGTTTTCGTCATTTGTTATCGAATCGACTTAAAGCCAGATCGTCACATTGGCCGCATTTATGTCTAAAACGATTGTACTTATCGTTTGCAAAGCTATGTCGCGTGCTGCGGTATGCAGAGACACTAAAAGCATCATATTAGAACACAGATGAAGCTTCTAAATTGATGTAATAGATAGTAAGAAGTAGTACAATTCAAGTTTTAGGTATCGATTATTGACTTTATAGCTATCTTTGGTGCCTTGGACATGAGCTAGGACCTTAAGATTCTTCATGAAAGGAGGACTAGCAGCTGATTTGCACGGGAGAATGTGAAAAGTGTTCATATGTAGTAAAAACCTGAGAAATCCGTCCGTTTTCGTCATTTGTTATCGACTCGACTTAAAGCCAGATCCTCACATTGGCCGCTCTTCTCTCTGAAACGGTTGTACTTATCGCCTGCAAAGCTATAACGTGTGCTGCGGTATGCGGAGACACTAAAACCACCATAGTAAAACACAGATGAAGGTTCTAAGTTGATGTAATAGCCAGTAAGAAGTAGTCCAATTCAAGTTTTAGGTATCGATTATTGACTTTTTAGCTGGCTTTGGTGCCTTGGACATGAGCTGGGACGTTAAGATTCTGCATGAAAGGAGGACTAGCAGCTGATTTGCACGGGAGAATGTGAAAAGTGTTCACATGTAGTAAAAACCTGAGAAATCCGTCCGTTTTCGTCATTTGTTATCGACTCGACTTAAAGCCAGATCTTCACATTGGCCGCTCTTCTCTCTGAAACGGTCCTAATTATCGTCTGCAAAGCTATGTCTCGTGCTCCGGTATGCGGAGACAGTAAAAGCACCATAGTAGAAAACAAGATGAAGCTTGTAAGTTGATGTAATAGCCAGTAAGATATAGTACAATTCAAGTTTTAGGTATCCATTATTGACTTTTTAGCTGGCTTTGGTGCCTTGGAGATAAGCTAGGACCTTAAGATTCTGCATGAAAGGAGGACTAGCAGCCGAGTTGCACGAAAGAATGTGGAATGTGTTCATATGTAGTAAAAACCTAGAAATCCGTTCGTTTTCGTCATTTGTTATCGAATCGACTTAAAGCCATATCGTCACAGTGGCCGCATTTATGTCTAAAACGATTGTACTTATCGTATGCAAAGCTATGTCGCGTGCTGCGGTATGTGGAGACACTAAAAGCATCATAGAAGAACACAGATGAAGCTTCTAAGTTGATGTAATAGATAGTAAGAAGTAGTACAATTGAAGTTTTAGGTATCGATTATTGACTTTATAGCTATCTTTGGTGCCTTGGACATGAGCTAGGACCTTAAGATTCTTCATGAAAGGAGGACTAGCAGCTGATTTGCACGGGAGAATGTGAAAAGTGTTCATATGTAGTAAAAACCTGAGAAATCCGTCCGTTTTCGTCATTTGTTATCGAATCGACTTTAAGCCAGATCTTCACATTGGCCGCTCTTCTCTCTTAAACGGTTGTACTTATCGTCTGCAAAGCTATGACGTGTGCTGCGGTATGCGGAGACACTAAAACCACCATAGTAAAACACAGATGAAGCTTCTAAGTTGATGTAATAGCCAGTAAGATATAGTACAATTCTAGTTTTAGGTATCGATTATTGACTTCTTAGCTGGCTTTGGTGCCTTGGACATGAGCTCGGACGTTAAGATTCTGCATGAAAGGAGGACTAGCAGCCGCGTTGCGCGGGAGAATGTGAGAAGTGTTCATATGTAGTAAAAACCTGAGAATTCCGTTCTTTTTCGTCATTTGTTATCGAATCGACTTAAAGCCAGAATGTCACATTTGCCGCTCTTCTCTCTGAAACGGTTGTACTTATCGTCTGCAAAGCTATGACGTGTGCTGCGGTATGCGGAGACACTAAAGCCACAATAGTAAAACACAGATGAAGCATCTAATTTAATGTAATAGCCAGTAAGAAGTATTACAATTCAAATTTTAGGTATCGATTATTGACTTTTTAGCTGGCTTTTTTGCCTTGGACATGAGCTAGGACCTTAAGATTCTGCATGAAAGGAGAACTAGCAGCCGAGTTGCACGGGAGAATGTGAAAAGTGTTCACATGTAGTAAAAACCTGAGAAATCCGTCCGTTTTCGTCATTTGTTATCGAATCGACTTAATGCCAAATCGTCACATTGGCCTCTCTTCTCTCTGAAACGGTTGTACTTATCGTCTGCAAAGCTATGTCGCGTGCTGCGGTATGTGGAAATACTAAAAGCACCATAGCAGAACACAGATGAAGCTTCTATGTTGATGTAATAGCCAGTAAGAAGTAGTACAATTCAAGTATTAGGTATCGATTATTGACTTTTTAGCTGGCTTTGGTGCGGTTGGACATGAGCTAGGACCTTAAGATTCTGCATGAAAAGAGAACTAGCAGCCGAGTTGCACGGCAGAATGTGAAAAGTGTTCATATGTAGTAAAAACCTGAGAAATCCGTCCGTTTTCGTCATTTGTTATCAAATCGACTTAAAACCAGAATGTCACACTTGCCGCTCTTCTCTCTGAAACGGTTGTACTTATCGTCTGCAAAGCTAAGTCGTGTGCTGCGGTATGCGGAGACACTAAAACCACCATAGTAAAACACAGATGAAGCATCTAATTTAATGTAATAGCCAGTAAGAAGTAGTACAATTCAAGTTTTAGTTATCGATTATTGACTTTTTAGCTGGCTTTGGTTCCTTGGACATGAGCTAGGACCTTAAGATTCTGCATGAAAGGAGGACTAGCTGCCGAGTTGCACGGGAGAATGTGAAAAGTGTTCATATGTAGAAAAAACCTGAGAAATCCGTCCGTTTTCGTCATTTGTTATCGAATCGACTTAAAACCAGAATGTCACACTTGCCGCTCATCTCTCTGAAACGGTTGTACTTATCGTCTGCAAAGCTAAGACATGTGCTGCGGTATGCGGAGACACTAAAACCACCATAGTAAAACACAGATGAAGCATCTAATTTAATGTAATAGCCAGTAAGAAGTAGTACAATTCAAGTTTTAGTTATCGATTATTGACTTTTTAGCTGGCTTTGGTTCCTTGGACATGAGCTAGGACCTTAAGATTCTGCATGAAAGGAGGACTAGCTGCCGAGTTGCACGGGAGAATGTGAAAAGTGTTCATATGTAGTAATAACCTAGAAATCCGTCCGTTTTCGTCATTTGTTATCGAATCGACTTAAAGCCAGATCGTCACATTGGCCGCATTTCTGTCTAAAACGGTTGTACTTATCGTCTGCAAAGCTATGTCGCGTGCTGCGGTATGCGGAGACACTTAAAGCACCATAGTAGAACACAGATGAAGCTTCTAAGTTGATGTAATAGCCAGTAAGAAGTAGTACAATTCAAGTTTTAGGTATCGATTATTGACCTTTTAGCTGGCTTTGGTGCGTTTGGACATGAGCTAGGACCTTAAGATTCTGCATGAAAGGAGAACTAGCAGCCGAGTTGCACGGGAGAATGTGAAAAGTGTTCATATGTAGTAAAAACCTGAGAAATCCATCCGTTTTCGTCATTTGTTATCGAATCGACTTAAAGCCAAATCGTCACATTGGCCTCTCTTCTCTCTGAAACGGTTGTACTTATCGTCTGCAAAGCTATGTCGCGTGCTGCGGTATGTGGAGAACTAAAAGCACCATAGTAGAACACAGATAAAGCTTCTATGTTGATGTAATAGCCAGTAAGAAGTAGTACTATTCAAGTTTTAGGTATCGACTATTGACTTTTTAGGTGGCTTTGGTGCCTTGGACATGAGCTAGGACCTTAAGATTCTGCATGAAAGGAGGACTAGCAGCTGAGTTGCACGGGAGAATGTGAAAAGTGTTCATATGCAGTAAAAACCCGAAAAATCCGTTCGTTATCGCAATTTGTTATCGAATCGACTTAAAGCCAGATCGTCACATTGGCCGCTCTTCTCTCTGAAATGGTTGTACTTATCGTCTGCAATGCTATGACGTGTGCTGTGGTTTGAAGAGACTCTAAAACCAACATAGTAAAACACAGATGAAGCATCTAATTAAATGTAATATCCTGTAAGAAGTAGTACAATTCAAGTTTTAGGTATCGATTATGGACTTTTTAGCTGGCTTTGGCGCCTTGGACATGAGCTAGGACCTTAAGAATCTGTATGAAAGGAGGACTGGCAGCCGAGTTGCACGGGAGAATGTGAAAAGTGTTCATATGTAGGAAAAACCTGAGAAATCCGTCCGTATTCGTCATTTGTTATCGAATCGACTGTAAACCAGATCGTCACATTGGTCGCTCTTCTCTCTGAAACGATTGTACTTATCGTCTGCAAAGCTATGTCGCGTGCTGCGGTTGCGGAGACACTAAAAGCACCATAGTAGAACACAGATGAGGGTTCTAAGTTGATGTAATAGCCAGTAAGAAGTAGTCCAATTCAAGTTTTATTTATCCATTATTGACTTTTTAGCTGGCTTTGGTGCCTTGGACATGAGGTAGGACCTTAAGATTCTGCATGAAAGGAGGACTAGCAGCCGAGTTGCACTGGAGAATGTGAAAAGTATTCATATGTAGTAAAAACCTAGAAATCCGTCCGTTTTCGTCATTTGTTATCGAATCGAATTAAAGCCAGTTCGACACTTTGGCCTCTCTTCTCTCTGAAACGGTTGTACTTATCGTCTGCAAAGCTATGACGTGTGTTGCGGTATGCGGAGACACTATAAGCACCATAGTGGAACACACATGAAGCTTCTAAGAAGGTGTAATAGCCAGTAAGAACTAGTACAATTCAAGTTTTATTTGTGGATTATTGATTTTTTACCCTTCTTTGTTGCCTTCGACATGAGCTAGGAACTTAAGATTTTGCATGAAAGGAGGACTAGCAGCCGAGTTGCACGGGAGAATGTGAAAAGTGTTCCTATGTATTAAAAACCTGAGAAATCCGTCCGTTTTCGTCATTTGTTTTCGAATCGACTTAAAGCCAGATCGTCACGTTGTCGCCCTTCTGTCTGAAACGGTTGTACTTATCGTTTGCAAAGCTATGTCGCGTGCTGCGGTATGCTGAGACACTAAAAGCACCATAGTGGAACACATGTGAAGCTTCTAAGTTGATGTAATAGCCAGTAAGAAGTAGTACAATTCAAGTTTTTGTTATCGATTATTGACTTTTTAACCTTCTTTGGTGCCCTGGACATGAGGTAGGACCTTAAGATATTGCATGAAAGGAGGACTAGCAGCCGCGTTGCACGGGAGAATGTGAAAAGTGTTCATATGTAGTAAAAACCTGAGAAATCCGTCCGTTTTCGTCATTTGTTATCGAATCGACTTGAAGCCAGATCGTCACATTGGCCGCACTTCAGTCTGAAACGGTTACATTTATCGTCTGCAAAGCTATGTCTCGTGCTGCGGTATGCGGAGACACTAAAAGCACCATAGTAGAACACAGATGAAGCTTCTAGGTTGATGTAATAGCCAGTTAGAAGTAGTACAATTCAAGTTTTAGATATCGATTATTGACTTTTTACACTACTTTGGTGCCTTGGACATATTCTAGGACCTCAACGTTTTGCATGAAAGGAGGACTAGCTGCCGCGTTGCACGGGAGAATGTGAGAAGTGTTCATATGTAGTAAAAACCTGAGAAATCCGTCCGTTTTCGTCATTTGTTATCGAATCGACTTAAAGCCAGATCGTCACATTGGTCGCTCTTCTCTCTGAAACGATTGTACTTATCGTCTGCAAAGCCATGTCGCGTGCTGCGGTATGCGGAGACACTATTAGCACCATAGTAGAACACAGATGAAGGTTCTAAGTTGATGTAATAGCCAGTAAGAAGTAGTACAATTCAAGTTTTAGGTATCGATTATTGACTTTTTAGCTGGCTTTGGTTCCTTGGACATGAGCTATGACCTTAAGGTTCTGCATGTAAGGAGAACTAGCAGCCGAGTTGCACGGGAGAATGTGAAAAGTGTTCATATGTAGTAAAAACCTGAGAAATCCGTCCGTTTTCGTCATTTGTTATCGAATCGACTTAAAGCCAAATCGGCACATTGGCCTCTCTTCTCTCTGAAACGGTTGTACTTATCGTCTGCAAAGCTATGTCGCGTGCTGCGGTATGTGGAGACACTAAAACCACCATAGTAAAACACAAATGAAGCATCTAATTAAATGTAATAGCCTGTAAGAAGTAGTACAATTAAAGTTTTAGGTATCGATTATGGACTTTTTAGCGGGCTTTGGCGCCTTGGACATGAGCTAGGACCTTAAGAATCCGCATGAAAGGAGGACTGGCAGCCGAGTTGCACGGGAGAATGAGAAAAGTGTTCATATGTAGTAAAAACCTGAGAAATCCGTCCGTATTCGTCATTTGTTATCGAATCGACTTAAAGCCAGATCGTCACATTGGTCGCTCTTCTCTCTGAATCGATTGTACTTATCGTCTGCAAAGCTATGTAGCGTGCTGCGGCATGCGGAGACACTAAAAGCACCATAGTAGAACACAGATGAAGGTTCTAAGTTGATGTAATAGCCAGTAAGAAGTAGTCCAATTCAAGTTTAAGTGTCGATTATTGACTTTTTAGCTGGCTTTAGTGCCTTGGACACGAGCTAGGACTTTAAGATTCTGCATGAAAGGAGGACTAGCAGCCGAGTTGCACTGGAGAATGTGAAAAGTGTTCATATGTAGTAAAAACCTAGAAATCCGTCCGTATTCGTCGTTTGTTATCGAATCGACTTGAAGCCAGATCGTCACATTGGCCGCACTTCAGTCTGAAACGGTTACATTTATCGTCTGCGAAGCTATGTCGCGTGCTGCGGTATGCGGGGACACTAAAAGCACCATAGTAGAACACAGATGAAGCCTCTATGTTGATGTAATAGCAAGTGAGAAGTAGTACAATTCAAGTTTTAGTTATAGATTATTGAATTTTTAGCTGGCTTTGGTGCCTTGGACATGAGCTAGGACCTTAACATTTTGCATGGAAGGAGGACCTACAGCCGAGTTGCACGGGAGAATGTGAAAAGTATTCATATGTAGTAAGAACCTGAGAAATCCGTCCGTTTTCGTCATTTGTTATCGAATCGATTTTAAGCCAGATTGTCAGATTGGCCGCTCTTCTATCTGAAACGGTTACATTTATCGTCTGCAAAGCTATTTCGCGTGCTGCGGTATGCGGAGACACTAGAAGCACCATAGTAGAACACAGATGAAGCTTCTAATTTGATGTAATAGCCAGTAAGAAGTAGTAAAATTCAAGTTTTAGTTATAGATTATTGACTTTTTAGCTGGCTTTTGTGACTTGGTCATGAGCTAGGACCTTAACATTTTGCATGAAAGGAGGACTAGCAGCCGAGTTGCACTGGAGAATGTGAATAGTGTTCATATGTAGTAAAAACCTGAGAAATCCGTCCGTTTTCGTCATTTGTTATCGAATCGACTTAAAGCCAGATCGTCACATTGGCCGCTCTTCTCTCTGGAACGGTTGTACTTATCGTCTGCAAAGCTATGTCGCGTGCTGTGGTATGCGAGACATTAAATGCACCATAGTAGAACACAGATGAAGCTTCTCAACTGATGTAATAGCCAGTAAGAAGTAGTACAATTCAAGTTTTTGTTATCGATTATTGACTTTTTAACCTTCTTTGGTGCCCTGGACATGAGGTAGGACCTTAAGAAATTGCATGAAATTAGGACTAGCAGCCGCGTTTCACGGGAGAATGTGAAAAGTGTTCATATGTAGTAAAAACCTGAGAAATCCGTCCGTTTTCGTCATTTGTTATCGAATCGACTTGAAGCCACATCGTCACATTGGCCGCACTTCTGTCTTAAACGGTTACATTTGTCGTCTGCAAAGCTATGTCTCGTGCTGCGGTATGCGGAGACACTAAAAGCACCATAGTAGAACACAGATGGAGCTTCTAGGTTGATGTAATAGCCAGTAAGAAGTAGAACAATTCAAGTTTTAGTTATCGATTATTGACTTTTTACACTACTTTGGTGCCTTGGACATGTTCTAGTACCTTAACGTTTTGCATGAAAGGAGGACTAGCAGCCGCGTTGCACGGGAGACTGTGGAAAGTGTTCATATGTAGTAAAAACCTGAGAAATGCGTCCGTTTTCTTCATTTGTTATCGAATCGACTTAAAGCCAGATCATCACATTGGCCGCTCTTCTCTCTGAAACGGTTACATTTATCGTCTGCAAAGTTATGTCGCGTGCTGCGGTATGCGGGCACACTAAAAGCACCATAGTAGAACACAGATGAAGCTTCTATGTTGATGTAATAGCAAGTGAGACGTAGTACAATTCACGTTTGAGGTATCGATTATTGACTTTTTACACTTCTTTGGTGCCTTGGATATGAGCTAGGACCTTAACATTTTGCATGAAAGGAGGACCAGCAGCCGAGTTGCACGGGAGAATGTGAAAAGTGTTCATATGTAGTAAAAACCTGAGAAATCCTTCCGTTTTCGTCATTTGTTATCGAATCGACTTAAAGCCAGATTGTCACATTGGCCGCTCTTCTGTCTGAAACGGTTACATTTATCGTCTGCAAACCTATGTCGCGTGCTGCGATATGCGGAGACACTAAAAGCACCATAGTAGAACACAGATGAAGCTTCAAAGTTGATGTAATAGCCAGTAAGAAGTAGTACAATTCAAGTTTTAGTTATAGATTATTGAATTTTTAGCTGGCTTTGGTGCCTTGGACATGAGCTAGGACCTTAACATTTTGCATGAAAGGAAGACTAGCAGCCGAATTGCACAGGAGAATGTGAATAGTGTTCATATGTAGTAAAAACCTGAGAAATCCGCCCGTGTTCGTCATTTGTTATCGAATCGACTTAAAGCCAGATCTTACCATTGGCCGCTCGTCTCTCTGAAACGGTTGTACTTATCGTCTGCAAAGCTATGTCGCGTGCTGCGGTATGCGGAGACACTAAAAGCACCATAGTAGAACACAGATGAAACTTCTAAGTTGATGTAATAGCCAGTAAGATGTAGTACAATTCATGTTTTCGTTATGGATTATTGACTTTTTACCCTTCTTTGGTGCCTTGGACATGAGCTAGGACCTTAACATTTTGCATGGAAGGTGGACCAGCAGCCGAGTTGCACGGGAGAATGTGAAAAGTATTCATATGTAGTAAAAACCTGAGAAATACGTCCGTTTTCGTCATTTGTAATCGAATCGATTTAAAGCCAGATTGTCACATTGGCCGCTCTTCTATCTGAAACGGTTACATTTATCGTCTGCAAAGCTATGTCGCGTGCTGCGGTATGCGGAGACACTAGAAGCACCATAGTAGAACACAGATGAAGCTTCTAAGTTGATGTAATAGCCAGTAATAAGTAGTACAATTCAAGTTTTAGAGGACCATACGCAACCGTCTCCATGAAGCTGGGCTACGGTCCCGCACACCGTTAGGCCGTCTTCCGCTCACGCCCCAACATCGTGCAGCCCACCTCCAGTGGTGTCGCGACAGGCGTGAATGTAGGGACAAATGGAGACGTGTCGTCTTCAGCGATGAGAATCGCTTCTGCCGTGGTGCCAATGATGGTCGTATGCGTGTTTGGCGCTGTGCAGGTGAGCGCCACAATCAGGACTGCATACGACCGAGGCACACAGGGCCAACACCCGGCATCATGGTGTGGGGAGCGATGTCCTACACTGGCCGTACACCTCTGGTGATCGTCGAGGGGACACTGAATAGTGCACGGTACATCCAAACCGTCATCGAACCCATCGTTCTACGATTCCTAGACTGGCAAGGGAACTTGCTGTTCCAACAGGACAATGCACGTCCGCATGTATCCCGTGCCACCCAACGTGCTCTAGAAGGTGTAAGTCAACTACCCTGGCCAGCAAGATCTGCGGATCTGTCCCCCATTGAGCATGTTTGGGACTGGATGAAGCGTCGTCTCACGCGGTCTGCACGTCCAGCACGAACGCTGGTCCAAGTCGCCACGTGGAAATGGCATGGCAAGCCGTTCCACAGGACTACATCCAGCATCTCTACGATCGTCTCCGAGGGAGAATAGCAGTTTGCATTGCTGCGAAAGGTGGATATACCCTGTACTAGTGCCGACATTGTGCATGCTCTGTTGCCTGTGTCTATGTGCCTGTGGTTCTGTCTGTGTGATCATGTGATGTATCCGACCCCAGGAATGTGTCAATAAAGTTTCCCCTTCCAGGGACAATGAATTCACGGTGTTCGTATTTCAATTTCCAGGAGTGTATTATGGTGCTACTAGTGTCTCCGCATACTGCAGCACGCGACGTAGTTTTCCACATGATAAATGTAACCGATTCAGATAGAGGAGCGGCCAATATGACGATCTGGCATTACGTCGATTCGATAGCAAGTGACAAAAACGAGCGAATTCCTCACGTTTTCACTACATATGAAGAGTTTTCACATTCCCCGGTGCAACGCGGCTGCTAGACCTCCCTTCATGCAAAATGTTAAGGTCATAGCTCATCTCCAAAGCACCAAATCCGTCGAAATAGTCAATAATCGATAACTAAAACTTGAATTTTACTGCTTCGAACTCTTTATCACATCAACTTAGAAGCTTCTTCTGTGTTCTATTATGGTGCTACTAGTGTCTCCGCATATCGCAGCACGCGACATGGTTTTCCACATGATAAATATAACCGTTTCTGATAGAAGAGCGGCCAATATGACGATCTGGCATTACGTCGATTCAATAGCAAGTGACGAAAACCCGAGGATTGCTCACGTTTTCACTACATATGAAGAGTTTTCACATTCCCCCGTGAAACGCGGCTGCCAGACCTCCCTTCATGTAAAATCTTAAGGTCCTAGCTCATGTCCAAGGCACCAAAGCCGTCTAAATAGTCAATAATCGATAACTAAAACTTGAATATTACTGCTTCGTACTGGCTGTCACATCAACTTAGAAGCTTCTTCTGTGTTCTATTATGGTGCTCTTATTGTCTCCGCAAACCGCAGCACGCGACATAGCTTTGCACACAATAAATGTAACCGTTCCAGAGAGAAAAGCGGCCAATATTACGATCTGGCATTAAGTGGATTCGATAGCAAATGACGAAAACGTGCGTATTTCACAGGTTTTCACTACATATGGACACTTTTCTCATTCCTCGTGCAACGCGGCAGCTAGACCTCCCTTCATGCAAAATCTTAAGGTCCTAGCTCATGTCAAAGGCACCAAAGCCGTCTAAAAAGTCAATAAACAATAAATAAAACTTGAATTTTACTGCTTCGTACTGGCTATCACATCAACTTAGAAGCTTCTTCTGTGTTCTAATATATTGCTTTCAGTGTCTCCGCATACGGCAGCACGCGACATAGCTTTGCACACGATAAATATAAACGTTAAAGAGAGACGTGTGGCCAATGTGACGATCTGGGATTAAGTCGATTCGATAGCAAATGACGAAAACGTGCGAATTTCTCAGGTCTCCACTACAAATGAACACGTTTCACATTCCCCCGTGCAACGCGGCTGCTAGACCTCCCTACATGCAAAATCTTAAGGTCCTAGCTCATATCCAAGGCACCAAAGCCTTCGAAAATGTCAATAATCGATAACTAAAATTTGAATTGTACTGCTTCGTACTCATTATCACATCAAATTAGAAGCTTCTTCTGTGTTCTATTATAGTGCATTTAGTGTCTCCGCATACCACAGCACGCTATATAGCCTTGCACACGATAAATGTAACCGTTTCAGAGAGAAGAGCGGCCAATATGACGATCTGGCATTAAGTCGATTCGATAGCAAATGACGAAAACGGGCACATTTCTGAGGTTTTCACTACGTATGAACACTTTTCACATTCCCCCGTGCAACGCGTATTCTAGACAACCACTCATGCAAAATCGTAAGGTCATAGCTCATGTCCAAGGCAACGCGGCTGTTAGTCCTCCTTTCGTGCAAAATCTTGAGTTCCTAGCTCATGTCCAAGGCACCAAAGTAGGGTAAATAGTCAATAATAGATACCTAAAACTTGAATTGTACTACCTCTTACTGTCTATTACACCTTCTTAGAAGCTTCATCTGTGTTCTACTATGGTGCTTTTAGTGGCTCCGCATACCGCATCACGCGACATAGCTTTGGAGACGATAAGTACAACCGTTTCAGAGAGAAGAGCGGCCAATGTGAAGATCTGGCTTTAAGTCGATTCGATAACAAATGACGAAGACGGATGGATTTCTCAGGTTTTTACTACATATGAACCCTTTTCACATTCTCCCATGGAACGCGGGTAGTCCTCCTTTCATGCAAAATCTTAAGTTACTTGCTCATGTCCAAGGCACAAAAGAAGGGTAAAAAGTCAATAATCCATAACTAAAACTTGAATTGTAGTACTTCTTACTTTCTATTACATCAATTTAGAAGCTTCATCTGTGTTCTACTATGGTGCTTTTAGTGTCTCCGCATACCGCAGCAAGGGACATAGCTTTGCAGACGATAAGTACAACAGTTTCAGAGAGAAGAGCGGCCAATGTGAAGATCTGGCTTTAAGTCGATTCGATAACAAATGACGAACACGGACAGATTTCTCAGGTTTTTACTACATATGAACACTTTTCACATTCTCCCGTGCAACTCGGCTGCTAGTCCTCCTTTCATGCAAAACGTTAAGTTCCTAGGTCATGTCCAAGGCATCAAAGCCAGCTAAAAAGTCAATAATCGATGCCTAAAACTTGAATTGTACTACTTCATACTGGCTATTACATCAACTTAGAAGCTTCATCTGTGTTCTACTATGGTGATTTTAGTGTCTCCGCATACCGCAGCACGCGACATAGCTTTGCAGACGATTAGTACAACCGTTTCAGAGACAAGAGCGGCCAATGTGACGATACGGCTTTAAGTCGATTCGATAACAAATGACGAAAACGGGCGGATTACTCACGTTTTTACTACATATGAACACTTTTCACATTCTCCCGTGCAACGCGGCTGCTGGTCTTCCTTTCATGCACAATGTTAAGGTCCTAGCTCATGTCCAAGGCACCAAAGAAGGGTAAAAAGTCAATAATCGATAACTAAAGCTTGAATTGTACTACTTCTAACTGGCTATTACATCAACTTAGAAGCTTCATCTGTGTTTTACTATGGTGCTTTTACTGTCTCCTCGTACCGCAGCACACGACATAGCTTTGCAGACGATAAATATAACCGTTAAAGAGAGAAGTGTCGCCAATATGACGATCTGGCATTAAGTAGAATCGATAGCAAATGACGAAAACGTGCAGATTTCTCAGCTTTTCACCACAAATGAACACTTTTCACATTCCCCCGTGCAACGCGGCTGCTAGACCTCCCTTCATGCCAAATCTTAAGGTCATAGCTCATCTCCAAAGCACCAAATCCGTCGAAATAGTCAATAATCGATAACTAAAACTTGAATTTTACTGCTTCGTACTCTTTATCACATCAACTTAGAAGCTTCTTCTGTGTTCTATTATGGTGCTACTAGTGTCTCCGCATATCGCAGCACGCGACATCTTTTTCCACATGATAAATAAAGCCGTTTCTGATAGAAGAGCGGCCAATATGACGCTCTGGCATTACGTCGATTCAATAGCAAGTGACGAAAACCCGAGGATTGCTCACGTTTTCACTACATATGAAGAGTTTTCACATTCCCCCGTGCAACGCGGCTGCCAGACCTCCCTTCATGTAAAATCTTAAGGTCCTAGCTCATGTCCACGGCACCAAAGCCGTCTAAAAAGTCAATAATCGATAACTAAAACTTGAATTTTACTACTTCTTTCTGGCTTTTACATCAACTTAGAAGCTTCATCTGTGTTCTACTATAGTGCTTTTAGATTCTCCGCATACCGCAGCACGCGACATAGCTTTGCAGACGATAAGTACAACAGTTTCAGAGAGAAGAGCGGCCAATGTGAAGATCTGGCTTTAAGTCGATTCCATAACAAATGACAAACACGGACGGATTTCTCAGGTTTTTACTACATATGAACACTTTTCACATTCTCCCGTGCAACTCGGCTGCTAGTCCTCCTTTCATGCAAAACGTTAAGGTTCTAGGTCATGTCCAAGGCATCAAAGCCAGCTAAAAATCAATAATCGATGCCTAAAACTTGAATTGTACTACTTCTTACTTCTAAGATTCTAATTGATATAATAGCCAGTTAGATGTAGTACAATTCAAGCTTTAGTTATCGATTATTGACTTTTTACCCTTCTTTGGTGCCTTGGATATGTGCTAGGACCTTACGATTTTGCATGAAGGGAGGTCTAGCAGCCACGTTTCATGGGGGAATGTGAAACGTGTTCATATGTAGTGAAAACTTGAGAAATCAGCCCGTTTCGTCTTTTGCTATCGAATCAACTTAATGCCAGATTGTCATATTGGCCGCTCTTTCCTATGAAACGGTTCCATTTATCGTGTGCAATGCTATGTCGCGTGCTGCGGTGTGTGGAGACACAAAAAGCACCATAATTTAATACAAAAGAAGCACCTAAGTTAATGTGATAGCCAGTACGAAGCAGTACAATTCAAATTTCAGTTATCGATTATTGCCTTTTTTAGACGGCTTTGGTGCCTTGGACATGAGCTAGGACCTTCAGATTTTGCAGGAAGGGAGGTCTAGCAGCAGCGTTGCATGGGAGAATGTGAAAAGTGTTGATATGTAGTGAAAACTTGTGAAATCCGCCCGTTTTCGTTATTTGCTATCGATTCGACTTAATGCCAGATCGTCATCTTGGCCGCTGTTCTCTCTGAAATGGTTACATTTATCGTGTGCAAAGCTATGTCGCGTGCTGCGGTATGTGGAAACAGTAAAAGCACCATAATATAATACAAAAGAAGCATCTAAGTTGATGTGATAGCCAGTACGAAGCAGTACAATTCAAGTTTTAATTATCGATTATTGCCTTTTTTAGACGGCCTTGGTGCCTTGGACATGAGCTAGGACCTTACGATTTTGCATGAACGGAGGTCTAGCAGCCACGTTGCAAGAGAGAATGTGAAAAGTGTTCATATGTTGTAAAAACCTGAGAAATCCGCCCGTTTTCGTTATTTGCTATCGAATCGACCTAATGCCAGATCGTCATCTTGGCCGCTGTTCTCTCTGAAATGGTTACATTTATCGTGTGCAAAGCTATGTCGCGTGCTGCGGTATGCGGAGACACTAAAAACTGCATAATAGAACACACAAGAAACTACTAAGTTGATGTGATAGCCAGTACGAAGCAGTGCAATTCAAGTTTTAGTTATCGATTATTGACTTTTTAGACGGCTTTGGTGCATTGGACATGAGCTAGGACCAGAAGATTATGCATGAAGGGAGGTCTAGCAGCCACGTTGCACGATAGAATGTGAAAAGTGTTCATATGTTGTAAAAACCTGTGGAATTCGCCCGTTTTCTTTATTTGTTATCGAATCGACTTAATGCCAGATCGTCATATTGGACGCTCTTCTCTCTGAAACGATTACATTTATCGCGTGCAAAGGTATGTCGCGTGCTGCGGTATGAGGAGACACTAAAAGCACCATAACAGAACACAGAAGAAATTTCTAAGTTGATGTGTTAGAACACAGAAGAAGCTTCTAAGTTGATGTGAAAGCCAGCACGTAGCAGTACAATTCAAGTTTTAGTTATCGATTATTGACTTTTTAGACGGCTTTGGTGCATTGGACATGAGCTAGGACCTGAAGATTTTGCATGAAGGGAAGTCTAGCAGCCACGTTGCACGGGGTGATGTGAAAAGTTTCGTATGTAGTAAAAGCTGGGAAATCCGCCCGTTTTCGTTATTTGCTATCGAATCGACCTAATGCCAGATCTTCATATTTGCCGCTCTTCTCTCTTGAACGGTTACATTTATCGTGTGCAAAGCTATCTCGCCTACTGCGGAATGCCTAGACACTAAAAGCACCATAATGGAACATAGGAGAAGCATCTAAGTTGATGTGATAGCCAGTACGAAGCAGTACAATTCAAGTTTTAGTTATCGATTATTGCCTTTTTTAGACGGCCTTGGTGCCTTGGACATGAGCTAGGACCTCAAGATTTTGCATGAAGGGAGGTCTAGCAGCCACGTTGCACAACAGAATGTGAAAAGTGCTCATATATATTAAACACCTGAGAAATCCGCCCGTTTTCGTCATTTGCTATCGAATCGATTTAATGCCATATCGTCAAATTTGCAACCCTTCTCTCTGAAACGGTTACATTTATCGTGTGCAAAGCTATGTCGCGTGCTGCGGTATGTGGTAACACTAAAAGCACCATAATATAATACAAAAGAAGCATCTAAGTTGATGTGATAGCCAGTACGAAGCAGTACAATTCAAGTTTTAGTTATCGATTATTGCCTTTTTTAGACGGCCTTGGTGCCTTGGACATGAGCTAGGACCTCAAGATTTTGCAGGAATGGAGGTCTCGCAGCCGCGTTGCACGGGGGAATGTGAAAAGTGTTCATATGTAGTGAATACCTGAGAAATCCGCCCGTTTTCGTCATTTGCTATCGAATCGACCTTATGCCAGATCGTCATATTGTCCGCTCTTCTCTCTGAAACTGTTACATTTGTCGTGTGCAAAGCCATATCGCGTGCTGCGGTATGCGGAGACACTTAAAACAGCGTAATAGAACACACAAGAAGCTTCTAAGTTGATGTGATACCAGTACGAAGCAGTACAATTCAAGTTTTAGTTATCGATTATTGACTTGTCAGACGGCTTTGGTGCCTTGAACAAGAGCTGTGACCTTACGATTTTGCATGAAGGGAGGTCTAGCAGCCACGTTGCACGAGAGAATGTGAAAAGTATTCATATGTAGTAAAAACCTGAGAAATCCGACCGTTTTCGTCATTTGCTGTGGAATCGACGTAATGCCAGATCGTCATACCGGCCGCTCGTCTCCCTGAAACGTCTACATTTATCGTGTAAGAAACTATGTGGCGAGCTGCGGAATGTCTAGACACCAAAAGCACAATAATAGAACACAGATGAAGCTTCTAAGTGGATGTGATAGCCAGTACGAAGCAGTACAATTCAAGTTTTACTTATCGATTATTGACTCTTCACACGGCATTGGTGCCTTGGACATGAGCAAAGAAATTCAGATTTTGCAGGAATGGAGGTCTCGCAGACGCGTTGCACGGGGGAATGTGAAAAGTGTTCATATGTAGTAAAACCTGAGAAATCCGACCGTTTTCGTTATTTGCTATAGAATCGACTTAATGCCAGATCGTCATATTGGCCGCTCTTCTCTCTGAAACGGTTACATTTATCGTGTGCAAAGCAATGTCTCGTGCTAAGGTAAGCAGAGACACTAAAAACACCATAATAGAACACACATGAAGCTTCTAAGTTGATGTGATAGCCATTACGAAGCAGTAGATTTCAAGTTTTAGTTATCCATTATTGAGTTTTTATATGGCTTTGGTGCCTTGGACATGAGCTAGGACCATAAGAATTTGCAGGAAGGGAGGTCTAGCAGCTGCGTTGCACGGGGGAATTTGAAAAGTGTTCAAATACAGTGAAAACCTGAGATATCCGCCTATGTTTCGTCATTTGCTATCGAATCGACTTAACGCCAGATCGTCATAGTGCCCGCTATTCTCTCTGAAACCGTTATATTTATCGTGTGCAAAGCTATGTCGCGTGCTGCGGTATGTGGAAACAGTAAAAGCACCATAATATAATACAAAAGAAGCATCTAAGTTGATGTGATAGCCAGTACGAAGCAGTACAATTCAAGTTTTAGTTATCGATTATTGCCTTTTTTAGACGGCCTTGGTGCCTTGGACATGAGCTAGGACCTTAAGATTTTGCATGAAGGGAGGTCTCGCAGCCACGTTGCAAGAGAGAATGTGAAAAGTGTTCATATGTTGTAAAAACCTGAGAAATCCGCCGGTTTTCGTTATTTGCTATCGAATCGACCTAATGCCAGATCTTCATATTGGCCGCTCTTCTCTCTTGAACGGTCACATTTATCGTGTGCAAAGCTATCTCGCCTGCTGCGGAATGCCTAGACACTAAAAGTACCATAATGGAACATAGGAGAAGCATTTAAGTTGATGTGATAGCCAGTACGAAGCCGACATTTCAAGTTTTAGTTTTTGATTATTGCCTTTTTAGACGGCTTTTGTGCCTTGGACATGAGCTAGTACCTTAAGATTTTGTATGAAGGTAGGTATAGCAGCCGCGGTGCACAGGGGAATGTGAAAAGTGTTCATATGTAGTGAAAACCTGAGAAATCTGCCCGTTTTCGTCATTTGCTATCGAATCGACTTAATGCCAGATCGTCATATTGACGGTTCTTCTCTCTGAAATGGTTACATTTATCGTGTGCAATGCTATGTCGCGTGCTGCGGTATGTGGAGACACGAAAAGCACCATAATATAATACAAAAGAAGCACCTAAGTTAATGTGATAGCCACATACGAAGCAGTACAATTCAAGTTTCAGTTACCGATTATTGCCTTTTTTAGACGGCTTTGGTGCCTTGGACATGAGCTACGACCATCAGATTTTGCAGGAAGGGAAGTCTAGCAGCCACCTTGCACGGGAGAATGTGAAAAGTGTTGATATGTAGTGAAAACTTGTGAAATCCGCCCGTTTTCGTTATTTGCTATCGATTCGACTTAATGCCAGATCGTCATCTTGGCCGCTGTTCTCTCTGAAACGGTTACATATATCGTGTGCAAAGCTATGTCGCGTGCTGCGGTATGCGGAGACACTAAAAGCACCATAACAGAACACAGAAGAAGCTTCTATGATGAAGTGATAGCCACTACGAAGCAGTACAATTCAAGTTTTAGTTATCGATTATTGACTTTTTAGACGGCATTGGTTCCTTTGACATGAGCTACGACCTTACGATATTGCATGAAAGGATGTCTAGGAGCTGCGTTGCACGGGGGAATGTGAAAAGTGTTCATATATAGTGGAAACCTGGTTCCTTTGGCATGAGCTACGATCTTACGATATTGCATGAAAGGATGTCTAGGAGCTGCGTTGCACGGGGGAATGTGAAAAGTGTTCATATATAGTGGAAACCTGAGAAATCCGCCCGTTTTCGACATTTGCTATCGAATCGACTTAGTGCCAGATCGTCATATTGCCCGCTCTTCTCTCTTAAATGGTTACACGTATCGTGTGCAAAGCTATGTCGCGTGCTGCGGTATGTGGAGACACTAAAAGCACCATAACAGAACACAGAAGAAGCTTCTAAATTGATGTGATAGCCAGTACGAAGCAGTACAATTTATGATTTTGTTATCGATTATTGACTTTTTAGACGGCTTTGGTTCCTTTGACATGAGCTACAACCTGTCCTGATGTGATAGCCTGTACGAAGCAGTACAATTCAAGTTTTAGTTATCGGTTATTGAATTTTTAGACTATATTGGTGAATTGGACATTAGCTAGGACCTTACGACCTTGAATGAAGGGGGGTCTAGCAGCCGCGTTGCACGGGAGAATGTGAAAACTGTTCATATGCATTGAAAACCTGAGAAATCCGCTTGTTTTCGTCATTTCCTATCGAATCGACTTAATGCCAGATCGTCATATTGGCCGGTATTCTCTCTGAAACGGTTACATTTATAGTGTGCAAAGATATGTCGCGTGCTGTGGTATGCGGAGACACTAAAAGCACCATAATGGAACACAGAAGATGCTTCTAAGTTGATGTGATAGCCAGTAAGAAGCAGTACAATTCAAGTTTTAGTTATCGATTATTGACTTTTTAGATGGAGATGAGCTGGTACTTTACGATTTGCATGAGGGAGTTATAGCAGCCGGGTCGCACGTTGGAATGTGAAAAATGTTCATATGTAGTAAAAACCTGAGAAATCCTCCAGTTTTCATCATTTGCTATCGAATCGACTTTTGCCAGATGGTCATATTGGCCGCTCTTCTCTCTGAAACGGTTACATTTATCGTGTGCAAAGCTACGTTTCGTGCTGCGTTAAGCGGAGACACTAAAAGGACCATAATGGATCACAGAAGAAGCTTCTAAGTTGATGTGATAGCCAGTACGAAGCAGTACTATTGTAGTTTTATTTATCAATTATTGACTTTTTAGACGGGTTTGGTGCCTTGTACATGAGCTAGGACCTTACGATTTTGTATGAAGGGAGGTCTAGCAGCCGCGTTGCACGGGAGAATGTGAAATGTGTTCATGTGTGGTGAAAACCTGAGAAATCCGCCCGCTTTCGTCATTTGCTATCGAATCGAATTAATGCCAGATCGTCATATTGCCCGCTATTCTCTCTGAAATGATTACGTTTATCGTGTGCAAAGCTATGTCGCGTGCTGCGGTATGCGGAGACACTAAAAGCACCATAACAGAACACAGAAGAAGCTTCTATGATGACATGATATCCAGTACGAAGCAGTACAATTCAAGTTGCAGTTATCGATTATTGACTTTTAAGAAGGCTTTGGTTCCTTTGACATAAGCGTCGACCTTAAGATATTGCATGAAGGGAGATCTAGGAGCTGCGTTGCATGGGGGAATGTGAAATGTGTTCATATGTAGTGAAAACCTGAGAGATCCGCCCGTTTTCGTCACTTGCTATCGAATCGACTTAATGCCAGATCGTCATATTGGCCGCTCTTCTCTCTGAATCGGTTACATTTATCGTGTGCAAAGCAAGGTCTCGCGCTGCGGTATGCGGAGACACTAAACGCACCATAATAGATCACAGAAGAAGCTTCTCAGTTGATGTGATAGACAGTACGAAGCAGTATAGTTCAAGTTTTACTTATCGATTATTGACTTTTTAGACTGCTTTGGTGCCTTGGACATGAGCTAGGACCTTACGATTTTGAATGAAGGAGGTCTGACAGCCGCGTTGCACTGGAGACCGTGAAAAGTTTTCATATGCAAAAAAAACCTGAGAAATCCGCCCGTTTTCGTCATTTGCTATCGAATCGACTAAATGATAGATCGCCATTTTGGCTGGTATTCTCACTAAAACGGTTACATTTATCGTGTGCAAAGCCATGTCGCGTGCTGCGCTATGCGGAGACACTAAAAGCACCATAATAGAACACAGAAGAAGCTTCTAAGTTGATATGATAGCCAAAACGAAGCAATACAATTCAATTTTTAGCTATCGATTGTTGACTTTTTAGACGGCTTTGGTGCCTTGGACATGAGCTACGACCTTAAGATTTTGCTTGAAGGGAGATCTAGGAGCCGCGTTGCACGGGGGAATGTGAAAAGTGTTCATATAAAGTGAAAACCTGTGAAATCTGCCAATTTTCGTCATTTGCTATCGAATCGACTTTTGTCATATCGTCCAATAGGCCGCTCTTCTCTATGAAACGGTTACATTCATCGTGTGCAAAGCTATGTCGCGTGCTGCGGTATGCGGAGACACTAAAAACACCATAATAGAACACAGATGAAGCTTCTAAGTTGATGTGATAGCCAGTAAGAAGCAGTAAAATTCAAGTTTTAGTTATCGATTACTGACATTTTAGACTTCTTTGGTGCCTTGGACATGAGCTAGGACGTTAAGATTTTGCATGAGGGAGTTCTAGCAGCCGTCTTTCACGAGGGAATGTGAAATGTGTTCATATGTAGTGTAAACCTGAGAATTCGCCCCGTTTTCGTCATTTGCTATCGAATCGACTAAATGCCAGATCGTCATATTGCCCGCTCTTCTCTCTGAAACGGTTACATTTATCGTGTGCAACGCTAAGTCGCGTGCTGCGGTATGCGGAGACACTAAACGCACCATAACAGAACACAAAAGAAGCTTCTAAATTGTTGTGATAGCCAGTCCGAAGCAGTACATTTCAAGTTTCAGTTATCGATTATTGACTTTTTAAACGGCTTTGGTGCCTTGGACATGAGCTAGGACCTTAAGATTTTGCATAAAGGTAGGTCTAGTAGCCGCGTTGCACTGTGGAATGTGAAAACTGTTCATACGTTGTGAAAACCTGAGAAATCCGCCCGTTTTCGTCATTTGCTATCGAATCGACTTAATGCCAGATCGTCATATTGGCCGGTTTTCTCTCTGAAACGGTTACATTTATCGTGTGCAAAGCAATGCCGCTGCTGTGGTATGCGGAGACACTAAAAGCACCATAATAGAACACAGAAGAAGCTTCTAAGTTGATGAGATAGTCAGTACTAAGCAGTAATATTGAAGTTTTAGTTATCGATTATTGACTTTTCAGACGATTTTGGTGCCTTGGACATCAGCTAGGACCTTACGATTTTGCATAAAGGTAGGTCTAGCAACCGCGTTGGACGGGGGAATGTGAAAAGTGTTCATATGTAGTGTAAACGTGAGAAATCCGCCCGTTTTCGTCATTTGCTATCGAATCGACTTAATGCCAGATCGCCATATTGGCAGCTCTTCACTCTGAAACGGTTACATTTATCGTGTGCAAAGCTATGTCGCGTGCTGTGGAATACGGAAACACTAGAAGCACTATAATAGAACACAGAAAAAGCTTCTAGGTTGATGTGATCGCCAGTACGAAGCAGTACAATTCAAGATTTAGTTACAGATTATTGACTTTTTAGACGATTTTGGTGCCATGTACATGCGCTAGGACCTTACGACCTTGCATGAAAGGAGTCTAGCAGCCGCGTTGCACGGGGGAATGTGAAAAGTGTTCATATGTAGTGAAATCCTGAGAAATCCGCTCGTTTTCGTCATTTGCTATCGAATCGACTTAATGCCAGATCGTCATATTGGCCGCTCTTCTCTCTGAAATGTTTACATTTCTCGTGTGCAAAGCTATGAAAGCTATGTCGCGTGCTGCGGTATGCGGAGACACTAAAAGCTCCATAATAGAACACAGAATAAGCTTCTAAGTTGATGTGATAGAAAGTACGCAGCAGTACAATTCAAGTTTTAGGTATCGATTATTACCTTTTTAGACGGCTTCGGTGCCTTGGACATGATCCAGGACCTTAAGATTTTGCATGAAGGGAGGTCTAGCAGCCGAGTTGCACGGGGGAATGTGAAAAGTGTTCATATGTTGTAAAAACCTGAGAAATTCGCCCGTTTTCGTTATTTGCTATGGAATAGACTTTAGCCAGATCGTCATATTGGGCGCTCTTTTCTCTGAAACGGTTACATTTATCGTGTGCAAAGCTTTGTCGCGTGCTGCGGTATGTGGAGACACTAAAAGCACGATAATAAAAAACATAAGAAGCTTCTAAGATGGTGTGATAGCCAAAACGAAGCAGTACAATTCAATTTTTAGCTATCGATTGTTGACTTTTTAGACGGCTTTGGTGCCTTGGACATGAGCTTGGACGTTAAGATTTTGCATGAGGGAGTTCTAGCACCGGTCTTTCACGGGGGAATGTGAAATGTGTTCATATGTAGTGAAAACCTGAGAAATCCCCCCGTTTTGGTCATTTGCTATCGAATCGACTTCATGCCATATCGTCTTATTGGACGCTGTTCTCTCGGAAACGATTATTTCTTTCGTGTGCAAAGCCATGTCGCGTGCTGTGGTTGCGGAGGCACTAGAAGCACCATAATAGAACACAGAAGAAGCTTCTAGGTTGATGTGATAGCCAGTACGAAGCAGTACAATTCAAGATTTAGTTATCGATTATTGACTTTTTAGACGATATTTGTGCCTTGGACATGCGCTGGGACCTTAAGACCTTGCATGAAAGCAATCTAGCTGCCACGTTGGACGGGGGAATGTGAAAAGTGTTCAAATGTAGTGAAATCCTGAGAAATCCACTCGTTTTCGTCATTTGCTATCGAATCGACTTAATGCCAGATCGTCATATTGGCCTCTCTTCTCTCTTAAACGGTTACAATTATCCTGTGCAAAGCTATGTCGCGTGCTGCGGTATGCGGAGACACTAAAGGCATCATAATAGAACACAGAAGAAGCTTCTAAGTTGAAGTGATAGCCAGTACGAAGCAGTCCAATTCAAGTTTTAGTTAACGATTATTTACTTTTTAGACGGCTTTGGTGCCTTGGACATGAGCTAGGACCTTAAGATTCTGCATGAAGGGAGATCTAGCAGCCGCGTTGCACGGGGGAATGTGAAAAGTGGTTATATGCAGTGAAAACGTGAGAAATCTGCCCGTTTTCGACATTAGCTATCGAATCGACTTTTGCCAGATCGTCAATTTGGCCGCTCTTCTCTCTGTAACGGTTACATTTATCGTGTGCAAAGCTATGTTGCATGCTGCGGTATGCGTAGACACTAAAAGAGACATAATAGAACACAGATGAAGCTTCTAAATTGATGTGATAGCCTGTACGAAGCAGTACAATTCAAGTTTTATTTATCGATTATTGAATTTTTAGACGATTTTGTGCCTTGGACATGGGCTAGGACCTTGTGACCTTGCTTGAAGGGAGGTCTAGCATCCGAGTTGCACGGGGGAATGTGAAAAGTGTTCATATGTAGTGAAAACCTGAGAAATCCCCCCGTTTTCGTCATTTGCTATCGAATCGACTAAATGCCAGATCGTCATATTGCCCGCTCTTCTCTCTGAAACGGTTACATTTATCGTGTGCAACGCTATGTCGCGTGCTGCGGTATGCGGAGACACTAAAAGCACCATAACAGAACTCAAAAGAAGCTTCTAAATTGGTGTGATAGCCAGTCCGAAGCAGTACATTTCAAGTTTCAGGTATCGATTATTGACTTTTTAAACGGCTTTGGTGCCTTGGACATGAGCTAGGACCTTAAGATTTTGCATAAAGGTAGGTCTAGTAGACGCGTTGCACTGGGGAATGTGAAAAGTGTTCATACGTTGTAAAAACCTGAGAAATCCGCTTGTTTTCGTCATTTGCTATCGAATCAAATTAATGACAGATCGTCATATTGGCCGGTATTCTATCTGAAACGGTTACGTTTATCGTGTGCAAAGCAATGTCGCTGCTGTGGTATGCGGAGACACTAAAAGCAACATAATAGAACACAGAAGAAGCTTCTAAGTTGATGAGATAGTCAGTCCTAAGCAGTACAATTGAAGTTTTAGTTATCGATTATTGACCTTTCAGACGATTTTGTTGACTTGGTCATGAGCTAGGACCTTACGACCTTGCATGACGGGAGGTTTAGCAACCGCGTTGGACGGGGGAATGTGAAAAGTGTTCATATGTAGTGTAAACGTGAGAAATCCGCCCTTTTTCGTCATTTGCTATCGAATCGACTTAATGCCAGATCGTAATATTTGCAGCTCTTCACTCTGAAACGGTTACATTTATCGTGTGAAAAGCTATGTCGCGTGGTGTGGTATGCGGAGACACTAGAAGCACCATAATAGAACACAGAAAAAGCTTCTAGGTTGATGTGATCGCCAGTACGAAGAAGTACAATTCAAGTTTTAGTTATCGATTATTGACTTTTTAGATGGCTTTGGTGCCTTGGACATGAGCTGGGACCATAAGATTTTGCATGAAGGAGTTATAGCAGCCGCGTTGCACGGGGGAATGTGAAATTTGTTCATATGTAGTGAATACCTGAGAAATCCGCCCGTTTTCGTCATTTGCTATCGAATCGACTTAATGCCAGATCGTCATATTGCACGCTCTTCGCTTTGAAACGGTTACATTTATCGTCTGCAAAGCAATGTCGCGTGCTGCGGTATGCGGAGACACTAAAAGCACCATAATAGAACACAGAAGAAGCATCTAAGTTGATGTGATAGCAAGTATGAAGCAGTACAAATTAAGTTTTAGATATCGATTATTGAATTTTTAGACGGTTTTGGTTCCTTGGACATGAGCTAGGACATTACGAATTTGCATGAATGGAGGTCTAGCATCCGCGTTCCACGGGTGAATGTGAAATGTGTTCATATGTAGTGAAATTCTGAGAAATCCGCCCGTTTTCGTCATTTGCTATCGAATCGACTTTTGCCAGATCGTCATATTTGCCGCTCTTCTCTATGAGACGGTTACAATTATCGTGTGCAAAGCTATGTCGCGTGCTGCGGAATGCGGAGACACTACAAGCACCATAGTAGAACACAGAAGAAGCTTCTAAGTTGACGTAATAGCCAGTAAGAAGCCGTAAAATAATTCTTTTAGCTATCGATTATTGACATTTTAGTCGGCTTTGGTGCACTGGACATGAGCTAGGATATTAAGATTTTGCATGAGGGAGTACTAGCAGCCGCGTTGCACGGGGGAATGTGCAAAGTGTTCATATGTAGTAAAAACCGAGAAATCCGCCGATTACGTCATTTGCTATCGAATCGACTTTTGTCAGATCGTCATATTGGCCGCTCTTCTCTCTGAAACGGTTACATTTATCGTGTGAAAAGTATGTCGCGTGCTGCGGTATGCGTAGACAATAAAAGCACCATAATAGAACAGAGAAGATGTTTCTAAGTTGGTGTGATAGCCAAAACGAAGCAGTACAAACCTAGTTTAAGTCATCGATTATTCACTTTTTAGACGGCTTTGGTGCTTTGGACATGAGCTAGGACCTTAAGATTTTGCATGAAGGGAGGTCTAGCAGCCGCGTTGCACGGGGGAATGTGAAAAGTGTCCATATGTAGTGAAAACCTGAAATATCCGCCCGTTTTCGTCATTTGTTATCGAATCGACATAATGCCAGATCGCTATATTGGCCGCTCTTCTCTATGAAACGGTTACAATTATCGTGTGCAAAGCTATGTCGCGTGCTGCGGAATGCGGAGACACTAAAAGCACCATAATAGAACACAGAAGAAGCTTCTAACTTGATGTGATAGCTAGTACGAAACAGCAATTCAACTTTTAGTTATCGATTATTGATTTTTTAGACGGCTTTGGTGCCTTGGACATGAGCTAGAACATTACGATTTTGCATGAAGGGAGGTGTAGGGACCGCGTTGCACGGGGTAATGTGAAAAGTGTTCATATGTAGTGAAAACCTGACAAATCCGCCCGTTTTCGTCATTTGCTATCGAATCCACTTAATTTCAGATCGTCATATTGCCCGCTATTCTCTCTGAAACCGTCACATTTATCGTGTACAAAGCTATGTCGCGTACTGCGGTATGGAGAGACACTAAAAGCACCATAATAGAACACTGAAGATGCTTCTAAGTTAATGTGATAGCCAGTAAGAATCAGTGCAATTCACGTTTTAGTTATCGATTATTGACTTCTTAGACGGCTTTTGTGCCTTGGACATGAGATAGGACCTTAAGATTTTGCATGAAGGGAGGTCTAGCAGCCGCATTGCACGGGGGAATGTGAAAAGTATTCATATGTTGTGAAACCCTAGAAATCCGCCCGTTTTCGTCATTTGCTATGGAATCGACTTTTGCCAGATCGTCATATTGGCCGCTCTCTTCTCTGAAACGGTTACATTTATCGTGTGCAAAGCTAAGTAGCGTGTTGCGGTATGCGGAGACACTAAAAGCACCATAATAAACACAGAAGAAGCTTGTAAGTTGATGTGATAGATAGTACGAAACAGTACAATTTAACTCTTAGTTATCGATTATTGAATTTTTAGACGGCTTCGGTGCCTTGGACATGAGCTAGGACATTACCATTTTGCATTAAGGGAGGTCTAGCGACCGCGTTGCACGGGGGAATGTAAAAAGTGTTCATATGTAGTGAAAACCTGAGAAATCCGCCCGTTTTCGTCATTTGTAATCGAATCGACTTAATGCCAGATCGTCATATTGCGGGCTATTCTCTCTGAAACCGTTACATATATCGTGTGCAAAGCTATATCGCGTGCTGCGGTATGTGGAGACACTAAAAGCACCATAAAAGAACACAGATTAAGCTTCTAAGTTGATGTGATAGCCAGTTAGATGCAGTACAATTCCAGTTTTAGCTATCGATTATTGACTTTTTAGACGGCTTAGGTGCCTTGGACATGAGCTAGGACCTTAAAATTTTGCATGAAGGGAGATCCAGCAGCCGCGTTACACGGGGTAATGTGAAAAGTGTTCATATGTAGTGAAAACCTGATAAACCCGCCCGTTTTCTTCATTTGCTATCGAATCGACTTAATGCCAGATCGTCATATTGGACGTACTTCTCTCTGAAACGGTTACATTTATAGTGTGCGAAGCTATGTCACGTGGTGCGGTACGCGGGGACCCTCAAAGCACCATCATAGAACACAGAAGAAGCTTCTAAGTTGATGTGACAGCCAGTACGTAGCAGGACTATTCAAGTTTTTGTTATCGATTATTGACTTTTTATACGGCTTTGGTGCCTTCGACATGAGCTCGGACCTTAAGATTTTTCATGAAGTGAGGTCTAGCAGCCGCGTTGCACGGCGGAATGTGAAAAGTGTTCATATGTAGTGAAAACCTGAGAAATAAGCCCGTTTTCGTCATTTGCTATCGAATCGACTTAATGCCAGATCGTCATAATGGCCGCACTTGTCTCTGAAACGGTTACATTTATCGTGTGCAAAGCTATGTCGCGTGCTGCGGTATGCGGAGACACTAGAAGCACCATAATAGAAAACAGAAAAAGCTTCTAAGTTGATGTGATAGCAAGTACGAAGCAGTACTATTCAAGGTTTAGTAACGGATTATTGAATTTTTAGACGATTTTGGTGCCTTGAACTTGAGCTAGGACTTTACGACTTTGCATGAAGTAAGGTCTAGCAGCCGCGTTGCACGGGGGAATGTGAAAATTGAACATATGTAGTGAAAACCTGAGAAATCCGCCCATTTTCGTCATTTGCTATCGTATCAGCTTAATGCTGATCGTCATATTGCCCGCTTTTCTCTCTGAAACCGTTAGATTTATCGTGTGCAAAGCTATATCGCGTGCTGCGGTATGCGGAGACACTAAAATCACCATAATAGAACAAAGAAGAAGCTTCTAAGTTGATGTGATAGCCAGTACGAAGCAGTACAATTCAAGTTTTATCTATCGATTATTTTCTTTTTAGACGGCTTTGGTTCCTTTGAGATGACCTAGGACCTGCAGATATTGCATAAAGGGATGTCTAAGAGACGCGTTGCACGGGGGAATGTGAAATGTGTTCATATGTAGAGAAAACCTGAGATATCCGAGCGATTTCATCATTTGCTATCGAATCAACTTAATTTCAGATCGTCATATTGCACGCTATTCTCTCTGAAACCGCTACATTTATCGTGTACAAAGCTATGTCGCGTGCTGCGGTATGCGGAGACACTAAA
The DNA here is from genome assembly GCF_023897955.1 of Schistocerca gregaria. Classification (NCBI taxonomy): domain Eukaryota; kingdom Metazoa; phylum Arthropoda; class Insecta; order Orthoptera; family Acrididae; genus Schistocerca; species Schistocerca gregaria. The sequence continues at coordinate 582,487,364 of NC_064925.1, forward strand.
AGCACCATAGTAGAACACAGAAAAAGCTTCTAAGTTGATGTGATAGATAGTACGAAGCAGTAAATTTCAAGTTTTAGTTTTAGATTATTGACTTTTTAGACGGCTTTTGTGCCTTGGACATGAGCTAGGACCTTAAGATTTTGCATGAAGGGAGGTCTAGCAGCCGCGTTGCACGGGGGAATGTGAAACGTGTTCATATACAGTGAAAACCTCAGATATCCGCCCGTTTTCGTCATTTGCTATCGAATCGACTTTAGCCAGATCGTCATATTGGCCGCTCTTTTCTCTGAAACGGTGACATGTATCGTGTGCAAAGCTTTGTCGCGTGCTGCGGTATGCGGAGACACTAAAAGCACCATAAAGGATCACAGAAGAAGCTTCTAAGTTGATGTGATGGACAGTACGGAGCAGTCCAAATTAAGTTTTAACTATCGATTATTGACTTTTTAGACGGCTTTCGTGGCTTGGACATGAGGTAGTTCCGAACGATTTTGTATGAGGGAGGTCTAGCAGCCGCGATTGATGGGGGAATGTGAGAAGTGTTCATATGTAGTGAAAAACTGAGAAATCCGCCCGTTTTCGTCCTTTGCAATCGAATCGAATTAATGCCAGATCGTCATATTGGCCGCTCTTCTCTCTGAAACGGTTACATTTATCGTGTGCAAAGCTATATCGCGTGCTGCGGTACGCGGAGACCCTCAAAGCACCATAATAGAACACAGAAGAAGCTTCTAAATTGATGCGATAGCCAGTACGTAGCAGTACAATTCAAGTTTTTGTTATTGATTATTGACTTTTTATACGGCTTTGGTGCCTTCGACATGAGCTCGGACCTTAAGATTTTTCATGAAAGGAGGTCTAGCAGCCGCGTTGCATGGGGGAATGTGAAAAGTATTCATATGTATTGAAAACCTGAGAAATCCGCCCGTTTTCGTCATATGCTATTGAATCGACTTGATGCCAGATCATCATATTGCCCGCTGTTCTCTCTGGAACCGTTATATTTATCGTGTGCAAAGCTATGTTGCGTGCTGCGGTATTCGTAGACACTAAAAGCACCATAATAGAACACAGAAGAAGTTTCTAAGTTGATGTGATAGCCAGTAAGGAGCAGTAAAATTCAAGTTTTAGTTATCGATTACTGACTTTTTAGACGACTTTGGTGCCCTGGACATGAGCTAGGACCTTAAGATTTTGCATGAGGGAGTTCTAGCAGCCGCGTTGCACATGGGAATGTGCAAAGTGTTCATATGTAGTAAAAACCTGATAAATCCGCCGATTACGTCATTTGCTATCGAATCGATTTTTGACAGATCGCCATATTGGCCGCTCTTCTCTTCGAAACGGTTACATTTATCGTGTGCAAAGCTATGTCGCGTGCTGCAGTATGCGGAGACACTAAAAGCACCATAATAGGACACAGAAGAAGTTTCTAAGTTGGTGTGATACTCTAAAGGAAGCAGTACAATTCTAGTTTAAGTTATCGATTACTGATTTTTTAGACGGCTTTGGTGCCTTGGACATGAGCTAGGACCTTAAGATTTTGCATGAAGTTAGGTGTAGCAGCCGCGTTGGACGGGGGAATGTGAGAAGTGTTCATATGTAGTGAAAACCGGAGAAATCTGCCCGTTTTCGTCATTTGCTATCGATTCGACTTAATTTCAGATCGTCATATTGCCCGCTATTCTCTCTGAAACCGTTACATTTATCGTGTGCAAAGTTATGTCGTATGCTGCGGTATGCGTAGACACTAAAATCACCATAATAGAACACAGAAGAAGCGTCTAAGTTGATGTGATAACCTGTACGAAGAAGTACAATTCAAGTTTTAGTTATCGATTATTGACTTTTTAAACGGCTTTGGTTCCTTTGAGATGAGCTAGGACCTTAAGATACTGCATAAAGGGATGTCTAAGAGAAGCGTTGCACGGGGGAATGTGAAAAGTGTTCAAATGTAGAGAAAACCTGAGATATCCGAGCGTTTTCGTCATTTGCTATCGAATCGACTTAATTTCAGATCGTCATATTGCCCGCTATTCTCTCTGAAACCGTTACATTTATCGTGTGCAAAGATATGTCGCGTGCTGCGGTATGTGGAGACACTAAAACACCATAATGGATCACAGAAGAAGCTTCTAAGTTGATGTGATAGCCAGTACGAAGCAGTCCAATTCAAGTTTTAACTATCGATCATTGACTTTTTACACGGCTTTCGTGGCTTGGACATTAGGTAGTTCCTTAAGATTTTGCATGAGGGAGGTGTAGCAGGTCTAGCGTTTGACAGGGGAATGTGGGAAGTGTTCATATGCTGTGGAAACCTGGAAAATCCGCCCGTTCCCCTCAATGCTATCGAATCGACATTTGCCAGATCGTCATATTGGCGGCTCTTCTCTCTGAAACGTTTACATTTATGTTTTGCAAAGCTATGTCGCGTGCTGCGGTCTGCGGAGTCACTAAAAGCTCCATAATAGAACATAGATGAAGCTTCTAAGTTGCTGTGAAAGTCATTACGTAGCAGTACAATTCAAGTTTTAGTTATCGATTAATAACTTGTAAGACGGCTTCGGTGCCCTAGACATGATCAAGGACCTTAAGATTTTGCATGAAGCTAGGTCTAGCAACCGCGTTGCACGGGGGAATGTGAAAAGTGTTCATATGTAGTGAAAACCTGAGAAATCCGCCCGTTTTCGTCATATGCTATCGTATCAGCTTAATGCCAGATCGTCATACTGGCCGCACTTGTCTCTGAAACGGTTACATTCATCGTGTGCAAAGCTATGTCGCGTGCTGCGGTATGCAGAGACACTAGAAGCACAATAATATAAAACAGAAAAAGCTTCTAAGTTGATGTGATAGCCAGTACGAAGCAGTACTATTCAAGATTTAGTTATCGATTATTTAATTTTTAGACGATTTTGGTGCCTTGAACATGAGCTAGGACTTTACGACCTTGCATGAAGTAAGGTCTAGCAGCCGCGTTGCACGGGGGAATGTGAAAAGTGTTCATATGTAGTGAAAACATGAGAATTCCGCCCGTTTTCGTCATTTGCTATCGAATCGACTTAATGCCAAATCGTCATATTGGCCGGATATCTCTCTGAAACAGTTACATTTATCGTGTCCAAAGCTATGTAGCGTGCTGCGGTATGCGGAGACACTAAAAGCCCCATTATAGATCACAGAAGAAGCTTCTAAGTTGATGTGATAGCCAGTTAGAAGCAGTACAATTCAAGTTTCAGTTATCGATTATTGAATTTTTAGACGGCTTTGGTGCCTTGGGCATGAGCTAGGACCTTAAGATTTTGCATGAAGGGAGGTCTAGCAGCCGCGATGCATGGGGGAATGTGAAAAGTGTTTATATGTAGTGAAAACTTGAGAAATCCGCACGTTTTCCTCATTTGCTATCGAATCGACTTGATGCCAGATCATCATATTGCCCACTGTTCTCTCTGAAACCGTTATATTTATCGTGTGCAAAGCTATGTTGCGTGCTGCGGTATTCGTAGACACTAAAAGCACGATAATAGAACACAGAAGAAGCTTCTAAGTTGATGTGATAGCCAGTAAGAAGCAGTAAAATTCAAGTTTTAGTTATCGATTACTGACTTTTTAGACGCCTTTGGTGCCCTGGACATGAGCTAGGACCTTACGATTTTGCATGAAGGGAGGTGTAGCAGCCGCGTTGCACGGGGGAATGTGAAAAGTGTTCATATGTAGTGAAAAGCTGAGAAATCCGCCCGTTTTCGTCATTTGCTATCGAATCGACTTAATGCCAGATCGTCATATTACCCGCATTTCTGTCTGAAACCGTTACATTTATCGTGTGCAAAGCTAAGTTGCGTGCTCCGGTATGCGTAGACACTAAAAGCACCATAATAGAACACAGAATAAGCTTCTAAGTTGATGTGATAACCAGTACGAAGCAGTACAATTCAAGTTTTTGTTATCGATTATTGACTTTTTAGACGGCTTTGGTGCCTAGGACATGAGCTAGGACCTTAAGATTTTGCATGAGGGAGTTCTAGCAGCCGCGTTCCACGGGGGAAAGTGCAAAGTGTTCATATGTAGTGAAAACCGGAGAAATCCGCTCGTTTTCGTCATTTGCTATCGATTCGACTTTTGCCAGATCGTCATATTGGCCGCTCTTCTCAATGAAACGGTTACAATTATCGTGTGCAAAGCTATGTCGCGTGCTGAGGTATGCGGAGACAATAAAAGCACCATAATAGGACACAGAAGAAGCTTCAAAGATGATGTGATAGCCTGTACTAAGCATTACAATTTTTGTTTTAGTTATCGATTATTGACCTTTTACACGGCTTTGGTGCCTTTGACATTAGCTAGGATCTTAAGATATTGCATGAAGGGAGGTCTAGGAGCTGTGTTGCACTGGGGAATGTGAAAAGTGTTCATATGTAGTGAAAAAATGAGAAATCCGCCCGTTTGCGTCATTTGCTATCGAATCAGGTTAATGCAAGATCGTCATATAGCCCGCTTTTCTCTCTGAAACCGTTACATTTATCGTGTGCAAAGATATGTCGCGTGCTGCGGTACGCGGAGACACTAAATGCACCATAGTAGAACACTGAAGAAGCTTCTAAGTTGATGTAATAGCCAGTAAGAAGTAATACAATACAAGTTTTAGATATCGATTATTGTGTTTTTAGCCTTTGGTGCCTTTGACATGAGCTAGGACCTTACGATTTTGCATGATGGGAGGTCTAGCAGCCGCGTTGCACGAGAGAATGTGAAAAGTGTTAATTTGTAGTAAAAAAACAGAGAAATCAGTCCGTTTTCGTCATTTGTTATCGAATCGGCTTTTAGCTAGATCGTCACATTGGCCGGTCTTCTCTCTGAAACGGTTACATTTATGGACTGCAAATCTATGTCGCGTGCTGCGGTATGCGGAGACACTAAATGCAGCATAGCAGAACACATAAGAGGCTTCTAAGTTGATGTAATAGGCAGTAAGAAGTAGTACAATTCAAGTTTTAGTTATCGATTATTGACTTTTTACCCTTCTTTGGTGCGTAGGACTTGAGCTAGGACCTTACAATTTTGCACCACAGAAGAACTAGCAGCCGCGGTACAAGGGAGACTGTGTTCACAAGTAGTAAAAACCTGGAAATCCGTCCGTTTTCGTCATTTGTTATCAAATCGACTTAAAGTGAGATCGTCATTTGCTATCGAATCGACTTTTGCCAGATCGTCATATTGGCCGCTCTTTTCTCTGAAACGGTTACATTAATCGTCTGCAAAGCTAAGTCGCGTGCTGCGGTATGCGGGGACAATAAAAGCAGCATAATAGAACACAGAAGAAGGTTCTATGTTGATGTAATAGCCAGTAAGAAGTAGTACAATTGAAGTTTTAGTTATCGATTATTGACTTTTTAGCCGGCTTTGGTGCCTTGGACATGAGCTAGGACCTTAAGATTTGGCATGAAGGGAGGTCGAGCAGCCGCGTTGCACGGGGGAATGTGAAATGTGTTCATATGTAGTGAAAACCTGACAAATTCGGCCGTTTTCGTCATTTGATATCGAATCGACTTAATGCCAGATCGTCATATTGGCCGCTTTTCTCTCTGCAATGGTTATATTTATCTTCTGCAAAACTATATCGTGTCCTTCGCTATGCTTCGACACTAAAAGAACCATAGTAGAACACAGAAGAAGACTCTCAGAAGATGTAATCGGCCAGTACGAAGCATTACAATTCACATTTTACTTATCTATTATTGACTTATTAACCGGCTTTGGTTATTTGTACATGAGCTATGACCTTGAGATTGTTCATGAAACGAGGTCTGTCTGCCACGTTGCGCGGGAGAATGTGAAAAGTGTTCATATGTAGTAAAAACCTGAGAAATCCTCCCGTTTTCGTCATTTTCTATTTAATCGACTAATTGCCAGATCTGCAAGCTTATGTCGCGTGCTGCGTTATGCGGAGACAGTCAAAGCATCACAGTAGAACACAGATGAAGCTTCTCTGTTGGTGTAATCAGCGAGAAAGAACCAGTAATAAGTCGTACAATTCAAATTTTAGTTATCATTTATTGACTTATTAGCCTGCTTTGGTACCTTGGACATGAGCTAGGGCCTTAAGATTTTGCATGAAACGCGGTTTGGACGCCACGTTGCACGGGATGATGTGAAAAGTGTCCATTTGTAGTAAAAACCTGACAAATCCGACCGTTTTCTTCATTTGCTGTCGAATCGACTTATTGGCAGATCGTCACATCGGCCGCTTTACGCTCTGAGACGGTTAAATTTATAGTCTGCAAACTTATGTCGCCTGCTGCGGTTTGCGGAGACACTAAAAGCACCACAGTAGAAGACAGAAGAAGGTGTTAAGAAGATGTATTCGGCCAGTAAGAAGCAGTACAATTCAAGTTTTAGTTATAGATTACTGACTTATTAGCCGGCTTTGGTGCCTTTGACATGATCGAGGACCTCAAGCTTTTGCATCAAACGAGGTCTGATCGTCACGTTGCACGGGGAAATGTGAAACGTGTTAATATATATTAAAAACCTAAGAAAACCTTTCGCATTTATTTAAGTTCCTTTAGTACAATAAGAATCTGTTAAAAAACTGACTACAATAATCATAATCTTGCTGTACAAGGGAAGTAGCTACTATTATTAACAGTATTTATCAACAGCAAATAAAACAAAAGGTAAAACAGAAAGATTATCAAACGTCTAATGGCACAGTAACGAAACTGAATACAGTTCGCGACAATTTCTTCTGAAATTATTTCACCAGGAAACAACAAGAACACCGATTGGAGACTACTAAAGTTCCAAAATAAACCACTATACACAAACAACTAATTAGTACTTAGCTTTGGATGCGCCGCTACAGCTGCAACTGGTCAGCGCGGAATGTAAACACAGGTAAGAAGTTAACTTGCTCGATACGAAACACTCGCAAATATCAGGTCACAACCCAAGAAAGGCGGAGGTGAATGAAGAAACCATTAATAAGTATCTTATATAGTAAATATTATCACAAAAACCGTTAAAATATGTATCTGAAACCTATAAATGTATGAAAACTTAGAGAGCGATTTCACACGCACTCACGCGCCTAATCGTAATGCCAGATCGTCGCAGTGGCAGCTTTGCTCACGGAACTGTTTACATATACATCTGGAAACTTACGTCATGTGCTGAGGTATGCGGTCGCACCACAAACAACAAAATAGGAGCTTCTCATTTGATGCAATCGGCAGGTAAGAAGTAGTACTACTCAAGTTTTAGGTATCGAAAATTCAACTGTAGGCCGGTTCTGGTGTCTTGCAGTTGATAGAGGACCTTGGAACATGCCTGTCTTTTTACCCCCCTCCACCCTCGTAAGATGACTGTCTACGTACACCCGCCACCCCCCCCCCCCCCTCGTAATATGTCTGCCTACCTACTCACGCCTTCTGAAAATGTGTGTCTACCCACTTCCCCCTCAGAAGATGACTCTCTACTTATCCCCCCAACCGGAAAACGTCAGTTTTCCCACCCCCTCCCCCCTCAGAAGATGACTGTCTACCTACACACCCTCGGAAGATACCTGTCTACTTAACCCCCCCCCCCCCCCCTCGTTTGGAACATGTCTGCCTACCTACCAGCCTCTCAAAATATGTCTTTCTATCTACATCCCCCACCCCCCTCAGAAGATCACTCTCTACCTACTCCACACGTGGATGATGCCTGTCTCCCTAACCCACCCTTCAGAAGATGTTTGCCTACATACCCCTTCTTGGAAGATGTCTGTCTACCTACACACCTTTGGAAGAGGCCTGTCTACCTACCCCCTCCGCACCCCTTGGAAGATGTCTGCCCAGCTACCCTCCATCTAAGAAAATATTTGTCTACATACACCCCCTTCGGAAAATGTCTGTCTACCTACTACTGCTCTGATGATGTCTGTCTCCCTACCCCACCCTTCAGAAGATGTCTGCCTACCTTCTACTCCATGGAAGATGTCTCTATACATACCACCTATCGGGTGATGTTTGTCTACTCGCCCCCCCCCCCCACCCCATAACATGCCAATCTAACATCCCCCCCTGTGAAGATGCCTATCTATCGCCTAGCTCGGAAGCTACCCCAACTCAGAAGATTCCTATCTACCTGCACTTGGAAGATGACTATCTCTCCATCACCTTCAGAAGACTCTTATCTACCCCCTCAGAAGATGGCTGTCTACATACCCCACCCTCAGAATATGACTGTCTCTGATCTCCCACCCTATCTGTCTGTCTACCATTCTCACACATCGAGAGAGGTGGTACAGTGGTTAGCACACTGGACTCGCATTCGGGAGGACGATGGTTCAATCCCGTCTCCGGCCATCCTGATTTAGGTTTTTCGTGATTACCCTAAATCGTTTCAGGCAAATGCCGGGATGGTTCCTCTGAAAGGGCACGGCCAATTTCTTTCCCAATCCTTCCCTAACCCGAGCTTGCGCTCCGTCTCTAATGACCTCGTTGTTGACGAGACATTAAACACTAACCACCACCACCACCATTCTCACAATCAGAAACTGTCTGTCTACCTACCTCCCCCCCCCCCCCACCGAAGATGTCTGCCTATCTTCCTAGGTACCGCCATTTAGAAGGTGTCTGCCTACCTACACCCACTTCAAAAGATGTGTAACTGACTACCCCACCTCCGAAGATCTCTGTCAAACCCTCCTCCCATCCCTGGAGGATGTATGTGTGCAGACCCCCCTCTTGGAAGACATTTGACAACCGAAAAAACCGCTTTGGAAAATGTATGACTTCCTACCACTACCCTCGGAAGGTGTATGTCTACCTAGCACCCCCTCGAAGATGCCTGTCTATCTACCGAACCACGGTATATGCCTGCCTCACCCTGTCAGAATATGTCTGTCTACATACCCCACATGGAAGATGTCTGTCTACTTACCCCCCCCCCCCCCCCTTGGAAGATGTTTGTCTACCTAGCCCCTCTTGGAAGATGTCTGCCCACATAAACACACACTCGGAATATGTATGACTAGCCACCACTCCCCTCGGAACATGTATGTCTACCTACCCCACCTCCGGACATGTCTCTCTACCTACGCCCCCACTCATAAGTTGTGTGTCTACCAACCCGCCATTTGAAGATGTCTGTCAACCTGGCCCTCCCTCAGAAAATGTCTGTCTACCTGCCCACCTTGGAATATTTATGTCTACCAAAACCCGGAGGATGTCTGTCTACCCAACACCCCCTCAGAAGATGATTGTCTACCTACCCCCGGAAGATTTCAGTCTACCTGCCCCCCTCACTTCTGAAAGATGCCTGTCAATCAACCCCTCCAACAGAAAATGTCTGTCTACCTACTGCCCCTCGAAAGTTGTATGTCTACCACCCCTCCTCGGGAGATGTCTGTCTACCTACCCCCCTTCAGAAGATGTCTATCTACCTACCCCCCATCCCCTCGGTAAATGCCTGTCTACCCAACCCCCTCTCGGGAAAAGTATGTCTACCTATCCCCACTCGGAAGATGGCTGTCTACCTACCACCTCCCTCGGAATATGTCTGTATATCGAACCCGACCTCGGAATATGATTTTCCACCTAATGCATGGGAGATGTCAGTCCACTTGCACCCCACTTTGTAAAATGCCTGTCTACTTTCCACCCCTTTGGAAGATGTCTATCATCCCACCTCGGAAGATGTCTGTCTACCTACCCCCCTCTGAACATGATTGCCTACTGAACCACAACTCAGAAGATGATTGTCTACTGACCACCCAGAAGATGGAAGCCTACCTGCCCCCTCCCACTACAACAGAAGATGACCATCCATCTAACCCCCTTGGTGGATGTCGGTTCATCTCCTCCCCCCCCTTGGAGGACTTTGTCTTCCTACCCCCTCGGAAGATGTATGTATTCCATTCGCCCCTCAGAAGAGGTCTATCTTCCAACCCCCCTAAGAAGATTTTTGTCTACCTACCCTGCCTTGGTATATGTATGTCTTCCTACACCCCCTCATACGATGTCTGCATACCTACCCCCCTCGGAAGAAGTCTATCATCCCTCTGTTAAAGAATTTCTGTCTACCTTGCCCCCCCCCTCGGAAGATATATGTCTTCATATCCTCTACCCTTGGTGCCTACATACTCAACCTCAGAAGATGTCTACCAACCTACCCCACCTTATAAGAAATCTTTCTACCTACCCCCCCCCCTCATAATATGTGTGTCTACCACCTCATGGAGGATGTATGTCTACTCCCCCCCCCCCTCGTAAAATGTCTATCTTTCCCAGTTGGAAAGATGTCTATCATCCCACTCTTAGAAGGTGTCTGTCTACCTGTCCTCCCACTCTGAAAATGTCTGTGTACCTACCCTCCCTCAGGAGATATCGGTCTAATTGCCCACTGGGACTATGTCTATCTACATACTCTCAGCCTTGGAAAATACGTGCCTACCTACCCCACCCCCTGTAAGATATCTGTCTACCTACAACCTGCCCTCGGATACTGTCTGTCTACATACACCCTCTAATAAGATGTCTGTCTACCTACCCCACACTGTCTGTCTTCCTACCCCAACCATCCTCGGAAGATGTTTGTCTACCTACCCCTCCTTGGAAAATGCCTGTCTACCTAAATCTCGCTTGGAAAATATCTGTCTACCTACCCCCCATCCTTGGAAGGTGTCTGTCCACCAACTCTCCTGTCGGAAGATGTATGGCTACCTAACCCCCCTCAGAAGATGTCTGTCTATCTATCTGCCTGTGGAATGTGTATGTCTACCTAACTCCCTTAGACAATGTCAGTCTACATACCCCCCTCGGAAGATACCTGTCTACCAATACTCTTCCCTCTACATGCCAAAACTAATAAGATAGCTGCCAACCTAACCCACCTCAGAAGGTCTCTGTTTATGCACACAAACTGAACATGTATGTCTATCTACCCCCCAGAAGTTGTCTGTCTACCTGCCCCCTCAGAAAATGTCAGTCGACCTACCCCCCTTGGAAGATTTCTGTCTACCTATAACACCTCACGGAAAATATCTGTCTACCAGCCCCCTCTCAGAAGATGTCTGTCTACCTACCACCCCCCTCAGAAGTAGTATATCTATCTACCGTACCCTTGGAACATGTCTACCTACCCCCCCTCCCAGTCAGCAGTTGTCTGTCCAACACCTACATAAGTTGTCTATCTACACCCCCTCGGAAGATGTCTGTCCAATACACCACCCTCAGAAGATATCTGTCCTACCCCTCTCGAAAATGTTAGTCTACCTACACCCCAGATAATGAATGTCTACCAACCCCACCTCGGAAGATGTTTGTCTACCTACCCCATGGAAGATGTGTTTACCTACCACCACTCGTAGTATGTGTGTCTACCTACCCCCATTGGAAAATATCGGTCTACCAACTGCCCTTGAAGATGTATGCCTACATACCCAACACCCTCGGAAGACGTCTGGCTACCTAGCTCCCCCCCACGAAGATATCTGCCTTCATACCCACTTCTCTTGGAAGATGTCTGTCAACGGACCCAAATTCAGAAAACGACTGCCTACCTACCCCACCTCAAAAGATGTCTGCCTACCAACCACCCCTCGGAATATGTATGTCTACCTACACTCATTCGGAATATTGCTTTCTACCACCCCTCCCTCTGAACATGTCTATCTACCTACCTCCCTCAGAACATGTCTATCTACCAACATCCCCCACCTCTTATGAAGTCTCTCTCACTACCCCCCCCCCCCCTTCGAAAGTGACACCCTACCTACCATCCTCAGGAAATGTCAGTCTTCCTACTCCCCATACCTCAGAAGGTGTGTCTAACTATCCCCATGGACAATGTCTGTCTACATACCCCTAGCCTCAGAAAATACTTGTCTAACTACACCCCTCAGATTATTTCTGTCTACCTACAACCCAGCCTCGGATAATGTCTGTCTACCTACCCCCTCACTAATTGTCTCTCTACCTAAGCTACCTTAGAAGATATCTGTCTACATATCCCTCATCCTCTGAAGCTGTATGTCTACTACCCCTGCTCAGAAGATGTCTGTCTACTTAAAAAACCCTCAGAACATGTCTGTCTAACAACCCCCCCCCCCAGTTGTCTGTCTACCTACCCCCTTGAAGATGTCTGTCTACCTACCCCCAGTAAAATGTCTCTGTACCCATCTTCCCCTCAGAAGATGATTGTCTACCTACCCCCGTACAGAAGATGCACCCCTTTCAGAAAATGTCTGTCTACCTACCCCATCCACGCACGGAAGATTCCTATCTACCCACTTTGGACAATGCCTTTCTACCCCAACTCAGAAATGTCTATCTACTACCATCTCAGAAGATGTCTGTCTACCTACCCCCCATTGAATATATCTGCCTACCCAACCCATCTTTGGAAGATGATTGGCTACCTACCCCATGGAAGATGTCAGGCAACCTGCCCGCTCACTTAGGAAGATGCCTACCTCCCCCTTGGAAGTGGTCTATTTTCCACCACTCAGAAGATGTCTGTCTAACTACCCCCTCTGAATGTATATGTCTATCAACTATGTCTGTTTACCTACTCCCATAAGATGTCTATCATCCCCCTCAGAAGGTATCTTCCTATATACTCCCTCCCCTTGGAAGATGTCTGTCTACATACCCAAACTAAGATGATGTCTGGCAATCTACTCCCCCACAGAAGATGTCTGTCTACCTACCACCCTTGGAACATCTATGTCTTTCTACTCCCCGGAAGATGTCTGTCAGTCTGCCCAACTTGGAAAATGTCTGTCTACGTGCCCTCCTTCGGAAGATGTCTATCATCCCCAGCCTCAGAAGAATTATGTCTATTTGTCCCGCACCAACAGTAGATGTCTGTGTACCTACCCCCTTAAGAAGAAGTCTGTTTACCAACCCCCCTTCAGGAGATTCTCAAACCACCCACCAGGAAAGTCTCTGTCTACCTATCCCTCCCCCCCCCCCCCCTTTGGGAGATATGTGTCTACCTACAACACAACTCGGTAAATGTCTGTCTACCTACCCCTCAGAAGATGTCTGTTTATCCACACCTCCACAGATGATGTCTATCTACCTACCCCCTGCCCCCATCCTCCGAGGATGTCTGTCTTCCTACACCCTCAGAAGATGTCTGTCTACCAACCCCCCTTGGAAGATGTTGGTCTACTTACCCCTCTAGATGATGTCTGTATACGTACACCCCTCAGAAGATGGCTGTCTACCAATCCACCAATGGGAGATGTCTGTCTACCAACCCCCTCGAAAGGTGCCTTTGTGCCTACCCCCTCAGAAGATTGTCTACCTACGAACACTCAGTAAATGTATGTATACCTACCCCCCCCCCCCCCCTCGGAAGAAGTCTGTCTAATTATTCACCACCCCTTGGTAATTTCTGTCTACATACCACTCCCTTGCAAGATGTCTGTGTACCTACTCCCTCTTGAAAGATATCTGTTTACCTACATCTTCTGTGGGGAGGTAGGAAGACACACATCTTCCGCGAGGGGTAGGTAGACAGACATATTCCAAAGCAGGGTACATGGTCAGACATCTTTTGAAGGGTGGTAGGTAGACAGACATCCTCCAAGAGGGGGGGGGGAGACATTTTCTGTGGTGATAATGGTAGACAAACAATTCCAAGGAGGGGTAGTTAGACAGTCATCTTCTGAGTGGTTGTTTCTTAGTCAGACGTCTTCAAGGGGGAGGATTGGTAGACCGACAGTTTCCAAGGGGGGAGACATTTTTCGATTGGGGCCAAATAGGTAAACAGATATCCTTTGAGAGGGAGGTAGACATTTTCCGGGGGGGGGGGGAGATATTTTCGAGGGGGAGAGTAGATTGACATCTTCTGGGAGGGGGGAGATAGTATTCTTCCATGGGGGGAGGTGAGTTGTCAGACATCTTCAAAGGTTGGGGGGTGGGGGTCGGTAGACAGACATCTTCCAAGAAATGTCGGTAAGTAGACAGACATCTTCTGTGGGAAGTGATGGTATGTACACTTACATCTTCTGATGGGTTCGGGTAGATAAACAGGCATCTTTCATGATGGGGGGATAGAGCTCCTCGAAGATGGGGTGTAGATGTCTTTGGCAAGGAGGGTAGATAGACATATTCCGAGAGGGGGTTAGATAGATTTCTTCCATAGCGGGGATAGATAGACTTGTCCCGAGTTTGTGAGGTAGACAGACATACAGACATCTTCCTAGAATTTGGAGGTAGACAAACATATTCAGAATGGGCAGTAGACACATTCCAAATGAAGGGAGGCTGTAGAAATCTTCTGAGTCTAGGATAAATGTTCTCTGAGAGGAGGGGCTAGATGGAAATCTTAACAGGGGTGGGGTAGGTAGTCAGACATATTCTGAGAGGAGGGGGTTGATAGACAGGCATCTTTCATGAGGTGAGTTATAGACATCCGCCTGGGGGATAGACATCTTCTGAGGTGGGGATAGGTATCTTCCAGTGGGTGTAGATATCTGTGGGTGGGGTAGATAGACATCTTCTGAGGTGTTGGTTGATAGTCACCTTCCTAGTGGAGGGATACAGATATTTTCCGCCTGGGCTGGGTAGATAATCTTCTGAAGGGGGGTAGACGTCTTCCAAGGGGGGGTAGAGAGACAGCTTCTGAGGGGGGTAGATAGACATTTTCCAAGGATGGGGGCAGATACACATCTTCTGAGGGGGTAGATACACCTCTTCCGAGGAAGGTATGGATAGATAATCTTATGAGGTGGGTGTTGGTAGGCATCAGCTGAAGGGGACTAGATTGGCATCTTCCGATGTGGAAGGGTTTAGGTAGGCATTTTTAGAGGGAGGGATTTCTTCCCAGGGGTTTAGATAGGCATCTTCCAAGTGGGTGTAGAATGACATCTCAGAGAGGGGGTAGACAAAATCTTCCGAGAGGGGGTAGGTAGAAAGAAATCTTTCGATGGGAGAGTAGGTAAGCAGACATCTTTTGAGTGGGGTTGGTAAACTGACATCTTCCAAAGGGGCAAGGTAGACATATAGTTTCTGAGGGTGGGGCATAGGTAGACTGACACTTTCCGATGTGTGGTAAGTAGAATTACATCTTCTGAAGTGATGGGGTAGGTAGACAGACATTTTCCGAAGGGGTGTAGGTATACAGACATATACCTAGGGGGAAGGTAGACAGACATGTCCCGAGTGGTGGTAGGTAGACAGCCATCTTCCAGTTGGGTAGGTACACAGGGAGGTTAGAAGGACAGACATTTTCCATGTGGGGGTTGGTAAACATAAATCATCTGAGGGGGGAGAGACATCTTTTGAGGGGAGGGTACATAGACGGACATCTTCAGAGAGGAGGTAGTCATCCTCCGAGAGGGAGATAGTCATCCTCCGAGAGGGGGAGTAGATGTCTTCCGAGATGGGAGGCAGTTGTACATCTTCCACTGGTCTTAGCTAGGCAGACATCTTCTGAGGGAGGGTATGTAGACAGACATCTTCTGAGGGGGATAACGTCGACAGTCATCTTCTGATCGGGGTGGGTGGGTAGACAGACATCTTCCGAGTGGTGGTAGGTATGGAGACATCTTCTGAGGCTGGATTCGGTAGACAGGCATCTTCCAAGGGGGGGTGTTGGAAGACAGATATTTTTCAAGGGGTGGGAAACATCTTCTAAAGGATGCAGTTTGGTAAGCAGTATCCTCCGAGAGGGGTCTAGACATTCTGTGAGGGGGATAACGTCGACAGTCATCTTCTGATTGGGGGGGGGGGGGTAGGTAGAAAGACATCTTCCGAGGAGTGTTAGGTATGGAGACATCTTCTGAGCCTGGGTGCGGTAGAAAGACATCTTCCAAGGGGTGGAGGGGGGTGTTGGAAGACAGACATCTTCCAAGGGGTGGGAAGCACCTTCTAAAGGATGCAGTTTGGTAGACAGACATCCTACGAGAGAGGATGTAGACATTCTCAGATGGGGAGTGTATATCTTCTGAGAGGAGTGGTAGATTGACATCTTCCGAGAGGGGGGAGATACTTTTCTTCCATGGCGGCAATAGATAGATATCTTCCGAGAGGAGGTACATAGATAGACATGTTTAAATGTGTGGTGAATGTACACAGACAACTTTCGAGAAGGGGGGTAGGTATACAGACATCCTCAGAGGGGGTGGGTTGGGAGACAGACATCTTCCGAGATAGGGATAAGATAGAGACAAATCATTCAAGGTGTGGTAGATAAATATACAGATTCTGAGGGGTTTAGGTAAACATTCATATTATGACGGGTTGTGGGTGTAGGTAGACAGAAACCATCCGAGGAGGGGTATTTAGGCAGATAATGTCTGAGAGGGTTTATGTAGACTGGCATCTTCTGAGGGGTTGTAGGAGGACAGATATCTTCCAAGTGGAGGGTTGGTAGACAGACATCTTCAGATGTGGGGTGGGGTAGGTAGCCAGACATCTTCCAATAGGGGGTTGGTAGGCAGACATATCATGTGAGGGGATGGTTTAGACAGCCTTCTTCTGATGGGTGGGTGGGTAGACTGACATCTTCCATGATGGGGCGTAGGCAGAGAGACATTGTCTGAGGCAGGGTGACTACAGACATTTTTCGAGAGGGCGGGTAGTTAGACAGACTTCTTCTGGGGGGTTGTAGGTAAACTGACCTCTTCAGAGGGGTGGCGTAGAATGACATTTGCCAAGAGGGGTAGGTAGAGAGACATTTTCCGATGGTGGAAAGTAGACAACATCTTCTGATGAGTGTAGGTAGACAGACATCTTCCGAGGGGGATGTGTAGGTGGACATACATCTTCCGATGGTTGGTGGGTACATAGACAGACATATTCCAATGGGTGCGGTAGGTAGACAAACATCTTCCAAGTGCGGGCGTCGTAGACAGATATCATACAAAAGTTCATGTAGGTAGACATACATCTTCTGAGGGGATGTAGGGAGACAGACATTTTCCGAGGGGTGTACATAGACATACATTTTCCACGTGGGGTCTAGGTAGACAGACATCTTCAGATGAGGGGGTAATTAGACAATCATCTTCTGGGGTAGGCTGACAGACATATTCAGAAGTATGGGTTGGTAGACAATACTTTATGACAGGAGGGATGTAGAGAGACATCTTCCAAGGGGTGTAAGTAGGTAGACAGACCTCTTCTGTTGTGGGATTTGTAGGTAGGCAGACATCTTCCGAAGCAGAGGTGTTGGTAAACAGACAATTATCATGGACAGGGTTAGGTAGGCAGACATCTTCCCAGTGAAGTTTTGTAGACAGACATCTTCCAACGAGGGGTTAGGTAGACTGACACCTTCTGAGGCAGGGTAGGTAGATAGTCATCTTCGGAGGAGTGTTTGGTATACAGACATCTTCCGAACGGGTGTAGGTATACAGACATATACCTAAGGGGGAGGTAGACTGACATCATGGGAGTGGGGGTACGTAGACAGACAGGTGGGTAGGTATACAGACATCTTCCGAGGGGGATTAGGAGGACAGACATTTTCCATTTGAGGGTTGATAGACTTACATCATCTGAGGGAGGAGAAATATCTTTTGAGAGGAGGGTATGTAGACAGACATTTCAGAGAGAGGGTAGACATCATCCGAGAGGGAGGTAGTCATCCTCCAACACAGGGGTAGATATCTTCCAAGAGGGGTGTAAATAAATATCTTCCAAGATGGGAGGTAGATGGACCTCTTCCGAGGGTTTTAGGTAGGCAGACATGTTCCGAGGTGTGGCATGTAGACATACACCTTCTGAGGGGAATAAGGTAGACAGTCATCTTCTTATGGGAAATGGGTAGGTAGACAGACATATTCCAAGGGAGGGGGGTAGGTAAGGAGGAGATATATTCTGAGGGTGAGTTCAGTACTCAGACATCTTCTGAGGGGTGTTCATGGTAGACAGACATCTTTCAAAGGGGGGGAGACATCTTCCAAAGTATGCGTTTTGGTATACAGACATCCTCCAAGAGGGGTGTGGACATTCTCTGATGTGGGAGTAGATATCTTCCCAGAGGAGTGGTAGTTTAACAACTTCCGAGAGGGGGGGGGGGTTGGGTAGGCAGACAGATATCCTCAGAGGTAGGGGTAGGGAGACAGATATCTCCCACAGGAGGGATAAAATCGAATCATTTGAAGGGGGTAGATAGGCATACATCTTCTGAGGGATTTAGGTAGACATTCATCTTATGACAGGGGAAGGGGGTAGGTAGACAGATCATGCAGGGGGGGGGGGGGGGATATGTAGACAGATATCTTACGAGAGGGGGGTAGTTAGGCAGACATATTCTGAAGAGTTGTAGGAGGACGGACATATTCCAAGGGGGTAGGTAGACAGGCATCTACAGAGGGGGTTAGGTAGACAGTCTTATCAGAGGTGTATAGGTAGACAGACATCTTCTAAGGGGTTTGGTAGACCAACATTTCCTAAGGAGTGGCAGGTAGACAAACTTCTTCCGAGTGTGGGTGGGTATGTAGACAGACACCAGTAAGGAATTGTAGGCTGACAGACATCCTTTGTGATAGATGGTAGGTAGGCAGAAATATTCCGAAGGGAGGGTTGGAAAACATACATCTTCCAATGGAAGGGGTAGGTAGTCATACATCTTCTGAGGGCTGGGTTTAGGTATACAGAGATCTTTCCAAGGGGGGGCAGGTAAGTAGACAGACATATACTCAGGGTAGTGGGATGAGAGACAGACATTATCCGAGGGGGAGGGGTAGGTAGACAGACATCTTCTGATGGTTGGGTAGGTAGACAGACATCTTCCGGGGTGGACAGCTAATCGGACATGGTTTGAGGGAGCTTAGGCAGACAGACATTTCCGATGGGGAGTGTAGGTAGACAGACATATTCTAAGGGTGGGGAGATGAGAGACTTTTCTGATGTGGAGATAGGTAGACAGACGTCTTCTGAGGGGTTGTAGGTAGACAGACATCTTCCAAGCGGGAGCTGTAGGTAGACAGACATCTTCAGAAGGAGATTGTAGGTTGATGGACATATTTTGTGCAGGTAATGATAGATAAACAAATTCCAAGGGGTGGTAGTTTAACAGACATCTTCCCAGGGGGGCTGAGTAGATAGACAGACATCATCCAACGTGGGTAGACAGACATATTCCAGGTGGAGTAGACATCCTCCAAGGGGTAGACATCTTCGAATGGTGGTGAGGGTAGGTAGACATCCTATGAGAGTGGGGTTAGAGATTCTCTGAGAGGGAGGTGTAGATAGCTACCAAGAGTGGAGGTAGATAGACATATTCCGAGTGGGGGGGGGGGGTTGGATAGAAATCTTCTGGGGGTTGAAATTTGGCAGTTGGTATACTGGGCTTTTCTGAGACTGTGTTTGGAAGACATTTTCCGAGGTGGGAGGTAGACAGATATATTCCGAGGCAGTTGGTAGGTAGACAGACTAATTCCAGGGTGGTTGGTATGCTGACAGACATCTTCTGAGGGGGGGGGGGGGTAGACAGACATCGCCTGAGGGGCTGGAAGACACCTTCCAAAGTTTGGGGGTCTCTAGACATCTTCCGAGACAGGGGTAAACAACTTCCGAGTGGGGGGGCTGAGTAGGGGTTGGGATAGGTAGACAGACAAATTCCGAGAGGGCAGGTAGGTAGATAGACTTCTCCTTAGTGTGGGGGGGGGGGTGTTGAGAGACATCTTTCAGGGTGATAGACATCTTACGAGGTGGGGAGAGAGTTTTTGTGGGTGTATAGATAGACATCTTCACAGGGTGAGGTAGGTGGACAAACATCTTCCTTAGGGGGGTGAGGTAGGCAGACATCTGACGAGGGGGCAGGTAGACAGACATCTCCTGTGGAGAGTTACGTAGACTGACATTTTATAAGGAGCAAGTAGGTAGAATTACATATTAGGTGGTGGGGCGATGAGAGACAGACAGCTTTCGATGGGGTAGAGGTAGTATGAAATCTTCCGATGTGGGAGGTGTAGGTAGATATCATCTGAGAGGGGTAGGTACACAGACATCTCCCGAGGGGTGGGGTAGGTAGACATTCATATTCTGTGGGGAGGGGTAGGTAGTCATACATATTCTAAGGGGGGGGGGGATTTAGGTAGACACACATATTCCAAGGGTGTGGGTAGGTACACAGACATCATCTGAGGGGGGAGGGGAGGTGCAGGTTGACAGAGATCTTCCATGGATGGGTAGCTCGGTAGATATCTTCTGAGGGGGATAGATAGGCATATTTCGAAGGTGGGGTAGATAGCCACCTTCCCAGGGGGGCAGGGGGGCAGATCATCATGGGTGTGACGTCACGTGAGCTGCACTGCTGTTGAAATAGCTTGTTAATGTTTTATAAATTTTAGACTTCATTTACGTATTTTAAAGTTTTTTTGTGTTATTATTTTTGCCGTAAAAGCAAATTATTAGTGGATATTCATTTATCTCAGTGTTTCTTCCTGTGGTATTGACTCGAGTGGTCTATTATGTGTAAGTGTGCTTCCATGGTTCGTCTAAGCCTCGCGCCTCATCAGCGTGTTTACATTTTGCGGCGTGCACTGCATCTGCAGCGGTTATAAGCTAAGTACTGACGAACTTGTTTGTGCTCTGTAATACGTTATTAAACTGAATAGATTGCAGTGGTGTTGCTTGCCATTTTTGGCGAAATAATGACTTAATAAACTCTTGTAATCGTTCGCTCGCTGTGTTTTATAGAGTTTTCAGTGTGTTGAAGTCGTTTAGTAAATTTCGTGCTTTAGTTTTCAACTGGCGTTTAGTTTAAATTTTTTGGTTTTAGCCAATAATTTTGTGAAGTTTTGCTGGTATTGGTATCGGCTGTGTTGTAGTAGTATTAATACAAGTAGCTGCTTTCTTAGTAGGCAGAGAATTTCGAGACCATAGTTGTTAGTTCTTAAATAGTGCTGCTTTTGTAACTGAACTTTGGTAACGTAGACGTATAGTTTTTTTTAGTAACTGTAAAATTTTATCGTGAGTGAGAAGTGATTGCTATGTCGTAGGTTTGTGAGTAGTGGATTAAGCTGTGGGATTTGTTCAAAGTATTTTCATTGGGGGGAATGCGGTGGGGAAGCCAGTGGTCATTTGAGGGTGATCCTGTCCTGGGAATGTAGAATCTGTAATAGAAACAAGTTAATAGAGGAGCAGGAGCGTAAGATCTGTGCCCTTCAGGTGCAGTTACAATGCGCAAAGGAGGAACTAGATAAGTTGAGGAGGGTGAAGGGTGCTGGGGAATGGGAACTGGCAGTTGACAAGAAGATAGATAGGAAAAGGAGGTAGTCAGACAGTTTTACTTTGCATACATGCAATAGATACGACAAACTGTCAAAGTTGAGCGGAGAGGAGCCTCGTGTAGCTGTATATGGAGGTAACTTGCAGCCGTCTTCAGCAATTAGGAGGCCTAGGTTCTGCTGCTAGGTAGTTACCGGGTAGAGGTGTGGGCCAGCATTTGCAAGAAGTTTTGTGGAGTGAGTACCAGGTCACAAGCATTGTGAAGCCTAATGCAGGGTTGGCTCAGGTGGCTGAAAGCATAGGGGAGTTATGTAAGAATTTTACAAAGGAGGATCAGGTAGTGATAGTGGGTGGTGCTAGGAGCAGTCGCAATAGGGACAGGGGGTATGATGTCAGTGGTGACTTGGTTAAGATAGCTACTCAAACTGGTGGCACTAATGTGCTTTTCGTGCAACTGTTTCAGCATAATGATCGGCCACACCTTAATGCGGCTGTTGGGGGCGTAATTGTGGGGCTGGGGAGTGCAGTGATGGGAGAGGGCATGGATCACATATCAGTGGTGCCAGTTGGGTCTATCAGTAGATGGGGTTTCACTAGGCATGGCCTGCACCTCAATAGGTATGCGAAGGAGAGGCTACCTAAGCTTATAGGTGACAGTGTAGTGGGTGGTGGTGGCGGTAGTGGTGTCACTCATGGAAAAATTCCTGTAGTATTTGGTGTTAGAGCTGCACCTTTTTAATACTGAAGTCAGCTGATTGGTATACCAGCTTAAAGGAAGTGCCTCTAAGGTTCAAAAATGGTTCTAATGGCTCTGAGCACTATGCAAATTAACATATGGGGTCATCAGTCGCCTAGAACTTAGAACTAATTAAACCTAACTAACCTAAGGACGTCACACACATCCATGCCCGAGGCAGGATTCGAACCTGCGACCGTAGCAGTCGCGCGGTTCCGAACTGAGCGCTTAGAACCGCAAGACCACCGCGGCCGGCGTGCCTCTAAGGGCTCTCCTCCAGAGGATGTAATGTTTCCAAGTAGAGAAGGAATTGGCATATTTCATCAGAATATAAGAGTTATTAGAGATAAAGTTAGTGAACTGCTAACAGATGTTAACGCTGAAATTATTTGTATATCAGAGCACCACTTCAATAAATTGATAATTTATAGGCTTCCTTTACCAGGCTACATATTACCTGGCTGTTTCTCAAGGAGTTCCTTGCGGGGTGGGGAGGTGTCTCCGTACATAAAAAACAGTACGTTACTTGAGTCCATAGACTTATCACGACACTGCACTGAACAGATATTTGAAAGTTGTGCAGCATTTGTTGAATTTAGTGAAACTCAACTTCTAATTGCTGGTGTTTATAGGGCCTCTAACTCAAACTTCAGAGCATTTTTGCTTAAGCTAGAGAGGGTTCTTGATTCACTTTGTAGGAAGTACCAGAAAGTAGTTATATGTGGGGACTTCAATATTAATTTTGTATATGATTATGCAAGAAAAAGGGGGGTTGGGTTGTTTGGGGAAGGAGACCAGACAGCGATGTCATTGGTCTCATCGGATTAGGGAAGGATGGGGAAGGAAGTCGGCCATGCCCTTTGAGAGGAACTAACCCAGAATTTGCCGGGAGTGATTTAGGGAAATCACGGAAAACCTGAATCAAGATGGCTGAACGCGGGACTGAACCGTCGTCCTCCCGAATGTGAGTCCAGTGCCTTAACCACTGCGCCACCTCGCTCGGTCCCAAGAAAAATGATGTTGGTAGATCTCCTAAATTCATATGATCTGATGCCAACTGTGTTTTTTTTTTTTTTTTTTTTCAAACTAGGGTGCAGGCGAATAGTAGCACAATTATAGACAATATTTTTATTCGTTCTTCAATACTAGATGGGCATCCTGTTAGTAAAAAAGGGAATGGCCTTTCAGACCATAATGAACAAATTTTAACACTAAAAGGTTTTTGTACTCAACCCAATGTCATATTTAGTTACAAAGAACGTAGGAAAGTCAATCCAACAGCAATGGAGTGTTTTTAAAACTTGTCAAGGAACAAGAGTGGCAAGATGTTTATAGTGCCAATAATACATATGATAAATACAATGCTTTCCATGGCACATTTCTCATGCTCTTTGAGAGTTGTTTTCCATTAGAACATTCTGAATGGGGTACTAGCAGTAATAGACAGCACAGTTGGCTGACTAGTGGGATAATGATTTCATGTAGAACATAGGGCGAATTATATCAAAATGTTAGAAGTAGTCACAATCAAGCTAAATAAAAATTTAGTTTCAACAGGAAATCATACAAATTTCTTCGCAAATACCTTTCTGAGATTGACGTCTGAAATACTCCTCTGTGATACAAACAAGAGAGAGATTGAGTCAATAACTATATCACTGAAGACTAAGGACTCTCATGGATATGATGGAGTGCCTAGAAGCATATTAAAGTACTGTGCTGCACATGTTAGCCCTGTATTTAGCCATATTTGCAATTTTTCCTTTAGAGTTGGTCAGTTTCCTGACCGATTAAAGTACTCATCAGTAAAGCCGCTTTATGAAAAGGGAGAAAGGGATGATATAGATAATTTTAGACCTACTTCTATGCCATCAGTGTTTGCAAGAGTTACCGAAAAGGCTGTGCATGTAAGGTTAATTGATCACTTGATATCACACAATTTGCTGTCAAATGAACAGTTCGGTTTTAGAAGCCGTCTGACAACTGAAAATGCTGTATTCTGGCGTACAGACGTACTTTTATGCAAAATCGTAAGGTCCTAGCTCTTGTCCAATGCACCAAAGCCGACAAATAAGGGAATAACCGATAACTAAAACTTGAATAGTACTGCTTCTTACTGGCTACTACATCTTCTTAGAAGATATTTCTGTGTTATAATATGATGTTTTCAGTTTTCTCCGCATACCGCAACACGCGACATAATTTTGCAGACGATAAATGTAACCGTTTCAGAGAGAAAAGCGGCCAATGTGAAGATGTGGCAATAAAGTCGATTCGATAGCAAATGACGAAAGCGGGCGGATTTCTGAAGTTTTTACTACGTATGAACAGTTTCCACATTCTCCCGTGCAACGTGGTTTCCAGACGTGGTTTCATGCTGAATCTTTAGGTCGTCGGTCATGTGCAATGTACCAAAGCCGGCAAATAAGTGAATAACCGATAACTAAAACTTGACTACTACTGCTTGTTACTGGCCGATAAAATCTTCTTAGAAGCTTCTTCTGTGTTCTACTATGGTGCTTTTAGTGTCTCCGCATACCGCGGCAAGAGACATAACTTTGCAGACGTTGAATGTGACCGATTCAGAGAGAAAATCGACCAATATGACGATCTGGCGTTAAGTCGATTCTTGTGGCAAATGACGAAAACGGGCGGATTTCTCATGGTGTTACAACATA
The DNA here is from genome assembly GCF_023897955.1 of Schistocerca gregaria. Taxonomy (NCBI): domain Eukaryota; kingdom Metazoa; phylum Arthropoda; class Insecta; order Orthoptera; family Acrididae; genus Schistocerca; species Schistocerca gregaria. Next base: position 582,511,954 of record NC_064925.1, read on the forward strand.
TGAAAGCTTTTCTCATTCTCCCGTGCAACGTGGCGTACAGACGTACTTTCATGCAAAATCTTAAGATCTTAGCTCATGTCCAATGTACCAACGCCGGCAAATAAGTGAATAAACCGATATTTAAACTTGAATAGTACTGCTTCTTATTGGCTATTACATCTTCTTAGAAGCTTTTCCTGTGTTCTAATATGATGTTTTCAGTTTTTTCTGCATACCGCAACACGCGACATACTTTTGCAGCCGCTAAATGTAACCGTTTCAGAGAGAAAAGCGGCCAATATGACGATCTGACATTAAGTCGATTGGATGGAAAATGTCGAAAACGGGCGGATTTCTCATGTTGTTACTACATATGAACATTTTCTATATTCTCCCGTGCAACGTGGCATACAGACGTACTCTCATGCATAATCTTAAGGTCCTAGCTCATGTCCAATGCACCAAGGCGCAAATAAGTGAATAACCGATAACTAAAGCATGTATACTACTGCTTCCTACTTATGATTATATCTTCTTTGAAGCTTTTTCTGTGTTCTAATATAATGTTTTCAGTTTTTTCCGCATACCCCAACACGCGACATAACTTTACAGACGATAAATGTAACCGTTTCAGAGAGAAAAGTAGCCAATATGACGATCTGACAATAAGTCGATTCAATGGCAAATGTCGAAAACGGGCGGATTTCTCATGTTGTTAGTACATATGAACACTGTTCACATTCTCCCGTGCAACGTGGCGTACATACGTACTTTCATGCAAAATCTTAAGGTCCTAGCTCATGTCCAACCGTGCGACTGCTAAGGTCGCAGGTTCGAATCCTGCCTGGGGCATGGATGTGTGTGATCTCCTTGGGTGAGTTAGGTTTAAGTAGTTCTAAGTTCTAGGGGACTAACGACCTCAGCAGTTGAGTCCCATTGTCCTCAGAGCCATTTGAACTGATGTTTAATGCACCAAAGCCGGCAAATAAGTCAATAGTATAGTTCTGCTTGCTACTTTCGATTACATCTTCTTAGAAGCTTTTTTTGTGTTCTAATATGATGTTTTCAGTTTCTTCCGCATATTGCAATACGCGACATACATTTCCAGACGATAAATGTAACTGTTTCAGAGAGAAAAGCGGCCAATGTGACGATCTGGCATCAAGTCGATTCGATGGCAAATGACGAAACCGAGCGGATCTCTCAAATTTTTACTACATATGAACAGTTTTCACATTCCCCCGCGCAATGTGATTTCCAGACGTCGTTTCATGCGAAATCTATAGGTCGTCGGTCATGTCCAATATACCAAACCCGGCAAATAAGTGAATTACCGATAACTAAATCTAGAATAGTACTGCTTCTTATTGGCGATTACATCTTCTTCGAAGCTTTTTCTGTGTTCTAATATAATGTTTTCAGTTTTTTTCCATACCGCAACACGCGACATAATTTTGCAGACGATGGATGTAACCTGTTCTGAGAGAAAAGCGGCCAATAAGACGATCTGGCAATACATTCGACTCTATAGCAAATGACGAAAGCGATCGGGTTTCTCGAGTTTTTACTACATATGAACGCTTTCCACATTCTCCCGTGCAACGTGTCGTACAGACGTACTTTCTTGCAAAATCTTAAGGTCCTAGCTCATGTCCAATGCACAAAAGCCGGAAAATAAGTGAGTAACCGATATCTAGAACTTGACTAGTACTGCTTGTTACTGGCCAATTACATCTTCTTAGAAGCTTCTTCTGTGACTACTATAGTGATTTTAGTATCTGCGCATACCGCGGCAAGCGACATAACTTTGAATACGATGAATGTAACCGTTTCAGAGAGAAAAGCCACCAGTGTGACGATCTGTCATTAAGTCGATTCGACGGCAAATGACGAAAACGGGCGGATTTCTCATGGTGTTACTACATATGAAAACTTTTCTCATTCTCCCGTGCAACGTGGCGTACAGACGTACTTTCATGCAAAATCTTAAGGTCGTAGCTCATGTCCAATGCACCAAAGCCGGCAAATAAGTGAATAAACCGATAACTGAAACTTGAATAGTACTGCTTCTTACTGGCAATTACATCTTCTTTGAAGCTTTTTCTGTATTCTAATATAATGTTTTCAGTTTTTTCCGCATACCGCAACACGCGACATAATTTTGCATACGATAAATGTAACCGTTTCAGAGAGAAAAGCGGCCAATGTTACGATCTGGCATTAAGTCGATTCGAACGCAAATGATGAAAACGGGCGGATTTCTCATGTTGTTACTATTATGTACAACTTTGTCATTCTCCCGTGCAACGTGGCGTACAGACGTAATTTCATGCAAAATCTTAAGGTTATAGCTCACGTCCAATGCACCAAAGCTTGCAAATAAGTGAATAACCGATAGCAAAAACTTGAAAGTACTGCTTCCTACTTTCGATTACATCTTCTTAGAAGCTTTTTTGTGTTCTGATATGATGTTTTCAGTTTTTTCCACATATTGCAAACACGTGGCACAAATTTCCAGACGATAAATGTAACCGTTTCAGAGAGAAAAGCGGCCAATGGGACGATCTGGCAATACATTCGATTCGTTAGCAAATGACGAAAGCGATGGATTTCTCAGGTTTTTACTACATATGAACACTTTCTACATTCTCCCGTGCAACGTGGCGTACAGACGTACTTTCATGCAAAATCCTAAGGTCCTAGCTCATGTCCAATGCAATAAAGCCGCAAATAAGTGAATAACCGATCGCTTAAACTTGAATAGTACTGCTTCCTACTTTCGATTACATCTTCTTAGAAGCTTTTTTTGTGTTCTAATAAGATGTTTTCAGTTTTTTCCGCATATTGCAATACGCGACATACATTTCCAGACGATAAATGTAACTGTTTCAGAGAGAAAAGCAGCCAATGTGAAGATGTTGCAATAAAATAGATTCGGTAGCAAATGAAGAAAGCGGGCGGTTTTCTCCAGTTTTTACTACATATGAAGTTTCCACATTCCCCCGTGCAATGTGGTTTCCAGACGTCGTTTCATGCAAAATCTTTACGTCGTCGGTCATGTCCAATGTACCAAAGGCGGCAAATAAGTGAATAACCGATAACTAAAACTTGAATAGTACTGCTTCTTTTTGGCGATTACATCTTCTTAGAAGCTTTTTCTGTGTTCTAATATGATGTTTTCAGTTCTTTTCCGCATATTGCAACACACGACATAAATTTCCAGACGGTAAATGTAACCTTTTCAGTGAGAAAAGCGGCCAATATGACGCTCTATCATTAATTCGATTCGATGGCAAATGTCGAAAACGGGCGGATTTTTCATGTGGTTACTACATGTGAACACTTTTCACATCCTCCTGTGCATCGTGGTTTCCAGACGTCGTTTCATGCAAAATCATTAGGTCGTCGGTCATGTCCAATGTACCAAAGCCGGCAAATATGTGAATAACTGATAACTAACACTTGAATAACACTGCTTGATACTGGCCGATTACATTTTCTTAGAAGCATCCTCTGTGTTCTACTATTTTGCCTTTAGTGTCTGCGCATACCGCGGCAATCGACGTAACTTTGCAGACGATGAATGTAACAGTTTCAAAGAGAAAAGCGGCCAATGTGACGATCTGGCATTAAGTCGATTCGAAGGATAATGTCGAAAACGGTCGGATTTCTCATGTTGTTACTACATATGAACATCTTTTACATTCACCCGTGCAACGTGGCGTACAGACGTACTCTCATGCAAAATCTTAAGGTCCTTGCTCATGTCCAATGCACCAAGGCGGAAAATAAGTGAATAACCGATAACTAAAGCTTGTATATTACTGCTTCCTACTTTCTATTACATCTTCTTAGAAGCTTTTTCTGTGTTCTAATATAATGTTTTCAGTTTTTTCCGCATATTGCAATAAGCGACATAAATTTCCAGGCGATAAATGTAACTGTTTCAGAGAGAAAAGCGGCCAATGTGAAGATCTGGTAATACTTTCGATTCGATAGCAAACGACGAAAGCGATTGAATTCCTCAGGTTATTACTACGTATGAACACTTTCCACATTCTCCCGTGCAACGTGGCGTACAGACGTACTTTCATGCAAAATCTTAAGGTCCTAGTTCATGTCCAACCGTGCGACTGCTAAGGTCGCAGGTTCGAATCCTGCCTGGGGCATGGATGTGTGTGATCTCCTTAGGTGCGTTAGGTTTAAGTAGTTCTAATTTGTAGGGGACTAATGATCTCAGCAGTTGAGTCCCATTGTCCTCAGAGCCATTTGAACTGATGTTTAATGCACCAAAGCCGGCAAATTAGTAAATAAACGATAGCTAAAACGTGAATAGTACTGCTTCCTACATTCGATTACATCTTCTTAGAAGCTTTTTTCGTGATCTAATATGATTTTTTCAGTTTTTTCCTCATATTGCAATACGCGACATACATTTCCAGACGATAAATGTAATTGTGTCAGAGAGAAAAGCTACCAATGTGAAGATGTGGCAATATAATAGATTCGGTAGCAAATGACGAAAGCTGGCGGTTTTCTGTAGTTTTTACTACATATAAACAGTTTCCACATTCCCCCGTGCAAAGTGGTTTCCAGACGTCGTTTCATGCAAAACTTTAGGTCGTCGGTCATGTCCAATGTACCAGAGGCGGAAAATAAGTGAATAACCGATAGCTAAAACTTGAATAGTACTGCTTCTTACTTGCGATTACATCTTCTTAGAAGCTTTTACTGTGTTCTAATATGATGTTTTCAGTTTTTTCCTCATACCGGAAAACACGTCAAAATTTTGCAGATGATAAATGTAACCGTTTCAGAAACAAAAGCGGCCAATGTGAAGATGTTGCAATAAAATAGATTCAGTTGCAAATGACGAACGCGGGCATTTTTCTCTAGTTTTTACTACATACGAACAGTTTCCACATTCCCCCGTGCAATGTGGTTTCCAGACGTCGTTTCATGCAAAATCTTTAGGTCTTCGGTCATGTCCAATGTACCAAAGGTGGCAAATATGTGAATAACCGACAACTAAATCTTGAATTGTGCTGCTTCTTATTGGCGATTACATCTTCGTAGAATGTGCTTCTGTATTATACTATGTTGCTTTTGTGTCTCCACATACTGCGGCAAGCGACATATCTTTGCAGACGATGAATGTCTTTACTACATATGAACACTTTTCACATTTTCATATGCAACGCGTCTGCTAGACCTCCCCTCATGCAAAATCTTAAGGTACTAACTCATGTACAAGGCACCAAAGTCGGCTAAATATTCAATTTTCGGTAATTAAAACTTGAATTGTATTGCTTCTTGCCGGCTACTACATCAACTTAGAAGCTTCTTCTGTGTTCTACTATGGTGCTTTTAGTGTCTCCGCATACCTCAGAACGCAACATAGCTTTGCACACGATAAATGTAACCGTTTCAGAGAGAAGAGCAGCCAATGTGACGATCTGGCATAAAGTAGATTCGATAGCAAATGACGAAAACGAACGAATTTCTCTGGTTTTTACTACATATGAACACTCTTCACATTCTCCCATGCAACGTGGCTGCTAGTCCTCCCTTCATGCAAAATCTTAAAGTTCTAGCTCATGTCTAAGGCACCAAAGCCGGCTAAAATATCACAAGTCGATAACTGATTTTGAGTCGTACTGCTTCTTACTGGTTATTAATTCAACTTAAAAGCTTCTTCTGTGTTCTACTATGGTACTTTTAGTGTCTCCGCATTCCGCAGCACGCGACATAGTTTTGCACACGATAAATGTAACCGTTTCATACAGAAGAGCGGCAAATGTGACTATCTGACACTAAGTCGATTCGATAGCAAATGACGAAAACGGGCGGATCTCTTACGTTTTTACTACATATGAATTCTTTTCACATTCTCCCGTACAACGGGCTGATAGTCCTCCCTTCATGCAACATCTTAAGGTCCTAGCTAATGTCCAAGGCACCAAAGCTGGCTAAAAAGTCAAAAATCGTTAACTAAAACATGAAATGTACTGCTTCTTATTGGCTATTACATCAACATAGAAGCTTCTTCAGTGGTCTACTATGGTGCTTTTAGTGTCTCCGCTTTCCACAGCAAGCGACATAGCTTTGCACACGTTAAATGTAACCGTTTCAGAGAAAAGAGCGGCCAATGTGACCATCTGACATTAAGTCGATTCAATAGCAAATGACGAAAACGGGCGGATTTATTAGGTTGTTATTACATATGAAAACTTTTCACATTCACCCGTGCAACGTAGCTGCTAGTCCTCCGTTCATAGAAATTCTAAAGGTCCTAGCTCATGTCCAAGTAACCTAAGCCGGCTAAAAATTCAATAATCGATAGCTAAAACTATTATTTTACTGCTTCTTACTGCCTATTACATCAACTTAGAAGCTTCTTCTGTGTTCTACTATGGTGCTTTTAGATTCTCCGCATTCCGCAGCACGCGACATAGCTTTGCACACGATAAATGTAACCGTCTCAGAGAGAAGAGCGGTTAACGTGACGATATGACATTGAGTCGATTTGATAGCAGATGAAGAAAACAGGCGGATTTCTTAGGTTTTTACTACATGTGAACACGTTTCACATTCTCCCGTGTAACGTGGCTGCTAGTCCTCCCTGCATGTAAATTCTTAAGGTCCTACCTCATGTCCAAGGCACCAAAGCCGGCTAAAAATTCAAAAATCGATAACTAAATTTGAGTTCTACTGCTTCTTAATGTCTATTACATCAACTTAGAAGCTTTTTTGTGTTCTACTATGGTGCTTTTAGAGTCTCCGCTTATCGCAGCACGCAACATAGCTTTGCACACGATATATGTAACCGTTTCGGAGAGAAGAGCGGCCAATGTGACGATCTGACATTAAGTCGAGTAGATAGCAAATGACGAAAACGGGCGGATTTCTTAGTTTCTTACTACATATGGACACGTTTCACATTCTCCCGTGCAACGTGGTTGCGAGTCCTCCCTTCATGCAAAATCTTAAGGTACTAGTACATGTCCAAGGCACCAAAGCCGGCTAAAAATTTAAAAATCGATCGCTAAAACTTAAATTGTACTGCTCCTTGCTGGCTGTTACATCAACTTAGAAGCTCCTTCTGTGTTCTACATTGTGCTTTAATGTCTCCGAGTTTCGCAGCACGCAACAAAGCTTTGCGCACGATAAATGTAACCGTTTCAGAGAGAAGAGCGGCCAATGTGACGATCTGATATAAAATCGAATCGATAGCAAACGACGAAAACGGGCGGATGTCTTAGGTTTTTACTACATATGAACACTTTTCACATTTTCCCGTGCAACGTGGCTGCTAGTCCTCCCATAACACAAATTCTTACTTTCCTAGCTCATGTCCAAGGCACCAAAGACGACTAAAAGGTCAATAATCGATAGCTGAAACAATTATTTTACGGCTTCTTACTGTCTATTACGTCAACTTAGAAGCTTGTTCTGTGTTCTACTATGGTGCTTGTAGTGTCTCCGCATTCCGCAGCACGCGACATAGCTTAGAACACGATAAATGTAACCGTTTCAGAGAGAAGAGCGACCAGTGTGACGATCTGACATTAAGTCTTTTCGATAGCAAATGACGACAACGGGCGGATTCCTTAGGTTTTTACTACATGCGATCTCTTTTCACAATCTCCAGTGCAACGTGGCTGTTAGTCCTCCCTTCATGTAAAATATTAAGAACCTACCTCATGTCCAAGGCACCAAAGCCGGCTAAAAATTCAAAAATCGATAGCTAAATTTGAGTTCTTCTGCTTCTTACTGGCTATTACATCAACTTAGAAGCTTTTTCTGTGTTCTACTATGGTGCTTTTAGTGTCTCCGCATATCGCAGCACGCAACATAGCTTTGCACACGATAAATGTAACCGTTTCAGAGAGAAGAGCGGCCAATGTGACGATCAGACATTAACTCGATTCGAAAGCAAATGACGAAAACGGTCGGATTTCTTTGGTTTTTACTACATATGAACACTCTCCACATTCTTCCATGCAAGGTGTTAGCTAGTCCTCCCTTCATGCAAAATCTTAAGGTCCTAGCTCATGTCAAAGTCACCAAAGCCCCCTAAAAAGGCAAAAATCGATAACTAAATTTTATTTGTACTGCTTCTTACTGGCCATTACATCAACTTAGAAGCTTCTTCTGTGTTCTACTATGGTGCTTTTAGTGTCTCCGTATATCGCAGCACGCGACATAGCTTTGCACGCGATAAATGTAACCGTTTCACAGAGAGGAAGCGGCCAATGTGACTATATGACATTAAGTTGATTCGATAGCAAATGACGAAAACGGGCGGATTTCTTAGGTTTTTACTACATATGAACACTTTTCACATTCTTTCGTGCAACGTTGGTGCTAGTCCTCCCTTCATGCAAAATCTTAAGGTCCTACCTCATTTGCAAGGCGCCAAAGCCGGCTAAAAAGCCAAAAATCGAAAACTAAACTTTAATTGTACTGCTTTATACTGGCTATTACTTCAACTTAGAAGCTTCTTCTCTGTTCTACTATGGTTCTTTTAGTGTCTCCGCATTTCGCAGCTCGCGACATAGCTTTGCACAAGATAAATGTAACCGTTTCAGAGCGAAGAGCTGCCAATGTGACGATCTGACTTTAAGTCGATTCGATAGCAAATTTATTTATTTATTTATTTATTTATTTTTTTATTTAACCTGACAAGATTAGGGCCATCAGTCCCTCTCTTACATCTAACCAGGCATTCTACTTATTTTACAGTCATATGTTGTAGTAGGCATGTTAAACTACATCTAATACAAAAAGTGAGATAAAGAATTAGAAAGGTACACCTCGAAAAATACATTATTGAAGAGAAAGATTTCAGATAGGAGTGCTGGCAGCAGGGAGTGTGGGGGGAACTCATGGTGAAGGGAGGAGAGGAATAGAGGTACATGATGAAACATAATTAAGGAAAATATAAAGGAAAAGAAGACTGCGTGGCTAATAGAGATAGATGAAGAGGAAGGCATCTCAGAAGCAAGATAGGAGACGCTAGCTTTGCTATTTGACATATGAGAGGATTGGCCTTGCACATTAATTTTGTGGAGAATTTTCATGCGGATGATAGTAGGAAATGCTTCAACTTCTTCTTAAAAGCAACTGGAGATTGAATTTTCCTCAAGGTGAGGGGCAGTTTGTTCCAGAGGCGAACAGCGGCAACTGAGAAGGAGTTTGCAAAAGTTTTTGTTTTGTGAGTGGGCACAGCTAGGTTACCAGATAAGAGCGACCTCGTGTTTCGATTATGATGGCATTACACGTTTTTAATCTCTGAAGCTAGGTACTGGGGTGCTTGCGCGACGAGGAGTCGGTGAAGTAGACATATAGTGTGGTAGTCACGCAGTTTGTCCGGCCGCAGCCACCCTAGCTCGGAGTATGAAGCACTAACATGATCATATCGGCGAATGTTGCAGGTGTAACGCACACAGGCATTCATGGTTAGCTCTAGCCGTCTTTTGTTTTCACTACTCATGCCTTGTTGAATCACATCACAATAGTGGAGGTTCGGTAGAACGAGTGCTTGCACGAGCTGGCGTTTCAAGTTCTGTGGGAATATGTTCCGAAACTTTTTGAGAGCATAGAGAGAAGCAGACGTCTTTCGGCACACTGCGACTGTATTCTCCGCCCAGTTGAGATGCTCGTCCAAAGTTACACCCAAGTTTTTCACTGTTTTCTGATATGGAATTGGAGTACCTTCGAGCAGAATAGGAGGTAGCCGTTCGCGGAAATCTGAACTTATTAATTTCTGATGGGCTATTAAGATTACTTGCGTCTTTTTTGCGTTTAATTTAAGCCCCTGGTTTTTCGCCCATGTCACTACTGAAGACAGATCATCATTCATCAGAGCGATTGCAGTGTTTACGTCTTCAGGTCTGACGCTTAGGTAGAGCTGGAGGTCGTCGGCATATGTTTACAGGAGGACAAAACCGACGAAAACAACAGTGGTCCTAAGACTGATCCTTGTGGCACTCCCGAAGAAACATGTTTCGAGGAAGATTTTTCATTTGCGCAGACAACACATTGCTGTCTGTCTTTTAAGTAGCTTTCAAACCATCTCATTGCACTATCAGAGAAATTAAGCTGTTGCACTTTTCTGAGTAATATGTCAAAGTTAACAGTGTCAAAAGCTTTGCTGAAGTCCAGTAGCGTCAATATTGTTGCCTTTCGATTGTCGATGGCATATTTCAGGTCATCAGTTACTTTAATTAGAGCAGTGTTTGTGCTGTGATGTTTACGGAAACCAGATTGAAATTTGTCATATAGACTGAATTCATGCAAGTGTTCAGTGATTTGGTCATGAACAATATATTCAAGTGCTTTGGAAACAGCTGGCTGTATGCTAATTGGTCGGTAATAACTAGGCAGTTGCGGGTTTTCGATCTTAGGGATGGGTCGAATTATGCTTCTTTTCCATGCAGTGGGGTATATTCCGTTCACGAGGGAAAAATTAAATATGTCAGTTAAGACAGGTACTAAGATATCGGCAACATTCTTAATCATGGTTATACCGATAATGTCGTTGCCCATTGCATCAGAAGAGATTCTCATTATTGCTATTCTTGCCGTATTTGTTGTTACATGTTTTAGATGGAAGGTATCGTTGTTAGTTATCCTGTTTGGGGATTCTTGTGGACGGTAATTATCAGCCGTGCTGGTAATCAGAGGTGCAGAGAAGAATTCATTTAATTCGTTAGCTGACACATGAAAAGTAGTTTCTGATTTTGCCTTTCCGACCCCCAAGCTACGGAGATTCTTCCATAGAGTCGTGGGTTTCAGATCGATGCATACAAGGGAGCGAGCGTGCCTGATTTTGGCATTGCGAATGCATTGTTTCACTCTGTTCCGTAGCTTTCTATCTTCTTCGAAACGCTCGGTTTTCGGATCTGCCTTGAAACGCCTGTAGGCAGCATCATTATTAGTCATCCTTTGACGTAATTCAGCTGTCAGCCATGGAGCAGGAGATTTTCTTACACGGACTGTGTGCGCAGGTGCATGTTTGTCATAGAGGGCAAAGGGTTTATCACCAAGTTCATTAATTTTGCCGTCGATTGAAGGTTTTCTGATTATTTGATGCCATGAGATTTCTGAGCAATCGGCTGTTAGAGCGTCAAGGTCAATACTTTTCATGTTCCTACAAGTTATGTAACGCGTAAAGTCAAAAATCGATAAATAAATTTGAATTGTACTGCTCCTTACTGGCTGTTACATCAACGTAGAATCTTCTTCTGTATTCTACTATGGTGCTTTTTGTGTCTCCGCATATCGCAGCACGCGACATAGCGTTGCACACGATAAATGTAACCGTTTCAGAGTGTAGAGCAGCCAATGCGACGATCTGACATAAACTCGAATCGATAGCAAATGACGAAAACGGGCCGATTTCTTATGTTTTTACTACATATGAATATTTTTCACATACTACCGTGCAACGTGGCTGCTAGTCCTCCCTGCATGCAAAATCTTAAGTTCCTAGCTCATGTCCAGTGCCCCAAAGCCGGCTAAAAAGTACAAAATCGATAACTTGAATTGCACTGCTTCTTACTGGCTAGTACATCAACTTAGAAGTTTCTTCTGTGTTCTACTATGGTGCTTTTAGTGTCTCCGCATTCCGCAGTACACGACATAGCTTTGCACACGATAAATGTAACCGTTTCAGAGAGAAGAGCGGCCAATGTGACCATTTGACATTAAGTCGATTCGATAGCAAATGACGAAAAGGGGCGGATTTGTTAGGTTTGTACTACATATGAACACTTTTCTCACTGTCCCCGGCAACGTGGCTGCTAGACCCTGCATGCAAAATCTTAAGGTCCTAGCTCATGTCCAAGGCTCCAGAGAAGGCTAAAAAGTAAAAAAAATCGATAACTATACTTGAATTTTACTGCTGCATACAGGCTATTACATCTACTTAGTAGCTTCTTCTGTGTTCTACTATGGTGTTTTTAGTGTCTCCGCATATCGCAGCAAGCGACATAGCCTTCCACATGATAAATGTAACCGTTTCAGAGAGTAGAGCGGCCAATGTGACGATGTGACATTAAGTCGATTCGGTAGCAAATGACGAAAACGGTCGGATTTGTTGGATTTTTACTACATATGAACACTTTCCACATTCCCCCGTGCAACTTGGCTGCTAGTCCTCGTTGCATGCAAAATCTTAAGGTCATAGCTTATGTCCAAGGCACCAAAGCCGCCTAAAAATTGAAAAATCGATAACTAAACTTAAATTGTACTGTTTCTTACTGGCTATTACATCAACTAAGAATCTTCTTGTGTTCTACTATAGTGCTTTTAGTGTCTCCGAATATCGCAGCACGCGTCATAGCCTTCCACACGATAAATGTAACCGTTTCAGAGAGTAGAGCTGCCAATGTGACGTTCTGTCATTAAATCGATTCGATAGCATATGACGAAAACGGGCGGATTTCTTAGGTTTTTTCTACATATAAATAGGTTTCAAATACTCCCGTGCGACGTGGCTGCTAGTCCTCCCTGCATGCAAAATCTTAAGTTCGTAGTTCATGTCCAAGCCCCAAAGCCGACTAAAGAGTCAAAATCGATAACTTGAATTGTACTGCTTCTTACTGGATATTACATCAACTTAGAAGCTTCTTCTGTGTTCTACTATGGTGCTTTTAGTGTCTCCGCATATCGCAGTACGCGACATAGCTTTGCACTCGATAAATGTAACCGTTTCAGAGAGAAGAGCGGCCAATGTGACCATCTGACATTAAATCGATTCGATCGCAAATGACGAAAACGGGCGGATTTGTTAGGTTTTTACTACATATGAACTCTTTTCTCATTGTCCCCTGCAACGTGGCTGCTAGACCTCCCTGCATGCAAAATCTTAATGTCCTAGCTCATGTCCAAGGCTCCAGAGAAGGCTAAAAAGTAAAAAAAATCGATAACTATACTTGAATTTTACTGCTGCATACAGGCTATTACATCTACTTAGTAGCTTCTTCTGTGTTCTACTATGGTGCTATTAGTGTCTCCGCATATCGCAGCACGCGACATAGCCTTCCACACGATAAATGTAACCGTTTCAAAGTGTAGAGCGGCCAATGTGACGAACTGACATAAAGTCGATTCGATAGCAAATGACGAAACCTGGCGGACTTCTTAGGTATTTACTACATATGAACACATTTCACATTCTCCCGTGCAACTCGGCTGCTAGTCCTCCTTTCATGGACAACGTTAAGGTCCTAGCTCATGTCCAAGGCACCAAAGAAGGGTAAAAAGTCAATAATCGATACCTAAAACTTGAATTGTACTACTTCTTACTGGCTATTACATCAACTTAGAAGCTTCTTCTGTGTTCTACTATTGTGCTTTTAGTGTCTCCGCATATCGCAGCACACGACATAGTTTTGCCCACGATAAATGTAACCGTTTCAGAGAGAAGAGTGGCCATTGTGGCGATCTGGTATTTCGTCGATTCGATAGTAGATGCCGAAAACGGGAGGATTTCTTAAGTTTTTACTACATATGATCAGTTTTCACACATTCTCGTGTAACGTGGCTCCCAGACCTCGTTTCATGCAAAATCGTAACGTCGTCAGTCATATCCCTGGCGCCATAGGCGGCTAATAATTCAATAATCGATAGCTAAAACTTGAATTGTACTGCTTCTTACTGGCCGATTACATCAACTTAGAGCCGGCCGCGGTGGTCAAGAAGTTCAGGCGCTCAGTCCGGAACCGCGGGACTGCTACGCTCGGAGGTTCGAATCCTGCTCGGGCATGGATGTGTTTAATGTCCTTAGGTTAGTGAGGTTTAAGGAGTTCTACGCTCTAGGGGACTGATGAAAACAGATGTTAAGTCCCATAGTGCTCAGAGCCATTTGAACCAATAACTTAGAAGCTTCTTCTGTGTTCTATGGAGTTGCTATTAGTGCCTCCGCATGCCGCAGCCAGGGACATAAGTTTCCAGACGATAAATGTAACTGTTTTATAGAGAAAAGCATCCAATGTGACGATATGTCATTACGTCGATTCGACGGCAATTGACGAAAACGGGACGATTTCTTAGGTTTTTACAACACATGAACACTTTTCCAATTCTATCGTGTAACGTGTCTTCCAGACTTCGTTTCATGCCAAATCTTAAGGTCGTCGGACATGTCTGAGGCACCAAAGCCGGATAATAAGTCAATAATCGATTACTAAAACTTGAATTTTACTGCTTCTTACTGGCTGATTACATCAACTTATAAGTTTCTTCTGTGTTTTACTGTGTTGCTATTAGTGCCTCCGCATACCGCAGCACACAAAGTATGTTTGAAGACGATGAAGGTAACCGCTTCACAGAGAATTTCAAATTCTGTGTCTGTGTCTATTGCCTGCTCATATTGTTTAAAGCAGGTTGCTCTAAATGCCCAGTGGATCTGATTCCATTGATACCTATTCTAAACAATCTCGGATTGGTAAAGACCAAGCTCTGCTTATACTTATAGTCTGGGAAGTTGACATATCTTAGACAGTAAAATATGATGGTTAAAGATGTCCACTGAGTATTCCCATATACACTGAAGTTAGCTTTGAACAACAAATTATTAATTGGCCACCTACTCTTGACTCAATAGCTACTAAGATCTTTCACTAGTGAAGGAGGTGACGACGTTGTTATGTCCACTAGAGGCTTCTGTAGTTTGCTGAAAATGATGTGATATAATTGTGCATTGTGATTTTCTGTGGAGTTCCAGAGTAAGTTCTGGAACTGGATTTTTCCTGAGGTCAGCAGTTTTCCGAAGGTCGTCGTTTTTCCCGCGGTCGTCGTTTTTCCCAAGGTCGGCGTTTTTCCCCGAGGTCGGCGTTTTTCCCCGAGGTGGGCGTTTTTCCCCGAGGTCGGCGTTTTCTCCCAACAGCGGCGTTTTTCCCCGATGTCGGCGTTTTTCCACGATGTCGTCGTTTTTCCCCAAGGTCGGCGTTTTTCCACGATGTCGTCGTTTTTCCCAAGGTCGGCGTTTTTCCCCGAGGTCGGCGTTTCCCCCCGAGGTCGGCGTTTTTCCCCGAGGTCGGCGTTTTTGCCCCGAGGTCGGATCAAAGATTTTTTTTCCCGAGGTCTAGAAATCTATCGATATATTGAAAATCCAAAGTATTTTCATGTATGTAGACTATACTGTTGTGTCATGTCATCTTGAAACATTTATCCGACCACTAGATAATGGTATTTATCAAGATGGCGATATATTTCGTTATATCTATTTATTTCGATAATCGTTTTCTTAGGGGTACAGATTTATTTTGAGACGTCCATACTTTTCCCATTATCGATTCAATTCGATATATCGACTTACGTAGATGCGCACATTAAATCATGATATCGATTTATTTCGAGATATCTATCTATATTGAGGAGTCTATTTATTTCGAGATATCGATTGATTTAGAGTATCCGATCATATCGAGATATCGATTTATTTTGATATACCGACACAATTAAGGTTGTCTATATATTTCCAGGTATCGATATATTTCCATGTATTGGTGTACTACAGATATCGATTCTTATCGAGATATCGATGTAATTCAAGGTACCTCCATATCTCTAGTAATCCATAAATTTCTAGATATCGCTATTTTGAGAGATATCTTTATATTACGTGGGACCAATATATTTCGAGATATCGATATATTTCTGTACCTCAATTTATCTCGATATGTCGACTAGCATCGAGATTTCGGTCTATATGGTAAGCCGAAATGCGTCTAGATGTCGATATACTTCGGGATATCGACTCATTTCGGTGTAGCAGTTGTTTGGAGGTGTCGATTTATTTCGAGGTTTCGATTTATTTCACGGTGTCGATTTATTTCGAGGTTGCGATTTATTTCGAGGTGGCGATTTATTTCGAGGTGGCGATTTATTTCGAGGTGTGGATTTATTTCGAGGTGTCGATGTATTTCTAGGTGACGATATATTTCGATGTTACTTGTCGACTGCATCAGCTTAGAACCTATTTCGTACAGAGTGGTGCGACTGCATACCTCAGCAGGCGACATTGATATCCAGACGATGAATTTTACCGTTTCCGAGAGAAAAGCGTGCGATGTGATGAATTGGCACTACTTCATTATGAAAACAAATGACGAAAACGTGAGGTTTTCTTCGGGTTTTCTGCCACTGCTGCCAACTTTCAGCCCACCCCCTCCTCCCCTTCCCCAGTCGTGGCGATCAGCTTTTGTGATGGAAATGGACACAGGAAAGTAATAACGTTCCATGAAATCCCATTCCAGGGACGTTCAAGGGTAAATGTTCCAGACGGTTTATTTGCATTAAGACACGCATACTGCGCATCTACAATGTCACATCTGCCAGATCGTTTCTATTGTCAACAGTGGAAAACAAAACAGCGTACTGAAGAAGCCATAGAGAGACGCGGTTTTTGGTAGACGAAATAATAGGAATACTCTAGCCATTGATAATGATGATCTAATGAGAATTCTGTTATTGTTTTGAAAGATGCATTTAAATATGCATTGAACGTAGCTCCAAATTATTTTGAGAATTATAATTGCGGTATTATGAATCTACATTGGAGATTTTGTAATGCAAAACATTTCGATCTGAGAATACTTTACGTGATAGTACGGCATTGACCTTGTGTGTCATTAGGGTAAAGTTAATATGCCGCCATTCACATAAAATTTATCCGCCATTAACATAAAATCTATTTTTCAGCGTACTGCAATAAGGACTCACTTCAGATGATTGGACAATTAAAGAGAACTCAAACCGTTATTTTAATAGTATTCGTAGGTCCATTGCAGCATTTACCGTGGACAGTCCCTGAGCCTAGACTGTCAGTTTTATGTAGGGAGTACTACTTTAAAAAAGCACTCCGTGTTCAGGTCACAAGGGGCCAATCAGGACCATCCGACCGCCACGTCATTCTCACTGAGGGTGGAGGAGGAGCTGGCTCTCCCACTCGTTGTGGTATTTTCCTTTGACTGGAGCCGCTACTATTCGGACGAGTAGTTCCTCAATTGGCATCGGAAGGCTGAGTGCAACCCGAAAAATGCCAACAGCGCATAGCGGCCCATATGGTCACCCATCCAAGTGCCGACCACGCCCGAAAGTGCTAAACTTCAGTTATCTGACGGGAACCGGTGTATCCACTGCGGCAAGGCCATTGCCCCTGCCGCTTTTTATGATATTTTTGATCGTAGTTCAGGTCTGATGGCTGGGAAGAATGGACGTTTACCATGTTATGCACATTTATATTTTCACTACGTCGACACAGCTGGTCCAATTACGACCACAGGTGATGGTAGCCATAATGATCGTGCCAAGCATCCCGTGTACATTAGTTACACCCAAGTGTGTGGGCATCACAGCATTCGTGACATTTAAATTTGTTACTTCTTTGCTACTATATTCGCAATAAATTTTGCAGACAGTATCCGCATATGACGCTGAATGTACCTACAAAATTATATCATTGTACGACACATGTTTCGGGAGATACGTCATAAAAACTCAGGACAAGGCCAGACGCTGCATAGTACGGACGTGGACGCACAGCTCTAAATAAATGCCTGGTCAACACCAAGCTTTTCCGCTAGTCATCTATAAAGATAAAAAATCCCCAATATTGTCTACCAGCGTATTTTTGAAAAACCTTTATTTTGTCATCCATTTTTTTCCTGTAAAAATCGTAAAAGCCGTGCATCATTGTGTTTTTAAAAAGCGTTTCTTATTGTCATCTCTTTTTATGTATTTTAAACCATCTATCGCTTGTGTAACCTGTGGCTACAAGTCCATTCCCTTTATGGTGTAATCGAAATAATAAACAACGCAAAAAAGTGTGGGTCAATTTCTTCCTCATTTTTCGGAACTTCTGATAATAGTAAATCGTTGGCTCTTTGAGGGCGTGGTAGGTACATACAAGAGATTAGTGTAAGATTAGAATTTGGGTTAGATGCAGTGCCAGGAGGTTCTGTTTCTATCTGGCTAGCTTCAGAGTACTTCACCATCTACTAAGTGATGCGTTTCATTGTGAATGGTGTGTTCTGTGCTAGGTCTACCCTTTTACTGCACAATGCTGTTCCTTCGATGCTATTAAAACCACGATGTTATCAAAATATATGCACAGTGGCAGACTGGAGTCTGCAGAAATATTTCCAGTGGTGGGGAGGGGGGAAGGCGGGTCGGGGCTGGAGTGCATGATTCTGAAACTGGCACTCTGTGTACAAATCAGCTGGTCAGTTACGAGGTGCATCAAGCTACAAGACCCTAACTCTATAAGCGCTACAACTGGCCAAAGCTAAGGTTTATCAGTATTGTGGAGAATTCTTATCTGGAAGAGTATACTGTAACGAATAAAATCTCTTTACTCCAGATTCCAGGGAGGGTTGGGGGCGATGGGTGAAAGTGCCCTTTTGCCTATCCTCCCCTCCCGACCTCCTCCCCTCCCCCTCCCCTTCACCCTCGCAGACGCCAATGGCTGGCCCGTTCATTTTGAGAACATCAGAGCTCCAGTAACCTTTCTGAGAAACTGTTCTTGTTGTCCTTGTGCGTCAATCTTACCACTCAGAACACCAGTGGGAATGTTGGTTATCGCTGAAATAACTGGTTTTCGGCTCTTATCAGTTTCCCAACCCTTCTTTAAGCTAATTGTTAAAGCCCGTCACAATACCAGTTCTTGTAATAACCGATTTTCAGTCTTTTATTTACATTATTTTCTCTAGTAAACGTAGAAATCAAACAAAGATTAAACAATTTTTACTTTCTCAGTTTCTTGATAAATGGAATCAAAATGTCAAATTAAATACCCTTATGATGACCTGCAGCCGTTCAGAACGAAATTAGAATTATATTAATACCGTCAGCTGCTCACGTGTGTCGATATATATCAACGGCGACAGGTGACAATGTGTGCACGTCTGGGACTCGAACCCGGGATCTCCTGCTTACATGGCAGGTGCTCTGCCCATCTGAGCCACCGAGGGCACAGACGATAGTGTGACTGCAGGTACTATCTCGCGCACGCCTCCCGCGAGACTCACATTCTCACCTTGCATGTCCACACACTACATTCGTAGTGTCCCACACCGACACACTCATTACTCGTGGAACACATTCTTACCAAGTCCAGTTCGGGGAATACGTGTGCATCTTCACAGAAGAAGGTCATGGCTGGTATTGCCAGAACCATATACTTATATTGATATGGACATGTCTTCCACGAGGAATGAGTGTGTTGGAGTGGGACTCTACGACTGTAGTGTATGGACATTCAAGGTGAGAATGTGAGTCTCGCAGGAGGCGTGCGCGAGATAGTCCCTGCAGTCGAACCATACACTGTGTTCTCTGTGCCTCAGATGGATAGAGCGTCTGTCATTTTAGCAAGAGATCCCGGGTTCGAGTCCCGGTCGCGGCACACATTTTCACTTGTCCACGTTGATATTTATCAACGCCCGCGAGCAACTGACGGTATTAATATAATTCTAATTTCTTTAAATTAAATAGTCAAATAAAACTTTGTCCGATCTTCGCTGCTGGCGAGTGCTTCTATACTACAGAAAACTGGCAATATTATCCTACTGATTATAGTTTTTAGAAGCTCTGCTCAAAAATTATATTGTAATCGGTTATCACAGCACTATGCAGGCATTACGTATAGTCCAGCGATAAAGAGTGAAAACTGCGGCAGGAGAATTCTCTTTTTCGTTTTAATTTCTCTGTTTTTAAGGGCTAAAAGCAGATAACGGCATACTACGTAGACACAGCAGCAGATCAGGCACTTTCTACTTTTATCCAGAACTATGAATGATTTGTTAAATTTTAACTTTTTTCCTTGTATGATGTCGCAAGTCGACCAAATCTAACTTTGTTCTTCACTCGTACCGCATATCGTAAAATACTTCCAGACTTCCAGATGGTGCCATTCTATGTTACAACTGACGTTCGACAACAGCGAGAAACTGTGTCCAGTCTCGCGCTCTGCTTGTATAAGAGGCACAGTATTGTCTCGGCAATGTTGGACCAATCCATTTGTTGCTCGTTTGTATCAGCAGTGTTATTAAAGTGGCATACATAACCTTTCCCATTTTTTTCTGTAATAACGCCGTATTTCAGTGCTATGGAAATCTTACGAATAAAAATTACTCGTCTTTTTTTAAAAAGGTTTATTTGAAAACTAAAAATTTTACTACGACATCTGTGACTAATTGATATATATGTTTTTACGTGGTTATCAGGAAAAAATGAAAAGATACTTGTTATTATAACCGAGAGCAAACAAATACTGAAAGACATCGGTTATTCAGAACTAAAATACCCATGTCGTTTTAACTGATCGGTTTTTCTATCTATAAACTGCAGTGTCGCCATAGAAAAGTGTGTCGCTCCATCAATGTCCATAGCAACTTTGAGATATGTGTTTATGCGCAATATCGGCAAATGGAAACACGAAGAGGTAATAAGCACCTGAGCGATAGAATTTATTTCACAGTCAGAAAAGTCGAGTGACAGGCAAGACTGAATCACTGTAATAGAAATTATATGGAAAGCTGTGTAAAGGAAAATTTCCAGTTCTTTCGTGGATTCCAAAATTGAAGCAAATTCCGGGACACCAAGGTGACATAGTCTTATACGGATAGTATTCCATGACTAACGTAATTGGCCCATATACTGTACTGGCATACGGATAATATTACACGACTAACGTAATTTACCTGAAATAATTTACAAACATGTTACTGTAACATTCGCTACTACTCATTACGCTAATTCACCTTCAGCCATTAAGCGCAAATCTCAGTTATGATACGTGCGCCAAACAAAAATTTATCAACCTAGTAACTCAAGACAACTACAAACGATCATTGTGTGCAAAATAAATAGAACACTTCATAAGAAGAACATGACGGGTTTGAATCATTCCCACCGCAAAGGATGAAAAATTCAGGCTCGCACACAAGACCACTTGATAACTAACCAGAAATTCAGATTAGTTGTAGCTTCGGTGACAATCGCCTTTTTTACATTTTCCCCGTAAACTAGATAATTATGAAACGTAAGCAACTACTGTAAAATATCTGCGGCAACGGCCTTGCCGCGGAGGTTGCATCGGTTCACGTGGGATCACCGAAGTTAAGTGCGTTGTCGGGCGTTGAAGGCACTTGGATGGGTGATCATCCAGGCCGCCTCATGATGCCAATCGAGGAGCTACTCGGCCCAATAGTAGCGGCTCCGGTCAAAAAATACCAACATAACGACCGGGAGAGCAGTGTGCTGACCCCCGCCCCTCCTGTTCGCATCCTCCACGGATGATGACACGGCGGTCGGATGGTGCTGTCCCAGTAGGTCACTCTTGGCCTGAAGACGGAGTGCTTACAAAGCAAACTACTCTCCAGTGGATGGTCGTACTACTGAGACCTTGATGCCTGGCATCAATAACAGATGGCAGCACAAGAGGTTGGCTTACGCCTACTGCCGAATTTTGCGATCTGTCGTAAGCCTGCGTAAGCACGTAGGGCCTTCCGTCTTAAGTGCAAGCATATCCATTGCGTTTTCTGTCACTCGACTTGAGTGGAATATTTCATTATTTCTGAAATTTTATAGAAATGTTTTTCGTTGTATATCCTCACCATCGGTACTGAATTTACTGTAAAATTACTTGCTCACTTTTCGGAACTTCCGTTCATAGTAAATCGATACTATTTGAAGCCGTGGTAGACACGAGTCTAGTGTGCTTCACCTTCAGCACCTTCTGTGTCAGTCTCGGTTAATATGTCGCTGATTTCACAACGAACAGTTCGTTGTCTACTGAGTATACTGTCTGTTGCACGACACTATCCCTCCCACGCTGCTAAATGTAGGTCGTCGGCAAAATATGACTGCAGTGGAACAAGGGCGTCTGCAGAAATTTCCCCAGGAGGTGGTGGTGGCATTGGTAGTGGTGTGTGTGTGTGTGTGTGTGTGTGTGTGTGTGTGTGTGTGTGGAGGACTATTACTATGAAACTCACACAGTCCAGACCGCCAAGGAAAATAAACCTTGAGATTTGGAAAGAGTGTTGATCTTATACCGCTTATACTGCATATTTCAAAATTCCACCTCTAAGGGGGAGACACAGGACATGAAAGGATTTCTGAATCATGTAGCTATTAAGGTAATTTTGAAGCTAGGCATACGAACATTTGTATCTGGTTTCTAGGTCAGAAATAAAGAAATATGTGTTCCAGTATCTTTGGGAATTTAACCTCTATGAGGTGAAATAGTGGATGAACATTTTATTTTGAGATAAATAATTATGGAAGAACTATGAAAGTATTTTTAAGGCTACATCTACGAAAATTGGTATTTGACTTCAAGGCTACAAATAAGAAAATACGTGTTTCGGTGTTTTTGGAAGTTCAACCCCTAAGGGGATGAAATAGAGTGAGCTGGTGCGTTTCTGGCACCAGTTTCCGTCGATCGTTGTTTCGATCTTTGAGTCGCGGTCCAGAGGACACTGCTCCCTAAGCGACTGTAGTAGTTCTCTGTGCAGCCCAACATCGGGCTTACCACGCTTACACTGGACACAGTTGCCAACAAATCGCCTGCCATCGCTATATAGGTTGGGCCAAAACATGTATTCCTGAACTCGGTTCAAGCTCTTGAAGAACCCCAAATGACCCCCGTCCGCCGACTCGTGGAAATATCTGAGTGCCATGCTAACTCGTTCCTGTGGAATACAGACCTTCACTTGGCCACGGTTGGCTCCCCCTTTACACAAGAGGCCCGCACGAAGGCAACAGCTAGTGACGACGTCGCCATCCACAAACTGCTGCATATTCGGTCCCCACCCGGCGTCCTCGGCCTGTTTGCCGGCTAAGTCGAAGAAGAAGCCGGGTGTCTCGGAGAGAAGGAAATTCACCCCCAGATCCGGCTCCACGTTTCTGAAATTGGTTCATTATGAAAGCATTATGAAAGCATATCTGACAATTCGTATTCGGCTAATCTGTTACAATTTTTAAAAACTACGTGTTTCACTGGTTTTTAACTTCGAGCATAAGGGGATGAAAATTTTAATGAAATATTTATTGCGTTATATTAAAATATTTTAAATCTGCATCTACGAAAACCGGTATTTCACTTCTCAATTAGATATAAAGAAATATGCGTTATACAAACAAGAATACAAACGGCTTGATTAACAAAAACTTTGGACCCCAGCTGTCAGCATTGCTTTTTGGTCATTCAGCAAAAGACCATGCTTCAACGGCGTTAAGTTTAGAAAAGTTTAGAAAGTGTTGCAGTTTATAAAAGACATAAAAAAAAACGATTAAAGAAAAAATGCTTTGCAGACCATGAACGGTCTAAGTAAGTAAAGAAGCGGATGATAAGCTAGCTATTTATGCAAATAAGTTGGTCAGTTTAACTTCCGAGACATGTCATGCAGCAGGAACGGAATCCTATAGTTGCTACGATTGGCCAAAGGAAAAGTTTTGCAGAATCACGCGAAATCACTTCTGCAAGTGGCTGAGAATCTCGTAATGAATAAAAATTCTGTACTGAGAATTCCAAGGTGGGAGAGGCGAGATTCCTCCCCCCCCCCCCCTTCCCCCTTCTCAGAATCCTATCCTTCTTTACCTACAGCAAAAAATAAATAAATAAATAAAACTAGAGAAATTTCTACTGTGAAACTATTTGCATACAAGAGAACGGCCATTAAAATTTAACTCTTCAAAGTTTTAAGCCCTGCCCCGTTCGAAAATTCAATTTCTTTGTAGTTGCATTTTTTAAAGGTGTACTTGTCTAGACTCCTGGAACGGAAAGTTTTTTTTTTTTTTAATCCGTGCTTTACAAAAGTTTCTACAGTCCATTGTTTGAAGCAGTGTCACGGCTGCCATGAGCCGCGCGGGGTACCCGCCATGTGTCCAACGCCTTGTCACGGTTCGCGCGGCTCCCCCCGTTGGAGGTTCGAGTCCTCCCTCGGGCATGGTTGTGTGTGTGTTGTCCTTAGCATAAGTTACTGTAAGTAGTGTGCAAACATACGGACTGATGGTTCAAATGGCTCTGAGCACTTCGGGACTTAACATCTGAGGTCATCAGTTTCCTAGAACTTAGAACGACTTAAACGTAACTAAATTAAGGACATCACACACATCCATGCTCGAGGCAGGATTTGAACCTGCGACCGTAGCGGTCGCGTGGCTCCCGACTGAAGTGCCTACAACCGCTCGGCCACAACGGCCGGTCTATCATGTATTCTAGAAGAGCTGCACGGTCGTCAGTGGCGCCTGTTCTTTCTAGAACAGTTACTATCTTCATATCTATGGTTAAACGTCACCCAGCCATTGACCTTCGTCTGTGCGAATGCGCACAGGCTACCGGAAATCTTACGGGAATCGTCACCTTAGTGTGTGCCAGTAATGAGTGGATGGACAAATACCTATTAAGTACATTACGTAATCGGATTGTGGGCGGTTCGGGGTGTGAGTCTCACGGGAAGCGTGCGAGGGATAAATTCCTGCAGTCGTGCTGTTCATTTGTGCCCTCGATAGCTCAGATGGATTGAGCGTCTGCCTTGTAAGCAGGAGATCCTGGGTTCGAGTCCGAGTAGCGGCACACTTTTCAGCTGTCCCCATCGAAGTATATCAACAACACCTGTCGGCAGCTGAGGGTTTCAATTAATTATCAGTTGTGTAGGTGATTCGATGAACCCTTTGCCAGGCACTTAAATGTGTTTTGCAGGGTATCCATATAGATGTAGATGATAACTCGTCCCGTGTCGCACTTGCTCAAAAGGATTCATACTGCAGAATGCATGCAAACATACTCACCGAAAATACGGACGAATATCAAGTGCAGGCTGCCGAGTGCTGCATATCCAGCTTAGACAGATCGGCTTTTCCTGCCAAGAAGAACAGGAAGTTGCTGTCTAGGAACAATCAGAGGTAGAGGAAGGGCTGATAAATACTCCTTGAATTGCAGACTAAACGTAAATAACGAAAATACATTTTTGGTAAAAATTGGTCAAAACATAATCGTTTGCCCTCCGTATTGGATTAGCTGTTTTGAATATTGAAAATCTGACTTCAGATTCGTTTTCAGCGACATTAAGAATATATGTGTAACACTCAGTTCATGCAAATCGAAGTAATAATATAACTAAATGTTTTCCCTAAACTTTGAACACTTTTTTTTTCGAGTAACGATTTTCTCAGAACGGCATGCAGCATAAATTAAAAGTGGTTCGATCTCTTAACTTCTACCTCTGACCCCTAAAAGTAAACACTTTTCTTAGGAACTTATAGCTATAATATGACATTTGTTAATATTAACTAATTTTTGTGTAGGCATAAGGAGTGAAACAAACCCCTCAAAATCGAACTCAAAGTTCGAATTAGCACTGTATCGTTAAATTTAAGGTTGTTTCATTGCGGTTAGGTATGCGCTCCCATTAATTTTATGTATTATCGACTGATGTTATCCATTTTCAAGTTCAGAGAAATAATGTAGTATCAACTGATGTTACCCATTTTTGAATTCAGGTAACATCTGAGGTGCCACACTGCACGCACTCTGCGTACTCCAGTCTCGCAAGCCCTTGATCAAATCATAATTACGGGCGCCATTTTTTATTGAAAATCTAAAATTAAGCTCATAGTATTGTCACTCGTAATTCCCAAACAGATCGTTCGAATGTATTTTCATTGTCTCAAAAAAAATTTCAAATTTACCCTTTTTTGCTCATTTGTATGACAACCTGGCCGTAACGCCGGAATATAGTCACGAGATTTTTTTTCAGAGACGCTGTACGTTCGCGAGAAGACTTTCGTTCTGCGCGTGTCGAAGGACATTCCTCAGATATTACTGTGTGTGTGCTACTCAGTCGTGCCATTTAAGTGTACATCTTTGCATAGTTTTCCTTTCACGATGTAAACAGTGTTCCGCTCAGTTGCTAACTGGCCAGTGAGTGGTTCCGAAGGTGTCGGATGTGCGGTGCGTTCGGTCTGCTAGGACAACAGCAGACTGGCGTGGTGCGATGGCAGAAGCAGACACTGAGGGAGCTAGCTGCTGGGACGCCAGCGAACAATTTATGCCAAGTAAGACGAAGAGGACTATTCTAAAATTACGAGCCGTCTAAAAAGTGTTTACCATTGGTAAATCTTGCTGTTGAGTCTGACAAAACTGACAGTTTTTCCTAGAGATACAGGAAATCCCCCCACCCCCACTCAATGAATATTTGGTTGTGATGACAGGCCGATTGGTAGTGTAGCCCGAGATCTAAGTTAGGTTTGAAGGTGGTAATTTGATTGAGAGTCGTTTACGCCAACGATTATGAATGCCGACTAAACGTTGTGCGAGCAGATTGCCCTGTAGCGTAGCCTAGTGTTTCCGTCCGCGCCACATTTAACACACTTTCTCTAACTGTGTACAAAAGTCTCACAACAGCCACGATAACTACGTTTCTGGTGGGGGGAGGGTAGAGTCCACTATGTAACTTTCACGGCAAATTTTAGTAACCGCATAAACTAACCGAAATAGAAGCGTCATTTTAACTATATTTCCTTTTGTGGGAAAATAATGGTTCTCCTCTTTTGGCAGCAACTGTAATATGTAGGCGACTTATTAGTTTTTTTTAAACTCTGAATCATGATCTCAATAGACGCAGTGCTTTTTTTACGTTACTTGATTTGTGGTCTATAGTAAACAATGCAACGAATTGGTAAATTCTTTGAAGTTTGACGTGTGTTACATAGACGACGTCTGCAATGTTCGTAAGGCCAAGTTTGCATATATTCGGTGTCTGTTTTTTTGGCCATGTACTGTATAATTAAGGGGAGGAGGATTATGTTCAAGGAGCAGTGCATTAGCAGTCTATGGAGAAATTGAGAATTTGGATCTAACGAACGGCATGCTCGGGCAGTTCGTGATATTCTGTTGACCACTGTGTAATTCGGACACAGTGATCATTGCCTCTCCCTAGTAACCAGGGGACTCGGGTGCTAATCCTGGTCTGGCACAAATTTTCAACAGTGCCCATTGACTAAAGTCTGTGCCCATTGTCAGCTAATATCATTGTTTCGGTGTTAAATAGTATTTTGTTCGCGATACGTGGTTTAGCTTTTTCATGGATAACAGCTTTGAAAAGCGTACAGGTTATATTGATATTCGCTCGTCGTTAGTCCAAGGCAACTATAGCGATTTATAAACACAGTTGTACTTCGTATTAAGCCCACATACGTAATTGTGTCCTGTGTTTCTTTACCAAGAACTACTCCGTAAGTAATTCCCCTGTAGTGGTATTTTGTTATAGTATTTTGTTTAAATATTGATAGACTGCAGGCTTGGATGAAATATGAAACACAAGTCCGAAGTTCCTGTTGATATTGCAGATACTGTTTCATCCGTACTAGGGGCCAAAACATTTCATCAAATACAGGAGGACACAATTTGTCTCGAGATTTAGCAATTTTTCGTAATAGAGGCCTTGCGTCGATATGTTTTTCTCTAATTCTTGTTTGGATTTAATCTTAAAACACACTAACTCTTCCACCACTTATTCGATATGTGTTTTCATCCCTTTCGTAGCCTAGAGTTCCTAAACGGTCGATAATATTAATAATTTCCTTTCTCAATTTTATTTTCTGTAAAATCTCCTGTTTATGGTTATTGCTAACATGTTTCACGTTCTCACTTTTATTATTTTTATTTTTCTAGTTTTGTGCCTTGTAGCCAAATTTTCTTTGAATCTGGTTTTCAATTCTGAAATAGTAACAGTTGAAGGTCAAGAGAAGATTGCGGTCTATTTGAGGAGAGTGGCTTGGAGATTTTTATAACAGACGTATACAGGTCATGGGGATCCTTACCTATATACATTTACTTCGAGTGTGATGTAGCCCATTCTCTTGTCATGATCTCGGCTGTATCGTAGCACATTGTCTCGGTTAGGTTGGAGATTTCTGTTGAGAGTTGCCGAAGTCAACGAAAGTGATTACAAAGTAAAGACTGTGCTAACAGAACGATCTGTAGCGTAGTCCAACACGTTCTTTCTGTCCTTTTAAAGCCTCTTTTAATTAAAAATAACTAAAGCTGCAAGATACAATCACAAAAACTGTATTACGTAATAGAGTAATCCCAGACTATTGTTGTGTAAGTTGTGTGCGTACACTATTTTTTTTGTTAGTGAATATACACTTTTTTACTCATTTGCTGGGTTTCAGTTTTTCCCCGTTTTCTGGCAAAAAACCTTTTCCTGTGAAGGGCCCATTAGCTTGTCGGTTATATTTGTGACATTCTCGACGGTCAGTAATTTCGTGATAGTCCATCCACCGGCGTCATTGTTAACATCCGATATAGATTTAAGTATTAGGAAGGCTAATATGAAGCTAATGCATGAGTAGGTCTAATAATTAATAAAAATAGGAATGTGGGTAAGCTACTACATACAGCATAGTGAACGCATTGTTGTGGCCAAGATAGCCACGAATCCCACGCCTACCAAAGTCGTAAAAGTAGTCCTCAGATGATGAAGAAATTGATGGAATGTGTGATGAGATAAAAGAAATCATTCAGATAGTGATGGGAGATGAAAATTTAATATTAATGGGTGACTGGAATTCGACAGTAGGAAATGGAAGAAAAGGAAACGTAGTAGGTGAATATGGAATGGGGGTAAAAAATTAAAGAGGAAGCCGCCTGGTAGGCTTTTGCCCAGAGCATAACTTAGTCATAACTAACACTTGGTTCAAAAATCATGAAAGAAGGTTGTATACGTGGAAGAGACCTGGAGATACTGCAATATTTCATATAGATTATATAATGGTAAGACAGAGATTTAGGAACCATATTTTAAATTGTATGACATTTCCAGGGGCAAATGTGAACTCTGATCACAATATATTGATTATGAACTGAAGAAACTGGAAAAAGGTGGGAATTTAAGGAGATGGGATCTGAAAGAACTGACAGAATCAGAAGTTGTACAGTGTTTCAGGAAGAGCATTAGGGAACGATCTACAGGAATGGGGGAACGTAATACAGTGTGGTGGGGGATCTGAGTGGTGTACTGTCAAGGGGGAGGGGGTTCCTCAGGGATCAGTGTTGGGGCCGCTATAGTTCCTTATTTATGTAAATGATATGCCCTCAAGTATTACGGGTAACTCTAAAATATTTTTGTTTGCTGATGACACTAGCTTGGTAGTAAAGGATGTTGTGTGCAACATTGACTCCGTTTCAAGTAGTGCAGTACATGACCTCAGTCCATGGCTTGTAGAAAATAAACTAACGTTAAATCACAGTAAGATTCAGTTTTTACAGTTTCTAACACACAATTCAACAAAACCTGACGTTTTAATATCACAGCATAGGCATATGATTAGTGAAACTGAACGGTTCAAATTCCTAGGTGTTCAAATAAATAGTAAGGTGTTGTGGAAAGCCCACGTTCAGGATCTTGTTCAAAGACTTAATACTGCCATTTTCACTATTCGAACGGTACCGAAAGTGAGTGATACTTCGCCAAGTAAATTAGTCTACTTTGCTTATTTCCATTCACTTATGTCGTATGGTATTATGTTTTTGGGTAACTCTTCCCATTCTAGAAGGATATTTTTGGCTCAGAAACGAGAGGTTCGGGCAAAAATTGGTGTGAGTTCACGAACCTCTTGACGACCTCTGTTCAGGGAGTCTGGCTATTTTGACATTGGCCTCTCAATATGTATATTCCTTATTGTCGTTTCTTGTTACCAATATTAGTTTATTTCCAACAATAAGCAGCTTTCACTCGGTTAATACTCGGGAGAAATCAAACCTCCATTTGGATCGGACTTCCTTAACTCTTGTGCAAAAATGTGTGCAGTATACTGCTGCATCCATTTTCAATAAGCTGCCACTCGAATTCAAAAATCTTAGCAGTAATCCACGCGCTTTCAAATCGAAACTGGAGTGTTTCCTCATGGGTCACTCCTTCTATTCTGTCGAGGAGTTAATTGAAAAATTAAGCTGATTCTCATTGTACTGCTGATAGCGTTTGCTTAAACTTATGGACTGATTTTCTCTCAGGTTCATGAACATGTATTTTTATCTGTTATTACTTTTATGTTGTAAGTTCATGTGTCGCCCTAACCGCCGTCTGCTTCACGTCTGCTGTGCAGCGAGCTACCTTAATTTAAGTTGTAACTGTATTTTTCTTACTTGTCACTTCTTCTTCCGTGTGTTTTTGCTTTTGCTGCCTCGGAGTGTAGCGGCAGTGGGGAGTCTAGTGCGTCGCATGGTGCACCCCAGGTGTTAGATGCTTCACCCACTGTCCCTGCTGTCGAGACATCTTCGCGGGTACCGGGCGCGGCTGGCCACCCTCTCCCCAAGGGGAGTGGCGGGTTCAGCGGCGTTCGCGGCGCACGAGGCGGAGGGTCAATGTGGAGGCTGGCCGTGTGGCATCGCCCGCTCTGCCTGTGAATGGACATGTGGTTGCTCCTTCAGCAAGGTCCGAGCAGGCACACGGGGGGAGGGGTTTATTAGTTATTGGGAGCTCCAACGTTAGGCTGGTGATGGAGCCCCTTAGGGAAATAGCGGAAAGGTCGGGGAAGAAGGCCAGTGTTCACTCTGTGTGCTTGCCGGGGGGTCTCATCCGAGATGTGGAGGGGGCCCTACCGGCGGCGCTAGAGAGCACTGGGTGCACCCGACTGCAAATTGTTGCTGATGTCGGCACCAATGACTCCTGCCGTCTGGGTTCAGAGGTCATCCTCAGTTCGTACAGGCGGTTGGCGGAGTTGGTGAAGGCGGAAAGCCTCGCTCGCGGGGTGGAATCAGAGCTAACTATTTGTAGTATCGTTCCCAGAACCGATCGCGGTCCTGTGGTTTGGATCCGAGTGGAAGGCTTAAACCAGAGGCTCAGACGATTCTTCGGAGAGCTGGGGTGCAAATTTCTCGACCTCCGCAATGGGGTGGAGAAATGTATGGTCCCCCTGAATAGGTCAGCCGTGCACTACACGCCGGAAGCGGCTACGAGGGTAGCGGAGTACGTGTGGAGTGCACATGGGCTTTTTATTAGGTTAGAGAATTCCCTCCCTAGGCCCGACAAGACGCCTCCTGAGACGCGGCAAGGCAGGAGTAGGCAAAATGCGACAGGGAATAACAATATTAATGTGCTAATAGTAAACTGCAGGAGCGTCTATAGAAAGGTCCCAGAACTGCTCTCATTAATAAACGGTCACAACGCCCATATAGTACTAGGAACAGAAAGTTGGCTGAAACCAGACGTAAACAGTAATGAAATGCTAAACTCGGATTGGAATGTATACCGCAGAGATAGGCTGGACAGTGAAGGGGGAGGCGTGTTTATAGCGATAAGAAGTGCAATAGTATCGAAGGAAATTGACGGAGATTCGAATTGTGAAATGATTTGGGTGAAGGTCACGGTTAAAGCAGGCTCAGACATGGTAATTGGATGTCTCTATAGGCCCCCAGGCTCAGCAGCTGTTGTGGCTCAGCACCAGAAGAATAATTTGGAAAATATTTCGAGTAGATTTCCCCACCAAGTTATAGTTCTGGGTGGAGATTTTAATTTGCTGGATATAGACTGGGAGACTCAAACGTTCATAACGGGTGGCAGGGACAAAGAATCTAGTGAAATATTTTTAAGTGCTTTATCTGAAAACTACCTTGAGCAGTTAAACAGAGAACCGACTCGTGGCGATAATATATTAGACGTTCTGGTGACAAACAGGCCCGAACTATTTGAATCAGTTAATGCAGAACAGGGAATCAGCGATCATAAAGCGGTTACTGCAACGACGATTTCAGCCGTAAATAGAAATATTAAAAAAGGTAATAAGATTTTTCTGTTTAGCAAAAGTGACAAAAAGCAGATTACAGAGTACCTGACGGCTCAACACAAAAGTTTTGTCTCAAGTACAGATAGTGTTGAGGATCAGTGGACAAAGTTCAAAACCATCGTACAATATGCGTTAGATGAGTATGTGCCAAGCAAGATCGTAAGAAATGGAAAAGAGCCACCGTGGTACAACAACCGAGTTAGAAAACTGCTGCGGAAGCAAAGGGAACTTCACAGCAAACATAAACATAGCCAAAGCCTTGCAGACAAACAAAAATTACGCGAAGCGAAATGTAGTGTGAGGAGGGCTATGCGAGAGGCTTTCAGTAAATTCGAAAGTAAAGTTCTATGTACTGAATTGGCAGAAAATCGTAAGAAATTTTGGTCCTATGTCAAAGCGGTAGGTGGATCAAAACAAAATGTCCAGACACTCTGTGGCCAAAATGGTACTGAAACAGAGGATGACAGACTAAAGGCCGAAATACTAAATGTCTTCTTCCAAAGCTGTTTCACAGAGGAAGACTGCACTGTGCTTCCTTCTCTTGAAGTCGCATAGTTGACAAAATGGTAGATATCGAAATAGACGACAGAGGAATAGAGAAACAATTAAAACCGCTCAAAAGAGGAAAGGCCGCTGGTCCTGATGGGATACCAGTTCGGTTTTACAAAGTGTACGCGAAGGAACTTGCCCCCCTTCTTGCAGCGGTGTACCGTAGGTCTCTAGAATAGCGAAGCGTTCCAAAGGATTGGAAAAGGGCACAGGTCATCCCCGTTTTCAATAAGGGACGTCGAACAGATGTGCAGAACTATAGACCTATATCTCTAACGTCGATTAGTTGTAGAATTTTGGAACACGTATTATGTTCGAGTATAATGACTTTTCTGGAGACTAGAAATCTACTCTGTAGGAATCAGCATGGGTTTCGAAAAAGACGGCCGTGTGAAACCCAGCTCGCGCTATTCGTCCACGAGACTCAGAGGGTCTTAGACACGGGTTCACAGGTAGATGCCGTGTTTCTTGACTTCCGCAAGGCGTTTGACACAGTACCCCACAGTCGTTTAATTAACAAAGTAGGAGCATACGGACTATCAGATCAGTTGTGTGCTTGGATCGAGGAGTTCCTAGATAACAGAACGCAGCATGTCATTCTCAATGGAGAGAAGTCTTCCGAAGTAAGAGTGATTTCAGGTGTGCCGCACGGGAGTGTCATAGGGCCGTTGCTATTCACAATATTCATAAATGACCTGGTGAGTGACATCGGAAAGTCTCTGAGGCTTTTTGCAGATGATGCTGTGGTGTATCGAGAGGTTGCAATAATGGAAAATTGTACTGATATGCAGGAGGATCTGCAGCGAATTTACGCATGGTGCACGGAATGGCAATTGAATCTCAATGTAGACAAGTGTAATGTGATGCGAATACATAGAACGATAGGTCCCTTATCATTTAGCTACAAAATAGCAGGTCAGCAACTGGAAGCAGTTAATTCCATAAATTATCTGGGATTACGCATTAGGAGTGATTTAAAATGTCGACTGTCAATGGTAAGAAAAGTGTTTCTAAAGAAGAAAAATTTGTTAACATCGAGTATAGCTTTAGGTATCAGGAAGTCTTTTCTCCGAGTATTTGTATGGAGTGTAGCCACGTATGGAAGTGAATAATGGACAATAAATAGTTTGAACAAGAAGAGAATAGAAGCTTTCGAAATGTGGTGCTACAGAAGAATGCTGAAGATTAGATGGGTAGATCACATAACTAATGTGGAGGTATTGAATAGGATACTGGAGAAGAGAACTTTGTGGCACAACTTGAATAGAAGATGGGGTCGGATGGTAGGACACGTTCTGAGACATTAAGGAATCACCAATTTAATATTGGAGGGCAACGTGAAGGGTAAAAATCGAGGAGGGAGACCAGGAGATGAATACACTAAGCAGATTCACAAGGATGTAGGTTGCAGTTGGTACTGGGAGATGAAGCTTCCACACGATACAGTAGCATGGAGAGCTACATCAAACCAGTTTGTGGACTGAAGACAACAACAACAACAACAACAACAACAACAACAAGGTATTTGTCTCATGTGTAACCTTCAACAGAAGTGGGGCAGACAAGAGGGTTAGATTATATGTACTTTCCATTGAAATTGATCCATAATGGGGAGATACTCAATGGGAAAATAATATGCTAATTTATTATCCACAGACCGCAAATGGACTGATCATGAACGAGGAATGAAAATTTGGTCACACTTCTGATAGTACACGTATTATTTGACCCCCCCCCCCCCTCTCTCTCTCTCTCTCTCTCTCTCTCTCTCTCTCTCTCTCTCTCTGTCTCTCTCTCTCCCTCTCTCTCTCACACACACACACACACACACCACACACACACACACACACACACACACACACACACACACACACACACACACACACACACACACTCAATCGCGCGCGCGCGCTTGTTCTACTAAGTAATTCAATTCATTAATGGTGTCGGAAGAGATGGTTAGCAAGAAATCCTTTAGGCTCCTCGTAAACTGAAATCTGTCAGTAGTAAAGCTTTTTATGGCTGCCGGCAAGTTATTGAAAACATCGTTCTCCTTAATGATGGAGACTTTCTTGCACCAAAGTAATTAACTTACCAATTTTTGTGGAGATTATTCACTTCTAGTTATGACTTCATGAAATGAGCTGTTGATTTGAAAATATTCATTTGTTTTTAAACACAATATTCACGGGGAGAACGTATCTTCCATCTCCACCATGTTAACTGATCTATTTATATGACCCTTATCCTAAGTTGTGTTATATTAACGGTAAAACACAAAACATTTCTTACATGCATTTCCACTATTTTCCAACAAGCTGACAATTTTTCATGAATAATATATTAATAGTGAAATTTTTAGAAAAATTTTGAAAGACAGGTTTTGCGGGCAAATTTCAAAAATTAAAAGACCATAGTGTTCATTATAATACAATTTCTCCATGGTTTTTAATTCCTACTCCGAAGTTTTCTTTTGTTTCCTTTACTGCTTGCTCAGCAAACAGATTGAATAACATCGGGGATAGGCTACAACCCTGTCTCACTCTCTTCCCAACCACTGCTTCCCTTTCATATCCCTCGACTCTTCATGCCCTCGAGTAAGAAAACTGGTCGTTAGAATTCCATGGTTCTGGGATAAATGGTTTGAGAGGAAAGGTACATTTAGTTAGAAAAGTTACGGAAAATTTAAAGTTGTATTGCACTTACCGTCGTACATGCACTCATTTAAATTCATAATTTCTTTCACTTTCCAATAGTACGCATGCTGTACATAAACATAACATTTGTTTCATGATATTTACTTTTTTATTTCTTGCAAGTCTTCTAGAACTTCTTTCGAAAACTTTGTGGGTAGATCTTGGCATTTGTTTTGTTCAGAAACGTTATTACTCTAGCAAACAACTGACTACGAGACAAGAAAAAATGTATTCAATAGGTGAAAGCTCAAAGCTACCGGTAAAATGTCCCTAGGCTTATCATCTCAAAGAAGAGATGGCACAGAGAAACAAGTGGGCATGTCTTACATAGCAAGCTGCCATTTAAACCGATATTTAGAACCTTCAAATACGGATTTGGACTAAAATACTTTCATATTCACACTAAGTGTAAATAAAACTGGTACAATCACCAATAAACAAAATTATTTTCATTGTTTTCGGGGTTCCTTTTGCCTTTCGGAATAAATATGTTGCGAATCAGTAGTTAACATGCCTGGTTCCCCAAACAGGAGACGACTAGAAACTTCCGAAATGTGGTGGTGTAGAAGAATGCTAAAAAAGTTTTGATCGAATAGCTGATGGGGAGATACGAAATCAGATTAGGGAGCAGAGAAATTAATGGCACAAATTGACAAAAAGAAGCGATCGTGGGTAAATGTCATATTTCGATTCCACCCATCCGCTGTGACCCACGACGTTCTGCATGACGTTGATTAGTTGCATTTCGAAGGATACCAGTGGCCTTATTAAATGTTAACTGCGATTGCCTTCGTTTCTAGAGCAATTTATAATGTTCGTTAACTATGATTTTTTTCGGAATATATCGTGATGAACTCTGGGAGGAACCACAGAACACAGCTTAAATTGTCGTTGAAGAAACGAGTAGTGATTGTATTTTTATCTTTCTTATCCGACACGTTGGGGAATCCAAGGTATAATGGGGTACACAGTTGAAAACTTTGATTAAATGTACAAAATTGATAAATAAGAGAGTTACAAATTTTTATATGAACACATTATGATGTATTAATCACAAAAATACAAGAACATTGCCATAAAATAAAACAACAATATTTTCTCACTCAAAAACAGAAATTTATAACATTTGCACGCGTCACAATGGGGTGGTAAATACAAGTGATTACAAAAACGTATAAAATTATCCGAAATGCAGAAAATATTGGCTTGCTCGTTATTTTTTTTTTAGTTTAAAGTGAGTATTAATGTCAAACTACAGTTTTCATGAATCGTATCCTTTTCTTGAGGCTGTTTACAAAATTCACACACGGCGAGACACTCATCATCTTCGCTATCTATTCCTGCACAAGAATCGTGTGTCAGTTTTTTGCAGGTGGAACAAGCGACCCAACTTCCAACTGATTTTGAATATAACCCACCACAATATACACATTGACAGTCAGAACTTTCCTCATAATCACTCTCGTTAGTATTGTATTCTCTCTCCTTTTTTCCATTTACCTTCAGAATCTTTCTCTCTTTTTTGAGTTCTTAATTTTATTCTCTTTCGCAGAAAGTTTTCTGTTTGCTCTTTCTTCTTTGTCAATGTTCTATTTTCTATTTCTCCC
This sequence comes from Schistocerca gregaria, assembly GCF_023897955.1. Classification (NCBI taxonomy): domain Eukaryota; kingdom Metazoa; phylum Arthropoda; class Insecta; order Orthoptera; family Acrididae; genus Schistocerca; species Schistocerca gregaria. The sequence continues at coordinate 582,548,588 of NC_064925.1, forward strand.
ATTAATGACTTTTAACTCTTTTTTTTGTACGGCGAATCAGTTAAAACAACGTTGTTCCCCCTTTTCAGTCTCGCTCTTTTCTTGCTTTCGTTAACTTTTGACAAGAAAATCAGAATCTCAGGTGAAATATGAAATGAGGAGGTTGTGTTGTCAGTTGTCATCCAAGAGCACCCAAGATTAGAACAATTAGCCCCAATAACTTTGTTATTCTTAGGCGGCAGTTCATTGTAACAATTCGCTGAAACCTCGTCCCCTTGATTATCCAGCCCGTCTGAGTCGTCTTTTTCAGCTGGTGTGCTAGGTGAAGGCAATTCCAATTGTTCAGATATAATAACCTCTTTATCTGACGGCCTATCACGTCCGCTGTCAGTTGTGTGTGCCGGGAGGAAGTGTGCGTCGTGAATATGGATGGGTCCGTGGGCCATATTGCAGTAGCTTCGAAACCTTTAATAGCGGTTTTCATTGTTGCGCTTTAGACGAAAGCTGAACCAAAAAGCGTTGAAATTTGAAAGATAGTTACGACTTTCGCTGCATGGTTCCGTAGCCATTTTCGAAGCTGATCACTATAACGAGTATTTATAAAACAAACATCAAGCGGCTGAAGTCTGTGAGAGCAATGTGGTGGTAAAGAAACGCCACTCTCCCTCGCGTAGTCCATAACGTCAATGTTCGTGGTATGTGCTGAGTGGCCATCTGATATAAGGAGAACTGGGACCTGCTTTGATGCCTTAGAAAATACCACTAATTGTGGAAACCATACAAAGAAGGACTCTGTGGCCATACATGCTGTGCTGTGGACCTCAGCGCAACCTCCTGCTGCCTGTCCTAACTCAAATTCTTTCTGCTTCTTCTTTCGTGGAAAAATAATCGTAGGAGGAATGTCAGCTCCGCTTGCTGACGTACTAATGAGGCTGGTTGCAGTTTCGCCCCTTTCTGCAGATGTTAACGATCGCACTGGACGGTTCCCTTTGCAAGATGCGAAGTTCGATTAGTTTTTAGCATTAACCGAGACGCCTGTTCCATCACAATTAGTTATTTGAGAAGTCATTAGTTTGTGATTGTCAGTTACATCTGTAAGCAACGAAAAAAACCTATCGACAGCTACTTTATTAAAATCCATGATTCTTGTACCAGATGTTGCTTCGGGCTTGCGAACAAACCCGCATTTGCTTCTTCATTGTTTCATGATGTAATAAAGATTTCGATTTGTTTTGCTCGAAATTTTCGAAAAGGTATCTGTGAAACGTGCAAAAATTGAAATGGCAAAACTGTGCACCTGCCGAAATACGAGTGCGTATACTCATTTGAAAAAATGTTCCTAAACTGCTTCTGATACGCTAGAGGTTACCTCACAGTAAACAGCAATTGTAGTTGACCATTTGCCTGCACCGTATAAAGTACGGCCAATAAAATATTTTTGTAGGGAGGACACATCATCTCATCCTAAATGGAGAGTTCATCTATACGTGTAAAAGTAACCACTTGTGCCAGAGGGAAGCGTGTTGGGAGCCTTACTGTTCATGTTGTATATTAACATTACAGATAATATAAGAAAGCTCACATATTTCGAAAATGATGCCGATATCGACATTGAGGTAACAAAGGTCGTGTGAAGCGATATGCACATACAGGGGATAGTAAAAATGTGACCACCTATACTTGCATCTACATGGATACTCTGCAAATCACATTTAAGTGCCTGGCAGGTTGTTCATCGAACCACCTTCACAAGTCTCTATTATTCCAATCTCGCATAGCACCCGGAAAGAATGATCACCTGTGTCTTTCCATACGAGCTCTGACTTCCCTTATTTTATCGTTGTGGTCGTTTCTCCCTACGTAGGTCGGTGTCAACAAAATATTTTCGCATTCGGAGGAAAAAGTTGGTGATTGGAATTTCGTGAGAAGATTCCGTCGCAAAGAAAAACGCTTTTCTTTTAATGATGTCCAGCCAAAATCCTGTATCATTTGTGTGACACACTCTCCCATATTTCGCGATAATAGGAGGACGTGCTGCCTTTCTTTGGACTTTTTCGATCTACTCCGTCAGTCCGATCTTTTAAGGATCCCACATTTCCCAGCAGTATTCTAAAAGAGGACGGACAAGCGTAGTGTAGGCAGTGTCCTTTGTAGGTCTGTTACGTTTTCTAAGTGTTGTGCCAATAAAACGCAGTCTTCGGTTAGCCTTAACCGCAACATTTTCTATGTGTTCTTTCCAATTTAAGTTGTTCGTTATTGTATAATAATAATGGCGTGTGACGAGGGCCTCCCATCGGGTAGATCGTTCGCCTGGTGCAATTCTTTCGATTTGACGCCACTTCGGCGACTTGCGCGTCGATTGGGATGAAATGATGATTAGTACAACACAACACCCAGTCCCTGAGCGGAGAAAATCTCCGACCCAGCCGGGAATCTAACCCGGTCTTTTAGGATTGACAGTCTGTCGTGCTGACCACTCAGCTACCGCGGGCGGACGTTAGTTATTGTAACACCTAGTTAGTTAGTTGACTTTACGGCTTTTAGATTAGACTACAACTTCTCTGATAGTGATTCGTCCATTCTGCTTCACCAGCAATATTGCGGGATCAGTAACGACCTGATTTGCGGATATTGCGGGCGTACCTTAACTGGCTTCTGTCTTCATAGATTAGCGGCTACTTTTGAAATGGTTGTACCACTCCTTTAGCCCTGCAGTACCCATTACTTTGTCCACAAACACACGATGGTTTCAACTTGAGAATCGCCAAGCTTGGAGCCAAATGTGATGTAAAGACGTCATTTTGCTCAGAATACTAAATCCAACGTGTACGACTTGCAAGTGTTCCGAAGTAGTGGAGAAAATCAGGTATGTGTGCTAAATATGCCTGAAAACATGAGCCCATGCGCGCCCTGATACCATTGTTGATTTCAACAATTAAAAAAGGTCGGATATTTTTTGAACAGCTCATGTATATAAGCCATCGCCAGTGATGTCGAAAGAGCAAGATACCCCTAACTACGGCAGTTGTATAGGTAGTTCGAATGGAGCGGTCTATTGTCTGACGTATCTCCATAACAGCTCCGAACCGAATACCCCAAAGTCCGACAAATGGTGCAAATGGCTCTGAGCACTATGGGTCTTAACATCTATGGTCATCAGTCCCCTAGAACGTAGAACTACTTAAACCTAACTAACCTAAGGACATCACACAACACCCAGCCATCACGAGGCAGACAAAATCCCTGACCCCGCCGTGAATCGAACCCGGGAACCCAGACGCGGAAAGCGAGAACGCTACCTTCACGTCAGGAATCAAGCTGAGCTCAGAAGGGCGCAATTCCGGAGCTGTCTCAGACCGATACTGATCTTCGGCCTGACGTGGCTGCTTGTCCTGTTCCAGGGGTTGCCCCTCAGTCTGCAAGATCCGAGCAGTCGCAGAGGGTGGTCTTACTGGTAGTTGGGAGCTCCAACGTCAGGCGCGTAATGGGGCCCCTTAGGGATATGGCAGCAAGAGAGGGGAAGAAAACCAATGTGCAATCCGTGTGCATACCGGGGTGGGTCATTCCAGATGTGGAAAGGGTCCTTCCGGATGCCATGAAGGGTACAGGTTGCACCCATTTGCAGGTGGTCGCTCATGTCGACACCAATGATGTGTGTCGCTATGGATCGGAGGAAACCCTTCCTGGCTATCTGATTTGGTGAAGACTGCCAGTCTCGCTAGCCGGATGAAAGCAGAGCTCACCGCTCACCATCTGCAGCATCGTCGACAGGACTGACTGCGGGCCTTTGGTAAAGAGCTGAGTAAAGGGTCTGAATCAGAGGCTGAGATTGTTCTGTGACCGTGTGGGCTGCAGATTCCTCGACTTAAGCCATAGGGTGGTGGGGTTTCGGGTTCCGCTGGATAGGTCAGGAGTCCACTACACGCAACAAGCGGCTACACGGGTAGCAGGGGTTGTGTGGCGTGAGCTGGGCGGTTTTTTAGGTTAGATGGCATTGGGCAAGTACAAAAAGGGCGGCAGCCTCAACGAGTTCGGGGCAAAGCAGGACATGAGGGGACCAAGCAGCAATCGGTATTGTAATGGTAAACTGTCGAAGCTGCGTTGGTAAAGTACCGGAACTTCAAGCGCTGATAGAAAGTACCGAAGCTGAAATCATTATAGGTACAGAATGCTGGCTGAAACCAGAGAGAAATTCTGCCGAAATTTTTACAAAGGTACAGACAGGTAGAAAGGATAGATTGCATGCAACCGGTGGTGGAGAGTTAGTCGCTGTTAGTAGAAGTTTATCCTGTAGTGAAGTAGAAGTGGATAGTTCCTGTGAATTATTATGGGTGGAGGTTACACGCAACAGCCGAGCTAGGTTAATAATTGGCTCCTTTTACCGACCTCCCGACCCAGCAGCATTAGCGGCAGAACAACTGAGAGAAAATTTGGAATACATTTCTCATCAATTTTCTCAGCATGTTATAGTCTTAGGTAGAGATTTCAATTTACCAGATATAGACTGGGACACTCAGATGTTTAGGATGGGGCGTAGGGACAGAGCGTCGAGTGACATTATACTGAGTGCGCTATCCGAAAATTACCTCATGCAATTAAACAGAGAAACGACTCGTGGAGATGACATCTAGGACCTACTGATAACAAACAGACCCAAACTTTTCGACTCTGTATGTGCAGAACAGGGATTAGTGATCATAAGGCTGTTGCAACATCCCTGAATATGGAAGTTAATATGAATATAAAAAGAGGGAGGAAGGCTTACGTGTTTAGCAAGGGTAATAGAAGGCAGGTTTCAGTCTACCTAACAGATCAAAACGAAAATTTCTGTTCTGACACTGACAATGTTGAGTATTTTTGGAAAAAGTTCAAGGCAATCGAAAAATGCGTTTTAGACAGGTACGTGTAGAGTAAAACTGTGAGGGACGGGATAAACCCACCGTGGTTCAACAACAAAGTTAGGAAACTACTGCGAAAGCAAAGACAGCTTCACTCCAAGTATAAACGCAGCCAAAACCTCTCAGACAAACAGAAGCTAAACGATGTCAAAGTTAGCGTAAGGAGGGCTATGCGTGAAGCGTTCAGTGAATTCGAAAGTAAAATTCTATGTACCGACTTGACAGAATATCCTAGAAAGTTCTGGTCTCAATTTAAATCAGTAAGTGGTTGGAAACAGCATGTCCAGACACTCCGGGGTGATGATGGCATTGAAACAGAGGATGACAGGCGTAAAGCTGAAATACTAAACACCTTTTTCCAAAGATGTTTCATAGAGGAAGACCGCACTGCAGTTCCTTCTCTAAATCCTAGCACAAACGAGAAAATGGCTGACATCGAAATAAGTGTCCAAGGAGTAGAAAAGCAACTGGAATCACTCAACAGAGGAAAGTCCACTGGACCTGACGGGGTACCAATTCGATTCTACACAGTACGCGAAAGAACTTGCCCTCCCTTTTAACAGCCGTGTACCGCAAGTCTCTAGGGGAACGGAAGGCTCCAAATGATTGGAAAAGAGCACAGGTAGTCCGAGTCTTCAAGAAGGGTCGTAGAGCAGATGCGCAAAACTATAGACCTATATCTCTGACGTCGATCTGTTGTAGAATTTTAGAACATGTTTTTTGCTCGAGTATCATGTAGTTTTTGGAAACCCAGAATCTACTCTGTAGGAATCAACACGAATTCCGGAAACATCCATCGTGTGAGACCCAACTCACTTTATTTGTTCATGAGACCCAGAAAATATTAGATACAGGCTCCCAGGTAGATGCTATTTTTCTCGACTTCCGGAAGGCGTTCGATACAGTTCCGCACTGTCGCCTGATAAATAAAGTAAGAGCCCACGGAATATCAGACCAGCTCTGTGGCTGGATTGAAGAGTTTTAACACACAGAACACAGCATGTTGTTATCACTGGAGAGACGTCTACAGACGTTAAAATAATATCTGGCGTGCCACAGGGGAGTGTTATGGGACCATTACTTTTCACAATATATATATATATAAATGAGGTAGTAGATAGTGTCGGAATTCCATGCGGTTTTTCGCGGATGATTCTGTAGCATACACAGAAGTTGCAGCATTAGAAAATTGTAGCGAAATGCCGGAAGATCTGCAGCGAATAGGCCCTTGGTGCAGGGAGTGGAAACTGACCCTTAACATATACAAATGTAATGTATTGCGAATACATAGAAAGAAGGATCCTTTATTGTATGATTATATGATAGCGGATCAAACACTGGTAGCAGTTACTTCTGTAAAATATCTCGGAGTATGCGTGCGGATCGATTTGAAATGGAATGATCATATAAAATTAACTGTTGGTAAGGCGCGTACCAGGTTGAGATCCATTGGGAGAGTCCTTAGAAACTGTAGTTCATCAACAAAGGAGGTGGCTTACAAAACACTCGTTGGACCTATACTTGAGTATTGCTCATCAGTGTGGGATACGTACCAGATCGGGTTTGCGGAGGAGATAGAGAAGATTCAAAGAAGAGCGGCTCGTTTCGTCACAGGGTTATTTGGTAACCGTGATAGCGTTACGGAGATGTTTGACAAACTCAAGTGCCAGACTCTGCAAGAGAGCCGCTCTACATCGCGGTGTAGCTTGCTCGCCAGATTTCGAGAGGGTGCGTTTCTGGATGAGGTATCGAATATATTGCTTCCCCTTACTTATACCTCCCGAGGAGATCACGAATGTAAAATTAGAGAGAGGCTTTCAGATAGTCTTTCCTCCCGCGAACCATACGCGACTGGAACAGGAAAGGGAGGTAATGACAGTGGCACGTAAAGTGCCCTCCGCCACACACCGTTGGGTAGCTTGCGGAGTATAAATATAGATGTAGATGAGTGTGGTGCGTGATGCGGCTCTCCCCATCACTATATACCGATCAAATCAGTCACGACTTGAACCGAGCGTGCCCGAACATTGTCCTACAAAATGATGGCCGCCTCCTGCAGAAACCGACGCTGCTTCTTTCTCTCAGTTGCTTTTCTACTTTGTAACACAGTCTGTTTCGTTTTAGAGTCCAAACCGCTTAACAGATATTGTTCAAATTTGTCATGGAGACAGTTTGAACCCTTAGAAAGAACATAGCCCACTTTAAAAAGCAAGAATTTTTTTTGCATCAGTGAACGTAAACTACATTAAAACTTACTTATTTTGGTTGTATAACTTAAGAATTCTATAATGTATAAGTACTTCAGTAGTCGCCGCGCGGGATAGTCTCTCAAACGAAATTGCTCCCACGTCCGAGGCCTTTCAATATCACGTCTTCCATTCCGCTTGTAGTTCAGAATATTTTGGGGAAGTCTGGGACGTAGCATTCTCACCAGTCTTCACGATATTTTTGAATTTTTTAGTTTCTGTTGAAAATACTTAATTTTTCTCTAGTATCTTCATTCCTAATCATTTCTTGTTGTGCAGCTCTTCGAATTTCTTAGGAACCTCATCTCTGCCGTGTGATTTTTTTTGCTTTTTTTTTAACCATGTTTTCGCTTTCATAGCAAAATACAGGAACCGCGACCACGTTATAGAATTTCGGGACAATCTTTTTGTACTTTATTGCCCAATATTCAGATAATAGTGTCACAAACCGCTTAGAATTTGTGTAATTTATTTTAAGTATCAGAGTAAAAATCAGATCTTACAGCGTAGCCTAAATGAAAGATTAAGAGACCAGTTCTAAAGCAGGATTATCCAAAACTAGTTTTAAACTGACTGAGTATTTTCCTCGGAGTGCACTTATTTTCGTTTTGTTCCTAGAAATTTTAAAGTTGTATTCATTGCATATTTCGTTCAGGTGGTATATAGATCTTTGGAGGTCATTTCGTGAACGTGAATCATGTCATCTACAAACAGAAGCACAATCAGGTATTTCTCATTCGTTATCCCAATTCCTTTGTCTTGTCATAGTTCCTGCTTTCATTTATGAAGAACGAAGTCAATGTAAATACTAAAAATGCTGACTTAATCTGCTCATTTAAATGTATACCGAGCGAGCTGCCGCAGTGGTTATTACATGGTATGATGATGATGATGATGATTGGTTTTTGGGGCGCTTAACTGCACGGTTATCAGTGCCTGTACAAAGCCCCAACCTTTACACAGTCCAGTTTCGCCACCTTCACGGGTGATGATGAAATGATGACACCACAGACACCTACTTCCCGGGCGGAGAAAGCAACCCAGCCGTGAATCGAACCCGGAATCCCGTCACCAACAACGCTAGCTTCTACACGACGAGCTGTCAACTAGTACACTAGACTCGCATTCGGGAGAATGACGTTTAAATCCGCATCCGGCCATCCTGATACGTTTTCCGTAACTTTCCTGAATCGCTCCAAGTAAATGCTGGGATGGTACCTTTGAAAGGGAACGGCGGACTTCTTTTACCCTTCCCTGACGCAGTGCCAACTCCTGCTCCGTCTCTAATGACCTCGACATCGATAGCACATTAAATGCAATCCTCCTTCCGTCCTTCATTTAAAGGCATAGGTTTACGCAATAAGTCGGGCGTTAAAAGTTAGAAACTGCGTACTCGTCTAAGGCAGCATAATTTCATGGCGCGCAAATTATCGAGACTATATTCACCGAGCATTTGTGAAAGGCAGCACGTGGCGACTTCCAACAAACTTCACACATAATTTCGAAACTTGGCGAAACTTTTTTTCCCTCTGACATCCCTGACAGAATGATGAAAGGAAAAAGACTTTTATCACTTCTACATTTTCGCTGTTCGTGCAGTAAGGTGTCAGCATCAGGCTTGATGTTTCACTTCATTACTTCTTTACTACTCACTTTATTCGCAACACATTTGTCAGACAGTATCCATAAACGTCGCCGAATGTACCTGAAAATTATAGAATTGTACAACACCTAGTTCAGTACATAAATATTGAGACGTTTTCGAAAAACTAGCTTCTCTTACAACTGAGCGTCTTCAACTGCAAAGGGTTATGTTTCTTCAGGTCAAGTTTTTAACACATTAACTGATACGGAATGTGAACGAACTTCTGAAGGTGTTTTACAAATGGGACTTCCAGTTTTCAGACAGCAATTTGGAGGGGAGAAGGGGGCCGTGGTTACGCGGTCTATTTGGAACTTCAGTGTTTTCGCAAATGATGCTGTTGCCTGTAATAAAGTTCTGTTTGAAAGAAGTCACGCCTTCATAAGATTTCAGTGTAGTGCAAAGCATGACAACTTAGTTTAAATGTTCCCGAAATGTAAAATTGTTCGGTTCACAAAACGATATAACCTTATCCTACGAGTATAGTGCAGCGAGTCAAATTCGCTATCGCTCAACCCACATGAATACCTGGGTGTAAAAATTTCTAGAGATTTGAAATGGAACCGTCACATAGTCGCAGTCTTAGGGAAATACGGTGGATGGCTGCAATTCGTTGGTAGAATTCTAGGAAAATACAATCAGTGTACAAAAGAAATTGCTTACAAATCACGCTTGCGACCCATCCCCGAATATTGCTCGAGATTCTTGGATCCTAATCAGATACAACTGCCCGGCGATACTGAATGTATACAGAGAAGGGCGGCACGAATGGTCACAGGTTTTTTGACCCGTTGGAGAATGTCACACAGTTTCTGATCAAATTGAACAGGCAGGCGCTTGGAAAGAAACGTAAAATATCCAGAGAAAGTCTACTTGGAATATTTCCGGAGGAATCCTTAACTGTTGAATATAGGCGAATGGTAGTCAATGGAGGGAATGACTGCGAATGATCGTTCGATTTGCGTTCTCTTCCGTAGGCTGCGATGCAAACCAATCCTGGTCATATTCCCGGTGTGAGATGTAGTTGGCAGCTCTGTAAATGCTGACCGGTGAGTCGCTTAAAGCCCAGGTGAAATTAATCTCGGAGGGACACATCACGCTCTCAACCGACTAAGCTTGTCCCCTAAGGATCGCCTAGAGCCTGTGACTAGTGCATTGAATGTAAATACGGAAAACTGCAAAAACTCACTTTTTCAACTATTTGTAATTCCATTAACTAGTTTTGTAACCTTTACAGACTCATCTTCAAATGTGGCACACAGAATTTCCGTCTCTCTGGCGTGGAGACAGAGCGACAGTTACATGGCGACATGTGTCGGAAAACCAGTTATTCCACTTACTGACTAACGGACAGTTCATGGTAGACACAGACTATCCCGTGGAAGAGTAAAGTATCTCGAGGAGACCTAATTAGAAAGTTTCTAGAACTGACGTTACATGATGAAAGTAGGAATGGAATATACTGAAACCGCCTACGTATTGTAACTGTAGGAAGCGTGAAGACCAGAAGAGACTAAGCACAGCACGCACAGAGGCTTTTAAGCAGCCACGGTTCGCACGCTCCATACGTCAGTGGAGTGGGAATAAGTCCTAATAACTGGTATACTGGCAAGTTCCATCTGTCACGCAATTCACGGTCGGTTATAGACTACAAATTATAAGCTGCCTATGTTTTGTTTAAATTTGGATTACAAGAAAATGGGCGTTTTGCAAAATGTCCTACATAAGTCTCCTCTTCATCAACACCACCACCGTGAGTGTTCTGCCCTAGGGCAGGTCTTCACATGTAGTTCTCCATGCAGTCCCATCATTTGTTACCCTCTTGTTTTCTCACAACTATTTTCTGTTCTTACGCTGTCCACCACCTGGTATGTTCTGCGTCTTCTTCTTCTTCTTCTTCTTCTTCTTCTTGCATTCACCATTTCCTTCATACCATCAATAAACAATCTCTTCTCATTCAGTGTCCATGCCAATTGTGTTTGCTCATCCTGCTACCTTTAAAATTTCTCTCTGTTCTCCCAATCAACACCACCTCATTTCTCACTGTGCCTGCCTATTTTATCCCCTATCAACGCACCCACATAAAAGCCTCCTGTTATGAAACGTCTCGTTGGCAATTGCTATACGTATTTTCACCTCCTTATTACTTCCAATGTCGTCCATAATAGCACGTCGCAGTTATCTAAAAACACTAAATTGTTGTGTATCTTCCTGCCTAACATTATAGTTGTTCTTGCTTTTCTTGCACCTATCACCGGACATTTTGCGTTTTTCTTATTATTTCTCATTCCAATTTACTCACGTCTCTTGTTCAATTCTTTTAACATTTCAGTCATACTTTCGCTCTCTGCCAATAACACCACATGATCCGCGAGTCTAATACATTCTGCTCTCCTAACAACAACCCGCTCCCGTCTATGTCGTTTCAAACGTTTTTGAATGACATGCTCCAAATATATTTACACACTAAGGAGAATAAACGTATCCCGCAGGACTTACCCCAGCGCGATGGAAATCGATACACGTGATGTTCATTCATGCCCAATAGTATCCGAACGACCTGAATTGAATTTCGCCTGATTCACATGCAACCCACATAGCGCAACTGTCTAGCAGGTCTCCTTATCGCTCCTTGGTACAGTCGTTTGACTATTGAAAGTGGTTCCAACAAGTCACCACGAGAAAAAACTGTTCTGTATTGCAATAACTCAAGATGCAAAGTAATACCACGATACTACTATTATCACGGAACACCTTATCACAGATAAGACTGCCCTTAAGGCTTGTAGCTCACATTTATTACAATAAATGACATACCTGACATTTTACCACTCTCATTATTACGTCAGATAGGTAATGCACGTGGTAAATTCGTCGTATTCATGATTTACTCTTCAAAGTAACATACCGTACTTATTATTTAACACAAAATAAGATTAAAAATTAAAGATATTCACGAGCAGCTAATTGAGAATATTTATGAACTTCAAATGACACGACGAACCGTCTCGTTCTGCATATGGATGCAAACTCAGGTCATGCAGACTAAGCAATGATTTCGTGCCTGACGGATACTGACTGTCACTCCTGATTAGGCATACAGAGAGTGATATACCTCGATTTTAGACAGAGCCAGTTTGCAAATTCCAACTTTAAATTACATATCGCAAGTATTTTTGCCGGACGCGAATTCCTACCCAGCACCTATTGTCCCTGTTAACGAACGACGAGAGATGTTGAATCTTGGTTCTTAACAAGTAACTTATTTGAATTGCCGTGAGGTAAGGCTTTGTGTTGGACATGGGTTCGAACTCAGAACTTAATCGGATAGATATCGACGCACAATCAACTGTGACATTTCGGGTTTTCTCGGCAGTAGCTAGATGTTTTAACTGAAATGACGAGACGAAACATACATTTTTTTCCTTCCCAAGACTCCAACCCGGCATCTGTCGCTGTTATATTCTAGAGAAAACGAACGTGAAATATGGGTTTGTTGCACCAGCAGCGACATGTGAGCGTGTTTGAACTAGAAATAATATGACGAAGAGTTCAGTGCTCACTGGGAATACAGCTCCACACATCATATCGCTTTTGACTACACACAAAGATACGTCAGCTTCCGAATTTTTGTCCAGTTCGGACTAACATCTTGAACTTACAGTGATCTCGCAAATAGTTCTGTGTCTCACTGGGTGTCAAAAACGTCACATATCGTTAGTGTTGACAACGAATGAAAATACATTAAACATTAAAATAATTATCCACCAGCAGATAGGTGTTCTCATGCTAGAGCTTGATAATACATAATGAAATCTATAGTGCCGGGCCAGGATTCGAACCCATTCACGCGCAGTATGTGGAGATGTTGAGGAATCTGCAGTTCTGAACAAACAACAAATTGTAGACGTGCTGTATTCTCACGAAGGGATCAAATTCAGCGTTAAGTACGGTCTAAGTTGCATTCCCAGATCAGAACCGATTTTATCGACATACAGAAGCTCATATAAAATATGGACTAAATGTCCTGTGAGCCTACATAGCGTTTGTTTCGTCACTAGAAATAAATAACAAGTATAAGAAAGGTTTCTACGTGTCGCCGCTCCAGTCTTTATTGTGATTCATCCTAACGTCTACTTTGTAGTAAAGGAATATCATTTTTCATGTTAATTTCAGACCACAATGTCATTATATCTTCTTCACTTGGTGTAGCCAGAAGAGAATGGAATCTGTCTCTCCTTATCGAAAATCATTGACAGAAGTTGGAATCGAACCCAGTCCATAGATATACAAGCATATTATAAGTATGTGGCTCATTTTTCTATCGTAACGCCGTTGCACCTCTCTGGATGAGAATTGACACACAGGCTTCCTGTAGTAATTTGCAGCAGGTTCAGTAAATTCATTTACGTGGTTGACCGAATCACAATGAACTAGCTGCCTCGACTACCCAGTGCATAAATTCGACTTTATTTTGTAATCACCGAAATAAAATCACGTACCTGCCACCTACACAGAACAGCCAACAGTGTAGGATGCACAAATTTGAAAAGGAAGTGTTTCTTTCCACTTGAGCTACTGTATTGCGCCATCTCTTTGTTGAAAACGTCGTGCATTGCAAATGTCGCATTTCATAAGTAAAGTTTTGTATTCCTAGAAACCCAAAATTTGTTTGTCAGCTGCAGGAAGAGGAGTTACCTGTTGTGTAGCATTGTAAGTTTTCACCATTGCACTATGAGCCGAAAGTATTTTTTTGCGATTTCTTTATCGATGTTTTATCTGACTGCTTGTAGCTCTTTCACAGAAGGGATAAAAACGTTACAGTCAGCGAGACTGGAAGTGCGAACCATAACAGATGCTATTTCTCAGGTCAGCGCATTACCATAGAGCTGGCGTAGAAGTACGTGTCTTAGCTTACTCTTACGAGTTCGATAATGTCTAGCACTCGTAAACCGCTATTTAAAGGACGAGATTAGTTGCGATTTCCACGTGCAACGACTTTCCTGGGCTGAAAACCGTAAATTTACAATCTTTTGTTACACCTAACGTGATAATAAATCAGATTATTCAATGGAAATGACAGGTAAAATCAAGTGAACTTTGAGGATAAATTCCGTGCGCACCAGGAAGGAACTCGTCGATCACAGAGTTGCCAAACATACGTTGCCTTGTTGTCAAATCTCAGTTACAGTACCAGCAGAAAGAAGACGAACCGATGTGATCGTACAGCGGGCTGGGAAGTGACCATAGCTGGTGTCTCCAAGTCGCGGTTGCTACGGCCTGGAATACGTAATGCGTCTGATTCGCATTTCTGTAACTAGGTTTAGGGACTGGAGCGTGGTTACTAATAATACTCCAAACTGACTGAAAACTAAGCATCATATACCAGTAACTCTCACAGTTGTTTTTATATTTATTTCGTAAGTGTACTAAAAACTAAGAAGCTCATTCAGAGACGTTTTGATGCCTCGCCGATAGTCGAGCAAAACAAACAAATAAAGAAAAAAAGAATGTGTGTGTGTATGATAGAGAGAGAGAGAGAGAGAGAGAGAGAGAGAGAGAGAGAGAGAGAGAGAGAGAGAGAGAGAAATCAAAAAGAATGAGAGAGAGTAAGAAATTGTTGTAAAGAAATTGAATATGGTATGTAAAGAAATCTTTCATTAAAATTACACGTTACACATCATTACGAAATATCGTATTCATGATCTATGAAACAAAAATTGATCTAATGTAATCTAATCATATCATATTGATGGCTATCCATGAAGAGTCATGAATTACCGAAATTTTTGCCAATACCAGTAATGAAATCTAAACTTGAAAATAAAAGACGACAATTTTTGTAATAAACCTGGACTCCTAACAAGACAATTTCGTCCCTGTTAACTAACCACGAAAGATGTCTGATATACCTTCAAGCTCAAGTAACAAAGTGCGCATGCATTTAAAGATTAAGTGCATGATGTGAAGTTATATGACGGAGATACGAACCCAACACGTAATCGTATTGTTAATTAAGTAAAATCAAATGTTACGTATCGGTTTTCCTTACCAGCTGCTAGGTGTTTGAATCTAAACTAAGGATACAAACTTTTGTACCAAAGTGACAATCTAACTACACGCCTACCGTGCATCCACAAATATAGCTTAAATATCAGTTGCTTACTCACCAACGGTAAGGTGTGTGCGTGTTTGACAAGAAATAATGACACCTATTGCGATTGTTGGCAACACATGAATAGACATTAAAAGCGCACGTTGGTTTTCACTAGCGGGACGGTGTGCACGTTATAGGGCTTGAACTGAAACTATGAATATTTTTGTATTGGATCAGGATTCGGACCCACATACTTACCTTTGGAGGAGACCTAGAGAAGGTTGCAGTCTTGCGAAAAGGGACGAAATGGTTGAACTATAATGTCCCGAGAGATTCAGATCCTCGAAAGAGGAGAAACGAATTCGAATCACAGTCCAGCACCAAATTTTTCAACGTCTCTAGTTGAATCAATTACAAGTAAAATAAGAGCCCCAGCCTTTAAATGGCTATCGGTTCATAAAATAAAATAAAATTTTCTAATGTAAGTAAGTTTACTGGCGACTGTATTTCTGTTTACGATGACTTCCGCTATGTCATTTCCCAACGTAACCTGGCTCTGCCCAGTTGGTAATGATGGAACGTGATTTGTATTGCGAATTCTGGATTATAACGTCTTTCTTTTGAGGTTACCAGACGCAAAGTAAATCTGTTTGTGCTTCTTAAAAGTAAATGTCTGAACCCACGCATTGCTCCTGTGATAGTTCCACCAGGCCACTGTGCCCACATTTCCCAGCCCCAGGAGTGAGCTGCAATGGATGATGTGCTGAGCTTACAAAAGTAGTCACGGTGGATAAAACGCGAGTCTATTAAATGTTTAAGTAGAAAAAAGCTTCTGACGCGGAGATTATGCTATTCTCATGTCAGCAGGATGTAAAGACCCTTGTAGGCATCATAGGCTCGATGTGAAGCCATTTTGAAATGTTCACAAATTCAGATATTTTCTTAGTTCGTGAAGATCCACTGGGAAGTGTGAAGTTACCGGATAATTGGATTATTACCGACATTATTACTATCATTTTCTTCATGCCGCTGCTGGAACACTGTACTTGAATATAAGTTCGTGCCTTTTGATCACTATACAAGTAGTTTCCCAAGAAGAGGTTCTTTCTCTGTCTACAGAATTCTTTTCATGTTAATATCAAACATCAGCAATTACTCATAGATTACATTAAAACTAAAGTAATCGATGAAGACGTTACTTGATAACAAAAACGCGCTGCCATTCTTCTATTACTTGCGCCTAGAAATGGCTGTCGAGTGCTGCCAAACCAAAAGCTAAGAGATGTTACTGCCTGCCGATATACGTTCGAATCCCTGCCCAGTACAAAGCCTTACCTCACGGCAATTCAAATAAGTTACTTGTTAAGAACCAAGATTCAACATCTCTCGTCGTTCGTTAACAGTGAAAATAGGTGCTGGGTAGGAATTCGCGTCCGGCAAAAATACTTGCGATATGTAATTTAAAGTTGAAATTTGAAAACTGGCTCTGTCTAAAATCGAGGTATATCACTCTCTGTATGCCTAATCAGGAGTGACAGTTAGTATCCGTCAGGCACGAAATCATTGCTTAGTCTGCATGACCTGAGTTTGCATCCATAAGCAGAACGAGACGGTTCGTCGTGTCATTTGAAGTTCATACATATTCTCAACTGGTTGCCCGTGAATAACTTCAATTTTTAATCTCATTTTGTGTTCAATGATAAGTACGGTATGTTACTTTGAAGAGGAAATCATGAATACGACGAATTTACTACGTGTATTACCTATCTGACGTAATAATGAGTGGTAAAATGTCAGGTATGTCATTTATTGTAATAAATGTGAGCTACAAGCCTTAAGGGCAGTCTTATCTGTGGTAAGGTGTTCCGTGATATTTGTAGTATCGTGGTATTACTTTACATCTTGAGTTATTGCGATACAGAACAGTGTTTTCTTGTGGTGATTTGTTGGAACCATTTTCAATAGTCAAACGACTGTACCAAGGAGCGATAAGGGGACCTGCTAGACAGTTGCGTTATGTGGGTTGCATGTGAATTAGGCGAAATTCAATTCGGGCGTTAGGATAGTTTTGAGCATGACTATACGTGTAGGGTCAAATGAATGATTAGAGTTGAAGAAAAACTGGATGATTAATTCAAGACAAAGAGCTTCACAAATTGATAAGTCGATAACGTGTTGGGCCACCTCTGGCCTTTCCGCGGTCAGTTACTAGGCTTGACATTCACTGATAAAGTTAGTTTATACCCTTCTGACGGATATCGTACCAAATTCAGTTCAGTTGGTTCGTTACATCCTCAAAATCGCGACCTGCTTTAAAGAACCTGCCCATTGTGCTCCAGATGTTGAAAATTGATGAGAGATATGGCGATCTTGCTGAGCAATTTATTGCCTTGCGTGTACAAACACGTAGATACGATATCCGTGTGTGGTGCGTAAATTGTCGGTAGGCACCTCACTTAGTGTCCCGAGCAGAGTTCAAGCCGCCATAAAGACAAAGGGTGGACGCACTGCATATTAATGTCCACTAACAGGTGTCTGTACACTCACTGATAGGATAGTGTATTTCGAAATGTTAGCAGAGGCCAGAAGTTGGAGCATTTGGTCTTCCTTTTTAAAGCTTACGTGGGGCGAGTCGTAGAATCTCTAAAAAGAGACACCTCTGGCAACACTAGTTGAAAGTGGCCTTCAAACTAGCCGTCAGAGCTGCCGTAGCCGAGACGCCCCCTGGGTAAACGCTACGGATTTCTGCAGTCGCGCCTCGCGATCTGTCACGAATTATGGAATATATTCGCAGATACCAATTGTAATACGACAACGGCTATACAGTTTGCTGGAAACGTACAGGATGTTCTGAAATTCCCATCACTACCTGCTACAACTTGTAGAGGGGACTGAGTACATAATACTCTTATTTTAAATTGTAACCTGTCTCCCGAGACGTACCGTATACTAGAACCACTTGAAAACATGTTGGTAACGCTGTCACTTTGATAAGTAATTTGTTACATTGAGGAGCCAAAGAAATATCGTTTAAGGTCCCCGCGAGCACGCAGAAGTGCCTCAACACGCCGTGGCATGGACTCTACTGATGGCTGAAGTCGCGCTGCAGGGAACTGACACCATGAAACCTGCAGAGCTGCCCATAAATCCGTAACAGTAAGAGGGAGCAGAGATCTCTTCTGATCAACACGTTGCAAGGCATTCCAGATATGCTAGTTAATGCTATAAAATTTACTAGAAACATACAGTATGTTTGGGGAGTTTGGTGGCCAGCGAAAGTGTTTAGGCTCGGAAGAGTGTTCCTGCAGCCACTCTGTAGCAACTGTGGTTGTGTGGGCCGCTCCATTGTCCTGCTGGAATTACCCACTTCCGTCGGAATCCACAATGGACACGAATGGATTCAGGTGATCAGACAGGATGTATCTAGACGTATCAGGGATCCCACATCACTCCGAATGCGCACGCTCTACAACGTCACAGAGCCTCCACCAGATTGAACAGTCCGCAGTTGACATGCGGGGTCCATGGAGTCATGATGTTGTCTTCATACCCATACACGTCCATACTGTATATACATTTTGAAATGAGACACGTCCAACCAGGGATTATGTTTCGAGTCATCAACAGTCCAATGTTCGTACCGATGGGCCCAAATGAGGCGTAAAGCTTTGTGCTGTGCAGTCAGCAAGGGTACACGAGTGGGCCTTCGGCTCTGAAAGGCCATGTAGATGATGTTTCCATGAATGGTTCGCATGCTGATACTTGTTGATGGTCAAGCATTGAAATTTTCAGTTATTTTCGGAAGGGTTGCACTTTAGCCACTCTGAACGATTCTCTTCAGATTCCATTCTTGCAGGATTTTTTTTCTGGCCGCAGAGATGTTGGAGATTTGTTGTTTTACTGGATTGCTGATATTCAGGGTGCCCTCGTGAAATGGTCGTACAGGAAAATCCCCACTTCATCGCTACCTCGTAGATGCTGTGTCCCATCGGCCTTGCGCCAAGTATAAAACCACGTTCAAAGTCATTTAAATCTTGATAACCTGCCATTGTAGCAGCAGTAACCGATCTAACAACTACGGTAGACACATGTCTTACATAGGCGTTGCCGGCGGCAGCACCATATTAAGCCTGTTTACATATCTCTGTGTTTGAATACGTATTATTATAATAGTTTCTTTGGCATTTCAGTGTAGATGTGACCGAGTACATCTATTGTTCTACAGTTTCACTCTTTAATAACCAAAGAATCAAAAAAATCGGTCTTCAGAGACACTGGTTTTACAGGAGGGCGTTTTCCAATTTGAAATTACAATGATATTATTTCCTTCAGCTGCTGACGGGCGTTAATAGATATCAACGAAGACAGGTGAAAATGTGTGCCCCGACCGGAACTTGAACCAGGGATCTCCTGCTTAGATGGCAGTCGCTCTATCCATCTGAGCCACAGACGGCACAGAGGATAGTGAGACTACAGGGACTGTCTCGCGCACGCCTCCCGCGAGACCCACATTCTCACCTTTGTATGTCCACACACTACATTCGTAGCGTCCTTTCGCACATGTCCGGAAGAACAGACACAATATCCATATAAATATATTTTCCAATTCGCGTGAGCTGCGTCTCCACGGGGCACCACAGACGCACCTGCTGACGGTGAAGACACCCATAGTCGAAGACGTTGTGCAATGGCAACGAAAAGCGTGTGGGGAGGAGTCAGACGTTGTGGACAACGATCTTGATAAAGGCGACCAGCAGCTCTTCCAATACTGTGCGCTTTGGCCACACAGGATACTCGTGTCGGTGTATTCGGCAAAAGTGTGCTCAGAAATGTTGCTCTAACACTCACAGACACATGAACGAGACTCGATCCAGGTCAGAGAGGAGACAGCCGTCAAATGACATCATAGGATCAGACGTAAGTAACCCCCCCCCCCCCCTCCAGTGATTATAACCCTGTTGCATACCACATTAGCGAAGGTGTATTTATACGGCTGTAGCACGGATATACCTTTCCATACATGGGCTCCTCTTCAGGATATCGTCACTCAGTTCCCTAGAAGTTTTTAACGGGAATTTTGCAACATCCTGTATCTCTCCACTAACTATACAGTTCTTTCCAGAATTAGATCCCTCTGCAGTGGAGTGTGCGCCGATATGAAATTTCCCGGCAGATTAAAACTGTGTGCGGGACCGAGACTCGAACTCGGGACCTTTGCCTTTCGTGGGCGAGTGCTCTACCATCTGAGCTACCCAAACACGACTCACGTCCCGTCTAAACAGCTTTACTTCTGCAGTACCCCGTCTCCTACCTACAGCTGTTGTACGACATTCGAAATATACGGATGTATTTCAGAATTTCGGCGTAATGCAACTTCGCAGAAACATGGCTGAATTTTCCTGTATATTGTTATCATTAAAACCAAGCACCGTCTCAGTACCTAATACTTTTTGATATGGAGACAATTTTCATCATTTCAAGCACTATTAAAGTTGGTAGGTGTAGGAAAAAAAATACCAGTACCATACTGAAAATATCGGTGAGAAGCGATAGAATTCCTACAAACAACTTGGAGAAAATCATTTTGGGTTCTAGGCCATGTCATTATAAAACAGTGAAACAACTAAAATAACTACATTCCGACCATCGTTTGAACGATCCTCTTCAGAGCGAATAAATGCCACGAAATTTCAAATCAGCAGCAGCGAAATGAAAGGTCGATTTGGAAACAGTTCCTATTTCTTCTTTCTTATCTTCGATTAATTTCCCAAATATCTTGTTCATTTCGTATGTTGCTTTCTTTATACAAGGTGTTCCACATTTCTATAGCTTGCAATTTTACCTAGTAACTCATGCATGCAAACGTCATCTAACGAGGCTACAGAGCATCAAAATACAGGCACCAGCCCCGGCGAATGTATGTAAGTAGAGTGTGATGCCGTGATTATTTATCAATTTGATCATGTATCATGTTCCGGAAGTTACAAGGGAATATCGTTATCATACCTCTGACGGCGGAATACAAGTACTGGTACTGTTGTTGCTAACTTTCATAGGTGGTAGTATGGATCAAAGTAAGAAAAAAATGTCCGGTAAACATGGGCTACAAAATGCATACCTGAGGCGCTATGAGCACTTGTTCAACAGTGGAGATATGTTTTATGCTAGCGAAGATGAACAAGTCCTCACAGCTCTTAAGGTATGCATTTTACAGCCCATGTGTACTGGACATTCGGTCCATACTACCACCTCTGAAAGTTTCCTGCCCTACATCTTAGCTGCAACACTACTGGTACATACTGTCACACGCAACAGGAATGTCTTCTCTTCCAATTTTCCGTTATAGGGACATAACCTCAAATTTATACATTTATCCATCTCCATCATCATAGAAAATTGGTAACATCTTCATTGAATCTCTCCAGCGCCTGTAACTTCGATACCCTGTAGCGTCGCTGGATGACGTTTCCAGACATCGATTCCTATGTAAAACTTCATCTGGTAGGTCCCCTCTACAGACGCGATAAGTGTGTAGCACGACGTGTGAAACATTCTGTATGCAAAGTGAATAACTTGGGTGAATGGGCTAGAATCGAACCGCCCCCCCCCTCCCATTATCTCTCTCTCTCTCTCTCTCTCTCTCTCTCTCTCTCTCTCTCTCTCTCTCTCTCTCTCTCTCTCTCTGTCTCTCTCATTCTCTCACTTTCATTCTCTCACTCTCTCTTCTCAACTATCAACTGCCAGCTTTCCTTTATGTCTTTTAAGTCTTAAAATTGCTGTCTGATTTCTGGCAGAGCTCTAGATAACATGCCGCTCACTGTATTTTATCGCTGGTTGCATCATCTTAAATTCAAACTGTATATTTTGCTCAAAATTGTCAGAAGTTATTTTGTAACATCTATAGATGTTATAAATATGGGTTGAATTTCTTCAACCGATCTCTAGCGGCTAGTGTGTTCTCTCAAAATCGATTTTCCTCTAGCTCGTCTCCTCTAATTCCTGTGTAAATATTTTGGATCAGTATTTTCAGCCAGGACGTATGAAAGTGATGGTTCGATAGTATCCGCACTTATCACTATTTGCCTTATTTGGTGTTGGTGTTATTTTTTTCGTTTAGTCTGAAAATTTAGCAGTCACGTCAGTTAGCATAGATGTTGAGGAGTGAAGCAGCAAACGTCGACAGAGTGAGTCCTCGCCGGTGCTGATAGAGCCTTCTGGTGGCGAAGCCCTGCACTACAGACAACTGAGTGTGTGAGGAACTAGTAGCGACATCTAGCAGCGAAGTGATGAACAGCAAAATGGCCGCGAAAATTGAGTGACTTAAATGTCTAGTTGCTGTTTATTTCTTCCTTTACACTATTATTACAAAACAGATTACGGCATCACTGCTCGGTTTGTCTGTTACCGTATTTTTGTGTATTTCACACATTACAAAATAGTTCTGTTCTGATAACATATAATGCAAACTACATCTCGAGCGACATTAATGTACGCAGTATGTTACATTAATCATTCCCTCTTCGTAATTTAGTATTACTAATAGTTTTGTCCACACTTTTAAGCATTAAAAATGGATATGTGGCTCGGAACAGGACTACTGTTACATTAAATGTTAACATAATCGCACGGTATAGTGAGTTAAAGAATATTGAACAGCAACGAGAACTGTAAGTAAGTTTATGCAGTGCAACGTTAGTGATATAATAGTACAACAGTAATAGGCGTTTTTCAGCCCTTATTTCTATTTTACAGTTTCACTCATTACTGATGGCAAATGCCTTGAAGAGAACGTAATATTCTGCATCTTCGGTACGGCCTTTACAATCTCTTTCATTGAACTGCACTTAACCCGGAGAGGTAGTAATACAATTTTTTCTCTGATCTACAAGATACTTTTACAAAAAGTAGAGGCAGAGAGGTAGTCATGTAACTATTAATCGAAATATTATATGAACTATATGGGCGTGTTAGTAAAATCACCAAGAAATTCCTCTTATTAATTTTAAGTGTTATCTGTTTGATTCAGCATTCAGCTCACATAAAACCACGAGAAATATCGTTTTTATAAAAAAAACAGTTTATGTCATTAGTGACCTGTGTAAAATCAAACATCTCATTTTGACACTAGAATAATTTGAGAAAAAAAGGCCTGTTTTAGTTTTTGAAAATGCAATAAGTGAAAACAATGTATTTTTAAAAGGTATTGTCAATTGTTACGAAACGATTTATTATACAGAATTTATTAATCGCATAGTAAATCATGATACAAAAAAGAACACCTTGTTGGCTTGTGATACAATATTTTGCATTTTCTTATGACTTTGAAATAATTACTGCTTTTTCAGCACTGAGAATGAGTAAAATACATTATGTAATATATGAATCAGTATGATAAAATTTTTTCGAATATTCATTGTTAACTACAAGAAAATGGCAGATGTTTGGGTATTTACCTCAGAAGTATTCAGCACACGAAGGATAACAAAAATCATTTTTTTGGTAAGGTTTTTGTTTCATAGTTTCCTACAAATATTACTGATACCATAGTGAGATATATTAAGTACCTTAAAATATATGTAGATGTGGTCTGGTGAAGAAAGTGTGTGAATTAAAATTTAAAATGCTTGCACCAGCATAACCAGGTTTAGTTTGTAGTGTGGGAGTGAGCTCCACGTGGGACCCGAAGCACGGACCCCACGAGGGTACCCGGCGTGCGCCACATGCCAAGGCAGAGGTGGAGGCTAGTGTTCGGAAGTCTGAAAATTCCAGCGCCGGCCGGGGATTGAACCCCGGCCCGGCTGGGGCGAATAGCCCCAGCCGAGGCGCTGGAACGTTCCAGACCCCCTTACCACTAGACCACCGGGGACCCCGGCCGTTTCTTGCTCCATAGTCCAGCTAGTGGTCGTAGAGCACTTCCTGTTGTCCTCCGTGTTTACACCGAGGCAGCAGTGGCGTGGTGTAACAGGAAGTGTTTACTTGCGTCCGCTGGATGTCCACTTAGTGTACGACTTATTTACCCGGCTGACGTTCGTGTCGCTATAATCTCCTTAGTTCCGTTACAATTACATGCAGGGACTGAAAATCTGCCTATGCAGTTGCACGCAGTCGCATCTCACTATTTGAACCTCTGTAATTCGATCGTGTTGTCAAGACCCATGGCAGAACTGTTTATCGAAGAATGCTCATGTGTTCGGTACATTTCATAAACGGAAGCGACTGGGATAACAGACAGCCCGTAAACATTTTGTAATGAAGTGTCAGCCGGTACGTAATACTCGATATCTGGAGTTGTTTTATCGGTTATTAAGATAATCGTTTCACCCCTATACACTTAAAAAATTCCAGTGTTTTCTTAATAAAGCATAAGCACAGTACATAAATCCCTCGCGAAAATGACATCGGAGAAGTACAAGTGTTCGAGTGCCACAGAAAACAAGTGGGTCCTTGAAGGTGTGGAACGGAGAGCAGAACTAAAATAAGATGTAACGTTTCGGGATTCCCTCATAGTCGCGTAGACACTCCAGAAGCAGGAAGATCCGTTTGATGACGTCTCTTGAGGAGCGAGGAAAAAATTCACTCTCAAATAACTACTGTACAAGATGCCTCGCCGCCTCTTGAAGGGTGTCATGGGATTCTGCAGCCGTGGACTCGGCGACCTGTGAGCCAACGTGGTGTTTCTGACCACATACATTTTAGCTGCGGGTTCTCCGACGTGCAAAGGAAGCCGCGACAATGGGGAGGCTCTGCGTGCCGTTTTGTAATAAGAACGCCTCTCCACATTTTATCGTAGGAATGATATAAATTTTAAACTTCTTAGATCCACCGAGTCATTATGTATTCTTAAAATATCTTTTAACTCTTTTTCAACACATATGTATCTTTTACCTCTTTCACTGAAGAAGCTGACCAACAGATTTTTTTTTCAATTTCAGGTATTGGTTTTATTGCATTCTCCTTTAGCGTATTGATCAGAAATTGTAGGTTAAGATACCTTTGCCTTATTGAGTATCGTTTGCTATGCCAAACTTCGACAGCATTCATGGTCCTGTGCATCGAATTGATGACGGTAGATAGCTGACCGAAATCACTTTGAAATAAATTCTCTGAACGCAGATAACTTTGATACAGTAGTGTTAGGTATCGAAGTATTATCTAACGCAACTGAAGCCAACCTAAGAGTGAATTTATTTCGAAATAATTTTAGTCGACTGTCTGTCTTCACCAATTCCACATTTCAGGTTGTGTACTAGCATTTTCCATCTATTGACTGATTAAATAGTCTACGCCACTGGGCACTTGCTACGCTGTTACTCTCCATGCTTCATCAAGGCAGTCCGGTGGAAGATGGACTCTACAGCACACGTGCGGCAAGACAAACGAACTACTTCTTCATCCCTGTATTGCTCCACTAATCGCAGTTCTTGTATGTCTTCCACAGGCATTGCTTGAAATGAAAATTACAACTGTAAAATAAATGTCTCGGATAACACTGTTTTCATAGTTTAATTTGCAATCATTTCGAAGTAAAGCAATGCAGTTTTAAATGACAACCAAGTTATGACATTTCTCGGTTGAGAAAAAATATTTCACAATTATTTTGACTTTCCTCTGGTAAAAAAGCTAGTCTTCCGTGCTTCAGGTATCAACAAGTTGTTTCGAACACCTCTGAAACGTCCGTCCATAAGAAGAGCTTTATTTTCAAACATTTTCTCCCCTTCTTCGTAACTGATCACCAGGATTCATTTGTCAGGAACAGGGTTATTATCAGTCTCCAAAAAAACTTCAGTCACTTTCAAAATATCTTCGTGCTGCCGAATCCCTGAACTACTGCCACGGTTATGGGACATCCCAGAAGCTTCCCTTACACAGTGCAGTCTTTCTCATAATTCGTTATACTTGCGACGTAATGTAAACCTTTATCTCGCAAATCTTGAAATTGCTCTTTAAACCCTCCGAAAAAAGGCACTGTCTACTCACCGCAGACTGTTTCCCAGCAGTTATGCATTCGTTTCTCAATCTCCACATCTGTTTCGTCAGGTTGGGCGAGAAACTTACTGTTGAGCCGTGATTCTACCATTTACAATTTTTAAACTGCCGCTGCTCCTATTCCGTTCGGAGTTCCTGTACAAGCAATTCGTATAATTACCACATTTCCGGTGCTCCTGGCACCGCTTACCATCCTTTCCCCTGTCTGTTTCCTTTTCCTTTCCTTTTTCTAACCACAGGCTCCAGTCACATTAACGTGATCACCGCCTGTGTCCGACGCTAATGAGTAGGGTATGCGTAACGCGGAAACTCAGCCACTTATGTGACATCCAAAAGGACGTGATCATTGCCTTTCGGGCCACAGGTGGATGCATTTTCGAAACGGCAGAGTTCGTAAAATGTTGGCGTGTTGCCATATTTAAAGCACTCCACGCATGGCGCTGTCGAGAGCCGACGCTGAGGCCGTTGTGGTGCCCCACGGTCCACAGAGGACAGGAGTTAAAGGAGACCGCAGGTGAATAACGTGCAACTGCTGAGCAACTGACCATGCACGTGAACCGAAGAGCCTACCGACAGTGTCTCCTCTAAGATCACTCAGCGAAAAATGCTATGTGTGGGTCTCCACAGCAGACACCTGGTCCACACACCTATGCTGACTGCTGTTCGTCCTCGACGAAGGCTGGAATTTTCACGCCAGTTCTGCGACTGGGCGTCCACTGAACGGTGACCTGCGGGCTTTCCAAGTGACAGACAGACGATGGCGTGTAGGGCGCGATTCACCTGAAAGTGAACACCCTGCAACAGTCGGCGGCAGGGTTAGGACAGGAGGAAGGATCGTTACGATCTCACAAACGTTATCGTGACACTCCAGTCGTTCTGGAAGGCACAGTGGATGAGCAGAAATATCGGTCGGAACCGTTGCCACACCTACATCGAGTCTTTTTTCCCTCGGAATCTACCAGCAGAACAACTAAATCTGTGACACAGCTTGCAGTGTGAAAAGCACCAGGATGAGTTTGCTGTACTCCGCCGACCACCAGGCTTCCCGGAATCGAGAATATGTGGGACCACCTCGATGAAGCTCTTCGTATCCTGGGTCCTCAACCGAAAAACGTAGCGCAGCTAACTAAGGCACCGGCGTCGGCATGGCTCAGTACCTCACTGACTCCTACGCGTTTCTCAGTTGTCCGCGCTTCCCGTTAATCTTATCCCCCTACAGTGACTCAATAACGACACTCTCCCGTACACGACAGCATCATCAACAGCCGCAGACTGCTGTTCACTCTGCCTGTCACCTCATTTATGTCTATACAGTATAACAGCTGTCTGTTACACTTCCTGGGACACTCCTGACGATGCCCTTGTGTCTGATCAACGCTCGCTGTCGAGAACGTACTGGTATCTGTTGTAGACTTTAAGCCGCTCTCATATCTGGGAACCGACTCCGTATGCTCATACGAGGCCCTTGGTTAACAGTGTGCAGTGGAGCACCGTGCCAAAGGCTTTTCTCAAATATAGGAGAGTGCAATGTGCTTGGGACCCTTCATCCTTGGTTCGCAGTATATAATGTGCGAAAAGGGCAAGCTGCGTTTCACACGAGCTTTCTAAAACCGTGCTGATTTCTGGACGTAAGCTTTTCGGTGTCTAGGAAATTTATTATAATCATATTCAGAATACGTTCTAGGATTCTGCAGAAAATCGATGTCTTTACTTTTGCACATCCTTTCTTTTACTCTTCTTGTACACGAGTGTCACCAGCGATTTTTTAAACTGCCTTAGGTTGGACCCATTACAGGTGTAATATTCAGAAGGCAAATGTATATTGATCTCGTTATATACGGCTGCAACTTGCGCTTTTGCCAGTCCTTTGCGAAATACTGCTGGGCAAGAGAAAGGCGATAAATGCGAATGAAGTAAGTAAAACTGAAATTGTTTTAACTTCTTCGCTGTCGCCGAATCCTTTCCAAGCGATGCGTCCTTGAGCGGGTCAAACAGGTAGCAATAAATGCTCTACAAGTGAGGTTGACTTTTGAAGTTTTTCTTACCAGTCAAGTACAATGCAGACAGCTTCCATTCTGAATAATATCAGCAATATGAAAATGAAAATTCACGAAAGTCAAATCTGGACTGTAGCGATAATGACGCAGAGTCTCCCAACCCATTACTGTTTCTTTTCCCTTCCAGTGGTTTCTTGGATCAGCTGCGCTATGTTTGGGCGAGCGTTGTTGTGTAATAGTATCACGTCTTTTCTTTGACATTGGCGACCCTTTCCTCTCGTTTTCGGCTTTACTTTGCTCATCAATATGTGTGAGTGGTCAGCGCTGCATCCTGTACGCTGATCTTCCAAATAATCACCAAAATACAACTACTTTGGCATCCAAATGATGGTCAGCATCACTTTCCTCGCTGATGCTCGAGTTTGAATTCCTTTCGGACAGGTGAACTAGTGTGCTTCCATTTCACTCCTTGTCTTTTCGAGTCGGGTTCCCCATTTTGAACGAAAGTTTAATCACACGTTAAAATCTCGTTCGAAAAAGGTTCACCTTCACGTTCATAGCACTCTTTGTTTCCTTGTGTTGTGTGAATTCTCTCGGGACCCACGTTGGACTTGTTTCGCTGTACTTGAGCATGTCAATGACGACGTTGTGGACTGTGCCACTACCTGTTGCAGCTATTTTGCTATTCAGTTCTACTGCAACACGTCGGCCATCAGGAGTAATGTCGTCAGAGCCGGCTTTAAGCGAAGGAGGAGACAGTTCAATTGGCCGGCCACGGTGTTTTTTTATTAGTCACTGAAGTTAGATTGTTTTTGAACTGTCCTACGTATTTATCAAAAATTTCCGTCTTTCGCACAGCTTCGACCATACTGAAAAAACGTTAGAGAAAATATTTCGGCCGTTTTCTGCCTTCTGAAAGGGAAAACGCATCGTTGAACGTTGCTCAGTTAATGTGGAAACTTCAACCAGACACGCCATTCTCAATTGCAACATTAAGGTTATAAATAAAACAATTATTTTTTGTCAGCCGCTCTTAGCTCATCACAGTCATGCCATCCTAAAGTCATGAAACTACAAAAATTCTTCCTACGGACTATTCGACTTCATTAATTTGCTTTGCAGGGGAAACTCACGAAGGAGTATGCGCTTAGTATTTAGTCGGTCATTTCTAGTTGATGAGAAAGTTAAAACAAACAAGTAGCAAACCATAGCTCATTTATTTAGGAACAACATTTATCAGATACAGCTGAGTAACGTTTAACCCAAACCTTAAATGTCATATATATGACACTGCTCGTAGCTGCATCATCTGGCAAGAGTACGCACTAACACCAATAACAAGAAAATGCACCATGACTTTCGTAAACTGTGCATTCTTCATGCCACTGTTGGGAGCAGACATCACACTCAATACAGTCTTCCGTGACAGACTCGTTTTAGTCTTCACCACACCTTGGGCATTTCAAGACATGAAGTTGGAATAATAGACAATTGTGAAGGTGATTCGATAAACCCTATGCCTGGCACTTAGATATGATTTGCACAATATCCATGTGGGTGTAGATCGCTCCTTGGATTGTGCCCTGGTTGTTGCTGAAGATGATGGAGCAGTTTAATCCAGATTAGCCACAGAGATTCTACGTTGTTCGTTACTGATATTTTGTCCCTCCTTGGTTTAGTTTGTTTTCCTAACAATGCATTTTTGTACGTAGACTCAAACAGAATTCCGGATGTTTTTGCAGCTTGCTTTAGATGTTCGAAAACCTAAAATTGTGCAGTTCACAAAACGAAAAATCATAGTGTCCTATGACTACAGCATCAATAACTCTCATTTTCAGTCGGTCAGCTCACACAAATACCTCGGTGTAACACATTGTAAGGATACGGAATGGAAGCAGGACTGAATAAAACTCAAACGATTTCTACACCTGGATAAGCGTTCGACAATGTAAAATGGTGCAAGATCGAAGTTGTGAAGAAAATAGCTCTAGGCAGAGACGGGTATATATTAGTACAAGACCCAAGAGGAAATAAGAGTGGAAGATCAAGAACGAAGTGCAAGGATTAAAAAGAGAGTAAGACTTTGATGTAGTTATTCGCCTATACTGTTCAATGTTTGTATCAAAGAAGCAATGAAGAAAATAAGAGAGAGGTTCAAGATTCGCACTGAAATACGGGTTGAAAGGATATCAGTGACAGTGTTTGCTGATAATATTATCGTTGTCAGTGAAAGTGAATTACTACAGGATCTGATGAATGAAATATACAATATAATGAGTGTAGAATTAGGGGTCAGAGTAAATCAAAGACAATAGTGATGAGATGAAGCATAAACGGGAAAAGCGAGAGTCTTAACATTGGTGATAACGAAGTAAGAAATGGAACCATCACATCGTGTCGGTCAAAGATAAAGGTGGTGGCGAACTGTAATTTATTGTTAGAATTAAAGAGAAATATAATCAGTGCACAAAGATGATCTTTTTTGAACTATTGGTGCGACCCATACTCTAATATTGCTCCATGGTGTGGGACCTGTCCCATATACGAGTAGCAGGGGATATTGAACTGTTCATAATAAAGACAGCACAGGTTTGTTTGGCTCACAGGAGAATGTAACAGAGATGCTGAAGAAATTGGGAGATGCCTGAAGATACACATAAGCTATCCCGAGAAAGCTTACTTGCCAAATTTCTAGAACATACCGTAAATTTTGAATATACGAGGTGTGTTAAAAAAAATTGGGAACGTTCGTAATTTCGCGCCAATGGCGTGTTGGGGCGAAATGCAGTTGACATCCCTGCACGCGCGTGTGCTTAATGTGTAACTGCGGGAAGTTTCACTGTTGTATGTCTGTTAGCTTATTGTTCAGTGCTGTATTGACTAGAACGTTGTGTCGCACAGTTGGCGAACTTCGAGAGGGTATAGTTAGAGGAGCAATGCGCCTGCAATAAATTTTGCGTGAAACTCAAGAAACCCGCCGCTCGGGGTAGCTGCGCAGTCTAGGGGCCTTGCCACGGTTCGTGTGGCTCCCCTCTGTCGGAGGTTAGAGTCCTCCCTCGGGCGTGGGTGTGTGTAAGTGGTGCAAGCCTAGGGACTGATGACATCAGCAGTTGGTCCCATAGGAACATAAGAGCTAAACTCAAGAACACCTCTACAGAGACACGCCAAATGATGCAGGAAGCCTACGGTGATGAGTGCTTAAGCCGCACTCGGTGTTACGGATGGTTCACACGGTTTAAGAACGGCCGGACGGAAGCTAAAGACGACGCTCGTCCTCCGACTTCTGCCAGCAACGCTTGTGTCAGGAACGTCAACGATCCTGTGCGTGCTGAACGAAGACTGACTGTCCGAGAGATTGCAGAAGAATGTAACATTGCAGTTGGATCGTGAAATCCTAATACAGCATCTTGCAATGTATCGTGTTGCCGCCAAGTTCGTGCCACGGCTCACGAGTCAAGAGCAGAAAGACCTCCACCTCCCAATCTGAGAAGAGCCTTAGGATCACCCAAATGAGAACGAGATGTTCCTTAAGAAAATTATAACTGGTGATGGGTCTGCAGTTATGACGTTGTCATGAAGGTTCAATCTTCACAATGTGTAGGGAAATGTTCTGAACGATCAACATATAAAATAGCTTGTCAGGTCAGCTTGGCCCTTGCAGACATTTATTTTCAAAGTTGAAAACCAAGTTGAGAGGACGAAGATTTGTAACGATAGACGCACGGTCCAGCGAAAGGCGAACCAAGTCTGCTCCCAGAAGTGGAAACGGTTTATCAGTCGTGGGGGTGATCATATACAAATATGTGAAGGTAAGCGTAGAAAATTTTTGTGGACAAAGTTCCGGAATTTTTTAAACAGACCTCTTAGACGAAAGGTAATGAATACAGGCAAGTGGTCTGCAAATGTTCGTACGCTTGAGTTCGCTTCCATTCGCTGCTGTTGAAACTGGGCTTAATAATAATATTCCCTGTGTGAGATGTAATTGGAAAACTATGTAAACGCTGAGCTGTGCGCCGCTTACAGCCCACGCGAAATTATTCTCGGAGGGACACATCATTATCCCCTTCGTGCCTAAAGTTGCTTCGGCCGAACTCAAACTCAATTGCCAGGCCGATAGCTCGTTATCCTACTGCTCTGTAAGTAACACTTGGTCTGAAACCATCTGTACGGTTATGTAGGTTAAGACACTGCAGCCACTCAAAATGGTGGCTCCACGTTTGCGAGTAACTGACGAGAAAAGAAATTCTGAATTTTGTGTGACACTCCGTAGCATTAAGAAAGCTGAGTGACGTTAGTTGGTTGTGAGGTGTAATGGAAAGGATAATAGCTTCACATGTTGTGTTCGGATACCAAGATTTAAAAGCCTGAAGTCTTATATTTCAGAAGCAAGGAGCGTAACAATCAAGTGATTTATGAACAGTACGTGCACACATTTTTGCTCGGTTGATTTTAATTGAGGTTGCAACGTGCAGATCAAGCAAGTACCGTACTGTAGAGAGGTTGAGCAAGAGAAGCGTTTGGAACATGTGTTTATCCTTATTTTGGATAGTTAGCTTTCTTATCTGAGAAGTAATTGTGGCTAGCCCTTGAAATGCATCACGAATTCCTTCGTCGTTCAGTCTAATATCGCCTTCCCCCCCCCCCCCCCCCCCCCCCACACACAATACCCTCCACCTCTCATGATTTTGAAAATAAAAGTGTTCCTAGAAAAGTTGTTCACTGTACAGTTTATTTATGTGCCAAAGTTAGTGATAATGTGGGGGAGGGAAGGCCACAGACCTCAGGGGGGGGGGGGGGGGTAGGACAGGGGGTACTGGCAAATGTCTGATGACAGTCAGGAGCAACGGTCTAAGAAAGGCTGGGAACCACTGTTCAACTGCCTGTGAATGTATACTGAACATAAATGTGGAAAACTGACACAACCCACTTTTTGAATTTTTTTTAATTCGAGTTAACTAGTTTTGGAACCGTTTGAGGGACATATGAAAATGTGGCGCACAGAATTCGCGTCTTTATTTCTTTAGATTGAATCTGGGTACTGGCTCTTTGACAATAAGACAGAGCACTCTTTAATGTATCGCCACGAGCGGCAGTTAAACGGCGACATGTATCGCGAAACCAAAACACCTACTTACCGTGGCAGCGTGGGCGCTATTGCAGTTAATATCCATCTAGCAACTTGCGTTTTAGTTGTCTGTTGGCCACTGGTCAATCTCTTTCCATTGTAAATATAAATACGAATTGTCACCATATATCACAAGCATAACGTTTACCACAGATGTACGTTACAAAGATCTTCACTTAAAAATACAGCATACTTTGCTCTGAAACAATTTTTTGGATTTTTGTGCTTATAACACGACGGCGTGCTGAGAAGATAATGACTCGGTCTGTTTTATTTGAAGTCAGTAACATTCTACATCTTTACTATGGATATCTACAGCCCTCTGCTTCGTACCGCGTTACATAGCGGTGTGTGACGTGACTATGTTGGGGGTGAGAAAAAGCTCACAACACTAAAAGCACGAATTCGAAGACTTCGTCCGCATGTGGAGCACACTCTCCTTGAGCACGGCAGTGCCAAACTACACACGATCGCTGCGGCATCTGCAGCAAGCCGACGTCCTTGGTTCACTGCCGTCGATCATCCTACACACAGTCTCGATTTTCGTCTATGTGCAAAACTAAGAAAACCTTCGAGCACTTCAATTATTTCAAGCGGTGCAAGCAGAGGTAAGGTTGTGGCTCTGTTAACATAGTCAAACAATATACTGTGACGGTGTCAACAAAATAGTATCTAGTTGGGGAAATTGTGCTGGTTCCGAGGGTGAGTGTGTTGAAAACTAAATTTATTGACGTGAAGAATACCGATGCAGAATGTTCATGAAGTTTGTTTTATTTAAAAATCTTTGTGACTTTTCACTCAAAACTTGTCAACATTACTTTTCTGTACGTCCTCGTACAATGGATGTCTCAAAAAATACGTACATTGATCAAAATAAGTGTTAACATGAATGCTTTTAACAGCACTAGGTTCAAAAAATTTTAACTCTATGCCAATTGCAGATTAATTTTAATGGCAGCTAGCGCGATTATATGAGTGGACTATTAGATTTAATGGTGAGCATTTATGTAATTTTTAAACATTCTCTGCCTTGTCATTCTTCCTCTCTTAAGTGCCTCGTCTTCCAGTAACACTGTCGATCGATAGCATGATCTGTTGTCCGTCCATGGTTTTTCAGACCATTGATTCAGTGCTGAACCCAAACTGCTGGTCTGAGTTATTTAGCCTGGATAATCCTGTGCGTCGTGGGTCACGTATGCCATTAATCTTTCAAAGAAATGGTTCAAATGGCTCTGAGCACTATGGGACTTAACATCTGAGGTCATCAGTCCCTTAGAACTTAGGTTTAAGTAGTTCTAACTAACCTAAGGACATCACACACACACACACACACACACACACACACACACACACACACACACACACACACACACACACACACCCGAGTCTGGATTCGAACCTGCGACCGTAGCGGTCGCGCGGTTCGAGACTGAAGCGCCTAGAACAGCTCGTCCACAATGGCCGGCCATTAATGTTTCATTGAATTATTAATTTCAACAAGTTTTATTTATTGTTGCGAAATTGCGCTACCAAAACAATCGAGTTTTGCTATGTGGATGCTGTTGAGAATTTCTGCATTTTCGTACCGCTATATTTTTGACTATATCTGTCGATGGTGTTGTTGTTGTCTTCAGTCCTGAGACTGGTGTGATGCAGCTCTCCATGCTACTCTATCCTGTGAAAGCTGCTTCATCTCCCAGCACCTACTGCAACCTACATCCTTCTGAATCTGCTTAGTGTATTCATCTCTTGGTCTCCCTCTACGATTTTTACCCTGCACGCTGCCCTCCAATGCTAAATTTGTGATCCCTTAATGCCTCAGAACGTGTCCTACCATCCGACCCCATCTTCTAGTCAAGTTGTGCCACAAAGTTCTCTTCTCCCGTATCCTATTCAATACCTCCACATTAGTTATGTGATCTACCCATCTAATCTTCAGCATTCTTCTGTAGCATCACATTTCGAAAGCTTCTATTCTCTTCTTGTCCAAACTAGTTATCGTCCATGTTTCACTTTCATACATGGTTACACTCCAAACAAATACTCGGAGAAACGACTT
The DNA here is from genome assembly GCF_023897955.1 of Schistocerca gregaria. NCBI lineage: Eukaryota > Metazoa > Arthropoda > Insecta > Orthoptera > Acrididae > Schistocerca > Schistocerca gregaria. The sequence goes on from NC_064925.1 coordinate 582,583,617, forward strand.
CCTGATATATAAATCTATATTCGATATTAACAAATTTCTCTTCTTCAGAAACGCTTTCCTTGCCATTGCCAGTCTACATTTTATATCCTCTCTACTTCGACCATCATCAGTTATTTTACTTCCTAAATAGCAAAACTCCTTTACTAATTTAAGTGTCTCATTTCCTAATCTAATCCCCTCAGCATCACCCGATTTAATTTGACTACATTCCATTATCTTCGTTTTGCTTTTGTTGATGTTCATCTTATATCCTCTTTTCAAGACACTGTCCATTCCGTTCAACTGCTCTTCCAAGTCCTTTGCCGTCTCTGACAGAATTACTATTTCATCGGCGAACCTCAAAGTTTTTACTTCTTCTCCATGAATTTTAATACCTACTCCAAATTTTTCTTTTGTTTCCTTCACTGCTTGCTCAATATACAGATTGAATAACATCGGGAGAGGCTACAACCCTGTCTCACTCCTTTTCCAACCACTGCTTCCCTTTCATGCCCCTCGACTCTAATAATTGCCATCTGGTTTCTGTACAAATTGTAAATATCCTTTCGCTCCCTGTATTTTACCCCTCTGTCGATGGTATCCTTAATATTTTTCGATACAATCGCATTTCAAATGCCTAATAGAGTCCATGACTCAGCTCCATAGAGTAGGACACCGAACGTGTAACATCGAAGTAGTCGACTGCTCTGAAGGTTCTCAGCAGTCGCCGCGGACTAAATGACTGCAGGGGACTCGATGCATTGGCCATAAGTTTTCTAGTAATTCTGGAGATTTTCCTTTGGACTAAGTATGAAGTCGTTCCTTGTTGCTTAGATCGTGCAGGTTTCAGACCGATTGTGTTAGTATTGCTACACTACTAAATGTGTATCCACCACCATATCAGGGTATATAATGAAACGGCGGCCCTCTTTCGTCATGCCTTACAAGGAGATATCTCCAACGGTAGGATCGACTTTTTGGAACCATCTATACGGTTATGTAGGTTAAGCACCCAAGTATCGCACACTGCAGCCATTCATCCTGGTGAGTCGACGTTAGCGAGGAAGTGACGAGAAAAGAAATTCGGAATTTTGTGTGAGACTCGATAGTATGAAGAAAGCCGAATGACATAAGTTGGTTATGACGATAATTGAAAGGATACTAGCTTCACATGCATGAGGTTGTGGGTTCGAATCTCACCAGAGAAATAAATCTATTTTAGGTCTTTATCGAAGTGACATTGATAATCATATTCCTTCAACTGATATATATATATATATATATATATATATATATATATATATATATATATATATATATATATATATATATATATATATATATATATATTTTTAGTTCCACTACTGGGTCACGTGATTCAATAGTGATATGAACTTCTTCATTTGGTCTAGTTTTTCTTCTTATCATCCCTTCTCCACTGGAAATATTTGTTTGTGAACTTTTAATTATCTTCATGTATCAATTCCGATTTAATGCCTCCTGTTTTTATTACCCTGTATTTTCGTCTACGTTATTGTGTACATTATATCGATTTCTCACTTTGCTTGAATTTTATTTTACTTAGAAAACATTCTCTCATTTATGTCCTCATCTACACTATAATTTCCATAGTGCACAAAGATTTTATGTTATGTTTTAAATATTTGTATATCGATTACCATGCAAAAAAAGGCACGTCTCCCAAAGAAAAACGTTTTTCACATTAATGCACAGTCAATATAAATAGATTATTTCGTCTTTTGTTTTTTAATTCATTTATCGGAGTTTTGAAGTAATTCAATAGTCAAACAGATAGGTATAATAAATTACACATTCAAAAAAATTCCGAGTGGAAGAAAAATTAAACAAATGGAAAAGTTCATACGGTGACTAAAACGATGTGACAAAAGAATAGAACGAAAGAAATTACATTTAAACCAATAAATAGAGTACAAATAAACATCAAAGTCATTTCGATAAAGATTTTTAAAAAAATTTACTGCACCTGACGAGGCATGGTTAAGCTTCTATCGTAACCAGACTGTGGAATACGACTTTCTTCACGCTATGTAGCATCAGGCAAAATTTTGAAATCTTTTCCGTCAGTTACTTTCAATCCGAGGGCCACCTGGATGCAGGGATCTTAAGTTGCACTACGGCTTATTTGGATTCAAAAAGTCGATCCCACCGCTGGGGGCTCTCCTTGTTAGTTTTAAGAGTAACAAACGGCACATTTTGAAATAACAGTAATATCGCAGTCCAGTAGCGCCGGACCCTGCAAACTTGAAAGACAACTCCAGCAAAGGCAAAGAAAATGTTACTGTAGCAAGTAAATTACTGTAGGCAACTGAACAACAACGAAATAATAACAATAATTGGTTCGCAGGAGAGCTTCTGTAAAGTTTGCAAGGTAGGAGACGAGGCACTGGTAAAGCTGTGAGGACAGGGCGTGAGTCGTGCTGGGGTGGCTCAGTTGGTAGAGCACTTGCCAGCGAAAGGCAAGGGTCCCGAGTTCGAGTCTCGGTGCGGCACCCATTTTCAATCTGCCAGGAAGTTTCAATAATAATAATAATAGATCCAGTCATATTAATATGACCAACTCCTATTTTCGAGGTCAACGTGTAATAACCCATAGACTCCAGGAGATAGCATTAGTAGGTGATGAATGGGGGCGGGGGGAGGAGGCTGGAAACAGTGAAGTCGTTGTCATAATGCGTAAAAGGGGCGATTTATGTGACGTCCAACAGGGCATAATCGTTGGCTTTCTTCCCAAGGGTGGAAGCATTTCCGAAACGGCAAAATCTGTAATCTTTTCACATGCCACTGTATGTAAAGTAAACCGTGAATGGCAAAATCTCGGTATTCTAATCCGGCTCCAAGGCAAGTGTGTTGGACTACGGGCAGTAGGCGACACAGGTGAACGATAGCTGCAGATGTGTGTGCTGGCGAGAAGACGTGCAACTTTTGTGCAGCTGACAGCCCAGGCGAACCGAGGGCTGCCACCAATGTTTCCTCAACAACTTATGGGCTTCCGCAGTGGGCACCTGGTCCCTGCACCCACGCTGACTGCTCTTCATTGGCGTTGAAAGCTTGCATTTGCACGCCGGTACCACAACTGAAAGTCCACTGAGTGCTACAGGTGGCCTCTCCATATTCATCACATTTTGTGCTCCATCGGACAGATTGAAAGCAAACGCCCTGCAACCCTGAGGGAGTGTTATGGTGTGGGCAATGTTTTCGTGGCACTCCCTGGGTGATCTCGTTGTTCTGAAAGGCACAATGGATCAACCCTAGTACGCACCTATCCTTGGGGACCAAATCCACCCCTAGATGCACGTGTAACATAGCTCGCAGTGTATGTGCGTGGTTCTGAAAGCTCTAGGATGAATTTACCGTACTGCCCTCACCACCATATTTTCCGCCTTTAAACCCAATCGAGAATCTGAAAGGTCACCTCGATCGAGTAGTTTGTGCCACGGATCCTCAATCGATAGAATTCTATCGCAGCATGACAAGTACTGGGGTAGGAATGGCTTCTTATGACTGTCGTTACATCATTGACTCTATTCCTGTACGTCTCGTGATGCAGAAGGTGTTTATTCGGTATTTTAACACGTGGTCAGATTACTGCGACTGGACAGTGTAATAATAATAATAATAAATTTCGCTTATTTCAGTGCCCTCGTTTAAGTCTTTCAATTGGACGGCACTTTGAAGACATGCTTATCATTAACGTACTCCAGTTGTCCAACCGGGGAAAGGGAATCGGCAGTTTAACGTGGAATCCGCACCACATGTTGTTTCTACCGACTCCTCATATCATTGAGAGGTGAAGGCTGTATTAAAAGCAGACAGAAAAATTTATTTGTTCATCTGGGATTCGATCCCGAGATTCTCGATTTGCAGGCACGCGCTGTGCCGGTAGACCACCAGGTCCAACAGTTACGAGACGGTAATCGAACTGTATTGGCAGAGTATTTCGTCGTATTTTGCGTCAAGTAAATGTGCTGTGGTGCAAGCCAAAGTACATTCACGCTAAGGGCATCAGTTCCGATCCCAGAAAAATGTGCAGCCAGAGCAGTATTGTAAGTAAAAATCAAACTCTTCCATTTTTCTTACCGAATTGCTATACATCTAGAAAACAAACCAAAATTGTGAAAACATTTCATACAAGATTACTGACAAATTTTTATGAGTAAAAATAAACGGGTATGGTAATATACATGGAGGTGAATGAAAAGTAGTGGCAGTTTGGCTATAATTCATGTCAGTCTTCATTGACTAAAATTCACTTTATCACATTTCCGTCTCGCGTCTCGATCACTTTCCACACCCACATGAAAGATGTCATACACTGTCTGTGCATCCATCTGTGATGATGTCTCGCTAGGACCGCCATATGGTGTCTTATCATTTGCTGTAAGACGTGCCACGAAATACTTCGTTCATTTGGGTGATCAGGCCATAATTGGGGGGACTCTACCGGATGAATACGGTGGATGTCCCAGTATGTCCCGCTGCCACGTATGCGGTGCTCCTGCACAGGGCTCGTCGTTTGGCGTCGTGTAAGTTGGTAGAATGCAGCACTGGAGGGAAAGATTGTTGCGCGCTCCGACCACGTGCCCTTCCGGTCTGCACCCAAGCACGTTTTTCGTGTTTCCAAAACATACTATTAAGGCACTCGAGCTAGCCTCTCCAACTCTGAGAGAGTACACACTGCAACTGACTCAAACACGACTTGTGCTGCTGACTTTACTACTTCAGCCCACCATCTGTCAGCAACAGAAAGTGTGCGTACCGAATGACTCACATCCGTCATATTATGGCATTGTGCTACCACTTTTTATCCAACACATGCAAAGACGCATGTGTGACTACTTGTTGTCTCCCATCTTGGTAGTGGCCTAATTATTGGGAGGTTTTGAAGTGCATTATCTATACGTGGTGTATCAAAAACAATCATCCGACCTGGGCCGTCTATATTTCTGGAACTAAGAAACATATACAATGAATACAATGAATTTTGTCCTTTGATGTACGAAAACTAAAAAAGTTATTTTCATCCTTTTCATTGGTGTTCAATATGCATCGTTGAGATGCACGGAACATGTCAATGCGGTGTTCAAATTGTACCAACACTGCAGCAAGCATGTCTGGAGTTACAGTTTCCACAGGTGCTGTTATGCGATGTCTCAGTTCATTTATTGCTGTTGGTAATGTAGGTACATAAAGAGTCTCTTACAAAACCATACATATATAATCACATATAGTCGGGTGCGGTGACCTTGGAGTCTAGTAGTCTAAGGGTGAGTGACTTAGTCCAGTGTGAACGATCCATCGTTCAGCAATCGTTTGATTTAGAAATTCCCACACTTCCAGATGCCACTGTCGCGGTGCCCCATCGCATTGGAAAATGAAGTCGTTCGAATCAAACTGTGGGAAGAGAAAGTTTTCAGGCATATCGAGATATATGCTTACTGTAACAGTGTTTCCGGCAAAGAAATATGAATCATACACATTTTCCCTCTAAACTGTACAAAATACATTAAATTTAGGAGAGTCTATTTTATGTTGTACACCTTCATGTGGTTGTCCCGTACCTCATATTGTCACATTGACAGTTCACCTCTCTGTGTAAATGGAGTGTTGCCTCGTCACTAAACACTAACTGTGGGAGAAAACGGCCATCCTCCACCTTGACAAGAGTGAAATTATGGAACTTCACACGATGTATCGCCCTCACGAACAGCTCGCATTAGCTGAATTTAATATTGTTTGATGCATAAACGTCGACGCAGAGACGCCAGACGGACATCGGGGACGTGCTGAGCTCTCGAGCTGCACGGCGAACGGATTTCTGCGGACCCCTCGTGAAACTGTGGCGGATGCGTTTGACGTCTGTGTCAGGCACTCGGGGACGGCCCGGCGATTCGCCTTTCCGCAAACCTTCTCTTTCTCTTAATCGTTGATGCCATCATCTAATGCTCTGTGCTGTAGGAGGATCATCATCGTACCTTGTACGAAAGTCACGTCGAACACTTATTACTGCCCACACTGCGCAAAATGCAGAACACAAAACGCTTCCTGTCGCCGCGACACCATTTTTACTAGGACTGAAATGGTCGGACAGTGCTGCTGCCAAGCGGTAATCATGTAAAGCCGTAGGGTTTGCTCTTTCCAGCAGTACGCTATTCACGCACATATGTCGAATAAAATAATAGTTAATTTTTAAAAAAAAATCGGATGATCCTTTTTGATACACCCTGCATATTTACACCCTAAGCAGTACCACCAATAAATTATCCCAGTGTGAAGGAAATCGTTAGATGTGATGTACGTGTAAAGGCAAACAAATGATAACAATTGCTGTTAAATTGGGTGACTCATTCAGGAGAAAGTCATAACGCGTTGGGCCACCTCTGGCCCTTAAGGAAGCAGCTATTCGACTTGATCTTTATTGATAAAGTTGGTGGATGTCCTCCTGACGGATGTCGTACCATATTCAGTTCAATTGATTTGTTACATCGTCAAAATCTCGACCTGGTTGCAAGGATAATCCCATATAGCTCCAAAATTGGGGAGAGAGGTGGAGATCTTGTTGGCCAGTGTATTGTCACGTACGTACACACAGATGAAACTCTCAACATGTGTGATGCATAAAATATCGTCTACACTGAAAGCGTTCCCAGCAGAGGTTAACCCCTCGTAATGGCAAAAGGTGGTCATACCGCATATTGAAGTCCACTACCAGGTGTCTGGATACTTTTGATCCGATAGTGTATTTCAGAATGTTAGCAGTGGGACATTCGGCTTTGAGCTTAAAGCTGGTGCGAGGCGGTTCAAGATACCTCTAAAAATAGACACATCTGGCAGCATTAGAGTGAAATGTCCATCAAAGAAGCTGTGTTGCGCTCTCTACCTACAGTTGTTCTCGTGGGCGTCAGAGCCCCCGTACGCAAGAGGCCCCCTGGGTTTTATACTGCGGACACGGTAGTCGCGCCTGATGAGCTCTCAGAAATTATGAAATGTATTCGAAATTTCTATTATGGTGGAACAACAACTGTAAAATATACCGGAAACATGCACGATGTTCCGAAATTTCCGTTACAAACTCCTAGTGTAGATGGGGAATGAGTACACAATACTCGTATTCTGAATTGGAACCCATCTCCTGTAACGCACCGTTTCCTCGCTACAGCCGTCGGAAAACATGTTAGTAACGCGACCACTTCTACAAGTAAGTCATTAGCTGTGACCCAGTACATCGATAGTTCCACAATTCCACTCATTGAAAGGAAACTTGATAAGTTTTCAGAAACACTCTTCTTTACAATACGGCCTTTTGAAACTTAGGTGCGCTGCGTCTCTTTGTAGCACTGCAGTCACCCGTGCTGACGGTGAACGCACCATTATCTCAAAGTCGTTGCGCAGTTGTGGCGAAAAGCGTATGCCGTGAAGTTGGACGCTGCTGAGAACGAGCTTGATAAAGGCGACGAACTTCGCCATACAGTAGGATCATATCGGTGTATTCGGCAAAAGTGCACTCCGCAATATTTCTCTAATACTGAGAGACACTTGAGTGACGCACGAACCTTGTCAGAGTGGCAGGGCTGACGGTGAATGACATCCGACGTAAGCATCTTCCCCCACCCCTTCCGCCATCCCACGATGGCTACCCTGTTGCCTACCCACGTAGCAAACATGTATTCAAACGGCTGTAGCACGGAAAGTATACGTTTCCGTACGGGGGTTCAAATTAAAAATATTGTCGCTTAGTTCCCTCTAAAAGTGCTAGAATTTCGGAAAACTCTGTATCTGTCCAGTAAACTGTACAACTGGTGTCGTACCACATTCGAAATATCCGATTATATTTCAGGATTTGGGTGTTATGGCATTTTGCAGAAACATTACAAAATTTGGCTGTATATTGTTATCATTAAAGTGAACTACCGTTTCTGTCTCCATACCATAAATCATAAGTACCATTTATATCGTTTCAAGCACTATTCAGCTGCTAGGTTTTAGGAAAAAATAATTGTATCATTCTCAAAATATCGGACAGAAGCGATATAGTTCCTACAAAGAACGCTAGCGAAGATGAACAAGTGCTCATGGTTCCTGATGTATGCATGTAACAGCCTATGTGTACTGCACATTGTTTTCTTCTCTCGTTCCGTACCACCACACCTGAAAGTTTCCTGTCATACATCTTAGCAACAACGATAACGGTACATACTGAGGTAACAGAAAGGTTCTCTGTTATAATTTTCCGATACAAGGACATAATCTCAAATTTATGCATTTTTCCATCTGCATCATCTTAGAAAGGTTGTAACATCTTCGTGGGATCCCTCTATTTTTGTAGGCACCGGTATCTATAACTTTGACGCTCTGTAGCGTCGCTGGATGACGTTTTCAGAAGTAGATTCCTATGTAAAACTTCATCAGTTACGTCCCCTGAACAGCCCTGAGTAGTGTGAAGCATGATTTGTGAAACACCCTGTATAAAGAATGAATAACATCAGGGAATGGACTAGAATCCTGTCTCACTCACTTGTCACGTATTTCCTTTCTTTCATGTCCTTCAACTCGTACAGCTGCTGTCTCGTTTCTGGTGGAGTTCTAAGTAATGCTTCGCTCGCTATATTTTATTCCTGGTTGCATCTTAAATTCAAACTGTATATTCTGGTCAACATCGTCAAAAGTTTTTTCTGTATCGAAAGATGTTATAAATATGGGTGCTGTACCCTCCAAATTGATTTTCCTCTAAATCAGCTTCTGTAAGGTGCTCCATTCCTCTGCAAATAGTTTGTATCAGTATTTTCAGCTAGGAGTTATCATAGTGGTGGTTTGAAAATATTCGCACTGACCACGAGTTGCCTTATTTGGTATTGGTGCTATTACGCTTCTCGTTTAGTGTGAGGATTTAGCGGGTATTTCAGCCGGCGTACTCGTTCAGGAATGAAGCAGCAAATCCCGGCAGAGTGAGTCCACTGGTAGCGAAGCCCTGCGCTACAGACAACTGACTGTGTGAGGGACCAGTAGCGACACCTAGCAGCGATGTGGTGAAAAGGAAATAGTATTGCTAAAGGTTTTATCCACGATTTTTAGCATTTAGAATGGAGATATGGCACGGAATTTAATAGAAAAAGAAAACAGCTATAGTAGCAGTCTCTCTCTCGCAATGCAACAATAGTACAACAACAATAGACCAACTGAATCTGTAGAGGTAGTAACAAAATTTATTTTCTGACCTGCAAGATACTTTCATATAAAGCTGAGCCTGAGAGGATGTCAGCTAACTACCATCAGAAATATAATATGAAACATGTAGACCTGTCAGTAAAATCGTCAAGAAATTCGTTTTTTAAATGTTAAATGTTATCTGTTTAATTTAACATTTAGCTCACATAAAACCAGGATAATTATCCTCTTTCATACAAAGAAAGAGAGTACCTCATTAGTGACCTGTGTCATATCATAATCTCATTTTGACTCTTGAATAATTAAAAAAAATTTGATATAATATTTTGCATTTCTTTTGACATTGAAACAATTTATCCTGTTCCTGCACTGAGAATGTACTAAGTAAATATGTAATATATGTATCAGTATTATAGCCAAATTTATTTTTCTAATTACTGATTATTAAATACCAAAACAGCTTCCAATTTCTTGTAGTTATCTTAGCAGCATTTAGAACAAAAACGAAAATAAAACGTATTAGTTTTTTTTAGTAAGGATATTATTTCATTGTTGTAATCCTACAAATGTTCATGATACTATGCTGTTTCTTTTGACAGTGAGATATAATATGTAGAAAGTACCTGGAAAATATATGTAGATGTGGTCTGGTGAAGAAAGTGTGCGTATTGAAATTTAAAATAAGTGATTGCAGCAGCATAATGAGGTATATTTTGAAGTGAGGGAGTGAGCTCCACGTGGGATCCGAAGCACGGACCCCACGGGGGTGCCCGGCATGCGCCACATGCCAGGGCAGAGGTGGAGGCTAGTGTTCGGAAATCTGAAAATTCCAGCGCCGGCCGGGGATTGAACCCCGGCCCGGCTGGGGCGAATAGCCCCAGCCGAGGCGCTGGAACGTTCCAGACCCCCTTACCACTAGACCACCGGGGACCCCGGCCGTTTCCTGCTCTGAACTCGGTCTGGTAGTCCTGTCACACTTCCTGTTGTCGGCTGTGTTTACATCGGACGCTGAGTGGCATAGTGTAGCTGGCAACATTAGAACGCTGTGAGGGGGAAGTGTTTACCTCCGACTAGTAGCTGTCCCCCCTACCCAGGTGAAGTAGCTTTACAGTTACCAAAGACATTTGAAATCAGCCTTTGCGACTGTATGCAGTCGACGGTTGTTAATCGTTTGTTTCAACCTGTTCCCAAATGCCTCGAGAAAACCGAAGCAACTTCTTCACTAATTGAGGCGACTGTCATATGAAAACGACCCGCAGACATTCTATAATTACAAGTCAACGCCTAGCTTACACCAGATAATTCTGTCTGTTTCATCAGTTGTTTTAACAGTGCACGAAATACCACAGCATATTATTAATCCGTTGCAAATAAATTTCTGTGTGTGCAGTTCAGGTATGGGCCGTAGAGTTTTCGTGAAAACGTCGGGATAAAATCGTAACATGTGTTTCATATTAATATGAAATTTAGTTAACAATATCTTTATTACAGTGGTCACACTCACAATTTTGGACTTTTCAGTGGCTGGGGTACGATATAGCCTTTGAGTACGTTATCGCGTTGCGCAATTTCTTCCTTTTTTTCCGACTCTGGGGGAGCTGTCACCTTCTCTCAGCGCTGCCCTATTTAGGCTTCTGGGAGGGCTTTTCTCACGTTTTCTGTAATTTAGAGAATATTTACAAGTCCTGAGACGAACTCTTCCTATGTGTCGTAGGTTTAAACTCAATATAGATTTTCGTTTATATTCCAGCGAATATTTTTATTTTCTGTTACTCCTAGCGGCGCTCCCTAAGCTGTTCATCGCAATGACACACAAATGAGAATCCTAGCTAACAGCTTCACCAGTTTATAATTTTACATAAAGATGATTCCTAACAATGACCCGCATATGCCAATACAGGCAATAAGTGACAACCACGTGGACTTAACCTTTGTTTGCGCACTGTCTGTCTCGTAATTAATAGTGATTCAAATCTGTCGCCATTTTGTCACACAAGGAACTTCGACCACGGAGAAAGTAGACGTTTTTCACTTTAGGATATTTTCCAGGAAGTTTCCGACATTCGCAAAACAGAAACGAGTTTCGACGCTGTGGAATGCAACGAGAAGTAGCAGGTAACGAATTGTTTCGGGATTCCACCATCCAAGCTGCAAACGATCATCGAGCGGAAAGATAATGTTGCTCATAAGTATTAAAAAGCGGGAGCAAGCAGACCGGGCGAGACGAAAGTTTATAGTATTGCCTTACTCAATGCAGGGTACAAAAGGTATTTGTCGGAGGTTATAGCTTAACGGAACGCTAAATCATTAACGGTTAGTCTGGGAACCGAAGTCTCAGATACAAATAAGAAGTGACACGCTAAATCCAAAGGCATAAGGTGGTTTATAAGAAATTTAGTTCACAAAATGCATCCATTCGTAACAGTTTGTTCAGTATTGAAAAATGAATGAAGCTGAATGTATGTATTTTCGAACATTTGTGTGTACCTTCCATTTCAAATACTAAAGCAAATAACATGTAAGAAAACTGGAAATACGTTAGTAAAAAGAAAATAAAAATTTTATTTCGATTTTTCCTGATTTCATCTAAAGTCGAGTTAAATAGAATTAATTATTCGAACTTCGAATTGTGCAGACTCGATTGTAACGGTCCCTTGCGCTTCGAATTTTCTAGTCAGGAGTAATGTGTAAAAAGTAAAAACAAATCTTTTCGTACTACTATCCACGTTGCAGTGGATGCTCGTTTGGTTGTCCTTTTTAGTATATCAGTATGATCATAGAGTCATAATCAACGTACACAACGCTGTTACGGTATAAAAGTACTTTGGTAAAAATAAAAGTCGCATAAGAATGCGCTTTTGCCATGCATCCCAACTCCCTAAATCCGCCATCAGGCAAAAGAAAGTAAATACTCTTTCCTTTGTTTTCACCCTTCATCGATGACAATTGATAATGACTTGGCAGCAGAGACCTGTTTAGCTTGAGTGAGTGCTTAAACGAAAGGCATGGACGAATAAAAATACAAAACAGATATATACGTAACGTCACGTAACCATGAAGAAAAGCAGACTTGGTTTATTTTACCATATAAGTTAATTCTTTTAAAACATCGTAAGTAGAATTAACAATTTCGGTCGCTTTCAACATCTAGGAATGTTCTTTATAATAGATAAGTTTCTGATATTTACTTATAGCATTCTTGTGTCTTTTCCCCTTGCATTTGGAGTTGTCTTCTCTGACTGCAGATTTTTGAGCAGCAGTGATGTCATTATCCTACATTTATGTTGGTCTGCAGCGCTGAGGTTGATCCCTCACCTGTGGTCGAGTGAGAGATCATTCCAAAGTATGGCAGGCAGCGAAAGACTTTGCGAGGGGCCGATCGTAGGGCCTCCAGAGGAACCTTCTTGGAACGCAAATTCGTGGTGTTCACAGAAGGTGAGTTTGCTGGTGGTTCGGAACTCCAATAACAGGCGCGTAATTGGGCCCCCTTAGTAACATGGCTGCCATGGTGTGGAAGGATGGCAGTGTGCACAAGGTGGGGGAGTCAGTCCTGATTTCTAAAGAGTGCTTCCGGATGCCATGAAGAGTACAGGGTGCACCCAACTGCAGGTGGTGGCCCCAGTCGGTGCCAATGGCTTGTGTCGCTTTGGATTGGAGGAGATTCTCTCTCCTTTTGTTTAGCGGAAATGGTAAAGACTGCCAGTCTTGCTTGCGAGATTAAAGCGGAGCTCACCATCTGCAGCATCATCGACAGAACCGACTGTGGTCCTTCGGTGCAGAGCCGAGTGGAAGGTATGAATCATAGGCTCAGGCGGTTATGTGACTGTGTAGGCCTCAGAGTCCTTGACTTGTGCCATAGGGTAGTGGGTTTCTGGATTCCGCTTAATAGGTCAGGTGTCCACTACACGGGTAGTGGGGGCGGCTGGGGTGCATTTTTAGGTTAGAGGGTCTCAGGAAAACATAGAAATGGCGTCTGTCTAAAAGGGGGCAGGTAACACACAGTAAGGAGGTTGTAGAAACGATCGGTGTTGTAAATTATCGTAGCTGTGTTGGGAAAGAACCAGAGCTCCAGGCCCTAATAGAAAGCACTGAAGCTCAAACAGTTATAGGTACGGAAAGCTGGCTAAAGCCGGAAATATGTTAAGCCGAAATTTTTTCAAACGACCTAACAACGTTCAGAAGGGATAGATTAAACATAGTTGGTGCTGGAGTATTTATTGCTGTCAGAAGTAGTTTACCTTGTAGTGAAACTGAAGTAGATAGTTCCTGCGAAATAGTTTGGGTAGAGGCTGTACTTGTCAATCGGACTAAACTGGATCGTTTTACCGACCCCCGAGTGAGAGGATATAGTTGCTGAACAGTTCAAAGAAAACGTGAGTCTCATTTCAAAAGGTACCCCACTCACACAATTATAGTCGGTGGTGATTTCAATGTATCCTCGATATGGTGGAAAATTTACACGTTTAAAGCCGGCGGCAGGCTTAAAACGTCACCTGAAATAGTACTGAATGCTTTCTAAAAAAAGTATTTTGAACTATTAGATCGTGAGCCGACTCGAAGCATAAATGGTTACGAAAGCGTACTTGACCTCATAGCAGCAAATATTCCTGGATGAATAGGTAGTATCATGACGAATACAGGGATTAGCGACCACAAGTCAGTTGCCTGTACACTGAATAGTGTAACACCTACAACCATCAAAAAGAAACTTAAAGTACATCTGTTTAAAAAAAGCTGACAATGCTCTTAACGATTTTTAAGGAAACAGCCTCCACTCCTTCCGATCTGATCATGTAAGCGTAGAAAAGGTGTGGAATGATTTCAGAGAAATAGTATCGATTGCAATTGAGAGATATATATACCACATAGATTAATAAGTGATGGTACTGATCCCCCTGGACAAAACGGGTGAAATCGCTGTTGCAGAAGTAACGAAAAAGCATGCCAAATCTAAAAGAATCCAAAATCCGCAAGACTGGCAATGTTTTGCAGAAGTTCTAAATATAGCGGTTACTACAGTGCGAGATGCTCTTGATAATTTCCGCAACAAAACTCTGTTTCGAAATCTGGCGAGAAACCCAGAGATTCTGTTCATTCATAGAGTACACCAGTGTCAAGACGCAATCAGTAGCTTCACTGCGCGAAAGTAACGGTGGAGTCACTGATGACAGTGCCACTAAAGTAGAGTTAAGAAACGTGGTTTTCCGAAACTCCTTCAGCAAAGAATACGAAGTAAGCATTCCCGAAGCCCAGTCAACAGAAAGTGCCAAAATGAGAAGCATATATCCTCGGTGTAGCAAAGCAGATTAAATCACTTATTAAAGGCAAGGTTTCCGTTCCAGATTGTATACCAGTCAAGTTCCTCTGAGTGTGCTGATACAATAGCTCCATGTTTAGTAATTATATACAACCGCTCACAGAAAGATCCGTACCTAAAGACTGGAAAATTGCTCAGGTCACACCAATTTCTTAAAGTACTGCCTTTTGTGATGTTTAACAAAACTGTTGGCAAGCGTACTTGTTATACAAATGGGCACGGCAAAGGCTTAAGGTCGTAAAAAAAATTCAGCGTTAAACTGGAAATAGTTGTAGGAGAGTATCAGAAGTAATAACCTAATGACATCTTTAATTTCTTGTACATTAGGTTTTTGTGTTGGAGAAGATTCTCATCAGTAATTTTAATAGTCTCATAAATGTGAATGTTAGCAAGTAAATTAACTACGTTAAAGGATACGGAATTACCATCATCAGAAATGGAAAAGTTTTTAATTTTAGCTGTTAGTTAAAGGGAATTTTTGACAGTGTAGTTTTCTGCAAAGACATAATACTCTTTAAATGGTGTACGAGATTTTTTGCCGATTTCGTAGAAGCGCCGTCTGTATAGTTAACACTGTGGACAGGAAGCGAAGGCGGCGTGCAGTCGGAGGCGATGCTGGGTTCGTAGCGGTGGGCACCAATTGTCGGCTACGACGGGGCTGCCCGGGAGGCACACTCACACTCCAGTGGCCGCACGTGTCACGGTGAATGCAGCAGTGACCCTGTCGCGGATGCGTGCACCACCTGTTCTAGTGTCTCGTGTACACGAAGGACCTCTGCGGACCGAGCTGCAACTTTCTTAGCTCGCTGGACTGTGCAGTTACTGATTTACAGGGGCTATGCTCTATGCAGCCTGCCTGGCAGAGGTATGTTGCAGGGTGGCATCAGAGCCTGACGGCTTCCGCGACTGGACAAATGAACTGGCGATAAAAAAAAAAAAATCACAGCAACAAACGAACAAAAAAATCATGTAGAGTAATGAAATTTCGGGAATACGTCTGTCTATGTAGGATATTTAAGTAATTAACATTGCAGCATCACAGGGCAACGTAAGCGCGAAATAAGCCGTTGCAAAAGTGACATGCTGGTAAGTTAATAACAGATGTAACGATCAGAATGTTGAATGCAAACATTGAAACGGGCATGCATTGTGTTGTAATGGTGTGCGATGTCAGTTTTGTGTCGCAAATGCCGGTGGTTTGGGGGTCAGTGAAATGCATGCTACTGGGCGCCTTGGCTCGGGGCTGTCCCTGAAGTAATCGATTATTATTTCGTTATGTCGTCGACTGCTGTTCGAATTGCTACTGCAGAAGAAATGTGATGTGCCAGAGACGTACGCCAGACACGACTGCCTTCCCTCTTGGTAGCGCCACGTGACCGGTCGGAGCCCGAGCTTTTTGCAACCGTACATTCTCGCGGTCACCGCTGCCAGTATACAGTGCTACATTTTTGCCAAGTCTCCTGCGAAATCGCTGGAGGAACATCCAGCTTCTCGTGTCCCTATTACACGACCTCGTTCAAACTCGTTAAGATGATCGTAATGGCGTCTCTGTCTCCTCAAAGGCATTCTTGGCTAAGATCAAACCACCACGTCCAATCTAGAAGGTAACTAACGCTCACAACCGCCACGGCGTGTATTTACAGCAGACCTGATCTGCACCCTCACAGTGCCCCCCCCCCCCCCCCTACTAACACCATTCTTATGCGACTGGCGCGAAATTTAAATCGACACTATTTTTCAATTGTAGAAACACGCCTACCAACTTTCGTTTATCTCTCACAACTGCTTGTGGTGTTGCGATTTTTTCCGTCGTAGCACATCTGCAATGTAACGTCCACTGTTCAAAGTGCCGCCAATGCGGACAAGAGGTGACCGAGACCTGTAACCAATTGCTCCCCATACCATCACGCGGGGTGATACAGCAGTATGGCGATGACGAATACACGCTTTCGTGATGCTGTAAACAGAACCTGCATTCATCCGAAAAAATGACGTTTTGCCATTCGTGCAGCCAGGTTCGTCGTTGAGTACACCATCGCAGGCGCTCTTGTCTGTGATGCAGCGTCAAGAGTAACAGAGCTCATAGTCCATGCTGCTGCAAACGTCGTCAAACTGTTCGTGCAGATGGTTGTTGTCTTGGAAACGTCCCCACCTGTTGACTCAGGGATCGAGACGTGGCTGCACGGTCCGTTACAGCCATGCGGATAAGATGCCTGTCACCTAGACTGCTAGTGATACGAGGTCGCTGGGATCCTGCACGGCATTCCGTATTACGCTCCTGAACCCACCGATTCCATATTCTGCTAACAGTCATTGGATCTCGACCAAGCAGCAGTGTCGCGCTCCGATAAACCGCAATCGCGATAGGCTAGAATCCGACATTTATCAAAGTCGGAAACGTGATGGCACGCATTTCTCCTCCTTACACGAGGCATGACAACAACGTTTCACCAGACAACGCCGGTCAACTGCTGTTTGTGTATGAGAAATCGGTTGAAAACTTTCCTCATGCCAGCACGTTGTAGGTGTCGCCAATGTTGTGTGAATGCTCTGGAAAGCTAATTATTTGCATATCACAGCATCTTCTTCCTGTCGGTTATATTTCGCGCGTGTAGCAGGTCATCTTCGTAGTATAGCAATCTTAATGGCCATTAGTGTACATAGGAGTCACTTTTTTCCAGTCACTTGGGACTTTGCGTTATGCGAGAGATTCACGATAAATGCAATCTAAGTAAGGGGCAATGCCGTAGAGTACTGTTTGTGAAACCGAATCGGTATTCGGTCAGGACCTGGCGACTTATTTGCTACCAAATGTTCCAGCTGCTTCTCTAGGCTAGGAATGTCCATTACCGTGGTGTCGACACGAGAGTGTAACGACTGCATGTTTCTACGATTCTGCTGCGTGAAATATTCCTTAAACATGAAATTTAAAACTTGAGCATTCCTTTTGTTGTTTTCTACTAGCACACCAGGCTGAAGCTTCGCCCCCCACTCAGCGGTTTTACGCAGGACCAGAATAGTCTCGCGATCTCTTCAAGATAATTTGTTGAGGTATGACGGCGGCAGCTTTATGCTCGAGCATCGATCTTTCAACAGACGCACGAATCTCTACTAACCTTGAATTGTTGTTAGCGTGCTCTCTGTTGAACTGAGTGTGCAACAGTCTCTGCTTCATCATCATTTTCCGCAATGTATCTTCTCCATCCTCCATTCGCTTACTAGGCACATACTTTTCCACAGCACGATTTAGAATCTGTTCAAACTTGGCTTATAATTACTCTACACCCATCATACTGGAACTAAATAATGTCAATTCACTGTTTGAAATTCTAACAACCGCTTTTCTGCTCAACTACTCTCCTAGCTTTCTTGATTGATTTAATAACTTAAGTAACCATCGTCGCTACGGCGACGTCATTATCACTAACGCCTGTCTCTGTAGCGACACCCTCGGTGAGTCCAGGTATCTTTGTAGCTACATGCTCTAAAATACTTACATCAAAAAAAGTTTAGCATCACTTCGGTTGGTTCCGGAAACTATTCCAATTTTTTGTACAGAGATCGATATAAACATCGTTTCCGCCCTTATTATTGCTCATAAAAATAGCACATGGCATGTTGTACCACCGTATAGCGAGACCTTCAGAGTCGGTTGCCCAGATTGGTGTACACACCGGAACCTGTAATACCCACTACCACGTCCTCTTGAATTAATGCACGCCTGTATTCGTCGTGGAATACTATCCACAAGTTCATCAAGGCAGATTGTCCCATTTCTAACGGTGATTCGGCGTAGATCACTCAGTGTGGTTGGAGGGTCACGTCGGCCATAAACAGCCCTCTTCAGTCTGTCCCAGGTATGTTCGATAGGGTACATGTCTGGAGAAAATTGGTTCAAATGGCTCTGAGCACTATGCAAATTGACTTACGAGGTCATGAGTCGCCTAGAACTTAGAACTAATTAGTTCTAACTAGCCTAAGGACATCACACACATCCATGCCCATGGCAGCATTCGAACCTGAGACCGTAGCTGTCGCCCGGCTCCAGACTGTAGCGCCTAGAACCGCTCTGCCACTCCGGCCGGCACATGTCTGGAGAATATGCTGGCCACACTAGTCGGGCGATGTCGTTATCCTGAAGGAAGTCAGCCACAAGATGTGCACGATGGGGCCGCGAATTGTCGTCCATGAAGACGAATGCCTCGGCCATATACTGTATACTGCCGATCTCGTTGCACTAAAAACGAAATTAAAAAATCGGTCGGAGGATGGCATTCACGTATTGTACAGCCGTTGCGGCGCCTTCCATGACCACGAGAGAGTACATCGGCCCCACATAATGCCACCCCAAAACAGCAGGGAACCTCTATGTTGCTGCACTCGCTGGACAGTGTATTTAAAGCTTTCAGCCTGACCGGGTTGCCTCCAAGCACGTCTCCGACGATTGTCTGGTTGAAGGTATATATATGAGACTCATCGGTGCAGAGAACGTGATGCCAATGCTGAGAGGTCCATCCGGCATGTTGTTGGGCCCATCGGTACCGCGCTGCACTGTGTCGTAGTTGCGAAGATGGACCTCGCCACGGACGTCGGGAGTGAAGACGTGCATCGTGCAGGTTACTGTGCACTGTTTGAGTCTTAACACGACGTCCTGTGGCTGCACGAAAGGCATTATTCAACATGTTGGCTTTGCTGTCGGGGTACCTCCGAGCCATAATCCGCAGGCAGCGGTCATCGATTGCCGTAGTCGCCCCCGGGCATCCTGAGCGAGACATGTCATCGACATCGACATCGCTTTCGTTTACTCCGACTCGCCTTGACACTTCACTTGTTGAGAGCCCTTCCTGGCACAAACGAACAATGCGGACCGCTGTATTGACGGTGTAGGCACGGTTGAACTACAGACAACACGAGCCGTGTACCTCCTTCGTGGTGGAATGACTGGAACGGATCGGCTGTCGGACCCCGTCTGTCTAATAGGCGCTGCTCATACACGGTTGCTCACATCTGTGGTCGGGCTTAGTGACATCTTTAAAAAGTCAAAGGGACTGTGTATCTGATACGATATCCACAGCCAACGTTTATCTTCCCGAGTTCTGGTAACCGGGGTCACGCAATTTTTTTTTATGTGTGTATTTCCATTGTATGTGCTCTCTCAAACTAGGTGCTCAAGACAGTTTTCGAAAAAACATGTTCAACAGTACTCTGCAAGGCTACTTATGTGGAAACCTTGTAATGAATCCATCGGTGTCCTTGTCTATGCTCGGAACTAATACTGCACGATTTGGGTACTTCCGCACTACTGAACGTAGACTTTCTTAGAATAACTCTGTCTCGACGGAATCGGGAGGCCGTTAATAACATCCAACAATTACCTTCTTTTCACCTAGACCTGTTGTGCGTTACCAGATAACTTCACAGCCACACTGAAATCCGACTTGAGTAGAAACAACATTTTTGTCGCCCTCGGTAAACGCTTCCCCATCAGTGGCGTTTAACATGTCTTTTCGTTACACGTTTCACGAATCGCTAAACATTTCAGAGCTTTATACAGCTCTCGGTCCCGAGAATAATTTGTGTGTGACGAATTTCAGAGAGGGCAGTAAAGGCGAAATATTAGGGATACGCAATGTCTGTTCTTTGTGACATGTTTGAATAAACGGACAGCACGCTTTCATATAACTGATTCGCCTCTACGAGCAATGAATCATGTAGCAGCGGACCCCGGGTTGCATACATTTTTTCTCATTGCCGCTGATTCCGCGCAAGGTCTCAGTGCAGCTTACCTTAATAGTTCCTTCCGTTTCCTTTCTCCTCGCTTCAGTCTACATAAAAAGGAAAAATAGCCGGCGGCGAAGATGAGCCGGAAGACACAGATGACCTGATTATACAGGTTGCACGAGAAATATTAGGCATTGACATAGGTAAGGTAGACACTGGATGGTACGTGGATTATAAGGTGCTTCGAAATCTCATCCAATAATTGTCAAATTTGTCTCACACCGAAAAAGGACGCAGATCTTCAGCCACGAGAAAAAATAGTTAGCAAGGGCAGGGCTTACAATAAGACAAGATCTTACACTCCTGGAAATTGAAATAAGAACACCGTGAATTCATTGTCCCAGGAAGGGGAAACTTTATTGACACATTCCTGGGGTCAGATACATCACATGATCACACTGACAGAACCACAGGCACATAGACACAGGCAACAGAGCATGCACAATGTCGGCACTAGTACAGTGTATATCCACCTTTCGCAGCAATGCAGGCTGCTATTCTCCCATGGAGACGATCGTAGAGATGCTGGATGTAGTCCTGTGGAACGGCTTGCCATGCCATTTCCACCTGGCGCCTCAGTTGGACCAGCGTTCGTGCTGGACGTGCAGACTGCGTGAGACGACGCTTCATCCAGTCCCAAACATGCTCAATGGGGGACAGATCCAGAGATCTTGCTGGCCAGGGTAGTTGATTTACACCTTCTAGAGCACGTGATACATGCGGACGTGCATTGTTCTGTTGGAACAGCAAGTTCCCTTGCCGGTCTAGGAATGGTAGAACGATGGGTTCGATGACGGTTTGGATGTACCATGCACTATTCAGTGTCCCCTCGACGATCACCAGAGGTGTACGACGAGTGTAGGAGATCGCTCCCCACACCATGATGCTGGGTGTTGGCCCTGTGTGCCTCGGTCGTATGCAGACCTGATTGTGGCGCTCACCTGCACGGCGCCAAACACGCATACGACCATCATTGGCACCAAGGCAGAAGCGACTCTCATCGCTGAAGACGACACGTCTCCATTCGTCCCTCCATTCACGCCTGTCGCGACACCACTGGAGGCGGGCTGCACGATGTTGGGGCGTGAGCGGAAGACGGCCTAACGGTGTGCGGGACCGTAGCCCAGCTTCATGGAGACGGTTGCGAATGGTCCTCGCCGATACCCCAGGAGCAACAGTGTCCCTAATTTGCTGGGAAGTGGCGGTGCGGTCCCCTACGGCACTGCGTAGGATCCTACGGTCTTGGCGTGCATCTGTGCGTCGCTGCGGTCCGGTCCCAGGTCGACGGGCACGTGCACCTTCCGCCGACCACTGGCGACAACATCGATGTACTGTGGAGACCTCACGCCCCACGTGTTGAGCAATTCGGCGGTACGTCCACCCGGCCTCCCGCATGCCCACTATACGCCCTCGCTCAAAGTCCGTCAACTGCACATACGGTTCACGTCCACGCTGTCGCGGCATGCTACCAGTGTTAAAGACTGCGATGGAGCTCCGTATCCCACGGCAAACTGACTGACACTGAAGGCGGCGGTGCACAAATGCTGCGCAGCTAGCGCCATTCGATGGCCAACACCGCGGTTCCTGGTGTGTCCACTGTGCCGTGCGTGTCATCATTGCTTGTACAACCCTCTCGCTGTGTCCGGAGCAAGTATGGTGGGTCTGACACACCGGTGTCAATGTGTTTTTTTTCCATTTCCAGGAGTGTACAAAGGACCATCTAAGGATTTAAAACAACGCCACACCCCATTTCGGCCTTCAGAATGTATGTACTCTGGGCGGCAGCATAATTAAGACCGCCCCCCCCCCCCCCCTGAAAAGAATGCGTTTAGAAACGTGTCAGAACTGAACAGCATCAAGAGAAACTATGCGAGCCAAAGCGAAAACCTAGCACCTCTCACCTAAATTTAATACTAATCTTTTGCAACATCTCTCCTTCTCTGAATGCTATCTTGAAATTGCATCTACTCTCCAACTATCTCTGTTTCTGTGCCTTTACCTATTGTTCTTGTAACTGTAATTCCGTAATTATCTTCCTGCTAGTGTCTTCGACTGTTACCGTTAACTGTAGTATTACTTGATCTGAAACTATTTGCCTGAAATTCTTTACATTGTATGCTATAGCATACAACTGTAGCTATTGTTATTTTCCTGGTTACCTTACTCGCTCACCTACTCGGTTTAAACTGCCGAGAGAAATATCGCAATCACTATTATTGTAGTAATTCCTAACTTGTTGGCATTCTTCGTTAATTTTATAGCGAACTGCTTTTCGTCCCCTGACACATCGTATCTATTCTCGGCGGCACCCCTTCACAACGAATACTCTCCGCTCCTCTCTACTCCGTACTGTAACTGGGTTTTCTCTGTTTGTGATGGTCATCTGTCAGGATGAGCACTACTGCAAAGGGCATTTGATTCTAAAGCATTATGTCAGGGTGAAAAACACTAAATAAATTACTTTTTCTCTCTTAACAACATTTTTGCAGGGTGGGTTCATCCTTGGCTCAGGTATGAGGTAGAATGAAACAGCAGTTTTAAATAAGATAACTTTTATTGAAAGTTTTGTACAAGGGTTTCTGGCTGGGATACTGGCAACTGTGTCGTTTGCGAAGCCTTCTGCTTGCGTGAGCGGCGGCGTCTGATTACGCACGGCGGTGTGTATCTCGTGTCGCCGTTTCGCCCAGTTGACTGGAGACGCGCATCGCGAGGTGGTCCGTTTAATTATTGAGGAAGAAGTCGTGAATCGGACGGTGACGACTCGGATGTGCGCTGTCTCCTTCCCGTCCTCACGAGTCACTCGGGTACATAAAAATCTGGCCTCAAATACCTTCTGTCTTCTGGCGCCGAGGCTGCTGCTTGCTATTCCATTACAGCGGCGGACTCGGTGCTTCTGTGTACGATGTAGTATCTTCCTGCATGACGGTCTTGAGCACCGACTGTACCGGAACTGAACTGAAAGCTACTCCTGTCGGGCCCACTGCGTCTCGCGTACTTATTCACTTCACTTCACTGGAGGTGAACAACATCGCTGTCGTTGCCTCTTCTGTCACGTCGAAAAGCTTCGCGAAGAATCTTCTTAACGTCGGTCATTGGCTCTCGGAATGTAGGCGAGAGCCTTTGATCACGTGTGACAATTGAGAAACACGTGAGCCGGACGGGCGATGCCCTGACGGCTGAATCGACAGCTTCTGCTTACGTGGGGGAGGACGATAGCTTCTCCTGAATGTGCTGACTTCGCGGTCATTGCCTCTTCTGCTCTGCTCGTTGTTTGCCAGAGTGTAACTCTTCTAAGCTAAACGAAGTTTCTCATTAATTTTAAATTTCTACTTCACTTCACTAATTTATTTCCCTATCTTAAGTACCACTCAACAGTATTTGCGCCGATCTCCGTGCACTGTTTTAGGAAAGTGTAATGCCGTCACTACACGGACGGTGTTGTGAACATCAGTCTTGAGCGTGCCAAGTTGAAAGTGCTGCCGAACGCTCTGACTTGTGCATACAGCATGTGCGTGTCAACGTGGTACACGCGACCGCAGCGGCAGCATCTGGGTCACACATCACCCGGTTGTCCGCCCCGGTAGCTGAGTGGTCAGCGTGACAGACGGGTTCGATTCCTGGCTGGGTTGGAGATTTTCTCTGCTCAGGGACTGGGTGTCGTGTTGTCCTAATCGTCATCATTTCATCTCCAAGGACGCGCAAGTGGCGTCAAGTCGAAAGACCTGCACCAGGCGAGCGGTCGGGAGGCCCTCGTCACACGTTTCTCTCTATCACCCACTTTACAAAATGCATGGGCGTAAAATTCTTAAGCTAGCGCTATTAAAACGCGCCTTTCCTCTCTTGTCCACGTGAGAGTCACGTTGTTCTGCGTGTAGTGTCCACGGACATGTTATAAGGCAGAAAGAGAAGCTCCGTAACAAATAGCGCGATTCAAAGTCTTACTTTATATTTGTTCCTATTCAGCAGCAGAATCTTCACAACATGTGAAATAAAAAAGAATTGTTTTACACTTTCTTGTTATATCTTACTGCATGTAGTGCAATCTGTCTTGTAGATTAAACCATTCGAACAAACTCCATCCTCAGATGGAACGTACATATGTAACATCGAATATTAGAGAATATACTTTCTTTTCGGTGCAATAAAAGTATCAGATCCTAACAGAAAAAGCGAAGACTAGTAATAAAAATATTCGGATCCACTGAGGCGCAAACAAGAATCACATTACCAGCTACCTCATCATTTCGCTCTACCGACTGTGACTGTCGAATGGCCATACATTGAATCTGACCTACTGAAAGTTTTAATGGTAGATACGTTATTAACTGACACTGAAATATGACAGATTGTATCAACGACAATGCGTTTCTTATGGATCCTCACTGTGCCCGCTTACAGTCTGTCCCCACTCTGGCTACCCAGCCACGTCACCGGGCGCCTCCACAGGCTGTCTCACGACGCAGTACCGCCCTGCCGCGGCGCGCGCTTTAAGTCGGCGGCGACGCCGTCTGCATACACGGCCCGGCAGCGTTAATTTTTAGACGAGTGTTTTAGTACCGTAAAGAATACAAAAGACGATAGCTTCTTCCGAAACATAACGCTATAGAGTAAATAATATTAACATATGAACGTAAGTCGGGATTTTACTACAAACATGGAACCGAATGCCTGTTCATGTGAATGTACGTTCCTCTACTTCTACCCCATAAAGCGCAATGAAACTGTAGAATTTAAGAATTATTCTCACTTTGTGTTTCTACTAAAGGATAGAAGTTTTCTTTGAAGGATTGCGTTGAAACTTAACAGGTCTTGCAACACGATGAGTGTTTAAAAAGTAACAAGAAATTTACAATTTCTTGTGTTGTACTAGTCCGATTTGCACTACATTTTTTGTCACTGCCTTCGTAAACGTACGTGAAAAGTATGTGGACAATGTTATATCCATTGGCTATTTGCTCTATTGTCAGCTGTCAAAAAGGATACATGTGTTTTGGTAGCATCAACGATTATTTGTTTTGTGTAAAAACAGATTAGAGAATCTTTCTTACATAAAGAGTATGGAATTTTAGAAAAGTTAAATATTCCTTTTGGCGAGCCTGTTACGAGTAAAACTGGAGTTTTTTGTTTCACGACAATTTGTAGTTTCCGTAATGTCGGCACTATTTTTAGATTGATGTAAAAGCCCTCCATCGTTTGTGGAAGGATCGATTTTATGAAATTGTCTACGACGACGGGTTTCCTCCCAAAATTACTAGTTTTCCTTCGTGGCGATCCCTGTAAACCACGCGGTTTATTTTTGCGTTCCTTCCTTAGGCGTGACAGACGTTTGCATAAATTGGAGCCCTTTGCTTGGAACGGGTAACAGTTCTTTTCGTGTCACCTTAACACACGCTGTAACATAACAGACGATCAAACGCTCGTTACATCTACATCCATTCTCTGCAAGCTACCTGACGGTGTGTGGCGGAGGGTACCTTGAGTATCTCTATCAGTTGTCCCTTCTATTCCAGCCTCGTATTGTTCGTGGAAAGAAGGATTGTCGGTATGCCTCTGTGTGACCTCTAATCTCTCTGATTTTATCCTCATGTCTCTTCGCGAGACCTACGTAGGAGGGAGCGATATACTGCTTGACTCCTCGGTGAAGGTATGTTCTAGAAACTTCAACAGAAGCCCATACAGAGCTACTGAGCGTCTCTGCTGCAGAGTCTTCGAGTTTATCTGTCATCTCTGTAACGCTTTCGCGATTACTAAATCGTCCTGTAACGAAGCGCGCGGCTCTCCGTTGGATCTTCTCTATCTCTTCTATCAACCCTATCTGGTGCGGATCCCACACTGCTGAGCAGTATTGAAGCAGTGGGCGAACAAGGGTACTGTAACCTACTTCCTTTGTTGTCGGATTGCATTTCCTTAGGATTCTTCCAATGAATTTCAGTCTGGCATCTGCTTTACCGACGATCAACTTCATATGATCATTCCATTTTAAATCACTCCTAATGCGTTCTCCCAGTTGCTGACCTGCTATATTGTAGCTAAATGATAAGGGATTTATCTTTCTATGTATTCGCAGCACATTACACTTGTCCACATTGAGATTCAATTGCCATTCCCTGCAACATGCGTCAATTCGTTGCAGATCCTTCTTCATTTCGGTACAATTTTCCATTGTTACAACCTCTGGATATACTACAGCGTCATCCGCAAAAAGCCTCAGTGATCTTCCGATGATATCCACAAGGTCATTTATGTATATTGTGAATAGCAACGGTCCTATGACACTCCCCTGTGGCACACCTGAAATCACTCTTACTTCGGAAGACTTCTCTCCATTGAGAATGACATGCTGCGTTCTGTCATGTAGGAACTCTTCAATCCAATCACACAATTGGTCTGATAGTCCGTATGCTCTTACTTTGTTCATTAAACGATTGTGGGGAACTGTATCGAAAGCCTTGCGGAAGTCAAGAAACACGGCATCTACCTGTGAAACCGTGTCTATGCCCTTCTGAGTCTCATGGACGAATAGCGAGAGCTGGGTATCACACGACCGTCTTTTCCGAAACCCGTGCTGATTCCTACAGAGTAGATTTCTAGTCTCCAGAAAAGTCATTATACTCGAACATAATACGTGTTCCAAAATTCTACAACTGATTGACGTTAGAGATATAGGTCTATAGTTCTGCACATTTGTTTGAAGTCCCTTCTTGAAAACGTGGATGACCTGTGCCCTTTTCCAATCTTTCGGAACGCTACACCGCTGCAAGAAGGGGGGCAAGTTCCTTCGCGTACTCAGTGTAAAATCGAACTGGTATCCCATAAGGTCCAGCGGCCTTTCCTCTTTTGAGCGATTTTAATTGTTTCTCTATCCCTCTGCCATCTCTTTCGACATCTACTATTTTGTCATATGTGCGACAGTGTAGAGAAGGAACTACAGTGCAGTCTTCCTCTGTGAATTAGCCATTTAGTAGTTCGGCCTTCAGTCTGTTTCAGTACCATTTTGGTCACAGAGTGTCTGAACATTTCGTTTTGCTCCACCTACTGCTTTGACATAAGACCAAAATTTCTTAGGGTTTTCTGCCAATCAGTACATAGAGCTTTACTTTCGAATTCATTGAATGCCTCTCGCATAGCCCTCCTCACATTACATTTCGCTTCGCGTAATTTTTGTTTGTCTGCAAGGCTTTGGCTATGTTCATGTTTGCTGTGAAGTTCCCTTTGCTTCCGCAGCAGTTTTCAAACTCGGTTGTTGTACCACGGTGGCTCTTTTCCATTTCTTACGATCTTGCTTGGCACGTACTCATCTAACGCATATTGTACGATGGTTTTGAACTTTGTCCACTGATCCTCAACACTATCTGTACTTGAGACAAAACTTTTGTGTTGAGCCGTCAGGTACACTGTAATCTGCTTTTTGTCACTTTTGCTAAACAGAAAAATCTTCCTACCTTCTTTAATATTTCTACTTATGGCTGAAATCAGTGATGCAGTAACCGCTTTATGATCGCTGATTCCGTGTTCTGCGTTAACTGTTTCGGGTCTGTTTGTCGCCAGAATGTCCAATATGTTATCGCCACGAGTCGGTTCTCTGTTTAACTGCTCAAGGTAGTTTTTCAGATAAAGCACTTTAAAAAAATTTCACTGGATTCTTTGTCCCTGCCACCCGTTATAAACGTTTGAGTCTCCCAGTCTAACGGGTGATCAAAAAGTCAGTATAAATTGGAAAAAGTGATAAACCATGGAATAATGTAGATAGAGAGTTAAAAATTGAGACACATGCTTGGAATGACATGGGGAATTATTAGAAAAAACAAATTCACAAAATGTCTGACAGATCTCTTATGCGCGTCGTTTGGTGATGATCGTGTGCTGAGCCGCCACTTTCGTCACACTTGGCCTCCTAGGTCCCCAGACCTCAGTCCGTGCTATTGTTGGCTTTGGGGTTACCTGAAGTCGCAAGTGTATCGTGATCGAGCGACATCTCTAGGGATGCTGAAAGACAACATCCAACGCCAATGCCTCACCACATACTCCGGACATGCTTTACAGTGCTTTTCACAACATTATTCCTCGATTACAATTACTGTTGAGGAATGATGGTGGACATATTGAGCATTTCCTGTAAAGAACATCATTTTTGCTTTGTCATGCTATTCTGATCTGATGAAGCGCCACCTGTCGGATATTTTTTGAGCTTTTGTATATTTTTTTTTGTTCTAATCAAATCCCATGTCATTCCAAGCATGTGTGTCAATTTGTACCTCCCTATCTACATTATTCCGTGATTTATTCAGTTTTCAAATTTATACTGACTTCTTGGTCACCTGGTGTATCTGGCAAATTAAAATCTCCACCCAGAACTAGAACATGATGGGGAAATGTACTCCGCAAATAGCTCCTCTTCGTCTTCTGCAATTTTCTTGCAATGCAACGCTGTTATCCAGCACTTCCAGATACCGAAGTATGTCAGTGACTGATGCTGGCAACAAGGATCTCACGAACAGAAACGACGTATTGTACACCACTGCACGCCGATCTACGCCGCTAGACAGGTAACAGGCAACTGATTTTGGGTGCCCCTGGTGAGACAAGCCTCTACATCCTTACATTTGTCCTCTATCCATCCCTGCTTAGCCATTTTGCACTTCCTGTCGATTTCATTTTTGAGACGTTTGTATTCCTTTTTGCCTGCTTCACTTACTGTATTTTCATATTTTCTCCTTTCATCAGTTAGGTTCAATATCTCTCCTGTTACCCAAGGATTTCTACTAGCCCTCGTCTTTTTACCTACTTGATCCTCTGCTGCCTTCACTATTTCATCTCTGAAAGCTACCCATTCTTCTTCTACTGTATTTCTTTCCCCCATTACTGTCAATTGTTCCTTTATGCTCTCACTGAAACTCTGTACAACCTCTTGTTCTTTCTCTTTATCCAGGTCCCATCTCCTTAAATTCCCACCTGTTTGCAGTTTTAATCTACAGGACATAACCAATAGATTGTGGTCAGAGTCCACATTTGCCCCTGGAAATGTCTTACAATTTAAAACCTGGTTCCTTAATCTCTGCCTTACCATTATATAATCTATCTGATACCTTTTAGTATCTCCAGGGTTCTTCCATGTATACAACCTCCTTTGATGATTCTGAAACCAAGTGTTAGCTACGATTAAGTTGTGCTGTGTGCAAAATTCTACCAGGCAGCTTCCTCTTTCATTTCTTAACCCCAATCCATATTCACCTACTACGTTTCCTTCTCTTCCTTTTCCCACTATCGTGTTCCAGTCACGGCGTAGCGTGCCATCATCATCAGATTACTCCTGTTGACTGACGTCCAATGCCAGCGGGCGGTGTGGTATATATACCTGTCGCCTCTCCCCTCCACTGACTCCGCGTATGGACCGAGGGATGTGCAGGCCGCGGTGGTCTTTCAAATTTCAACGCTTTTTTCATCAAAAGTGCAACAATGCTATTTGCTATTAAAGGTTTGAAAGCTACTGGAGTATGGCCCACGGACCAGTCCGTATTCACCGATGCAGATTTCCTCCCGGAAGACAAAACTGACATCGGACTTGAGAGGCCGTCAGATAAAGAGGTTATTGTATCTGGAGCTGAACGATTGGAGTTGCCTTCACCTAGCACACCAGGTAAAAAAGACGACGCCAACAGGTTGGGTGATCAAGCTGGCAGGTTTCAGCGAATTGTAACTATGAACTGCCGCCCAAGAATGACGAAGTTATTGAGGCTAATTGTTCTAGTCCTGCAACTGCTAGATCGTACATTTATGGGTGCACTTAAGACTCACTACAGCGAGAATATTTGGCAGTGGATGCTCCATGAAAGCAAACTTGTTGGATCCTATGATATAGTGTGTTTCTTTGGCAAGGGAAGGAAATACAGTAGAAGGATGAAGTAGTGAAGGCAGCAGAGGATCAAATAGGTAAAAAGACGAGGGCTATTAGAAATCCTTGGATAACAGAAGAGATATTGAATTTAATTGATGAAAGGAGAAAATATAAAAATGCAATAAATGAAGCAGCCAACAAGGTACACAGACGTCTCAAAAATGAGATCGACAGGAAGCGCAAAATGGCTAAGCAGACACGGATGGCTAGAGGACAAATGTAAGGATGTAGAAGCTTATCTCACTAGGGGGTCTTTGGCAAAGTTCTTTTCCTCTCTTTTCTTTAATAATGACTTCTAACTCTTTTTTGTACAGCAAATCAGTTGAAACAATGGTCTTTCCCCTCATCCATTCTCGGGAATACGAACATCAGGGCAACATAAGAACCTCCTGCACTCAGCAAACAGATGACCGTTACTAGAGACCCACACTCAGCAGCAGTCAGAGAACAAATTTGGCGTTTACCTCTGCTTGCAGTATCAGTCTGAACTACACTAAGGCCTGTTTCCTCAACGTTCCATACACGATCTTCTGGATATTTATGTTTCCAGAATTCAGCTTATAGCAAGTCGTAGAATGAGTTAACTCTCTCATGCGAAAAGCGTTTTGCTCGAGCATATGATGTTCCAGTTGGCTTTCTAATCGAAAGCTTATCTTGATGACGTCGAAGAAAATGGCCAAGACAAGCCCTTCCATTCACAACTCCAAGTTGGTAGGCCATTTTCTAACATCCATACTAGTAAAAGCATAGAATTTGGCCTCCATATAGTGTATGTAAACCACTAGTTCTCTTTCTAGGGCAGCTGGTTTTCTTCCAAACTTTTTAGTTTCAACATCTGTCAGGTATTAGCCTCATACACATACTGGCACAGAGTTGTTTTTGGGACAGCGCAATGTTTGCTTTTTTAACTCCCATGAGTTTTACTACAACAGCAGACACTGCCTCTCGCATTTTGTTTTTATCCCACACCTGCCTTTTACGGGTTCATTTAGGTGCCAGATTAGTCCTAGGCATCTGAAAACAGAAATAAAAACATTTTACGGTCTGCTGATAATATGGACCCTGGGGTCCACATTACAGTCACATACACCTTGTAAACTAGTGTAGACAGCTTAAAAATGCAATAATACCATACTTTTAATCTATTTGAAACTGTTGCCAATACTTAGTAGGTTGCATCTAAGTATTAACCAATAATGGTATGTTAACACCACTAGAGTTCAGCTAAATATTATTAAGATATTAAGGGGGGGGGGGGGGGGGGTGCATATTACCACCACTTACTCTACATGGTAATGCAAAGCAGGTGAAACATTTGGATAAAGGTGTACTTGCATTCACGTTGCTTGTAACAGCAAATCTGTTTGACAGGCTCATTGTCATTGTGAAAGCAAAACTAACAAGTAAAATGAAAACATCCACCATAAGCACGAATCCAGTATTTTGATGAATAAGGACTCAACTAGAAAGGTAGGCTGAGGTTGGAAAGTACCAGCCACAAAATCACTTGAAGTTTACCTTGTGGAAGAAAATATTATCCACTGTAACTCCAAATTAGTGTGCACTGAGTGTAAAGTAAGAATTAATAGATATTACTATGCATGTATTGGTTATAGCATTAAGTTAAATACGTGCAAGCATATACATAATGTTTATGAAGTAGAGAGTATAGAAGAAAAACCGTTTGAAATTTCTGAATTACCAGATGTACTACTTATGAATGTTGGAGAGGAAAATTCTGAAGCCAGTTTGTTCCTGTGACACAGAGGTACTGGCAGAAATTGTTTCTGGTATTTCAGTTACTGAAGTTTAGCTGGCCAACAAAATGGTAACTTCACTGAAGGCTAGTGGAGGTGCTGTTCATGCCAGTAGTGGCGTCTCTTTCAATAGCCCACAAGAGAAAACTTGCAGTACAGAGGAGACTGTTTTGAGCAAAGAAAACAAATTCCTCAAGCTGCATACTCATGGCAGTTCCTGATACAGAAGAAACTGTGAACACTTCTGGATGAAGGTTTACACCACATTAGCTAGTGTGTTGATCTCACATTCAGGAACATGATGGCTTTATTCCGTGTCCTGCCATCCAGTTTTAGGTTTTCCATTATTTCCCTAGATCAATCAAGGCAAATTCTGGGATGGTTCCTTTGAAAGGCCAAGGCCAATTTTCTCCCCCATCCTTGAAACAGTCAGAGCTTATGCTCTGTCTCTGACGGCCTCACTGTTGACAGAATGTCAGATGTCGATATTCCTTCCTTCTTCACTGGCCTCTGGTGCGGCAGTTCTGCTGACACGTGGGACCACCAGAAACTGCTGCGGCTTGTGCCAGCAGCCTAGAATGCTGGCATCACTGGGTCAGCCCCCTCCCAAGCCGTGCTGGGCAGTGATGACTGTGACTGAGGCTCAGCGCACTGCTGGTGATGGCCACACATTTGACAACTGTCCCAACGTGACAACAGAGTGAGTTGCAATCGTCAACTTGTAATATATATTTATTTTTGATCTAGCTAGATGGTTAACACTAGTGCAACTGTTAAACAGATTAAATATTTTCATATTCTAGCAAAGAATACACTAACATCTGATTGTTCACAATCAATTTTCCTGATAATGTAAATCATTTACCAAAAAAAAAATTTGGTGAATAAATAATAATTTCAGTATCAGTACAAACACATGCAGTTGGAATTAGGAATGAGTAATTATGAATTAGCAATATAACCCAACTGAAAGCCTTTCAGGTTCCAATTTGCAGTATAATTTTACTTTTTTTAAAAAAATCCCCTTTTTGAAAAGTTATCTGTAACCAAATAACTCATATTCCAGAATTTTCTGTTTTTAGCGGGCCATTATTTCCTAAATTTAAGCATATAATTTTGTAGTTCTGATTTACCAGGGCACAAAAGTGGCTGTTTTTATTTGGAAACAAGTAATAATTTCAAACTTGTCATTAATGCTAGTAACACCCTGACACAGATGCTAAGAGAGCAGATACCAAGTCTCACTGCTTGCCTGCTGGCTGCAGATGTTGATTGATTGTCTGAATGAGGAGAGGAACGAAACAGTGACATCATTTGTCCCAAGATCCAAAGTGGCAGAGACTGTGGGAGCAGCAAACCAACAGCACAATCTATTTGATGGCGAAGCAAAACAGGCAAATGAAGATGGAACACTGGGGTGGCAGGAAGATTAAAGAACTGGAGGGAGGAAGGGGGAGATCATAAGACACCCCAATGGTGCTATGTGTGACATGGTGCTGGAATCACTGCTAACCCACCCCAGTTCCCACTTCATACCATGATTGCGACACAAGAAGAGGGGGTGGTGATGAAACAGCACAAAATGGAGAGGAAAACCTGACCAGCATGAAAGCAATGATGAAAGCCTTCAATTGTGGAAGAGAATTCAGGTACTTAAATCTAGGGAACAAACCACTTTTATGATGAAAACCAAAGACAGATGTAACTATGTAAGGTTGTATGCTACCATCTGTGATAATGGAGAATGGAAGAGTGTGTTTAGTGCAAAAGGCCAAATGGTAGGGGAGTCTCATAAAATGTGGGGGTTACAGATCATTATGGAGTAAGAGGCTTAGATTCAACCTTGTATGACCAATACGAAGTTTGCAGAGGATGGTAGATCCCCAGTGGGCCATGTGGCAAGAGTCCCCTTATCGCAATAAGTTTATTAGGCAGGGGGTTGGCCTCCAAGAGTCAGCTCAAGGCTGAGCAAAAAGGAATTGGACATGAGGCTGCAAACCCAGCACCAGAGAGGTCACACCCTCCAGCCACAGGATCAGCAGTTCATTACCTGGGATACCCACATGAGTGGGAACCCAAAGAAAGTCAACTGAACAACCAGCATGGTCAAGATTGGTAAGGTGGTCTTAGATGTCATAGACCAAGAACAGGGAGGGAAAACCACTGCCTGATAGCCTCAAGGGCAGTTATCGACTCTGCACATAACGTGGGTGGGAGAGGACTGTTAAACATACTAAATAACCTGGTAAATGGCCATTAGCTATGCAGTACACATGCTACATGGGGCAGGTAAGAGATGGTGTTACTTGCCAGCAGAAGGCACATTCCTTCTAATTAGCAGATTTAGAGCCTAGAGCCATTCCATTAAAACACAACAGCAGCCTGAAACTCCCATAAAAGCTGGCAGAACAAACAATGAAACACAGACCCCTCTGAATCTGGGATCAAGGAACTAACCAAGGGGGAGGAGGTTTTTGGAGAGAACGGGGAACAGGACAAAGAGGGAAGATAAAAATCATGGCAAAGGAGTGCAAGCTGGAGCCCAACTGTTAAACTCACCTGAAGAGCGAGCAATTTCCTGCTGCTAAAGTATAAAATATAAGGGATGTGTGGGGAAAGAGAAGATGGTGATGGCATAGGAAACAGGAAGCTTAGACTGTTGTACCAAAAGGGCAGTGAGTGGGGGACAACCCCAGCTTCAACCAGGAAACAATACGGCTAGTGCAAAAGGTACTGATGATCAGATAGATACCACAATGGTGGACCTGCTCCAAGAGGATCAGTATGGAAGGAGCAACTGAGCCCTAAATTTGGCTACCATGCCCCCCTCCCCCTCCACACACACACACACACACACACACACACACAAGTAAATGTCATAAGACGACCCAAGAAATGGAAGTGGTGGACCACAATCAGAAATTGGGTCTCGAGATAGAGCTCCAGTTGGTATCGTACACAATATGGTGACAGAAATGCACCACCCACAATTTAAGAGGAGAAAACTGAAAACTGTGTGAGAAGGTCCATGCAGAAGCATACCACATGGCACCCTGGAACTGTCACTTCACAAAAGCCACCAAGTGTTTGAGTTATTTAACACAGAAGTCATCCACATGCAGAGCAGGGGTGACCAACAGTTTGACGGAGGTCACAAGTCCTTTAATAGTGATGAGGAAAAGGATACTTAACACTGAACCCTATGGAATGCCATCCTCCTCAGCAATGGAGTGTCCTCATCCCAGGACTTATGTCCCTTCTTCTCTTTCATAAGTAGAGGAGGACACACGCTAGATGCCAGAGAGGTAAGGGGGGAGAGAGGCTTCTGCTAGTTCTATAAAGAGAGACCAGGCAACCTTGGGGATGCTAGAGCTGACGGTTCCATGGCCAATGTGTACCAGCAGACTCTTGGACTGAGAGGAGGCCCTAATGGCAGCAGACACCAGAGAAGAGGCACTTCTCTGGTGGATGAAAGGAGCAACAGTTGGAGGGGAGGAAGATGTAAGTTCAGGGGAGAGGGAGAGAAGAGTGAGGCATCACTGGGATAAGGTGGGGGAAAGGATGTAACAGAGTCAATAGTAGATTTTTGTAGACACAAGGCAAAGCTGATCGTATACCCCAATATATTCTTTCCTTCTTACAAACCAGCGACAGTTGTGACAATGAATACATGTGGTCAGTAGAACAAAGGCACACCTGGGCATCCTCATTCATTGCATACAGGATTAATACATGTGTACAAATCATAAACACCAAAAACATTTTAGCAGTGGCAAGACATACATCACAGTGCACAGTGATAAGCCATAACCTTGACCTTGTCTTGGGGGTATCCCCTTCAAAGACCAGAATAAAGTGGTCATTATCAGTGTGGTTTTCCTTAGTGCCTTTCTGAATATGATGAACAAAATGAATGCCTTGCCACTCCAGACTGGCCCACGCTTCACCAGTTTGGAAGATGAGGTCTCTATGAAAAAGACACCCTGAAGCATATTCAAAGGCTAGTGAGGAGTAATGGTTTGCCAAACTTGTCTTTGATAGTTTCTACCAAAATAATGGGTTCATGGTGGGAAGGTGTCCTTGTCAGTCTTGATGCAGACCAGGTAATGGGGAAAAGATTTGACCCCAAGCAAGCGAGTCTGACCCTCCTCCCATGAGGGGATAGTTGTAAGTTGAAAAGGGGTACCATGAAAAGTCGTTCCTGACTAAAGGTCAGCCAAAGACGGCCGGTTTTTTAAGTCTGATACAAAGTGTAGACCCTAATAGCACCAAAACCAATCAGGGGCTCTCCCCTTGTGCACTACTCAGCCACACCAAGGGCCAATGCCATAGGGGCTGTTGCTGGGAGTTCCAATGCTTCAGAATGACAAGCCACTACTCCTAGGCATACACAGGGAGGTAGCAGCTCATGTATCAGAACTGTCATCCCTGTTTTCAGAGGACTCCATCAAAAGAGTACATAACACCCCAAGCACACGAAATGACTACTGTGCTAGCTGTACAGCACAAAAAGGGCAATGGCTTCCGGTAAAAAATGGAAGAGGTGGTAAGCCCACATGCCAAAGACTTCATGTATGGTGTTATTCCACAGCTGGCTCACACCATGGAGACAAAATTTAGAGTAGTTCAATCCCCAAAGAGGGACCAAAATTTCCAAAAAGGGAATTGTAAAGCAAGAGGAATAATACTGTAAGGGATATCAACAAAAAAAGATAGCCAGGCCAATGTAAGCAAGGGAAAGGATTGAGGACAGGGATGGATGAGCACGGGAAAGTTAATGCAATTTTGAAAAGTAGAAAGGATCCAATTGCTAGCAGCCTCATGTGCACAAAATAATTGTGACCCCCTTCCACTGGGGAATGGGGATGGAGCAGATATAGAAACATGATTCTGTGATGTTAAAGATAAACGAATCTTCATATGTGAGTATTACTGGATTTGCTCCAAGTATCCACTGGCCAACATGCAAACATGTAGTACTGAGGTCAGACTGGCCATCGTGACAGCTCTATTTCTCATGCAGTGAAGTAGACAACACTACCCAGTGCTGTTGGCACTGTTGCAGTCACATGTTGTATTGCCATGCTATGTGACACGACAACTCATCATAGTGCACACAACTACACACTGCTTACTCTAGAGCCCTGGAAATTAATATTAAACCGACTGAGCATATACAAATTAAGAGATGACTCACAATTCAATAATGTGCATATCAGAGAATCAGTTTCATACGTAGCGTGAAATGAAATGACAGTATGGCATTTCTGGCCGGGAGATCGTATGCAGGAGAAATCGGCTGCCTACTGCAAGTCTACATCAGTTGATACTGCTTATTTTTGCATCTAAAGAAATGGTAAAATGGTGATAAGCACAACACAACACCCAACCTCTGAGAGGATAAATTCTCAAATTGGCCAGGAATTGCACCTGGAGCCCCTGCACAGCTGTTGGTCTCTCTATCCGACAGCCACAGTGATGGACAGAGCTGGCGTCCAACACACTCATTTACTGACAGTCCTGTAAGGCATTGTGTATCGGAAGAGGAAAGCAACATTGGGCATATGAATATAGGGATGACTCACAAGGCATTTCAGTATTGTGCTTACACACAATCAGTTGCATATATGGTGTGCTGTTTGGATGCTCTTGCTGCCATGGTATGCCAAAAGCTTATCCCTCACACCCAATGACAGGTCCTGTAAGCAAATAAGTAAACACTAAATCAGAATGCAGGCATTGTGTATTGAAACAGGAAAGTAACATTGAGCATAT
Organism: Schistocerca gregaria; assembly: GCF_023897955.1. Lineage (NCBI taxonomy): Eukaryota > Metazoa > Arthropoda > Insecta > Orthoptera > Acrididae > Schistocerca > Schistocerca gregaria. The sequence continues at coordinate 582,621,325 of NC_064925.1, forward strand.
TTGAATTTATAGACGTCTCACAAGGCATTTCAGTATAGTGCATATTACATAATTAATCTCATACCTGGTGTGCTGTGTGGAATCTCCAGCTACCTTTTTTAAGCCAAAAGCTTACCCTTCATGCCCAGTAAGTAAACAAACAGGAAGACAAGATGTCCAGCGAGTGAGATCACAGGTGTTTTCTTCGTCCACTAAAAGAACTTATTTGAGAGGAAATAGTGTCAAATTTAAATTTCCTTTGTTTTGTATATTTGCTGTAGTGTCCATTCTTGTCACAAAACTGAATATTTGCGTCCCCATAGAGATTATTCTTGAAAAAAAAAATAAAAAAACTTTGTGTAATCTGAAGTCACGATAATTGTGACATAATGCGAAATTTTGCATTCCAAAACACAAAAAATTGCATAAAAATTTTCTTGATAGCGGAAAATTCGTTTAAGAAAGGCAGCTACTAGTTTCATCAGTGCCTATTGTTACAATAAAAGTATAATTAAAAGTTTTTTAAATTGTATTTAACTAACACATTTCATATTGTTCACTAGTTAGAGGCGATCTAGGCATAAATTTAAAACCTGACCAAACACTAAAGTAAATTCTCTAAAAGCAAAGTAATTACTAATTCACTCTCCTGTCATTGTATCTCTAAATCAGTACAAAAACAACAACAATGGCATGTAAGACCTCCATGTCATTTTTGCATACATATAGCCAATCTCGTGTCCTGGACAAATTTAAAACTTAATTATTCTTTTGAAACTGATCATGAGTGGGAAATGTGGAAGCTGTTATAGCATTGTGAGTAGAGGGATTTGTTGCTAACCTTGTAGGAAATATTTTCACTGGGGGAGGGAGAATCTTGGGAGAACAGAAGAAGCTCTCTCCTGGAACTGCAGAGTATGCAGTAGGAACATTTTGGTTGGGGTACAGGAAAGGAAAATCTGTGCCCTTGGGGCACAGTTGAAGGAAGCAAGGAAGGAACTGATAAGGATCAAGAGAGATAGGGAGGTTGTGAACTGGCAGCTTGTAGGAGGGTAGGAAGAAAGAGAACATGATCTGATGTTTTTGGGGTTGATGATAAAACTGTGTGTCTACCACTGCCAGAGCCTCCGGTAGAACACGGAGCAAGAAATGTGCAGCACACTTCAACTGAGGCCAAGAAGCTTAGAAATATACAAAATGTTAGGAAGAAGAAAGTGCTGCTGCTAGGTATTAGGCATGGGTGAGTTGTAGGCCCCGAGTTACAGGAATGTTTAGGGGCAACATACCAGGCCACCAGTATGTTCCAGCCAAATGCAGGGCAAAGTCATGTGATAGAGGACTTAAGGTCTTTACAAAAGAAGACCATGTAGTGATAGTGGGTGGGGCAGGAAACAGTTTGCACAGGGATAGGGCACATGACATAGGTGGTGACCTGGGCAAGATAGCTTCCCTGACTTGTGGCAGTACACTTTGTTGAGCTGTTCCGGTGTCACGATTGGCCACACCTTGATGGAAATGTCAGGCGAATCAATTTGGGGTTAGGGAAGCCAACTTTGCTCACATGCCCGTCGGGACTATCGACAGATGGGGTTTCACTGGGTGTGGCCTATACCTAAACAGGACTGGCAAAGGAAGATTGGTACAGCTGATTCGTGAAAGTATAGGGGGTGGATCTCGGGCCACACATGGTCAAATACCTGTTGTCATCAGTATGAGAAGTAGGTCTTTTTTAGGATAAATCCAGACAACAGGTTCCCCTGCCTAAAGAGTGTCTCCAGCAGTTTGAATTAACAGGGCTTGATATCACCAAGATATTAATAATTTTGTGTTTGTATGGATCTCCCAGAGATAGTGTGGACACTGTTTTTCAATAAATTAACAGAATTTCTATATAAAGTCTCAAGTACAAAGCTCAGCACAATTCTGTGTGGGGACATGAATATCATAAATGAATCCAGCAGCACCTTCATAAATATACTTCAAAGTTTTGGCCTCTCCCTATTGGTCAATAGTGCAACAAGGGTTGCTACAATGACTTCATCAGTAATTGACCATGTTGCCACAAATATGGGCAGGGAAAAATGTGATGTAGCTGTAAAAGATCTCGGATTATCAGACCATCTCTGTCAAACAACAACAGTAATATGAGACATGAAATCATCCCATAAACTACAAGCCTACAAATGACATCCATTGGAAATGAAAATAAAAGATTTTTCAAAGGAACTAGCAAAAAACAAAAACAAAAAAAACGCTGGTATGAAGTGTATAGGGAAACCAATGTGAATAAGAATCCACATTATTTAAATTGAACTTTGAAAAGGCATTTCCAAAAGTATGCATGTCTGTATCAACGTCACACAAAAGTAGATGGATAACAGCAGGTACTAAGAAGTCCTCCCAAACAATTAAATACCTCACTTCCATGGAAAACAGTCACAATGATCCATAGGAAGGTGCTGATAGCTGCAACAAAATCATTTAATGACACAGTAATATATAATGCAGGGAATAAAAGCAAAGCAGTCTGGGATGTTATAAAAACGGGAACGGGAACAGGGAGAGGCAAAGAAAGACAGACAGAATAACATATTCCTAAGGGAGGAGGATAAGGTAATAAATAAGCCACAACACTTATCAAAGTATGTAAATGAGCATTTTTCAAGTATTTTAGGGAAGTTACGGCAAGAATTCCCCAAAACAAATATAACCCCTGTAAAAAATGTTGCACTAAATACAATGATGTTACTTCAAATCACAGATAATGAAGCCAGTAAAACTTTAGTTTTCGAACAAAGTCAGTAGGCTTAAATGAAGTATCAATGTGTGTACTAAAACAATGCATAGAGGTTGTACAAGGTCCCTTAACACACATAATAAATGAATCCTGTACACCAGGGACATTTCTACAGCAGTTAAAACAGGCAAGAGTTGTGCCTTTGTTTGAGAAAGGTAATGCAGAAAATTACAAGCTGTCACCATTCTCAAAAATAATCGAAGCAATTATGAAAAACAGATTAATGAATTACCTGAATAAATACAATCTTTTAAGTGAATCACAGTTTTGTTTGTGATGTGGCAAAAATACGGAGTCAGCTGTCGTAGAATGCACAAAAGTTGTACTCGATGCTCTTGATAAAGAAGAGTCTGTCAGAGGGTTCCTTTATGATCTTTCTAAGCCCTTTGATGCAGTCGACCACAAGATTCAATTAAATCAATTAGAAGCATTAGGAGAAAGAGTGGTAGCTAAGGACTGGTTTTGATCATACCTAGCAGATAGGGTACAAAGAATAGTGATAACACATACTTCAAATAGAGCTTAACATTTAGTAAAACACTTACCCGAACAAATGTAAGCACATTACACACATCCATGCCCGAGGCAGGATTTCAACCTGCGACCGTAGCAGTCGTGCGGTTCTGGACTGAACTGCTCGGCCACCACGGCCGGCGAAAAATACATTAATATGGGGTTTCCGCAAGGTATCAAATGAGGACCAATAGTATTCCTGATGTACATCAATGACTTTCCCAGTAGTGTTACTCATGGTGAAAAAATTCTTTTCACTGATGACAGCAATATTATAGTCAGTGAGAAAACAAGAGAACTCCTCTAAGAGAAAGCAAATGAAACTCTCAAGGAAGTCTACAATTGATTGATTTTTATTGTTGTAGAGACCTCAGAGGCATTACAAAACAGAGGAACTTCTGGTACAAATTGATATTGCATAGTAAATTTAGCCAATTACAGACGTACTCATATATAGAAGCATGTAAAAACTGATCACAAAGTGTGGTCATACCATATTCTTTGCCTCCCTTCAAAATTCATCCGTTTCATAAATGTTGAGTTCAAGAAGAAATTCTTTTACTTTTTTTTTTTATTGGAAGATCTGTGATATGTTGGGGTATGGCATTAAAAAATTTTATGGGCTTGTATAAAGAGCACTTTTGTGTTTTTTTATAGTTACATCAGAAAGAAACTAGGTCTTGCTTGTTTCTTGTGTTATAATTATGCCGCATGTCATACTGTTGATACTTCGGATAGATTTCCTTGGTATGCATTACACACAATGGTATAAATATTGACAGCAGGGTCATAATCTGTAATTTTTTAAAGCTTGGTCTACAGTGAGCTCTGGGTGCCAAGCTACATATCAGTCTTATTGCCTTATTTTGTAGTTTGAAGACATTAGCTGCCTTGCTTTGATGTACCCACAGTAAATGTGACTGTGGTTTCTTTTGCTTTAAGTACTGGCACATTTAGACCAAGACACAGCTTCCTTGGAGAAAATATTCCTTTGCTAATGCTGCTTCCCACCTTTTTGAATCAATTGAGATTCCTAGGAAATCAACAGCATTTGAGCTCTGCTCAAGTTCAGTGTTATTATTCCACGATACATACAGGTCTTGATTTTTTTTTTTTTTTTTTTTGACACAAAGGGAATTAGCTTTACACCAGTTTTCAACTTTGACAGTGCACTGGTCTGCTTAATATTTGACCTTCTGTGCTGTTTCTGCAGTTATACAGACTGCAAGATCATCTGCAAATAAGTAACTCCTAGCTGATGGCCCAACTATGTTACATGATAAGTCATATATATAAATAATAAATAGAATTGGGCCAAGTACAGAACATGCCCACAAGTAAGTAATCTGATTCTGTACCATTAAAAACCACCTTCTGCACTCTATTACTTAGATAGGATTTTATCAATTCCCGAGCACTTCGTGTAAAGCCATAGAATTGCACTTTGTTCAATAAGATTTCATGAGACACAGTGTCAAAAGCTTTTCATAAATCACAGAGTTTATTGTGAACCATGAGCTTGCTTTCTAGTTGCTTCACACACTGTGTTAAAAGTGATAAGGCAGATTTAACAGTTCCTAACCCTGATCTGAAGCCAAATTGTCTATCACTGAAGATATAGTTTCCTTCAAAGTATTTTACTATTTAATATAGCTTCTATCACTTTAGACAAGACTGGCACAATTGAAACAGGCCTAAAATTATCACAACTTTGGAGGCTGCCTTTTTTGTGTTTTCGAGTGACTTTACTGCCCTGGGGAACTGAGCCTCCAAAATACATGTATTTACTACATGTGTTATCAATTCTGGCAGCTGAACTGAATCACATTTAACATGGCTGAACTTAAACCATAAACGTCATCAGTAAAACTGTTCTTCATTTTCCTCAGTATATAGGTAACATCCTGTACCTTGACAAATTTAAAGCTAAATGTACTTCCAGGTTTTGTGGTGTTTCTCAGGCAGTATTTATGGTCAGTGACTATATTGTAAGTGCCAATCACCTTCTCAGTGAAGGATGTATTTAACTGTGCAGCATTCAGATTGCTGCCTTCAGCCTGTGAAGTCATTTTCCTGTTGCATTGACTGTTAATGATATTATTTTCTGATGTTAGTATTATATCTTCATTTTTTCATACACCTAGCTTCCTTTAAGGCCTGTCTTAATCTTTCCTTTTTCACTGTGAGCATGCCTTTAAATACTTGAGAACCTGTACTTTTGTACAGGCATAATATTGATCACACTCCCTCTTGATCTCCAACACCTTTTCACCCTTGACCTTATTTACTCTTAGTGCCTTTTTATTATTTGGTACGTTAATGGGAAACGACATCTTAGCATATACAGAAAGAGTAGATATGAGTTCTTCCACCTTTCTACCTATTGCATGTTCTCGATAAACTTGCAACCAATAACTTTTATCACCATTAGACTTAAACATATTTAGATTATCATAATTGACCACACATACACTCTTTCCTGCCATGTGCACTGAGTCAGTGGCCAGATACCCAGGTCTTAATTACGTCTGACTTCAGATGCACTAACTCATTTGATACAAATATATTGTCAATACATGTACCAGTACCTTTATAATGAAGCCTTGTTATTTCAGTGGTTGTAATATAAAGACCAAATGAATTTAATAAATTATTTGCATATGAGTTACAGATAGTGGACAACTGAAAATTCAAATTGAAATCTCCACAGACTGTCAGTATTGCCTCACGTGTTCCAATATTTCTACGGAATCCAAACTGACCTTCCCCAAGGTTGGCTTCAACTAGTTTTTCCATTTGTCTGTAAAGAATTCACATTAGTATTTTGCAGCAGTGACTTATTAAACTGATAGTTTGGTAATTTTCTCATCTGTCAACGCTTGCTCTCTTTGGGATTGGAATTATTATACTCTTCTTGAGGTCTGAGGGTATTTCGCCTGTCTCATACACCTTGCTCACCAGATGGTAGAGTTCTGTCAGGACTGGCTCTGCCAAGGCCGTCAGTAGTTCTAATGTAATGTTGTCTACTCCTGGGGCTTTGGTTCGACTCAGGTCTTTCAGTGCTCTGTCAAACAGTATCATATCTCCCACTTCATTTTCATCTACGTTCTCTTCCATTTCCATAATATTGGCCTTGTATAGACCCTCTATATACTCCTTCCACCTTTCTGCTTTCCCTTCTTTGCTTAGAACTGGGTTTCCATCTGAGCTCTTGATGTTCATACAAGTGGTTCTCTTTTCTTCAAAGGTCTCTCAAATTTTCCTGTAGGCAGTATCTATCTTACCCCTAGTGAGATCAGCCCCTACAGCCTTACATTTGTCCTCTAGCCATCTTGCACTTCCTGACAATCACATTTTTGAGACGTTTGTATTCCTTTTTGCCTGCATTTTTATGTTTTTTCCTTTCATCAATTAAATTCAATATTTCTTCTGTTACCCAACGGTTTCTACTAGACCTCTTCTTTTTACATATTTGATCTTCTGCTGCCTTTACTGTTTCATCCCACAATGCTACCCATTCTTCTTCTACTGTATTTCCTTCCCCCATTGGTTCCCTTATGCTCTCCCTGAAACTCTGTACCACCTCTGGTTCTTTCACTTTATCCAGGTCCCATCTCCTTAAATTCCCACCTTTTTGCAGTTTCTTCAGTTTTAATCTACAGGTCCTAACCAATAGATTGTGGTCAGAGTCCACATCTGCCCCTGGAAATGTCTTACAATGTTTCCTTTCCTCCCTACCGAATTCCATTCACCCATGACTATTAAATTTTCGTCTCCCTTCACTACCTGAATAATTTCTTTTACCTCATCATACATTTTATCAATTTCTTCATCATGTGCAGAGCTAGTTGGCATATAAACTTGTACTACTGTAGTAGCGTTCACTATGCTGTTTGTAGTAGCTTACCCGCATTCCTATTTTCCTATTCATTATTAAACCTACTCCTGCATTACCCCTATTTGATTTTGTGTTTATAACCCTGTATTCAACTCACCAAAGTCTTGTTCCTCTTGCCACCGAACTTTACTAATTCTCACTATATCTAACTTTAACCTATCCATTTCTCTTTTTAAATTTTCTTACATACCTGCCCGATTAAGGGATCTGACATTACACGCTGCGATCCGTAGAATGCCAGTTTTCTTTCTCCTGATAACGACATCCTCAAGTAGGCCCCTCCTGGAGATTATAATGGGGTACTATTTTACCCAAGAAGACACCATCATTTAACCATACAGTAAAGCTGCATGCCCTCAGGAAAAATTATGGCTGTAGTTTCCCCTTGCTTTCAACTGTTTGCAGTACCAGCACAGCAGGGCCATTTTGATTAGTGTTTCAAGACCAGATCATTCAATCATCCAGACTGTTGCTCCTGCAACTACTGAAAAGGCTGCTGCCCCTCTTCAGGAACCACACGTTTGTCGGGCCTCTCAACAGATACCCCTCCGTTGTGGTTGCTCCTACAGTACGGCTATCTGTATTGCTGAGGCACGCAAGCCTCCACACCAATGGCAAGGTCCATGTTTCTTGGGGTGGGGGGGGGGGTGTACTTTTCATTAATAATCCAAATTATTAGCATTGAGATTGTTGTGTCTTAACGTATTATTATAATACATTATTAATGCTAGTGTTATTATTATTTTGTTTTCTGTGTAATATTGTTCCTGGTCATGTGTAATTTAGCGCCTGAAGCATCTAATCTAGTCAGGGTAAATAAGCCATAAATAAATAAGTTTGGGAATTTTGTTGCAAAAACTACAACAGTTAACTGATAAAATTTGTCAAAGTTTCTTCACTCTGAATGCTGTCTGATTTTGTTATCTGTATGTCAACTGCTTTGTGTTCATCAGAGTATCTCAGACTACCATGTAGGCTAAAAACCACCATGTGCACCCCGCAAGTACTTACCTAACTGAGTAGCTGCTTCCTTTGTGTAGTGTACCCTGACCTGTCTAGGAGAGTCCTACAATTATCCACCCAATAATGGAGGTCCAGCCAAGACTGTCAGACTCAACAAAGCCTCTGGCCGAGATTGTCCACTCGGCTCCAGACCTGGGGACCCCAGTCAACTCTGGAAACTGTGCTGCAAATCGTGAGCTGTTCTTGCACTCGATATGAGAGGCCAGCAGCCTCCACCAGTCATCTGAATGAACTGAGGATGACCTCGGAACCCTCGCAAAAGGCACTGTCAGAACTGATGCCCCTCCTCGGAGATGACTGCACCCTGCAAGCTCGATAGCCACAGGCAAAGGTGCCCCATCTCGGATGAGGCTCCCTGACAGACCTACTGAGTGCATATTGGCTATCTTTCTGGCTCTGAACAATATTTCCCTAATGTGTCCAACACTTGTGAACCCCTCCTCCAGTGAGCTCGCTCAGATGCCGTCGGAGGAGTGACTCACAGACGAGTGGGCGTGGCCGGACAGCCAGCCTCCACATGCCTAACCTAGTAGTGTAGTTAGTCGTTCAAGAGAAATGACGACTGTGCTACACACTACTTGAATTTCCACTTTAAAGTTACAAAAATGTGAGACTACACCTCTTAAATACAAGAAAACTCATGGAATTTAAGAATTAATCTATGAAGAAAACAGAAAAATCTAAAGACATAACTAGCTGTTGTCCACATCTGGAACCAGTGTGTAACTCAGCTTTACTTGTTTCTTGTCAAGACAAGATTTAAAAAAGATTTTCTCTGGGTTGATCTATATTTATTTTTGTCGTTATGAAATTTTGAACTTTATTTATAAGCCAGTCAGTGCCCCATTGTGAATTTACGGAAAAGCTGAATAATGCAGAAATACTGAGCATTAGCTGAAGTTTAGATATATTAGGAACCTGTGCATACTGTCAGTCTTTTAGCCTCCTTCTTTTATAGAGTCTTTGTACATATGATGGACTACAAGCACACTTTTATAACAACAGCTTAATAATCATATATTTTACTCTTCCATAAAAAAAAAAATTAAATAACAATCAGTACTTTTCAGCCATGACTAGAACCCCCCCAAAAAAAGATATATGCGAAGAGGCATCGGACGTCTCAACAGTGATGACTGACAACTGTGTCATCCTCAGCTAACCAAATTAATTGGAGGGGCACGTGGTCAGCACACCTCTGTCCCGGACCTTGCCAGTTTTTGGCAACGGCGATGCTACTTCTCAGTCGAGTAGCTCCTCAGTTGGCCTTACAAGGGCTGCGTGCACCCTTATTGAACCTTGCCCACACAGCACAGTACAGAGAGCTTCACTCACAATGTTTCATCGAGATGTGCGTCGGTTAAAATCACACGTGGTTTCTTACAGGGCTCAGAATTTTGCTGCCAAGCTGGATGACAGACATGTCTAATCCCACAACCATAGTTTTTTATTACAGTCCCAATGTATTTGACTAAATTGCTCGCTAACAAATGAATACTTCACTTACAGGCTTTGTGAAAATTGGCTACATCTTTCAACAGAACTTTGCCCACTTCATCATAGCTTGATGTGAGGAGTAAGAATATTGTGGTCAAAATTTTGTGTTTGCTTCCAATAACAGTATGCTATTAATCACTTAACTTAAACCATATGCTAGTACATTTGTATGTCATCCTGATACCAAGTTCCCACCATATATTTCATTCCCTTGAGAATCAGCTAGCAAATCTCCTTACACTCTATTCGTGCATGGTACGACGTATGACCAGCTGTCTGCTATCCTGAATGGACTCTTCCAAACTGTGACCAACAACCACCTAAACTGACTCGTGTGATGGAATGGGGCATTTACACAACATTTTAAAATATTTCACATTCCAAGCTAAAATTTCAATTGAAACAGGAACTTTCTTTCTGTGGCCATAAAATGATGTAGACTTAACTATGAAGCTATTATATTCGTTACAGGACAACTTTTCAACACTGTCATACAACATACACAAGTTCTTGTGAGTTCATAGTAGAGGTCCACCTTGAGCCGTGCAATTAATTACGAATGAAGCACGGTATTGATATTAAATGTCTAAGTGATAGTCAGTTTAGAGAGTAATTTAAAACAGATTTGTACATTAGCTGGGAATAAGGGGATCTGGCTGAGCTCGTCTGGAAAGCGGCGGTGAGGGGAAACTTTCACTGTGGCAGCCTGGCCCAGTAAGTGTCTTTGTGATCTCTAATGGCACCACCGTGCAGATGGACAAGAGTCAAGACATTCTGCATTGTTCACTCACACAAATATTTTACGTGTTGGAGTGAGAAGTAATGTTTGTGAAAGATGCAATTGACTGCCAAATGCAGAAAATCTGGCTTTGGGATGTGTGCCAGAGATTGCTGTCTTACAGGTGAACTCCCAGCTAGGCCTTTTAAATGCCACCAAACACATAACTCTTACAAAAATTTTGTTTAGGGATTTAAGACCTTTGAAAAACATCAAGATGAACCACTGTCCAGAGTGACAGAGAGCTAAAAGGAAGCTGCCTCACTGACACGGGAGAGAGATACGAATAGTGAGGCATGACTTTTTCCAAGGGGTATAGCAGAAATGGAAGCAATGGTTGCCCGAGTAAAACATAGCCCAGGGAAGGGGAGTTGTGCTCTCTGAGTAGCATTTTTCCCAGTCAGAGCTTGGAAGATCCAGAGCACAGCCAGTAAAATTAAGCACATATTGAAAAATTTGGCAATTTGAGGTTTCTCTCCTCACAGTTGCTACACTGATGTGTAAGGAGACTTGTCAAATATTTGGCCAGCCAGAGAAGTGGTCTGCTGCTACTGAATGGTATCAAGGGAACTTCAAGTCATCTTGTAAATACAATCTCAGAGATTCATTCGGAATATTTGTATTGCAAAGTCGTTAACACTCTGCTTCTAAAATCCACAAAAAGTGTGACAAATTACCTCCAATAACTTATTAGTTTCAGTAGTTCTATTCTGTGCTCATAAACCAACTAATCACAATACATGTTCCACAGTCGTAAAACACTCCTTCCCACCCAAACACACAACCTCTCAAAGCTTCCAGAATGAAATTTTCTCTCTGCAGTAAAGTGTACACAGATTTAAAACTATGTGCTGTACTGAGACTCTATCTCAGTACCTTTGCCTTCTGTGGGAAAGTGCTCTACCAACTGAGCCACCTAAGCATGACTCATGACCCATCCTCACAGCTTTACTTCCTCCAGTACCTCATCTCCTACCATCCAAACTTCAGAGAAGCTGTCCTGCAATGCTGGAAGAAAGGATATAGCAAAGACATGGCTTGTCACAGCGTAGGGGATGTTTACAGAATGAAATTTTCACTCTGCAGTGGAATGTGTGCTGATGTGAAACTTCCTGGCAGATTAAAACTGAGACTCAAACTCAGATCCTTTGCCTTTAGCAGGCAAGTGCTCTCAAAGCTTGTCACAGTTTGGAGCTACCATGTACACAAAGCCATTGCTGCTAATTTTGGCTAACAATAAAAGACAAGCTGCTCCATTACACTCAGTCCAATACATTATTGATAGAGTAGTTTGTATTAGGAAACCTGCAATAAAGTTCTATGCATGCACACGGATTAGCATTTTACTTAAGTGTCAGTGTACACCATTTTCCCAAAACTGCGAAAAAGAGAATAATGTATCATGTAATAAAATGTACTGTAGCCTGTTTGATGCATCAGCCCATTTGTCACAAGCAACTGGAGTTGAGTAAAATAGTGTTAAAAGCAGAATAAGTGCTAAGTGTGAAACGGTATATTGAAACTTACTTAACATACTTGGAGACAGAGTGTCAGGGACACAGATTATTAATAACAACTTTTTCATTTATGGTCTTGTGCTGGTATGAACTACCAATTTTCTTTTGGTTCCAGCTGTATGGAATTGAATTCTCACAAGCTTTTTGTTGAGTACTCGTAAACCGATGTCAGATGGTAGCTGACTCTCATACCAAACACGACCTCATCCACAGCCATGTTGCCAGCACTATCATGAAGATGGCTGCAGTATAATTGGATAAATAAGATGATCTACTCACCACACTGGTGGCAGCAGAAACTATATGCAAAGGATATAGAAATGTGGAAGCTTTCAGAGCCAATGGCTCTTCCTTCTAGCAGAAGATTTGAAGGGAAAGAAAGAAGACTGGCAAGACTTAAGAAAGGGAGAGAGTTATGGAAAAGTTGCCCAAAACCATAGGTCAGAGGAGACTTACCAGACAGGATGAGAAGGAAAGACTGATCCTTGGTGCCTGCGCTGGATGAGATTTGAAAACCTGAGAGCTTAACGATGGAAGATGTGGTAATCAGCAAGACACAATTTACTGGAAAAAAAAGGTCATTTGGAGTCAATATGAGCTGAAAGCTAACTGCATTGTACATCATAGGCATATATGGGGAGGGGGAAGATGGTGGAGATGTGTGTGTGTGTGTGGGGGGGATAGACGGACTGCAAAATGAAAGGGGAGCAAAGAAAAGGAATAGTTACTGAGAATAAATTCTGACAACACTATGATGCAATTTTACTTTTTTAAGCTGATGTTTCTCATTGATTGTGTAAACAAAACAAATGGATCACATACTTTTGGACATATAAATACAGACTGATTATTGGCTCCAGTGTCCAAGGTTGTTGAATAAGTCAGTTTGCAGTCTGCTTGTTTCTATTAAATCATTGTCCACCCACGTTAGCTGAGTGGTGAGTGTGACATACTGTCGATCTTAAGGGCCTGCATTTGATCCCCAGCTGGATAAGAGATTTTCTCCACTCAGGGACTGGGTGTTGTGTTGTCCAGATAATCACCTATTCATCCCCATCCAAGCACAATTCGCCAAAGTGGTGTGAAATTAATTAGTTTGTTTATTTTCATTCATTTTAGAAAAACATCTGTCTGTCTCTGATTTGATTGTCTTGGCCATGGTTTCTAAATCTGCCTCTACTTGTGTGACACGCCTCGTGATGTCATCATGAGGGGTAACGCACTTTCCTACTTTTGTCATTATGTGCTACTTAAAGGTTTGACATTGATTTCATTATGTTTTGCTAAAACTGTTAGTTTTGAAAACTAGGTGGCCATTTGAGTGATCCTTTTGTTCAAGTCAGTACCAATTTTGGTTAATTTAGCGTCATTACTGTCAAGTTTTTTCTTTATTTCCTGAAATTTTTCCGTAAACAGTTTCTCATTGTTCTGTAAACTTGTATTCATCTGCTGAAATTGTTGCATGACTGCACTGATAAATTGTGAGAAATTTACTGTTTGAACATTATCTGCTCCCGGTAAATCGTGAGAATTTACTGCTTGTGATCCACTTTCCATATCTTGCAACTCTATGTTGCTGTCCGTTCCTACGGCTAGATTATTTAGTTTCTGTATTTCATTTACTGTTTCACTTGTTTGAGCAAGTGTAATTTAATTCTATGCTGCTTCATTGGATATGGAACTTGCAGTAGGCAAACTGTTTATGTTATCCATTCTGTGAGTCATGACCGTATCAATAGTAATAAGATTTTTTTTTTAAACTCGTCTCTACAATGTTTAGCTTGTATGTAATGTTATTCAAACAATGCATAGAGTTGATCTATTATTGACAATGTCTCTACACGCCATGTTGTCTCCACTGAGCTGTGTATCGGCCATTTTGCAGTAATTGTTGTCGTACTTTGAAAAAAACAATAAATATACACTCAGCAGTAAAAATCACTTTTTAACTTTAGCAAAACTTCGCTATATATCGTGAGTTAATGAAAGATTGTGCCAACAAACAGCCCAAGATGCTATGGGGCAATGTATCACAGGATGGCATTTGGCACCTTTATGTGTCAGAATATACACCTGCATTGCCATCAGAGAGTGGTATGCATTGTAGTGATGTGACAGGACACCCTTCACTGTGACACATGTTCCATTTGACCTGAATTACAGCGACGTCACATCGTATGACAAAAATGACCATTTCCTTGAGGGTGTTGCAGTTTCTTCTTTCAGCAGAGTAAATGGTATGCATTTCATTGTAACCTTTCTAGTTTAGTAAATAAATCACCTTCCTTGACAAGGATCTCAATATCTGTTTATTGTTGTTACTAAGTATATACTACAGGTCAAAATTATTCGATCACCTATGAAAAAAGCTGTGCACTTTATTTTAATAGACAACTACACTCTTCAAACTAAATAGGCTAACAATACAAATATTTTCTCTCTCTCTGTCATTAAGTACCCTTCGTGCTAAGAACAGCTGCGCAGACTGTTGGCATTATGGAGATAATATTTTTGCAGAGATTACAGTCCCATGCATCTGTAATCCATAGATTTTCAACATTAGATGATGCCAGTTCTCTGATCTCTCTGCCATGTTCATCCCAGTGGGTGAGGTGGAGCAGTGGTTAGCACACTGGACTTGCATTCGGGAGGACAACGGTTCAAACCCATGTCCAGCCATCTTGATTTAGGTTTTCTGTGATATCCCTAAATCACTTCAGGCCAATGCCGTGATGGTTCTTGTGAAAGGGCAGAGTAGACTTCCCTCCCCATCCTTCCCTAATCCAAGCTTGTGCTCCGTCTCTAATAACCTTGTTTTCAATGGGACATTAGTGTTTAATCTCCCTTCCTCAAGTTCATCCCGTAAGTATTCGATGGGATTTAAGTGAGGCGGCTGACTTCACCAGACCATATTCTTCAGTTTCCCAAATTTCTTTCCTCTGTTGACTTACTATTGGCACAATTTAGAAGTCTGTCTGAGATCATTGTCTTGCTGCAGATCAACCCACAACTAATATGCCTCTTGGCAGATTGAACTGAATTGTTGATCAGTACTGACTTCATACGTTCTCCACGATGTCAATGAGTAAACATTCAGTGGAGGCTTACAAATTTAAAACTCGAATTGATTGCAATGGTCCAAGGATTAATCAACTTCTCTCTATCCATCCATGTAAGTCATGGTCACACAAATGGCATTGCTCTGCTGAGACAAAGGTTGGAGCTTCTCACATATTGTTTACTTTATTATTAATTATAGGTGCAGGAGGATTCTTCACATTTACTCTGTACACATAGGAACTAATCTTTGCTTTACCGTGTTACTCAGGGTCTTCCAGATTGTCAAACACTTGAGCTGGCACCAGAGCAATGTATACACTACTGTAGGCTTGGTTAGGCCAAAATTTGTTACTATTGCCTTGCTGGAATAGCCTTTGTGAAGCAGAGCTACAATTACAGCACTTTTTTCAATTCCGACCTCCTCCTTCCATCTTATTAGGATGCAATACAGCATGAACTTGAACAAGTATAGAAACTCACTTCTAGGTACACACAGTGTACAAAGGCAGCAAAAGAAATGAGACCTATTTAAATGGAACCCTCTTAGGTAAAGTCCACCAGTGTTGTGGAGACTCACCAGCACCTCTCTGGGTGAAGAATGAGCTTAGTTTTTGCATGTTTTACTATCAAAACAGGTTTATGGTGCAATACTCAAAGTTAAATCCCTGTGTTAACGCAAATCAATAGCTGTGACTGAAAACTTTTCTTCACTTTAGCATCTAAAATTCGCAGACAATGTGTGTGATCATCTGGACCACAGCCCTTGGACACCCAAAAAGATCAAAATGCATCTGACAGCAAGCCATCCGAGTCATTGGCACATCTCAAGGGCCCAAGTAGCATGTACGTGGTTTTATAGTGATCCCAACATAAACTGCTTCCAAACCTCAGAAATGGAATTCTGTGATTGAAATTCAACCTTTGTAAGAGATTAGAATGTATGCCACTTACTACTAGCACAGACATACTGCTATTTTAAGTGTTCTCTCTGTCAAGGTAACTGTAACTGAATTGGCAGAGAAGTGACTAAACACAGGAATGATATTGAGTTGCTACAACAAAATCAGGGATCTTCTCTTTATAACAGTATCTAATTTTGTAATATGTTTCTGCTGTTGAATTGTGTTCCATCTGTGTATGACAGTGCCTATGTAGCACCAAAATGTTCCATCTTCAAAATTTGAATTCAGAATATTTTCATGTGCTTTTGGAAGGTGTGAAATGTCACAACTCGTATCCCTAGAAGTGTTGGTATTATAATTGCCAGCTCAGAGACATGGTTATTCATTACAAATGATGGGGGAAAAAGCCTCCAATTGAATACAAAGCTGATATATAAATGAGTGAGTGAACGTACAATTGCTCATTGGATTACACTGTGTCTGTTATTGTTATATTTCCAATTCTTAATTTTCTGCATTCAGTTACAGTTATCATTGTACAGCTTGCTACATTGAAGCATGGAAATCACCCCAAGACAGTGAAGATCACATGGAACATGGAATGAGTGTCTGAACTGAAATGATTCCAAGCAAGCTACCCTGGGAATTGATTAATACTAAAAGTGTGTACTGCTTGGAGTATCTGACAAATTGTGCAGGGTCAGAAACACATACATTTTACAGAAAAAGTACAAGATGTGGTGAACATTCTGTCTGCAGTCTGGTATAGTGAACTGCTATGGGTGAAACAGAGTACAGTACTGCTCAAAGTAGAGGTGCTAGTTCTTGGAGTGCATTTACAGTAACCAGGATGAAATGTTTGTGGCTTTGCTTGCCTGTGTGAGAAGGACTGTTGCTAAAGAAAAAATCCATTTTATTTTGCCAAATGTGTTTAAAAGTAAAAAATAATACATATATTGACTGAATTATAAAGGTAACTAATGATAATGGTGTTTCAGACATTCCAGACTACATCTTGGGTACAGTTACAAGAATTATCAGGTGCTGTGAAAAATGGTATTGGCTGCTAAACATTTAAATGTAATGCTGTGGTAATTTAGGATCAAGAAAGTGCCTTGAAAAAAATGTTTATGTCTCCTTTTTCGTATATTTTTTAAGTTGAAGTGACTGTACATCATGTGGCAATAGCTGAAACAAATTGGCAACAAATTTAAATGAAATGTATACAATTTTTACGGTTCATATAGAAGATAACATGTTTAATAAACAATGCTGTTTTTAACAATAGTATAATGAATACTATGCCTTATCTTACGATAACATTAGAATAATATTTAAATACCTAAATTTGGGAGTTGTTATAGCCAGTAGTGTCTGCAACACATCAAACAGAGCTTTTCGTTAGCTACCATTGTATGTTTCAGCACCATGTTAACAAGCCTGCCACTCCTATCATACTTTATATAGGGTGTACATAAAGTCCAGGAACACTTTCAAGTAATTACTGCACAAGAACTAAACATTGTACACATATCATACATATTGCAATTTGAAGCGAAACTGTAAAAAAACTTCCAAACAAACGGGGCACTGCTTCATCATGTGGTAGAGGCAGTACATACACCAGATCTTTAATGCGTCCCCACAGAAAAAAGTCACATGGAGTGAGATGTGGTGATTGGGGAACCATTTAGTGAAACACCTGTCCTCTTCTGTAGCAAGGCCGATCCATCGATGCAGCAGCTCTGTGTTCAGACACCCACAAACTTCACGATGAAAATGGGTTGGAGCTCCATCCTGCTGAAAAATGAATGAAGGGTCCAGTTGCATTTGAGGTATCAGCCATTGCTGCAACACATCCAAGTAGGAATATCCAGTAACAGTGCTCTCAGTGAAGAAGAATTGCCTGTACTGTTTTTGGTACGACAAGGCACAAAAAACATTTACTTTTGGGGACTCATGCTCAAATTCAATGCATTCGTGTGGATGCTTTGTACCCCCAGATATGACAATTATGCCTGTTTACTTTCCCATTAGTGTGAAAAGTGGCTTCCCTGCTAAATATTATGTAATCAAAGCCATTACCATCCCCATTCAGTTTTTGCAACTCTGAATGCTTCTCTTTGTCATCATCATTGAGTTCCTGCACTAGCTCCAGTTTGAATGATTTCATTGACACCTTCTGTAGCAGGACTTTTCACTATGTCATTGGAGCTATTTTGAGATCATGGGATGCACGACGCACAGATTTTCTCGGACTCCTTATAGATGACTCTCGTATGCACTCCTCATTCACTTCACTCACACTGGGACGTCTGCTTCTCTTTCCCGGGCACAAGCAACCCATCATAACAAATTTGTTGTGCCAGTGGTAAATGGCCTTCCTTGTTGGTGGCTCCTTACCACACTAGTTTTTGTTGGACGCCAACACACCACGTTTGTGACTATCCTCAAGTTACGAAACTACACTGTGGTGGTATACATTAAAAAAAAACTTTCAGTGTCTCTTTGAAATGACACATGTATGATAGGTGCACACTGTTTGGTTCTTGTGCAATAAATAATTGAAAGTGTTTGTGGTCTTTATGTACGCCTCATATTTTTTTATACATGGCAAAATCATGATATTCTCAACATTAGAAATGTTCATAATGTAACCATATGCATAAATTAATTTGCAAATGAATGTAAAATGACTCATTCCTCATCATTATGATCCATAGAACATGTATCCTACTAACTAAATTGGATTAGATGATGATGCATCACTATTAAATCATTTGCCTGTATTCTCTCTGTCGCCAAAAAGTGTATTATTAAGGGAGATAAGACTATTAGTTTGTTCTTTCAGTTGTCACTTGAAACTGAAAATAACATTGATATGAATGATCATCAAAAAGAAAAGAAACTTTATGGTTCCATGGACCTTTACAAGTCTCAACCAACTATGCAGTATACATGTAGACTGAAGAGATGAATGAAAATTTGAACCCAGATCCTCTGCTCACTGGGCAGATGCACGAACCACTACACCACCCTGGCACAGTGGCTCTGCACTGTTTGCCCCAGCATGCCTCCCTCCTCAGTCCAAAATCCTGTTCACAACTCAGTCCACTTATTTCCCCAAAACACAAAGAGCACCACAGAGGATGTCAAACTGTCATGGAATAGCACCTCAGTTTTGAATGAAATGGGGATTCCTCTCTGGAACCATATAGTTTCATTTAATGAAAGCAGCTATACCTGGGTCTCAGGCAGGACCTCCTGTTTCGTTTGATTCTGAGGTACTATTCCAATACTGTTGGACATGTTCCACACCCAGGAGGATACCCTCTTTTGTGGGTCTGTGGAATAAATAATTAATGTAATCTAGTCTGAGATCCCCTCCTCTTGTGGCAGTTAATTGTATATCACTGGAGCAACAAGGCATTGTGACTGAAAAGGACACACCATTCCCATTTTCTGGAATGGTTGCAAGGCAAATGCACTTACTTGCAGGCCTTTATTATGGATAACAATCTGTTGAAGCATTAAAGAACACAGTTAACATTTCTGAATTGTGACACACTTTATAGACCAGAATTGTCTTCTCTAGGTCTAAACATGAATTTGATGAAGGGTAATTGCCTGAAACTTTACTGATAAAGGCAAAATAGTTCTCTTAATTCACCTCAAAAGCACGATAACCGACCTCGATATCAGATGGAGCAATAAATGAAATATTCGAAAGTGTCATTCATTGGTTCTCAATAAATGGTCTAGCACATCATTTACAAAGAAAAGGCATCTTATTCAGTTTTGTACAAGGAAAGACAAATCATCACTAATAATGAAGCATTACGGAAAAGAAATATGTGAAGACTGATTGTTAAAAATACTTGGGGGTACATAGTGATGAGAACAAGAATTATAAAACTGAGTGCAGCAACATTTGCTCTAAATTTGATTGCCATAAGTGGCAATGACATCACTAGAAAATTTAACTTCCTTCTTTCATTGATGTCATATTTAGAATGGGGGCCTCTGACCCCTCCCCATCCCCCTACACACACGCACAGTGCCTATCCTCAAACTTCACATAGATAAAGAAATTAGGTAGCCTCACAACACATACACTCTTACAAAGTTTGTTTTGAAGGATCAGCACAATTTGAAAATAATACTAGCATTCATAAATACAATACTAGGAGGAAAACAGTGGGACTTAATCTTGTTGTAGCACAGAAAGAAGCATATCATGCAGCCATAAAAATATTTGACAACCTCCCTTTAATTAACAAGGTGCTGGCTGATAATGAAAGTTGACAAGTGCTATTCCATAGATGAATTTCTGAGAAGGAAACAACAGGTTACCCACGAACACTGATGTGCTGCTTCCTGGACTTGGGTAGGCGCGCCGGCCCCGGACTGAATCAGCCCAGCAGGTTAACAACGAGGGACGGCATGCCTGAATGTGGTTTTTAGGCAGTTTTCCACATCCCACATGGTAAATACTGGGCTGGTCCCCATGTACCACCTCAGTTACACAACTTACAGACATCTGAAAAACATTCGCACTATTTCATGGCTTACACTAGACGCAGACAGCTAGGGTACATTACTTCTGTCCTGGGGGGTACATAATGGTGACAAGAAGGGCATCTGGCAACAACACTCTGTGACTCTAACATTGCCAACTCTATAGTACCAGGGTCAACCCCGTGTTGAAGCGGGGCAAAGGCCCAAGCAAATTATGAGAAGGTGACATCCAAAAATGAACATATCTACTAAATGCAATTTATCACAGTCAACATGAAACTTATTTTGGGCATACATAAGAATGAAAATAGCATACTGCAGTGTGAATGCCTTTTACTTTTAGGCCAAAAGGCAGTTCATATCTGTAAATCAAATCTACAATGAAAATATTCCTTTAAAAAGCACATTTAAATATGGACATGTTCTCATTACATGAACCATGAGCGATTTTCAAAACTAAAAATCTTCTTCTTTCTTTCAAAATAACTTACCTCTTATTGTATAATGCTTGTTATACCATATCATTTCACACATTTTTATAGTGTAGTATGTGATAGCATAGAAAAAACTGTAAAGTGGCCACTATAGTACTAATATTCGTTTTCAATATTTTATTCAAATTTCAGGTTTATTATTACTTCACAATTATTTAAAATGTTTCAGATCACCATGCCAGAATAAAATGACGTAACTGTGGCATTAACTATCTTTAGAAGTATTCTTTGACGTAAGTGTTACATGCAAAAAAGAATAATTTTCTTAACAGTCACAAGCAACATGGAAATATCATCGGTGATGGTTGTGTTCCAACTTAAGTACTAGTGATTTTGGCAGGCTTCTTAAAAAATAGTTTACTGTAAACGATCAACATCTTTTTTCCTATTATCTTAGACTGGATGGCTGAAAAGTACTTGGGCTTTTGTCCAAGGAAAGGGTTTTGTAGTGGTTCATCTGCTCTTTTACATCTAGTTGGGATTTCTAGAATGCATTTGTCTCAACATCAGTATGAGTGTTTCCCATAGCTTTGTACTTGTGTATGGAAATGCATTTTATTTCACATATTTAATGTGAAATCCCTATCTAAGGACCTACAAGATGTACATCGGCGAGCAAGGTTTCTTAGCTGAGTCACTGATTGTAGATCTCATTGTATTCCTCTTTTGTTACAATTGTTGGCCTTTTTCTTAGAAGTTTTCCTATTCTATCAAAAGTGGAGTCAGTGCATAAGTAACTGTGTCCTTTTAATAATAATAAAAAGTAGTGCTATGCAACATATTATGAGGGAGCATGGAAGCACAAACAGTTGCTCTGCATTAGAGAAACAGTGTGACTGGAATGGAAATCACTCGACTGGATGTAATGGATTAGTTATCCTTCAGACAAAATGTGTATGTGGACACAGATGTATTTTCGTAGGCTTGTATCTTGGCAAATGTTTGATTTCACTTAAATTGTATGATTATCTAGGTTCTGCTTATCCTGTTTTTGTTCCATTCTGTGTCTCATTTATTTTAAATTCCTGACATGTTTGCTTTTGTGTGTAAGCTCCTCATATAAAATTTTGTTGAGGATTAAGGCAGCAACAAAGTTCAGTAAATAGTCAGCATGAACTAATTCTGTGCAATGGGAACCCCAGAAAAGCAGATGATAAAAGCTCTCAGGTTACAATTGCCTTCCTCATCTTCCAGAAAACACGCTACTTTTGATTTTTGGGTCATGACAAATGTTGACCATCTTGATGAGATCAGTCTCATTGACTGGGTGCACATTTGTCAAACATGGATTTCATGAGCTGGGGACTTGTTAACACGAACAGTCGATTGCTACTCTAAGCTCTGGACATACTTTTGCCTACCATCCAATGACACAGTAATGGAACATTGTACGTCATAGTGCATGGGATTTTGATCTTATTGGCTGCACTGTGAACATTGTAGGAGAAAAATAATTTTGAAAATGCACCATTTGTCAATAAGGGTTGAGGGGAGTGAAACAATCATTACTGAGTAACTGCTATGGAATATGCTGTACTGGGGCAAGCAGGGTTCTGTTTGGGTGGGCCCCAAATAGGCTTGTGATTATCTCACTGTATAAATTTCCAGAGGGTTATTGGTTGACCCTACCACCCCATCAGCAAACAAACATTTAACAGTAAAAATGTGATAGTAACACAGTATCAGGAGAATTATTAAATAATGTTGCACTAGTTACAGAACACAGATTTGAACCGTTGCCTCATGACTCACACACATGAATGTATCTTCTTCTGCTTCTACACAATGAGCACTGATCCAAAGGAATTGCTGAAGAAATGGTCTTGGATGGTTATTGATTCATTCAAGAGACATACTTGAGGTATAGGGACTTCTGAAATTAAGTTACGCAACAGGCACGGCACCCTTTCAGAAGAGTGGGCATGTTACCAATTTCCTGAGAGACAATTCTGCTGCAGTACGGACAACAGGTTCATCACATTGTGGGAGTGAAATGGCTCTCCAAAGTTGAGGTACAAGGAACAGTAAGTATCTTGTTAGCCAAACATACAAATTGCACACTCATTCGCCATGGAATTCTTGCAGTGTATGGTGCAATGCAATGTAGCATCCAGTCGTAGTGAAACAGTGCCAACAATTTGATGAAGACCATTCAGTCTTTCCAGCAAGCTCAGTGGATATTTGACAGGAAAGATATTTTCCATCAAAGAGGAAATTCACACAGCAATCCTCAAATTGTTCCATGACTGAGGCACACGTTTATATTTTCAAGAAACTGAACAGTTTGTGGGATGTTACAATTGTTGTTTACAGGTTTTAGTGACTGTAGTGAAAAGTAGTATCTGCATCACTTTGAATTGTATTGCAGCATACAGTAAAAGTTACTCAGTCTGCCATAGTAACAGGTAACTTTCTTTCTGAAGTCTCATAGTTTCCTGCAGCTTTCACACCTTTCTTTGACAATCATCAGATGTCAGGTTACTCCTGGATGCATCAGTGAATGGAATCCTACTCTGCTGACTGAGTACCCATTCTGTGTTTTCGCATACCCAACTCCACAGACCAATGCTTTGGGGGAGGGATGCTAGTGCTATCTGAGGCCACATTGATAATGTGGAGACTTGGATTCTGTCTTGACCATAGATTAGATTAGATTAGATTAATACTTGTTCCATAGATCATGAATACGACACTTCGTAATGATGTGGAACGTGTCAGGTTAATAAAAGATGTCTGTACAAGAAATTACATTACACAAAATATTGCATGACACTAATGATTAAGTTTTTTTTTTTTTTTTTTTTTTTTTTTTTTTTTTTTTTTTTTTTTTTTTTTTACTTACTTTATATCTAAAAATTCAGCCAATGAGTAGAAGGAGTTGTCATCTAGAAATTCTTTTAATTTATTTTTAAATGTTAGTTGGCTATCTGTCAGGCTTTTGATGCTGTTTGGTAGGTGCCCAAAGACTTTTGTGGCAGCATAATTTACCCCTTTCTGTGCCAAAGTCAGATTTAACCCTGCATAGTGAAGATCATCCTTTCTCCTGGTGCTATAGGTATGCACACTGCTATTACTTTTGAATTGGGTTGGATTATTATCAACAAATTTCATAAGGGAATATATATACTGTGAGGTTACTGTGAGGATCCCTAGATCCTTAAATAGATGTCTGCAGGATGACCGTGGGTGGGCTCCAGCAATTATTCTGATTACACGTTTTTGTGCAATGAATACTTTTCTACTCAACGATGAATTACCCCAGAATATGATGCCATACGAAAGCAGTGAATGAAAGTAGGCATAGTAAGCTAATTTACTGAGATTCTTATCACCAAAATTTGCAATAACCCTAATAGCATACGTAGCTGAACTCAGACGTTTCAGCAGACCATCAATGTGTTGCTTCCAGTTTAACCTCTCATCAATGGACACACCTAAAAATTTTGAAAATTCTACCTTAGCTACAGACTTCTGTTCAAATTCTATATTTATTACTGGAGTTTTGCCATTTACTGTACGGAACTGTATATACTGTGTTTTATCAAAATTTAAAGAGAGTCCGTTTGCTGAGAACCACTTAATAATTTTGTGAAAAACATCATTTACAATTACATCACTTAGTTCTTGGTTTTTGGATGTTATTACTATACTTGTATCATCAGCAAAAAGAACTAACTTTGCATCTTCATCAATGTGGAATGGTAAGTCATTAATGTATATCAAGAACAGTAAAGGACCTAAGACCGAACCCTGTGGGACCCCGTGCTTGATAGCACCCCAGTTTGAGGAATCAGCTGTTTTAACATTACACGAACCACTTATTTCAACTTTCTGCATTCTTCCAGTTAAGTATGAATTAAACCATTTGTGCACTGCCCCACTCAAACCATAATGATTTAGCTTATCTAAAAGAATTCCATGATTTACACAATCAAAGGCCTTTGAGAGATCACAAAAAATACCAATGGGTGATGTCCGGTTATTCAGAGCATTTAATATTTGATCAGTGAAAGCATATATAGCATTTTCCGTTGAAAAGCCTTTCTGAAAACCAAACTGACATTTTGTTAGTACTTTATTTTTACAAATATGGGAGGCTACTCTTGAATACATTACTTTCTCAAAAATTTTTGATAGAGCTGTCAGAAGAGAGATTGGGCGGTAGTTGTTGACATCCGACATATCCCCCTTTTTATGCAATGGTTTTACAATGGCATATTTCAGTCTATCAGGGAAAACACCCTGCTCCAAAGAGCTATTACATACGTGGCTGAGAATTCTACTTATCTGTGGGGAACAAGCTTTAAGTACTTTGCTGGAAATGCCATCAATTCCGTAAGAGCTTTTACTTTTCAGTGAGTTTATTATTTTACTGATTTCAGAGGGAGAGGTTGGTGGAATTACAGCTGTTTCAAACTGTGCAGGTATGGCCTCTTCTATTAATAGCCTTGCCTCTTCTAGTGAAGATCTAGATCCTATTTTCTCCACAACATTTAAAAAATGATTATTCAAAATATTTTCAATTTCTGATTGTTTGTTAGTGCACTTGTCATTCAATTTTATTGCACTAAAGTCTTCCTGTGCTCTTGGTTGCCCTGTTTCCCTTTCAATAATATTCCAAATTGCTTTAATTTTATTATCAGAGTTACTGATCTCAGACATGATACACATGCTTCTGGACTTTTTAATAACTTTTCTTAGTACCGCACAATAGTTTTTATAATATTGAACAATTTCGGGGTCAGTACTCCATCTTGCTGTTAGATACAGTTCTCTTTTGCGGTTGCAAGATATTCTTATTCCTTTAGTTAGCCAAGGTTTTTTATATGTTTTCTTGGAATTATGTTTAACTATTTTCTTGGGAAAACAATTTTCAAATACCCTTAAAAATGTATTGTGAAATAAGTTATATTTCAAGTTTGCATCGGGTTCCTTATACACTTCATCCCAGTCTAGCTGCTGTAGGCTTCCCCTAAAGTTTGCAATATTTATATTGTTAATTGAACGCACTGCTTTGAAAGTCTGATTTATTATACTGCATGGAGCTATGTCATGTACTGTAACAAGCTGTGCACTATGATCTGAAAGACCATTCTCAACAGGATAAGCATTTATGTCCTTAAACTTATCTTGGTCTATAAAAAAGTTATCTATCAATGTACTGCTGTTCTTTGTTATCCGAGTAGGAAAATCAATGACGGAGCTCAAATTGAAAGAACTGAGTAATACTAAAAGGTCATTCTTCCTATTACACTCTTTCAGGGAATCAACATTGAAATCCCCACAAATGATAATTTGCTTCCCCCTGTCTGACAGATAGCACAACAAAGCATCCAAGTTTTCCAGAAATAGCTGGAAATTCCCTGAGGGGGACCTATACACTGTTACAATTATGAAAGTGCCATCCTTTAGTTTAAGTTCAGTGGCACATGCTTCCATATGTTGCTCTACACAAAATTTTTTAGTTTCTAAATTTTTTGCACTGTGGAAGCTTTTGACATATATGGCAACTCCTCCTCTCATCATATTATCTCTACTTACATGTGCAGCTAATTTGTACCCATTGATGCTAACCTTTTGCATATCAGTGACAATGTGATGCTCAGACAGGCATAGTACATCTATTACATTCTCAGTTTCTATATCTTCTAAACAAAGCAGAAGCTCATCAATTTTATTGTTCAATCCCCCAATATTTTGATGAAATATACTAACATTTTTCATTTTACTTTTGCAACTATCTTGAACTTTTTTGACATCTTTAGTACTTGCATGGCTGAGTTTCCCACTGGACACTGATCTTACACTAAAAAAGAGTTTCCACCATGAGATGTAGTTCCTCCCCCCTTTAAATTTCCTGCTATCAGCCCAGCCAGTTTACCCTTCCCTTTCCTGTTGAGGTGTAGGCCATGTCTAGTATAGTCCCACCTACAGAGTGAATCAACACGAACCACATCAATGTGTGACCCCGCATCAGATCCAAGTAGCCGTTCCAACTCCAAATTAACTCTCCTGACAGAAGAGGTCAAATGAGGTCGGTCGTGGCGCTCCAGAACCGACACAAACCCAACACTGGTATGATTCGATGCCGATGCAATATTTGCCAGGTCACACTCTATGCTGTACCCCGGATCTCTGTCAATACTGTTGCCCGGCCCACCCACAATAACCACGGTGTCTTCCTTAGTAAAACCTTTACATAGTGAACCTAAATCCTCTGTAACCTGCCCAAGTTCAGCACTAGGTTTGAAAAAACTTGTGACCTGGTAATCCAACCCTAATTCATCCTGCAGAAGTTGGCCCACACCCCTAGCATGCGAACTACCTAGCAACAAGACTTTCTTTCTCTTTGCAGACTTCCCTACATTCTTAATCAATTTGCTGCTGAAAGCTTGTTGAGCCCTGTGTACATCTACTTCTGTGAGAGGCTCATCAGTTTCTGACTGAGGCAACAGGTCAAACCTATTTTGTACATTAATAACAAAGCGGTCAGAAGAATTTCTTGGCCTGTTCCTCATGCCTGTTGCCACTTCCCACCCCTGTTTACCCTTCTCCCCCCTTAACCTGCCCAGTTCTCGCCTAGCCTCATCTAACTCAGCCTGAAGGGCAGCAATTTTCCCCTCCTGTTCCACAATCTTCCTATCTCTACTGCATAGCCTACAGAACCACTGATGAGTCTCGCTCATTTTCCCAATTCCCACGCCACTACAGTCGCCCCAATGAAAAAAGTTACTACATCCATCACACCAGACCCCGGAGCTAACGATCCTACGGCACGTCAGGCACTTTACACTCATGGTACAAATCTATTTTAGTGACAGAAAGACAATTAAGTTACCGGAAAACAATGAAAATACGTGTACGAAAAATTAGGCCTACTCGCGACTATGTAAACAGTGGTTCAGAAGTTTTTTACTGGAAATTACTTAAGAGATGACGATACTCTACAGATATAAATGGGCAGCAAACGTATTTAGCACACTAAACTATCAGTAAATGCACTTAAGATTGCGGTATGAAGTTTAATCTGAAAACTCAAAAGTTCGGCCTGGCCGCGATATGTAAACAAAACATTCGCCATGGAATTCTTGCAGTGTATGGTGCAATGCAATGTAGCATCCAGTCGTAGTGAAACAGTGCCAACAATTTGATGAAGACCATTCAGTCTTTCCAGCAAGCTCAGTGGATATTTGACAGGAAAGATATTTTCCATCAAAGAGGAAATTCACACAGCAATCCTCAAATTGTTCCATGACTGAGGCACACGTTTATATTTTCAAGAAACTGAACAGTTTGTGGGATGTTACAATTGTTGTTTACAGGTTTTAGTGACTGTAGTGAAAAGTAGTATCTGCATCACTTTGAATTGTATTGCAGCATACAGTAAAAGTTACTCAGTCTGCCATAGTAACAGGTAACTTTCTTTCTGAAGTCTCATAGTTTCCTGCAGCTTTCACACCTTTCTTTGACAATCATCAGATGTCAGGTTACTCCTGGATGCATCAGTGAATGGAATCCTACTCTGCTGACTGAGTACCCATTCTGTGTTTTCGCATACCCAACTCCACAGACCAATGCTTTGGGGGAGGGATGCTAGTGCTATCTGAGGCCACATTGATAATGTGGAGACTTGGATTCTGTCTTGACCATAGTTGCCTGATATCCCAGATATCTGGTTGGAAACCCAACTCCCAACTGTACTTTGTTGGGATAGATAAAATTCCTGGTTACATAAAAATGGACAACATTATATAAAATGATGTGGTCTTCACTTCAAATTGCTCATTACCAATTTCTAATGAGGGGCAGTCTTGTATGAGTTACTGACTTAAACTCCTCCTTTTATTAACAGCACTAAGTGGCCATACTTGACTAAATAGCCATTGTTTTCGAGTAGTGCATCAGAGGTCAATCGTGACAGTGCTTTGTAATTCTCTGCTGAAAAAATTGAATAGGGTTGTGCAGTTTCCTTCCCCTGTGGCAGCCTTAGTCGTCATGATGATCTTATCAAAACATTCGAAAGAGAAATTGTGACGAAGGAAGCTGGGATAATTTTTTAATTTTTACTTCCCCCTTGTTTTGCAATATGCCTCCTTCAAATTTGTTTCTTCACTTTCAACTAATTACCATTAACATATGTGAATTGTAATCTGCATTTTCATAAAAGAGAAAGGCAGCCCCCTCGGGTTGAATTTTGTCTGTGTAATTGATTTTCTAATTTATATTGAGTATTCCTAGCTAGTATCTTTTATTATAGGGCAAAATCAGTCATTTTTATGTAACTTTAATTCCGATGTGGACTTATAAACAAATATAAATGGGAAGTTGTGCACTGGCCATACATAACTGTGTATTATTGGGAGGATGTGAAAAGTGAAAGTAGAAGACTGTGAAACGCAAGTGTGCATCTGTCGGCTACATCATTTACAGTAGACAGTACTGCACACCCCTATGTTTTCAGCCAGTATGTAGACACCGAGGACAACAAAGGAACAAAGTAGGCAAACCACAACAAAATGGCAGTTTACTTGCAGCACAGTCTAAACTATGTTGAAAAATGATTTGACTTTGAAGAAAGTGTCTACAGGACTTTCAAACCATTTTCACTGACAGTGAAACAGAGCTCAGTTTCAGAATATCTAGAAGTTATTTCTTGCAGATGGGGATTTGATGTTTGAAGAATGTGTGCAGTTAAAGAACTTTCTCAAGGATGAAGAGAAGAACTTTTCAAGCTGAAATCTGATTAGTGGAAGGAATTTTTTTTCATTGTTATGAAAACTATGACAACTTCTTAAAACTTTTCCGTTTTGTTTCAGATGATGGTGAACACTTGGTGAGCTGAGAGGAAACTTTTCCCAGCAGCAACATTAGAAGCTGAAATAATAATAATAATAATAATGAAGATGGTTTAGTGATTTACATGTCTCCAGTTTTATTGAGGAAGAAGAGAAGATTCTATGAAGGAGATTGAAAAGTGAGCAAAAATCTCAATAAGGTAAAAAAAAAAAAAAACATTGAATTGTAGCCTGTGTGTGTTTAGTCTTGGTTTTTTAAAAAATATCCCGATTTAGTTCAGAAAAAACTTGGTGTCTGGTCTGTACTAATACAGCTGCCTTCTAAATGGGCAGTGCACAGCTCTTTTGCATTTTCTTGTGGGTGCCTATGAGCCACAACTCTTATGCTCTAAACAGGTTGTCGACTCCAGGCTACCACTGGAAGATGGTTTGTCTCACAGTAGTGGTTCTCTGTTTGAATGATGTCACTGTGGTGTATGACAAATTGACAGGCAACTTATCATGCTGCTATACACTCACAATGTAGATAAGCCTGAAATGATCCTTCAGAGCATGTTTACAGACAACACAGTTGAAGATTTTAATGAATCTGTCTCACAGAGACTTCTGTTCAATAGTAGATTATGATAAATATTCTGGCCAACAAAGTATCTGATTCCATTAAATTTTCAGCTATGTTTTTTCAATAATTGCAAATCTGCTGTTCAAAAATGGAAGCCTTTTGGATTGATATTTTGTTTGAAATTTCTTTCTGTTTCTTTGATGTTTGAGATTATAAATTTCATGTGTTTCAAATTATTTGGTTATGAAAATGCCTCATAGCACTTCTGTGTCAAATAGAAACTGTTATAATTTTTCATAACCACTAGAACAGTTCCTGAAGTTAATATTGTAAAAATGTACCTTTGATGCTTTGCACCCGTGAGTTGAGTTGTGCTATCGTTGTTAACTTTCTCAATAGTTTTAGTGAGGTTACTGAATGAGAGTAGTTGTCTTGGACTTGATGTCACATGGAACCAAGTGCAGTTTTATCTGTTGGACTGAGTAATGTGAACTCAGTGTATATCATGAACTGTAATTTGCTTTTATACTTCTGCAACTTTGAAATCAGTGACTCTTTTTTAGCCAGTTGCCAAAGCTTTAGAAATGTGGTTTAGCTGTTGATTACATTTGGAGAATTGGGCTTATCAAAAGCTACAATGTTGTTTCATCAGCAAGTCAAGATATTAACTGAAACTATATGACCTAGAGCCCACATGAATTGTACTTCTAAATATATTTGGATGGTGAGCTGAGCCACAAAATACTTCAAATCATGTCGATGATTGTTGATACTGTTTTCTAGGTTATGCAACAAATGTCATTGGAACTCTATCCTACAGTGTCATATCCCAACATTACACTTCAGACAGTTCTGACAAACAAGTGTTACATCGTTTCAATATTTTCTTGTTGTTTGGAGTGAGTAACGGGACTCTTATAATACACAGGAAGAGAGAAGAAATAAAGCTCTTGATATCAGAGGCAGGAAGGGTCTTGGAAGATAAGTTGAATGGAATGGAAGGGATAAAAATCAGAAATTTTTGACATTCCTACCTGGAATTTCCGTTGGTTGTTTTAAAAATGCTAAAATTCCACCAACCGACATATTGCCCCCTGCCAGTGGTGTGGTGTGATGTGATGCAACATGGAGGGGCAGCTGGTCAGCACACCTCTGTCCTAGGATTTTTTTTACTGTGAAACCACTACTACTCGGTCAAGCAGCTCCTCACAAGACTGACTGCATTTTGTACCAGTCACAGTCCCCCCCCCGAGGAAAAATCGCTGGCAGTTAGTCGAATGGCACAGCTAAGGAGGCAGACAGTGGAATGGGTAGTGTGTTAAAGAGCAGTTCTAAGATGAACATAAGACAAGAATAATGGAATGTAGTCAAGTTGAATCAGGAGATGCGGAATGAATAACGAGGGATGATCAGCGAGTTTGCATTTGAAAGCTGTACGAGGAGGGGTGAAAAAGCTTCTACCCTAACAAATAAAGAGTGAAAGAAATTTCATAATATAAATTTATTTGTATATATAATACCTGTGTACACCAATACACTTGGAGGCATGCTCAGATAACTTCTGCAAACCATTCAAAGAAAAGATCTTTGATTTCAATTGCAACAAAGCATCAGTCACTGCATCATCATCATCCTTTGAGGTATTTTTTTTTCGGTTTGGGACAAGGAAAAAGTCTGACCCAGTCAGATCTGGAGAATATGGCAGGTGACACGTTCCACATCATTACGAAAGAATCGTGTTCATGATCCATGGAACAACTAAAATAACTAACTAGAATTGGAAGTTTTTCATTGTCCATTATACGAGGTTTGTCCGGAAAATACGTATAAAGGTTGAATAATGTCTTTATGTTACAGGTTGCAGTCACCATCAGGTGAGACTACTGCTGTAATCAATCAAATCAATGCTCAGAGTCAGAGCACTCTGCGTGAAGGTGGGAGTGTGCAGCAGCTTGTGTTCTTAAAGACCGTGGATTGACAGAATGATTGCTGACGAGCTGTCAACCCTCAAAACAATTGTTCACAAAAACTTGAAATGAAGAAATTGTACCGAAGCTCTTGACACCAGAACAGAAAGCAAAGAGGGTTGAGTGCTGTAGGGATTGGTTGGAAGCAGAGGAATGAGGTGACTTTCTCAACCGAGTCATCACTGAAGACGTGTCCTGCTATTAGAAATTCGATGTGGAGCTCAAAGCAAGGAATGGAAACTAGCAGGAGAGTCGCGAAAATCAAGGTCCAATGTGATGACAGTGTTGATTCTTGGAGCATTGTTCACAAGGAATTTGTCCCTCCCAGCAAGAGAGTGAACGGAAATTTTTACGTTGAAGTTCTGACACGTCTCGGAGCTCTTGTGGCAAGAGTTTGACCCTTCATCACAAGAATGCGCCCGCACACATGTCGCTCGTTGTGTTTTTGGCCCGAAGCTAAATCACCACTGGATTTAATCCCGTGTGAGTTCTTCATGTTCCCAAAAATGCGTAATGGTGTGGCATTGGGAGATGTGGAAACGACATGGCAACTAAACAACATCACAACTGAAGACTTTCAGCAATGTTATCAACAGTGGAAATGGCGTTGGCAGAAGTGTATCACGTCTCAGGGTGAGCACTTTGAAGGAGACCATATTGTAATACCTGAATAATTGTAAAATAAAGTTATTATGCAACTTTTATATGTATTTTTCGGACAAACCTCGCAGATTAGGAAATGAGACACTGAAGATAATAGAAGTGTTTTGTTATTTGGGTAACAAAATAATTGATTTTGGCTGACACAGAGAGGATATAAAATGCAGGCTTCACTGTATATCTGAGAAAGAGGAATATGTTAGGAGTGGATGTAAATGTTACGGAGTCTTTTCTGGAGGTATCTGCGTGAAGTGTAGCCTTGCTCCGAAACGAGATGTGAACAACAAGCAGTTGAAGCTAGAAAAGGATGGTATCTTTAAAAATGTGTTTCTAGGAAGAAATTTTGATGATTTCGTGGATAAAACATAAGGTAAACTCTGTCCATCGGTACTGGCCGACCACCGTGTCATTGTTTACCAATGACGTCCAGCACACCACTATCCTGCCTGTGTCAGTTTTCTTGTCCTCGAGTTCCTCAGTTGGCATCACAAGGGTGAATGTACACTTTCCCAATCCTCTCACCCAGAAAAATCCCTGGCAGTACAGGGAATCTAAACCTGCGTCCTCGCCATGATAGGCAGCAGCAGTGAACACTAAGTTACAGAGGTAGTCAATAAGTGGATAGATGACTACTACTGGCACTCGACACCCTCTGCACTGCACCTAGAGGTGGCTAATGGAATAATTATGCAGTTGCAAATCAAATTACCAGGGACATAGTATTGAAAGAAATTTTCAGCACAACATGAGTAAAAGAAGGAACTGGTTGATAAGACATACCCTGATGCATCGAGGAATCATCAATTTGGTGTTGGTGGGATTTGAGTGAGAGGAGGAAAAACTGTTGAAGGGGAAATACAGTAAGCAGGTTCAAATAGATGTAGGCTTGCATAGAGAGCTGCATCAAACCAGTCTTTGGACTGAAGACCACAACAACAAAAACAGTTGGCTGTGTGTAGGAATTTTCTGTGGTCAGGAAAGCAATGAGAAATGATTTTCTGATTAAGAAAAGTGCAAACACTATACATTAATGTGGTGTAAAATGTTTCTTGAGCTGTTTATGAAGCCAGAGAAATCTTATATTAGATCTTTTGGCATGATAAACCTGTACACGATGATTAAACTACACCTACCCATGGGTTTTATGCAACTTGCAATGCCTACAAATGTCATGGGCAAGATTTTCATTTCTCTCACCCACTACATGCAAATTACTAGTCCTACTTAAAAAAATGAACAGGATCTTTTTGTGGGAAATTTAATGTAGTCATTTCTTTTTGGGAGGGGAGGGGATACATTTTTACTAGAAGCCATAGTTTTTGAATTATTTAACAAAAAGTACAAGACAGGCATTCAAATGCCTTTTTTCTTGAATGCCACAGAAAGTGTGGTGTCCAACAAAGTACAAAATGTAATGTAGTTAATTTTGATACAAAAAGGTTCTGTTCATTGTTTTTGCAGGACTAACAGTGAGCATGTAGGGAGGAGAGAAGATTAAAATCATGGGTGTGGTTCTTGAAGATGTTGCAGTTTCCATAAAACTTTATGGCAGGGGCAGCTGAATAACCCTGTGTATGATCCACAAGATTCAACAACATGCTGATCAAACCTCATGGTCAAACATGGCTGCTGATAGAAAATAGGTGGTTCATATTGGCTTGAGTATCCCCATTATGTGACTGCTGTAAAGAAGAGGATGTGGGGTGTTCTCCGTCAGCTTTTATACCCACACTGGTATGCCAAAAGGCATTAAAATATACAAGGCATGCCAGAAAAGTAAGTACCATTGTGGGAAAGGACTCATGAAAACATTTCTTCAGACCGTAACAGCCACCACTGTTCAGACATTTGTCATAGCAGTAATCCAACTTTTCTATGCCCTTTTCATAGAAAGATAATACCAGTTAAGACCTCCAATACTGATCACACTTGCTTACATCATCATAGGTGTTCAAGCACCTTCACCCTGACTGATGATGAAGTAAAAGTGGTAGTCCGAAGATGTGAGATCAGCACTGATTGGCAGGTGGTCTCACTGTTCCCAAGTGAATTGTTTAGTAAGGATTTCAGTGCTACCAGCAGAAATGAAGCATCATAATGATTCGATTGAGAGTTTTGCATCTTTTGTTTTGAATAGTGTGATGGAGTTCTCTCGGTGTTTTGCAGTATCATACCGCTTTCATGGTTTCAGCTCTGAGAAGGAACTCAACAAGCAGAATGCCTTGTTGGTCGCAGAATCCATTTCACCTGACTTTTTGCACTTGCAACTTCATTATGATTTCTTTTTTGGGGGTGGTGGAGGATTGTCGGACTGTCAGTTCCTTCACTCCATAGATTGTTGATTTTATTTTGGAGTGTCATGAAGACCCCAAGTTTCATCACCAGTCACGATTCTATTTAAGAACTCATCTTCCTTATCACTGTATTCAGTGCTGAAATGTCAAAACTCTGCCAAGGTACATAATTTTGAAAGCATTTTTCAAACGCAATTCACAAAAATTTAAGCAATTTATGACTGAGTCATGCAAAACAGTTTTTGAAATACATTCTTATTGTGAACCATGTGTTTTCTCACCCATACCATCAGTGACAACAGAAGGCTGTCCAACACATGCTTCGTCATGAGTGTTTCTTCAACTGTCTCATCCACTTTCTCACCGTAAATGTCTACAAGTTGATGAATTTCAGGTGGCTTAATGTTCTGTGTGTTGGAACTAAACATAACAGAGCACACTTCACAGTCACTGGGCTCAGAGGTTGTCCTAAAGATTTTGACTGATCACTAACAAATATAAATACCACAAAATTGAGCTGCAGTGTCAAGACAATGAACCAGAGAAATGTGTGAACCTACAACACAAGTGCTGCAGTGGCAGTAGAATGATTTGGCAATTACTTTCAGGATGCACCTCATACTTAGGACTTCAATGGAAGTGCCTGTCGCCTTTTAATGTAAATTTTTGCTTATGATGGTAACTATGTTTAAGCAGTGTGTGTGTGTGTGTGGCAAGGGGGTAATTAACAGTTGAACTATCTTTGTTTTGTTTATCTCTCTCTAGTCATGACAGGTAATGTGAATCAAGGACAAAGGTACTTTCTGAGTTACCTTAGTCAAGCTCCAACCCTTCTGTCCTGTACAGCTACTTGCTTTTAGACTGAGGTTGTTACTCTCTGGTCAGCAGGTGCTCCTAAAAAAGTTGCATACATTGTGTACAAAAATCTACATTTACAAAGAATTTGTGGGGCCAGACATGTTAGTAATGCTCAAGATATGGTGTGACTATTGGTATAGGGGCAATTCAGATAATATCACCTGTCTACATTATGGCACAACTGGAATATGCTTGCTCAAATAGTGACAATGCATTCAGCTGAACTGGTAACCAGTGCTTCATATACCAACATCGTCTCCCCCTATAAAAAAAGAAATTTAGAGGCAGTCACATAAAAAAAAAAAGCTTCTTTTCCTCTCCTAAACACTCGAAAATTGTGTGTATGTAGTTTGTTTTCATAAACAGGGTGTATTAAAAGAGCTGTCACCATTACCTACACTGCTTGCATGGTGTTAATTTGCACACAGATTTCTGGTTGTTCCACTGGAAAGCTTACCAAGACATTTACAGCATAAAACTGATACCTGCTTGTATTTTAAAAAATGTACACAGCTCAAAGGTAGTGCAACTGCAGCTCTGTAGAATTACCATGCCTTTCATGCAGTACAACATTTTTAACCTCTGGGATTTGCTATGAAGTAATTACTCGATGCCATACGAAAAAACAAAACAGCCTCACTGCTAATATTTCTCACATACGTAATAGGTGATGGGAACAATGAAACCAACAAAATTAAGAAGACCATTAGCATTTTTTTTAAATTCATCTATCTTTTACAGTAAATTTCAACCATAAATGTTTCGTAGGCACATTACAACATTAACAAACACTGCATTATAAATATAATTTGGGACTTCAGTGTGCAACTATATACATGACCATTTTTATTACTTAAGGGTTAATTTTATCAACTTACAGAAACAGTTAGTTTAAGAAACATTTAATCATGCCGATGGTCACCTGTTATCTCACTGCTACATAGTGTTAAACCATAAGCTAGGTGGAAGACTCACTGGACGAAAAATTGTTAGAACTACCTACATACATTGGTAAAAAGCACTTCTGCTGGTCTCAAAATACTTTATTGTGCGCTTCTGTTCCAAATGACAACTTCACAGCTACAGTAATTTCACCAATAAGGTGGGCTACAAATAGGTTGTAATATTCTGACCTGAGTAGCTCTTCAGCAAATAGAGCTACATAATATGTGCTACTGTTTTTACATGACCACTAATGCTAGTCATGTTTACAATAGAAACAATAATTAGGCCCAATACATTTAAAATTGTATGCCTACAGCCAGAATGTACTACTTGTTGGAAATGAAAATTCATCAAAATACTTGTAGTACACACTGAAATACCTTGCATCCATTCTCTCTTGCTGCAATAAAGCTAAATCTCATAGCCAAAGGCAGTTGTACATTGTTGTGGGGAACTAGAATAGCTAGTAAATGTAACTAAATAATATCTGTATTCATTTGAGTTTGTTTCACCAAGATCGAGATTATGTTGTCACTTATGTCCCCTTGTTCTCACATTAACCGATTAGTTTTCAATTTTGGCCAGTTGATACAAGACAGACTTATAACTCCTTCATGTTCATTGTTATTGGCAATAACTTTATTAGCTCTGATGACAATACAAAACTTGATAAACAAGTCAATGCAATCTGTGCCAGCACTTACCTCTTTCAAATTTTGTTTACATTCAGTGCTATTCATTTTGTTCTAAGGCTTGTGTTTAGTATAAATAACCAATGGTGCATCTGTAGGCCATACCAGGTCCAATATTAAAACTGCCTCAATTTGATCCCATAGATTGCCACTTTACTGATGTGGCATTTAATAAATTAAAAAGAGCATCTCTCTTGAAATATTTACAAACTGAATACTGCTGAACAAGACGTACGTACATTTTGACACAGTTATACAATTGAAAACGTTGACAGATGCTCCAAAAATTTCTTTTGCAACCTGAATACTGAAACATGTTCTAGGAACTACTTTAACATTTTAAAATTCTACACTGGAAGACACTCTGTTTCATTTTTATATTACTGCAGAAGGGCAGGAGCAAGATAAGGTACTTTCAGGTTCCAGTACTGACCATGGTCTTACTGTCATCCAGTTAGAAACATTCACACAATGTTAGTCATAGCAGAAGCACTTCCACTACAATGGTTGTGACAAGTATGCTCCTAAACCCTATTATTCTCATTTACTTTTTTGTGGTTTACATTGTTCACTGATAAACAATGGCATCCTAGCAGACACTGTAGAAATAAACTTCTTTGGACCAAATACATGTTAAATGTTTATTAGTATTTCTGTCACAACAATAGAAGGTAAGTAAGGTTGCTCCACACCAAAATTATAAAATTTTTTACTGCCAACACCAGTTGTTCTGCTCCAAAATCAAACTAAATTTTCAGGTCTTCTGTGTGGTCTGCAAGTTCCTTTATGTTGGGAGCATATGTTTTACTTAATAGACAAGTTTTCTAGAACTTGTGATTTAGTAGAAAGCAAAGAAAAAACTAAAAGGCGATGAAATGAGAAATTAGAATGTGTGAGAATCACTCCAATTAGGCCAGTGGCTATATAATCTTGGTGGTGCACGGAACTGGGTTCTCAAGGCTGAGAAGAGACAGAAAAATGAAGTGAGATGTTTATGTTCCTTTGAAAGATCTAGAGACACTAGGAAGGATTATGTATGCCAATCAAGGACTATTTAAGACCATGACAGTTGGTCCTCTTGACTAGGGGTGTGAGAGAACAAACCACCACAGAAGAAAGGGAAAAATATTGTGAACTGCTATGCCAGATAGACAAATGTGTAAATTCATTAACTGAACACATAACAGGTATTGACTAGTAATAAGTTTCGCCAAAGCCAGTTGTCATTGGTTAGGTCAATACATGTCTAAGATGTCATTTTTCATGAGTAACACTGTGTGAACAAAGAACAGCTCTCAAGCATACTAAACATCAATGACCCGCTGCCTACTGGAATAACAAAGTTTCTTTATGGACCACATTTTGATTACTTGGCAGAAGCAATCTCTAGTTTATAGTGGGCTGTAATGATATCAAGCATAATATCTCACATCACCTCATAACTTTGGCATTCTGCTGTTTTTAGGGCAGTGCTTAACAAATCAAAGAAGTTCGCCAAGATATGGCACCGTTTTTTATAATACCTGCCACTCTGCTTGTGTCATGTTAATGGAAACTGACAATCATAGCACCCACAATGGTTCAATTTTCACTTTCACAAAAAGAAAACCAGACTGTCTGTAGGTTTGGTGTTCAGCAGGGGGCAAAACCTTGTTAGTTGTCTCGCTGCGAGACTCAAAAGCATTCTAATGCCCGTGCTTACATCACCAGGTTTTGAGAGAACTGTCAGAAGGCAGCAGTGTTATTCTTGGCAGGTCCTGGCAAAAATTACTATTGGGACAGCAAATGCATTAAATCAATAGAAACTGCTGTCAGGTAGAACCACTGTACTCAATAACAACCAGAATCATTTCTATAAGTATCGCATATGAGTGCAGCTTATGGAAACTATATGGACATGAGTTCAAAATCCCTTTCTTATCTGCAGGAATTTACACTAGATTATCACACAACAGCTGTAGGGACCTAGAATAAGTTTATTCATTGAGAATACAGAAAATTGCGACACTCTCATTTCGTTATTTTCAACAGAACAACCAAAGGAAATGGAAAATCTAGCTGAAGAAATTAATAAATTACACCACAAAATTCAATTCATTTCACTGTAGGAATGAAACATTAACAAAACTTTTTATATAAAATTCTGAAATTTCCAGGAAGCCAACAATTACCAGGGTTACCATCCATATCAATATAAAAATGTGTTCTTCAGAAGAATGTTTAATCACATGCATAATGATCCAATGGATACAAGTGAAATATAAAAAGAAACACAAATTGTAAAATCAGCTGCCTCCAGTTATGAATACATTCCCGCTGTAATACATAAATTAAACCAACCACCCACAAACAGGAAGACCATCTTTGTAATAAGCTGACCTTCCTCAAGGAAGATTTCATGCCAACCTCTTCAAGTTGTATGACATAAAAATAAGCTTCTTCACAAGCAACACAATACTGAAAGCACTAAGCAAGAATATCACAAGTCAGGTACGTCCAAACTTCTGCAATAAACAAACTGGTAGAAGCACAGGGATGCACTCTGTCTTAACATCCAAAACAAATCTGACTTTGCAGAATGAGTTACTGGGCAAGAATTGTGGCAATCAGTGTAGAAAAGAACCAGGCAAGAAATCTGACTTTCTTGAAGGAACTGAAATATCTTTCAACAGAGATACAGCACCAGTCTACTTGCTCAATGACAAATCTTGCCTTCACAACTATGAAGGCTTTATATTTCAAAAATAATTAAATTAAAAAAACCTGCCCCCCTATCTCTCTTTACATCTTACCTACATTAATATCACTATAAATAATCTTGCATGATATATCTAAGCCTTCTACTCTTGTTTTTAAAAGTAAACTTCATCTACATAGCAACAGCTGCAAATATTGGAACTTAACTCTATTTTTGGGCATTCATGTTCAGTTTTGATTAAAGTATTTACCCACACACTTTTATTGTCTCTGAGCAAAGTATGTTATATCTTCATAACACACATCAGTTGTACAGTGCTGGCTAAGTTTAGTAATCAATTATGCCTCATGGGCATGACTATTGTCTGAAGTAGTGATGGAAGGAATTGACACTGTGAATGCTGCACAGAGGGCTATGTGAGTATCTTTTCTGAGCAGCACATTGCAAATCATACCAGATAAGCTCAATTTTCAAATCTGGGGAGTTTAGTGGCCAGTGGAAGTGTTTAAATTTAGAAGAGTGTTCCAGGAACCACTTTGTAGCAATTCTGGACCTGCCAACTGTATCATTGTCCTGCTGGAATTGACCGAGTCCATCAGAATTCCCAATGGACAGGATGCTTATGTATGTGTCACCTTTCAGGGTCATACCTAGCCATATACTCCAACTGCATGCCTCCTACATCATTACAGAGCCTCCACCAGCTACAACTGTCCCCTACTGACATCCAGTGTCCATAGATTCAAGAGGTTGTCTCCATGCCTGTACGCGTCCAACTGCACGACACAGTTTGAAATGAGACTTGTCCGACCAGGCAATGCATTTCCACTCATCAACAGTCAAATATCGGTGTTGATGGACCCAGGTGAGGCATAAAGCTTTGTGTCGTTCAGTCATCAAGGGTACACAAGTGGACCTTCCGCTACAAAAGTTCATATCGGTGATGGTTCACACTCTGACACTTGTCCATGGCCCAGCATTGAAATATGCAGAAGGGTTGCACTTCTGTCACTTTGAATGATTCTCTTCAGTTGTTGGTCCTGTTTTTGCAGGATCTTTCTTCGGCTGCAATGATGTTGGAGATCTTATGTTTTACTAGATTCCGGATATTCACTGAATGCTCATGAAAATAACCACTTCATTCTTACGTTGGAGATGCTTTGTCCCATTGCTCATATGCCAACTATAACACCACATTCAAATTCACGTAAATCTTGATAAGCTGCCATTGTAGCAGCACTAAGCAATCTAGCATCTGTGCCAGAAAAATGTTGTCTTATATAGGCATTGCCGACTGCAGTGCCATAATCTGTATGTTTACAAATCCCTGTATTTGAATACGCATGCCTAAGCCAGTTTTGTTGGCAATTCAGAGTATATACATATCCAGTGAGAAGATAATGATATGTTACCAATCCACATACTGTGATGGAAGAGGTACATGGCAGGGAATGTGTTCTGTTGTTTGGTGGTTGATGGTATTCTGGGACCATTTTATCCTCAGAAAAAAAACCTCTTACCTTGATATGCTCAGGCTGTTACTATGACTGGCTGACTCCCGAGACACAGTCTTTTTCCAGCAATATGGTGCACTGTGGCAGATGTTGCGGACCAGGTGTTACGAGGTATGCTGAAATGGCAGGGGTGGTCCTATTCCCTGGTGTTCTAGGCCAACAGGCATTAGAAACGTGGGCTTCTTTCTGTGAGCACATACCAAGGACAGAGTCTAACAAGCAGCTGTCAACCACATCAAAAATTTAATGAACAAAATCATTTCTGTCCTTGCCACAGGTGATGCAGATATAATGTGCTGAATGTGGATCGATCCTGATAACAGACTGGAAATTATGCCCACATGTTGAAATTGATTAAACTGCATAAAACTTTGTGACAATACCTTAGGTCAAATTTGTTTGCATGCTGTTACACAACATAAGTGTTCTGTAACTTTTGAGACACTCTGTTTATCCTCTGCCCATTGCAGGTTAAAAACCTTATTGTGCTGTCAGAGCCCTTGATATGTTCTCAGAAAGAGGCTAAACCACCACACATTTCAAGTCACCTGCTGTCCAGTTTATGTGGTGTTTGCTCCACTGACAACATATACATTTTTATGCCTCAATAGTCTTCTGCAACGGTCCCACTGCATGCAACTTGGCATCACAATATTTGGTTGAAAACTAGTAGACATGGGTCTGCAGTGATTCCTGTTGTGTTTGAGACTGACTGTCAATGGCAACTTACAATGTTCATCTCGATGACTAACTACGAGTTAGGATCTTAATGTGGCCACATTGTGTGGAACAACATTCCTTGTAGACAAGCATTTGGGAGAGAATAATCCCATACGAGGAGGGTTGAGGAAAGAGCATGTAAAAGGCACATTATAAAATATGTGATGAAGGGAGGCAAATAACGTTGAGTAGCATCTATCGACCCACTTCACTGAGTGGTCAGCATATCTGACTGCCATGCAGTTCATTTCCAGTCATGTCGCACCTTCTCTCTGCTCAGGGAGTGGGTGATATGTTGTCCTTATTATTGATTCATCATCGCCAGCATGAAAGTCACCCACCGTGGTGTCAACAGAAAAGACCTGCTACTTGTCAGCCAAACTTACCCAGCAAGTGACTCCCAGGTATCAATGTCCATATGACCACTTCATTCCACCTAGAGCATTAGAAAGGGAAACGTACCAAAGAGGAACAGTGACCAAATATGCTAAATGTGTTGGGCTATAAACAAACAAAGATACTATTTCAAAATTTAAAAGCTTTTGTCTACCTTGGTCACCAAAGTCTGAACATTATGGCCTTTCCTCAGAAACATACAGTGATCACAAGTCCAAAGTAGCAACCAAAAAGATATCTTATCAGTGTACTATCAGATATGAGGCTCCTCTGAAATTGTCTATGGAGGTTTTTTACTTTCTCCTACATAAAGGGTGAGATGAACTCCACTGATAAAATTCAGGTGGTGGTTCAAAGATGTTTTATGAGTATTTTGGTACAATGGATCTTGGTCTCCTGTGGCTCACTGCAAAGTAATAATGTAATTATGATTTATTTAGTTTGTTACCTTCATTTCTTCTGAAAATACACTGTCCAGCAGACACGTTAATGTGACTACCCGTCAAGACCTCGAATAACCTCTTTTTGCAGTGCACACCGTTGCGAGACATGCAGGAGGAGATTCATGGAAATGATCATATGGCATTAATGACTGGCAGACCCCATCCAGGCTCGATCAGTTGCCTACTGCAATTCTTTTCATTTTATGCTGCTTTTGAGACATGCTTGTTGATGACAAGAACAACACAATGCCCACTTTCCAAGGACACAAAAATCCCGTATCAAACTGGGCTCCCCCACGTGGCTGTGAGGTTCTGTATTAACAGGGGTGTGGAGCCATTACTATTTCATTGCCAAGTCCAGGTGTTCTAGGTTTCTCATGTGAGGATCCACAGACAATACACCCTGGCAGGGGGGTTCCCACAGATTCTCAGTTGGTTTATATCCGAGTCTTTGGTGGTTAGAGGCATGTGATAAACTCGTCCTGTTGCTGTTTGAACCACACATGAGCTGCGAGCTGTGTTGCATTGTACTGCTGGTAAATGTCACTATGCTGAATAAAAACAAACGGTGTGTACGGGTGGACACGGCCCTCGAGGACAGACGGATACATCTGTTGATCCTTTGTGCCTCCCAGAATATCATCACCACCCAGGGAATGCCACAGACTCCCTCCCCTGTCGTGCCCCATTCTGACAGTTGTTGCAGTGTGTTTTGCTTTCAGACATTTAACAATGTGCATTCCAATAGCCATCTGTCATTTGAAATGCCTCTCAGTTCATTTGGGTGGTCAGTTGTTTAACAGATGCACGCCTCTGCAGCTGACATTCACCCCTGTCA
The DNA here is from genome assembly GCF_023897955.1 of Schistocerca gregaria. Taxonomy (NCBI): domain Eukaryota; kingdom Metazoa; phylum Arthropoda; class Insecta; order Orthoptera; family Acrididae; genus Schistocerca; species Schistocerca gregaria. The sequence continues at coordinate 582,665,683 of NC_064925.1, forward strand.
TCTGTGGCCCACGACTACACCACAGTATCCTCGGCACCAATTCTGAATAGCGCAATTTTGCTGAGCACAGTATACTTTAACCACACTGACATGCAAACAGTTTACAGACTTAGTCATTCCCAAATGCTTCCACCCTTTCCCCAAAAGCCAATGACAGTGCACATTTTGTCTCCTCCTTACAGTGACAACTGCACTGTTTTCTGTGGCTCCCAACATGCTTTGTATACCCTTCACTGCTAGTGGTGTTGTCTGTGAGTGGTTACTGCATGTCGATTTTGATTGCAGGCAGTGGTCACATTAATATTATGGACCAGACCGTGTATCTACACAATAAAGAAAAAAACGCAGTGTAGCATATCAACTGTATTTTGTCAAAAAATATGCAAGTTTTTTCCACAGAAACGGAAAATTTCTAAATTCGTTCCCCTGTTGAAAAAGAGTGATAATCTTGAAACAGAAAACTGCAGACCTGTCTCACTTCTCCCAACTTTCTCTAAAGTTTTGGTGATACTAATCAAATATAGAGTGACACATTATCTTAATTATGGAATCTGATAAACAGTAATCAGCATGGATTTCTAGCTGGGAGTAGTAGCGAAACAGCTGTACTGGAAAAAACCCAAAGGAAATAATTAGTAAATTGGGAGAGGGAAAAAGTGTTGTCAGGATAAATCTAGAGCTGTCAAAAGCCTTTGACACTGTTGACCACAGCATACTTTTGGAAAAGCTTGAAGCTATAGGTATCAGAGGACCAGAACAAAAAGTGGCTTGAGTAGTATCTGGAAAAGAGGATGACGGTGGTTGGAATTACAGCACCAAAAGAAGTCTATTAGGCCCCTTGCTGTTCCCCATTTACATTAATTATATTCATGTGCCAGATAGAAAAGCTAGAATCAAGTTGTTTTGCTGATGATACTAGTTTAATTGTTTGTTTTATGAAGCAGTCATTGCACACCATTGTGGACCATGTCCTACAAGATACACAAAAATGGCTCAGTGCTAACACTGAATGCAAAAAAAAAAAACTAATTATGTGCAATATGTAAGAATAAGTGAACATGACGACCTACATCTCACTATGGAGGGAAACAACTTGAAAGAGTTCAGTGAGCAAAATTCCTGGGTATGCACATTGATGAGAAGATAAACTGGAAGGACCATGTGGTGAGCTTAGCACTAAAACCCAATTCAGCATGTTTTGTACTTGGAATAATTTCAAGAGTTTGTAGTAATGACTGTACCAGATTAGTATATTTTGGCTATTTCCAGTCAATTGAGGCCTATGGGATAGTATCCTTGAGGAAAAACAAATTGTTGTTTAAATGAGATTTTCAAATTACAAAAACACCCTACTCAGATAATGACCCAGAGCCCACATCAAACACGTTGTAGGCCCCTTTTTAAAGCATTGGAAATTTTTGCAATTCCATCATTATACATTCTGAAATGTCTGTCGGTGATCAAACAAAATCGCGACAAAATGAAAAACCAATACAGGTTACCATACACGGCAATGTAAAAATCTCCACTTACAGGCTGTAATAAGGACCCAAAGTCAGAAACTTGTATGTAATCAAGGAATCAAAATTTTTAATGCACTACCAAAACATATCAAAGAGCTGGAAAATTAGGATAAATTTAAAACTCTTATAAAGAACCACATGCTTGACAAATGTTATTACAGCATAAGTGAATAGCTGTGCACAAACGTATAAGGATTTAATTTCATGTGATGAACAAAATTTCATCAGTGAATGTGTCTGGCAAGCCCATAAGAAGATCAATAACCACATGCTTAAAAAATGTCACTAAAGTATAAGTGAATAGCTCTGCTCAACTGTAGAAAAATATATGATGTGGCAAATGAAATCACAACTTCAAGGAATAGGTCTGTCCAGCACATAATTTCTTGTGTCATAAAAACAGTTATTTGTTGTATATTGTAATAAAAATGAGATAAATTAATATGAATACAGCACAAATTTGATCATTGGGATGTTGTGGTCTTAAGTCCTGATACTGGTTTGATGCAGCTCTCCATCCTGTGCAAGCTGCTTCCTCTCCCAGTACCTACTGCAACCTACATCCTTCTGAATCTGTTTACTGTATTCCTCTCTTGGTCTTCCTCTACGTTTTTACCTTTCCTGCTGCCCTCCAATACTAAATTGGTGATGTCTGAGAACACTTCCTACCAACCGATCCCTTCTTCTACTCAAGTTGTGCCACAAACTCGCCTTCTCCCGAATCGTATCCAATACCTCCTCATTAGTTATATGATCTACCCATCTAATCTTCAGCATTCTTCTGTAGCACCACATTTCGAAAGCTTCTATTCTCTTATTGTCCATGTTTCACTTCCATACCAGGCTACACTCCATACAAATACTTTCAGAAACGACTTCATGACACTAATCTATACTCGATGTGAACAAATTTCTCTTCTTCAGAAACGCTTTCCTTGCCATTGCCAGTCTACATTTTATATCCTCTCTACTTCTCATCAGTTATTTTGCTCCCCAAATAGCAAAACTCATTTACTACTTTAAGTGTCTCATTTCCTAATATAATTCCCTCAGTATCACCTGACTTAGTTCGACTACATTCCATTATCCTTGTTTTGCTTTTGTTGATGTTCACCTTATATCCTCCTTTCAAGACACTATTCATTCCGTTCAACTGCTCTTCCAGGTCATTTGCTGTCTCTGACAGAATTACCACGTCACTGGTGAACCTCAAAGTTTTTATTTCTTCTCCGTGGATTTTAATACCTACTCTGAACTTTTCTTTTACTGCTTGCACAATATACAGACTGAATAACATCGGGGAGAGGCTACAATCCTGTCTCATTCCCTTCCCAACCACTGCTTCCCTTTCATGTCCCTTGACTCTTATAACTGCCATCTTGTTTCTGTACAAACTGTAAATAGCCTTTTGCTCACTGTATTTTACCCCTGCCACCTTTACAATTTGAAAGAGAGTATTCCAGTCAACATTGTCAAAAGATTTCCCTAAGTCTACAAATGTTAGAAACGTAGGTTTGCCTTTCCTTAATCTACTTTATAAGGTAAGTCGTAGGGTCAGTATTGCCTCATGTGTTCCAATATTTCTACGGAATCCAAACTGATCTTCCCCGAGGTTGGCTTCTAGTTTTTCCATTCATCTGTAAAGAATTTGCGTTAGTACTTTGCAGCTGTGACTTATTAAACTTATAGTTTGGTAATTTTCTCATCTGTCAACGCTTGCTCTCTTTGGGATTGGAATTATTATACTCTTCTTGAGGTCTGAGGGTATTTCGCCTGTCTCATACACCTTGCTCACCAGATGGTAGAGTTTTGTCAGGACTGGCTCTCCCAAGGCTGTCAGTAGTTCTAATGGAAGGTTTTCGACTCAGGTCTTTCACTGCTCTGTCAAACTCTTCATGCAGTACCATATCTCCCATTTCATCTTCATCTACATCCTCTTCCATTTCCACAATATTGTCCTCAAGTACATCACCCTTGTATAGATCCTCTATATACTCCTTCCAACTTTCAGCTTTCCCTTCTTTGCTTAGAACTGAGTTTCCATCTGAGCTCTTGATATTCATACAAGTGGTTCTCTTTAATTTTCCTGTAGGCAGTATCTATATTACCCCTGGTGAGACAAGCCTCTACATCCTTACATTTGTCCTCTACCCATCTCTGCTTAGCCATTTTGCACATCCTGTCGATCTCATTTTTGAGACATTTGTATACCTTTTTGCCTTCTTCATTTACTGCATTTTTATATTTTCTCCTTTCATCAGTTAGGTTCAATAACTCTTCTGTTACCCAAGGATTTCTAGCAGCCCTCATCTTTTTTCCTACTTTATCCTCTGCTGCCTTCACTACTTCGTTTCTCAAAGCTACCCTTTCTTCTTCTACTGTATTACTTTCCCCCATTCCTGTCATTTGTTCCCTTACGGTCTCCTTGAAGCTCTGTACAACCACTGGTTCTTTCAGTTTATCCAGGTCCCATCTCCTTAAATTCCCACCTTTTTGCAGTTTCTACAGGTCATAACCAATAGATTGTGGCCAGAGTCCACATTTGCCCCTGGAAATGTCTTACAATTTAAAACCTGTTTCCTAAATCTCTGTCTTACCATTATATAATGTGAAATATTGCAGTATCTCCAGGTGTCTTCCACATATACAACCTTCTTTCATGATTCTTGAACCCAGTGTTAATCATAGCTAAGTTATGATCCGTGCAAAATTCTACCAGATGGCTTCCTCTTTCATTTCTCCCCCCCCCCCCCCCCCCCCCCCCCCAAAATCCATATTCACCTACCACGTTTCCTTATTTCCCTTTTCCTACTACCGAATTGCAGTCACCAATGACTATTAAATTTTCGTCTCCTTTCACTATCTGAATAATTTCTTTTACTTTATCATACATTTCTTCGTCATCTGCAGAGCTAGTTGGCATATAAAGTTCTACTACTGTGGTAGGCGTGGGCTTCGTGTCTATCTTGGCCACAATAATGCGTTTACTATGCTGTTTGTAGTAGCTTACCCACACTCCTATTTTTTTTATTCATTATTTAACCTACTCCTGGTTACCCCTCATTGATTTTGTGTTTATAACCCTGTAGTCACCTGACCAAAAGTCTTGTTCCTCCTGCCACCGAACTTCACCAATTCCCGCTATATCTTACTTTAACTTATCCATTTCCCTTTTTAAATTTTCTAACCTACCTGCCCGATTAAGGGATCTGAAATTCCACGCTCCGTTCCGTAGAACGTCAGTTTTCTTTCTCCTGATAACGACATCCTACTGAGTAGAGCTCGCCCAGAGATCCGAATGGGGGATTATTTTACCCCCGAAATGTTTTACCGAAGAGGACGCCATCATCATTTAACCATACAGTAAATGTGCATGCCCTCGGGAAAAATTTCTGCCATAGTTTCCCCTCGCTTTCAGCCATTCGCAGTACCAGCACAGCAGGGCCGTTTCGGTTCGTGTTACAAGGGCAGATCAGTCAATCATCCATAATGTTGCCCTGCAACTACTAAAAAGGCTGCTGCCCCTCTTTAGGAATCACACCTTTGTCTGGCCTCTCAACAGATACTCCTCCGTTTTGGTTGCCCTATGGTACGTCTATCTGTATCACTGAGGCAAGCAAGCCTCCCCACCAACGGCAAGGTCCATGGTTCATGGTGATGATGATAAATAAAAGTGGCGAGTGGATGAGTGTGTTATGCATTGCAAGGCAAAACACAGCCAACTGGGCACGGTATAGCAAGAGCCAACGCTGCAGCACACTACTGGAACAGAAACCTTTCATCATTTTCCACTATGGAAGTGTTTAGAGAACGTGAGCTTAAGACCTAAACGAACATAGTGTGGATGTGTAAGCCCTCAGCCTTCGTGCACTAAATTCTTCTCATCTCAGTACCACAGCCTTCGCCATCGGCGTAACCGTGGAATGCAGTAAGGGGTTGGCTGTTCGACCACAAGAAGCAGCAGCCTGCCCTGAGTTACAAGGGGCTAGCGGAAATTCGCGGGGATTGTCAGCTGCACTGTTTTGCTGCTTTACCTACAACTCAGACTATTGTGGTCGTGACATTTCTTGTACCTATTAAGTGTTGCAACAATGTATTTGTATGATTTCAGCTGTTACAACTGCGACTCTTTGGCATCACGGTAATAGGGTACGGCATTTTTTCGCCTGTTTAACTGCACAGTTTTATTTTTCGCTATCGATTTGCTGTAGTACCTTAGAACATATTCTGAGGTCAAACAGAACGACCTCAACGCGAGCCAGCATGAATTTCGAGAATATAGATCATGCAAAACCCAATTCACTTAAAAAGCACAGGTGTCCTGGTGAGTGAAATGCGTTTCGGAAATCAGTAAACACCGTTTTCCCCTGTCTGCCTTGATCTCTGGTTTTCAGACTGTCGTTCGAGTCGGGTTGCACGTAGTCGATGTTTTCGGAATCCATGCTGCTTAGCAGGGGGGAGCTCATTCAGTCTGAGGTAACTCGTTACGCCTGAGTTCAGAATTATAAATTTTCTGCTTGACCAAGATTTCGTGCCACCGTGAAGACCAGCCTAGACTTCAGGGTGGCTCTAATGCCACTCTTGATTCCTTGTGGATAGCTTGGAAGTTAATGCTGATAATCTCTGAGAACTGTACACAGTCGTATGCGTGAATACAAGGTGCGCTGATAAAAAGTAAAACATTTATTAACTGTCGGCTGCTACTTGGTAATCAGCACGTGATTACCGACGCAAAAGGTAATACAGAGTTTGACAGTAGGCGTACAAAAAATATCTCGTGACCAAAGACGTAAGCGTAGTTATGCCGATTCGCTTCTTAAAAGTTTACACAAGTACAGATGGAAATTGTGCTCGAATATCTGATACAAATAAAGCAATATACTGATGTGAGTTGGGCGTTTTACTGCTCTGTAACTGGCAACAGGATCGCGTTTACGTGTATGTTATCTGGGCATCACAACCAATTAAAATAAATCCTCCCCCCCCCCCCCCATAAGCATAAAAAAGCAAATGTCGGGCTTGGTAGACTAGCGATAATGAGCGTGCAGGAACAGTAGAAGTCGCGAGTTCGAATCTCGGTGCCTTTCTTTTTTGTATTTTTAAGTGCAGTGTGCCATGTTTTTGGCTAAATATACCACTTAATCTTTTACCCTTGTTTTCGTCTGTCTGTTGCAGATCCTTTGCTTCGGGAACGGGGAGATGTATCAAGTTGAAATTTTTTTCACATACAGAGGTCGTGTTCCCTTCACGGTGTAAAATATACAGACCTAGAGGGCACTTTCTGTTGACCTACACTAATGAAAATTAGCAAGGAGCAAGGTTTTACAGTACACGTAAAGGAAAAATCCGAAAACTGGCAATTTGTTATTATATCACACGGAAATTGTTATCCAACATCGAACTTCAAATTACAACATCAGTAGTTCTGCGTTCATGTTGACTGGGTCCCAATACTAAACGTCAAATATCGCGCAAGGAATGGCAGTATTGTGTTTCGGAATGTAGCCGTCATCAGATATCCATATGCGATTACTGCATGTGCATATGTCGTTCAAAGTTGCATGTGAAGCAAAATTTCGCAGAATAGACGCAGTTAGCCTCAATGCAAAACTTCTAATTACTCTAATAACAGTAATACTTAAATATCTTCAATATTTCGCGGTCCTGTCACCAACTGTATAAACATTAATTTTAATAATGAACAGTCTCAGTTGCACCGTTTATCTAGAATTTACCTGTGTTTCAGTCGGGATAACCCAACCTTCTTCACAATAACATATCTACTGTCTGTCCATAGTGGACATCGCCAAGTTAATACTACTAATTCATAAACTATCGCCAGACTGTAAAACTTATCTGGCACTGCCTCGGCCCCACTTCGCGACCGCGATACGGCAGCCACGAGCGCTGTACTGGATCTCCACTATGAACACACAGTAAACACTGTTATTCTGAAGAAGGTTTAGTAACCCCTACTGAAACCTGGGTTAAGTCTAGGTAAGCGGTGCAACAGAGGCTGTTCATTATTAAAATAATAATACTGGTCGCCTGCTTCCTGCATGACTTCGTCACATTTATACTATTAAAATGAAAACATTCTCGAAAATCTTATAATCCGTGGGATCGGTATCTTGCCAGGATCAATGTCGATAACGGGTGAAAATAGTCGAGATTCTCTACTCCCGGAACGTATGAACTGTCTACATACATAATTAAGTTTGTATAACATCCTCACCGAGCGAGTCCATTTTTTCGTTTTTTTTTTTTTTTTGTATATTATGCAATGTACCTTTTTTCTCTTTTGAAAATGTGTCTTAATGACGTGTAAGATTTGGCAGTTCATGGATGACTGACATGCAATGATTCAAACCCATTACATTCTTATGCCTTGTCTTAAATAACAATGCTGCAATGTGACTGAAAATTGAAACCTATTACAGGGTTGCCACAACTTTCCCCCAAGTGAAAGACCTAAATTGTAAAAAATAAAGTAATGACCTCTGTGTTTCTGAACGTGTGAACAAAAATCTTAAGTACTAACATCAAAATGTTGTGTAATGAACTGCTTGTAGATGGAGAAAGGAAGCCCAATGGTAGATATGTTTAATTAAGATCACTGATTTTATTTTCATAAAGCGAAACCTATTTGGTGACGAAAATATGCATTTTCTTGGAGTTGCGAGACACATTCCTGAAAGCAGTGATGGTATTTAAAATAATCTCAGAAAAAAAGTAGGCCTCTCGAAATAAATGTACAAGGTGGGGAAGAGGTGTGTCAACCAACACTGTAGGTGACTGCTAATAAAATTATGCTTCTATGTTCGTAATTGTCGGTTATTACTCACTGAGTTATGTCTATTATCTACAGGTATTGTGTGATACTTTTTCTTTCAATAAATACATAACTTCATAGTGTACAAACTGCCTGCGATTGCCACAAATTTTTTTTTCTTATCGTCCATTCTTTCAAATATATAAACTACTTTCGAAGTGCCAAAATATACTATAATAAATAAATTTTGTATCAAACGCCGCACTGTACAATGTACTTGCTGTGAGACAGTCACGATGCCCGAAATACATCGCCTGGGGCCGAGGAGGGGCACCACAGTCCTAGGTCCATGGTAGTACCCGCACATTAGTGGCAAACTATGGGCTTTGGATCGGCAGGCCCGATCCGTTAGAGAGACCCACAGAAATGGCCTGCAATTTTGGCCCGCCACGAAAGTCCATTCATGTGGCCAGCCATTCACATGTCACAGTCACCACGTCGATGAAATGAGACCGTGGCGATAACACACGCAACGGGTAACTCGAGCAAATACTCTGAGAGTAGTCAGCAACTCACCGTAAGGATGATCGCTCAGGCACATAGAAAAGACCATCAAACTCTATAACTAAATTTTTGGCTATAGCCTTTGTCAGAAAACGAAAGTAGTTGTGACTTTTTTTTACCGCCAGTTCATTCGTCCAGTTGCGGAAGCTGTCAGGCGCTGACGCCACGCTGCAACACACTACTGCCAGGCGGGCTGCATCGGGCACAGCCCCTGTAAATTAGCAACTGCACAGTCCAGCGATCTAAGAAAGTTGCAACTCGGTCTGCAGAGGTCCTTGGTGCACACGAGACACTAGAACAGGTGGTGCACACAACCGCGACAGTATCACTGCTGCTGCGGACCTTTCGCTGCATCCACCGTGACTCGTGCGGCCAATGGAGTGTAAGTGTGCCTCCCGGGCAGTCCCGTCGTAGCCGACAATTGGTGCCCAGCATCGACTCCGACTGCACGCCGCCTTCGCTTCCTGTCCACAGTGTTAACTATACAGACGGCGCTTCTACGAAATCGGCAAAAAATTATATACACCATTTAAAGAATATTATGTTTTTGAAGAAAACTACACTGTCAAAAATTCCCTTTAACTAACAGCTAAAATTAAAAACTTTTCCATTTCTGATGATGGTAATTCCGTATCCTTTAACGTAGTTAATTTACTTGCTAACATTCACATTTATGAGACTATTAAAATTACTGATGAGAATCTTCTCCAACACAAAAACCTAATGTACAAGAAATTAAAGATGTCATTAGGTTATTACTTCTGATACTCTCCTACAACTATTTCCAGTTTAACGCTGAAATTTTTTTTACGACCTTAAGCCTTTGCCGTGCCCATTTGTATAACAAGTACGCTTGCCAACAGTTTTGTTAAACATCACAAAAGGCAGTACTTTAAGAAATTGGTGTGACCTGAGCAATTTTACAGTCTTTAGGTACGGATCTTTCTGTGAGCGGTTGTATATAATTACTAAACATGGAGCTATTGTATCAGCACACTCAGAGGAAATTGACTGGTATACAATCTGGAACGGAAACCTTGCCTTTAATAAGTGATTTAAGCTGCTTTGCTACACCGAGGATATATGCTTCTCATTTTGGCACTTTCTGTTGACTGGGCTTCGGGAATACTTGCTTCGTATTCTTTGCTGAAGGAGTTTCGGAAAACCACGTTTCTTAACTCTACTTTAGTAGCACTGTCATCAGTGACTCCACCGTTACTTTCGCGCAGTGAAGGTACTGATGGCGTCTTGACACTGGTGTACTTCATGCATGACCAGAATCTCTTTGGGTTTTTCGCCAGATTTCGAAACAGAGTTTTGTTGCGGAAATTATCAAGAGCATCTCGCTGTAGTAACCGCTATATTTAGAACTTCTGCAAAACATTGCTAGTCTTGCGGATTTTGGATTCTTTTAGTTTTGGCTTGCTTTTTCGTTACTTCTGCAACAGCGATTTCACCCGTTTTGTCCATGGGGGATCAGTACCATCACTTATTAATCTATGTGGTATATATATCTCTCAATTGCAATCGATACTATTTCTCTGAAATCATTCCACATCTTTTCTACGCTTACATGATCAGATCGGAAGGAGTGGAGGCTGTTTCCTTAAAAATCGTTAAGAGCATTGTCAGCTTTTTTTAAACAGATGTACTTTAAGTTTCTTTTTGATGGTTGTAGGTGTTACACTATTCAGTGTACGGGCAACTGACTTGTGGTCGCTAATCCCTGTATTCGTCATGATACTACCTATTCATCCAGGAATATTTGCTGCTATGAGGTCAAGTACGCTTTCGTAACCATTTATGCTTCGAGTGGGCTCACGAACTAATTGTTCAAAATAATTTTTTTACAAAGCATTCAGTACAATTTCGGCTGACGTTTTATGCGTACCGCCGCCTTTAAAGGTATAAATTTTCCAGCATATCGAGGATAGATCGAAATCAACACCGACTATAATTGTGGGAGTGGGGTACCGATTTGAAATGAGACTCACGTTTTCTTTGAACTGTTCAGCAACTATATCCTCTCAGTCGGGGTCGGTAAAACGATCCAGTTTAGTCCGATTGACAAGTACAGCCTCTACCCAAACTATTTCGCAGGAACTATCTACTTCAGTTTCACTACAAGGTAAACTACTTCTGACAGCAATAAATACTCCAGCACCAACTATGTTTAATCTATCCCTTCTGAACGTTGTTAGGTCGTTTGAAAAAATTTCGGCTTAACATATTTCCGGCTTTAGCCAGGTTTCCGTACCTATAACTGTTTGAGCTTCAGTGCTTTCTATTAGGGCCTGGAGCTCTGGTTCTTTCCCAACACAGCTACGATAATTTACAACACCGATCGTTTCTACAACCACCTTACTGTGTGTTACCTGCCCCCTTTTAGACAGACGCCATTTCTATGTTTTCCTGAGACCCTCTAACCTAAAAATCCGCCCCCACTACCCGTGTAGTGGACTCCTGACCTATTAAGCGGAATCCGGAAACCCACCACACTATGGCTCAAGTCAAGGAATCTGAGGCCTACACAGTCACATAACCGCCTGAGCCTATGATTCATACCTTCCACTCGGCTCTGCACCGAAGGACCACAGTCGGTTCTGTCGATGATGGTGCAGATTATGAGCTCCGCCTTAAACTCGCTTAACCATATCCGCTAAACAAAAGGAGAGAGAATCTCCTCCAATCCAAAGCGACACAAGCCATTGGCACCGACTGGGGCCACCACCTGCAGTTGGGTGCACCCTGTACTCTTCATGGCATCCGGAAGCACTCTTTAGAAATCAGGACTGACTCCCCCACCTTGTGCACACTGCCATCCTTCCACACCTTGGCAGCCATGTTACTAAGGGGGCCCAATTACGCGCCTATTATTGGAGTTCCGAACCACCAGCAAACTCACCTTCTGTGAACACCACGAATTTGCGTTCCAAGAAGGTTCCTCTGGAGGCCCTACGATCGGCCCCTCGCAAAGTCTTTCGCTGCCTGCCATACTTTGGAATGATCTCTCACTCGACCACAGGTGAGGGATCAACCTCAGCGCTGCAGACCAACATAAATGTAGGATAATGACATCACTGCTGCTCAAAAATCTGCAGTCAGAGAAGACAACTCCAAATGCAAGGGGAAGAGACACAAGAATGCTATAAGTAAATATCAGAAACTTATCTATTATAAAGAACATTCCTAGATGTTGAAAGCGACCGAAATTGTTAATTCTACTTACGATGTTTTAAAAGAATTAACTTATATGGTAAAATAAACCAAGTCTGCTTTTCTTCATGGTTACGTGACGTTACGTATATATATGTTTTGTATTTTTATTCGTCAATGCCTTCCGTTTAAGCACTCACTCAAGCTAAACAGGTCTCTGCTGCCAAGTCATTGTCATTGATGATGGGTGAAAGCAAAGGAAAGAGTATTCACTTTCTTTTGCCTGATGGCGGATTTAGGGAGTTGGGATGCATGGCAAAAGCGCATTCTTACGCGACTTTTATTTTTACCAATGTACTGTTATACCGTAACAGCGTTGTGTACGTTGATTATGACTCTATGATCATACTGATATACTAAAAAGGACAACCAAACCAGCATCCACTGCAACGTGGATAGTAGTACGAAAAGATTTGTTTTTACTTTTTAGACATTACTCCTGAGTAGAAAATTCGAAGCGCAAGGGACCGTTACAATCGAGTCTGCACAATTCGAAGTTCGAATAATTAACTCGACTTTACTCTAGATGAAATCAGGAAAAATCGAAATAAAATTTTGATTTTTTTTACTAACGTATTTCCAGTTTTCTTACATGTTTTTTTGCTTTAGTATTTGAAACGGAAGGTACACACAAATGTTCGAAAATACATAAATTCAGCTTCATTCATTTTTCAATGCTGAACCAACTGTCACGAATGGTTGCTTTTTGTCAATTAAGTTTCTCATAAAGAACCTTATGTCTTTGGAGCTAGCGTGTCACTCCTTATTTGTATCTGAGACTTCTGTTCCCAGACTAACCGTAAATGTCTTAGCGTTCCGACAAATACCTTTTGTACCCTGCATTGAGTAAGGCAATACTATAAACTTTCGCCTCGCCCGGTCTGCTTGCTCCCGCTTTTTAATACTTATGAGCAACATTATCTTTCCGCTCGATGATCGTTTGCAGCTTGGATGGTGGAATCCCGAAACAATTCGTTACCTGCTACTTCTCGTTGCATTCCACAGCGTCGAAACTCGTTTCTGTTTTACGAATGTCGGAAACTTCCTGGAAAATATCCTAAAGTGAAAAACGTCTACTTTCTCTCCGTGGTCGAAGTTCCTTGTGTGACAAAATGGCGTCAGATTTGAATCACTATTAATTACGAGACTGACAGTGCGCAAACAAAGGTTAAGTCCACGTGGTTGTCACTTATTGCCTGTATTGGCATATGCGGGTCATTGTTAGGAATCATCTTTATGTAAAATTATAAACTGGTGAAGCTGTTAGCTAGGATTCTCATTTGTGTGTCATTGCGATGAACAGCTTAGGGAGCGCCGCTAGGAGTAACAGAAAATAAAAATATTCGCTGGAATATAAACGAAAATCTATATTGAGTTTAAACCTACGACACATAGGAAGAGTTCGTCTCAGGACTTGTAAATATTCTCTAAATTACAGAAAACGTGAGAAAAGCCCTCCCAGAAGCCTAAATAGGGCAGCGCTGAGAGAAGGTGACAGCTCCCTCAGAGTCGGAAAAAAAGGAAGAAATTGCGCAACGCGATAACGTACTCAAAGGCTATATCGTACCCCAGCCACTGAAAAGTCCAAAATTGTGAGTGTGACCACTGTAATAAAGATATTGTTAACTAAATTTCATATTAATATGAAACACATGTTACGATTTTATCCCGACGTTTTCACGAAAACTCTACGGCCCAGACCTGAACTGCACACACAGAAATTTATTTGCAACGGATTAATAATATGCTGTGGTATTTCGTGCACTGTTAAAACAACTGATGAAACAGACAGAATTATCTGGTGTAAGCTAGGCGTTGACTTGTAATTATAGAATGTCTGCGGGTCGTTTTCATATGACAGTCGCCTCAATTAGTGAAGAAGTTGCTTCGGTTTTCTCGAGGCATTTGGGAACAGGTTGAAACAAACGATTAACAACCGTCGACTGCATACAGTCGCAAAGGCTGATTTCAAATGTCTTTGGTAACTGTAAAGCTACTTCACCTGGGTAGGGGGGACAGCTACTAGTCGGAGGTAAACACTTCCCCCTCACAGCGTTCTAATGTTGCCAGCTACACTATGCCACTCAGCGTCCAATGTAAACACAGCCGACAACAGGAAGTGTGACAGGACTACCAGACCGAGTTCAGAGCAGGAAACGGCCGGGGTCCCCGGTGGTCTAGTGGTAAGGGGGTCTGGAACGTTCCAGCGCCTCGGCTGGGGCTATTCGCCCCAGCCGGGCCGGGGTTCAATCCCCGGCCGGCGCTGGAATTTTCAGATTTCCGAACACTAGCCTCCACCTCTGCCCTGGCATGTGGCGCATGCCGGGCACCCCCGTGGGGTCCGTGCTTCGGATCCCACGTGGAGCTCACTCCCTCACTACAAAATATACCTCATTATGCTGCTGCAATCACTTATTTTAAATTTTAATACGCACACTTTCTTCACCAGACCACATCTACATATATTTTCCAGGTACTTTCTACATAAGACATCTCACTGTCGCAAGAAACTTCATAGTATCATGAACATTTGTAGGATTGCAACAATGAAATGAAATCCTCACTAAAAAAACTATTAAGTTTTATTTTCCTTTTTGTGCTAAATGCTGCTAAGATAAATACCAAAACAGCTTTCATTTTCTTGTAGGTAATTATTAAAGTAAGTTTGGCTATAATACTGAATAAATTATCTCAATGTCAAAGAAATGCAAAATATTATATCAATACCACCACACAAGATATTTTCAGGTGTCTCAGTCTGCCTTTTCTTTTTATTATCCTGATTGATTATACGATAATAAATAAATCCTGTATCAGAAATCGTTTCGTAACCGTTCACACTCAGTGCCATTTATAAGTGTATATTGTCAGCAATTGTAGTTTCAAAACGAACACAGGCCTTTGTTTCAAATTATTCAAGTGTCTAAATGAGATAAAGATAGGATACAGGTCACTAATGAGATAAACTCTTTGTTTGTATGATACAGGATAATTCTCCTGGTCTTATCAGCTGAATGCTAAATTAAACAGTTAACATTTAAAAAAACGAATTTTACTGACAGGTCTACATTTCTCATATAATATTTCTGTTGGTAGTTTCATGACAACCTCTCAGGCTCAGCTTTATATAAAAGTATCTTGCAGGTCAGAAAAGAAATTTTATTACTACCTCTACAGATTCCATTGGTCTGTTGTTGTTGTACTATTGTTGCATATTGCGAGAGAGAGAGAGAGAGAGAGAGAGAGAGAGAGAGAGAGAGAGAGAGAGAGAGAGAGAGAGAGGGGGGGGGGGGGGGACTGCTACTACAGCTGTTTTCTTTTGCTATTAAATTCCGTGCCATACCTCCATTCTAAATGCTAAAAGGCGTGGATAAACTTTTAGCAATACTATTTCCTTTTCACCACATCGCTGCTAGGTGTCGCTACTGGTCCCTCACACAGTCAGTTGTCTGTAGCGCAGGGCTTCGCTACCAGAGGGCTCTAGCGGAGCTGGCGACGACTCACTCTGCCGGGATTTGCTGCTCCACTCCTGAACGAGTACGCCAGCTGAGATACCCGCTAAATCCTCACACTAAACGAGAAGCGTAATAGCACCAATGCTACATAAGGCAAATCGTGATCAGCGAAACCACCACTATTATAGCTGCTTGCTGAAAATACTGCTACAAACTATTTAGAGCGGAAGGGAGCACCTTACCGAAGCCGATCTAGAGGAAAATCCATTTGGAGGGAACAGAACCCATATCTATAACATCTTTAGATACAGAAACTTTTGACAATGTTGACCAGAATATGCAGTTTGAATTTAAGATGCAACCAGGAATAAAATATAGCGAGAGAAACATTACTTAGAACTCCACCAGAAATGAGACAGAGGCTGTACAAGTCGAAGGACATAAAAGTAAGGCAATACGTGAGAAGTGAGTGAGACAGCGTTCTAGTCCATTGCCTGATGTTATTCATTCTATATGCAGGGTGTTTCACACTACTCGGGACTGTACAGGCGATTTAACTGATCAAGTTTTACATAGGAATCTACTTGTGAAAACGTCATCTTGCGATGCTACAGAACGTCAAAGTTATAGGAACCGGCATCTACAAAAATAGATGGATCCCACGAAGATGTTACAAACTTTCTAAGATGATGCAGATGGATAAATGCGTACATTTGTGATTATGTCCTTGCACCGGAAAATTATAACAGAAAACCTTTCTGTTACCTCTGACAGCATGTAACGTTATCGTTGTTGCTAGGATGTAGGACAGGAAACTTGCAGAGGCGGTGGTATGGAACGAAAGAAGAAAACAATGTGCAGTACACATAGGCTGTAAGATGCATACATCATGAACCATGAGCACTTGTTCATCATCGCTTGCGTGAAAGCCATCTCCACTATTGAACAAGTGCTTACAGCTCCAGAATTATGCAGTTTAGAGTCCATGTTTACTGCACTTTTTTTCTTGTTTCGGTCTATACTGCCGCCTCTGAACGTTGCCTACCCTACAATCCTAGCAACAACAGTACCAGTACACGTATTCCACTGTCAGAGGCAGGATAACGATTTTCACTTACAACTTTCGACACGTTTGTTTCCGGTACAGGGGCCCTTACCTCAAATCGATACATTTGTCTGTTTCCATCATACTAGGAAGTTTGTAACACAATCACGGATCATCTTGCATATACATACATTTACCGGAGCTGGCGCCTGTGACTTTGATGCTCCACAGCGTCGGTGGGTGACGTTTGCAGGCATGAGTTTCTAAGTAAAACTGCAAGCTCTAGAAGTGTTGTGGCTCAGTGGTCTGAAGAAGATGATTCTTGCGAGGAAGGAAATATATTTGAAGATGCAAGTAGTGAAGAATTAGCCAATGAACCTGCAGATGGCAGTCCTTCCGATAATATTACTTCATCAGAGTCTGAAAATGGAGCACCACCACAAAAAGGTATAGAAGACCACACATACATTAGTCGGAATGGAGCGATTTGGAAATTAGATCCTCCTGCAACTTTTCGTACGCCTGTCCATAACATCGTAAAGAAGGCACCTAGTCCAGCCCTTGGTTTGAATACCTGTAAACCTAAGGATGCCTGGGACTATTTCATCTCCAAGGAAATGATCATCTGCACAAATATTGAAGGCAGAAGAGTGGCTGCTTTACGTGGAAAAACGTTTTGCTTCCTGGAATGGTGGGTTTTCTTGGTCTTTTACTGCTTTCTGGTGATGAGAAGACTTGGGATGTCCTTATTAGAGAATTATTCTAGGATGAAAAGGAAAATCCTACATAGAAGGCTACCTTGCCAGTAAATAGATTCGAGGATATAAGAAGAATGATTAGATTTGATGACAGGCATACCCGTGAAGCTCGATCTGCAGATGACGCAGCAGTTCGCTATGTATGGGAACTATTTCTTGACAAGTGTAGAAATAGAATGAATCCCAATCATTCGCTCACAGTTGACGAACAGCTGGTCCTAATCCGTGGAAGATGCAGCTTCACCCAGTATATGCCCTCTGAACCAGCCAAGTGTGGCATAAAAATATTTTTGTTATGTGATCATATGCTTTAGAGGGAACTGTTTACACGAGAAGGAAGCCCCATGAATTTATTCAGAAAAATCTTGGATTGAATGTAGTGAAAGATCTTGCTAAAAGCATTCAATGATCATCAAAAAATATTACCGTTGACAACTTCTTTACTAGTGTGCTTCAGAAGCAAATTACAGTGGTGGGAACAATTAAACAAAATAAACCAGAAATTCCTAATGAGATGAAACCATCTGTCTCAAGAGCAATTCATTCCTCTTTGTTTGCATTTATAGGTGTCATTACAATGGTGAGTTACCTTCCCAATAAGAAGAAGTCTATAGTTCTCATTAGCACAATGCAATACGACAGAAACATTGATGAAACTCATGCAAAAAAGAAACCAGATGCAATAAACTTCTATAACTCTACGAAGGGTGGAGTAGATAAATGGACCAGAATATTCGTTATTACACTTGCAAGAGACGAACGAGAAGATGTCCATTTGCATTATGGATGAATATGAAGGACATCGCAGCAATGACCACTGAAATTTTATTTTCTGCCCAACATCTGACATACCATAGTGGAAGAAGTAATAAAAGGCGTTTGTTCCTAAGAGGTTTAGCGGAGGAAATGGTAATACCTCTAATGGAACTTCATATTCAGATCCCTAATCTTCCAAAGAAAATCGTTGATGATATGCGAAGATGTCATATTGCCAAACCAACTACATGTTTCAGGAAAAAGAAGAAGATGCAATTATTGTCCATATAAGAAACACAGGAAAAGTGCTATGACATGCATTAAGTGCAAACCCAACTTTTCTAAGGAACATAGTGGCGTTCTTTGTGCTTCTTGTTTGTCACATGTTGAAAACTAAGAAAGATGCAATTTTATGTGAACAATGAATAATAACTTTTTATAAAAATATTGCCTATACACATAATACTGTGAATAATGAGCATGTTTTAATTGAAGAAATTGGTTGTAATAAGTGTTTTAAAATGTAAACTGCAAGTTATAAGTGAATTAATAAAATAATTTGTATATGTTGTTTGTAAAGGAAAGTAACTAATAAAAATTCACTCTTAGAGTTTTATATATAAGAAATGTTAATCAGGCCCACCAGATCCTGTCACTGTATCTTAGGAATCTTGCGATATGACAAAAAATTTGACAGAACGAAATTTAACTCCAAAGAATGAATATGTGGAAAGAGGAAAATTTTAAATTAGGTCAGGGCCTTGGAGGCCCTGCATATGCATTCACGTGTGTTTTCGGCACCATGCATCCTAGAGTTAAGAGAAACAGAATGTTTGCATAAAGGCAAACCGCCGGGCTGTCCCCGAGTGAATGATACAGACGTCGAACGCATCCGCCACAGTTTCACGAGGGGTCCGCAGAAATCCGTTCGCCGTGCAGCTCGACAGCTCAGCACGCCCCCGATGTCCGTCTGGCGTCTATGCGTCGACGTTTCTGCATCAAACAATATTAAATTCAGCTACTGCGAGCTGTTCGTGAGGGTGCTAACATCGTGTGAAGTTCCGTAATTTCACTCTTGGCAAGGTGGAGCATGGCTGTTTTCTCCCACAGTTAGTGTTTAGTGACGAGGCAACACTCCATTTACATGGAGAGGTGAACTGTCATAATGTGACAATATGAGGTACGGGACAACCACATGAAGTTGTACAACATAAAATATACTCTCCTAAATTTAATATTTGTCTTATGTATTCCTATTTTTTGTCTGCATCCTAGATATTTATAGGCATCTGATTATTCCAGCGCTTCTATGCAGTCGCTGTGGTTATCCAATATGTAATCTTCTTGTTTAGTGTGTTTTCCCTTGTCTATGCTATTTTTCTTACATTTGTCTGTTCCAAAAGCCATATTTATATAATTGCTGAATACTTATGTTATCTTTAGTAATTGGTTGAGTTGTTGATGTGTTGCTGCCAGTAGTTTTAGATCATCCATGTGTGGGTATGTTCCAGTAATATTGTATCCATAATTTGTATTATTTAGCATGTTGGATAGTGGGTTCAGAGCAAGGCAGAACCAGAAAGGACTTAATGAGTCTCCTTAGTATATTCGACGCTTAATCTGTATTGGCTGTGATGTGATATTATTTGAATTTGTTTGGATATTAAGTGTCGTTTTTCATTACTATGTTTAGGAACTGTATCAATTTAGGATCTACTTTGTATATTTCCAATATTTATAGTAACCATGAGTGGGGTACACTATCAAAACCTTTTCAGTAATCAATGTATGTGTAGTGTAGCGTCCTTTGTTTAGTTTTAGCTTGATATGTTACCTCTGCATCTATTATCAGGTGCTCTTTACATACTCGTGCTCCTTTGCAACAGCCTTTTTGTTCTTCATTTATAATTTTGTTCTGTGTTGTATGTATCGTTATTTTCTGTGTAATGACTGAAGTTAATATTTAGTATATTGTTGGTAGGCATGTCATGGGGCAATAATTTGCTGGGTTTGCTGTGTGTGCTTGATCTTTAGGTTTCAGACAAGTTATTCCTTGTGTATGTGTATCAGGGAATGTGTATGGGTCTGCAATGTAACTGTTAAATTATTTAGTTAGATGTGAATGTGTTGACGTGAACTTCTTTAGGCAGAAATTTGCTATTTTATCTTTTCCAGTGGTTTTCCAATTGTGTGTAGAATTAATTGCTTTGGTCGCTTCATGTTGCAAAATTATCACTTCAGGCATTTGTGGTATCATCTTTTATGTCTCTGTTTTCGCTTGTATCCACCGTGCATGTCTTTTATGTTGTACCGGGTTTGACCATATGTTGTTCCAGAAGTGTTCCATGTCTGTTATGTTTGGTGGATTGTCTATTTTAATGCGTGTGTTATCTATTGTCTGGTAAAATTTCTTGTGGTTTGTGTTGAATGTTTGGTTTTGTTTCCTTCTATTTTCACTTTTTTTGTATGTTCTAAGTCGTTTGGCCAATGCTTCTAATTTCTGCTTCTTTTCATCTAATTGCTCTATCGCTTCTTGTTGAGATTTTACCTAACCTTTTTGGTTTTTTATATGATATTTCTTTTCTTAGAAATTGTGTTAGCTGTCTGATGTCTTCTCTCAGTTTTTCTATTCCGATCTGTAGCCTGTGTTGCCATGCAGGTTTTGTGGGTTTCTTCTGTGTGTTGGTTGGTTCTGATGTCTGTCTAGTGTGTAAATTTAGTGTAGAGAGTGCTCCTATTTAAACCAGTAGTTGTAACTCTCCCATAGTTGTGTTTTCATTTATTTTGTTGTGTATGATTGTGTTGATAGTTTTTATTGTTGTTTCGACTTGTGGGTTATTTGGCGGTGTATGCAAGAATGGTCTAATGTCTGTATTTGTGTCTTTGTATTCTATATATGTCAGCTGAAATTTTTCTTTTATATCTAACATGTGTGACACTTCGTGTTCTATTTGTACTTGTTCTGGTGGCAGTCTTAAGATTTCGTTTTCCTCTGATTGTTTAATTGATGCGTGTTGTTCTTTGTTTGTTTGCTCTGGGATGTGTGAGTCCATTACTGTATTATTTTATTCTTCTTCTGATTGGGCATTATTTTGTTCCAGTATTTGTTGTTCTCGTTGTTTGATGTTTTCTAATTCTGATTATTACACGGATCTGATCAGCTAGTCGTTGTTCTGTTAAAAATTTTAAATCTGGGCATCTGGTAGGAAATGTTGTGTATACTTGTGATCTGTATCCAGTTGTATTGGTTGCTAGGTTTGTTGCTTGGTATTATTATTATTTCGCTGTTGTTCTGTTGGTTAAACGTGTGTGTAGCGTTGCCAGGTTACTTACTACAGTAATTTTTTTTTTTTTGCCTTTGCTAGAGCCGTCTTTTAAGTTTGCAGGAGCCACCGCTAGTTGCTTCTTTTGGACTGCGACATTACTGTTCTTTCGAAATGTGCCGTTTGTTACTCTTAAAACCAACATGGAGAGCTCCCCAGCGTTGGGGTCGACTTTTTGAAACCAAATAAGCGGTAGTGTAACTCAAGACCCCCCAGTATCAGACCCTGCATCCAGGTGGGCCTCCGTTTGCAAGTAACTGACGCAGAAGAGTTTGGAATTTTGCGTCATGCTATATAGCGTTAAGGAAGTCTTATTCCATAGTCTTGTTGCGTGTCATAATGGTTAGGACAGAAGCTTAACCATGCCTCGTCAGGTGCAGTAAAATTTTTTTTAAATCCTTATCGAAATGACTTTGGTGCCTATTTTTACTCAATTTATTGTTTTAAATGTAATTTCTTTCGTTCTATTCCTTTGTCACATCGTTTTAATCACCGTATGAACTTTTCCATTTGTTTCATTTTTCTTTGCATCATTCTTCTTCCAATCGGAATTTTTGTGAATGTGTATTTTATTGTACCTATCTGTTTGACTATTCAATTACTTCAAAACTCCGATAAATTAATTAAAAAAACAAAAGAAATAATCTATTTATATTGACTGTGCATTAACGTGAAAAACGTATTTTTCATTACAAGACGTGCCTTTTTCTGCATGGTAATCGACATACAAATATTTAAAACATTACCTAAATTCTTTGTGTACTATGGAAATGTATGGTAGATGATGATATGAATGAGAGAAGGTTTTCTAAGTAAAACAAAATTCAAGCAATGTGAGAAATCGATATAATGAACACAATAACGAAAACACAGGGCCATAAAAATAGGAGAAATTAAATCGGAATTAGTACATGAAGATAATTAAAAGTTCACGAACAAATATTTCCAGTGGAAAATGGATGATAAGAAGAAAAATTAGACCAAATGAAGAAGTTCATATCACTATTAAAATTTACGTCATTCGTACGAAAAGTTCGTAAAATAAGACAGAAGTAATGTTGTAGAACAGAAAATGTAAAAAATAATATTTTTTTAAACACGGCTATGCACAGCCTTAAGCCTAGATAAAATGTGGAGGGGCGATCTTATTACAAAACAATAGGCAGAGCCTCCCCATTGTCGCGGCTTCCTTTGCAGGTCGGAGAAACCGCAGCTAAAATGTATGTGGCCAGAAACACCACGTTGACTCACGGCCGCAGAAGCCCATGACACCCTTTAAGAGGCGGCGAGGCATCTCGTACAGTAGTTATATGAGAGTGAATTTATTCCTCGCTCCTCATGAGACATCATCAAACTTATTTTCCTGCTTCTGGAGTGTCTACAGCGAGTATGAGGGAATCCCGAAACGTGACATCTTACTTTTGTACTGCTCTTCGTTCCACACCTTCAAGGACAAACTTCTTTTCTGTGGCACTCGAACACTTGTACTTCTTCGATGTCATTTTCACGGCGGATCTATGTACTGTGCTTATGCTTTATTGAGAAAACACGTAAATTTTTCAAAGTGTTTAGAGATGAAACGATTATCTTAATAACCGATAAAACAATTCCAGATATCGAGTATTACGTACCGGCTGGCACTTCATTACGAAATGTTTACGGGGCTGTCTGTTATGACAGTCGCTTCCGTTTATGGAATGTACCGAACACAGGAGGTTTCTTCGGTAAACAGAAGTTCTTACATGGGTCTTGACAACACGATCGAATTACAGAGGTTCAAATAGTGAGACGCGACTGTGTGGAACTGCATAGGAAGATTTCGGTATCTGGAAATAATTGTAACTCAACTAAGGACTTTATAGCGACACGAACGTCAGCCGGGTAAATAAGTCGAACACTAAGTGGACATCCAGCGGACGCAGGTAAACACTTCCTGTTACACCACGCCACTGCTGCCTCGGTGTAAACACGGAGGACAGCAGGAAGTGCACGACCACTAGCTGGACTCCAGAGCAGGAAACAGCCGGGGTCCCCGGTGGTCTAGTGGTAAGGGGGTCTGAAACGTTCCAGCGCCTCGGCTGGGGCTATTCGCCCCAGCCGGGCCGGGGTTCAATCCCCGGCCGGCGCTGGAATTTTCAGACTTCCGAACACTAGCCTCCACCTCTGCCTTGGCATGTGGCGCATGTCAGGCACCCCCGTGGGGTCCGTGCTTTGGATCCCACGTGGAGCTCACTCCCACACTACAAACTGTACCTGATTATGTTGCTACAAACATTTAAAATTTTAATTCGCACACTTTCTTCACCAGACTTCATCTACATATATTTTAAGGTATTTAATATATCTCACTATCAAAAGAAACTGCTTGGTATATTTGTAGGATTACAACTATGAAATAAAACCCTTACAAAAAAAAAAAAGATTTTGTTTTCCTTCGTGTACTGAATACTGCTGAGGTTAATACCCAAACATGTGCCATTTTCCTGTAGTTACCAGTGAATATTCGAAAAAAAGGTTATCATACTGATTCATATATTACATACTGTATTTCACACATTCTCAGTGCTGAAAAAGCAATAATTATTTCAACGTCATAAGAAAATACAAAATATTACATCAATAGCAAATCACAAGCCAACGCTGTGTTATTTTTAGTATCATGATTGACTATGTGATAAATAAATCCTGTATAAGAAATCGTTTCGTAATAGTTAACAATATCTTTTAAAAATACTTTTCACTAATTGCATTTTCAAAAACGAACAAAGGCCTTCTTTTTTTTCAAATTATTCTAGTATCAAAATGAGATGTTTGATGTGACACAGGTCACTAAAGAGATAAACTCTTTTTTGTATGAAAAACGTTATTTCTCGTGGTTTTATGTGAGCTGAATGCTGAATGAAACAGATAATACTTAACGTTAACAAGAGGAATTTCTTGGGGATTTCACTAACAAGCCCATATATTTGATATAATATTTCGATTAATAGTTATATGACAACCTCTCTGCCTCTACTTTATGTAAAAGTATCTTTTGGATCAGAAAAGAAATTATGTTACTACTTCTATGAGTTAAGTCTGGTTGAATGAAAGAGATTGTAAAGGCCTTAGCCGAAGATGCAGAATGTTACCTTCTCTGCAAGGCATTTGCCATCAGTAATGAGTGAAACTGTAAAATAGGAAAAATGGATGACAAACGTCTATTACTGTTGTACTATTATATCACTAACGTTGCATTGCATAAACTTACTTACAGTTCTCGTTGCTGTTCAATATTCTTTAACTCACTATACCGTGCGATTATTTTGTTAACATTTAATATAACAGTAGCCCTGTTCCGAGCCACATATCCATTTTTAATGCTTAAAACTGTGGACAAAACTATTAGTAATACTAAATTACGAAGAGGGAATGATGAATGTAACATGCTGCATACATTAATGTCGCTCGAGATGTAGTTTGCATTATATGTTACGAGAACAGAATTATTTTGTAATGTGTGAAATACACAAAAATACTGTAACAGACAAACCGAGCAGTGATGCCGTAGTCTGTTTTGTAATAATAGTGTAAAGGAAGAAATAAACAGCAACTAGACATTTAAGTCACTCAATATTCGCGGCCATTTTGCGGTTCATCACTTCGCTGCTACGTGTCGCTACTAGTACCTCACACACTTTGTTGCCTGTAGTGCAGAGCTTCGCTACCAGAGGGCTCTATCAGCATCGGCGAGGACTCACTCTGTCGGCGTTTGCTGCTTCACTGCTCAACATCTATGCTCGCTGATATGCTGCTAAATCTTCAGAATAAACGAAAAAAATAACACCAAATATGGCAAATAGTGATAATTGTGAATACTACCGAACCATCTCTTTCATACGTCCTGGCTGAAAATACTGATCCAAAATATTTACAGAGGAATGGAACACATTAGAGGAGACGAGCTATAGGAAAATCGAACACACTAGCCGCTAGAGATCGGTTGAAGAAATTCAACCCATATTTATAACATCTATAGATGTAGAAAATAACTTTTCACAGTTTTGACCAAAATATAGTTTGAATTTAAGATGCAACCAGCGATAAAATACAGTGAGCGGCATGTTATCTAGAGCTCTGCCAAAAATCAGCCAGCAGATGTAAGACTTATAAGAAAGCTGGTAGTTGATAGTTGAGGAGGGAGAGAGAGAGTGAGTTTGCATACAGAAAGTTTCACACGTCGTGCGACACACTTATCGCGTTTGTAGAGGGGACCTACCTGGGAATCGATGTCTGGAAACGTCATCCAGCGAGGCTACAGAGTATCAAAGTTACAGGCGCTGTAGTCTGTAAAATGTGTGTACACAGCGAGATCCAATGAAGATGTTAGCAATTTTCTATGATGATGGAGATGGATAAATTTGAGGTTATGTCCCTATAACGAAAAATTGGAAGAGAAGACATTCCTGTTACGTGTGACAGTATGTACCGGTAGTGTTGCAGCTAAGATGTAGGGCAGGAAACTTTCAGAGGTGGTAGTATGGACCGAATGTCCAGTACACATGGGCTGTAAAATGCATACCTTAAGAGCTGTGAGGACTTGTTCATCTTCGCTAGCATAAAACATATCTCCACTGTTGAACAAGTGCTCATAGCGCCTCAGGTATGCATTTTGTAGCCCATGTTTACCGGACATTTTTTTCTTACTTTGATCCATACTACCACCTATGAAAGTTAGCAACAACAGTACCAGTACTTGTATTCCGCCGTCAGAGGTATGATAACGATATTCCCTTGTAACTTCCGGAACATGATACATGATCAAATTGATAAATAATCACGGCATCACACTCTACTTACATACATTCGCCGGGGCTGGTGCCTGTATTTTGATGCTCTGTAGCCTCGTTAGATGACGTTTGCATGCATGAGTTACTAGGTAAAATTGCAAGCTCTAGAAATGTGAAACACCTTGTATAAAGAAAGCAACATACGAAATGAACAAGATATTTGGGAAATTAATCGAAGATAAGAAAGAAGAAATAGGAACTGTTTCCAAATCGACCTTTCATTTCGCTGCTGCTGATTTGAAATTTCGTGGCATTTATTCGCTCTGAAGAGGATCGTTCAAACGATGGTCGGAATGTAGTTATTTTAGTTGTTTCACTGTTTTATAATGACATGGCCTAGAACCCAAAATGATTTTCTCCAAGTTGTTTGTAGGAATTCTATCGCTTCTCACCGATATTTTCAGTATGGTACTGGTATTTTTTTTCCTACACCTACCAACTTTAATAGTGCTTGAAATGATGAAAATTGTCTCCATATCAAAAAGTATTAGGTACTGAGACGGTGCTTGGTTTTAATGATAACAATATACAGGAAAATTCAGCCATGTTTCTGCGAAGTTGCATTACGCCGAAATTCTGAAATACATCCGTATATTTCGAATGTCGTACAACAGCTGTAGGTAGGAGACGGGGTACTGCAGAAGTAAAGCTGTTTAGACGGGACGTGAGTCGTGTTTGGGTAGCTCAGATGGTAGAGCACTCGCCCACGAAAGGCAAAGGTCCCGAGTTCGAGTCTCGGTCCCGCACACAGTTTTAATCTGCCGGGAAATTTCATATCGGCGCACACTCCACTGCAGAGGGATCTAATTCTGGAAAGAACTGTATAGTTAGTGGAGAGATACAGGATGTTGCAAAATTCCCGTTAAAAACTTCTAGGGAACTGAGTGACGATATTCTGAAGAGGAGCCCATGTATGGAAAGGTATATCCGTGCTACAGCCGTATAAATACACCTTCGCTAATGTGGTATGCAACAGGGTTATAATCACTGGAGGGGGGGGGGGTTACTTACGTCTGATCCTATGATGTCATTTGACGGCTGTCTCCTCTCTGACCTGGATCGAGTCTCGTTCATGTGTCTGTGAGTGTTAGAGCAACATTTCTGAGCACACTTTTGCCGAATATACCGACACGAGTATTCTGTGTGGCGAAGCTCACAGTACTGGAAGAGCTGCTGGTCGCGTTTATCAAGATCGTTGTCCACAGCGTCTGACTCCTCCCCACACGCTTTTCGTTACCATTGCACAACGTCTTCGAGTAAGGGTGCCTTCAACGTCATCAGGTGCGTGTGTGGTGCCCGTGTAGACGCAGCGCACGCGAATTGGAATATATATTTATATGGATATGGTGTCTGTTCTTCCGGACATGTGCGAAAGGACGCTACGAATGTAGTGTGTGGTCATACATAGGTGAGAAAGTGGGTCTCGCGGGAGGCGTGCGCGAGATAATTCCTGTAGTCTCACTATCCTCTGTGCCGTCGGTGGCTCAGATGGATAGATCGACTGCCATGTAAGCAGGAGATCCCTGGTTCAAGTTCCGGTCGGGGCACACATTTTCACCTGTCTTCGTTGATATCTATCAACGCCCGTCAGCAGCTGAAGGAAATAATATCATTCTAATTTCAAATTGGAAAAGGCCCTCCTGTAAAAACAGTGTCTCTGAAGACCGATTTTTTTGATTCTTTGGTTATTAAAGAGTGAAACTGTAGAACAATAGATGTACTCGGCCAGATCTACACTGAAATGCCAAAGAAACTATTATAATAATGCGTATTCAAACACAGAGATATGTAAACAGGCTTAATATGGTGCTGCCGCCGGCAACGCCTATGTAAGACATGTGTCTACCGTAGTTGTTAGATCGGTTACTGCTGCTACAATGGCAGGTTATCAAGATTTAAATGACTTTGAACGTGGTTTTATACTTGGCGCAAGGCCGATGGGACACAGCATCTACGAGGTAGCGATGAAGTGGGGATTTTCCTGTACGACCATTTCACGAGGGCACCCTGAATATCAGCAATCCAGTAAAACAATAAATCTCCAACATCTCTGCGGCCAGAAAAAAAATCCTGCAAGAATGGAATCTGAAGAGAATCGTTCAGAGTGGCGAAAGTGCAACCCTTCCGAAAATAACTGAAAATTTCAATGCTTGACCATCAACAAGTATCAGCATGCGAACCATTCATGGAAACATCATCTACATGGCCTTTCAGAGCCGAAGGCCCACTCGTGTACCCTTGCTGACTGCACAGCACAAAGCTTTACGCCTCATTTGGGCCCATCGGTACGAACATTGGACTGTTGATGACTCGAAACATATTGCCTGGTTGGACGGGTCTCATTTCAAAATGTATATACAGTATGGACGTGTATGGGTGTGAATACGACATCATGACTCCATGGACCCTGCATGTCAGCTGGAAACTGTTCAAGCTGGTGGAGGCTCTGTGACGTTGTAGAGCGTGCGCATTCGGAGTTATGTGGGATCCCTGACACGTCTAGATACATTCTGTCTAATCACCTGCATCCATTCGTGTCCATTGTGGATTCCGACGGAAGTGGGTAATTCCAGCAGGACAAAGGAGCGGCCCACACAACCACAATTGCTACAGAGTCGCTGCAGGAACACTCTTCCGAGCTTAAACACTTTCGCTGGCCACCAAACTCCCCAAACATACTGTACGTCTCTAGTAAATTTTATAGCATTAACTACCATATCTGGAATGCCTTGCAAAGTGTTGATCAGAGGAGATCTCTGCTCCCTCTTACTGTTACGGATTTATGGGCAGCTCTGCAGGTTTCATGGTGTCAGTTCCCTGCTGCGCGACCTCAGCCATCAGTAGAGTCCATGCCACGGCGTGTTGAGGCACTTCTGCGTGCTCGCGGGGGCCATAAACGATATTCCTTTGATTCCACAGTGTAACAAATTATTTGTCAATGTGACAGCCTTACCAACATGTTTTCAAATGGTTCTAGTATACGGTACGTCTCGGGAGACGGGTTACAATTTAAAATATGAGTATTATGTACTCAGTCCCCTCTACAAATTCTAGCAGGTAGTGATGGGAATTTCAGAACATCCTGTACGTTTCCAGCAAACTGTATAGCCGTTGTCGTGTTACAATTGGTATCTGCGAATACATTCCATAATTTGTGACAGATCGTGAGGCGCGACTGCAGACGTCCGTAGCGTTTACCCAGGGGGCGTCTCGGCTACGGCCGCTCTGACGGCCACGAGAATAGCCGGAGGTAGAGAGCGCAGCACGGCTAGTTTGAAGGCCACTTTCAACTAGTGTTGCCAGAGGTGTCTCTTTTTAGAGATTCTACGACTCGCCCCACGTAAGCTTTATCTGCTAACATTTCGAAATACACTATCCTATCAATGAGTGTACAGACACCTATTAGTGGACATTAATATGCAGTGTGTCCAACCTTTGTCTCTATGGCGGCTTGAACTCTGCTCGGGACACTAAGTGAGGTGCCTGCCGACAATTTACGCACCACACACGGAGATCGTATCTACGTGTTTGTACATGCAAGGCAATACATTGCTCAGCAAGATAGCCATATCTCTCACCAATTTTGAACATTTGGAGCACAATGGGCAGGCTCTTCAAAGCAGGTCGCGATTTTGGCGATGTAATGAACCAACTGAACTGAATTTGGTACCATATCCATCAGGAGGGTATCCACTAACTTTATAAGTCAATGTCAAGCCTAGTAACTGCCAGAGGTGGCCCAACACATTATCGACTTATCAATTTGTGAATCTCTTTGTCTTGAATTAATCATCCAGTTTTTCTTCAACTCTAATCATTCATTTGCCCCTACACGTACAGTCATGCTCAAAACTATCCTAACGCCCGAATTGAATTTCGCCTGATTCACATGCAACCCACATAACGCAACTGTCTAGCAGGTCCCCTTATCGCTCCTTGGTACAGTCTTTTGACTATTGAAAATGGTTCCAACAAATCACCACAAGAAAACACTGTTCTGTATCGCAATAACTCAAGATGTAAAGTAATACCACGATACTACAAATGTCACGGAACACCTTATCACAGATAAGACTGCCCTTAAGGCTTGTAGCTCACATTTATTACAATAAATGACATACCTGACATTTTACCACTCTCATTATTATTACGTCAGATAGGTAATGCACATTGTAAATTCGTCGAATTCATGATTTACTCTTCAAAGTAACATACCGTACTTATTATTTAACACAAAATAAGATTAAAAATTAAAGGTATTCACGAGCAGCTAATTGAGAATATTTATGAACTTCAAATGACACGACGAACCGTCTCGTTCTGCATATGGATGCAAACTCAGGTCATGCAGACTAAGCAAAGATTTCGTGCCTGACGGAAACTAACAGTCACTCGTGATTAGGCATACAGAGAGTGATATACCTCGATTTTAGACTGAGCCAGTTTGCAAATACCAACTTTAAATTACATAGCGCAAGTATTTTTGCCGGACGCGAATTCCTACCCAGCACCTATTCTCCCTGTTAACGAACGACGAGAGATGTTGAATCTTGGTTCTTAACAAGTAACTTACTTGAATTGCCGTGAGGTAAGGCTTTGTACTGGGCAGGGATTCGAACTCAGAACTTAATCGAATAGATATCGACGCACAATCAACTGTGACATTTCGGATTTTCTCGGCAGTAGCTAGATGTTTTAACTGAAATGACGAGACGAAACATACATTTTTTTTCCTTCCCAAGACTCCAACCCGGCATCTATCGCTGTTATATTCTAGAGAAAACGAACGTTAAATATGGGTTTGTTGCACCAGCAGCGGCATGTGAGCGTGTTGGAACTAGAAATAATATGACGAAGAGTTCAGTGCTCACTGGGAATACAGCTCCACACATCATATCGCTTTTGACTACACACAAAGATACGTCAGCTTCCGAATTTTTGTCCAGCTCGGCCTAACATCTTGAACTTAACAGTGATCTCGCAAATAGTCCTGTGTCTCACTGGGTGTCAAAACGTCACATATCGTTAGTGTTGACAACGAATGAAAATACATTAAACATTAAAATAATTATCCACCAGCAGATAGGTGTTCTCATGCTAGAGCTTGATAATACATAATGAAATCTATAGTGCCGGGCCAGGATTCGAACCCATTCACGCGCAGTATGTGGAGATGTTGAGGAATCTGCAGTTCTGAACAAACAACAAATAGGAGCCGTGCTGTATTCTCACGAAGGGATCAAATTGAGCGTTAAGTACGGTCTAAGTTGCATTCCCAGTTCAGAACCGATTTTATCGACATACAGAAGCTCAGATAAAATATGGACTAAATGTCCTTTGAGCGTTATTTAAGCATCACAAGACTGCACATACATGCAATCGATTTCGAGGTGCAAAGTGTTTATCTTACTTTGGTGACAGGTGGGCATAAGAGATTTCCAAAAACTTTTTATCGTACTGAAATAATCTTTTGTCGGAAAGAAACAAGGTAAGTGTTTTATTTGTATATATTTTGTAGGAAACTGTAATCGAGATGGAAGATTATACACCTTAATGTTTGACACAACTGCTAGGAGAAAACGCTGCATCCTAACCAAACCCTGCGGTTCCTCTCCATATCCCCGTAAGACACGAGCAGGGGATTCTCCACGCATACCGCTACACAGCTGTTCCTAGCACACCTGAGATTTGGCAACATCGTCACAAACATTAGGCAACACTGTGACAATGCAATCACTTCCGCCTATGGTACTGAATTGGCTCACTAAATTTACTTGATATTACCTTTCCATTTGAATGGCTCATGCTGTATAATCCTTACGTAAACTAAGATACTGAGGCAGAAAATTCAATTTTTTGGCTAAAGAAATGCTATTCTTCACATAAGTGGCAACTTTTATTATCTTTCACGATGCGTTATGAGGCTGAGCGACCAATACCATGATGAGAGTGGTGCAAAGGTAGCAGTGTGTCTGTAACCCGGTGGTACCGCCCATGTCTCGTGTCAGAACGGCTCAATCAGTCGTCAGTTCCAACTGAGGTAGGGACCATCGTGTGCGAGCTTTTTTTTTTAAGGAGCTGCGAATTTCCAGAAAAAATTATGTATCGAAATCGGAAGAAAACCTTTACACATCAAATCTTCTTGGTAGCTCGACTCAGTAAGTTGTGTTAATCGTCATAGATCATGGCGTTCTGACTTCCAAGCTGCTTCGCAATACCAGCGTCTCTGAAGAAATTCGAATCGATCATCAACGATACGAATTTCAATACTGTTCTTCACTTAAGACTCACATTCCAGGGTGATAAGTATGAAGGAAATGAGCCTCTTGATTACTCTATGCTAAACTTTCCTGCAGACATGTGCTGACAGTGTCTCTAGCAACTTGCTTTTTCTCTGGGTTGCTTCAAATGTGGCAGTTTTGTCGCCTTAAATCCAATTGAATATTCTAAATATCATTTGTGAACAGCGTTCACTTCTCCATTAATTAATTTATGGACCTCAAAAGAAGCAATTTGCCTTAGTAGCTATAGAGCAGGTTCTGATAGGAATTGACGCAATCTTTTTCATCCATTTACCATAGAAAATCAAAGAAAGAAACCAAACATTACATTGCATTTACTCCCTGTGCCTTGAGTAACACATATGAATCCATGACAATAATAAATTATTTGAAGAATCTCCTGTGCAAGGAAAAGAACAGAATGGGACGCTTTAATTATAGCGCACTGGATCAGAAACAATGAAATTAATTCTGTGTCACATTGATGTACTGCATTCTAATGTAATAAAATAATCATCAAATAAAAACGGTTTTGTGCCTCCTTTGCTATCAAGAGTGAAACACAAATCGTAGACAGATTTTATGGGTCACTACTCAACAACATTAAAGCATTTTACATGGTTGAGAGTGTGGAGTGGAGCAGATGTTGTCGGCAGAAGGCAGCGCAGTGCCTCAGCCCCCGCCGGTAGGCAGCAAACGGGTCCCAGAGAACTCAGACGCATGCGGTGTTCAGAGGCAGATGCTCGGTAAAGAAATCTTTCGCTAAAACATTGTTCAACCAAACTATTATTACCAGTGTGACACAAAGCGAAATATATTGTAGATTCGCTTGAATTACACGCATAGCTTCAGCACCGAGAGGAAAGGGGCGATAAAAATTTTGTCGTTGTCTGCTTCCGGTCGCCAGACGTCATATTAGCTAGTCTCACGTTTTACCTCAAGACTACGGCCTTAGTCAAGAATAATGTACTAAGACTGAACTCAAGACTTCCTCTGGGAGGTGCCGCAGTCTACAATGTTGCAGATCGAACTTACTGCCGGACACAGTATCATGAGAGGAGCACGACTGTGTTGTCCACCTTATGTGGACGGCTCGGCGGTCAATGTTTTGCTCTAAGGCTGTATCTACAACACATATTGCATCCTGAACATCTAGAAGAATTAAAATAACAAAAGTAGTTTATGAGAGCAACGTTAACTATGGCGTTCGAAGTATTCATAGTGTTGTGTTCGTGTGTGCAAACGCCTTCCAATGCCCACTCAAGGAGGGCAAGGATACAAAGTCTAGCTTCAGTATTATAAAATCGCTACAGTCTGCGGATAAACTCAAACTTGGGTTGATAATTAATTTGAATATTTAGCAATACTATACCCATTGGTGTTAAACTCGTTATTAACCAATGATTCCCACAGCTACAGGGACACTACTTGTGATACTTAGGCAGTGCTATCAGACGAAAAGATCAACCTGACACAAACTGTGGGAAGTTTGTTTTACAAACTTCGTACCAGGATAATGAGCTTTTACGTATTTGGGATGTCTGTGAACGTTGCTGCTTGAGACGATTTAAGACGAAAGTAAATTCCTTTAGCAACGACAATGTTTGAAGAAACCGTCTTAACGGGACTAAATCGTGATTTGTAAATCGTTTACCGGCCGTACTCTACCGCATTTCGCTGATTGGAAGGCAAATAGATTACGGAAAAATGTCACAGAAGGAAAAGGGAGAACGAAATGTCTCCCACTGGAAGGTCATGTTGTCTTATTTAAATGATTACAAAATCAGGTAAAACGACCAGTCAGATTGTCAGTATAAGAACATTATTGTTGTCAGTATGATGTAGCACTGCTCAGGGCCTGTAACGATAAAGGGCCCGTTTAGGTCAGTCATATTGTATAAAGAAGTGGAAGAGAGAGCACCGCTAAATTCCACAATCCGTATGCATTGGAGACACACAGAAATTACTGTTACAGTGTACTAATGGAGCCCAATTAATGAGAGAACTGCGTATTATCCGGTGAGAGAGAGCACTGGCAAATAATCTTCGCTAAATTAGGTTACTTAATCTGGTGTCACTCTGAGCCAGAATTTATGGCCGGCGGCTGAGTGTAAGGTCAGTGGGCCGGATCCGAGTTTTGCAAGTGCGAAATACTTTCCTACATTATAGAAGCGAATATTAAACTGGAACTAATATTCCAAAAATTTTGAACTTGGATAGCTTAGAATGAAAATCTTTTTCTTTATTGCAAAGGAAAACAATTGATTTTCTAAAACATTCTCTGTCATACACAACTTGAAACAGGTCACGTCGACCAAATCATATGGAAAAATTGCCAGCGGCGTATATCGGCAGGCAGTAAGATCTCTTGGCTTTTGGTTTGGCAGTACTCGACAGCCATTTCTAGGCGCAAGTAATAGAAGAAAGGCAGAGCGTTATTGTTATCAAGTAACGTCTTCATCGATTACTTTAGTTTTAATGTAATCTATGAGTAATTACTCATAGATATTAACATGAAAAGAATTCTGTAGACAGAGAAAGAACCTCTTCTTGGGAAACTACTTGTATAGTGACCAAAAGGCACGAACTGATATTCAAGTACAGTGTTCCAGCAGCGGCATGAAGAAAATGATAGTAATAATGACGGTAATAATCCAATTACCCGGTAACTTCACACTTCCCAGTGGATCTTCACGAACTAAGAAAATATCTGAATTTGTGAACATTTCAAAATGGCTTCACATCGAGCCTATGATGCCTACAAGGGTCTTTACATCCTGCTGACATGAGAATAGCATAATCTCCGCGTCAGAAGCTTGTTTCTACTTAAAAATTTAATAGACTCGCGTTTTATCCACCGTGACTACTTTTGTAAGCTCAGCACATCATCCGTTGCAGCTCACTCCTGGGGCTGGGAAATATGGGCACAATGGCCTGGTGGAACTATCACAGGAGCAATGCGTGGGTTCAGACATTTACTTTTAAGAAGCACAAACAGATTTACTTTGCGTCTGGTAACCTCAAAAGAAAGACGTTATAATCCAGAATTCGCAATACAAATCACGTTCCATCATTACCAACTGGGCAGAGCCAGGTTACGTTGGGAAATGACATAGCGGAAGTCATCGTAAACAGAAATACAGTCGCCAGTAAACTTACTTACATTAGAAAATTTTATTTTATTTTATGAACCGATAGCCATTTAAAGGCTGGGGCTCTTATTTTACTTGTAATTGATTCAACTAGAGACGTTGAAAAATTTGGTGCTGGACTGTGATTCGAATTCGTTTCTCCTCTTTCGAGGATCTGAATCTCTCGGGACATTATAGTTCAACCATTTCGTCCCTTTTCGCAAGACTGCAACCTTCTCTGGGTCTCCTCCAAAGGTAAGTATGTGGGTCCGAATCCTGATCCAATACAAAAATATTCATAGTTTCAGTTCAAGCCCTATAACGTGCACACCGTCCCGCTAGTGAAAACCAACGTGCGCTTTTAATGTCTATTCATGTGTTGCCAACAATCGCAATAGGTGTCATTATTTCTTGTCAAACACGCACACACCTTACCGTTGGTGAGTAAGCAACTGATATTTAAGCTATATTTGTGGATGCACGGTAGGCGTGTAGTTAGATTGTCGCTTAGGTACAAAAGTTTGTATCCTTAGTTTAGATTCAAACACCTAGCAGCTGGTAAGAAAGACCGATACGTAAATTTGATTTTACTTAATTAACAATACGATTACGTGTTGGGTTCGTATCTCCGTCATATAACTTCACATCATGCACTTAATCTTTAAATGCATGCGCACTTTGTTACTTGAGCATGGAGGTATATCAGACATCTTTCGTGGTTAGTTAACAGGGACGAAATTGTCTTGTTAGGAGTCCCGGTTTATTAAAAAAATTGTCGTCTTTTATTTTCAAGTTTAGATTTCATTACTGGTATTGGCAAAAATTTCGGTAATTCATGACTCTTCATGGATAGCCATCAATATGATATGATTAGATTACATTAGATCAATTCTTGTTTCATAGATCATGAATACGATATTTCGTAATGACGTGTAACGTGTAATTTTAATGAAAGATTTCTTTACATACCATGATTCAATTTCTTTACAACAATTTCTTACTCTCTCTCATTCTTTTTGATTTCTCTCTCTCTCTCTCTCTCTCTCTCTCTCTCTCTCTCTATCATACACACACACATTCTTTTTTTCTTTATTTGTTTGTTTTGCTCGACTATCGGCGAGGCATGAAAACGTCTCTGAATGAGCTTCTTAGTTTTTAGTACACTTACGAAATAAATATAAAAATAACTGTGAGAGTTACTGATATATGATGCTTAGTTTTCAGTCAGTTCCGAGTATTATTAGTAACCACGCTCCAGTCCCTAAACCTAGTTACAGAAATGCGAATCAGACGCATTACGTATTCCAGGCCGTAGCAACCGCGACTTGGAGACACCAGCTATGGTCACTTCCCAGACCGCTGTACGATCACATCGGTTCGTCTTCTTTCTGCTGGTACTGTAACTGAGATTTGACAACAAGGCAACGTATGTTTGGCAACTCTGTGATCGACCAGTTGCTTCCTGGTGTGCACGGAATTTATCCTCAAAGTTCACTTGATTTTACCTGTCATTTCCATTGAATAATCTGATTTATTATCGCTTTACGTGTAACAAAAGATTGTAAATTTACGGTTTTCAGCCCAGGAAAGTCGTTCCACGTGGAAATCGCAACTAATCTCGTCCTTTAAATAGCGGTTTACGAGTGCTAGACATTATCGATCTCGTAAGAGTAAGCTAAGACACGTACTTCTACTCCAGCTCTATGGTAATGCGCTGACCTGAGAAATAGCATCTGTTATGGTTCGCACTTCCAGTCTCACTGACTGTAACGTTTCTATCCCTTCTGTGAAAGAGCTACTAACAGTCAGATAAAACATCGATAAGGAAATCGCAAAAAAATACTTTCGGCTCATAGTTCAATGGTGAAAACTTACAATGCTGCACAACGGGTAACTCCTCTTCCCGCCGCTGACAAGCAAATTTTGGGTTTCTAGGAATACAAAACTTTACTTATGAAATGCGACATTTGTACTGCACGACGTTTTCAACAAAGAGATGGCGCAATACAGTAGCTCAAGTGGAAAGAAACACTTCCTTTTCAAATTTGTGCATCCTACACTGTTGGCTGTTCTGTGTAGGTGGCAGGTACGTGATTTTATTTCGGTCGAATTTATGCACTGGGTAGTCGAGGCAGCTAGTTCATTGTGATTCGGTCAACCAAGTAAATGAATTTACTGAACCTGCTGCAAATTACTACAGGAAGCCTGTGTGTCAATTCTCATCCAGTGTGGTGCAACGGCGTTACGATAGAAAAATGAGCCACATACTTATAATATGCTTGAATATCTATGGACTGGGTTCGATTCCAACTTCTGTCAATGATTTTAGATAAGAAGAGACAGATTCCATTCTCTTCTGGCTACACCAAGTGAAGAAGATATAATGACATTGTGGTCTGAAATTGACATGAAAAATGATATTCCTTTTCTACAAAGTAGACGTTAGGATGAATCACAATAAAGACTGGAGCGGCGACACGTAGAAACCTTTCTTATACTTGTTATTTATTTCTAGTGACGAAACAAACGCTATGTAGGCTCACAGGACATTTAGTCCATATTTTATCTGAGCTTCTGTATGTCGATAAAATCGGTTCTGAACTGGGAATGCAACTTAGACCGTACTTAACGCTGAATTTGATCCCTTCGTGAGAATACAGCACGGCTACTATTTGTTGTTTGTTCAGAACTGCAGATTCCTCAACGTCTCCACATACTGCGCGTGAATGGGTTCGAATCCTGGCCCGGCACTATAGATTTCATTATGTATTATCAAGCTCTAGCATGAGAACACCTATCTGCTGGTGGATAATTATTTTAATGTTTAATGTATTTTCATTCGTTGTCAACACTAACGATATGTGACGTTTTTGACACCCAGTGAGACACAGAACTATTTGCGAGATCACTGTAAGTTCAAGATGTTAGTCCGAGCTGGACAAAAATTCGGAAGCTGACGTATCTTTGTGTGTAGTCAAAAGCGATATGATGTGTGGAGCTGTATTCCCAGTGAGCACCGAACTCTTCGTCATATTATTTCTAGTTCCAACACGCTCACATGTCGCTGCTGGTGCAACAAACCCATATTTAACGTTCGTTTTCTCTAGAATATAACAGCGATAGATGCCGGGTTGGGGTCTTGGGAAGGAAAAAAATTAATGTTTCGTCTCGTCATTTCAGTTAAAACATCTAGCTACTGCCGAGAAAATCCGAAATGTCACAGTTGATTGTGCGTCGATATCTATCCGATTAAGTTCCGAGTTCGAATCCCTGCCCAATACAAAGCCTTACCTCACGGCAATTCACGTAAGTTACTTGTTAAGAACCAAGATTCAACATCTCTCGTCGTTCGTTACAGGGACAATAAATTCGCGTCCGGCAAAAATACTTGCGATATGTAATTTAAAGTTGGAATTTGCAAACTGGCTTTGTCTAAAATCGAGGTATATCACTCTCTGTATGCCTAATCAGGAGTGGCAGTTAGTATCCGTCAGGCACGAAATCATTGCTTAGTCTGCATGACCTGAGTTTGCATCCATATGCAGAACGAGACGGTTCGTCGTGTCATTTGAAGTTCATAAATATTCTCAATTAGCTGCTCGTGAATACCTTTAATTTTTAATCTTATTTTGTGTTAAATAATAAGTACGGTATGTTACTTTGAAGAGTAAATCATGAATACGACGAATTTACTACGTGCATTACCTATCTGACGTAATAATGAGAGTGGTAAAATGTCAGGTATGTCATTTATTGTAATAAATGTGAGCTACAAGCCTTAAGGGCAGTCTTATCTGTGATAAGGTGTTCCGTGATATTTGTAGTATCGTGGTATTACTTTACATCTTGAGTTATTGCGATACAGAACAGTTTTTTCTCGTGGTGACTTGTTGGAACCACTTTCAATAGTCAAACGACTGTACCAAGGAGCGATAAGGAGACCTGCTAGACAGTTGCGCTATGTGGGTTGCATGTGAATCAGGCGAATTTCAATTCAGGTCGTTCGGATACTATTGGGCATGAATGAACATCACGTGTATCGATTTCCATCGCGCTGGGGTAAGTCCTCCGGGATACGTTTATTCTCCTTAGTGTGTAAATATATTTGGAGCATGTCATTCAAAAACGTTTGAAACGACATAGACGGGAGCGGGTTGTTGTTAGGAGAGCAGAATGTATTAGACTCGCGGATCATGTGGTGTTATTGGCAGAGAGCGAAAGAAGTATGACTGAAATGTTAAAAAATTCAACAAGAGGCGTGAGTAAATTGGAATGAGAAATAATAAGGAAATCGCCAAATGTCCGGTGATAGGTGCAAGAAAAGCAAGAACAACTATAATGTTAGGCAGGAAGATACACAACAATTTAGTGTTTTTAGATAACTGCGACGTGCTATTATGGACGACATTGGAAGTAATATGGAGGTGAAAATACGTATAGCAATTGCCAACGAGACGTTTCATAACAGGAGGCTTTTATGTGGGTGCGTTGATAGGGGATAAAATAGGCAGGCACAGTGAGAAATGAGGTGGTGTTGAGTGGGAGAACAGAGAGAAATTTTAAAGGTTGCAGGATGAGCAAACACAATTGGCATGGACACTGAATGAGAAGAGATTGTTTATTGATGGTATGGAGGAAACGGTGAATGCAAGAAGAAGAAGAAGAAGAAGAAGAAGACGATGAACATACCAGGTGATGGACAGCGTAAGAACAGAAAATAGTTGTGAGAAAA
Organism: Schistocerca gregaria; assembly: GCF_023897955.1. Classification (NCBI taxonomy): domain Eukaryota; kingdom Metazoa; phylum Arthropoda; class Insecta; order Orthoptera; family Acrididae; genus Schistocerca; species Schistocerca gregaria. The sequence continues at coordinate 582,706,068 of NC_064925.1, forward strand.
CAAGAGGGTAACAAATGATGGGACTGCATGGAGAGCTACATGTGAAGACCTGCCCTAGGGCAGAACACTCATGGTGGTGGTGTTGATGAAGAGGAGACTTATGTAGGACATTTTGCAAAACGCCCATTTTCTTGTAATCCAAATTTAAACAAAACATAGGCAGCTTATAATTTGTAGTCTATAAATGACCGTGAATTGCGTGACAGATGGAACTTGCCAGTATACCTGTTATTAGGACTTATTCCCACTCCACTGACGTATGGAGCGTGCGAACTGTGGCTGCTTAAAAGCCTCTGTGCGTGCTGTGCTTAGTCTCTTCTGGTCTTCACGCTTCCTACAGTTACAATACGTAGGCGGTTTAAGTATATTCCATTCCTACTTTCATCATGTAACGTCAGTTCTAGAAACTCTCTAATTAGGTCTCCTCGCGATACTTTGCTCTTCCACGGGATAGTCTGTGTCTACCATGAACTGCCCGTTAGGCAGTAAGTGGAATAATTGGTTTTCCGACACATGTCACCATGTTACTGTCGCCCTGTCTCCACGTCAGAGAGACGGAAATTCTGTGTGCCACATTTGAAGATGAGTCTGTTAAGGTTACAAAACTAGTTAATGGAATTACAAATAGTTCAAAAAGTGAGTTTTTGCAGTTTTCCGTATTTACATTCAATGCACTAGTCACAGGCTCTAGGCGATCCTTAGGGGATGTGACGGTTCCATTTAAAATCTCTAGAAATTTTTCCACCCAGGTATTCATGTGGGTTGAGCGATTGCGAATTTGACTCGCTGCACTATACTCGTAGGATAAGGTTATATCGTTTTGTGAACCGAACAATTTTACATTTCGGGAACATTTAAACTAAGTTGTCATGCTTTGCACTACACTGAAATCTTATGAGGGCGTGGCTTCTTTCAAACAGAACTTTATTACAGGCAACAGCATCATTTGCGGAAACACTGAAGATCCAAATAGACCGCGTAACCACCGCCCCTTCTCCTCTCCAAATTGCTGTCTCAAAACGGTAAGTCCCATATGTAAACCACCTTCAGAAGTTCGTTCACTTTCCGTATCAGTTAATGTGTTAAAAACTTGACCTGAAGAAACATAACCCTTTGCAGTTGAAGACGCTCTGTTGTAAGAGAAGCTAGTTTTTCGAAAACGTCTCAATATTTATGTACTGAACTAGGTGTTGTACAATTCTATAATTTTCAGGTACATTTGGCGACGTATGTGGATACTGTCTGACAAATGTGTTGCGAATAAAGTGAGTAGTAAAGAAGTAATGAAGTGAAACATCAAGCCTGATGCTGACACTTTACTGCACGAACAGCGAAAATGTAGAAGTGATAAAAGTCTTTTTCCTTTCATCATTCTGTCAGGGATGTCAGAGGGAAAAAAAGTTTCGCCAAGTTTCGAAATTATGTGTGAAGTTTGTTGGAAGTCGCCACGTGCTGCCTTTCACAAATGCTCGGTGAATTTAGTCTCGATAATTTGCGCTCCATGAAATTATGCTGCCTTAGACGAGTACGCAGTTTGTAACTTTTAACGCCCGACTTATTGCGTAAACCTATGCCTTTAAATGAAGGACGGAAGGAGGATTGCATTTAATGTGCTATCGATGTCGAGGTCATTAGAGACGGAGCAGGAGTTGGCAATGCGTCAGGGAAGGGTAAAAGAAGTCCGCCGTTCCCTTTCAAAGGAATCATCCCAGCATTTGCTTGGAGCGATTCAGGAAAGTTACGGAAAACGTATCAGGATGGCCGGATGCGGATTTAAACGTCATCCTCCCGAATGCGAGTCTAGTGTACTAGTTGACAGCTCGTCGTGTAGAAGCTAGCGTTGCTGGTGATGGGATTCCGGGTTCGATTCACGGCTGGGTTGCGTTCTCCGCCCGGGAAGTAGGTGTCTGTGATGCCATCATTTCATCATCATTCGTGAAGGTGGCGAAACTGGACTGTGTAAAGGTTGGGGCTTTGTACAGGCACTGATAACCGTGCAGTTAAGCGCCCCAAAAACCAAACATCATCATCATCATCATCATCAACATACCATGTACTAACCACTGCGGCAGCTCGTTCGGTATACATTTAAATGAGCAGATTAAGTCAGCATTTTTAGTATTTACATTGACTTCGTTCTTCATAAATGAAAGCAGGAACTACGACAAGACAAAAGAATTGGGATAACGAATGAGAAATACCTGATTGTGCTTCTGTTTGTAGATGACATGATTCACGTTCACGAAATGACCTCCAAAGATCTATATACCACCTGAACGAAATATGCAATGAATACAACTTTAAAATTTCTAGTAATAAAACGAAAATAAGTGCACTCCGAGGAAAATACTCAGTCATTTTAAAACTAGTTTTGGATAATCCTGCTTTAGAACTGGTCTCTTAATCTTTCACTTAGGCTACGCTGTAAGATCTGATTTTTACTCTGATACTTAAAATAAATTACACAAATTCTAAGCTGTCTGTGACACTATTATCTGAATATTGGGCAATAAAGTACAAAAAGATTGTTCCGAAATTCTATAACGTGGTCCCGGTTCCTGTATTATGCAATGAAAGCGAAAACATGGTTAAAAAAAAAGCAAAAAAAATCACACGGCAGAGATGAGGTTCCTAAGAAATTCGAAGAGCTGCACAACAAGAAATGATTAGGAATGAAGATACTAGAGAAAAATTAAGTATTTTCAACAGAAACTAAAAAATTCAAAAATATCGTGAAGACTGGTGAGAATGCTACGTCCCAGACTTCCCCAAAATATTCTGAACTACAAACGGAATGGAAGACGTGATATTGAAAGGCCTCGGACGTGGGAGCAATTTCGTTTGAGAGACTATCCCGCACGGCGACTACTGAAGTACTTATACATTATAGAATTCTTAAGTTATACAAGCAAAATAAGTAAGTTTTAATGTAGTTTACGTTCACTGATGCAAAAAAAAATTTTTCTTGCTTTTTAAAGTGGGCTATGTTCTTTCTCAGAGTTCGAACTGTCTCCATGCCAAATTTGAACAATATCTGTTAAGCGGTTTGGACTCGAAAACGAAACAGACTGTGTTTCAAAGCAGAAAAGCAACTGAGAGAAAGAAGCGGCGTCGGTTTCTGCAGGAGGCGGACATCATTTTGTAGGACAATGTTCGGGCACGCTCGGTTCAAGTCGTGACTGATTTGATCGGTATATGGGGATGGGGAGCGCCGCATCACGCACCACACTCATCTACATCTACATTTATACTCCGCAAGCCACCCAACGGTGTGTGGCGGAGGGCACTTTACGTGCCACTGTCATTACCTCCCTTTCCTGTTCCAGTCGCGTATGGTTCGCGGGAGGAAAGACTGTCTGAAAGCCCCTGTGCTCTCTCTAATCTCTCTAATTTTACATTCGTAATCTCCTCGGGAGGTATAAGTAGGGGGAAGCAATATATTCGATACCTCATCCAGAAACGCACCCTCTCGAAATCTGGCGAGCAAGCTACACCGCGATGAAGAGCGGCTCTCTTGCAGAGTCTGGCACTTGAGTTTGTCAAACATCTCCGTAACGCTATCACGGTTACCAAATAACCCTGTGACGAAACGCGCCGCTCTTCTTTGAATCTTCTCTATCTCCTCCGCAAACCCGATCTGGTACGGATCCCACACCGATGAGCAATACTCAAGTATAGGTCCAACGAGTGTTTTGTAAGCCACCTCCTTTGTTGATGAACTACAGTTTCTAAGGACTCTCGCAATGGATCTCAACCTGGTACGCGCCTTACCAACAGTTAATTTTATATGATCATTCCACTTCAAAAAGTTCCGCACGCATACTCCGAGATATTTTACAGAAGTAACTGATACCAGTGTTTGATCCGCTATCATATAATCATACAATAAAGGATCCTTCTTTCTATGTATTCGCAATACATTACATTTGTATATGTTAAGGGTCAGTTGCCACTCCCTGCACCAAGGGCCTATCCGCTGCAGATCTTCCGGCATTTCGCTACAATTTTCTAATGCTGCAACTTCTGTGTATGCTACAGAATCATCCGCGAAAAACCGCATGGAACTTCCGACACTATCTACTACCTCATTTATATATATTGTGAAAAGTAATGGTCCCATAACACTCCCCTGTGGCACGCCAGAGATTATTTTAACGTCTGTAGACGTCTCTCCAGTGATAACAACATGCTGTGTTCTGTTTGTTAAAACTCTTCAATCCAGCCACAGAGCTGGTCTGATATTCCGTGGGCTCTTACTTTACTTATCAGGCGACAGTGCGGAACTGAATCTAACGCCTTCCGGAAGTCGAGAAAAATAGCATCTACCTGGGAGCCTGTATCTAATATTTTCTGGGTCTCATGAACAAATAAAGTGAGTTGGGTCTCACACGATGGATGTTTCCGGAATCCGTGTTGATTCCTACAGAGTAGATTCTGGGTTTCCAAAAACTACATGATACTCGAGCAAAAAACATGTTCTAAAATTCTACAACAGATCGACGTCAGAGATATAGGTCTATAGTTTTGCGCATCTGCTCTACGACCCTTCTTGAAGACTCGGACTACCTGTGCTCTTTTCCAATCATTTGGAGCCTTCCGTTCCCCTAGAGACTGGCGGTACACGGCTGTTAGAAGGGAGGGCAAGTTCTTTCTCGTACTGTGTAGAATCGAATTGGTACCCCGTCAGGTCCAGTGGACTTTCCTCTGTTGAGTGATTCCAGTTGCTTTTCTACTCCTTGGACACTTATTTCGATGTCAGCCATTTTCTCGTTTGTGCTAGGATTTAGAGAAGGAACTGCAGTGCGGTCTTCCTCTATGAAACATCTTTGGAAAAAGGTGTTTAGTATTTCAGCTTTACGCCTGTCATCCTCTGTTTCAATGCCATCATCACCCCGGAGTGTCTGGACATGCTGTTTCCAACCACTTACTGATTTAACGTGAGACCAGAACTTTCTAGGATATTCTGTCAAGTCGGTACATAGAATTTTACTTTCGAATTCACTGAACGCTTCACGCATAGCCCTCCTTACGCTAACTTTGACATCGTTTAGCTTCTGTTTGTCTGAGAGGTTTTGGCTGCGTTTATACTTGGAGTGAAGCTGTCTTTGCTTTCGCAGTAGTTTCCTAACTTTGTTGTTGAACCACGGTGGGTTTATCCCGTCCCTCACAGTTTTACTCTACACGTACCTGTCTAAAACGCATTTTACGATTGCCTTGAACTTTTTCCATAAATACGCAACATTGTCAGTGTCAGAACAGAAATTTTCGTTTTGATCTGTTAGGTAGACTGAAATCTGCCTTCTATTACTCTTGCTAAACACGTAAACCTTCCTCCCTCTTTTTATATTCCTATTAACTTCCATATTCAGGGATGTTGCAACAGCCTTATGATCACTGATTCCCTGTTCTGCACATACAGAGTCGAAAAGTTCGGGTCTGTTTGTTATCAGTAGGTCCAAGATGTTATCTCCACGAGTCGGTTCTCTGTTTAATTACTCGAGGTAATTTTCGGATAGCGCACTCAGTATAATGTCACTCGATGCTCTGTCCCTACGACCCATCCTAAACATCTGAGTGTCCCAGTCTATATCTGGTAAATTGAAATCTCTACCTAAGACTATAACTTGCTGAGAAAATTGATGTGAAATGTATTCCAAATTTTCTCTCAGTTGTTCTGCCACTAATGCTGCTGGATCGGGAGGTCGGTAAAAGGAGCCAATTATTAACCTAGCTCGGCTGTTGCGTGTAACCTCCACCCATAATAATTCACAGGAACTATCCACTTCTAATTCACTACAGGATAAACTTCTACTAACAGCGACTAACTCTCCACCACCGGTTGCATGCAATCTATCCTTTCTACCTGTCTGTACCTTTGTAAAAATTTCGGCAGAATTTCTCTCTGGTTTCAGCCAGCTTTCTGTACCTATAACGATTTCAGCTTCGGTACTTTCTATCAGCGCTTGAAGTTCCGGTACTTTACCAACGCAGCTTCGACAGTTTACCATTACAATACCGATTGCTGCTTGGTCCCCTCATGTCCTGCTTTGCCCCGAACTCGTTGAGGCTGCCGCCCTTTTTGTACTTGCCCAATGCCATCTAACCTAAAAAACCGCCCAGCCCACGCCACACAACCCCTGCTACCCGTGTAGCCGCTTGTTGCGTGTAGTTGACTCCTGACCTATCCAGCGGAACCCGAAACCCCACCACCCTATGGCTCAAGTCGAGGAATCTGCAGCCCACACGGTCGCAGAACAATCTCAGCCTCTGATTCAGACCCTTTACTCAGCTCTTTACCAAAGGTCAGCAGTCAGTCCTATCGACGATGCTGCAGATGGTGAGCTCTGCTTTCATCCGGCTAGCGAGACTGGCAGTCTTCACCAAATCAGATAGCCAGGGAGGGTTTCCTCCGATCCATAGCGACACACATCATTGGTGCCGACATGAGCGACCACCTGCAAATGGGTGCAACCTGTACCCTTCATGGCATCCGGAAGGACCCTTTCCACATCTGGAATGACCCACCCCGGTATGCACACGGATTGCACATTGGTTTTCTTCGCCTCTCTTGCTGCCATATCCTTAAGGGGCCCCATTACGCGCCTGACGTTGGAGCTCCCAACTACCAGTAAGACCACCCTCTGCGACTGCTCGGATCTTGCAGACTGAGGGGCAACCCCTGGAACAGGACAAGCAGCCACGTCAGGCCGAAGATCAGTATCAGCCAGAGACAACCCCGGACTTGCGCCCTTCTGAGCTCAGCTTGATTCCTGACGTGAAGGTAGCGTTCTCGCTTTCCGCTTCTGGGTTCCGGGGTTCGATTCACGGCGGGGTCAGGGATTTTGTCTGCCTCGTGATGGCTGGGTGTTGTGTGATGTCCTTAGGTTAGTTAGGTTTAAGTAGTTCTAAGTTCTAAGTTCTAGGGGACTGATGACGATAGATGTTAAGACCCATAGTGCTAAGAGTCATTTGGGGTATTCGGTTCGGAGCTGTTATGGAGATACGTCAGACAATAGACCGCTCCATTCGAACTACCTATACAACTGGCGTAGTTAGGGGTATCTTGCTCTTTCGACATCACTGGCGATGGCTTATATACATGAGCTGTTCAAAAAATATCCGACCTTTTTTAATTGTTGAAATCAACAATGGTATCAGGGCGCGCATGCGCTCATGTTTTCAGGCATATTTAGCACACATACCTGATTTTCTCCACTACTTTGGAACGCTTGCAAGTGGTACACGTTGGATTTAGTATTCTGAGCAAAATGACGTCTTTACATCACATTTGGCTCCAAGCTTGGCGATTCTCAAGTTGAAACCATCGTGTGTTTGTGGACAAAGTAATGGGTACTGCAGGGCTAAGGAGTGGTACAACCATTTCGAAGGTAGCCGCTAATCAATGAAGACAGAAGCCAGTTAAGGTACGCCCGCAGTATCCGCAAATCAGGTCGTTACTGATCCCGCAATATTGCTGGTGAAGCAGAATGGACGAATCACTATCAGAGAAGTTGCAGTCTAATCTAAAAGCCGTAAAGTCAACTAAATAACTAGGTGTTACAATAACTAACGTCCGCCCGCGGTAGCTGAGTGGTCAGCACGACAGACTGTCAATCCTAAAAGACCGGGTTAGATTCCCGGCTGGGTCGGAGATTTTCTCCGCTCAGGGACTGGGTGTTGTGTTGTACTAATCATCATTTCATCCCCATCGACGCGCAAGTCGCCGAAGTGGCGTCAAATCGAAAGACTTGCACCAGGCGAACGGGCTACCCGATGGGAGGCCCTCGTCACACGCCATTATTATTATACAATAACGAACAACTTAAATTGGAAAGAACACATAGAAAATGTTGCGGTTAAGGCTAACCGAAGACTGCGTTTTATTGGCACAACACTTAGAAAACGTAACAGACCTACAAAGGAGACTGCCTACACTACGCTTCTCCGTCCTCTTTTAGAATACTGCTGGAAGATGTGGGATCCTTACAAGATAGGACTTACGGAGTAGATCGAAAAAGTCCAAAGAAAGGCAGCACGTTTTCTATTATCGCGAAATATGAGAGAGTGTGTCACACAAATGATACTGGATTTGGGCTGGACATCATTAAAAGAAAAGCGTTTTTCGTTGCGACAGTATCTTCTCACGAAATTCCAATCACCAACTTTTTCCTCCGAATGCGAAAATATTTTGTTGACACCGACCTACGTAGGGAGAAACGACCACAACGATAAAATAAGGGAAGTCAGAGCTCGTATGGAAAGACACAGGTGATCATTCTTTCCGGGTGCTATGCGAGATTGGAATAATAGAGACTTGTGAAGGTGGTTCGATGAACAATCTGCCATGCACTTAAATGTGACTTGCAGAGTATCCATGTAGATGCAAGTATAGGTGGTCACATTTTTACTATCCCCTGTATGTGCATATCGCTTCACACGACCTTTGTTACCTCAATGTCGATATCGGCATCATTTTCGAAATATGTGAGCTTACTTATATTATCTGTAATGTTAATATACAACAGGAACAATAAGGCTCCCAACACACTTCCCTCTGGCACAAGTGGTTACTTTTACACGTATAGATGAACTCTCCATTTAGGATGAGATGATGTGTCCCCCCTACAAAAATTTTTTATTGGCCGTACTTTATACGATGCAGGCAAACGGTCAACTACAATTGTTGTTTACTGTGCGGTAACCTCTAGCGTATCAGAAGCAGTTTAGGAACATTTTTTCAAATGAGTATACGCACTCGTATTTCGGCAGGTGCACAGTTTTGCCATTTCAATTTTTGCACGTTTCACAGATACCTTTTCGAAAATTTCGAGCAAAACAAATCGAAATCTTTATTACATCATGAAACAATGAAGAAGCAAATGCGGGTTTGTTCGCAAGCCCGAAGCAACATCTGGTACAAGAATCATGGATTTTAATAAAGTAGCTGTCGATAGGTTTTTTTCGTTGCTTACAGATGTAACTGACAATCACAAACTAATGACTTCTCAAATAACTAATTGTGATGGAACAGGCGTCTCGGTTAATGCTAAAAACTAATCGAACTTCGCAGCTTGCAAAGGGAACCGTCCAGTGCGATCGTTAACATCTGCAGAAAGGGGCGAAACTGCAACCAGCCTCATTAGTACGTCAGCAAGCGGAGCTGACATTCCTCCTACGATTATTTTTCCACGAAAGAAGAAGCAGAAAGAATTTGAGTTAGGACAGGCAGCAGGAGGTTGCGCTGAGGTCCACAGCACAGCATGGATGGCCACAGAGTCATTCTTTGTATGGTTTACACAATTAGTGGTATTTTCTAAGACATCAAAGCACGTCCCAGTTCTCCTTATATCAGATGGCCACTCAGCTCATACCACGAACAATGACGTTATGGACTACGCGAGGGAGAGTGGCGTTTCTTCACCACCACATTGCTCTCACAGACTTCAGCCGCTTGATGTTTGTTTTATAAATCCTCGTTATAGTGATCAGCTTCGAAAATGGCTGCGAAGCCACGCAGGGAAAGTCGTAACTATCTTTGAAATTTCAACGCTTTTTGGTTCAGCTTTCGTCTAAAGCGCAACAATGAAAACCGCTATTAAAGGTTTCGAAGCTACTGCAATATGGCCCACGGACCCATCCATATTCAAGACGCACACTTCCTATCGGCACACACAACTGACAGCGGACGTGATAGGCCGTCAGATGAAGGGGTTATTATATCTGAACAATTGGAATTGCCTCCAACTAGCACACCAGCTGAAAAAGACGACTCAAACGGGCTGGATAATCAAGGGGACGAGGTTTCAGCGAATTGTTACAATGAACTGCCGCCTAAGAATAACAAAGTTATTGGGGCTAATTGTTCTAATCTTGGGTGCTCTTGGATGACAACTGACAACACGACCTCCTCATTTCATATTTCACCTGAGATTCTGATTTTCTTGTCAAAAGTTAACGAAAGCAAGAAAAGAGCGAGACTGAAAAGGGGGAACAACGTTGTTTTAACTGATTCGCCGTACAAAAAAGAGTTAAAAGTCATTAATGGGAGAAATAGAAAAAAGAACTATGACAAAGAAGAAAGAGCAAACAGAAAACTTTTTGCGAAAGAGAATAAAATTAAGAACTCAAAAACGAGAGAAAGAGCCTGAAGATAAATGGAAGAAAGGAGTAAGAATACTATACTAACGAGAGTGATTATGAGGTAAGTTCTGACTGTCAGTGTGTATATTGTGGTGGGTTATATTCAAAATCAGTTGGAGGTTGGGTCGCTTGTTCCACGTGCAAAAAATGGACACACGATTCTTGTGCAGGAATAGATAGCGAAGATGGTGAGTGTCTCCCCGTGTGTGAATTTTGTAAACAGCCTCAAGAAAAGGATACGATACATGAAAACTGTAGTTTGACATTAATTCTCACTTTAAACTAAAAAAAAATAACGAGCAAGCCAATATTTTCTGCATTTCCGATAATTTTATACGTTTTTGTAATCACTTGTATTTACCACCCCATTCTGCCGCGTGCAAATGATATAAATTTCTGTTTTTGAGTGAGAAAATATTGTTGTTTTATTTTATGGCAATGTTCTTATATTTTTGTGATTAATACATCATAATGTGTTCATATAAAAATTTGTAACTCTCTTATTTATCAATTTTGTACATTTAATCAAAGTTTTCAACTGTGTACCCCATTATACCTTGGATTCCCCAACGTGTCGGATAAGAAAGATAAAAATACAATCACTACTCGTTTCTTCAACGACAATTTAAGCTGTGTTCTGTGGTTCCTCCCAGAGTTCATCACGATATATTCCGAAGAAAATCATAGTTAACGAACGTTATAAATTGCTCTAGAAACGAAGGCAATCCCAGTTAACATTTAATAAGGCCACTGGTATCCTTCGAAATGCGACTAATCAAAGTAATGCAGAACGTCGTGGGTCACAGCGGATGGGTGGAATCGAAATATGACATTTACCCACGATCGCTTCTTTTTGTCAATTTGTGCCATTAATTTCTCTGCTCCCTAATCTGATTTCGTATCTCCCCATCAGCTATTCGATCAAAACTTTTTTAGCATTCTTCTACACCACCACATTTCGGAAGTTTCTAGTCGTCTCCTGTTTGGGGAACCAGGCATGTTAACTGCTGATTCGCAATATATTTATTCCGAAAGGCAAAAGGAACCCCGAAAACAATGAAAATAATTTTGTTTATTGGTGACTGTACCAGTTTGATTTACACTTAGTGCGAATATGAAAGTATTTTATTCCAAATCCTTATTTGAAGGTACTAAAATGTCGGTTTAAATGGCAGCTTGCTATGTAAGACATGCCCACTTGTTTCTCTGTGCCATATCTTCTTTGAGATGATAAGCCTAGGGACATTTTACCCGTAGTTTTTGAGCTTTCACCTATTGAATACATTTTTTCTTGTCTCGTAGTCAGTTGTTTGCTACAGTAATAACGTTTCTCAACAAAACAAATGCCAAGATCTACCCACAAAGTTTTCGAGAGAAGTTCTAGAAGACTTGCAAGAAATAAAAAAGTAAATATCATGAAACAAATGTTATGTTTTTGTACAGCATGCATACTATTGGAAAGTGAAAGAAACTATGAATTTAAATGAGTGCATGTACGACGTTAAGTGCAATGCAACTTTAAATTTTCCGTAACTTTTCTAACTAAATGTACCTTTCCTCTCAAACCATTTATCCCAGAACCATGGAATTCTAACGGTCAGTTTTCTTACTCGAGGGCATGAAGAGTCGAGGGATATGAAAGGGAAGCAGTGGTTGGGAAGGGAGTGAGACAGGGTTGTAGCCTATCTCCGATGTTATTCAATCTGTTTGCTGAGCAAGCAGTAAAGAAAACAAAAGAAAACTTCGGAGTAGGAATTAAAAACCATGGAGAAGTTGTATTATAATGAACACTATGGTCTTTTTACTTTTGAAATTTGCCTGCAAAACCTCTCTTTCAAAATTTTTCTAAAAATTTCAGTATTAATATATTATTCATGAAAAATTGTCAGCTTGTTGGAAAACAGTGCAAATGCATGTAAGTAATGTTTGGTGTTTTACCGTTAATATAACACAACTTAGAATAAGGATCATATAAATAGATCAGTTAACATGGTGGAGATGGAAGATACGTTCTCCCCGTGAATATTGTGTTTAAAAACAAATGAATATTTTCAAATCAACAGCTCATTTCATGAAGTCATAACTAGAAGTGAATAATCTCCACAAAAATTGGTAAGTTAATTACTTTGGTGCAAGAAAGTCTCCATCATTAAGGAGAACGATGTTTTCAATAACTTGCCGGCAGCCACAAAAAGCTTTACTACTGACAGATTTCAGTTTACGAGGAGCCTAAAGGATTTCTTGCTAACCATCTCTTCCGACACCATTAATGAATTGAATTATTTATTAGAACTAGCGCGCGCGCGCGATTGAGAGTGTGTGTGTTTGTGTGTGTGTGTGTGTGTGTGTGTGTGTGTGTGTGTGTGTTAGAGAGAGAGAGAGAGAGAGAGAGAGAGAGAGAGATAGAGAGAGAGAGAGAGAGAGAGAGAGAGAGAGAGAGAGAGAGAGAGAGAGAGAGAGAGAGGGGGGGGGGGTCAAATAATACGTGTACAATCAGAAGTGTGACTAAATTTTCATTCCTCGTTCATGATCAGTCCATTTGCGGTCTGTGGATAGTAAATTAGCATATTATTTTCTCATTGAGTATCTCCCCATTATGGATCAATTTCAATGGAAAGTACATATAATCTAACCCTCTTGTCTGCCCCACTTCTGTTGAAGGTTACACATCACACAAATACCTTGTTGTTGTTGTTGTTGTCTTCAGTCCACAGACTGGTTTGATGCAGCTCTCCATGCTACTGTATCGTCTGGAAGCTTCATCTCCCAGTACCCACTGCAACCTACATCCTTGTGAATCTGCTTAGTGTATTCATCTCCTGGACTCCCTCCTCGATTTTTACCCTCCACGCTGCCCTCCAATATTAAATTCGTGATCCCTTAATGCCTCAGAACGTGTCCTACCATCCGACCCCATCTTCTAGTCAAGTTGTGCCACAAAGTTCTCTTCTCCCGTATCCTATTCAATACCTCCACATTAGTTATGTGATCTACCCATCTAATCTTCAGCATTCTTCTGTAGCACCACATTTCGAAAGCTTCTATTCTCTTCATGTTCAAACTATTTATTGTCCATTATTCACCTCCATACGTGGCTACACTGCATACAAATACTCGGAGAAAAGACTTCCTGATACCTAAAGCTATACTCGATGTTAGCAAATTTTTCTTCTTTAGAAACACTTTTCTTACCATTGACAGTCTACATTTTATATCCTCTCTACTTCGACCGTCATCAGTTATTTTGCTCCCTAAATAGCAAAACTCCTTTACTACTTTAAATGTCTCATTTCCTAATCTAATTGCCTCAGCATCACCCACCTTAATTCGACTACATTCCATTATCCTCGTTTTGCTTTTATTGATGCTGATCTTATATCATCCCTTCAGGACACTTCATTCTGTTCAGCTACTCTTCTAGGTTCTTTGCTGTCTCTGAATTACAAAGTCATCGGCAAACCTCAAGGTTTTAGTTTCTTATCCATGGATTTTAATTTCTACTCAGAATTTTTCTTTTGTTTCCTTTACTGCTTGCTCAATAAACAGATTGAATAACATTGGGGATAGTCTACAACCCTGTCTCATTCCCTTCCCAACCACTGCTTCAATTTCATATCCCTTGACTCTTATAACTGCCACCTGCTTTCTGTACAAATTGTAAATTGAATTCGCTCCCTGTATTTTACCCCTGCCACCTTCAGAATTTGAAAGAGAGTATTCCAGTCAACATTGTCAAAAGATTTCTCTAAGTCTACAAATGTTAGAAACGTAGGTTTGCCTTTCCTTAATCTACTTAATAAGGTAAGTCGTAGGGTCAGTATTGCCTCACATGATCCAGTATTTCTACGGAATCCTAACTGGTCTTCCCTGAGGTCGGCTTCTACCATTTTTTCCATTCGTCTGTAAAGAATTTGCGTTAGTATTTTGCAGCTGTGACTTATTAAACTGATAGTTCGCTAATTTTCACATCTGTCAACACCTGCTTTCTTTGAAATTGGAATTATTTCATTCTTCTTGAAGTCTGACGGTATTTCGGCTGTCTCATGCATCTTGCTCATCAGACGGTAACGTTCTGTCAGAGTTGGGTCTCCCAAGGCTGTCAGTAGTTCTAATGGAATGTTGCCTACTCCCGGGATCTTGTTTCGATTAAGGTCTTTCAGTGCTCTGTCAAACTCTTCACGCAGTATGTCATCTCCCATTTCATCTTCATCTACATCCTCTTCCATTTCCATTATATTGTCCTGAAGTACACTGCCCTTGTATAGATCCTCTATATACACCTTCCACCTTTCTGCATTCCCTTCTTTGCTGATAACAGGGTTTCCATCTGAGCTCTAGATATGCATACAAGTGAATCTCGTTTCTCTAAAGGTCTCTTTAATTTTCCTGTAGGCAGTATCTATCTTACCCCTAGTGATATGCGCCTCTACATCCTTACGTTTGTCCTCTAGATATCCCTGCTTAGCCATTTTGCACTTCCTGTCGATCTCATTTTGAGACATTAGTATTTCTTTTTGCCGGCTTAATTTACTGCATTTTTGTATTTTCTCCTTTCATAAATTAAATTCAATATATCTTCTGTTACCCTCTTTCTCTGCGCATGTCAAGTTCCGTAGGCCCAAATTGAGGAGCAAATCTTCAAGGTCATGGAACGTGTCAGTATCTACATCTACATCCGTACTCCGCAAGCCGCCTAACGGTGTGTGGCGGAGGGTACCCTGAGTACCTCTATCCGTTCTCCCTTCTATTCCAGTCTCGTATTGTACGTGGAAAGAAGGATTCTCGGTATGCTTCTGTGTGGGCTCTAATCTCTCTGATTTTATCCTCGTGGTCTCTTCGCGAAATATAAGTAGGAGGGAGCAATACACTGTTTGACTCTTCGGTGAAGGTATGTTCTCGAAACTTCAACAAAAGCCCATGCAAAGCTACGGAGCGTCTCTCCTGCAGAGTCTTCCACTGTAGGTTATCTATCATCTCCGTAACGCTTTCGCGATTACTAAATGATCCTGCAACGAAGCGCGCTGCTCTCCGTTGGATCTTCTCTATCTCTTCTATCAAACCTATCTGGTGTGGATCCCACACTGCTGAGCAGTATTCAAGCAGTGGGCGAACAAGCGTACTGTAACCTACTTCCTTTGTTGTCGGATTGCATTTCCTTAGGATTCTTCCAATGAATCTCAGTCTGGCATCTGCTTTACCGACGATCAACTTTATATGAACATTCCATTTTAAATCACTCCTAATGCGTACTCCCAGATAATTTATGGAATTAACTGCTTCCAGTTGCTGACCTGCTATTTTGTAGCTAAATGATAAGGGACCTATCTTTCTATACATTCGCATCACATTACACTTGTCTACATTGAGATTCAATTGCCATTCCGTGCACCATGCGTCTGTTCGCTGCAGATCCTCCTGCATATCAGTACAATTTTCCATTGTTGCAACCTCTCGATACACCACAGCATCATCTGCAAAAAGCCTCAGGGACTTTCCGATGTCATCCACCAGGTCATTTATGAATATTGTGAATAGCAACGGTCCTATGACACTCCCCTGCGGCACACCTGAAATCACTCTTACTTCGGAAGACTTCTCTCCATTGAGAATGACATGCTGCGTTCTGTTATCTAGGAACTCCTCGATCCAAGCACACAACTGATCTGATAGTCCGTATGCTCTTACTTTGTTCATTAAACGACTGTGGGGAACTGTGTCAAATGCCTTGCGGAAGTCAAGAAACACGGCATCTACTTGTGAACCCGTGTCTAAGGCCCTCTGAGTCTCGTGGACGAATAGCGCGAGCTGGGTTTCACACGGCCGTCTTTTTCGAAACCCATGCTGATTCCTACAGAGTAGATTTCTAGTCTCCAGAAAAGGCATTATACTCGAACATAATACGTGTTCCAAAATTCTACAACTGATCGACGTTAGAGATATAGGTCTATAGTTCTGCACATCCGTTCGACGTCCCTTCTTGAAAACGGGGATGACCTGTGCCCTTTTCCAATCCTTTGGAACGCTTCGCTCTTCTAGAGACCTACGGTACACCGCTGCAAGAAGGGGGCAAGTTCCTTCGCGTATTCTGTGTAAAATCAAACTGGTATCCCATCAGGACCAGAGGCCTTTCCTCTTTTGAGCGATTTTAATTGTTTCTCTATCCCTCTGTCGTCTATTTCGATATCTACCATTTTGTCAACTGTGCGACTTCAAGAGAAGGAAGCACAGTGCAGTCTTCCTCTGTGAAACAGCTTTGGAAGAAGACATTTAGTATTTCGGCCTTTAGTCTGTCATCCTCTGTTTCAGTACCATTTTGGTCACAGAGTGTCTGGACATTTTGTTTTGATCCACCTACCGCTTTGACATAGGACCAAAATTTCTTATGATTTTCTGCCAAGTCAGTACATAGAACTTTACTTTCGAATTCATTGAAAGCCTCTCGCATAGCCCTCCTTACACTACATTTCGCTTCGCGTAATTTTTGTTTGTCTGCAAGGCTTTGGCTATGTTTATGTTTGTTGTGAAGTTCCCTTTGCTTCCGCAGCAGTTTTCTAACTCGGTTGTTGTACCACGGTGGCTCTTTTCCATTTCTTACGATCTTCCTTGGCACATACTCATCTAACGCATATTGTACGATGGTTTTGAACTTTGTCCACTGATCCTCAACACTATCTGTACTTGAGACAAAACTTTTGTGTTGAGCCCTCAGGTACTCTGTAATCTGCTTTTTGTCACTTTTGCTAAACAGAAAAATCTTATTACCTTTTTAATATTTCTATTTACGGCTGAAATCGTCGATGCAGTAACCGCTTTATGATCGCTGATTCCCTGTTCTGCATTAACTGATTCAAATAGTTCGGGTCTGTTTGTCACCAGAAGGTCTAATATATTATCGCCACGAGTCGGTTCTCTGTTTAACTGCTCAAGGTAGTTTTCAGATAAAGCACTTAAAAATATTTCAATGGATTCTTTGTCCCTGCCACCCGTTATGAACGTTTGAGTCTCCCAGTCTATATCCAGCAAAATTAAAATCTCCTCCCAGAACTATAACATTTCCCTAAGGGGCTCCATCACTAGCCTAACGTTGGAGCTCCCAATAACTAATAAACCCCTCCCCCCGTGTGCCTGCTCGGACCTTGCTGAAGGAGCAGCCACATGTCCATTCACAGGCAGAGCGGGCGATGCCACACGGCCAGCCTCCACATTGACCCTCCGCCTCGTGCGCCGCGAACGCCACTGAACCCGCCACTCCCCTTGGGGAGAGGGTGGCCCAACCGCGCCCGGTACCCGCGAAGATCTCTCGACAGCAGGGACAGTGGGTGAAGCATCTAATACCTGGGGTGCACCATGCGACGCACCAGACTCCCCACTGCCACTACACTCCGAGGCAGCAGCCTGAAGACGGCTGACCGCGGCCATCAACACGCTCAGCTGTTCGCGAAGAGTGGCCAGCGTCCGTACACAGCAGTCACACATCCTATCCATCCTAAGGAATCAATTTACCGAAGAGACTTAATCAACTTTTAAGTAGACTGCTAATTCACTAAAGGCGATTGATTACTGACTAAACTGTGATTGCTAACCACTTCTTGTGGAAAACAATGAAAATAGCACTACCTGTCTCTGGACTGTATTCAAAACAAACACTAGCACTACTGGCACTATGGCTGACTACAAGGACTCTCTCTGACTGTATTCAAAACAAACACGAAATCTATGTAACACTATTACTAGCACTCGACAATTAAAGCTTCCTAAAAGCAAAAACACACGGAAGAAGAAGTGACAAGTAAGAAAAATAGAGTTAATACTTAAATTAAGGTAGCTCGCTGCACAGCAGACGTGAAGCAGCCGGCGGTTAGGGCGACACATGAACTTACAACAAAAAAGTAATAACAGATAGAAATACATGTTCATGAACCTGAGAGAAAATCAGTCCATAAGTTTAAGCAAACGCTATCAGCAGTACAATGAGAATCAGCTTAATTTTTCAATTAACTCCTCGACAGAATAAAAGGAGTGACCCATGAGGAAACACTCCAGTTTCGATATGAAAGCGCGTGGATTACTGCTAAGAGTTTTGAATTCGAGTGGCAGCTTATTGAAAATTGATGCAGCAGTATACTGCACACATTTTTGCACATGAGTTAAGGAAGTCCGATCCAAATGGAGGTTTGATTTCTGCCGAGTATTAACCGAGTGAAAGCTGCTTATTGTTGGAAATAAACTAATATTGGTAACAAGAAACGACAATAAGGAATATACATATTGAGAGGCCAATGTCAAAATACCCAGACTCCCTGAACAGAAGTCGACAAGAGGTTCGTGAACTCACACCACTTTTTGCCCGAACCTCCAGTTTCTGAGCCAAAAATATCCTTCTAGAATGGGAAGAGATACCCAAAAACATAATACCATACGACATAAGTGAATGGAAATAAGCAAAGTAGACTAATTTACTTGTCGAAGTATCACTCACTTTCGGCACCGTTCCAATAGTGAAAATGGCAGTATTAAGTCTTTGAACAAGATCCTGAACGTGGGCTTTCCACGACATCTTACTATTTATTTGAACACCTAGGAATGTGAACCGTTCAGTTTCACCAATCATATGCTCATGCTGTGAAATTAAAACGTCAGGTATTGTTGAACTGTGTGTTAGAAAATGTAAAAACTGAAGCTTACTGTGATTTAACGTTAGTTTATTTTCTACAAGCCATGGACTGAGGTCATGTACTGCACTACTTGAAACGGAGTCAATGTTGCACCCAACATCCTTTACTACCAAGCTAGTGTCATCAGCAAACAGAAATATTTTAGAGTTACCCGTAATACTTGAGGGCATATCATTTATATAAATAAGGAACTGGAGCGGCCCCAACACTGATCCCTGAGGAACCCCCTCCCCCTTGACAGTACATCACTCAGATCCCTCATCACACTGTATTACTTTCCCCCATTCCCGTAGATCGTTCCCTAATGATCTTCCTGAAACACTCTACAACTTCTGATTCTGTCAGTTCTTTCAGGTCCCATCTCCTGAAATTCCCACCTTTTTACAGTTTCTTCAGTTTAATCTACAGTTCATAATCAATATATTGTGATCAGAGTCCACATTTGCCCCTGGAAATGTCTTACAATTTAAAATCTGGTTCCTAAATCTCTGTCTTACCATTATATAATATATATGAAATATTGCAGTATCTCCAGGTCTCTTCCACGTAAACAACCTTCTTTCATGATTTTTGAACCAAGTGTTAGCTATGATTAAGTTATGCTCTGGGCAAAAACCTACCAGGCGGCTTCCTCTTTCATTTTTTACCCCCATTCCATATTCACCTACTACGTTTCCTTTTCTTCCATTTCCTACTGTCGAATTCCAGTCACCCATTAATATTAAATTTTCATCTCCCATCACTATCCGAATGATTTCTTTTATCTCATCACACATTTCATCAATTTCTTCATCATCTGCGGACTACTTTTACGACTTTAGGAGGCGTGGGATTCGTGGCTATCTTGGCCACAACAATGCGTTCACTATGCTGTTTGTAGTAGCTTACCCGCATTCCTATTTTTATTAATTATTAGACCTACTTATGCATTAGCTTCATATTAGCCTTCCTAATACTAAAATCTATATCCGATGTTAACAATGACGCCAGTGGATGGACTATCAGGAAATTACTGACCGTCGAGAAAGTCACAAATATAACCGACAAGCTAATGGGCCCTTCACAGGAAAAGGTTTTTTGCCAGAAAACGGGGAAAATTGAAACCCAGCAAATGAGTAAAAAAATGTATATCCACTGACAAAAAAAATAGTGTACGCACACAACTTACACAACAATAGTCTGGGATTACTCTATTACGTAATACAGTTTTTGTGATTGTATCTTGCAGCTTTAGTTATTTTTAATTAAAAGAGGCTTTAAAAGGACAGAAAGAACGTGTTGGACTACGCTACAGATCGTTCTGTTAGCACAGTCTTTACTTTGTAATCACTTTCGTTGACTTCGGCAACTCTCAACAGAAATCTCCAACCTAACCGAGACAATGTGCTACGATACAGCCGAGATCATGACAAGAGAATGGGCTACATCACACTCGAAGTAAATGTATATAGGTAAGGATCCCCATGACCTGTATACGTCTGTTATAAAAAATCTCCAAGCCACTCTCCTCAAATAGACCGCAATCTTCTCTTGACCTTCAACTGTTACTATTTCAGAATTAGAAACCAGATTCAAAGAAAATTTGGCTACAAGGCACAAAACTAGAAAAATAAAAATAATAAAAGTGAGAACGTGAAACATGTTAGCAATAACCATAAACAGGAGATTTACAGAAAATATAATTGAGAAAGGAAATCATTAATATTATCGACCGTTTAGGAACTCTAGGCTACGAAATGGATAAAACCACATATCGAATAAGTGGTGGAAGAGTTAGTGTGTTTTAAGATTAAATCCAAACAAGAATTAGAGAAAAATATATCGAAGCAAGGCCTCTATTACGAAAAATTGCTAAATCTCGAGACAAATTGTGTCCTTCTGTATTAGATGAAATGTTTTGGCCCCTAGTACGGATGAAACAGTATCTGCAGTATCAACAGGAACTTCGGACATGTGTTTCATATTTCATCCAAGCCTGCAGTCTATAAATATTTAAACAAAATACTAAAACAAAATACCACTACAGGGGAATTACTTAGGAAGTAGTTCTTGGTAAAGAAACACAGGACACAATTACGTATGTAGGCTTAATATGAACTACAACTGTGTTTATAAATCGCTATAGTTGCCTTGGACTAACGACGAGCAAATATCAATGTAATCTGTACGCTTTTCAAAGCTGTTATCCATTAAAAAGCCAAACTACGTATCGTGAACAAAATACAATTTAACACCGAAACAATGACATTAGCTGACAATGGGCACAGACTTTAGTCAATGGGCACTGTTGAAAATTTGTGCCAGACCAGGATTAGCACCCGAGTCCCCTGGTTACGAGGGAGAGGCAATGATCACTATGTCCGAATTACACAGTGGTCAACAGAATAGCACGAACTGCCCGAGCATGCCGTTCTTTAGATCCAAATTCTCAATTTCTCCATAGACTGCTAAAGCACTGCTCCTTGAACATAATCCTCCTCCCCTTAATTATACAGTACATGGCGAAAAAAACAGACACCGAATATATGCAAACTTGGCCTTACGAACATTGCAGACGTCGTCTATGTAAGACACGTCAAACTTCAAAGAATTTACCAATTCGTTGCATTGTTTACTATAGACCACAAATCAAGTAACGTAAAAAAAGCACTGCGTCTATTGAGATCATGATTCAGAGTTAAAAAAAAAACTAATAAGTCGCCTACATATTACAGTTGCTGCCGAAAGAGGAGAACCATTATTTTCCCACAAAAGGAAATATAGTTAAAATTACGCTTCTATTTCGGTTAGTTTATGCGGTTACTAAAATTTGCAGTGAAAGTTACATAGTGGACTCTACCCTCCCCCCACCAGAAACGTAGTTATCGTGGCTGTTGTGAGACTTTTGTACACAGTTAGAGAAAGTGTGTTAAATGTGGCGCGGACGGAAACGCTAGGCTACGCTACAGGGCAATCTGCTCGCACAACGTTTAGTCGGCATTCATAATCGTTGGCGTAAACAACTCTCAATCAAATTACCACCTTCCAACCTAACTTAGATCTCGGGCTACACTACCAATCGGCCTGTCATCACAACCAAAAATTCATTGAGGGGGATGGGGGGATTTCCTGTAGCTCTCTCTAATGTATCTCTAGGCAAAACTGCCAGTTTTGTCAGACTCAACAGCAAGATTTACCAATGGTAAACACTTTTGAGACGGCTCGTAATTTTAGAATAGTCCTCTTCGTCTTACTTGGCATAAATTGTTCGCTGGCGTCCCAGCAGCTAGCTCCCTCAGTGTCTGCTTCTGCCATTGCACCACGCTAGTCTGCTGTTGTCCTAGCAGACCGAACGCACCGCACATCCGATACCTTCGGAACCACTCACTGGCCAGTTAGCAACTGAGCGGAACACTGTTTACATCGTGAAAGGAAAACTATGCAAAGATGTACCCTTAAATGGCACGACTGAGTAGCACACACACAGTAATATCTGAGGAATGTCCTTCGACACGCGCAGAACGAAAGTCTTCTCGCGAACGTACAGCGTCTCTGGAAAAAAATCTCGTGACTATATTCCGGCGTTACGGCCAGGTTCTCATACAAATGAGCAAAAAAGGGTACATTTGAAATTCTTTTTGAGACAATGAAAATACATTCGAAAGATCTGTTTGGAAATTACGAGTGATAATACTATGAGCTTAATTTTAGATTTCCAATAAAAAATGGCGCCCGTAATTATGATTTGATCAAGGGCCTGCGAGACTGGAGTACGCAGAGCGCGTGCAGTGTGGCACCTCATATGTTACCTGAATTCAAAAATGGGTAACATCAGTTGATACTACATTATTCCTCTGAAATTGAAAATGGATAACATCAGTCGATAAAACATAAAATTTATGGGAGCGTATACCTAACCGCAATGAAACAACCTTAAATTTAACGATACAGTGCTAATTCGAACTTTGAGTTCAATTTTTGAGGGTTTGTTTCACTCCTTATGCCTACACAAAAATTAGTTAATATTAACAAATGTCATATTATAGCTATAAGTTCCTAAGAAAAGTGTTTACTTTTAGGGGTCAGAGGTAGATGTTAAGAGAACGAACCACTTTTAATTTATGCTGCATGCCGTTCTGAGAAAATAGTTACCCGAAAAAAATGTGTTCAAAGTTTAGGGAAAACATTTAGTTATATTATTACTTCGATTTGCATGAACTGAGTGTTACATATATATTTTTAATGTCGCTGAAAACGAATCTGAAGTCAGATTTTCAATATTCAAAACAGCTAATCCAATACGGAGGGCAACCGATTATGTTTTGACCAATTTTTACCAAAAATGTATTT
Organism: Schistocerca gregaria; assembly: GCF_023897955.1. Classification (NCBI taxonomy): domain Eukaryota; kingdom Metazoa; phylum Arthropoda; class Insecta; order Orthoptera; family Acrididae; genus Schistocerca; species Schistocerca gregaria. The sequence goes on from NC_064925.1 coordinate 582,729,212, forward strand.
TCGTTATTTACGTTTAGTCTGCAAGTCAAGGAGTATTTATCAACCCTTCCTCTACCTCTGATTGTTCCTAGACAGCAACTTCCTGTTCTTCTTGGCAGGAAAAGCCGATCTGTCAAAGCTGGATATGCAGCACTCGGCAGCCTGCACTTGATATTCGTCCGTATTTTCGGTGAGTATGTTTGCATGCATTCTGCAGTATGAATCATTTTGAGCACGTGCGACACGGGACGAGTTATCATCTACATCTATATGGATACCCTGCAAAACACATTTAAGTGCCTGGCAAAGGGTTCATCGAATCACCTTCACAACTGATAATTAATTGAAACCCTCAGCTGCCGACAGGTGTTGTTGATATACTTCGATGGGGACAGCTGAAAAGTGTGCCCCTACTGGGACTCGAACCCAGAATCTCCTGCTTACAAGGCAGACGCTCAATCCATCTGAGCCATCGAGGGCACACATGAACAGCACGACTGCAGGAATTTATCCCTCGCACGCTTCCCGTGAGACTCACATCCCCAACCGTCCACAATCCGCATACGTAATGTACTTAATAGGTATTTGTCCATCCACTCATTACTGGCTCACACTAAGGTGACGATTCCCGTAAGAGTTCCGGCAACCTGTGCGCATTCGCACAGACGAAGGTCAATGGCTGGGTAACGTTTAACCATAGATATGAAGATAGTAACTGCTCTCGAAAGAACAGGCGCCACTGACGACCTTGCAACTCTTCTAGAATACATGATAGACCGGCCGATGTGGCCGAGCGGTTGTAGGCGCTTCAGTCGGGAGCCACGCGACCGCTACGGTCGCAGGTTCAAATCCTGCCTCGAGCATGGGTGTGTGTGATGTCCTTAATTTAGTTAGGTTTAAGTCGTTCTAAGTTCTAGGAAACTGATGACCTCAGATGTTAAGTCCCAAAGTGCTCAGAGCCATTTGAACCATCAGTCCCTATGTTTACACACTACTTACAGTAACTTATGCTAAGGACAACACACACACAACCATGCCCGAGGGAGGACTCGAACCTCCAACAGGGGGAGCCGCGCGAACCGTGACAAGGCGTTGGACACATGGCGGGTACCCCGCGCGGCTCATGGCAGCTGTGACACTGCTTCAAACAATGGACTGTAGAAACTTTTGTAAAGCACGGATTAAAAAAAAAACTTTCTGTTCCAAGAGTCTAGACAAGTACACCTTTAAAAAATGCAACTACAAAGAAATTGAATTTTCGAACGTTTTGAATGAGAACCTGTCCTTATGGAACACCGTTGATCAAATGTCACAGGGATTATATACTCAGCTTTCACATGTGGATTAACACTTTCTAATCAATATCCGGAATGAGCAGGGCTTAAAACTTTGAAGAGTTAAATTTCAAGGGCCGTTCTCTTGTATGCAAATAGTTTCACAGTAGAAATTTCTCTAGTTTTATTTATTAATTAATTTATTTATTTTTTGCTGTAGGTAAAGAAGGATAGCATTGTGAGGAGGGGGAAGAGGGGGGGGGGGAGGAATCTTGCATCTCCCACCTTGGAATTCTCAGTACAGAATTTTTATTCATTACGAGATTCTTAGCCACTTGCAGAAGTGATTTCGAGTGATTCTGCAAAACTTTTCCTTTAGCCAATCGTAGCAACTATAGGATTCCGTTCCTGCTGCATGACATGTCTCGGAACTTAAACTGACCAACTCATTTGCATAAAGAGCTAGCTTATCATCCGCTTCTTTACTTGCGTAGACCGTTCATGGTCTGCAAAGAATTTTTTTCTTTAATCGTTTTTTTATGTCTTTTATAAACTGCAACACTTTCTAAACTTTCTAAACTTAGCGCCGTTGAAGCATGGTCTTTTACTGAATGATCAAAAAGCAATGCTGACAGCTGGAGTCCAAGGTTTTTGTTAATCAAGCCGTTTGTATTCTTGTGGTGATATCTCCGTACAGTCTTTCATTCCCTAACGCATATTTCTTTATATCTAATTGAGAAGTGAAATACCGGTTTTCATAGATGCAGATTTAAAATATTTTAATATAACGCAATAAATATTTCATTAAAATTTTCATCCCCTTATGCTCGAAGTTCCAAAACCAGAAAAACACGTAGTTTTTAAAAATTGTAACATATTAGCCGAATACGAATTGTCAGATATATTTAGCAATCCTTTCATAATGAACCATTTTCTGAAACATCTCACACCCTTTAGGGGTTGGGTTTCAAAAACAATTAAACACGTATTCTTCTATTTAGAGCCGAGGAGCCAAATTCAAATCTTCATCCATTTAATTCTAAAAATGCTTTCATAGTGAAATATTTCATAAAACATTACATCCCCTATTTCACTCTATTAGTGAGTTAAATTTCCAAAAGCAATGAAACACATTTTTTTTACATCCAACCGAGATGTCAAATACCTATTTTCATAGATGTAGCTATAAAAATGCTTCAGTAGTTCTTTAATAATGATTTATTTTCAAAAAACCTTCACTAATTATTTTATCCCCCAATGGAAGAATTTCGGAAAATGCTAAAAACCTGTTTCTTTTTTGTATCTGACTGAGACACCAAATGTCAATTTTCGTAGTTTTGTAGTTATAGCTTCAATAGGGACATAGGGACATATTTAAAAAAAAAGACTTTCAACCCATGTTTCACCCCCATAGGAGTGAAATTTCGAACAATCTCTTCTTAAATGATGCTTTCAGCGTAAGATTTACACCTTCATCAAATTTCAAGTCCGTATACTTTGCAGGTTGGGCTGGAAGGCTATGGGTCAGTGAAACCTGTGCCCCTATTGCACCTTCTTGGAGGTTGTAGTTCCAAAAACAGTGAAACACGTAGTTTTCAATAACACAATATTCATAGATTTCGCTTTAAAAACTCTTTCGCACTGAAATACTTTCATAAAACATTACATCCTATATTCCATCCTCTTAATCGTTGAATGTATCAAAAACAGGTTTTCATATATTTCATGAAACATTTCATCCTCTGTGATATGGGGTATGGTAGTGACACACCAAAATCACAATAGTAATCCGTTGTAGTTGCTACATATTTTATTACAATCAAAAGCATTATAAAATCACAAGGCCAGATCAGTTGGACAAATAATAAATAAATTTCGTTAAGTGGAACGAGACCCGTAAAACTTGAAATTTGAATATGACTAGGTATATATACTTAGGTAAAGCTTTACTTAAATAGCACAAATGTCCATAAAATTCATAGCAGAACTCTCACTACTTGCAATCAGGGGAGAAACAGATTAAGCGTAAGAATACAGATATTTAACGTTCGGCTTGCCAACTTTCCTAAACAAAACTGTATAAAAATGACTAAAACAATTAAGGGGGTCCTTTAATTTTGACTAAACGGACCTTCAAATTTACTTACTCAGTTGATTAATCAACAATATTCTTAGAATGATTACAACTAGAACATGACTATATGACAATACCCTTAAAATAAGGTTGCTTCAATATTTCGTGTGAATTGGTGATAGACGCGAGCAGACCAAGGATTCAAATCAATACAAGAGATCCACGAGGCAGAGAATGACATAGAAATATACTCAACATGGCAATGCAATTGAACTTTGGATCCTATAGTTCAGCACCGGAAAGATGGAATCACGCAAAAGTGACAACATAACCCAAGATGTAAAGGAGAGGACATGGCCTCAAATATCTCTCTGCCGCCGTGGTGCTCTGCTCCCAGTATGCTAGCGTCGACCGCTGCCAGTTATCTCTAACACAACACACATCAAGAGCAGACAATTTTCTGAGACATAAACTACACAACCCTATCTGGAGAACAGGTGAGCAATACAACTGGACTGAAACCAATGAGCCTCCGTGAGTTACTTGGCCAGTGCCAGCCCTTAAACTTTGATTAATAAGATCGCTAAAAATCATACCAAAGTTAAGATGACGAGACTTATCTCCAGGTTCGCCATATTAGTGGCAGAGACAATGAATTGGCGACGCTCTTATCCGTATGTTCGCGGCAGAGTCTGGGGAAGGCAAGGGCCACGTGGAGCCGGATCTGGGGGTCAATTTCCTTCTCTCCGAGACACCCGGCTTCTTCTGCGACTTAGCCGGCAAACAGGCCGAGGACCCCGGGTGGGGACCGATTCGGCAGCAGTTGGCGGATGGCGAGGTCTTCGGGGGGTGGGGTGGGCGGGGGGTGTCTTGTGTAAAGGGGAAGACAACCGTGGTGAAGGGAAGGTCTGTATTCCACAGGAACGAGTTAGCATGGCACTCAGATATTTCCACGATTCGGCGGTAGGGGATCATTTGGGGTTCTACAAGACCTTGAACAGAGTTCGGGAACACATGTTTTGGCCCAACCTATATGGCGATGGCATGCGATTTGTTGGCAACTGTGTCCAGTGTAAGCGCGGTAAGCCCCATGTTGGGCCGCACAGAGAACTACTACAGTCGGTTAGCGAGCAGTGTCCTATGGACCGCGACTCAAAGATCGAAACATCGATCGACGGAAACTGGCGCCAGAAACGCACCAGCTCACTCTATTTCATCCCCTTAGGGGTTGAACTTCCAAAAACACGAAAATACGTATTTTCTTATTTGTAACCTTGAAGTCAAATACCAATTTTCGTAGATATAGCCTTAAAAATACTTCCATAGTCCTTCCGAAATTTTTTATCTCAAGATAAAATGTTCACCTACTATTTCACCTCATAGAGGTTAAATTCCCAATAATACTGGAACACATATTTCTTTATTTCTGACCTAGAAACCAGATACAAATTTTCGTCTGCCTAGCTTCAAAATTACCTTAATAGCTACATGTTTCAAAAATCCTTTCATTTCCTGTGTATCCCCCTTAGAGGTGGAATTTCGAAATATGCAGTATAAGCGGTATAAGATCAACAACCTTTCCAAATCTCAAGGTTTATTTTCCTTTGCGGTCTGGACTGTGTGAATTTCATAGTAATGGCCTCCACACACACACACACACACACACACGCACACACACACACACACACACACACACACACACACACACACCACTAACAATGCCACCACCACCTCCTGGGGAAATTTCTGCAGACGCTCTTGTTCCACTGCAGTCATATTTTGCCGACGACCTACATTTAGCAGCGTGGGAGGGATAGTGTCGTGCAACAGACAGTATACTCAGTAGACAACGAACTGTTCGTTGTGAAATCAGGGACCTAGGAACCGAGACTGACACAGAAGGTGCTGAAGGTGAAGCACACTAGACTCGTGTCTACCACGGCTTCAAATAGTATCGATTTACTATGAACGGAAGTTCCGAAAAGTGAGCAAGTAATTTTACAGTAAATTCAGTACCGATGGTGAGGATATACAACGAAAAACATTTCTATAATATTTCAGAAATAATGAAACATTCCACTCAAGTCGCGCGGCAGAAAACGCAATGGATATGCTTGCACTTAAGACGGAAGGCCCCACGTACTTACGCAGGCTTACGACAGATCGCAAAATTCGGCAGTAGGCGTAAGCCAACCTCTTGTGCTGCCATCTGTTATTGATGCCAGGCATCAAGGTCTCAGTAGTACGACCATCCACTGGAGAGTAGTTTGCTTTGTAAGCACTCCGTCTTCAGGCCACGAGTGACCTACTGGGACAGCACCATCCGACCGCCGTGTCATCATCCGTGGAGGATGCGAACAGGAGGGGCGGGGGTCAGCACACTGCTCTCCCGGTCGTTATGTTGGTATTTTTTGACCGGAGCCGCTACTATTGGGCCGAGTAGCTCCTCGATTGGCATCATGAGGCGGCCTGGATGATCACCCATCCAAGTGCCTTCAACGCCCGACAACGCACTTAACTTCGGTGATCTCACGTGAACCGATGCAACCTCCGCGGTTGACCTAGCACAGACCACACCATTCACAATGAAACGCATCACTTAGTAGATGGTGAAGTACTTTGAAGCTAGCCAGATAGAAACAGAACCTCCTGGCACTGTATCTAACCCAAATTCTAATCTTACACTAATCTCTTGTATGTAACTACCACGCCCTCAAAGAACCAACGATTTACTATTATCAAAAGTTCCGAAAAATGAGGAAGAAATTGACCCACACTTTTTTCCGTTGTTCATTATTTCGATTACCCCATAAAGGGAATGGACTTGTAGCCACAGGTTACACAAGCGACAAATGGTTTAAAATACATAAAAAGAGATGACAATAGGAAACGATTTTTAAAAACACAATGATGCGGCTTTTACGATTTTTACAGGAAAAAGAAATGGATGACAAAATAAAGGTTTTTCAAAAATATGCTGGTGGACAATATTGGGGATTTTTTATCTTTATAGATGACTAGCGGAAAAGCTTGGTGTTGACCAGGCATTTATTTACAGCTGTGCGTCCACGTCCGTACTATGCAGCGTCTGGCCTTGTCCTGAGTTTTTATGACGTATCTCCTGAAACATGTGTCGTACAATGATATAATTTTGTAGGTGCATTCAGCGTCATATGCGGATACTGTCTGCAAAATTTATTGCGAATATAGTAGCAAAGAAGTAACAAATTTAAATGTCACGAATGCTGTGATCCCCACACACTTGGGTGCAACCAATGTACACAGGATGCTTGGCTCGATCATTATGGCTACCATCACCGCTGGTCGAAATTGGACCAGCTGTGTCGACGTAGTGAAAATATAAATGTGCATAACATGGTAAACGTCCATTCTTTCCAGCCATCAGACCTGATCTACGATCACAAATATCATGTAAAAGTGGTAGGGGCAACGGCCTTGCCGCAGTGGATACACCGGTTCCCGTCAGATCACTGAAGTTTAGCACTTTCGGGCGTGGTCGGCACTTGGATGGGTGACCATCCGGGCCGCTATGCGCTGTTTCCATTTTTCGGGTTGCACTCAGCCTTGCGATGCCAATTGAGGAACTACTCGACCGAATAGTAGCGGCTCCAGTCAAAGGAAACTACCACAACGATTGGGAGAGCCAGCTCCTCCTCCACCCTCAGTGAGAATGACGTGGCGGTCGGATGGTCCTGATTGGCCACTTGTGGCCTGAACACGGAGTGCTTTCTTAAAGGAGTGCTCCCTACATAAAACTGACAGTCTTGACTCAGGGACTGTCCACGGTAAATGCTGCATTGGACCTACAAATACTATTAAAATAACGGTTTGAGTTCTCTTTAGTTGTCCAATCATCTGAAGTGAGTCCTTATTGAAGTAAGCTGAAAAATACATTTTATGTTAATGGCGGATAAATTTTATGTTAATGGCGGCAAATTAACTTTACCCTAATGACACACAAGGCCAATGCCGTTCTATCACGTAAAGTATTCTCAGATCGAAATGTTTTGCATTACCAAATCTCCAATGTAGATCCATCATACCGCAATTATAATTCTCAAAATAATTTGGAGCTACGTTCAATGCATATTTAAATGCATCTTTCAAAACAATACCAGAATTCTCATTAGATCATCATTATCAGTGCCTAGAGTATTCCTATTATTTCGTCTACCAAAAACCGCGTCTCACTTTGGCTTTTTCAGTACGCTGTTTTGTTTTCCACTGCTGACAATAGAAACGATCTGGCAGATGTGACATTGTAGATGTCCAGTATGCGTGTCTTAATGCAAATAAACCGTCTGGAACATTTACCCTTGAACCTCCCTAGAATGGGATTTCATGGAACGTTATTACTTTCCTGTGTCCATTTCTATCACACCAGCTGATCGCCACGACTGGGGAGAGTGAGGAGGGGGTGGGGTGAAAGTTGGCAGCACTTTGAGTGGCAGAAACCTCACGTTTCCGTCATTTGTTTTCATAATGACGTAGTGCCAATTCGTTACATTGGACGCTTTTCTCTCGGAAACGTTTACATTCATCGTCTGGATATCAATGTCGCCTTCTGAGGTATGCAGTCGCACCACTCTGTACGAAATAGGTTCTAAGCTGATGCAGTCGACAAGTAACGTCGAAATATATCGTCACCTCGAAATATATCGACACCTCGAAATAAATCCACACCCAGAAATAAATCGCCAACCCGAAATAAATCGCAACCTCGAAATAAATCGACACCATGAAAAAAATCGAAACTTCGAAATAAATCGACACCTCCAAAAGACAGCTACATCGAAATGATTCGATATCCCGAAATATATCGACATCTATACGCATTTCAGCTTACCATATAGATCGATATCTCGAATCTCACGGACCTCTCGAGATAAATCGAGGTATAGAAATATATCGATATCTTGAAATATATCGGTACCTAGTAATATACAGATATCTCTAAAAATACAATATCTAGAAATTTATGGATTACTTGAGATATAGAGGTTTCTTGATATATATCGATATCTCGAAAGGAATCGATATCTGAAGTACACCGATACATGGAAATATATCGATAGCTCGAAATAAACAGACAACCCGATTTGTTTTGGTATATCAAACTAAATCGATATCTCGACATAAACGGATACTTCGAAATCAATTGATACCTCGAAATAAATGGATGCCTCAATATAGATAGATATCTCGAAATAAATCGACATCTCGATATAATGAGTGCTTCGACATAAGTCGATATATCGAAATAAATCGATAATGGGAAAGAATGGACGTCTTGAAAAAAATCTGTACCCCTAAGAAAACGATTCTCGAAATAAATAGGTATATCGAAATATATCGCTATCTCGATAAATACCGATATCTAGTGGTCGGATATATGTTTCAAGTTGACTTGACATATCAGTATAGTTCGATATACATCAAAATACTTTGGATTTTCAATATACCGATAGATTTCTAGACCTCGGGGAAAAAATCGCCGATCCGACCTCAGTGCAAAAACGCAGACCTAGGGAAAAAACGCCGACCTCGGGGAAAAACGCAGACCTCGAGGGAAAAACGTCGACCTCGGGGTAAAACGCCGACCTCGTGGGAAAACGCCGACCTTCGGAAAACTGCCGACCTCAGGAAAAATCCAGTTCCATTAATTTACACAGACACTAATGTATGTCACCATTAGGTTCTCAAAATACAACCAAATTCCTGGTATTTATCACCTCACACAAAAAGTGGTCGTGACAGAAAAGTCTCGTTCTTTAGAAAGTTTAGAATGAGATGTTCTAAATATTGCAGTTTATCCATTTACAATAATCTACAAGCGCTGCACAATGAGAAGAGACTGTCAACCACAGCACTTTGAAATAGTGGACAGCCAGGAAGACAGAGGTTGCATTGCTGTTTCTAATCCTCTGGTACTTGAGATTTAGAATCCAGGATTGCCTCGAATGAGAACAGCAATAATGGATGTCCTGCACCAGTGTAGAACTTACTCTGGAACTCCACAGAAAATCACAAGGCACAATTATATCACATCATTCTCAGCAAACTACAGAAGCCTCTAATGGACGTAACAACGTTGTCACCTCCTTCACCAGTGAAAGATCTTAGTAGCTATTGAGTCAAGAGTAGGTGGCCAATTAATAATTTGTTGTTCAAAGCTAACTTCAGTGTATATGGGAATACTCAGTGGACATCTTTAACCATCATATTTTACTGTCTAAGATATGTCAACTTCCCAGACTATAAGTATAAGCAGAGCTTGGCCTTTCCCAATCCGAGATTGTTTAGAATGGGTATCAAGGGAATCAGATCCACTGGGCATTTAGAGCAACCTGCTTTAAACAATATGAGCAGGCAGTAGACACAGACACAGAATTTGGAATTTCTCTGTGAAGTGGTTACCTTCATCGTCTGAAAACTTATGTTGTGTGCTGCGCTATGTGGAGGTACTAATAGCAACACAGTAAAACACAGAAGAAGCTTATAAGTTGATGTAATCAGCCAGTAAGAAGCAGTAAACTTTAAGTTTTAGTAATCGATTATTGACTTATTATCCGGCTTTGGTGCCTTGACATTACCGACGACCTTAAGATTTTGCATGAAGAGAGGCCTAAAAGCCACGTTACACGAGAGAATGTGAAAAGTGTTCATATGTAGTAAAAACCTAAGAAATAAGCCCGTTTTCGTCATTTGCTATCAAATCGACGTATTGCCAGAGCGTTACATTGGCAGCTTTTCTCTCTGAAACGGTTACATTTATCGTCTGCAAACTTATGTCGCGTGCTAAGGAATGCAGAGACACTAAAAACAACACAGTAGAACATAGAGGATGCTTCTAGGTTGATGTAATTAGCCCGTAGGAAACAGTACAATTCAGGTTTTAGTTATCGATTAGTTGGGAGCTCCAATGTTAGGCGCGTAATGGGGCCCCTTAGGGATACGGCGGCTAAGGAGGGGAAGAAATCCAGTGTGCACTTCGTGTGCATTCCGGGAGGAGTCATTCCTGATGTGGAAAGGGTCCTTCCGGATACCATGAAGAGCACAGGGTGCAGCCAGCTGCAGGTGGTGGCACATGTCGGCACTAATGACGTGTGTCGCTTTGGATCTGAGGAAATTCTCTCTGGATTCCAGCGGCTATCTGATTTGGTGAAGGCTGCCGGTCTTTCTTACGAGATGAAGGCAGAGCTGACCATCTGCAGCATCGTTGAGAAAACCGACTGCGGACCTTTGGTGCAGAGCCGGATGGAGGGTCTGAATCAGAGGCTCAGACGGTTTTGCAACCTTATTGGCTGCAGATTCATTGACTTGCGCCATAGGCTGGTGGGGTTTCGGGTTCCGCTGAATAGGTCAGGAGTTCACTACACTCAGCTGGCGGCTACACGGGTAGCGGAAGCTGTGTGGCGTGGACTGGGCGGTTTTTTAGGTTAGAAGGCCTCGGGAAAGTGCGGGATGGGCTGCAATGTCAAAGGGTGCTTGGCAATTACAGGACGTGCTTGGATCAAGGAACAGTCGGAATTATAGTTGTAAATTGTTGTAGTTGCGCTGGAAAAGTCCCTGAGCTTCAAGCGCTAATAGAAAGCACAGAAGCTGATATCGTTATAGGTACAGAAAGCTGGCTAAAGCGTGAAATAAGTTCTGCAGAAATTTTTACGAAGTCTCAGACGGTGTTCAGGAAAGATAGATTAGGCAGAATTGGTGGTGGAGTGTTGGTGTCTGTCAGTAGTGGTTTATCTTGTAGTGAAGTCGAAGTAGATACTCCGTGTGAATTGGTGTGGGTGGAGGTTATACTTAAAAGCCGAATTAAGTTAATAATTAGCTCCTTCTACCGACCCCCAGACTCCGATGATACAGTTGCGGAACAGTTCAGAGAAAGTTTGAGTCTCGTAACAAATAAATACCCAACTCATACGGTTATAGTTGGTGGGGATTTCAACCTACCCTCGGTATATTGGCAAAAATACTTGTTCAAAACCGGTGGTAGGCAGAAAACGTCTTCCGAGATTGTCCTAAATGCATTCTCCGAAAATTATTTCGAGCAGTTAGTCCACGAACCCACGCGAATTGTAAATGGTTGCGAAAACACACTTGACCTCTTGACCACAAACAATCCAGAGCTGATAGAGAGCATCATGACTGGTACAGTGATTAGTGATCACAAGGTCATTGTAGCTTGGCTCAATACCATTTCTTCCAAATCCATCAGAAACAAACGCAAAATAATTTTATTTAAAAAAGCGGATAAAGTGCCACTAGAAGCCTTACTAAAAGACAATTTCCATTCCTTCCGAACTGACTATGCGAATGTAGACGAGATGTGGCTCAAATTCAAAGACATAGTAGCAACAGCAATTGAGATATTCATACCTCATAAATTGGTAAGAGATGGAACGGATCCCCCGTGGTACACAAAAAAAGTCCGAACGCTGTTGCAGAGGCAACGGAAAAAACATGCGAAGTTCAGAAGAACGCGAAATCCCGAAGATGGGCTAAAATTTACAGACGCGCGAAATTTGGCACGTACTTCGATGCGAGATGCCTTTAATATGTTCCACAACGAAACATCGTCTCGAAATTTGGTAGAAAATCCGAAGAAATTCTGGTCGTATGTAAAGTAGACAAGCGGCAAGACGCAGTCAATACCTTCGCTGCGCAGTGCCGATGGTACTGTTATCGACGATTGTGCTGCTAAAGCGGAGTTATTGAACGCAGTTTTCCGAAATTCCTTCACCAGGGAAGACGAATGGAATATTCCAGAATTTGAAACACGAACATCTGCTAGCATGAGTTTCTTAGAAGTAGATACCTTAGGGGTTGCGAAGCAACTCAAATCGCTTGATACGGGCAAGTCTTCAGGTCCAGATTGTATACCGATTAGGTTCCTTTCAGATTACGCTGATACTATAGCTCCCTACTTAGCACTCATATACAACCGCTCGCTCACCGATAGATCTATACCTACAGATTGGAAAATTGCGCAGGTCGCACCAGTGTTCAAGAAGGGTAGTAGGAGTAATCCATTTAACTACAGACCTATATCATTGACGTCGGTTTGCAGTAGGGTTTTGGAGCATATACTGTATTCAAACATTATGAATCACCTCGAAGGGAACGATCTATTGACACGTAATCAGCATGGCTTCAGAAAACATCGCTCTTGTGCAACGCAGCTAGCTCTTTATTCGCACAAAGTAATGGCCGCTATCGACAGGGGATCTCAAGTTGATTCCGTATTTCTAGATTTCCGGAAAGCTTTTGACACCGTTCCCCACAAGCGACTTCTAATCAAGCTGCGGAGCTATGGGGTATCGTGTCAGTTGTGCGACTGGATTCGTGATTTCCTGTCAGGAAGGTCGCAGTTCGTAGTAATAGATGGCAAATCATCGAGTAAAACTAAAGTGATATCAGGTGTTCCCCAGGGAAGCGTCCTGGGACCTCTACTGTTCCTGATCTATATAAATGACCTGGGTGACAATCTGAGCAGTTCTCTTAGACTGTTCGCAGATGATGCTGTAATTTAACGTCTAGTAAGGTCATCCGAAGACCAGTATCAGCTGCAAAGCGATTTAGAAAAGATTGCTGTATGGTTTGTCAGGTGGCAGCTGACGCTAAATAACGGAAAGTGTGAGATGATCCACATGAGTTCCAAAAGAAATCTGTTGGAATTCGATTACTCGATAAATAGTACAATTCTCAAGGCTGTCAATTCAACTAAGTACCTGGGTGTTAAAATTACGAACAACTTCAGTTGGAAGGACCACATAGATAATATTGTCGGGAGGGCCAGCCAAAGGTTGCGTTTCATTGGCAGGACACTTAGAAGATGCAAGAAGTCCACTAAAGAGACAGTTTACACTACACTCGTTCGTCCTCTGTTAGAATATTGCTGCGCGGTGTGGGATCCTTACCAGGTGGGATTGACGGAGGACATCGAAAGGGTGCAAAAACGGGCAGCTCGTTTTGTATTATCGCGTTATAGGGGAGAGAGTGTGGCAGATATGATACACGAGTTGGGATGGAAGTCATTACAGCATAGACGTTTTTCGTCATGGCGAGACCTTTTTACGAAATTTCAGTCACCAACTTTCTCTTCCGAATGCGAAAATATTTTGTTGAGCCCAACCTACATAGGTAGGAATGATCATCAAAATAAAATAAGAGAAATCAGAGCTCGAACAGAAAGGTTTAGCTGTTCGTTTTTCCCGCTCGCTGTTCGGGAGTGGAACAGTAGGAGATAGTATGATTGTGGTTCGATGAACCCTCTGCAAAGCACTTAAATGTGAATTGCAGAGTAGTCATGTAGATGTAGATGTAGATGATTTATTAGCCGGCTTTGGTGCCAGTGAAATAACCGACTACCTTAAGATTTGGCATTAAACAAGGTCTGGCAGCCACGTTACACGAGAGAATGTGAAAAGTGTTCATATGTACTAAAAACCAAGGAAATCCGCCCGTTTTCACATCTGCTTTCGAATCCACGTAATTCCAGATCGTCACATTGGCCGTTTCCTCTCTGAAACGGTTACATTTATTGTTTGCATAGCTATGTAGCGTGCTGCGGTTTGCGGAGACACTAAAAGCACCATAGTAAAACACAGAAGAAGCTTTTAATTTGGTGTAATAGCCAGTAAGAAGCAGTACAATTCAAGTTTTTGTTATCGATTATTGAATTTTTAGCAGGCTTTGGTGCCTTGGACATGAGCTAGGACCTTAAGATTTGGCATGAAGGGAGGTCTGGCAGCCACGTTGCACGGGAGAAAGTGAGAAGTTTTTATGTGCAGTAAAAACCTAAGAAATCCGCATGTTTTCGTCATCTGCTTTCGAATCGACGTAATGCCAGATCGTCACATTGGCCGTTTTCCCTCTGAAACGGTTACATTTATCGTGTGCAAACTTATGTCGCGTGCTGCGGTATGCGGAGACACTAAAAGCAACATAGTAGAACACAGAAGAAGCTTCTAAGTTGATGTAATAGCCAGTAAGCAACTGTACAATTGAAGTATTAGTTATCGATTAGTGAATTTTTAGAAGGCTTTAGTGCATTCGACATGAGCTAGGACCTTACGATTTAGTATGAAGGGAGGTCTATGAGCCATATCGCACGGGAGAATGTGAAAAGTGTTCACATCTAGTAAAAACCTGAGAAATCCGTCCGTTATCGTCATTTGCTATCGAATCGAATTAATGCCAGATCGTCACATTTTCCGCTCTTCTTTCTGAAACGGTTACATTTATCGTGTGCCATGCTATGTCGCTTGCTGCGGTAGTCGGAGACACTAAAAGCACCATAGTAGAACAGAGAAGAGGCTTCTAAGTTGATCTAATAGCCAGTAAGCAGCTGTACAATTCAAGTATTAGTTACCGAGTATTGACTTTTTAGATGGCTTTAATGCATTGGACATGAGCTAGGACCATACGTTTTAGTAAGAACGGAGATCTAGCAGCCACGTTGCACGGGAGAACGTGAAAAGTGTTCACATCTAGTAAAAACCTGAGAAATCCGCTCGTTTTCGTCATTTGCTATCCAATCGACTTAATTACAGATCGTCACATTGGCCGCTCTTCTCTCTGAAACGATTACATTTATCGTGTGCAAAGCTATGTCGCGTGCTGCAGTATGCGGAGACACTAAAAGCACCATAGTAGAACAGAGAAGAAGCTTCTAAGTTGATGTAATAGCAAGTAAGAAGCAGTACAATTCAAGTTTTAGTTGTCAGTTATAGACTTTTTAGATGGCTTCAGTGCATTGTACATGAGCTAGGACCTTAAGATTTAGTATGAAAGGAGGTCTAGCGGCCACGTTGCACGGGAGAACGTGAAAAGTGTTCATATCTAGTAAAAACCTGAGAAAACCGACCGTTATAGTCATTTGCTATCGAATCGACTTAATGCCAGATCGTCACATTTTCCGCTCTTTTTTCTTAAACGGTTACATTTATCGTCTCCAAAGCAATGTCACGTGCTGCGGTATGCGGAGACACTAAAAGCACTATACTAGAACACATAGGAAACTTCCAAGTTGATGTAGTAGCCAGTAACACGTAGTACAATTCAAGTTTTTGTTATCGATTATTCACTTTTTAGCCGGCTTTGGTGCCTTGGACACGAGCTAGGACCTTAAGATTTTGCATGAAAGGAGGACTAGCAGCCGCGTTGCACGGGAGAATGTGAAAAGTGTTCTTATGTAGTTAAAACCTGAGATATCGTCACATTGGTCGCTCTTCTCTCTGAAACGATTACATTTATCGTCTGCAAAGCTATGTCGCGTGCTGCGGTATGCGGAGACACTAACAGCACCATAGTAGAAAACAGATGAAACTTCTAAGTTGATGTAATTGCCAGTAAGAAGTAGTACAATAAAGTTATAGATACCGATTATTGACTTTTTAGCTGGCTTTGGGGTATTGGACATGAGCTAGGACCTTATGATTTTGCATCAAAAGAGAACTAGCAGCTGCGTTGCACGGGAGAATGTGAAAAGTGTTCATATGTAGTAAAAACCTGAGACATCCGTCCGTTTTCGTCATTTTTCTTATCAAATCGACTTAAAGCCAGATCGTCACATTGGTCGCTCTTCTCTCTGAAACGGTAACATTTATCGTCTGCAAAGCTATGTCGCGTGCTGCGGTATGCGGAGACACTAACAGCACCATAGTAGAAAACAGATGAAACTTCTAAGTTGATGTAATAGCTAGTAAGAAGTAGTACAATAACGTTATCGATACCGATTATTGACTTTTTAGCTGGCTTTGGGGTCTTGGACATGAGCTCGGACCTTAAGAATTTGCATCAAAAGGGAACTAGCAGCTGCGTTGCAGGGGAGAATGTGAAAAGTGTTCATATGCAGTAAAAACCTGAGAAATCCGTCCGTTTTCGTAATTTCTTATCAAATCGCCTTAAAGCCAGGACGTCACAGTGGACGCTCTTCTCTCTGAAAATGTTACATTTATCGTCTTTAAAGCTATGTCACGTGCTGCGGTATGCGCAGTCACTAACAGCACCATAGAAGAACACAGATGAAACTTCTAAGTTGATGTAATAGCCAGTAAGAAGTAATACAATAACGTTTTAGATTTCGATTATTGACTTTTTAGCTGGCTTTGGGGCCTTGGACATGAGCTCGGACCTTAAGATTTTTCATCAAAGGAGGACTAGCAGCTGCGTTGCACGGGAGTATGTGAAAAGTGTTCATGTATAGTAAAAACCTGAGAAATCCATCCGTTTTCGCCATTTCTGATCAAATCGACTTAAAGCCAGATCGTCACATTGGTCGCTCTTCTCTCTGAAACGGTTACATTTATCGTCTGCAAAGCTATGTCGCGTGCTGCGGTATGCGGAGACACTAACAGCACCATAGTAGAACACTGATGAAACTTCTAACTTGATGTAATAGCCAGTAAGAAGTAGTACAATAACGTTTTAGATATCGACTATAGACTTTTTACCTGGCTTTCGGGTTTTGGACATGAGCTAGGAACTTAAGACTTTGCATCAATTGAGGACTAGCAGCTGCGTTGAACGGGAGAATGTGATAAGTGTTCATATGTAGTAAAAACCTGAGAAATCCGTCCGTTTTCGTCATTTCTCATGAAATCAACTTAAAGCCAGATCGTCACATTGGTCACTCTTCTCTCTGAAACGGTTACATTTATCGTATGTAAAGCTATGTCACGTGCTGCGGTATGCGGAGAAACTAACAGCACAATAGAAGAACACAGATGAAACATCTAAGTTGATGTAACAGCCAGTAAGAAGTAATACAATAACGTTTTAGATTTCGATTATTGACTTTTTAGCTGGCTTTG
Source organism: Schistocerca gregaria (assembly GCF_023897955.1). Classification (NCBI taxonomy): domain Eukaryota; kingdom Metazoa; phylum Arthropoda; class Insecta; order Orthoptera; family Acrididae; genus Schistocerca; species Schistocerca gregaria. Next base: position 582,746,377 of record NC_064925.1, read on the forward strand.
GTGTCTAGGACATGAGCTAGGACCTTAAGACTTTGCATCAAAGGAGGACTAGCAGCTGCGTTGACGGGAGAATGTGAAAAGTGTTCATATGTAGTAAAAACCTGAGAAATCCGTCCGTTTTCGTCATTTCTTATCAAATCGACTTAAAGCCAGATAGTCACATTGGTCGCTCTTCTCTCTGAAACGATTACATTTATCGTCTGCAAAGCTATGTCGCGTGCTGCGGTATGCGGAGACACTAACAGCACCATAGTAGAAAACAGATGAAACTTCTAAGTTGATGTAATTGCCAGTAAGAAGTAGTACAATAAAGTTATAGATACCGATTATTGACTTTTTAGCTGGCTTTGGGGTATTGGACATGAGCTAGGACCTTATGATTTTGCATCAAAAGAGAACTAGCAGCTGCGTTGCACGGGAGAATGTGAAAAGTGTTCATATGTAGTAAAAACCTGAGACATCCGTCCGTTTTCGTCACTTTTCTTATCAAATCGACTTAAAGCCAGATCGTCACATTGGTCGCTCTTCTCTCTGAAACGGTTACATTTATCGTCTGCAAAGCTATGTCGCGTGCTGCGGTATGCGGAGACACTAACAGCACCATAGTAGAAAACAGATGAAACTTCTAAGTTGATGTAATAGCCAGTAAGAAGTAGTACAATAACGTTATCGATACCGATTATTGACTTTTTAGCTGGCTTTGGGGTCTTGGACATGAGCTCGGACCTTAAGAATTTGCATCAAAAGGGAACTAGCAGCTGCGTTGCAGGGGAGAATGTGAAAAGTGTTCATATGTAGTAAAAACCTGAGAAATCCGTCCGTTTTCGTCATTTCTTATCAAATCGACTTAAAGCCAGATAGTCACATTGGTCACTCTTCTCTCTGAAACGGTTACATTTATCGTCTGCAAAGCTATATCGCGTGCTGCGGTATGCGGAGACACTAACAGCACCATAGTAGAAAACAGATGAAACTTCTAAGTTGATGTAATAGCCAGTAAGAAGTATTACAATAACGTTTTAGATATCGATTATTGACTTTTTAGCTGGCTTTGGGGCCTTGGACATGAGCTAGGGCCTTAAGATTTTGCATCAAAGGAGGACTAGCAGCTGCGTTGCACGGGAGAATGTGAAAAGAGTTCACATGTAGTACAAACCTGAGAAATCCGTCCGTTTTCGTCATTTCTTATCAAATCGACTTAAAGCCAGAACGTTACATTGGCCGCTCTTCTCTCTGAAACGGTACCATTTATCGCCTGCAAAGCTATGTCTCGTGCTGCGGTATGCCGAGACACTAACAGCACCATAGTAACGCAGAAGAAGCTTCTAAGTTGATGTAATAGCCAGTAAGAAGTAGTACAATAACGTTTTAGATATCGATTATTGACTTTTTAGCTGGCATTGGGGACTTGGACATGAGCTAGAACCTTAAAATTTTGCATCAAAGGAGGACTAGATGCTCCGTTGCACGGGAGAATGTGAAAAGTATTCATATGCAGTACAAACCTGAGAAATCCATCCGTTTTCGTAATTTCTTATCAAATCGACTTAAAGCCAGGACGTCACATTGGACACTCTTCTCTCTGAAAAGGTTACATTACTCGTCTACAGAGCAATGTCGCGTGTTGCGGTATGCGGAGACACTAACAGCACCATAGTAGAACACAGATGAAATTTCTAAGTTGATGTAATAGCCAGTAAGAAGTAGCACAATAACGTTTTAGATATCGATTATTGACTTTTTAGCTGGCTTTGGGGACTTGGACATGAGCTAGGACCTTAAGATTTTGCATCAAAGGAGGACTAGCAGCTGCGTTGCACGGGAGAATGTGAAAAGTGTTCATATGTAGTAAAAACATGAGAAATCCGTCCGTTTTCGTCATTTCTTATCAAATCGACTTAAAGCCAGATCGTCACATTGGTCGCTCTTCTCTCTGAAACGGTTACATTTATCGTCTGCAAAGCTATGTCGCGTGCTGCGGCATGCGGAGACACTAACAGCACCATAGTAGAACACTGATGAATCTTCTAAGTTGATGTAATAGCCAGTAAGAAGTAGAACAATAACGTTTTAGATATCGATTATTGACTTTTTAGCTGGCATTGGGGTCTTGAACATGAGCTAGGACCTTAAGACCTTTCATCAAAGGAGGACTAGCAGCTGCGTTGCACGGGAGAATGTGCAAAAAGTTCATATGTAGTAAAAACCTGAGAAATCCGTTCGTTTTCGTCATTTCTTATCAAATCGACTTAAAGCCAGATCGTCACATTGGTCGCTCTTCTCTCTGAAACGGTTACATTTATCGTCTACAAAGCTATGTCGCGTGCTGCGGTATGCCGAGACACTAACAGCACCATAGTAGAACACAGAAGAAGCTCCTAAGTTGTAGTAATTGCCAGTAAGAAGTAGTGCAATAACGTTTTAGATATCGATTATTGACTTTTTAGCTGGCTTTGGGGCATTGGACATGAGCTAAGACCTTAAGACTTTGCATCAAAGGAGGACTAGCAGCTGCGTTGCACGGGAGAATTTGAAAAGTGTTCATATGTAGTACAAACATGAGAAATCCGTCCGTTTTCGTCTTTTCTTATAAAATCGACTTAAAACCAGATCGTCACATTGGTCGCTCTTTTCTCTGAAACGGTTACATTTATCGTCTGCAAAGCTATGTCGCGTGCTGCGGTATGCGGAGACACTAACAGCACCATAGTAGAAAACAGATGAACCTTCTAAGTTGATGTAATAGCCAGTAAGAAGTAGTACAATAACGTTTTAGATATCGATTATTGACTTTTTAGCTGGCTTTGGGGCCTTGGACATGAGCTCGGACCTTAAGATATTGCATCAAAAAAGGACTAGCAGCTGCGTTGCACGGGAGAATGTGAAAAGTGTTCATATGTTGTAAAAACCTGAGAAATCCGTCCGTTTTCGTCATTTCTTATCAAATCGACTTAAAGCCAGATCGTCACATTGATCGCTCTTCTCTCTGAAACGGTTACATTTATCGTCTGCAAAGCTATGTCGCGTGCTGCGGTATGCGGAGACACTAACAGCACCATAGTAGAACACTGATGAAACTTCTAAGTTGATGTAATAGCCAGTAAGAAGTAGTACAATAACGTTTTAGATATCGATTATTGACTTTTTAGCTGGCTTTGGGGTCTTGGACATGAGCTAGGACGTTAAGACATTGCATCAAAGGAAGACTAGCAGCTGCGTTGCACGGGAGAATGTGAAAGTGTTCATGTGTAGTAAAAACCTGAGAAATCCGTCCGTTTTCGTCATTTCTTATCAAATCGACCTTAAGCCAGATCGTCACATTGGTCGCTCTTCTCTCTGAAACGGTTACATTTGTTACATTTATCGTCTGCAAAGCTATGTCGCGTGCTGCGGTATGCGGAGAGACTAACAGCACCATAGTAGAAAACAGATGAAACTTCTAAGTTGATGTAATAGCCAGTAAGAAGTAGTACAATAACGTTTTAGATTTCGATTATTGACTTTTTAGCTGGCTTTGGTGCCTTCGACGTGAGCTAGGACCTTAAGATTTTGCATCAATGGAGAACTAGCAGCTGCGTTGCACGGGAGAATGTGAAAAGTGTTCATGTATAGTAAAAACATGAGAAATCCGTCCGTTTTCGTCATTTCTTATCAAATCGACTTAAAGCCAGATCGTCACATTGGTCGCTCTTCTCTCTGAAACGGTTACATTTATCGTCTGCAAAGCTATGTTGCGTGCTGCGGTATGCGGAGACACTAACAGCACCATAGTAGAAGACTGATGAAACCTCTAAGTTGATGTAATAGCCAGTAAGAAGTAGTACAATAAAGTTTTAGATATCGATTATTGACTTTTTAGCTGGCTTTGGGATCTTGGACATGAGCTAGGACCTTAAGACATTGCATCAAAGGAGGACTAGCAGCTGCGTTGCACGGGAGAATGTGAAAAGTGTTCATATGTAGTAAAAACCTGAGAAATCCGTCCGTTTTCTTCATTTCTAATCAAATCGACTTAAAGCCAGATCGTCACATTGGTCGCTCTTCTCTCTGAAACGGTTACATTTATCGTCTGCAAAGCTATGTCGCGTGCTGCGGTATGCGGAGACAGTAACAGCACCATAGTAGAACACTGATGAAACTTCTAAGTTGATGTAATAGCCAGTAAGAAGTAGTACAATAACGTTTTAGATATCGATTATTGACTTTTTAGCTGGCTTTGGGGTCTTGGATATGAGCTAGGGCCTTAAGATTTTGCATCAAAGGAGGACTAGCAGCTGCGTTGCACGGGAGAATGTGAAAAGTGTTCATATGTAGTAAAAACCTGAGAAATCCTTCAGTTTTCGTCATTTCTTATCAAATCGACTTAAAGCCAGATCGTCACATTGGTCTCTCTTCTCTCTGAAACTGTTACACTTATCATCTGCAAAGCTATGTCGCGTGCTGCGGTATGCGGAGACACTAACAGCACCATAGTAGAACACAGATGAAACTTCTAAGTTGATGTAATTGCCAGTAAGAAGTAGTACAATAACGTTTTAGATATCGATAATTGACTTTTTAACTGGCTTTGGGGTCTTGGACATGAGCTAGGACCTTAAGACATTGCATCAAAGGAGGACTAGCAGCTGCGTTGCACGGGAGAATGTGAAAAGTGTTCATATGTAGTAAAAACCTGAGAAATCCGTCCGTTTTCGTCATTTCTTATCAAATCGACTTCAAGGCAGAACGTCACATTGGCCGCTCTTCTCTCTGAAACGGTTACATTTATCGTCTGCAAAGCTATGTCGCGTGCTGCGGTATGCGGAGACACTAACAGTACCATAGTAGAACGCAGATGAAACTTCTAAGTTGATGTGATAGCCAGTAAAAAGTAGTACAATAACGTTTTATATATCGATTATTGACTTTTTATTTGGCTTTGGGGCCTTGGACATGACCTAGGACCTTACGATATTGCATCAAAAAAGGACTAGCAGCTGCGTTGCACGGGAGAATGTGAAAAGTGTTCATATGTCGTAAAAACCTGAGAAATCCGTCCGTTTTCGTCATTTCTCATCAAATCGACTTAAAGCCAGATCGTCTCATTGGTCACTCTTCTCTCTGAAACGGTTACATTTATCGCCTGTATAGCTATGTCACATGCTGCGGTATGCGGAGACACTAACAGCACCATAGTAGAAAACAGATGAAACTTCTAAGTAGATGTAATTGCCAGTAAGAAGTAGTACAATAACGTTATAGATACCGATTATTGACTTTTTAGCTGGCTTTGGGGTATTGGACATGAGCTAGGACCTTATGATTTTGCATCAAAAGAGAACTAGCAGCTGCGTTGCACGGGAGAATGTGAAAAGTGTTCATATGTAGTAAAATCCTGAGAAATCCGTCAGTTTTCGTCATTTCTTATCAAATCGACTTCAAGGCAGAACGTCACATTGGCCGCTCTTCTCTCTGAAACGGTTACATTTATCGTCTGCAAAGCTATGTCGCGTGCTGCGGTATGCGGAGACACTAACAGTACCATTGTAGAACACAGATGAATCTTCTAAGTTGATGTGATAGCCAGTAAAAAGTAGTACAATAACGTTTTATATATCGATTATTGACTTTTTATTTGGCTTGGGGCCTTGGACATTACCTAGGACTTTAAGATATTGCATCAAAAAAGGACTAGCAGCTGCGCTGCACGGGAGAATGTGAAAAGTGTTCATATGTAGTAAAAACCTGAGAAATCCGTCCGTTTTCGTCATTTCTCATCAAATCGACTTAAAGCCAGATCGTCACATTGGTCACTCTTCTCCCTGAAACGGTTACATTTATCATCTGTAAAGCTATGTCACATGCTGCGGTATGCGGCGACACTAACAGCACCATAGTAGAAAACAGATGAAACTTCTAAGTTGATGTAAATGCCAGTAAGAAGTAGTACAATAACGTTATAGATACCGATTATTGACTTTTTAGCTGGCTTTGGGGTATTGGACATGAGCTAGGACCTTAAGATTTTGCATCAAAAGAGAACTAGCAGCTGCGTTGCACGGGAGAATGTGAAAAGTGTTCATATGTAGTAAAAACCTGAGACATCCGTCCGTTTTCGTCATTTCTTATCAAATCGACTTAAAGCCAGATCGTCACATTGGTCGCTCTTCTCTCTGTAACGGTAACATTTATCGCCTACAAAGCTATGTCGCGTGCTGCGGCATGCCGAGACACTAACAGCACCATAGTAGAACACAGAAGAAGCTTCTAAGTTGTAGCAATTGCCAGTAAGAAGTAGTGCAATAACGTTTTAGATATCGATTATTGACTTTTTAGCTGGCATTGGGGTCTTGGACATGAGCTAGGACCTTAAGACTTTGCATCAAAGGAGGACTGGCAGCTGCGTTGCACGGGAGAATGTGAAAAGTGTTCATGTGTAGTAAAAACCTGAGAAATCCGTCCGTTTTCGTCATTTCTGATCAAATCGACTTAAAGCCAGATCGTCACATTGGTCGCTCTTATCTCTGAAACGGTTACATTTATCGTCTGCAAAGCTATGTCGCGTGCTGCGGTATGCGGAGACACTAACAGCACCATAGTAGAACACAGATGAAACTTCTAAGTTGATGTAATAGCCAGAAAGAAGTAGTACAATAACGTTTTAGATATCGATTATTGACTTTTTAGCTGGCTTTGGGGCCTTGGACATGAGCTAGGACCTTAAGATTTTGCATCAAAGGAGAACTAGCAGCTGCGTTGCACGGGAGAAAGTGAAAAGTGTTCATATGTAGTAAAAACCTGAGAAATCCGTCCGTTTTCGTCATTTCTTATCAAATCGACTTAAAGCCAGATCGTCATATTGGTCGCTCTTCTCTCTGAAACGGTTACATTTATCGTCTGCAAAGCTATGTAGCGTGCTGCGGTATGCGGAGACACTAACAGCACCATAGTAGAACACTGATGAAACTTCTAAGTTGATGTATTAGCCAGTAAGAAGTAGTACAATAACGTTTTAGATATCGATTATTGACTTTTTAGCTGGCTTTGGGGTCTTGGACATGAGCTAGGACCTTAAGACAATGAATCAAAGGAGGGCTAGCAGCTGCGTTGCACGGGAGAATGTGAAAAGTGTTCATGTGTAGTAAAAACCTGAGAAATCTGTCCGTTTTCGTCACTTGTTATCGAATCGACTTAATGTCAGATCGTCTCATTGGCCGCTCATATCTCTGAAACGGTTACATTTATCGTCTGCAAAGCTATGTCGCTTGCTGCGGTATGCGGAGACACTAAAAGCACCATAGTAGAACACAGAAGAAGCTTCTAAGTCGATGTAATAGCCAGTAAGAAGTAGTACAATTCAAGTTTTAGTTATCGATTTTTGACTTTTTAGTCGGCTATGTAATAGCCAGTAAAATGTAGTACACTTCAAGTTTTAATTATTGATTATTGAATTTTTCGCCTTCTTTGTTGCCTTGGACATGACCTAGGACTTAAAGATTTTGCATGAAAGGAGGAATAGCAGCCGCGTTGCACGGGAGAATGTGAAAAGTGTTCATATGTAGTAAAAACCTGAAAATCCGTCCGTTTTCGTCATTTGTTATCGAATCGACTTAAAGGCAGATCGTCACATTATCCGCTCTTCTCTCTGAAACGATTACATTTATCGTCTGCAAAGCTATGTCGCGTGCTACGTTATCCGGAGACACTAAAAGCATCATAGTAAAACACAGATGAACCTTCTAAGTTGATGTAATAGCCAGTAAAAAGTAGTACTATTAAAGTTTTTGTTATCGACTATTGACGTTTTACCATTCTTTGGTGCTTGGACATGAGCTAGGACCTTAAGATTTGGCATGAAGGGAAGTCTAGTGGCCGCGTTGCAGGGGAGAAAGTAACAAGTGTTCATATGTAGTAAAAATCTGAGAAATTCGTCCGTTTTCGTCATTTGTTATCGAATCGACTTAAATCCAGATCGACACATTGGCCGCTCTTCTCTCTGAAACGATTACATTTATCGTCTGCAAAGCTATGTCCGGTGCTGCGGTATGCGGAGACACTAAAAGCACCATAATACAATACAGATGAACCTTCTAAGTTAATGTAATAGCCAATAAGAGGTAGTACAATTCAAGTTTTAGTTATAGATTATTGAATTCTTAGCCGGCTTTGGTGCCTTTGACATGAAATAGGACCTTAAGATTTTGCATGAAATTCAGGACTAGCAACCGCGTTGCACAGGGGAATGTGAAAAGTTTTCATATGTAGTAAAAACCCTGAAAATTGTCCGTTTTCGTCATTTGTTATCGTAACGAATTAAAGCCATATCGTCATATTAGCCGCTCTTCTCTCATAAACGGTTGCATTTATCGTCTGCAAAGCTCTGTCGCGTGCTGCGGTATACGGAGACACTAATAGCACCATAGTAGAACACAGATAAAGCTTCTAAGTTGATATAATAGCCAGTAAGAAGTAGTACAATTCAAGATTTAGTTATCGATTATTGACTTTTTAGTCGGCTTTGGTGCCTTTGACATGAGGTAGGACTATACGATTTTGCATGAAAGGAGGACTAGCAGCCGCGTTTGCACGAGCGAATGTGAAAAGTGTTCATATGTAGTAAAAACCTGAGAAATCCGTCCGTTTTCGTCATTTGTTATCGAATCGACTTAAAACCAGATCGATACATTGGGCGCTGTTCTCTCTGAAACGGTTACATTTATCGTCTGCAAAGCAATGTCTCGTGTTTCGGTATCCGGAGATACTAATAGCACCATAGTCGAACACAGATGAAACTTATAAGTTGATGTTATAGCCAGTAAGAAGTAGTACAATTCAGGTTTTAGTTATCGATTATTGACTTTTTAGCAGGCTTTGGTGCCTTGGACATTTGCTAGGACCTTTGGATTTCGCATGAAAGGAGGACTAGCAGCCGCGGTCCAAGGGCGAAAAAGTGTTCATATGTAGTAAAAATCTGAGAAATTCGTCCGTTTTCGTCATTTGTTATCGAATCGACTTAAATCCAGATCGACACATTGGCCGCTCTTCTCTCTGAAACGGCTACATTTATCGTCTGCAAAGATATGTCGCGTGCTGTGGTATGCAGCGACACTAAAAGCACCATAGAAGAATACATATCAAACTTCTAAGTTTATGTAATAGCCAGTAAGAAGTAGTAGAATTGAAGTTTTAGCTATCGATTATTGACTTTTTAAACTTCTTTGGCGCTTGGACATGAGTTAGGGCCTTAAGATATTTCATGAAGGGAAGGCTAGTGGCCACGATGCACGGGAGAATGTGAAAAGTGTTCATATGTAGTAAAAATCTGAGAAATTCGTCCGTTTTCGTCATTTGTTATCGAATCGACTGAAATCCAGATCGACACATTTGCCGCTCTTCTCTCTGGAACGATTACATTTATCGTCTGCAAAGCTATGTCGCGTGCTGCGGTATGCGGAGACACTAAATCCATAATAGTAGTACACAGATGAAGCCTCTAAGTTGATGTAATAGCCAGTAAGAAGTAGTACATTTCAAGTTTTCGCTATCGATTATTACTTTTTAGCCGGCTTTGGTGCAATTGACATGAGCTAGGACCTTAAGATTTTGTATGAAAGGAGGACTAGCAGCCGCGTTGCACGAGCGAATGTGAAAAGTGTTCATATGTAGTAAAAACCTGAGAGATCCGTCCGGTTTCGTTATTTGTTATCGAATCGACTTAAAGCCAGATCGATACATTGGGGGCTCTTCTCTCTGAAACGGTTACATTTATCGTCTGCAAAGCAATGTCTCGTGTTTCGGTATCCGGAGATACTAATAGCACCATAGTAGAACACAGATGAAACTTATAAGTTGACGTAATAGCAAGTAAGAAGTAGTACATTTCAAATTTTAGTTATTGATTATTGACTTTTTAGCCGGCTTTGGTGCCTTGAACATGAGCTAGGACCTTAAGATTTTGCATAAAAGTATGATTAGCAGTCACGTTGCATGGGAGAATGTGAAAAGTGTTCATATGTAATAAAAACCTGAGAAAGTCGTATCGACTTAAATCCAGATCGACACATTGGCCGCTCTTCTCCCTGAAACGTTTACGTTTTCACGTCTGCAAAGCTATGTCGCGTGCTGCGGTATCCGGAGACACTAAAAGCAGCATAGTAGAGCACAGATGAAGCCTCTAAGTTGATGTAATAGCCAGTAAGAAGTAGTACAATTCAAGTTTTAGTTATCGATTACTGACTTTTTACCCTTCTTTGGAGCCTTGGACTTGAGGTAGGACCTTAAGATTTTACATGAAGGGAAGTCTATCAGCCGCGTTGCACGGGCGATTGTGAAAAATGTTCATATGTAGTAAAAACCTGAGAAATCCGTCAGTTTTCGTCATTTGGTATCGAATCGACTTTAATCCAGAACGACACGTTGGCCGCTCTTCTCTCTGAAACGGTTACGTTTATCGTCTGCAAAGCTATGTCGCGCGCTTCGGTATCCTGAGATACTAATAGCACCATAGTAGAAAACAGATGAAACTTATAAATTGATGTAATAGCCAGTAAGAAGTAGTACAATTCAAGTTTTAGTTATTGATTATTGACTTTTTAGCCGGCTTTGGTGCCTTGGACATGAGCTAGGACCTTAAGATTTTTCATGAAAGGAAGATTAGCAGTCACGTTGCATGGGAGAATGTGAAAAGCGTTCATATGTAATAAAAACCTGAGAAAGTCGTATCAACTTAAAACCAGATCGCCGCATTAGCCGCTCTTCTCTCGGAAACGGTTACATTTATAGTCAGCAAAGGTATGTCGCCTGCTGTGGTATCCGGAGACACTAAAAGCACCATAGTAGAACACAGGTGAAGCTTCAAAGTTGATGTAATACCCAGTACGAAGTAGTACAATTCAAGTTTTAGGTATCGATTATTGTCTTTTTACCCTTCGTTGGTGCCTTGGACATCAGCTAGCAACTTAAGGTTTTGCATGAAAGGAGGACTAGAAGCCGCGTAGCACGGTAGAATGTGAAAAGTGTTCATATGTAGTAAGAATCTGAGAAATCCGTCCGTTTTCGTCATTTGTTATTGATTCGACTTAAATCCAGATCGACACATTGGACGCTCTTCTCTCTGAAAGGATTACATTTATCGTCTGCAAAGCTATGTCGCATGCTACGTTATCCGGAGACACTAAAAGCATCAGAGTAAAACATAGATGTACCTTGTAAGTTGATGTAATAGCCAGTAAGAAGTAGTACTATTCAAGTTTTTGTTATCGATTATTGACTTTTTACCATTCATTGGTGCTTCGACATGAGCTAGGAAGTTAAGATTTTGAATGAAGGGAAGTCTAGTGGCCGCGTTACAGGGGAGAATGTGAAAAGTGTTCATATGTAGCAAAAAACTGAAAAATTTGTCCGTTTTCGTCATTTGTTATCGTATCGAATTAAAGCCATATCGTCAAATTAGCCGCACTTCTCTCATAAACGGTTACATTTATCGTCTGCAAAGCTATGTCGCGTGCTGCGGTATACGGAGACACTAAAAGCACCATAGTAGAACACAGATAAAGCTTCTAAGTTGATGTAATAGCCAGTAAGAAGTAGTACAATTCAAGATTTAGTTATCGATTATTGACTTTTTAGCCGGCTTTGGTGCCTTTCACATGAGCTAGGACCTTAAGATTTTGCATGAAAGGAGGACTAGCAGCCGCGTTGCACGGGATAATGTGAAAAGTGTTCATATGTAGTAAAACCTGACAAATCCGTCCGTGTTCGTCAATTGTTATCGAATCGACTTAAAGCCAGATCGTCACAGTGGCCGCTCTTCCCTCTGAAACGGTTACATTTACCCACTGCAAACCTATGTCGCTGGGTGCGGTATGCGGAAACACTAAAAGCACCATAGTAGAACACAGTAGAAGCTTCTAAGTTGATGTAATATGTAGTAAGAAGTAGTACAATTCAAGTTTTAGTTTTCGATTATTGACTTTTTAGCCGGATTTGGTGCCTTGGGCATGATCTAGGGCCTTAAGATTTTGCATGACAGGACGACTAGCAGCCGCATTGCACGGGGCAATGTGAAAAGTGTTCATATGTAGTAAAAACCTCAGATATCCGTCCGTGTTCGTCATTTGTTATCGAATCGACTTATAGCGAGATCGTCACATTGCCCGCTCTTCTCACTGAAACGGTTTTATCTGTCGTCTGCAAAGCTATGTCGCTGGGTGCAGTATGCATAGACACTTAAGGCACCATAGTACAACACGGAAGAAGCTTCTAAGTTAATGTAATAGCCCGTAAGAAGTAGTACAATTCAAGTTTTCGTTATCGATTATTCACTTTTTAGCCTGCTTTGATGCCTTGTACATGAGCTAGTACCTTAAGTTTCTGCATGAAAGGAGGAATATTAGCCGCGTTGCACGGGACAATGTAAAAAGTGTTCATATGTAGTAAAAACCTGAGAAATCCGGCCCTTTTCGTCATTTGTTATCGAATCGACTTAAAGCCAGATCGTCACATTGGCCGCTCTTCTCCCTGAAACGATTACAATTATCATCTGCAAAGCTATGTCGCATGCTGCGGTATGCGGAGACACTAAAAGCACCATAGTAGAACACAGATGAAGCTTCTAAGTTGATGTAATAGCCAGTAAGAACTACTGCACTTCAAGTTTTAGTTTTCGATTATTGACCTTTTAGACTTTTTTGGTGCCTTGAACATGAGCTAGGACCTTAAGATTTTGCATGAAAGGAGGACTAGCAGCCGTATTGCACGGGAGAATGTGAAAAGTGTTCATATGTAGTAAAATCCTGAGAAGTCCGTCCGTTTTCGTCATTGTTATCAAATCGACTTAAAGCCAGATCATCACATTGGCCGCTCTTCCCTCTGAAACGGTTAAATTTACCGTCCTAAGTTGATGTAATACCCAGTAAGAAGTAGTACAATTCAAGTTTCAGTTTTCGGTTATTGACTTTTTAGCCGGCTTTGGTGCCTTGGGCATGAGCTAGGACCTTAAGATTTTGCATGAAAGGACGACTAGCAGCCGCATTGCACGGGACAATGTGAAAAGTGTTCATATGTAGTAAAAACCTCAGAAATCCGTCCGTGTTCGTCATTTGTTATCGAATCGACTTATAGTGAGATCGTCACATTGCCCGCTCTACTCACTGAAACGGTTTTATCTGTCGTCTGCAAAGCTATGTCGCTGGGTGCAGTATGCATAGACACTTAAGGCACCATAGTACAACACAGAAGAAGCTTCTAAGTTAATGTAATAGCCCACAAGAAGTTGTACAATTCAAAGTTTTTGTTATCGATTATTCACTTTTTAGCCGGCTTTGGTGAGTTGTACATGAGCTAGGACCTTAAGATTTTGCATGAAAGGAGGACTATCAGCCGCGTTGCACGGGAGAATGTGAAAAGTGTTCATATGTAGTAAAAACCTGAGAAATCCGTCCGTTTTCGTAATTTGTTGTCGAATCGACTTAAAGCCAGGACGTACATTGGCCGCTCTTCTCTCTGAAACGGTTATATTTACCGTCTGCAAAGCTATGACGCGTGCTGCGGTATGCGGAGACACTAAAAGCACCATAGTAGAATACAGAAGATGCTTCAAAGTTGATGTAAGAGCCAGTAAGAAACAGTAAAATTCAAGTTTTAGTTATCGATTATTGACCATTTAATTTTCTTTGGTGCTTTGGAAATGAGCTAGGACTTTCCGATTTTGCATGTAGGGAAGTGTAAGAGCCGCTTCGCACGGGATAATGTGAAAAATGTTCATATATACTAAAAACATGAGAAATCCCTCCGTTTTCGTCATTTCTTATCGAATCGACTTAAAGCCAGATAGTCAAATTAGGGGCTCTTCTCTCTGAAACGGTTATATTTACCGTCTACAAAGCTATGTCGCGTTCTGCGGTATGCGGAGACACTAAAAGCACCATAGTAGAACACTGAACAATCTCCTAAGTTTATGTAATAGCCAGTAAGAAGTAGTACAATTCACGTTTTAGCTATCGATTATTGACATTTTAGCCGGCTTTGGTGCCTTGGACATGAGCTAGGACCTTAAAATTTTGTGTGAAAGGAGGACTAGCAGCCGCGTTACACGGGTGAATGTGAAAAGTGTTCATATGTAGTGAAAACCTGAGAAATCCGACCGTGTTCGTCAATTCTTATCGAATCGACTTAAAGCCAGATTGTCACATTGGCCGCTCTTCCCTCTGAAACGGTTTTATTTATCGTCTGCAATGCTATGTCGCTGGGTGCAGTATGCATAGACACTTAAAGCACCATAGTACAACACAGAAGAAGCTTCTAAGTTAATGTAATAGCCCGTAAGAAGTAGTACAATTCAAGTTTTCGTTATCGATTATTCACTTTTTAGCCTGCTTTGGTGCCTTGTACATGAGCTACGACCTTAAGTTTTTGCATGAAAGAAGGACTATTAGCCGCGTTGTACGGGACAATGTAAAAAGTGTTCATAAGTAGTAAAAACATGAGAAATCCGGCCCTTTTCGTCATTTGTTATCGAAAGGACTTAAAGCCAGATCATCACATTGGCCGCTCTTCTCAATGAAACGATTACAATTATCATCTGCAAAGCTATGTCGCATGCTGCGGCATGCGGAGACACTAAAAGCACCATAGTAGAACACAGATGAAGCTTCTAAGTTGATGTAATAGCCAGTAAGGAGTACTGCAATTCAAGTTTTAGTTTTCGATTATTGACTTTTTACCTTTCTTTGGTTCCTTGGACATGAGCTAGGACCTTAAGATTTTGCATGAAAGGAGGACTAGCAGCCGCGTTGAACGGGAAAATGTGAAAAGTGTTCATATGTAGTAAAAACCTGAGAAGTCCGTCCGTTTTCGTCATTGTTATCAAATCGACTTAAAGCCAGATCGTCACATTGGCCGCTCTTCCCTCTGAAACGGTTAAATTTACCGTCTGCAAAGCTGTGTCGCGTGCTGCGGTATGCGGAGATACTAAAAGCACCATAGTAGAACACTGAAAAAACTTCTAAGTTAATGTAATAGCCAGTAAGGTGTAGTACAATTCACGTTTTAGCTATCGATTATTGACTTTGTAGCCGGCTTTGGTGCCTTGGGCATGAGCTAGGACCTTACGATTTTGCGTGAAAGGAGGACTAGCAGCCGCGTTACTAGGGTGAATGTGAAAAGTGTTCATATGTAGTGAAAACCTGAGAAATCCGTATGTTTTCGTCAATTGTTGTCGAATCGACTTAAAGCCAGATCGTCACATTGGTCGCTCTTCCCTCTGAAACGGTTATATTATTCGTCTGCAATGCTATGTCGCTGGGTGCAGTATGCATAGACACTTAAAGCACCATAGTACAACACAGAAGAAGCTTCTAAGTTAATGTAATAGCCCGTAAGAAGTAGTACAATTCAAGTTTTAGTTTTCGGTTATTGACTTTTTAGCCGGCTTTGGTGCCTTGGACATGAGCTAGGTCCTTAAGATTTTGCATGAAAGGAAAACTACCAGCCGCGTTACTGGGGTGAATGTGAAAAGTGTTCATATGTAGTGAAAACCTGAGATATCGGTATGTTTTCGTCAATTGTTGTCGAATCGACTTAAAGCCAGATCGTCAAAATGGCCGGTCTTCTCTCTGAAACGGTTAAATTTACCGTATGCAAACCTATGTCGCTGGGTGCGGTATGCGGAGTCACTAAAATCACCAGAGTAGAACACAGAAGTAGCTTCTAAGTTGATGTAATACCGAGTAAAAAGTAGTAAAATTAACCTTTTTAGTTATCGATTATTGACTTCTTAACGAATTTTGACGCTTTGGGCATGAGCTAGAACCTTAAGATTTTGCATGAAAGGAGGACTAGCAGCCGCATTGCACGGGAGAATGTGAAAAATGATCATATATAGTAAAAACCTGAGAAATCCCTCCGTTTACGTCATTTGTTATCGAATCGACTTAAAGCCAGATCGTCACATTGGCGGCTCTTCTCTCTGAAACGGTTACATATATTGTCTGCAAAGCTATGTAGCGTTCTCCGGTACGCGGAGACACTAAAAGCACCATAGTAGAACACTGAAAAAACTTTTGAGTTTATGTAATAGCCAGTAAGAAGTAGTACAATTCACGTTTTATTATCGATTATTGACTTTTTAGCCGGCTTTGGTGCCTTGGGCATGAGCTAGGACCTTAAGATTTTGCGTGGAAGGAGGACTAACAGCCGCGTTACACGGGTGAATGTGAAAAGTGTTCATATGTAGTAAAAACCTGAGAAATCCCTCCGTTTACGTCATTTGTTATCGAATCGACTTAAAGCCAGATTGTCACATTGGCCGCTCTTCTCCCTGAAACGATTACAATTATCATCTGCAAAGCTATGTCGCATGCTGCGGTATGCGGAGACACTAAAAGCACCATAGTAGAACACAGTAGAAGCTTCTAATTTGATGTAATAGGTAGTAAGAAGTAGTAGAATTCATGTTTTAGTTTTCGATTATTGACTTTTTAGCCGGCTTTAGTCCCTTGGACATGAGCTAGGACTTTAATATTAGCATGAAAGCAGGACTAGCAGCCGCGTTGCACGGGAAAATGTGAAAAGTGTTCATATGTTGTAAAAACCTGAGAAGTCCGTCCGTTTTCGTCATTGTTATCAAATCGACTTAAAGCCAGATCATCACATTGGCCGCTCTTCCCTCTGAAACGGTTAAATTTACCGTCTGCAAACCTATGTCGCTGGGTGCGGTATGCGGAGACACTAAAAGCACCGTAGAACACAGAAGAAGCTTCTAAGTTGATGTAATACCCAGTAAGAAGTAGTACAATTCAAGTTTTAGTTTTCGGTTATTGACTTTTTAGCCGGCTTTGGTGCCTTGGACATGAGCTAGGTCCTTAAGATTTTGCATGAAAGGAAAACTAGCAGCCGCGTTACTGAGGTGAATGTGAAAAGTGTTCATATGTAGTGAAAACCTGAGAAATCGGTATGTTTTCGTCAATTGTTGTCGAATCGACTTAAAGCCAGATCGTCACATTGGCCGCTCTTCCCTCTGAAACGATTAAATTTACCGTCTGCAAAGCTATGTCGCTGCGTGCGGTATGCGGAGACACTAAAAACACCATAGAAACCAGAAGAAGCTTCTTAGTTGATGTAATAGCCAGTAAGAAGTGGTACAATTCACGTTTTATTATCGATTATTCACTTTTTAGCCGGCTTTGGTGCCTTGGACGTGAGCTAATACCTTAAGATTTTGCATGAAAGGACGACTAGTAGCTGCGTTGCACGGGAAAGTGCGTAAAGTGTTCATATGTAGTAAAATCCTAAGATATTGGCCCGTTTTCGTCATTTGTTATCAAATCGACTTTATGCCAGATCGCTACATTGGAAGCTCTTCTCTCTGAAACGGTTACATTTATCGTCTTCAAAGCTATGTCGCGTGCACCGGTATGCGGAGACACTAAAAGCACCATAGTAGAACACATAAGTAGCTTCTACGTTGATGTAATAGCCAGTTAGAAGTAGTACAATTCAAGTTTTAGTTATCGATTATTGATTTTTACCTGGCTTTTGTGCCTTGGACTTGGGCTAGGACCTTAAGATTTTTCATGAAAGGAGGGCTAGCAGCCGCGTTGCACGGTAGAATGTAAAAAGTGTTCATATGTAGTAAAAACCTGAGAAATCCGTCCGTTTTCGTCATTTGTTGTCGAAAAGACTGAAAGCCAGATTGTCACATTGGGGGCTCTTCTCCCTGAAAGGGTTACATTTATCGTCTGCAAAGCTATATCGCGTGCTGCGGTATTCGGAGACACTAAAAGCACCATAGTAGAACAGAGACGAAGCTACTAAGTTGATGTAATAGCCAGTTAGATGTAGTACAATTCAAGTGTTAGTTATCGATTACTGACTTTTTACCCGGCTTTTGTGCCTTGGACATGGGCTAGGACCTTAAGATTTTGCATGAAAGGAGGACTAGCAGTCGCGTTGCAGGATAGAATGTGAAAAGTGTTCATATGTAGTAAAAACCTGAGAATACCGTCCGTTTTCGTCATTTGTTGTCGAAACGACTGAATGCCAGATCGTCACATTGGCCGCTCGTCTCTTTGTGACGTTTACATTTATCGTCTGCAAAGCTATATCGCGTGCTGCGGTATTCGGAGACACTAAAAGCACCATAGTAGAACACAGATGAATCTTCTAAGCTGATGTAATAGAAAGTATGAAGTAGAACAATTCAAGTTTCAGTTATCGATTATTGACTTTTTAGCCGGCTTTCGTGACTTGGACAGGGGCTAGGGCCTTAACATTTTGCATGGAAGGAGGACTAACTGACGCGTTGCACGTGAGAATGCGAAATGTGTTCCTATGTAGTAAAAACCTGAGAAATCCTACCGTTTTCGTCATTTATTATGGAAACGACTGAAAGCCACATCGTCACATTGGCCGCACTTGCCTCTGAAACGGTTACATTTATCGTCTGCAAAGCTATGTTGCGTGCTGCGGTATGCGGAGACACTAAATCGCCATAGTAGAACACTGAAGAAGCTACTAAGTTGATGTAATAGCCAGTAAGAAGCAGTACAATTCAAATTTTAGTTATCGATTATTGACTTTTACCCTTCTTTGGTGCTTGCAGATGAGTTATGATCTTACGATTTTTCATAAAAGGAGGAATAGCAGCCGCGTTGCACGGGAGAATGTGAAAAGTTTACATATGTAGTAAAAACCTGAGAAATCCATCCGTTTTCTTCATTTTTAAACGAATCGACTTAAAGCCAGATCGTCATATTGGCCGCTCTTCTCTTTGAAATGGTTACATTTATCGGCTGCAAGGCTATGTCGCGTACTGCTCTATGCGTAGACACTAAAAGCACCATAGTAGAACACAGAAGAAGCTACTATGTTGATGTAATAGCCAGTAAGAATCAGTACAATTCAAGTTTTAGTTATCGATTATTGACTTTATACCCTTCTTTGGTGATTTGGACATGAGCTAGGACCTTACGATTTTGCATGAAAACAGGACTAGCAGCCGCGTTGCACGGGCGAATGTGAATAGAGTTCATATGTAGTAAAAACCTGAGAAACTTATTCGTTTTCATCATTTGATATCGAATCGATTTAAGCCAGAGCGTTACATTGGCCGCACTTCTCTCTGAAACGGTTACATTTATCGTCTGCAAAGCTACGTCGCGTGCTGCAGTATGCGGAGACACTAAAAGCACCATGGTAGAACACAGACGAAGCTTCTAAGTTGATGTAATAGCCCGTTAGATGTAGTACAAATCAAGTGTTAGTTATCGATTATTGACCTTTTACCCGACTTTTGTAGCTTGGACATGGGCTAGGACCTTAAGATTTTGCATGAAAGGAGGACTAGCTGCCACGTTGCACGGTAGAATGTGAAAAGTGATCATATGTAGTAAACACCTGAGAAATCCGTCCGTTTCCGTCATTTGTTGTCGAAACGACTGAAAGCCAGATCGTCACATTGGGGGCTCTTCTCTCTGAAACGGTTACATTTATCGTCTGCAAAGCTGTGTCGCGTTCTGCGGTATGCGGACACACTAAAAGCACCATAGTAGAACACAGAAGAAGCATCTAAGTTGATGTAATAGCCAGTACGAAGCAGTTCAATTTAGATTTTAGTTATCGATTATTGACTTTTTACTCTTCTTTGGTGCCTTGGACATGAGCTTGGACCTTAAGATTTTGTATGAAAGGAGGACTACTAACCGCGTTGTACGGGGGAATGTGAAAAGTGTTCATATGTAGTAAAAACCTGAGAAATCCGTCCGTTTCCGTCATTTCATAACGAATCGACTAAAACCTGGTCGTCACATTAGCCGCTCTTCTCGCTGAAACGGTTACATTTATCGTCTGCAAATCTATGTCGCGTGCTGCAGAATGCGGAGAGACTAAAAGCACCATAGTAGAACACAGGACATGCTTCTAAGTTAATGTAATAGCCAGTAAGAAGCAGTAAAATTCAAGTTTCAGTTATCGATTATTGACTTTTTAGGCGGCTTGTGTGCCTTGGGCATGAGCTAGGACCTTAAGATTTAGCCTGAATGGAGGACTGGGAGCCACGTTGCATGGGTGAATGTGAAACGTGTTCGTATGTAGCATAAACCTGATAAATCCGTCCGTTTTCGTCTTTTGTTATCTCATCGGCTTAATGCTAGATCGTCACATTGCCCGCTCTTCTTTCTGAAACGTTTACTTTTATAGTCTGCAAAGCAATGTCGCGTGCTCCGGTATGCGGAGAGACTAAAAGCAGAATAGCAGAACACATAAGAGGCTTCTAAGTTGATCTAATAGCCAGTAAGAAGCAGTACAATTCATGTTTTAGTTATCGATTATTAACTTTTTAGATGGATTTGGTGCCTTAGACATTAGCTAGGACCGTAAGATTTAGCATGAAAGGAGGACTGGCAGCCGCGTTGCAAGGGAGAATGTGAAGTGTGTTAATATGTAGCATAAACTTGAGAAATCCGTCCGTTTTCGTCATTTGTTTTCGAATCGACTTGAAGCCAGATCGCCAAATTGGCCGCTCTTCTCTCTGAAACGGTTACATTTATCGTCTGCAAAGCTATGTCGCGTGCTGCGGTATGCGGAAACACTAAAAGCACCATAGTAGAACACAGATGTAGCTTCCAAGTTGATGTAATAGCCAGTAAGAAGTAGTACAATTCATGTTTTAGTTATCGATTATTGACTAATCACCCCTCTTTCGTGCCTTGGACATGAGCTAGGAACTTAAGTTTTTGCATGAAAGGAGGAGTAGCAGCCTCGTTGAACGGGAGAATGTGAAAAGTGTTCATATATGGTAAAAACCTGAGAAATCCGTCCGTTTTCGTCGTTTGTTATGGAATCGACTTAAAGCCAGATCGTCACATTAGCCGCTCTTCTCTCTAAACGGTTACATTTATCGTCTGCAAACCTATGTCGCGTGCTGCGGTATGCGGAAACACTAAATGCACTTAGTAGAACACAGATGAAGCTTCTAAGTTGATGTAATAACCAGTAAGAAGTAGTACAATTCAAGTATTAGTTATCGATCATTGACTTTTTACCTAGCTTTGGTGCCTTGTACATGAGGTATGCCCTTAAGATTTTGCATGAATTGAGGACTAGCAGCCACGTGTCACGGGAGAATGTGAAAAGTGTTCATATGTAGTAAAAACCTGAGATATCCGTCCGTTTTCATCATATGTTACTGAATCGACTTACAGCAAGATCGCCACATTTTCAACTCTTCTCTCTGAAACGGATGCATTTATCGTCTGCAAAGCTATGTCGCGTGCTGCGGTATGCGGAGACGCTAAAAGAACCATAGTAGAACACAGATGAAGCTTCTTAGTTGATGTATTAGCCAGTAAGAAGTGGTACAAACCAAGTTTTAATTATCGATTATTGACTTTTTAGCCGGCTTTGGTGCCTTGGACATAAGCTAGGACCTTAAGATTTTGCATGAAAGGATCAATAGCAGCCGCGTTCCACGGGATAATATGAAATGTGTTCATATGTAGCAAAAACCTTGGAAATCCGTCGGTTTTCGTCATTTGTTATCGAATCGACTTAAAGCCAGATCGTCACATTGGCCGCTCTTCTCTCTGAAACGGCTACATTTATCGTCTGCAAAGCTGTGTCGCGTGATGCGGTATGCGGAGACACTAAAAGCACCATAGTAAAACACGGAAGAAGCTTCTAAGTTGAAGTAATAGCCAGTAAGAAGCAGTACAATTCAAATTTTAGTTACCGATTATTGACTTTTTACCCTTCGTTGGTGCCTTGGACATGTGCTAGAGCCTTAAGATTTTTGAAGAAAGGAGGACTAGCAGCCGCGTTGCACGGGAGAATGTGAAAAGGTTTCATATGTAGTAAAAACCTGAGAAACCCGTTTATTTTCGACATTTGTTATCGAATCGACTTAAAGCCAGATTGTCACATTGGCTACTCTTCTCGCTGAAACGGTTACATTTATCGTCTGCAAAGCTATGTCGCGTGCTGCACTATAGTAGAACAGAGAAGAAGCTTCTAAGTTGATGTAATAGCCCATAAGAAGCAGTAAAATTCAAGTTGTAGTTATCGATTATTATATTTTTACCCTTCTTTGGTGCCTTGGACATGAGCTAGTACCTTAAGATTTAGCATGAACACAGGACTAGCAGCCGCGTTGCACGGGACAATGTGAAAAGGTTTCATATGTAGTAAAAACCTGAGAAATCCGTTTATTTTCGTCATTTGTTATCGAATCGACTTAAAGCCAGATCGTCACTTGGCCGCTCTTCTCTCTGAAACGGTTACATTTATCGCCTGCAAAGCTATGTCGCGTGCTGCGGTATGCGGGGACACTAAAAGCACCATAGTAGAACACAGAAGAAGCTCCTACGTTGATGTAATAGCCAGTAAGAAGCAGTACAATTTAAGTTTTAGTTATCGATTATTGACGTTATACCCTTCTTTGGGGCCTTGGACATGAGTCAGGACCTTAAGATTTTGCATGAAAGGAGGACTAGCAGCCGCGTTGCACGGGAGAATGTGAAAAGGTTTCATATGGAGTAAAAACCTGAGAAATCCGTCCGTTTTCGTCATTTGTTATCGAATAGACTAATAGCCAGATCGCCACATAGGCCGCTCTTCTCTCTGAAACGCTTACATTTATCGTCTGCAAAGCTATGTCGCGAGCTGCGGTATACGGAGACACTAAAAGCACCATAGTAGAACACAGATGAAGATTCTAAGTTGATGTATTGGCCAATAAGAAGTAGTACAATTAAAGTTATAGCTATCAATTATTGAGTTTTTCTCTTCTTTGATTCCTTGGACATGACCTAGGACCTTAAGGTTTTGCATGAATGGAGGTCTAGCAACCGCGTTGCACGAAAAAGTGTGAAAAGTGTCCATATGTTGTAAAAACCTGAGACATCCGACGTTTTCGCTATTTGTTATCGAATCGACTTAAAGCCAGATCGTCACATGGGCCGCTCTTCTCTCTGAAACGGCTACATTTATCGTCTGCAAAGCTATGTCGCGTGATGCGGCATGCGGAGACACTAAAAGCACCATAGTAAAACACAGAAGAAGCTTCTAAGTTGAAGTAATAGCCAGTAAGAAGCAGTAGAATTCAAATTTTAGTTACCGATTATTGACTTTTTACCCTTCTTTGGTGCCTTGGACATGTGCTAGAACCTTAAGATTTTTGAAGAAATGAGGACTAGCTGCCGCGTTGCACGGGAGAATGTGAAAAGGTTTCATATGTAGTAAAAACCTGAGAAATCCGTTTATTTTCGTCATTTGTTATCGAATCGACTTAAAGTAAGATCGTCAAATTGGCCGCTCTTCTCTCTGAAACGGTTACATTTATCGTCTGCAAAGCTATGTCGCGTTCTCCGGTATGCGGAGAGACTAAACGCAGCATGGCAGAACACATAAGATGCTTCTAAGTTGATCTAATAGCCAGTAAGACGCAGTACAATTCAAGACTTAGTGATCGATTTTTGATTCTTTGGTGACTTGGACATTAGCTAGGACCTTACGATTTTGCATGAAAGGAGGACTAGCAGCCGCGTTGCAAAGGAGAGTGTGAAAAGTGTTCATATGTAGTATAAACCTGAGAAATCCGTTCGTTTCCATCATTTGTTATCGAATCGACTTGAAGCCAGATCGTCACATTGGCCGCTCTTCTCTCTGAAACGGTTACATTTATCGTCTGCAACGCTATGTCCAGTGCTGCGGTATGCGGAGACACTAACAGCACCATAGTAGAACACTGATGAAACTTCTAAGTTGATGTAATAGCCAGTAAAAAGTAGTACAATAACGTTTTAGATATCGATTATTGACTTTTTAGCTGGCTTTAAGGGCATTGGACATGAGCTAGGGCCTTAAGATTTTGCATCAAAGGAGGACTAGCAGCTGCGTTGCACGGGAGAATGTGAAAAGTGTTCATATGTAGTAAAAACCTGAGAAATCCGTTCGTTTTCGTCATTTCTTATCAAATCGACTTAAAGCCAGATCGTCACATTGGTCGCTCTTCACTCTGAAACGGTTACATTTATCGTCTGGAAAGCTATGTCGCGTGCTACGGTATGCGGAGACACTAACAGCACCATAGTAAAACACAGATGAAACTTCTAAGTTGATGTAATAGCCAGTAAGAAGTAGTACAATAAAGTTTTAGATATCGATTATTGACTTTTTAGCTGGCTTTGGGGTCTTGGACATGAGCTAGGACCTTAAGACTTTGCATCAAAGGAGGACTAGCAGCTGCGTTGCACGGGAGAATGTGAAAAGTGTTCATATGTAGTAAAAACCTGAGAAATCCGTCCGTTTTTGTCATTTCTTATCAAATCGACTTAAAGCCAGAACGTCACATTGGCCGCTTTTCTCTCTGAAACGGTAACATTTATCGCCTACAAAGCTATGTCGCGTGCTGCGATATGCCGAGACACTAACAGCACCATAGTAGAACACAGAAGAAGCTTCTAAGTTGTAGTAATTGCCAGTAAGAAGTAGTGCAATAACGATTTAGATATCGATTATTGACTTTTTAGCTGGCTTTGGGGTCTTGGATATGAGCTAGGGCCTTAAGATTTTGCATCAAAGGAGGACTAGCAGCTGCGTTGCACGGGAGAATGTGAAAAGTATTCATATGTAGTAAAAACCTGAAAAATCCGTCAGTTTTCGTCATTTCTTATCAAATAGACTTAAAGCCAGATCGTCACATTGGTCGCTCTTCTCTCTGAAACTGTTACATTTATCATCTGCAAAGCTATGTCGTGTGCTGCGGTATGCGGAGACACTAACAGCACCATAGTAGAACACAGATGAAACCTCCAAGTTGATGTAATTGCCAGTAAGAAGTAGTACAATAACGTTTTAGATATCGATTATTGACTTTTTAGCTGGCTTTGGGGAATTGGACATGAGCTAGGACCTTAAGATTTTGCATCAAAGGAGGACTAGCAGCTGCGTTGCCCGGGAGAATGTGGAAAGTGTTCATATGTAGTAAAATCCTGAGAAATCCGTCCGTTTTCGTCATTTCTTATCAAATCGACTTAAAGCCAGAACGTCACATTGGGCGCTCTTCTCTCTGAAACGGTAACATTTATCGCCTACAAAGCTATGTCGCTTGCTGCGGTATGCCGAGACACTAACAGCACCATAGTAGAACACAGAAGAAGCTTCTAAGTTGTAGTAATTGCCAGTAAGAAGTAGTGCAATAACGTTTTAGATATCGATTATTGACTTTTTAGCTGGCTTTGGGGCCTTGGACATGAGCTAGGGCCTTATGATTTTGCATCAAAGGAGGACTAGCAGCTGCGTTGCACGGGAGAATGTGAAAAGTGTTCATATGTAGTAAAAACCTGAGAAATCCGTCCGTTTTCGTAATTTCTTATCAAATCGACTTAAAGTCAGGACGTCACATTGGACGCTCTTCTCTCTGAAAAGGTTACATTTATCGTCTGCAAAGCTACGTCGCGCGCTGCGGTATGCGGAGACACTAACAGCACCATAGTAGCACACAGATGAAACTTCCAAGTTGATGTAATTGCCAGTAAGAAGTAGTACAATAACGTTTTAGATATCGATTATTGACTTTTTAGCTCGGTTTGGGGAATTGGACATGAGCTAGGACCTTAAGATTTTGCATCAAAGGAGGACTAGCAGCTGCGTTGCCCGGGAGAATGTGAAAAGTGTTCATATGTAGTAAAATCCTGAGAAATCCGTCCGTTTTCATCATTTCTTATCAAATCGACTTAAAGCCAGGTCTTCATATTGGTCGCTCTTCTCTCTGAAACGGTCACATTTATCGTCTGCAAAGCTATGTCGCGTGCTGCGGTATGCAGAGACACTAACAGCACCATAGTAGAACACTGATGATAGTTCTAACTTGATGTAATAGCCAGTATGAAGTAGTACAATAACGTTTTGGATATCGACTATTGACTTTTTAGCTGGCCTTTGGGTCTTGGACATGAGCTAGGAAGTTAAGACTTTGCATCAAAGGAGGACCAGCAGCTGCGTTGCACTCGAGAATGTGATACGTGTTCATATGTAGTAAAAACACGAGAAATCCGTTCGTTTTCGTCATTTCTTATTAAATCGACTTAAAGCCAGATCGTCATATTGTTCGCTATTCTCTCTGAAACGGTTACATTTATCGTCTGCAAAGCTATGTCGCGTGCTGCGGTATGCGGAGACACTAACAGCACTATAGTAGAACACAGATGAAACTTCCAAGTTGATGTAATAGCCAGTACGAAGTAGTACAATAACGATTTAGATATCGATTATTGACTTTTTAGCTGGCTTTGGGGTCTTGGATATGAGCTAGGGCCTTAAGATTTTGCATCAAAGGAGGACTAGCAGCTGCGTTGCACGGGAGAATGTGAAAAGTATTCATATGTAGTAAAAACCTGAAAAATCCGTCAGTTTTCGTCATTTCTTATCAAATAGACTTAAAGCCAGATCGTCACATTGGTCGCTCTTCTCTCTGAAACTGTTACATTTATCATCTGCAAAGCTATGTCGTGTGCTGCGGTATGCGGAGACACTAACAGCACCATAGTAGAACACAGATGAAACCTCCAAGTTGATGTAATTGCCAGTAAGAAGTAGTACAATAACGTTTTAGATATCGATTATTGACTTTTTAGCTGGCTTTGGGGAATTGGACATGAGCTAGGACCTTAAGATTTTGCATCAAAGGAGGACTAGCAGCTGCGTTGCCCGGGAGAATGTGAAAAGTGTTCATATGTAGTAAAATCCTGAGAAATCCGTCCGTTTTCGTCATTTCTTATCAAATCGACTTAAAGCCAGAACGTCACATTGGGCGCTCTTCTCTCTGAAACGGTAACATTTATCGCCTACAAAGCTATGTCGCTTGCTGCGGTATGCCGAGACACTAACAGCACCATAGTAGAACACAGAAGAAGCTTCTAAGTTGTAGTAATTGCCAGTAAGAAGTAGTGCAATAACGTTTTAGATATCGATTATTGACTTTTTAGCTGGCTTTGGGGCCTTGGACATGAGCTAGGGCCTTAATATTTTGCGTCAAAGGAGGACTAGCAGCTGCGTTGCACGGGAGAATGTGAAAAGTGTTCATATGTAGTAAAAACCTGAGAAATCCGTCCGTTTTCGTAATTTCTTATCAAATCGACTTAAAGTCAGGACGTCACATTGGACGCTCTTCTCTCTGAAAAGGTTACATTTATCGTCTGCAAAGCTACGTCGCGCGCTGCGGTATGCGGAGACACTAACAGCACCATAGTAGCACACAGATGAAACTTCCAAGTTGATGTAATTGCCAGTAAGAAGTAGTGCAATAACGTTTTAGATATCGATTATTGACTTTTTAGCTGGGTTTGGGGAATTGGACATGAGCTAGGACCTTAAGATTTTGCATCAAAGGAGGACTAGCAGCTGCGTTGCCCGGGAGAATGTGAAAAGTGTTCATATGTAGTAAAATCTTGAGAAATCCGTCCGTTTTCATCATTTCTTATCAAATCGACTTAAAGCCAGGTCTTCATATTGGTCGCTCTTCTCTCTGAAACGGTCACATTTATCGTCTGCAAAGCTATGTCGCGTGCTGCGGTATGCGGAGACACTAACAGCACTATAGTAGAACACAGATGAAACTTCCAAGTTGATGTAATAGCCAGTACGAAGTAGTACAATAACGTTTTAGATATCGATTATTGACTTTTTAGCTGGCTTTGTGGCCATGGACATGCGATAGGACCTTAAGATTTTGCATCAAAGGAGAACTAGCAACTGCGTTGCACGGGAGAAAGTGAAAAGTGTTCATATGTATTAAGAACCTGAGAAATCCGTCCGTTTTCGTCATTTCTTATCAAATCGACTAAAAGCCAAATCGTCACATTGGTCGCTCTTCTCTCTGAAACGGTTACATTTATCGTCTGCAAAGCTATGTCTTGTGCTGCGGTTTGCGGAGACACTAACAGCACCATAGCAGAACACTGATGAAACTTCTAAGTTGATGTAATAGCCAGTAAGAAGTAGTACAATAACGTTTTAGATATCGATTATTGACTTTTTAGCTGGCTTTGGGGTCTTGGACATGAGCTAGGACCTTACGACATTGCATCAAAGGAGGACTAGCAGCTGCGTTGCATGGGAGAATGTGAAAAGTGTTCATATGTAGTAAAAACCTGAGAAATCCGTCAGTTTTCGTCATTTCTTAACAAATCGACTTAAAGCCAGATCGTCACATTGGTCGCTCTTCTCTCTGAAACGGTTACATTTATCGTCTGCAAAGCTGTGTCGCGTGCTGCGGTATGCGGAGACACTAACAGCACCATAGTAGAAAACAGATGAAACTTCTAAGTCGATGTAATAGCCAGTAAGAAGTAGTACAATAACGTTATAGATACCGATTATTGACTTTTAAGCTGGCTTTGGGGACTTAGACATGAGCTAGGACCTTAAGATTTTGCATCAAATGAGAAGTAGCAGCTGCGTTGCACGGGAGAATGAGAAAAGTGTACATATGTAGTAAAATCCTGGAAAATCGTCCGTTTTTGTCATTTCTTATCAAATCGACTTAAAGCCAGATCGTCACATTGGTCGCTCTTCTCTCTGAAACGGTTACATTTATCGTCTGGAAAGCTGTGTCGCGTGCTACGGTATGAAGAGACACTAACAGCACCATAGTAGAACACAGATGAAACATCTAAGTTGATGTAATAGCCAGTAAGAAGTAGTACAATAAAGTTTTAGATATCGATTATTGACTTTTTAGCTGGCTTTGGGGCCTTGGACATGAGCTCCGACCTTAACACTTTGCATCAAAGGAGGACTAGCAGCTGCGTTGCACGGGAGAATGTGAAAAGTGTTCATATGTAGTAAAAACCTGAGAAATCCGTCCGTTTGCTCCGTTTATTATCAAATCGACTTAAAGCCAGAACGTCACAGTGGCCGCTCTTCTCTCTGAAACGGTAACATTTATCGCCTACAAAGCTATGTCGCGCGCTGCGGTATGCCGAGACACTAACAGCACCATAGTAGAACACAGAAGAAGCTTCTAAGTTGTAGTAATTGCCAGTAAGAAGTAGTGCAATAACGTTTTAGATATCGATTATTGACTTTTTAGCTGGCTTTGGGGCCTTGGACATGAGCTAGGGCCTTAAGATTTTGCATCAAAGGAGGACTAGCAGCTGCGTTACACGGGAGAATGTGAAAAGTGTTCATATGTAGTAAAAACCTGAGAAATCCGTCAGTTTTCGTCATTTCTTATCAAATCGACTTAAAGCCAGATCGTCACATTGGTCGCTCTTCTCTCTGAAACTGTTACATTTATCACCTGCAAAGCTATGTCGCGTGCTGCGGTATGCGGAGACCCTAACAGCACCAAAGTAGAACACAGATGAAACTACTAAGTTGATGTAATAGCCAGTAAGAAGTAGTAAAATAACGTTTTAGATATCGATTATTGACTTTTTAGCTGGTTTTGGGGCCTTGGACATGAGCTAGGACCTTAAGATTTTGCATCAAAGGAGGACTAGATGCTCCGTTGCACGGGAGAATGTGCAAAGTGTTCATATGCAGTGAAAACCTGAGAAATCCGTCCGTTTTCGTAATTTCTTATCAAATCGACTTAAAGCCAGGACGTCACATTGGACGCTCTCCTCTCTGAAAAGGTTACATTTATCGTCTGCAAAGCTATGTCGCGTGCTGCGGTATGCGGAGACACTAACAGCACCATAGTAGAACACAGATTAAACTTCCAAGTTGATGTAATTGTCAGTAAGAAGTGGTACAATAACGTTTTAGATATCGATTATTGACTTTTTAGCTGGCTTTCTGGAATTGGACATGAGCTAGGACCTTAAGATTTTGCATCAAAGGAGGACTAGCAGCTGCGTTTCCCGGGAGAATGTGAAAAATGTTCATATGTAGTAAAATCCTGAGAAATCCGTTAGTTTTCGTCATTTCTTATCAAATCGACTTAAAGCCAGGTTATCATATTGGTCGCTCTTCTCTCTGAAACGGTCACATTTATCGTCTGCAAAGCTATGTCGCGTGCTGCGATATGCAGAGACACTAACAGCACCATAGTAGAACACTGATGAATCTTCTAAGTTGAAGTTATAGCCAGTAAATGTAGTACAATATCGTTTTAGATATCGATTATTGACTTTTTAGCTGGCATTGGGGTCTTGGACATGAGCTAAGACCTTAAGACTTTGCATCAAAGGAGGACTAGCAGCTGCGTTGCACGGGAGAATGTGAAAAGTGTTCACGTGTAGTATAAAACTGAGAAATCCATCCGTTTTCGTCATTTCTGATCAAATCGACTTAAAGCCAGATCGTCACATTGGTCGCTCTTTTCTCTGAAACGGTTACATTTATCGTCTGCAAAACTATGTCGCGTGCTGCGGTATGCGGAGACACTAACAGCACCATAGTAGAACACTGATGAAAGTTCTAACTTGATGTAATAGCCAGTAAGAAGTAGTACAATAACGTTTTAGATATCGACTATTGAATTTTTAGCTGGCTTTGGGGCCTTTGACATGAGCTAGGACCTTAAGATTTTGCATCAAAGGAGAACTAGCAGCTGCGTTGCACTGGACAAAGTAAAAGGTGTTCATATGTATTAAGAAACTGAGAAATCCGTCAGTTTTCGTCATTTCTTATCAAATCGACTTAAAGTAGGATCGTCACATTGGTCGCTCTTCTCTCTGAAACGGTTACATTTATCGTCTGCAAAGCTATGTCGCGTGCTGCGGTATGCGGAGACACTAACAGCACCATAGTAGAATACTGATGAAACTTCTAAGTTAATGTAACAGCCAGTAAGAACTATTCAATAACGTTTTAGATATCGATTATTGAGTTTTTAGCTGGCTTTGGGGTCTTGGACATGAGCTAGGACCTTAAGACATTGCATCAAAAGAGGACTAGCAGCTGCGTTGCACGGGAGAATGTGAAAAGTGTTCATATGTAGTAAAAACCTGAGAAATCCGTCCCCTTTCGTCATTTCTTATCAAATCGACTTAAAGCCAGATCGTCACATTGGTCGCTCTTCTCTCTGAAACTGTTACATTTATCGTCTGCAAAGCTATGTCGCGTGCTGCGGTATGCAGAGACACTAACAGCACCATAGTATAACACTGATGAAACTTCTAAGTTGATGTAATAGCCAGTAAGAAGTAGTGCAATAACGTTTTGGATATCGATTATTGTCTTTTAACTGGCTTTTGGCTCTCGGACATGAGCTAGGACCTTAAGACTTTGCATCAAAGGAGGACTAGCAGCTGCGTTGCACGGGAGAATGTGAAAAGTGTTCATATGTAGTAAAAACCTGAGAAATCCGTTCTTTTTCGTCATTTCTTATCAAATCGACTTAAAGCCAGATCGTCACATTGGTCGCTCTTCTCTCTGAAACGGTTACATTTATCGTCTGCAAAGCTATGTCGCGTGCTGCGGTTTGCGGAGACACTAACAGCACCATAGTTGAACAATGATTAATCTTCTAAGTTGATGTAATAGCCAGTAAAAAGTAGTACAATAACGTTTTAGATATCGATTATTGACTTTTTAGCTGGCATTGGGGTCTTGGACATGAGCTAGGACCTTAAGACTTTGCATCAAAGGAGGACTAGCAGCTGCGTTGCACGGGAGAATGTGAAAAGTGTTCATCTGTAGTAAAAACCTGAGAAATCCGTCCGTTTTCGTCATTTCTGATCAAATCGACTTAAAGCCAGATCGTCACATTGGTCGCTCTTCTCTCTGAAACGGTTACATTTATCGTCTGCAAAGCTATGTCGCGTGCTGCGGTATGCGGAGACACTAACAGCACCATAGTAGAAAACAGATGAAACTTCTAAGTAGATGTAATAGCCAGTAAGAAGTAGTACAATAACGTTTTAGATATCGAATATTGACTTTTTAGCTGGCTTTGGGGCCTTGGACATGAGCTAGGACCTTAAAATTTTGCATCATAGGAGAACTAGCAGCTGCGGTGCACGGGAGAAAGTGAAAAGTGTTCATATGTAGTAAAAACCTGTGAAATCCGTCTGTTATCGTCATTTCTTACCAAATCGATTTAAAGCCATATCGTCACATTGGGCGCTCTTCTCTCTCAAACGGTTACATTTATCGTCTGCAAAGCTATGTCGCGTGCTGCGGTATGCGGTTACACTAAAAGCACCATTGCAGAACACAGATGAAGGCTATATGTTGATGTAATAGCCAGTAAGAAGTAGTTCAATCTTAATTGTAGTTATCGATTTTTGACTTTTTGTCCGGTTATGTTATAGCCAGTAAGATGTAGTACAATTCCAGTTTTAGTTATCGAATATTGAATTTTTAGCCTCTTTATTGCTTTGGACATGAGCTAGGACCTTACGATTTTTCACGAAAGGAGGACTAGCAGCCGCGTATCACGGGAGAATGTAAATAGTGTTCATATGTAGTAAAAACATGAGAAATCCGTCCGTTTTCGTCATTTGTTATCGTATCGACTTAATGTCAGATCGTCTCATTGGCCGCTCATATCTCTGAAACGGTTACATTTATCGTCTGCAAAGCTATGGCGCGTCCTGCGGTATGCGGAGACACTAAAAGCACCATAGTAGAACACAGAAGAAGCTTCTAAGTCGATGTAATAGCCAGTAAGAAGTAGTACAATTCAAGTTTTAGTTATCGATTTTTGACTTTTTAGTCGGCTATGTAATAGCCAGTAAAATGTAGTAGAATTCAAGTTTTAATTATCGATTATTGAATTTTTAGCCTTCTTTGTTGCCTTGGACATGAGCTAGGACCTTACGATTTTGCGTGAAAGGACGACTATCAGCCGCGTTGCACGGGCGAATGTGAAAAGAGTTCATATGTATTAAAAACCTGAGAAATCTGTCCGGTTTCGCCAATTTTTATCGTATCGACTTAAAGCCAGATCGTCACATTGGCCTCTCTTCTCTCTGACACGGTTACATTTATCCTCTGCAAAACTATGTCGCGTGGTGCGGTATCCGGAGAGACTAAAAGCATCATAGTAAAACACAGATGAACCTTCTTAGTTGATGTTATAGCCAATAAGAAGTAGTAAAACTCAAGTTTTAGTTATCGATTATTGACTTTTTTTGCCGGCTTTGGTGCCTTGGACATTAGATTGGACCTTACGATTTTGCATGAAAGGAGGACTAGCAGCGGCGTTGAGCGGGCTAATGTGAAAAGTGTTGATAGGTAGTAAAATCCTGAGAATCCGTCCGTTTTCGTCATTTGTTATCGAATCGACTTAAAGCCAGATCGTCACATTAACCTCTCTTCTCTCTGACACGGTAACATTTATCCTGTGTAAAACTATGTCGCGTGGTGCGGTATCCAGAGACACTAAAAGCATCATAGTAAAACACAGATGAACCTTCTAAGTTGATGTAATAGCCAGTAAGAAGTAGTACTGTTCAAGTTTTTGTTATCGATTATTGACGTTTTACCATTCTTTGGTGCTTGGACATGAGCTAGGACCTTAAGATTTTGCATGAAGGGAAGTCTAGTGGCCGCGTTGCAGGGGAGAAAGTGACAAGTTTTCATATGTAGTAAAAATCTGAGAAATTCGTCCGTTTCGTCATTTGTTATCGAATCGACTTAAATCCAGATCGACACATTGGCCACTCTTCTCTCTGAAACGATTACATTTATCGCCTGCAAAGCTATGTCGTGTGCTGCGGCATGCGGAGATACTAAAAGCGCTATAGTAGAACACAGATGTAGCTTCTAAGTTGATGTAATAGCCAAAATGTAGTAATACAATTCAAGTCTTAGTTGTCGATTATTGACTTTTTAGCCGGCTTTGGTGCCTTGGACATGAGCTATGACTTCACGATTTTACATGAAAAGAGGACTAGATGCCGCGTTGCACGGGCGAATGTGAAAAGAGTTCATATGTATTAAAAACCTGAGAAATCTGACCGGTTTCGCCACTTTTTATCGTATCGACTTAAAGCCAGATCGTCACATTGGCCCCTCTTCTCTCTGACACGGTTACATTTATCCTCTGCAAAATTATGTCGCGTGGTGCGGTATCCGGAGAGACTAAAAGCATCATAGTAAAACACAAATGAACCTTCTAAGTTGATGTAATAACCAAGAAGAAGTAGTAAAACTCAAGTTTTAGCTATCGATTATTGACTTTTTAGGTGGCTTTGTGAGTTGGACATGAGATGGGACCTTAAGATTTTGCATGAAAGGAAGACTAGCAGCCGCGCTACACGGGTGAATGTGAAAAGTGTTCATATGTAGTAAAACCTGAGAAATCCGTCCGTTTTCGTCATTTGTTATCGAAACGACTTAAAGCCAGATCGTCACATTATCCGATCTTCTCTCTGAAACGATTACATTTATCGTCTGCAAAGCTATGTCGCGTGCTACGTTATCCGGAGACACTAAAAGCATCATAGTAAAACACAGATGAACCTTCTAAGTTGATGTAATAGCCAGTAAGAAGTAGTACTATTCAAGTTTTTGTTATCGATTATTGACGTTTTACCATTCTTTGGTGCATGGACATGAGCTAGGAACTTAAGATTTTGCATGAAGGGACGTCTAGTGGCCGCGTTGCAGGGGAGAAAGTGACAAGTTTGCATATGTAGTAAAAATCTGAGAAATTCGTCCGTTTTCGTCATTTGTTTTCGAATCGACTTAAATCCAGATCGACACATTTGCCGCTCTTCTCTCTGAAACGATTACATTTATCGTCTGCAAAGCTATGTCCGGTGCTGCGGTATGCGGAGACACTAAAAGCACCATAATACAATACAGATGAACCTTCTAAGTTAATGTAATAACCAGTAAGAAGTAGTACAATTCAAGTTTAAGTTATAGATTATTGAATTTTTAGCCGGCTTTGGTGCCTTTGACATGAAATAGGACCTTAAGATTTTGCATGAAAGGCAGGACTAGCAACCGCGTTGCACAGGGGAATGTGAAAAGTTTTCACATGTAGTAAAAACCTGATAAATCGGTTCGTTTTCGTGATTTGTTATCGAATAGTCTTAAATCCAGATCGCCACATTGGCCGCTCTTCTCTCTGAAACGTTTACGTTTTGTCATCTGCAAAGCTATGTAGCGTGCTGCAGTATCCGGAGACACAGAAAGCAGCATAGTAGAGCACAGATGAAGCCTCTAAGTTGATGTAATACCCAGTAGGAAGTAGTACAATTCCAGTATTAGTTATCGATTACTGACTTTTTACGCTTCTTTGGAGCCTTGGACTTGAGGTAGGACCTTAAGATTTTGCATGAAGGGAAGTCTATCAGCCCCGTAGCACGGGAGAAAGTGAAAAGTGTTCATACATAGCCGCGGTCCTCGGGCGAATGTGAAAAGTGTTCATATGTAGTAAGAAACTGAGAATCCGTCCGATTTCGTCATTTGTTATCGAATCGACTTAACACCAGATCGTCTTATTGGCCGCCCTTCTCTCTGAAACGGCTACATTTATCGTCTGCAAAGCTATGTCGCGTGCTGTGAAATGCGGCGACACTAAAATCACCATAGAAGAATACAGATGAAACTTCTAAGTTTACGTAATAGCCAGTAAGAAGTAGTAGAATTCAAGTTTTAGCTATCGATTATTGACTTTTTACCCTTCATTGGCGCTTGGACATGAGTTAGGGCCTTAAGATATTTCATGAAGGGAAGGCTAGTGGCCACGATGCACGGGAGAATGTGAAAAGTGTTCATATGTAGTAAAAATCTGAGAAATTCGTCCGTTTTCGTCATTTGTTATCGAATCGACCTAAATCCAGATCGACACATTTGCCGCTCTGCTCTCTGGAACGATTACATTTATCGTCTGCAAAGCTATGTCGCGTGCTGCGGTATGCGGAGACACTAAAACCATTATAGTAGTACACAGATGAAGCTTCTAAGTAATGTAATAGCCAGTAAGCAGTAGTACAATTCAGGTTTTAGTTATTGGTTATTGACTTTTTAGCACGCTTTGGAGACGTCGACATTTGCTAGGAGCTTAGGATTTTGCATGAAAGGATGACTAGCAACTGCGTTGCACGTGAGAATACGATAAGCGTTCATATGTAGTAAGAATCTGAGAAATCCGTCCGTTTTCGTCATTTGTTATTGATTCGACTTAAATCCAGATCGACACATTGGCCGCTCTTCCCTCTGAAAGGATTACATTTATCGTCTGCAAAGCTATGTCGCGTGCTACGTTATCCGGAGACACTAAAAGCATCAGAGTAAAACACAGATGAACCTCGTAAGTTAATGTAATAGCCAGTAAGAAGTAGTACTATTCAAGTTTTTGTTATCGATTATTGACTTTTTACCATTCTGTGGTCCTTCGACATGAGCTAGGAAATTAAGATTTTGCATGAAGGGAAGTCTAGTGGCCGCGTTGCAGGGGAGAATGTGAAAAGTGTTCATATGTAGTAAAAATCTGAGAAATTCGTCCGATTTCGTCATTTGTTATGGAATCGACTTAAAGCCAGATCGTCACATTGGCCGCTCTTCTCTCTGAAACGATTACATTTATCGTCTGCAAAGCTATGTCGCGTGCTGCGGTATACGGAGACACTAAAAGCACCATAGTAGAACACAGATAAAGCTTCTAAGTTGATGTAATAGCCAGTAAGAAGTAGTACAATTCAAGATTTAGTTATCTATTATTGACTTTTTAGCCGGCTTTGGTGCCTTTCACATGAGGTAGGACTATACGATTTTGCATGAAAGGAGGACTAGCAGCCGCGTTGCACGAGCGAATGTAAAAAGTATTCATATGTAGTAAATACCTGAGAAATCCGTCCGTTTTCGTCATTTGTTATTAATTCGACTTAAATCCAGATCGACACATTGGCCGCTCTTCTCTCTGTAACGGTTACATTTATCGTCTGCAAAGCTATGTCGAGTGCTGCGGTATGCGGAGATACTGGAAGCACCTTAGTAGAACACAGATGAATCTTCTAAGTTGATGTAAAGCCGGTAAGAAGTATTAGAATTCAAGTTCTTTTATCGATTATTGACTTTTTAGCCGTCTTTGGTGCATTAAACATGAGCTAGGACCTTAAGATTTTGCATGAAAGGAGGACTAGCAGCCGCGCTGCACGGGCGAATATGAAAAGTGTCATATGTAGTAAAAACCTAAGAAATCCGTCCGTTTTCGTCATTTGTTATCGAATCGACTTAAATCCAGATCGTCACATTGGCCGCTTTTCTCTCGGAAACGCTTACATTTATCGTCTGCAAAGCTAAGTCGCGTGCTGCGGTATGCGGAGATACTGAAAGCACCATAGTAGAACACAGAAGAAGCTTCTAAGTTGATGTAATAGCCAGTAAGAAGTAGTACAATTCAAGTTATAGTTATTGATTATTGACTTTTTAGCCGGCTTTGGTGCCTTGGACATGAGCTAGGACCTTAAGATTTTGCATGAAAGAAAGACTAGCAGCCAAGTTGCAAGGGACAATGTGAAAAGTGTTCATATGTAGTAAAAACCTGAGAAATCCGTTCGTTTTCGTCATTTGTTATCGAATCGACTTAAATCCAGATCGACACATTGGCCGCTCTTCTCTCTGAAACGGTTACATTTGCCTTCTGCAAAGCTATGTTGCGTCCTGGGGTATGCGGCGACACTACAGGCACCATAGTAGAACAGATGAGGCTTCTAAGTTGATGTAATAGACAGTAAGAAGTCATACAATGCAATTTTTAGTTATCGATTATTGACTTTTTAGCCGGCTTTGGTGCCTTGGATATGGGATACGTCTATACGATTTTGCATGAAAGGATGACTAGCAGCCGCGTTGCACGGGCGAATGTGAAAAGTGTTCATATGTAGAAAAACCTGAGAAATCTGTCTGTTTTCGTCATTTGTTATCGAATCGACTTAAAGCCAGATCGTCACATTGCCCGGTCTTCTCTCTGAAACGGTTGCATTTATCGTCTGCAAAGCTCTGTCGCGTGCTGCGGTATACGGAGACACTAATAGCACCATAGTAGAACACAGATGAAACTTATAAGTTGATGTAATAGCCAGTAAGAAGTAGTAGAATTCAAGTTTTAGCTATCGATTGTTGACATATTACCCTTCTTTGGCGCTTGGGCATGAGTTAGGGCCTTAAGATATTTCATGAAGGGAAGGCTAGTGGCCACGATGCACGCAGAATGTGAAAAGAGTTCATATGTAGTAAAAATCTGAGAAATTCGTCCGTTTTCGTCATTTGTTATCGAATCGACTTAAATCCAGATCGACACATTTGCCGCTCTTCTCTATGGAACGATTACATTTATCGTCTGCAGAGCTATGTCGCGTGCTGCGGTATGCGGAGACACTAAAACCATAATAGTAGTACACAGATGAAACCTCTAAGTTGATGTAATAGCCAGTAAGAAGTAGTACAATTCAAGTTTTCGTTATCGATTATTAATTTTTAGCCGGCTTTGGTGCAATTAACATGAGCTAGGACCTTAAAATTTTGTATGAAAGGAGGACTAGCAGCCGCGTTGCACGAGCGAATGTGAAAAGTGTTCATATGTAGTAAAAACCTGAGAAATCCGTCCGGTTTCGTCATTTGTTGTCGATTCGATTTAAATCCAGATCGTCATATTCACCGCTCTTCTCTCTGAAACGGTTACATTTATCGTCGGCAAAGCTCTGTCGAGTGCTGCTGTATGGGGAGATACTGAAAGCACCATAGTAGAACATAGATGAAGCTTCTAAGTTGATGTAATAGCCAGTAAGAAGTAGTACTATTAAAAAATTAGTTATCGATTATTGACTTTTTAGCCGGCTTTGGTGGCTTGGACATGAGCAAAGACTTTACGATTTTGCATGAAAGGAGAACTAGCAACCGCGTTGCACGGGAGAATGTGAAAAGTGTTCATATGTAGTAAAAACCTGAGAAATCCGTCCGTTTTCGTCATTTGTTATCGAATCGACTTAAAGCCAGATCTTCACTTTGGCCGCTCTTCTCTCTGAAACGGTTACATTTATCGTCTGCAAAGCAATGTCTCGTGTTTCGGTATCCGGAGATACTAATAGCACCATAGTAGAACACAGATGAAACTTATAAGTTGATGTAATAGCCAGTAAGAAGTAGCAGAATTCAGGTTTTAGTTATCGATTATTGACTCTTTAGCAGGCTTTGGTGCCTTGGACATTTGCTAGGACCTTAGGATTTTGCATGAAAGGACGACTAGCAGCCGCGGTCCTCGGGCGAATGTGAAAAGTGTTCATATGTAGTAAGAAACTAAGAAATCCGTCCGTTTTCGTCATTTGTTATCGAATCGACTTAACACCAGATCGTCTTATTGGCCGCTCTTCTCTCTGATACGGCTACATTTAGAGTCTGCAAAGCTATGTCGCGTGCTGTGGTATGCGGCGACACTAAAAGCACCATGGAAGAATACAGATGAAACTTCTAAGTTTATGTAATAGCCAGTAAGAAGCAGTAGAATTAAAGTTTTAGCTATCGATTATTGACTTTTTACCCTTCTTTGGCGCTTGGACATGAGTTAGTGCCTTAAGATATTTCATGAAGGGAAGGCTAGTGGCCACGATGCACGGGAGAATGTGAAAAGTGTTCATATGCAGTAAAAATCTACGAAATTCGTCCGTTTTCGTCATTTGTTATCGAATCGCCTTAAATTAAGATCGACACAGTTGCCGCTCTTCTCTCTGGAACGATTACATTTATCGTCTGCAAAGCTATGTCGCGTGCTACGTTATCCGGAGACACTAAAAGCATCAGAGTAAAAAACAGATGAACCTTCTAAGTTGATGTAATAGCCAGTAAGAAGTAGTACTATTCAAGTTTTTGTTATCGATTATTGACTTTTTACCATTCATTGGTGCTTCGACATGACCTAGGAAATGAAGATTTTGCATGAAAGGAAGTCTAGTGGCCGCGTTGCAGGGGAGAATGTGAAAAGTGTTCATATGTAGTAAAAATCTGAGAAATTCGTCCGTTTTCGTCATTTGTTATGGAATCGACTTAAAGCCAGATCTTCACATTATCCGCTCTTCTCTCTGAAACGGTTACATTTGTCTTCTGGAAAGCTATGTTGCGTCCTGGGGTATGCGGCGACACTAAAAGCACCATAGTAGAACACAGATGAACCTTCTAAGTTGATGTAATAAACAATAAGAAGTACTACAACTCAAGTTTTAGTTATCGAGTGTTTTCTTTTTAGCCGGCTTTGGTGCCTTGGACATGAGCTACGACTCTACGATTATGCATAAAAGGAGGACTAGCAGCCGCGTTGCACGGGAGAATGTGAAAAGTGTTCATATGTAGTAAAAACCTGAGAAATCCGTCCGTTTTCGTCATTTGTTATCGAATCGACTTAAAGCCAGATCGTCACATTATCCGCTCTTCTCTCTGAAACGATTACATTTATCGTCTGCAAAGCTATGCCGCGTGCTACGTTATCCGGAGACACTAAAGCATCATAGTAAAGCACAGATGAACCTTTTAAGTTGATGTAATAGCCAGTAAAAAGTAGTACTATTCAAGTTTTTGTTATCGATTATTGACGTTTTACCATTCTTTGGTGCTTGGACATGAGCTAGGACCTTAACATTTTGCATGAAGGGAAG
This sequence comes from Schistocerca gregaria, assembly GCF_023897955.1. Lineage (NCBI taxonomy): Eukaryota > Metazoa > Arthropoda > Insecta > Orthoptera > Acrididae > Schistocerca > Schistocerca gregaria. Next base: position 582,786,906 of record NC_064925.1, read on the forward strand.
TCTAGTGGCCGCGTTGCAGGGGAGAAAGTGAAAAGTGTTCATATGTAGTAAAAATCTAAGAAATTCGTCCGTTTTCAATATTTGTTATCGAATCGACTTAAATCCAGATCGACACATTGGCCGCTCTTCTCTCTGAAACGATTACATTTATCGTCTGCAAAGCTATGTCCGGTGCTGCGGTATGCGGAGACACTAAAAGCACCATAGTAGAACACAGATAAAGCTTCTAAGTTGATATAATAGCCAGTAAGAAGTAGTACAATTCAAGATTTAGTTATCGATTATTGACTTTTTACCTGGCTTTGGTGCCTTTGACATGAGGTAGGACTATACGATTTTGCATGAAAGGAAAACTAGCAACCGCGTTAAACGGGCGAATGTGAAAAGTGTTCATATGTAGTAACAACCTGAGAAATCCGTCCGTTTTCGTCAATTGTTATCGAAATGACTTAAAGCCAGGACGTTACATTGTCCGCTCTTCTCTCTGAAACGGTTACATTTATCGTCTGCAAAGCTATGTCGTGTGCGGCGGTATGCGAAGACACAAAAAGCACCATAGTAGAGCACTGAAAAAGGTTCTAAGTTTATGTAATAGCCAGTAAGAAGTTGTACAATTCACGTTTTAGTTATCGATTATTGACTTTTTAGCATTTTTTGTGCCTTGGGCATGAGATTTGACGTTAAGATTTTGCATGAAAGGCGGACTAGGAGCCGCGTTGCACCGGAGAATGTGAAAAGTGTTCATATGTAGTAAAAACCGGAGAAATCCGTCCGTGTTCGTCACTTGTGATCGAATCGACTTAAAGCCAGGACGTACATTGGCCGCTCTTCTCTCTGAAACGGTTACATTTATCGTCTGCAAAGCTATGTCGCGTGCTGCGGTATGCGGAGACACTAAAAGCACCATAGTAGAACAAAGAAGAAGATTCTAAGTTAAAGTAATAGCCAGTAAAAAACAGTACAATTCAAGTACGGTTATTGATTATTGATTTTTAGCCGGCTATGGTGCCTTCGACATGAGGTGGAACCTTAAGATTTTGTTTGAAAGGAGGACTAGGAGCCGCGTTGCACGGGAGAATGTGAAAAGGGTTCATATGTAGTAAAAAACTGGGAAATCCGTCCTTTTTCGTCAATTGTTATCGAATCGAATTAAAGCCACATCGTTACATTGGCCGCTCTTCCCTATGAAACGGTTAAATTTATCGTCTCCAATGATATGTCGCGAGCTACGGTATGCGGAGACACTACAATCACCATATTAGAACACAGAAGTAGCTTCTAAGTTGACGTAATACCCAATAAGAAGTAGTACAATTAACGTTTTAGTTATCGATTATTGACTTTTCAGCCTTTTTTGGTGCCTTGGGCATGAGCTAGGACCTTAAGATTTTGCATGAAAGGACGACTAGCAGCCGCGTTGCACGGGAGAATGTGAAAAGTGGTCATATGTAGTAAAAACCTGACAAATCCGTCCGTGTTCGTCATTTGTTATCGAATCGACATAAAGCCAGATAGTCACATTGGCCGTTCTTCCTTCTGAAACGGTTGCATTTACCGTATGCAAAGCTTTGTCGCTGGGTGCGGTATGCGGAGACACTAAAAGCACCATAGTAGAACACAGATGAAACTTATAAGTTGATGTAATAGCCAGTAAGAAGTAGTACAATTCAAGTTTTAGTTATCGATTACTGCCTTTTTACCCTTCTTTGGAGCATTGCTCTTGTGGTAGGACCTTAAGATTTTACATGAACGGAAGTCTATCAGCCCCGTAGCACGGGAGAAAGTGAAAAGTGTTCATATATGGTAAAAACCTGATAAATCCGTTCGTTTTCGTCATTTGTTATCGAATCGACTTAAATCCAGATCGTCACATTGGCCGCTTTTCTCTCGGAAACGCTTACATTTATCGTCTGCAAAGCTATGTCGCGTGCTGCGGTATGCGGAGATACTGAAAGCACAATAGTAGAACACAGAAGAAGCTTCTAAGTTGATGTAATAGCCAGTAAGAAGTAGTACAATTCAAGTCTTTGTTATTGATTATTGACTTTTTAGCCGTCTTTGGTGCCTTGGACATGAGTTAGGACCTTAAGATTTTGCATGAAAGGAAGACTAGCAGCCACGTTGCAAGGGACAATGTGAAAAGTGTTCATATGTAGTAAAAACCTGAGAAATCCGTCCGTTTTCGTCATTTGTTATCGAATCGACTTAAATCCAGATCGTCATATTCACCGCTCTTCTCTCTGAAACGGTTACATTTATCGTCGGCAAAGCTCTGTCGACTGCTGCGGTATGCGGAGACACTAAAAGCACCATAGTAGAACACAGATAAAGCTTCTAAGTTGATATAATAGCCAGTAAGAAGTAGTACAATTCAAGATTTAGTTATCGATTATTGACTTTTTAGCCGGCTTTGGTGCCTTTCACATGAGGTAGGACTATACGATTTTGCATGAAAGGAGGACTAGCAGCCTAGTTGCACGGGAGAATGTGAAAAGTGTTCATATGTAGTAAAAACCTGAGAAATTCGTCCGTTTTCGTCATTTGTTATCGAATCGACTTAAATTAAGATCGACACATTTGCCGCTCTTCTCTCTGGAACGATTACATTTATCGTCTGCAAAGCTATGTTGCGTGCTGCGGTATGTGAAGACACTAAAACCATCATAGTAGTACACAGATGAAGCTTCAATGTAATGTAATAGCCAGTAAGCAGTAGTACAATTCATGTTTCAATTATCGGTTATTGACTTTTTAGCACGCTTTGGAGCCTTGGACATTTGCTAGGAACTTAGGATTTTGCATGAAAGGAGGACTAGCAACTGCGTTGCACGGGAGAATACGATAAGCATTCATATGTGGTAAGAATCTGAGAAATCCGACCGTTTTCGTCATTTGTTATTGATTCGACTTAAATTCAGATCGACACATTGGCCGCTCTTCTCTCTGAAAGGATTACATTTATCGTCTGCAAAGCTATGTTGCGTGCTACGTTATCCGGAGACACTAAAAGCATCAGAGTAAAACACAGATGAACCTTCTAAGTTGATGTAATAGCCAGTAAGAAGTAGTACTATTCAATTTTTGTTATCGATTATTGACTTTTACCATCCATTGGTTGTTCGACATGAGCTAGGAAATTATGATTTTGCATGAAGGGAAGTCTAGTGGCCGCGTTGCAGGGGAGAATGTGAAAAGTGTTCATATGTAGTAAAAATCTGAGCAATTCGTCGGTTTTCGTCATTTGTTATCAAATCGACTTAAAGCCACATCTTCACATTGGCCGCTCTTCTCTCTGAAACGATTACATTTATCGTCTGCAAAGCTATGTCGCGTGCTACGTTATCCGGAGACCCTAAAAGTACCATAGTAGAATACAGATGAAGCTTACAAGTTGATGTAATAGCCAGTAAGAAGTAGTACAATTCAAGTTTTGTTACCGATTATTGACTTTTTACCCTTCTTTGGTGCTTGGACATGAGTTAGGACCTCAAGATATTGCATGAAGGGAAGTCTAGTGGCCGCGTTGCAGGGGAGAATCTGAAAAGTGTTCATGTGTAGCAAAAACCTGAAAAATTTTTGTCCGTTTTCGTCATTTGTTATCGTATCGAATTAAAGCCATATCGTCATATTAGCCGCTCTTCTCTCATAAACGGTTACATTTATCGTCTGCAAAGCTATGTCGCCTGCTGCGGTATACGGAGACACTAAAAGCACTATAGTAGAACACAGATAAAGCTTCTAAGTTGATGTAATAGCCAGTAAGAAGTAGTACAATTCAAGATTTAGTTATCGATTATTGACTTTTTAGCCGGCTTTGGTGCCTTTCACATGAGGTAGGATTATACGATTTTGCATGAAAGGAGGACTAGCAGCCGCGTTGCACGAGCGAATGTGAAAAGTGTTCATATGTAGTAAAAACCTGAGAAATCCGTCCGTTTTCGTCATTTGTTATTAATTCGACTTAAATCCCGATCGACACATTGGCCGCTCTTCTCTCTGTAACGGTTACATTTATCGTCTGCAAAGCTACGACGAGTGCTGCGGTATGCGGAGATACTGAAAGCACCATAGTAGAACACAGATGAATCTTTTAAGTTGTTGTAATGCCAGTAAGAAGTAGTACAATTCAAGTTCGTTTAACGATTATTGACTTTTTGCCGGCTTTGGTGCACTGGACATGAGCTAGGACCTTAAGATTTTGCATGAAAGGAAAACTAGCAGCCACGTTGCAAGGGACAATGTGAAAAGTGTTCATATGTAGTAAAAACCTGAGAAATCCGTCCGTTTTCGTCATTTGTTATCGAATCGACTTAAATCCAGATCGTCACATTGGCCGCTCTTCTCTCTGAAACGGTTACATTTGTCTTCTGGAAAGCTATGTTGCGTCCTGGGGTGTGCGGCGAAACTAAAAGCACCATAGTAGAACACAGATGAAGCTTCTAAGTTGATGTAATAGCCAGTAAGAAGTTATACAATGCAAGTTTTAGTTATCGATTACTGACTTTTTTGCCGGCTTTGTTGCCTTGGATATGGGCTACGTCTATACCATTTTGCATGAAAGGAGGACTAGCAGCCGCGTTGCACGGGCGATTGTGAAAAGTGTTCATATGTAGTAAAAACCTGAGAAATCCCTCCGTTTTCGTCATTTGTTAACGAATCGACTTAAATCCAGATCGACACATTGGCCGCTCTTCTCTCTGAAACGGTTACGTTTATCGTCTGCAAAGCTATGTCGCGTGCTTCGGTATGAGGAGACACTAAAAGCACCATAGTAGAACACAGATGAACCTTCTAAGTTGATGTAATAAACAATAAGAAGTACTACAACTCAAGTTTTAGTTATCGAGTGTTGACTTTTTAGCCGGCTTTGGTGCCTTGGACATGAGCTACGACTCTACGATTTTGCATGAAAGGAGGACTAGCAGCCGCGTTGCACGGGAGAATGTGAAAAGTGTTCATATGTAGTAAAAACCTGATAAATCCGTCCGTTTTCGTCATTTGTTATCCAATCGACTTAAAGCCAGATCGTCACATTGGCCGCTCTTCCCTCTGAAAGGGTTACATTTATCGGCTGCTAAGCTATGTCGCTGGATGCGGTATGCGGAGTCACTAAAATCACCGTAGTAGAACAGAGAAGTAGCTTCTAAGTTGACGTAATACCCAATAAGAAGTAGTACAATTAACGTTTTAGTTATCGATTATTGACTTTTCAGCCTTTTTTGGTGCCTTGGGTATGAGCTAGGACCTTAAGATTTTGCATGAAAGGACGACTAGCAGCCGCGTTGCACGGGAGAATGTGAAAAGTGTTCATATGTAGTAAAAACCTGACAAATCCGTCCGTGTTCGTCAATTGTTAACGAATCGACTTAAAGCCAGATCGTCACATTGGCCGCTCTTCCCTCTGAAACGGTTACATTTACCCACTGCAAACCTATGTCGCTGGGTGCGGTATGCGGAGACACTAAAAGCACCATAATAGAACACAGTAGAAGCTTCTAAGTTGATGTAATATGTAGTAAGAAGTAGTACAATTCAAGTTTTAGTTTTCGATTATTGACTTTTTAGCCTGCTTTGGTGCCTTGGTCATGAGCTCGGACCTTAAGATTTTGCATGAAAGGACGACTAGCTGCCGCATTGCACGGGGCAATGTGAAAAGTGTTCATATGTAGTAAAAACCTCTGAAATCCGTCCGTGTTCGTCATTTGTTATCGAATCGACTTAAAGCCAGATCGTCACATTGGCCGCTCTTTTTTATGAAACGGTTGCATTTACCGTCTGTAAAGCTATGTCGCTGGGTGCGGTATGCGGAGACACTAAAAGCACCATAGTAGAACAAGGATGAAGCTTCTAAGTTGATGTAATAGCCAGTAAGAAGTAGTACAATTCAAGTTTTAGTTCTCGATTATTGACTTTTTAACCGGCTTTGGTTCCTTGGACATGAGCTAGGTCCTTAAGATTTTGCTTGAAGGAGGACTAGCAGCCGCGTTGCACGGGAGAATGTGAAAAGTGTTCATATGTAGTAAACACCTGATAAATCCGTCCGTGTTCCTCATTTGTTATCGAATCGACTTAAAGACACATCGTCACATTTAACGCTCTTCTCTCTGAAACGGTTACATTTATCGTCTGCAAAGCTATGTCACGTATTGCGGTATGCGGTGAGGCTAAAAGCAAACATAATAGAACACAGAAGAAGCTTCTAAGTTGAAGTAATAGCCAGTAAGAAGCAGTAAAATTCAAGTATTGTTTATCAATTATTGATTTTTAGCCGGCTTTGGTTCATTGGACATGAGGTGGAACGTTAAGATTTTGCATGAAAGGAGGACTAGCAGCCGCGTTGCACGGGAGAATGTGAAAAGGGTTCATATGTAGTGAAAACCTCAGAAATCCGTATGTTTTCTTCAATTGTTATCGAATCGACTTAATGCCAGATCGTTACATTGGCCTCTCTTCCCTCTGAAACCGTTATATTTATCGTCTCCAAAGATAGGTCGCGAGCTACGTAATGCGGAGACACTAAAAGCAATATACTAGAACACAGATGAAGTTTCTAAGTTGATGTCATAGCCAGTAAGAAATTGTGCAATTCAAGTATTCGTTATCGATTATTCACTTTTCACCCGGATTTGGTGCCTTGTACAGCAGCTAGGACATTAAGATTTTGCATGAAAGGAGGACTATTAGCCGCGTTGCACGGGAGAATGTGAAAAGTGTTCATATGTAGTAAAAACCTGAGAAATCCGTCCGCTTTCGTAATTTGTTATCGAATCGACTTAAAACCAGGACGTACATTGGCCGCTCTTCTCTCTGAAACGGTTACATTTACCGTCTGCAAAGCTACGTCGCGTGCTGCGGTATGCGGAGACACTAAAAGAAACCATAGTAGAACACAGAAGAAGCTTCTAACTTGATGTAAAAGCCAGTAAGAAACAGTAAAATTCAAGTTTTAGTTATCGATTACTGACCATTTACTTTTCTTTGGTGCTTTGGAAAAGAGCTAGGCCTTTACGATTTTGCATGTAGGGAAGTGTAAGAGATGCTTCGCACGGGAGAATGTGAAAAATGTTCATATATACTAAAAACATGAGAAATCCCTCCGTTTTCGTCATTTGTTATCGAATCGACTTAAAGCCAGATAGTCACATTGGGGGCTCTTCTCTCTGAAACGGTTATATTTACCGTCTGCAAAGCTATGTCGCGTTCTGCGGTATGCGGAGACACTAAAAACACCATAGTAGAACACTGAAAAAACTTCTAAGTTTTTGTAATAGCCAGTAAGAAGTAGTACAATTCACGTTTTAGCTATCGATTATTGACTTTGTAGCCGGCTTTGGTGCCTTGGGCATGAGCTAGGACCTTAAGATTTTGCGTGAAAGGAGGACTAGCAGCCGCGTTACTGGGGTGAATGTGAAAAGTGTTCATACGTAGTGAAAACCTGAGAAATCCGTGTGTTTTCCTCAATTGTTGTCGAATCGACTTAGAGCATGATCGTCACATTGGCCGCTCTTCTCTCTGAAACGGTTGTACTTATCGTCTGCAAAGCTATGTCGCGTGCTGCGGTATGCGGAGACACTAAAATCACCATAGAAGAACACAGATGAGGCTTCTAAAATGATGTAATAGCCAGTAAGAAGTAATACAATTCAAGTATCAGGTATCGATTATTGACTTTTTAGCTATCTTTGGTACCTTGGACATGAGCTAGGACCTTAAGATTCTACATGAAAGGAGGACTAGCAGCCGAGTTGCACGGGAGAATGTGAATTGTGTTCATATGTAGTAAAAACCTAAGATATTCGCCCGTTTTCGTCATTTGTTATCAAATGGACTGTAAGCCAGATCGCCACATTGGCCGCTCTTCTATCTGAAACGGTTACATTTATCGTCTGCAAAGCTATGTCGCGTGTTGCGGTATGCGGAGCCACTAAAATCACCATAGTAGAACACAGAAGTAGCTTCTAAGTTGATGTAATACCGAGTAAAAAGTAGTAAAATTCACGTTTTAGTTATCGATTATTGACTTTTTAGCCAATTTAGATGCTTTGGGCATGAGCTAGGACCTTACGGTTTTGCATGAAAGGAGGACTAGCAGCCGCGTTGCACGGGAAAATGTGAAAAGTGTTCATATGTCGTAAAAACTTGAGAATTTCGGCCGTTTTCTTCATTTGTTATCGAATCGACTTAAAGCCAGGACGTACATTCGCCGCTCTTCTCTCTGAAACGGTTACATTTGTCGTCTGCAAAGCTATGTCGCGTGCTGCGGTATGCGGAGACACTAAAAGCACCATAGTAGAACACAGATGAATCTTCTAATTTAATGTAACAGCCAGTAAGAAACACTTAAATTCAAATTTTAGTTATCGATTGTTGACTTTTACTTTTCTTTGGTGCCTTGGAAATGAGCTAGGACTTTACGATTTTGCATGTAGGGAAGTGTAAGAGCCGCATTGCACGGGAAAATGTGAAAAATGTTCATATATTGTAAAAACCAGAGAAATCCCTTTGTTTTCGTCATTTGTTATCGAATCGACTTAAAGCCAGATCGTCACATTGGCCGCTCTACCCTCTGAAACGGTTACATTTATCGTCTGCTAAGCTATGTCGCTGGGTGCGGTATGCTAAGACACTAAAAGCACCATTGTAGGACACAGAAGAAACTTCTAAGTTGATGTAATAGCCAGTAAGAAACAGAACAATCAAGTTTTAGTTATCGATTATTGACCTTTTACACTTCTTTGGTGCTTCGGACATGAGCTAGGACCTTAATATTTTGCATGAAAGGAAGACTAGCAGCCGCGTTGCACGGGAGAAAGTGAAAAGTGTTCATATGTATCAAAAACCTGAGAAATCCGTCCGTTTTCGTCATTTGTAATCGAATCGACTTAAAGCAAGGTTGTTACATTGGCCGCTCTTCTCTCTGAAACGGTTACATTCATCTTCTGCAAAGGTATGTCGCGTGCTGCGGTATTCGGAGACACTAAAAGCACCGTAGTAGAACACAGAAGAAACTACTAAATTCATGTAATAGCCAGTAAGAAGTAGTACAATTCACGTTTCAGTTATCGATTATTGACTTTTTAGCTGGCTTTGGTGCCTTGGACGTGAGCTGGGACCTTACGATTTTGCATGAAAGGAGGACTAGCAGCTGCGTTGAACGGGAAAATGTGAAAAGTGTCCATATGTAGTTATAAAGTGAGAAATTCGCCCGTTTTCGTCATTTGTCATCAAATCCACTTTAAGCCAGATCGTCATATTGGCCGCTCTTCTCTCTGAAACGGTTACATTCAGCATCTGCAAAGCACTGTCGCTGGGTGCGGTATGCGGAGACACTAAAAGAACCATTGTAGAACACAAAAGAAGCTTCTAAGTTGATTTAATAGCCAGTAAGAAGTAGTACAACTCAAGTTTAAGTTATCGATTATTGACTTTTTAGCCGGCTTTGGTGCCTTGGACATTTGCTAGGACCTTACGATTTTGCATTATGGAAGGTGTTGCAGCCGCGTTGCACGGAAGAATTTGAAAAGTGTTCATATGTAGTAAAACCTGAGAAGCCGGTCCGTTTTCGTTATTTTCTATGGAATCGACTTTAAGCCAGATCGTCACATTGGCCGCTCTTCTCTCTGAAACGGTTACATTTATAGTCTGCAAAGAGACGTCGCATGCTGCAGTATGCGGAGACACTGAAAGCACCATAGTAGAACACAGAAGAAGCTTCTAAGTTGATGTAATAGCCAGTAAGATAAAGTACAATTCAAGTTTTAGGTATTGATTATTCACATTTTAGCCGGCTTTCCTGCCTTATACATGATCTAGGACCTTAAGATTTTCATTAAAGGAGGACTAGTAGCCGCGTTGCTCGGCAGAATGGGAAAAATGATCATATGTAGTAACAACCTGAGAATTCCGTCCGTTTTCGTTATTTGTTATCGAATCGACTTAAAGCCACATCGTCACATCGGCCGCTCTTCTCTCTGAAACGATACATTTGTCGTCTGCAAAACTAGGACGCGTGCTGCAGTAAGCGGAGACACTAAAAGCACCGTAGTAGAACACAGAAGAAGCTTCTAGGTTGATGTAATAGACAGTAAGAAGTAGTACAATACACGTTTTAACTATCGATTATTGCCTTTTGAGCCGGCTTTGGTGCCTTGGACATGAGCTAGGAACTTAAGATTTTGCATGAAAGCAAGACTAGCTGCCGCGTTGCACGGGAGAATGTGAAAAGTGTTCATATGTAGTAAAAACCTGAGAAATCCGTCCGTTTTCGTAATTTGTTATCGAATCGACTTAAAGCAAGGTTGTTACTTTGGCCGCTCCTCTCTCTGAAACGGTTACATTTATCTTCTGCAAAGCTATGTGGAGTGCTGCGGTATGCTGAGACACTAAAGGCACCATAGTAGAACACAGACGAAGCTTCCAAGTTGATGTAATAGCCAGTAAGAAGCAGTACAAATCAAGTTTCAGTTATCGATTATTGAATTTTTAGCCTTCTTTGGTGCCTTGGACATGAGCTAGGACCTTATGATTTAGCATGAAAGGAGGACTAGCTGCCGCGTTGCACGGGAAAATGTGAAAAGTGTTCATATGTAGAAAAAACCTGAGAAATCCGTCCGTTTTCGTCATTTGTATTCGAATCGACTTAAAGCAAGGTTGTTACATTGGCCGCTCTTCTCTCTGAAACGGTTACATTCATCTTCTGCAAAGGTATGTCGCGTGCTGCGGTATGCGGAGACACGATATGCACCATAGTAGAACACAGAAGAAACATCTAAGTTGATGTAATAGCCAGTAAGAAGTAGTACAATTCACGTTTTAGTTATCGATTATTGACTTTGTAGCTGGCTTTGGTGCCTTGGACATGAGCTAGGACCTTAAGATTTTGCATGAAATGAGGACTAGCAGCTGCGTTGAACGGGAAAATGTGAAAAGTGTCCATATGTAGTTATAAAGTGAGAAATTCGCCCGTTTTCGTCATTTGTTATTAAATCTACTTTAAGCCAGATCTTCATATAGGCCGCTCTTCTCTCTGAAACGGTTACATTCAGCGTCTGCAAAGCACTGTCGCTGGGTGCGGTATGCGGAGACACTAAAAGCACCATTGTAGAACACAAAAGAAGCTTCTAAGTTGATTTAATAGCCAGTAAGAAGTAGTACAATTCAAGTTTTAGTTATCGATTATTGACTTTTTAGCCGGCTTTGGTGCCTTGGACATTTGCTAGGACTTTACGATTTTGCATTATGGAAGGTGTAGCAGCCGCGTTGCACGGAAGAATTTGAAAAGTGTTCATATGTAGTAAAAACCTGAGAAGCCCGTCCGTTTTCGTTATTTTTTATTGAATCGACTTAAAGCCTGATCGTCACATTGGCCGCTCTTCTCTCTGAAACAGTTGTACTTATCGTCTGCAAAGCTATGTCGCGTGCTGCGGTATGCGGAGACACTAAGAGCACCATAGTAGAACACAGACGAAGTTTCCAAGCTGATGTAATAACCAGTAAGAAGCAGTACAAATCAAGTTTCAGTTATCGATTATTGAATTTTTAGCCTTCTTTGGTGCCTTGCACATGAGCTAGGACCTTATGATTTAGCATGAAAGGAGGACTAGCAGCGCGTTGCACGGAAAAATGTGAAAAGTGTTCATATGTAGTAAAAACCTGAGAAATCCACCCGTTTTCGTCATTTGTTATCGAATGGACTTAAACCCAGATCGTCACGTTGGCCGCTCTTCTCTCTGAAACGGTTACATTTATCGTTTGCAAAGCTATGGCGCGTGCTGCGGTATGCGGAGACACTAAAAGCACCATAGTAAAACACAGAAGAAGCTTCTAAGTGTATGTAATACCCAGTAACAAGTAGTACAATTCACGTTTCAACTATCGATTATTGCCTTTTGAGCCGGCTTTGGTGCCTTGGACATGAGCTAGGACCTTAAAATTTTGCATAAATGGAGAACTAGAAGCCGCGTTGCTCGGCAGAATGTGAAACGTATTCATATGTAGTAAAAACCTGAGAAATCCGTCCGTTTTCGTCACGTGTTATCGAATCGAATTAAAGCAAGGAGGTTACATTGGCCGCTATTCTCTCTGAAACGGTTACATTTATCGTCTGCAAAGCTATGTCGCGTGCTGCGGTATGCGGAGACTCTAAAAGCACCATAGTAGGACACACAAGAAACTTCTAAATTGATGTAATAACCAGTAAGAAACAGTACAATTCAAGTTTTAGTGATCGATTATTGACTTTTTAGCCGGCTTTGGTACCTGGGACATGAGCTAGAACTTTAAGATTTTGCATGAAAGGAGAACTAGCAGCTGCGTTGCACGAGAAAATGTGAAAAGTGTTCATATGTAAATAAAACACGAGAAATTCGCTAGTTTTCGTCATTTGTTATCAAATCGACTTTAAGACAAATCATCACTTTGGTCGCGCTTCTCTCTGAAACGGTTGTGCTTATCGTCTGCAAAGCTATGTCGCGTGCTGCGGTATGCGGAGACACTAAAAGCAACATAGTAGGACACAGAAGTAACTTCTAAGTTGATGTAATAGCCAGCAAGAAACAGTAGAATTCAAGTTTTAGTTATCGATTATTGACCTTTTACCCTTCTTTGGTGCCTTGGACATGAGCTAGGAACTTAATATTTTGCATGAAAGGAAGACTAGCAGCCGCGTCGCACGGGAGAATGTGTAAAGTGTTCATATGTAGCAAAAACCTGAGAAATCCGTCTGTTTTCGTCATTTGTTATCGGATCGACTTAAAGCAAGGTTGTTACATTGGCCGCTCTTCTCTCTGAGACGGTTACATTTATCTTCTGCAAAGCTATGTCGCGTGCTGCGGTATGCGGAGACACTAAAAGCACCATAGTAGAACACAGAAGAAACTTCTAAGTTGATGTAATAGCCAGTAAGAATTAGTTTAATTCACGTTTTAGTTTTCGATTATTGACTTTTTAGCCGGCTTTGTTGCCTTTTACATGAGCTAGGACCTTATAATTTTGCGTCAAAGGCGGACTAGCAGCTGCGTTGCACGGTAAAATGTGAATAGTGTCCATATGTAGTTATAACATGAGAAATCAGTCCGTTTTCGTCATTTGTTATCGAATCGACTTAATGTCAGATCGTCTCATTGGCCGCTCATCACTTTTAAACGGTGACATATATCGTCTGCAAAGCAATGTCGCGTTCTGCGGTATGCGGAGACACTAAAACCACCATAGTAGAACACAGACGAAGCTTCCAAGTTGATGTAATAGCCAGTAAGAAGCAGTACAAATCAAGTTTTAGTGATTCTTATTGACTTTTTAGCCGGCTTTGGTACCTGGGACATGAGCTAGAACCTTAAGATTTTGCATGAAAGGAGAACTAGCAGCTGCGTTGCACGAGAAAGTGTTAAAAGTGTTCATATGTAAATAAAACATGAGAAATTCGCTAGTTTTCGTCATTTGTTATCAAATCGACTTTAAGCCAGATCATCACTTTGGTCGCGCTTCTCTCTGAAACGGTTACATTTATCGTCTGCAAAGCTATGTCGCGTGCTGCGGTATGCGGAGACACTAAAAGCAACATAGTAGGACACAGAAGAAACTTCTAAGTTGATGTAATAGCCAGTAAGAAACAGTACAATTCAAGTTTTGTTATCGATTATTGAACTTTTACCCTACTTTGCTGCCTTGGACATGAGCTAGGACCTTTAGATTTTGCTTGAAAGGAAGACTATCAGCCGCGTATCACGGGAGAATGTGAAAAGTGTTCATGTATAGCAAAAACCTGAGAAATCCGTTCGTTTTCTTTATTTGTATCGATTCGACTTAAAGCAAGGTTGTTACATTGGCCGCTCTTCTCTCTGAAACGGTTACATTTATCTTCTGCAAAGCTATGTCGCGTTCTGCCATATGCGGAGACACTAAAAGCACCATAGTGGAAAACAGAAGAAGCATCTAAGTTGATATAATAGCCATTAAGAAACAGTACACTTCAAGTTTTGTTATCGATTATTGAACTTTTAACCTACTTTGGTGCCTTGGACATGAGCTAGGACCTTAAGATTTTGCTTGAAAGGAAGACTATCAGCCGCGTTGCACGGGAGAAAGTGAAAAGTGTTCATATGTAGCAAAAACATGAGAAATCAGTCCGTTTTCGTCATTTGTTATCCAATCGACTTAATGTCAGATCGTCTCATTGGCCGCTAATCACTCTTAAACGGTGACGTATATCGCCTGCAAAGCTATGTCGCGTTCTGCGGTATGCGGAGACACTAAAAGCACCATAGTAGAACACAGACGAAGCTTCCAAGTTGATGTAATAGCCAGTAAGAAGCAGTACCAATCAAGTTTCTGTTATCAATTATTGCCTTTATAGCCGGCTTTGGTGCCTTGGACATGAGCTAGTACCTTAAGATTTTGCATAAAAGGAGGACCAGCAGCCGCGTTGTTCGGGACAATGTGAAACGTATTCATACGTAGTAAAAACCTGAGAAATCCGTCCGTTTTCGTCATTTGTTATCGAATCGACTTAAAGCCAGGTCGTCACATTGCCGCTCTTCCCTCTGAAATGGTTGTACTTATCGTCTCCAAAGCTATGTCGCGGGCTTCGGTATGTGGAGACACTAAAAGCATCATAGTGGAACACAGATAAGGCTTCTAAGTTAATGTAATAGCAAGGAAGAACTAGTACAATTCGAGTTTTAGGTATCGATTATTGATATTTTAGCTGGCTTTGGTGTCTTGGACATGATCTAGGACCTTAAGATTCTGTTTGAAGGGAGGACTAGCAGCCGAGTTGCACTATAGTATGTGGAAAGTGTTCATATGTAGTAAAAACCTGAGAAATCCGTCCGTTTTCGTCATCTGTTATCGAATCGACTTAAAGCCAGATCGTAAGATTTTTTGCTTTTCTCTCTGATATGGTCGTACTTATCGTCTGCAAAGCTATGTCGCGTGCTGCGGTATGCGGAGACACTGAAATCACCATAGTTGAAGACAGATGGAGCTTCTAAGTTGATGTAATAGCCAGTAAGAAGTAGTACAAGTCAAGTTTTAGGTATTGATTATTGACTTTTTAGCTGGCTTTGGTGCATTGGACATGAGCTAGGCCTTTAAGATTCTGCATGAAAAGAAGACTAGCAGCCGTGTTGCACGGGAGAATATGAAAAGTGTTCATATGTAGCAAAAACCTGAGAAATCCGTCCGTTTTCGTCATTTGTTATCGAATCGACTTAAAGCAAGGTTGTTACATTGGCCCCTCTTCTCTCTGAAACGGTTACATTTATCTTCTGCAAAGCTATGTCGCGTGCTGCGGTATGCGGAGACACTAAAAGCACCATAGTAGAACACAGAAGAAACTTCTAAGTTAATATAATAGAAAGTAAGAAACAGTACAATTCAAGTTTTGTTATCGATTATTGACCTTTTACCCAACTTTGGTGCCTTGGACATGGGCTAGGACCTTAAGATTTGGCTTGAAAGGAAGACTAGCAGCCGCGTGGCACGGGAGACTGTGGAAAGGGTTCATATGTAGCAAGAACATGAGAAATCAGTCCATTTTCGTCATTTGTTATCCTATCGACTTAATGTCAGATCGTCTCATTGGCCGCTCATCACTCTTAAACGGTGACATATATCGTCTGCAAAGCTATGTCGCGTGCTGCGGTATGCGGAGACACTAAAAGCACCATAGTAGAACATGGAAGAAGCTTCTAAATTGACGTAATAGCCAGTAAGAAACAGTGAAATTCAAGTTTTGTTATCGATTATTGAACTTTTACCCTACTTTGGTGCCTTGGACATGAGCTAGGACATTAAGGAAGACTAGCAGCCGCGTTGCACGGGAGAATGTGAAAAGTGTTCATATGTAGCAAAAACATGAGAAATCCGTCCGTTTTCTTTATTTGTTATCGAATCGACTTAAAGCAAGGTTGTTACATTGGCCGCTCTTCTCTCTGAAATGGTTACATTTGTCGACTGCTAAGCTATGGCGCGTGCTGCAGTATGCGGAGACACTAAAAGGACCATGGTAGAACATAGAAGAAGCTTCTAAGTTGATGTAATAGCCAGTAAGAAACAGTACAATTCAAGTTTTGTAATCGATTATTGAACGTTTACCCTACTTTGGTGCCTTGGACATGAGCTAGGACGTTAAGATTTTGCTTGAAAGGAAGACTAGCAGCCGCATTGCACGAGAGAATATGAAAAGTGTTCATATGTAGCAAAAACATTAGAAATCAGTCCGGTTTCGTCATTTGTTATTGAATCGACTTAATGTCAGATCGTCTTACTGGCCGCGAATCATTCTTAAACGGTGACATATATCGTCTGCAAAGCTATGTCGCGTTCTGCGGTATGAGGAGACACTAAAAGCACAATAGTAGAACACAGACGAAGCTTCCATGTTGATGTAATAGCCAGTAAGAAGCAGTACAAATCAAGTTTTAGTGATCGATTATTGACTTTTTAGCCGGCTTTGGTACCTGGGACATGAGCTAGAACCTTAAGATTTTGCATGAAAGGTGAACTAGCAGCTGCGTTGCACGAGTAAATGTGAAAAGTGTTCATATGTAAATAAAACATGAGAAATTCGCTAGTTTTCGTCATTTGTTATCAAATCGACTTTAAGCCAGATCATCACTTTGGTCGCGCTTCTCTCTGAAACGGTTACATTTATCGCCTGCAAAGCTATGTCGCGTGCTGCGGTATGCGGAGACACTAAAAGCAACATAGTAGGACACAGAAGAAACTTCTAAGTTGATGTAATAGCCAGTAAGAAATAGTACAATTCAAGTTTTAGTTATCGATTTTTGACCTTTTACCCTTCTTTGATGCCTTGGACATGAGCTAGGACCTTACGATTTGCATGAAAGGAAGACTAGCAGCCGCGTTGCGCGGGAGAATGTGAAAAGTGTTCATATATAGCAAAAACCTGAGAAATCCGTCCGTTTTCTTTATTTGTTATCGAATCGACTTAAAGCAAGGTGGTCACATTGGCCGCTCATCTATCTGAAAGGGTTACATTTATCTTCTGCAAAGCTATGTCGCGTTCTGCGGTATGCGGAGACACTAAAAGCACCATAGTGGAACACAGAAGAAGCATCTAAGTTGATATAACAGCCATTAAGAAACAGTACAATTCAAGTTTTAGTTATCGATTTTTGACCTTTTACCCTTCTTTGGTGCCTTGGACATGAGCTAGGACCTTAAGATTTTGCTTGAAAGGAAGACTATCAGCCGCGTTGCACGGGTGAATGTGAAAAGTGTTCATATGTAGCAAAAACATGAGAAATCAGTCCGTTTTCGTCATTTGTTATCCATTCGACTTAATGTCAGATCGTCTCCTTGGCCGCTCATCACTCTTAAACGGTGACGTATATCGTCTGCAAAGCTATGTCGCGTTCTGCGGTATGCGGAGACACAAAAAGCACCATAGTAGAACACAGACGAATCTTCCAAGTTGATGTAATAGCCAGTAAGAAGCAGTACCAATCAAGTTTCGGTTATCGATTATTGCCTTTATAGCCGGCTTTGGTGCCTTGGACATGAGCCAGGACCTTACGATTTTGCATAAATGGAGGACTAGCTGCCGCGTTGCTAGGGACAATGTGAAACGTATTCATATGTAGTAAAAACCTGAGAAATCCGTCCGTTTTCGTCATTTGTTATCGAATCGACTTAAAGCCAGATCGTCACATTGCCGCTCTTCCCTCTGAAATGGTTGTACTTATCGTCTCCAAAGGTATGTCGCGGGCTTCGGTATGTGGAGACACTAAGAGCACCATATTAGAACACAGATGAAGCTTCTAAGTTGATGTAATAGCTAGTAAGAAGTAGTACAATTCAAGTTTTAGGTATCGATTATTGACTTTTTAGCTGGTTTTGGTGCCTTGGACATGAGCTAGGAACTTAACATTTTGCATGAAAGGAGGACTAGCAGCCGAGTTGCACGGGAGAATGTGAAAAGTGTTCATATGTATTAAAAACCTGAGAAATCCGTCCGTTTTCGTCATTTGTTATCGAATCGACTTAAAGCCAGATCGTCACATTGGTCGCTCTTCTCTCTGAAACGGTTGTACTTATCGTCTGCAAAGCTATGTCGCGTGCTGCGGTATGCGGAGACACAAAAAGCACCACAGTAGAACACAGATGAAGCTTCTAAGTTTATGTAATAGCCAGTAAGAAGTAGTACAATTCATGTTTAAGTTATCGATTATTGACTTTTTAACTGGCATTGGTGCCTTGGACATGAGCTAGGAACTTAACATTTTGAATGAAAGGAGGACTAGCAGCCGAGTTGCACGGGAGAATGTGAAAAGTGTTCATCTGTAGTAAAAACCTGAGAAATCCGTCCGTTTTCGTCATTTGTTATCGAATCGACTTAAAGCCAGATCGTCACATTAGCCGCAGTTCTGTCTGAAACGGTTACATTTATCGTCTGCAAAGCTATGTCGCATGCTGCGGTATGCAGAGACACTAAAAGCACCATAGTAGAACACAGATGAAGCTTCTAAGTTGATGTAATAGCTAGTATGAAGTAGTACAATTCAAGTTTTTGTTACTGTATCAATTATTGACTTTTTACCATTCTTTGGTACCTTGGATATGAACTAGGAACTTAAGATTTTGCATGAAAGGTTGACTAGCAGCCGCGTTGCACGGGAGAATGTGAAAAGTGTTCATATGTGGGATAAAGCTGAGAAATCCGTCCGTATTCGTCATTTGTTATCGAATCGACTTAAAGCCAGATCGTCACATTGGCCGCTCTTCTCTCTGAAACGGTTGTACTTATCGTCTGCAAAGCTATGTCGCGTGCTGCGGTACACAGAGACACTAAAAGCACCATAGTGGAACACAGATGAAGCTTCTAAGTTAATGTAATAGCAAGGAAGAAGTAGTAAAATTCGAGTTTTAGGTATCGATTATTGATATTTTAGCTGGCTTTGGTGCCTTGGACATGATCTAGGACCTTAAGATTCTGTTTGAAGGGAGGACTAGCAGCCGAGTTGCACGTTAGTATGTGGAAAGTGTTCATATGTAGTAAAAACCTGAGAAATCCGTCCGTTTTCGTCATCTGTTATCGAATCGACTTAAAGTCAGATCGTAAGATTTTTTGCTCTTCTCTCTGAAACGGTTGTACTTATCGTCTGCAAAGCTATGTCGCGTGCTGCGGTATGCGGAGACACTGAAATCACCATAGTTGAAGACAGATGGAGATTCTAAGTTGATGTAATAGCCAGTAAGAAGTAGTACAAGTCAAGTTTTAGGTATTGATTATTGACTTTTTAGCTGGCTTTGGTGCCTTGGACATGAGCTAGGACTTTAAGATTCTGCATGAAAAGAAGACTAGCAGCCGCGTTGCACGGGAGAATATGAAAAGTGTTCATATGTAGTAAAAACCTGAGAAATCCGTCCGTTTTCGTCATTTGTTATCGAATCGACTTAAAGCAAGGTTGTTACATTGGCCCCTCTTCTCTCTGAAACGGTTACATTTATCTTCTGCAAAGCTATGTCGCGTGCTGCGGTATGCGGAGACACTAAAAGCACCATAGTAGAACACAGAAGAAACTTCTAAGTTAATATAATAGAAAGTAAGAAACACTACAATTCAAGTTTTGTTATCGATTATTGACCTTTTACCCAACTTTGGTGCCTTGGACATGGGCTAGGACCTTAAGATTTGGCTTGAAAGGAAGACTAGCAGCCGCGTTGCACGGGAGACTGTGGATAGGGTTCATATGTAGCAAGAACATGAGTAATCAGTCCATTTTCGTCATTTGTTATCCTATCGACTTAATGTCAGATCGTCTCATTGGCCGCTCATCACTCTTATACGATGACATATATCGTCTGCAAAGCTATGTCGCGTGCTGCGGTATGCGGAGACACTAAATGCACCATAGTAGAACATAGAAGAAGCTTCTAAGTTGACGTAATAGCCAGTAACAAACAGTAAAATTCAAGTTTTGTTATCGATTATTGAAATTTTACCCTACTTTGGTGCCTTGGACATGAGCTAGGACCTTAAGATTTTGTATGAAAGGAAGACTAGAAGCCGCGTTGCACGGGAGAATGTGAAAAGCGTTCATATATAGCAAAAACCTGAGAAATCCGTCCGTTTTCTTTATTTGTTATCGAATCGACTTAAAGCAAGGTTGTTACATTGGCCGCTCTTCTCTCTGAAATGGTTACATTTATCGACTGCTAAGCTATGGCGCGTGCTGCAGTATGCGGAGACACTAAAAGCACCATGGTAGAACATAGAAGAAGCTTCTAA
Source organism: Schistocerca gregaria (assembly GCF_023897955.1). Classification (NCBI taxonomy): domain Eukaryota; kingdom Metazoa; phylum Arthropoda; class Insecta; order Orthoptera; family Acrididae; genus Schistocerca; species Schistocerca gregaria. Next base: position 582,807,160 of record NC_064925.1, read on the forward strand.
GTTGATGTAATAGCCAGTAAGAAACAGTACAATTCAAGTTTTGTAATCGATTATTGAACTTTTACCCTACTTTGGTGCCTTGGACATGAGCTAGGACGTTAAGATTTTGCTTGAAAGGAAGACTAGCAGCCGCATTGCACGGGAGAATATGAAAAGTGTTCATATGTAGCAAAAACATGAGAAATCAGTCCGCTTTCGTCATTTGTTATTGAATCGACTTAATGTCAGATCGTCTCACTGGCCGCGCATCATTCTTAAACGGTGACATATATCGTCTGCAAAGCTATGTCGCGTTCTGCGGTATGAGGAGACACTAAAAGCACAATAGTAGAACACAGACGAAGCTTCCAAGTTGATGTAATAGCCAGTAAGAAGCAGTACAAATCAAGTTTTAGTGATCGATTATTGACTTTTTAGCCGGCTTTGGTACCTGGGACATGAGCTAGAACCTTAAGATTTTGCATGAAAGGTGAACTAGCAGCTGCGTTGCACGAGTAAATGTGAAAAGTGTTCATATGTAAATAAAACATGAGAAATTCGCTAGTTTTCGTCATTTGTTATCAAATCGACTTTAAGCCAGATCATCACGTTGGTCGCGCTTCTCTCTGAAACGGTTACATTTATCGCCTGCAAAGCTATGTCGCGTGCTGCGGTATGCGGAGACACTAAAAGCAACATAGTAGGACACAGAAGAAACTTCTAAGTTGATGTAATAGCCAGTAAGAACCAGTACAATTCAAGTTTTAGTTATCGATTTTTGACCTTTTACCCTTCTTTGATGCCTTGGACATGAGCTAGGACCTTACGATTTGCATGAAAGGAAGACTAGCAGCCGCGTTGCGCGGGAGAATGTGAAACTGTGTTCATATATAGCAAAAACCTGAGGAATCCGTCCGTTTTCTTTATTTGTTATCGAATCGACTTAAAGCAAGGTGGTTACATTGGCCGCTCATCTATCTGAAAGGGTTACATTTATCTTCTGCAAAGCTATGTCGCGTTCTGCGGTATGCGGAGACACTAAAAGCACCATAGTAGAACACATACGAATCTTCCAAGTTGATGTAATAGCCAGTAAGAAGCAGTACCAATCAAGTTTCGGTAATCGATTATTGCCTTTATAGCCGGCTTTGGTGCCTTGGACATGAGCTAGGACCTTACGATTTTGCATAAATGGAGGACTAGCTGCCGCGTTGCTAGGGACAATGTGAAACGTATTCATATGTAGTAAAAACCTGAGAAATCCGTCCGTTTTCGTCATTTGTTATCGAATCGACTTAAAGCCAGATCGTCACATTGCCGCTCTTCCCTCTGAAATGGTTGTACTTATCGTCTCCAAAGCTATGTCGCGGGCTTCGGTATGTGGAGACACTAAAAGCACCATAGTAGAACACAGATGAAGCTTCTAAGTTGATGTAATAGCTAGTAAGAAGTAGTACAATTCAAGTTTTTGTTATCGATTATTGACTTTTTAGCTGGCTTTGGAGCCTTGGACATGAGCTAGGAACTTAAGATTTGGCATGAAAGGAGGACTAGCAGCCGCGTTGCGTGGGATAATCTGAAAAGTGATCATATGTAGTAAAAACCTGAGAAATCCGTCCGTTTTCGTCATTTGTTATCGAATCGATTTGAAGCCAGATCGTCACATTGGCCGCAGTTCTGTCTTAAACGGTTACATTTATCGTCTGCAAAGCTATGTCGCGTGCTGCGGTATGCGGAGACACTAAAAGCACCATAGTAGAACACAGATTAAGCTTCTAAGTTGATGTAATAGCCAGTAAGAAGAAGTACAATTCATGTTTTAGGTATCGATTATTGACTTTTTAACTGCCTTTGGTGCCTTGGACATGAGCTAGGACCGTAACATTTTGCATGAAAGGAGGACTAGCAGCCGAGTAGCACTTGAGAATGTGAAAAGTGTTCATCTGTAGTAAAAACCTGAGAAATCCGTCCGTTTTCGTCATTTGTTATCGAATCGACGTAAACCCAGATCGTCACATTAGCCGCAGTTCTGTCTGAAACGGTTACATTTATCGTCTGCAAAGCTATGTCGCGTGCTGCGGTATGCAGAGACACTAAAACCACCATAGTAGAACACAGATGATGCTTCTAAGTTGATGTAATAGCTAGTATGAAGTAGTACAATTCAAGTTTTTGTTATCGATTATTGACTTTTTACCCTTCTTTGGTACCTTGGACATGAGCTAGGAACTTAAGATTTTGCATGAAAGGATGACTAGCAGCCGCGTTGCACGGGAGAATGTGAAAAGTGTTCATATGTGGTATAAAGCTGAGAAATAAGTCCGTATTCGTCATTTGTTATCGAATCGACTTAAAGCCAGATCGTCACATTGGCCGCTCTTCTCTCTGAAACGGTTGTACTTATCGTCTGCAAAGCTATGTCGCGTGCTGCGGTATGCGGAGACACTAAAAGCACCATAGTAGAACACAGATGAAGCTTCTAAGTTGATGTAATAGCCAGTAAGAAGTATTACAATTCAAGTTTTTGGTATCGATTATTGACTTTTTACCCTTCTTTGGTGACTTGGACATGACCTAGGAACTTAAGATTTTGCATGAAAGGAGGTCTAGCAGCCGCGATGCGCGGGAGAATGTGAAAAGTGTTCATATGTAGTAAAAGCCTGAGAAATCCGTCCGTTTTCGTCATTTGTTATCGAATCGACTTAAAGCCAGATCGTCACATTGGCCGCTCTTCTCTCTGAAACGGTTACATTTATCGTCTGCATGGCTGTGTCGCGTGCTGCGGTATGTGGAGACACTAAAAGCACCATAGTAGAACACAGATGAGCTTCTAAGTTGATGTAATAGCCAGTAAGAAATAGTACATTTCAAGTTTTAGTTATCGATTATTGACTTCTTAGCTGGTTCTGGTGCCTTGGACATGAGCTAGGACCTTAACATTTTGCATGAAAGGATGACTAGCAGCCGAGTTGCACGGGAGAATGTGAAAAGTGTTCATATGTGGGATAAAGCTGAGAAATCCGTCCGTATTCGTCATTTGATATCGAATCGACTTAAAGCAAGGTCGCCACATTGGCCGCTCTTCTCTCTGAAACGGTTGGACTTATCGTCTGCAAAGCTATGTCGCGTGCTGCGGTATGCGGAGACACTAAAAGCACCACAGTAGAACACGGATGAAGCTTCTAAGTTGATGTAATAGCCAGTAAGAAGTAGTACAATTCAAGTTTTAGTTATCGATTATTGACTTTTTAACTGGCTTTGGTGCCTTGGACATGAGCTAGGAACTTAAGATTTTGCATGAAAGGAGGACTAGCAGCCGCGATGCGCGGGAGAATGTGAAAAGTGTTCATATGTAGTAAAAGTTTGAAAAATCCGTCCGTTTTCGTCATTTGTTATCGAATCGACTTAAAGCCACATCGTCACATTGGCCGCTTTTCTCTCTGAAACGGTTACATTTATCGTCTGCAAAATTATGTCACGTGCTGCGGTATGTGGAGACACTAAAAGCACCACATTAGAACACAGATGAAACTTCTAAGTTGATGTAATAGCCAGTAAGAAGTAGTACAATTTTTGTTTTATTTATAGATTATTGACTTTTTAACTGGCTTTGGTTCCTTGGAGATGAGCTAGGAACTTAAGATTTTGCATGAAAGGAGGACTAGCAGCCACGATGCGCGGGAGAATGTGAAAAGTGTTCATATGTAGTAAAAACCTGAGAAATCCGTCCATTTTCGTCATTTGTTATCGAATCGACTTAAAGAAAGATCGTCATATTGGCCGCTCTTCTCTCTGAAACGGTTGTACTTATCGTCTGCAAAGCTATGTCGCTTGTTGCGGTATGCGGAGACACTAAAAGCACCATAGTAGAACACAGCTGAAGCATCTAAGTTGATGTAATAGACAGTAAGAAGTAGTACAGTTCAAGTTTTGGTATCGATTATTGAATTTTAGCTGGCTTTGGTGCCTTTGACATGAGCTAGGACCTGATGATTCTGCATGAAATGAGGACTAGCAGCCGAGTTGCATGGGAGAATGTGAAATGTGTTCATACGTAGTAAAAACTTGAGAAATCCGTAGGTTTTCGTCATTTGTTATCGAATCGACTTAAAGCCAGATCGTCACATTGGCCGCAGTTCTGTCTTAAACGGTTACATTTATCGTCTGCAAAGCTATGTCGCCTGCTGCGGTATGCGGAGACACTAAAAGCACCATATTAGAACACAGATGAAGCTTCTAAGTTTATGTAATAGCCAGTATGAAGTAGTACAATTCAAGTTTTTGTTATCGATTATTGACTTTTTACCCATCTTTGGTGCCTTGGACATGGCCTATGAACTTATGATATTGCATGAAAGGAGGACTAGCAGTCGCGATGCACGGGATAATGTGAAAAGTGTTCATATGTAGTAATACCTGAGAAATCCGTCCGTATTCGTCATTTGTTATGAAATCGATTAAAGCCAGATCGTCACATTGGCCGCTCTTCTCTCTGAAACGGTTGTACTTATCGTGTACAAAGCTATGTCACGTGCTGCGGTATGCGGAGACACTAAAAGCACCATAGTAGAACACAGATGAAGCTCCTAAGTTGATGTAATAGCTTGTAAGTAGTAGTACAATTCAAGTTTTAGGTATCGATTATTGACTTTTTACCCTTCTTTGGTGCCTTGGACATGAGCTAGGAACTTAAGATTTTGCATGAAAGGACTACTAGTAGCCGCGTTGCACGGGAGAATGTGAAAAGTGTTCGTATGTAGTAAAACCTGAGAAATCTGTCCGTATTCGTCATTTGTTATCGAATCGACTTAAAGCCAGATCGTCACATAGGCCGCTCTTCTCTCTGAAACGGTTGTACTTATCGTCTGTAAAGCTATTTCGCGTGCTGCGGCATGCGGAGACACAAAAAGCACCACAGTAGAACACAGATGAAGGTTCTAAGTTGATGTAATAGCGAGTAAGAAGTAGTACAATTCAAGTTTTAGTTATCGATTATTGACTTTTTAACTGGCTTTGGTGCCTTGGACATGAGCTAGGAACTTAACATTTTGCATGAAAGGAGGATTAGCAGCCGAGTTGCACGGGAGAAAGTGAAAAGTGTTCATATGTAGTAAAAACCTGAGAAATCCGTCCGTTTTCGTCATTTGTTATCGAATCGACTTAAAGCCAGATCGTCACATAGGCCGCTCTTCCCTGTGAAACGGATGTACTTATCGTCTGCAAAGCTATGTCGCGTGCTGCGGTATGCGGAGACACTAAAAGCACCATAGTAGAACACAGATGAAGCTTCTAAGTTGATGTAATAGCCAGTAAGAAGTAGTACAATTCAAGTTTTAGTTCTCGATTATTGTCTTTTTAACTGGCTTTGGTCCTTATACATGAGCTAGGACCTTAACATTTTGCATGAAAGGAGGACTAGCAGCCGTGTTGCACGGGAGAAAGTGAATAGTGTTCATACGTAGTAAAAACCTGAGAAATCCGTCCGTTTTCGTCATTTGTTATCGAATCGACTTAAAGCCAGATCGTCACATTGGCCGCAGTTCTGTCTTAAACGGTTACATTTATCGTCTGCAAAGCTATGTCGCGTGCTGCGGTATGCAGAGACACTAAAAGCACCATTGTAGAACACAGATGAAGGTCCTAAGTTGATGTAATAGCTTGTAAGTAGTAGTGCAATTCAAGTTTTAGGTATCGATTATTGACATTTTACCCTTCTTTGGTGCCTTGGACATGAGCTAGGAACTTAAGATATTGCATGAAAGGAGGACTAGCAGCCGCGATGCACGGGATAATGTGAAAAGTGTTCATATGTAGTGATACCTGGGATATCCTTCCGTATTCGTCATTTGTTATCGAATCGACTTAAAGCCAGATCGTCACATTGGCCGCTCTTCTCTCTGAAACGGATGTACTTATCGTCTGCAAAGCTATGTCGCGTTCTGCGGTATGCGGAGACACTAAAAGCACCATAGTAGAACACAGATGATGCTTCTAAGTTGTTGTAATAGCCAGTAAGAAGTAGTACAATTCAAGTTTTAGGTATCGATTATTGACTTTTTAGCTGGCTTTGGTGCATTGGACATGAGCTAGGACCTTAAGATTCTGCAAGAAGGGTGGACTTTCAGCCGAGTTGCACGGGAAAATGTGAAAAGTGTTCATATGTAGTAAAAACCTGAGAAATCCGAACGTTTTCGACATTTGTTATCGAATCGACTTAAAGCCAGATCGTCACATTGGCCGCTTTTCTCTCTGAAACGGTTACATTTATCGTCTGCAAAGCTATGTCACGTGCTGCGGTATGTGGAGACACTAAAAGCACCATAGTAGAACACAGATGAAGCTTCTGAGTTGATGTAATAGCCAGTAAGAAGTAGTACAATTCAAGTTTTAGTTACCGATTATTGAATTTTTAACTGCCTTTGGTGCCTTTGACATGAGCTACGACCGTAACATTTTGCATGAAAGGGTGGCTAGCAGCCGAGTAGCACGGGAGAATGTGAAAAATGTTCATCTGTAGTAAAAACTTGAGAAATCCGTCGGTTTTCGTCATTTGTTATCCAATCGACATAAAGCCAGATCGTCACATAGGCCGCTCTTCTCTCTGAAACGGTTGTACTTATCGTCTGCAAAGCTATGTCGCGTGCTGCGGTATGTAGAGACACTAAAAGCACCATAGTAGAACACAGATGAAGCTTCTAAGTTGATGTAATAGCCAGTATGAAGTAGTACAATTCAAGTTTTTGTTATCGATTATTGACTTTTCACCCTTCTTTGGTACCTTGGACATGAGCTAGGAACTTAAGATTTTGCATGAAAGGATGATTAGCAGCCGCGTTGCACGGGAGAATGTGAAAAGTGTTCATATGTTATATAAAGCTGAGAAATCCGTCCGTATTCGTCATTTGTTATCGAATCGACTTAAAGCCAAATCGGCACATTGGTCGCTCTTCTGTCTGAAAGGGTTGTACTTATCGTCTGCAAAGCTAAGTCGCGTAATGCGGTATGCAGAGACACTAAAAGCACAATAGTAGAACACAGATGAAGCTTCTAAGTTGATGTAATAGCCAGTAAGAAGTATTACAATTTAAGTTTTTGGTATCGATTACTGACTTTTTACCCTTCTTTGGTGCCTTGGACATGACCTAGGAACTTAAGATTTTGAATGAAAGTAGGACTAGCAGATGCGATGCGCGGGAGAATGTGAAAAGTGTTCATATGTAGTAAAAGCCTAAGAAATCCGTCCGTTTTCGTCATTTGTTATCGAATCGACTTAAAGCCAGTTCGTCACATTGGCCGCGCTTCTCTCTGAAACGGTTGTACTTATCGTCTGCAAAGCTATGTCGCGTGCTGCGGTATGCGTAGACACTAAAAGCACCATCGTAGAACACAGATGAAGCTTCTAAGTTGACGTAATAGCCAGTAAGAAGTAGTACAATTCAAGTTTTAGTTATCGATTATTGACTTTTTAGCTGGCTCTGGTGCCTTGGACATGAGCTAGGACCTTAACATTTTGCATGAAAAGAGGACTAGCAGCCGCGTTGCCAGGAAGAATGTGAAAAGTGTTCATATGTAGTAAAAACCTGAGAAATCCGTCCGTTTTCGTCATTTGTTATAGAATCGACTTAAAGCCAGATCGTCACATTGGCCGCTCTTCTCCCTGAAACGGTTGTACTTATCGTCTGCAATGCTACGTCGCGTGCTGCGGTATGCGGAGACACTAAAAACACCATAGTAGAACACAGATGAAGCTTCTAAGTTGATGTAATAGCCAGTAAGATGTAGTAGAATTCAAGTTTTAGTTATCGATTATTGACTTTTTAACTAGCTTTGGTGCCTTGGACATGAGCTATGCCCTTAACATTTTGCATGAAAGGAGGACTAGCAGCCGAGTTGCACGGGAGAATGTGAAAAGTGTTCATTTGTAGTAAAAACGTGAGAAATCCGTCCCTTTAGTAGAACACAGATGAAGCTTGTAAGTTGTTGTAATAGCCAGTAAGAAGTAGTACAATTCAAGTTTTAGGTATCGATTATTGAATTTGTACCCTTCTTTGGTGCCTTGGACATGAGCTAGGAACTTAAGATTTTGCATGAAAGTAGGACTAGCAGCCGCGATGCGCGGGATAATGTGAAATGTGTTCATTTGTAATAAAAAACTGAGAAATCCGTCCGTTTTCGTCATTTGTTATCAAATCGACTTAAAGCCAGATCGTCACATTGGCCGCTCTTCTCTCTGAAACGGTTGTACTTATCGTGTGCAAAGCTATGTCGCGTGCTGCGTAAACCCTAAAAGCACCATAGTAGAATACAGATGAAGCATCAAAGTTGATGTAATAGCCAGTAAGAAGTAGTACAATTCAAGTTTTAGGTATCGATTATTGACGTTTTAGCTGGCATTGGTGCCTTGGACATGAGCTAGGACCTTAAGATTCTGCATGAAAGGAGGACTAGCAGCCGAGTTGCACGGGAGAATGTGAAAAGTGTTCATATGTAGTAAAAACCTGACAAAATCCGAACGTTTTCGTCATTTGTTATCGAATCGACCTAATGCCAGGTCGTCACATTGGCCGCAGTTCTGTCTGGAACGGTTACATTTATCGTCTGCAGAGTTATGTCGCGTGCTGCGGTATGCAGAGACACTAAAAGCACCATAGTAGAACACAGATGAAGCTTCTAAGTTGATGTAATAGCCAGTAAGAAGTAGTACAATTCAAATTTTAGGAATCGATTATTGACTTTTTGCCCTTCTTTGGTGCCTTGGACATGAGCTAGGACCTTAAGATTTTGGATTAAACTAGGACTAGCAGCCGCGATGCGCGGGAGACTGTAAAAAGTGTTCATATGTAGTAAAAACCTGAGAAATACGTCCGTTTTCGTCATTTGTTATCGAATCGACGTAAAGCCAGATCGTCACATTGGCCGCTCTTCTATCTGAAACGGTTACATTTATCGTCTGCAAAGCTATGTCGCATGCTGCAGTATGCGTAGACACTAAAAGTACCATAGTGGATCACAGTTGAAGCATCTATGTTGATGTAATAGCCAGTAAGAAGTAGTACAATTCAAGTTTTAGGTATCAAATATTGTCTTTTTAGCTGGCTTTGGTGCCTTGGACATGAGCTAGGACCTTAAGATTTTGGATTAAACTAGGACAAGCAGCCGCGATGCGCGGGAGAATGTGAAAAGTGTTCGTATGTAGTAAAACCTGAGATATCCGTCCGTATTCGTCATTTGTTATTGAATCGACTTAAAGCCAGATCGTCACATCGGCCGCTCTTCTCTCTGAAACGGATGAACTTATTGTCTGCAAAGCTATGTCGCGTGCTGCGGTATGCGGAGACACTAAAAGCACCATAGTAGAACACAGATGAAGCCTCTAAGTTGGTGTAATAGCCAGTAAGAAGTAGTACAATTCAAGTTTTAGTTATCGATTAATGACTTTTTAACTGCCTCTGGTGCCGTGGACATGAGCTAGGATCTTAAGACTCTGCATGTAAGGAGGAGTAGCAGCCGAGTTGGACGGGAGAATGTGAAAAGTGTTCATATGTAGTAAAAACCTGAAAAATCCGTTAGTTTTCGTCCTTTGTTATCGAATCGACTTAAAGCAGGTCGTCACATTGGCCGCTCTTCTGCCTGAAACGGTTACATTTATATTCTGCAAAGCTATGTCGCATGCTGCGGTATGCGGAGACACTAAAAGCACCGTAGTGGATCACAGATGAATCATCTAAGTTGATGTAACAGCCAGTAAGATGTAGTACAATTCAAGTTTTAGGTATCGATTATTGACTTTTTAGCTGGCTTTGGTGCCTTGGACATGAGCTAGGACCTTAAGATTCTGCATGAAACGAGGACTAGCAGCCGAATTGCACGGCAGAATGTGAAAAGTGTTTATACGTAGTAGAAACCTGAGAAATACGTCCGTTTGCGTCATTTGTTATCGAATCGACGTAAAGCCAGATCGTCACATTGGCCGCTCTTCTATCTGAAACGGTTACATTTATCGTCTGCAAAGCTTTGTCGCATGCTGCGGTATGCGTAGACACTAAAAGTACCATAGTGGATCACAGATGAAGCATCTAAGTTGATGTAATAGCCAGTAAGAAGTATTACAATTCAAGTTTTAGGTATCAAATATTGTCTTTTTAGCTGGCTTTGGTGCCTTGGACATGAGCTAGGACCTTAAGATTTTGGATTAAACTAGGACAAGCAGCCGCGATGCGCGGGAGAATGTGAAAAGTGTTCGTATGTAGTAAAACCTGAGAAATCCGTCCGTATTCGTCATTTGTTATTGAATCGACTTAAAGCCAGATCGTCACATCGGCCGCTCTTCTCTCTGAAACGGATGTACTTATTGTCTGCAAAGCTATGTCGCGTGCTGCGGTATGCGGAGACACTAAAAGCACCATAGTAGAACACAGATGAAGCTTCTAAGTTGATGTGATAGCCAGTAAGAAGTAGTACAACTCAAGGTTTAGGTATCGATTATTGACCTTTTAGCTGGCTTTGGTGCCTTGGACATGAGATAGGACCTTAAGATTCTGCATGTAAGTAGGAGTAGCAGCCGAGTTGCATGGGAGAATGTGAAAAGTGTTCATATGTAGTAAAAACCTGAGAAATCCGTCCGTTTTCGTCATTTGTTATCAAATCGACTTAAAGCCAGATCGTCACATTGGCCGCTCTTCTCACTGAAACGGTTGTACTGATCGCCTGCAAAGCTATGTCGCGTGCTGCGGTATGCGGAGACACTAAAAGCACCATTGTAGAACACAGATGAAGCTTCTAAATTGATGTAACAGCCAGTAATAAGTATTACAATTCAAGTTTTAGGTTTCGATTATTGACTTTTTACCCTTCTTTGGTGCCTTTGACATGGGCTAGGAACTTAAGATTTTGCATGAAAGGAGGACTAGCAGCCGCTATGCGATGGAGACTGTGAAAAGTGTTCATATGTAGTAAAAACCTGAGAAATACGTCCGTTTTCGTCATTTGTTATCGAATCGACTTAAAGTCAGATTGTCACATTGGCCGCTCATCTGTCTGAAACGGTTACATTTATCGTTTGCAAAGCTATGTCGCATGCTGCGGTATGCGGAGACACTAAAAGCACCATAGTGGATCACAAATGAAGCATCTACGTTGATGTAATAGCCAGTAAGAAGTAGTACAATTCAAGTTTTAGGTATCGATTATTGACTTTTTACCCTTCTTTGGTGCCTTGGACGAGAGCTAGGTACTTAAGATTTTGCATGAAAGGAGGACTAGTAGCCGCGATGCGCGGGAGAATGTGAAAAGTGTTCATACGTAGTAAAAACCTGAGAAATCCCTCCGTTTTCGTCATTTGTTATCGAATGGACTTAAAGCCAGATCGTCACATTGGCCGCTCTTCTGTCTGAAACGGTTACATTTATCGTCTGCAAAGCTATGTCGCATGCTGCAGTATGCGGAGACACTAAAAGCACCATAGTGGATCACAGATGAAGCATCTACGTTGATGTAATAGCCAGTAAGAAGTAGTACAATTCAAGTTTTAGGTATCGATTATTGACTTTTTAGCTGGCTTTGGTGCCTTGAACATGAGCTAGGACCTTAAGATTCTGCATGAAAGGAGGACTAGCAGCCGAGTTGCACGGGAGAATGTGAAAAGTGTTTATACGTAGTAGAAACCTGAGAAATCCGTCCGTTTTCGTAATTTATTATCGAATCGACTTAAAGCCAGATCGTCACATTGGCCGCTCTTCTCTCTGAAACGGTTACATTTATCGTCTGCAAAGCTATGTCGCGTGCTGCGGTATTTGGAGACACTAAACGCACCATAGTAGAACACAGATGATGCTTCCAAGTTGATGTAATAGCCAGTAAGAAGTAGTACAATTCAAGTTTTAGGTATCGATTATTGACTTTTTAGCTGGCTTTGGTGATTTGGACATGAGCTAGGACCTTAAGGTTCTGCATGAAAGGAGGACAAGCAGCCGAGTTGCATGGGAGAATGTTAAAAGTGTTCATATGTAGTAAATACCTGAGAAATTCGTCCGTTTTCGTCATTTGTTATCGAATCGACTTAAAGCCAGATCGTCACATTGGCCGCTCTTCTCTCTGAAACGGTTGTACTTATCGTTTGCAAAGCTATGTCGCGTGCTGCGGTATGCGGAGACACAAGAGGCACCATAGTGGACACACAGATGAAGCTTCTAAGTTGATGTAATAGCCAGTAAGATGTAGTACAATTCAAGTTTTCGGTATGGATTATTGACTTTTTAGCTATCTTTGGTGCCTTGGACATGAGCTAGGACCTTAAGATTTTGCATGAAAGGAGGACTAGCAGCCGCGTTGCATGGGAGAATGTGAAAAGTGTTCATATGTAGTAAAAACCTGAGAAATCCGTCCGTTTTCGTAATTTGTTATGGAATCGACTTAAAGCCAGATCGTCACTTTGGCCGCGCTTCTCTCTGAAACGGTTGTACTTATCGTCTGCAAAGCTATGTCGCGTGCTGCGGTATGCAGAGACACTAAAAGCACCATAGAAGAACACAGATGAAGCTTCTAAGTTGATGTAATAGCCAGTAAGAAGTAGTACAATTCAAGGTTTACGTATCGATTAATGACTTTTTTGCTGGCTTTGGTGCCTTGGACATGAGCTAGGACCTTAAGATTCTGCATGAAAGGAGGACTAGCAGCCGAGTTGTATGTGAAAAGTGTTCATATGTAGTAAAAACCTGAGAAATCCGTCCCTTTTCGTCATTTGTTATCGATTCGACTTGAAGCAAGATCATCACATTGGCCGCTCTTCTCTCTGAAACGGTTGTACTTATCGTCTGCAAAGCTATGTCGCGTGCTGCGGTATGCGGAGACACTAAAAGCACCATAGTGGATCACAGATGAAGCATCTATGTTGATGTAATAGCCAGTAAGAAGTAGTACAATTCAAGTTTTAGGTATCAATTATTGACTTTTTACCCTTCTTTGGTGCCTTGGACATGAGTTAGGAACTTAATATTTTGCATGAAAGGAGGACTAGTAGCCGCGTGCGCGGGAGAATGTGAAAAGTGTTCATATGTAGTAAAAACGTGAGAAATCCGTTACTTTTCGTCATTTGTTATCGAATCGACTTAAACCCAGATCGTCACATTGGCCGCCCTTCTGTCTGAAACGGTTACATTTATCGTCTGCAAAGCTATGTCGCATGGTGCGGTATGCGGAGACACTAAAAGCACCATAGTAGAACACAGATGAAGCTTCTAAGTTGATGTAATAGCCAGTAAGAAGTAGTACAATTCAAGGTTTAGGTATCGATTATTGACTTTTTAGCTGGCTTTGGTGATTTGGACATGAGCTAGGACCTTAAGATTCTGCATGAAAAGAGGACAAGCAGCCGAGTTGCATGGGAGAATGTGAAAAGTGTTCATATGTAGTAAATACCTGAGAAATTCGTCCGTTTTCGTCATTTGTTATCGAATCGACTTAAAGCCAGATCGTCACATTGGCCGCTCTTCTCTCTGAAACGGTTGTACTTATCGTTTGCAAAGCTATGTCGCGTGCTGCGGTATGCGGAGACACAAATGGCACCATAGTGGACACACAGATGAAGCTTCTAAGTTGATGTAATAGCCAGTAAGATGTAGTACAATTCAAGTTTTCGGTATGGATTATTGACTTTTTAGCTATCTTTGGTGCCTTGGACATGAGCTAGGACCTTAAGATTTTGCATGAAAGGAGGACTAGCAGCCGCGTTGCATGGGAGAATGTGAAAAGTGTTCATATGTAGTAAAAACCTGAGAAATCCGTCCGTTTTCGTAATTTGTTATGGAATCGACTTAAAGCCAGATCGTCACATTGGCCAAGCTTCTCTCTGAAACGGTTGTACTTATCGTCTGCAAAGCTATGTCGCGTGCTGCGGTATGCAGAGACACTAAAAGCACCATAGTAGAACACAGATGAAGCTTCTAAGTTGATGTAATAGCCAGTAAGAAGTAGTACAATTCAAGGTTTACCTATCGATTAATGACTTTTTTGCTGGCTTTGGTGCCTTGGACATGAGCTAGGACCTTAAGATTCTGCATGAAAGGAGGACTAGCAGCCGAGTTGTATGTGAAAAGTGTTCATATGTAGTAAAAACCTGAGAAATCCGTCCCTTTTCGTCATTTGTTATCGATTCGACTTGAAGCAAGATCATCACATTGGCCGCTCTTCTCTCTGAAACGGTTGTACTTATCGTCTGCAAACCTATGTCGCGTGCTGCGGTATGCGGAGACACTAAAAGCACCATAGTGGATCACAGATGAAGCATCTACGTTGATGTAATAGCCAGTAAGAAGTAGTACAATTCAAGTTTTAGGTATCGATTATTGACTTTTTACCCTTCTTTGGTGCCTTGGACATGAGTTAGGTACTTAAGATTTTGCATGAAAGGAGGACTAGTAGCAGCGTGCGCGGGAGAATGTGAAAAGTGTTCATATGTAGTAAAAACGTGAGAAATCCGTTACTTTTCGTCATTTGTTATCGAATCGACTTAAAGCCAGATCGTCACATTGGCCGCCCTTCTGTCTGAAACGGTTACATTTATCGTCTGCAAAGCTATGTCGCGTGGTGCGGTATGCGGATACACTAAAAGCACCATAGTAGAACACAGATGAAGCTTCTTAGTTGATGTAATAGCCAGTAAGAAGTAGTACAATTCAAGGTTTAGGTATCGATTATTGACTTTTTAGCTGGCTTTGGTGACTTGGACATGAGCTAGGACCTTACGATTCTGCATGAAAGGAGGACTAGCAGCCGAGTTGTAAGGGAGAATGTGAAAAGTGTTCATATGAAGTAAAAACCTGAGAAATCCGTCCGTTTTCGTAATTTGTTATGGAATCGACTTAAAGCCAGATCGTCACATTGGCCGCGCTTCTCTCTGAAACGGTTGTACTTATAGTCTGCAAAGCTATGTCGAGTGCTGCGGTATGCGTAGACACTAAAAGCACCATAGTAGAACACAGATGAGGCTTCTAAGTTGATGTAATAGCCAGTAAGAAGTAGTACAATTCAAATTTAGGTATCGATTATTGACTTTTTAACTGGCTTTGGTGCCTTGGAGATGAGCTAGGACCTTAAGATTCTGCATGAAAGGAGGACTAGCAGCCGCGTTGCACGGGAGTATGTGAAAAGTGTTCATATGTAGTAAAAACCTGAGATATCCGTCCATTTTCGTCATTTGTTATCGAATCGACTTATAGCCAGATCGTCACATTGGCCCCTCTTCTCTCTGAAACGGTTGTACTTATCGTCTGCAAAGCTATGTCGCGTGCTGCGGTATGCGAAGACACTAAAATCACCATAGTGGAACACAGATGAAGCTTCTAAGTTGATGTAATAGCCAGTAAGAAGTAGTACAATTCAAGTTTTAGGTATCGGTTATTGACTTTAAGCTGGCTTTGGTGCCTTGGACATGGGCTAGGACCTTAAGATTCTGCATGAAAGGAGGACTAGCAGCCGAGTTGCACGGGAGAATGTGAAAAGTGTTCATATGTAGTAAAAACCTGAGAAATCCGTCCGTTTTCGTCATTTGTTACCGAATCAACTTGAAGCCAGATCGTCACATTGGCCGCTCTTCTCTCTGAAACGGTTGTACTTATCGTCTGGAAAGCTATGTCGCGTGCTGCAGTATGCGGAGACACTAAAAGCACCATAGTAGAACACAGATGAAGCTTCTAAGTTGATGTGATAGCCAGTGAGAAGTAGTACAATTCAAGTTTTAGGTATCGATTATTGACTTTCTAGCTGGCTTTGGTGCCTTGGACATGAGCTAGGACCTTAAGATTCTGCCTGAAAGGAGGACTAGCAGCCGCGTTGCACGGGAGTTTGTGAGAAGTGTTCATATGTAGTAAATACCTGAGAAATTGGTTCGTTTTCGTCATTTGTTACCGAATCGACTTAAAGCCAGATCGTCACATTGGCCGCTCTTCTCTCTGAAACGGTTGTACTTATCGTTTGCAAAGCTATGTCGCATGCTGCGTTATGCGGAGATACTAAAATCACCATAGTGGAACACAGATGAAGCTTCTACGTTGACGTAATAGCCAGTAAGAAGTAGTACAACTCAAGGTTTAGGTATCGATTATTGACCTTTTAGCTGGCTTTGGTGCCTTGGACATGAGATAGGTCCTTAAGATTGTGCATGAAAGGAGGACTAGCAGCCGAGTTGCATGGGAGAATGTGAAAAGTGTTCATCTGTAGTAAATACCTGAAAAATTCGTTCGTTTTCGTCATTTGTTACCGAATCGACTTAAAGCCAGATCGTCACATTGGCCGCTCTTCTCTCTGAAACGGTTGTACGTATCGTTTGCAAAGCTATGTCGCGTGCTGCGGTATTCCGAGACACAAAAAGCACCATAGTGGACACACAGATGAAGCTTCTAAGTTGATGTAATTGCCAGTAAGAAGTAGTACAATTCAAGTTTTAGGTTATGGATTATTGACTTTTTAGCTGGCTTTGGTGACTGGGACATGAGCTAGGACCTTAAGATTCTGCATGAAATTAGGACTAGCAGCCGAGTTGCATGGGAGAATGTGAAAAGTGTTCATATGTAGTAAAAACCTGAGAAATCCGTCCGTTTTCGTAATTTGTTATGGAATCGACTTAAAGCCAGATCGTCACATTGGCCGCTCTTCTCTCTGAAACGGTAGTACTTACCGTCTGCAAAGCTATGTCGCCTGCTGCGGTATGCGTAGCCACTAAAAGCACCATAGTAGAACACAGATGAAGCTTCTAAGTTGATGTAATAGCTAGTAAGAAGTAGTACAATTCAAGATTTACGTATCGATTATTGACTTTTTTGCTGGCTTTGGTGCCTTGGACATGAGATAAGACCTTAAGATTCTGCACGAAAGGAGGACTAGCAGCCTAGTTGCACGGGAGAATGTGAAAAGTGTTCATATGTAGTAAAAACGTGAGAAATCCGTTACTTTTCGTCATTTGTTATCGAATCGACTTAAACCCAGATCGTCACATTGGCCGCCCTTCTGTCTGAAACGGTTACATTTATCGTCTGCAAAGCTATGTCGCATGGTGCGGTATGCGGAGACACTAAAAGCACCATAGTAGAACACAGATGAAGCTTCTAAGTTGATGTAATAGCCAGTAAGAAGTAGTACAATTCAAGGTTTAGGTATCGATTATTGACTTTTTAGCTGGCTTTGGTGATTTGGACATGAGCTAGGACCTTAAGATTCTGCATGAAAAGAGGACAAGCAGCCGAGTTGCATGGGAGAATGTGAAAAGTGTTCATATGTAGTAAATACCTGAGAAATTCGTCCGTTTTCGTCATTTGTTATCGAATCGACTTAAAGCCAGATCGTCACATTGGCCGCTCTTCTCTCTGAAACGGTTGTACTTATCGTTTGCAAAGCTATGTCGCGTGCTGCGGTATGCGGAGACACAAATGGCACCATAGTGGACACACAGATGAAGCTTCTAAGTTGATGTAATAGCCAGTAAGATGTAGTACAATTCAAGTTTTCGGTATGGATTATTGACTTTTTAGCTATCTTTGGTGCCTTGGACATGAGCTAGGACCTTAAGATTTTGCATGAAAGGAGGACTAGCAGCCGCGTTGCATGGGAGAATGTGAAAAGTGTTCATATGTAGTAAAGACCTGAGAAATCCGTCCGTTTTCGTAATTTGTTATGGAATCGACTTAAAGCCAGATCGTCACATTGGCCAAGCTTCTCTCTGAAACGGTTGTACTTATCGTCTGCAAAGCTATGTCGCGTGCTGCGGTATGCAGAGACACTAAAAGCACCATAGTAGAACACAGATGAAGCTTCTAAGTTGATGTAATAGCCAGTAAGAAGTAGTACAATTCAAGGTTTACCTATCGATTAATGACTTTTTTGCTGGCTTTGGTGCCTTGGACATGAGCTAGGACCTTAAGATTCTGCATGAAAGGAGGACTAGCAGCCGAGTTGTATGTGAAAAGTGTTCATATGTAGTAAAAACCTGAGAAATCCGTCCCTTTTCGTCATTTGTTATCGATTCGACTTGAAGCAAGATCATCACATTGGCCGCTCTTCTCTCTGAAACGGTTGTACTTATCGTCTGCAAACCTATGTCGCGTGCTGCGGTATGCGGAGACACTAAAAGCACCATAGTGGATCACAGATGAAGCATCTACGTTGATGTAATAGCCAGTAAGAAGTAGTACAATTCAAGTTTTAGGTATCGATTATTGACTTTTTACCCTTCTTTGGTGCCTTGGACATGAGTTAGGTACTTAAGATTTTGCATGAAAGGAGGACTAGTAGCCGCGTGCGCGGGAGAATGTGAAAAGTGTTCATATGTAGTAAAAACGTGAGAAATCCGTTACTTTTCGTCATTTGTTATCGAATCGACTTAAAGCCAGATCGTCACATTGGCCGCCCTTCTGTCTGAAACGGTTACATTTATCGTCTGCAAAGCTATGTCGCGTGGTGCGGTATGCGGATACACTAAAAGCACCATAGTAGAACACAGATGAAGCTTCTTAGTTGATGTAATAGCCAGTAAGAAGTAGTACAATTCAAGGTTTAGGTATCGATTATTGACTTTTTAGCTGGCTTTGGTGACTTGGACATGAGCTAGGACCTTACGATTCTGCATGAAAGGAGGACTAGCAGCCGAGTTGTAAGGGAGAATGTGAAAAGTGTTCATATGAAGTAAAAACCTGAGAAATCCGTCCGTTTTCGTAATTTGTTATGGAATCGACTTAAAGCCAGATCGTCACATTGGCCGCGCTTCTCTCTGAAACGGTTGTACTTATAGTCTGCAAAGCTATGTCGAGTGCTGCGGTATGCGTAGACACTAAAAGCACCATAGTAGAACACAGATGAAGCTTCTAAGTTGATGTAATAGCCAGTAAGAAGTAGTACAATTCAAATTTAGGTATCGATTATTGACTTTTTAACTGGCTTTGGTGCCTTGGAGATGAGCTAGGACCTTAAGATTCTGCATGAAAG
Source organism: Schistocerca gregaria (assembly GCF_023897955.1). Taxonomy (NCBI): domain Eukaryota; kingdom Metazoa; phylum Arthropoda; class Insecta; order Orthoptera; family Acrididae; genus Schistocerca; species Schistocerca gregaria. The sequence continues at coordinate 582,826,111 of NC_064925.1, forward strand.
GAGGACTAGCAGCCGCGTTGCACGGGAGTATGTGAAAAGTGTTCATATGTAGTAAAAACCTGAGATATCCGTCCATTTTCGTCATTTGTTATCGAATCGACTTATAGCCAGATCGTCACATTGGCCCCTCTTCTCTCTGAAACGGTTGTACTTATCGTCTGCAAAGCTATGTCGCGTGCTGCGGTATGCGAAGACACTAAAATCACCATAGTGGAACACAGATGAAGCTTCTAAGTTGATGTAATAGCCAGTAAGAAGTAGTACAATTCAAGTTTTAGGTATCGGTTATTGACTTTAAGCTGGCTTTGGTGCCTTGGACATGGGCTAGGACCTTAAGATTCTGCATGAAAGGAGGACTAGCAGCCGAGTTGCACGGGAGAATGTGAAAAGTGTTCATATGTAGTAAAAACCTGAGAAATCCGTCCGTTTTCGTCATTTGTTACCGAATCAACTTGAAGCCAGATCGTCACATTGGCCGCTCTTCTCTCTGAAACGGTTGTACTTATCGTCTGGAAAGCTATGTCGCGTGCTGCAGTATGCGGAGACACTAAAAGCACCATAGTAGAACACAGATGAAGCTTCTAAGTTGATGTGATAGCCAGTGAGAAGTAGTACAATTCAAGTTTTAGGTATCGATTATTGACTTTCTAGCTGGCTTTGGTGCCTTGGACATGAGCTAGGACCTTAAGATTCTGCCTGAAAGGAGGACTAGCAGCCGCGTTGCACGGGAGTTTGTGAGAAGTGTTCATATGTAGTAAATACCTGAGAAATTGGTTCGTTTTCGTCATTTGTTACCGAATCGACTTAAAGCCAGATCGTCACATTGGCCGCTCTTCTCTCTGAAACGGTTGTACTTATCGTTTGCAAAGCTATGTCGCATGCTGCGTTATGCAGAGATACTAAAATCACCATAGTGGAACACAGATGAAGCTTCTACGTTGACGTAATAGCCAGTAAGAAGTAGTACAACTCAAGGTTTAGGTATCGATTATTGACCTTTTAGCTGGCTTTGGTGCCTTGGACATGAGATAGGTCCTTAAGATTGTGCATGAAAGGAGGACTAGCAGCCGAGTTGCATGGGAGAATGTGAAAAGTGTTCATCTGTAGTAAATACCTGAAAAATTCGTTCGTTTTCGTCATTTGTTACCGAATCGACTTAAAGCCAGATCGTCACATTGGCCGCTCTTCTCTCTGAAACGGTTGTACGTATCGTTTGCAAAGCTATGTCGCGTGCTGCGGTATTCCGAGACACAAAAAGCACCATAGTGGACACACAGATGAAGCTTCTAAGTTGATGTAATTGCCAGTAAGAAGTAGTACAATTCAAGTTTTAGGTTATGGATTATTGACTTTTTAGCTGGCTTTGGTGACTGGGACATGAGCTAGGACCTTAAGATTCTGCATGAAATTAGGACTAGCAGCCGAGTTGCATGGGAGAATGTGAAAAGTGTTCATATGTAGTAAAAACCTGAGAAATCCGTCCGTTTTCGTAATTTGTTATGGAATCGACTTAAAGCCAGATCGTCACATTGGCCGCTCTTCTCTCTGAAACGGTAGTACTTACCGTCTGCAAAGCTATGTCGCCTGCTGCGGTATGCGTAGCCACTAAAAGCACCATAGTAGAACACAGATGAAGCTTCTAAGTTGATGTAATAGCTAGTAAGAAGTAGTACAATTCAAGATTTACGTATCGATTATTGACTTTTTTGCTGGCTTTGGTGCCTTGGACATGAGATAAGACCTTAAGATTCTGCACGAAAGGAGGACTAGCAGCCTAGTTGCACGGGAGAATGTGAAAAGTGTTCATATGTAGTAAAAACGTGAGAAATCCGTTACTTTTCGTCATTTGTTATCGAATCAACTTGAAGCCAGATCGTCACATTGGCCGCTCTTCTCTCTGAAACGGTTGTACTTATCGTCTGGAAAGCTACGTCGCGTGCTGCAGTATGCGGAGACACTAAAAGCACCATAGTAGAACACAGATGAAGCTTCTAAGTTGATGTGATAGCCAGTGAGAAGTAGTACAATTCAAGTTTTAGGTATCGATTATTGACTTTCTAGCTGGCTTTGGTGCCTTGGACATGAGCTAGGACCTTAAGATTCTGCATGAAAGGAGGACTAGCAGCCGCGTTGCACGGGAGTTTGTGAAAAGTGTTCATATGTAGTAAAAACCTGAGAAATCCGTCCATTTTCGTCATTTGTTATAGAATCGACTTAAAGCCAGATCGTCACATTGGCCGCTCTTCTCTCTGAAACGGTTGTACTTATCGTTTGCAAAGCTATGTCGCATGCTGCGGTATGCGGAGATACTAAAATCACCATAGTGGAACACAGATGAAGCTTCTAAGTTGACGTAATAGCCAGTAAGAAGTAGTACAACTCAAGGTTTAGGTATCGATTATTGACCTTTTAGCTGGCTTTGGTGCCTTGGACATGAGATAGGTCCTTAAGATTCTGCATGAAAGGAGGACTAGCAGCCGAGTTGCATGGGAGAATGTGAAAAGTGTTCATCTGTAGTAAATACCTGAGAAATTGGTTCGTTTTCGTCATTTGTTACCGAATCGACTTAAAGCCAGATCGTCACATTGGCCGCTCTTCTCTCTGAAACGGTTGTACTTATCGTTTGCAAAGCTATGTCGCGTGCTGCGGTATTCCGAGACACAAAAAGCACCATAGTGGACACACAGATGAAGCTTCTAAGTTGATGTAATAGCCAGTAAGAAGTAGTACAATTCAAGTTTTAGGTTATGGATTATTGACTTTTTAGCTGGCTTTGGTGACTGGGACATGAGCTAGGACCTTAAGATTCTGCATGAAATTAGGACTAGCAGCCGAGTTGCATGGGAGAATGTGAAAAGTGTTCATATGTAGTAAAAACCTGAGAAATCCGTCCGTTTTCGTAATTTGTTATGGAATTGACTTAAAGCCAGATCGTCACATTGGCCGCTCTTCTCTCTGAAACGGTAGTACTTACCGTCTGCAAAGGTATGTCGCGTGCTGCGGTATGCGTAGCCACTAAAAGCACCATAGTAGAACACAGATGAAGCTTCTAAGTTGATGTAAGAGCCAGTAAGGAGTAGTACAATTCAAGTTTTAGGTATCGTATATTGACTTTTTAGCAGGCTTTGGTGCCTTGGACATGGGCTAGGACCTTAAGATTCTGCATGAAAGGAGGACTAGCAGCCGAGTTGCACGAGAGGATGCGAAAAGTGTTCATATGTAGTAAAAACCTGAGAAATCCGTCCGTTTTCGTAATTTATTATCGAATCGACTTAAAGCAGTGCGTCACATTGGCCGCTCTTCTCTCTGAAACGGTTGTACTTATCGTCTGCAAAGCTATGTCGCGTGCTGCGGTATGCGGAGACACTAAAAGCACCATAGTAGAACACAGATTAAGCTTCTAAGTTGATGTAATACCCAGTAAGAAGTAGTACAATTCATGTTTTAGGTATAGATTATTGACTTTTTAGCTGGCTTTGGTGCTTTGGACATGAGCTAGGACCTTATGATTCTGCATGAAAGGAGGACTAGCAGCCGAGATGCATGGGAGAATGTGAATAATGGTCATATGTAGTAAAAAAATGAGAAATCCGTCAGTTTTCGTCATTTGTTATCGAATCGCCTTAAAGCCAGATCGTCACCTTGGCCGCTCTTCTCTCTGAAACGTTTGTACTTATCGTCTGCAAAGCTATGTCGCGTGCTGCAGTATGCGGAGACACTAAAAGCACCATAGTAGAACAGAGATGAAGCTTCTAAGTTGATGTGATAGCCAGTGGGAAGTAGTACAATACAAGTTTTAGGTATCGATTATTGACTTTTTAGCTGGCTTTGGTGCTTTGGACATGAGCTAGGACCTTACGATTCTGCATGAAAGGAGGACTAGCAGCCGAGTTGCACGGGATAATGTAAAAAGTGTTCATATGTAGTAAAAACCTGAGAAATCCGTCCGTTTTCGATATTTGTTATCGAATCGACTTATAGCCAGATCGTCACATTGGCCCCTCTACTCTCTGAAACGGTTGTACTTATCGTCTGCAAAGCTATGTCGCGTGCTGCAGTATGCGGAGACACTAAAAGCACCATAGTAGAACACAGATGAAGCTTCTAAGTTGATGTGATAGCCAGTGAGAAGTAGTACAATTAAAGTTTTAGGTATCGATTACTGACTTTTTAGCTGGCTTTGGTGCCTTGGACATGAGGTGGGACCTTAAGATTCTGCAGGAAAGGAGGACTAGCAGCCGAGTTGCATGGGAGAATGTGAAAAGTGTTCATATGTAGTAAAAACCTGAAAAATCCGTCCGTTTTCGTCATTTGTTACCGAATCGACTTAAAGCCAGATCGTCACATTGGCCGCTCTTCTCTCTGAAACGGTTGTACTTATCGTTTGCAAAGTTATGTCGCGTGCTGCGGTATGCGGAAACACGAAAAGCACCATAGTGGACACACAGATGAAGCTTCTAAGTTGATGTAATAGCCAGTAAGAAGTAGTACAATTCAAGTTTTAGGTATGGATTATTGACTTTTTAGCTATTTTTGGTGCCTTGGAAATGAGCTAGGACATTAAGATTCTGCATGAAAGGAGGACTAGGAGCCGCGTTACATGGGAGTATGTGAAAAGTGTTCATATGTAGTAAAAACCTGAGAAATCCGTCCGTTTTCGTCATTTGTTATCGAATAGACTTAAAGCCAGATCGTCACATTGGCCGCTCTTCTCTCTGAAACGGTTGTACTTAACGTCTGCAAAGCTATGTCGCGTGCTGCGGTATGCGAAGACACTAAAATCACCATAGTGGATAACAGATGAAGCTTCTAAGTTGATGTAATAGCCAGTAAGAAGTAGTACAATTCAAGTTTTAGCTATCGATTATTGACTTTTTAGCTGGCTCTGGTGCCTTGGACATGAGCTATGTCCTTAAGATTCTGCACGAAAGGAGGACTAGCAGAGGAGTTGAATGGGAGAATGTGAAAAGTGTTCATATGTAGTAAAAACCTGAGAAATCCGTCCGTTTTCGTCATTTGTTATCGAATCAACTTGAAGCCAGATCGTTACATTGGCCGCTCTTCTCTCTGAAACGGTTGTACTTATCGTCTGGAAAGCTATGTCGCGTGCTGCAGTATGCGGAGACACTAAAAGCACCATAGTAGAACACAGATGAAGCTTCTAAGTTGATGTGATAGCCAGTAAGAAGTAGTACAACTCAAGGTTTAGGTATCGATTATTGACCTTTTAGCTGGCTTTGGTGCCTTGGACATGAGATAGGACCTTAAGATTCTGCATGAAAGGAGGACTAGGAGCCGAGTTGCATGGGAGAATGTGAAAAGTGTTCATCTGTAGTAAATACCTGAGACATTCGTTCGTTTTCGTCATTTGTTACCGAATCGACTTAAAGCCAGATCGTCACATTGGCCGCTCTTCTCTCTGAAACGGTTGTACTTATCGTTTGCAAAGCTATGTCGCGTGCTGCGGTATTCCGAGACACAAAAAGCACCATAGTGGACACACAGATGAAGCTTCTAAGTTGATGTAATAGCCAGTAAGAAGTAGTACAATTCAAGTTTTAGGTTATGGATTATTGACTTATTAGGTGGCTTTGGTGACTGGGACATGAGCTAGGACCTTAAGATTCTGCATGAAATTAGGACTAGCAGCCGAGTTGCATGGGAGAATGTGAAAAGTGTTCATATGTAGTAAAAACCTGAGAAATCCGTCCGTTTTCGTAATTTGTTATGGAATCGACTTAAAGCCAGATCGTCACATTGGCCGCTCTTCTCTCTGAAACGGTAGTACTTACCGTCTGCAAAGCTATGTCGCGTGCTGCGGTATGCGTAGCCACTAAAAGCACCATAGTAGAACACAGATGAAGCTTCTAAGTTGATGTAATAGCTAGTAAGAAGTAGTACAATTCAAGATTTACGTATCGATTATTGACTTTTTTGCTGGCTTTGGTGCCTTTGGCATGAGCTAGGTCTTTATGATTCTGCATGAAAGGAGGAATAGCAGCCGAGTTGCATGGGAGAATGTGAAAAGTGTTCATATGTAGTAAAAACCTGAGAAATCCATCCGTTTTCGTCATTTGTTATCGAATCGACTTAAAGCCAGATCGTCACATTGGCCGCTCTTCTCTCTGAAACGGTTGTACTTATCGTCTGCAAAGCTATGTCGCGTGCTGCGGTATGCGGAGACACTAAAAGCACCATAGTAGAACAAAGATGAAGCTTCTAAGTTGATGTAATAGCCAGTAAGAAGTAATACAATTCAAGTTTAAGGTATCGAATATTGACTTGTTAGCTGGCTTTGGTGCCTTGGACATGAGCTAGGACCTTATGATTCTGCATGAAAGGAGGACTAGCAGACGCGTTGCATGGGAGTATGTGAAAAGTGTTCATATGTAGTAAAAACCTGAGAAATCCGTCCGTTTTCGTTATTTGTTATCGACTCGACTTAAAGCCAGATCGTCACATTGGCCGCCCTTCTCTCTGAAACGGTTGTACTTATAGTCTGCAAAGCTATGTCGCGTGCTGCGGTATGCGGAGACACTAAAAGCACCATAGTAGAACATAGATGAAGCTTCTACGTTGATGTAATAGCCAGTAAGAAGTAATACAATTCAAGTTTTAGGTATCGAATATTGACTTTTTAGCTGGCTTTGGTGCCTTGGACATGAGCTAGGACCTTATGATTCTGCATGAAAGGAGGACTAGCAGCCGAGTTGTATGGGACAATCTGAAAAGTGTTCATATGTAGTAAAAACCTGAGAAATCCGTCCGTTTTCGTCATTTGTTATCGAATCGACTTGAAGCCAGATCGTCACATTTGCCGCTCTTCTCCCTGAAACAGTTGTACTTATCGTCTGCAAAGCTATGTCGCGTGCTGCGGTATGCGGAGACACTAAAAGCACCATAGTAGAACACAGATGAAGCTTCTAAGTTGATGTAATAGCCAGTAAGAGGTAGTACAATTCAAGTTTTAGGTATCGATAATTGACATTTTAGCTGGCTTTGATGCCTTGGCCATGAGCTAAGACCTTAAGATTCTGCATGAAAGGAGGACTAGCAGCCGAGTTGCATGGGAGAATGTGAAAAGTGTTCATATGTAGTAAAAACCTGAGAAATCCGTCCGTTTTTGTCATTTGTTATCGAATCGACTTAAAGCCAGATCGTCACATTGGCCGCTCTTCTCTCTGAAACGGTTGTACTTACCGTCTGCAAAGCTATGTCGTGTGCTGCGGTATGCTGAGACACTAAAAGCACCATACTAGAACAGAGGTTAAGCTTCTAAGTTGATGTAATAGCCAGTAAGAAGTAGTACAATTAAAGATTTAGGAATCGATTATTGACTTTTTAGCTTGCTTTGGTGCCTTTCGCATGAGCTAGGTCCTTATGATTCTGCATGAAAGGAGGACTAGCAGCCGAGTTGCATGGGAGAATGTGAAAAGTGTTCATATGTAGTAAAAACCTGAGAAATCCATCCGTTTTCGTCATTTGTTATCGAATCGACTTAAAGCCAGATCGTCACATTGGCCGCTCTTCTCTCTGAAACGGTTGTACTTATTGTCTGCAAAGCTATGTCGCGTGTTGCGGTATGCGGAGACACTAAAAGCACCATAGTAGAACACAGATGAAACTTCAAAGTTGATGTAATAGCCAGTAAGAAGTAGTACAATTCAAGTTTTAGGTATCGATTATTGACTTTTTAGCTGGCTTTGGTGCCTTGGACATGAGCTAGGACCTTAAAATTCTGCATGAAAGGAGGACTAGCAGCCGCGTTGCACGGGAGTATGTGAAAAGTGTTCATATGTAGTAAAAACCTGAGATATCCGTCCTTTTTCGTCATTTGTTATCGAATCGACTTATAGCCAGATCGTTACATTGGCCCCTCTTCTCTCTGAAACGGTTGTACTTATCGTCTGCAAAGCTATGTCGCGTGCTGCGGTATGCGAAGACACTAAAATCACCATAGTGGATAACAGATGAAGCTTCTAAGTTGATGTAATAGCCAGTAAGAAGTAGTACAATTCAAGTTTTAGCTATCGATTATTGACTTTTTAGCTGGCTCTGGTGCCTTGGACATGAGCTATGTCCTTAAGATTCTGCATGAAAGGAGGACTAGCAGCCGAGTTGAATGGGAGAATGTGAAAAGTGTTCATATGTAGTAAAAACCTGAGAAATCCGTCCGTTTTCGTCATTTGTTATCGAATCAACTTGAAGCCAGATCGTTACATTGGCCGCTCTTCTCTCTGAAACGGTTGTACTTATCGTCTGGAAAGCTATGTCGCGTGCTGCAGTATGCGGAGACACTAAAAGCACCATAGTAGAACACAGATGAAGCTTCTAAGTTGATGTGATAGCCAGTAAGAAGTAGTACAACTCAAGGTTTAGGTATCGATTATTGACCTTTTAGCTGGCTTTGGTGCCTTGGACATGAGATAGGACCTTAAGATTCTGCATGAAAGGAGGACTAGCAGCCGAGTTGCATTGGAGAATGTGAAAAGTGTTCATCTGTAGTAAATACCTGAGAAATTCGTTCGTTTTCGTCATTTGTTACCGAATCGACTTAAAGCCAGATCGTCACATTGGCCGCTCTTCTCTCTGAAACGGTTGTACTTATCGTTTGCAAAGCTATGTCGCGTGCTGCGGTATTCCGAGACACAAAAAGCACCATAGTGGACACACAGATGAAGCTTCTAAGTTGATGTAATAGCCAGTAAGAAGTAGTACAATTCAAGTTTTAGGTTATGGATTATTGACTTTTTAGCTGGCTTTGGTGACTGGGACATGAGCTAGGACCTTAAGATTCTGCATGAAATTAGGACTAGCAGCCGAGTTGCATGGGAGAATGTGAAAAGTGTTCATATGTAGTAAAAACCTGAGAAATCCGTCCGTTTTCGTCATTTGTTATCGAATCGACTTAAAGCCAGATCGTCACATTGGCCGCTCTTCTCTCTGAAACGGTAGTACTTACCGTCTGCAAAGCTATGTCGCGTGCTGCGGTATGCGTAGCCACTAAAAGCACCATAGTAGAACACAGATGAAGCTTCTAAGTTGATGTAATAGCCAGTAAGAAGTAGTACAATTCAAGATTTACGTATCGATTAGTGACTTTTTTGCTGGCTTTGGTGCCTTTGGCATGAGCTAGGTCTTTATGATTCTGCATGAAAGGAGGACTAGCAGCCGAGTTGCATGGGAGAATGTGAAAAGTGTTCATATGTAGTAAAAACCTGAGAAATCCATCCGTTTTCGTCATTTGTTATCGAATCGACTTAAAGCCAGATCGTCACATTGGCCGCTCTTCTCTCTGAAACGGTTGTACTTATCGTCTGCAAAGCTATGTCGCGTGCTGCGGTATGCAGAGACACTAAAAGCACCATAGTAGAACATAGATGAAGCTTCTAAGTTGATGTAATAGCCAGTAAGAAGTAATACAATTCAAGTTTTAGGTATCGAATATTGACTTTTTAGCTGGCTTTGGTGCCTTGGACATGAGCTAGGACCTTATGATTCTGCATGAAAGGAGGACTAGCAGCCGAGTTGTATGGGACAATCTGAAAAGTGTTCATATGTAGTAAAAACCTGAGAAATCCGTCCGTTTTCGTCATTTGTTATCGAATCGACTTGAAGCCAGATCGTCACATTGGCCGCTCTTCTCTCTGAAACAGTTGTACTTATCGTCTGCAAAGCTATGTCGCGTGCTGCGGTATGCGGAGACACTAAAAGCACCATAGTAGAACACAGATGAAGCTTCTAAGTTGATGTAATAGCCAGTAAGAAGTAGTACAATTCAAGTTTTAGGTATCGATAATTGACGTTTTAGCTGGCTTTGGTGCCTTGGCCATGAGCTAGGACCTTAAGATTCTGCATGAAAGGAGGACTAGCAGCCGAGTTGCATGGGAGAATGTGAAAAGTGTTCATATGTAGTAAAAACCTGAGAAATCCGTCCGTTTTCGTCATTTGTTATCGAATCGACTTAAAGCCAGATCGTCACATTGGCCGCTCTTCTCTCTGAAACGGTTGTACTTATCGTCTGCAAAGCTATGTCGTGTGCTGCGGTATGCTGAGACACTAAAAGCACCATACTAGAACAGAGGTTAAGCTTCTAAGTTGATGTAATAGCCAGTAAGAAGTAGTACAATTAAAGATTTAGGAATCGATTATTGACTTTTTAGCTGGCTTTGGTGCCTTTGGCATGAGCTAGGTCCTTATGATTCTGCATGAAAGGAGGACTAGCAGCCGAGTTGCATGGGAGAATGTGAAAAGTGTTCATATGTAGTAAAAACCTGAGAAATCCATCCGTTTTCGTCATTTGTTATCGAATCGACTTAAAGCCAGATCGTCACATTGGCCGCTCTTCTCTCTGAAACGGTTGTACTTATTGTCTGCAAAGCTATGTCGCGTGTTGCGGTATGCGGAGACACTAAAAGCACCATAGTAGAACAAAGATGAAACTTCAAAGTTGATGTAATAGCCAGTAAGAAGTAGTACAATTCAAGTTTTAGGTATCGATTATTGACTTTTTAGCTGGCTTTGGTGCCTTGGACATGAGCTAGGACCTTACGATTCTGCATGAATTGAGGACTAGCAGCCGCGTTGCACGGGAGTATGTGAAAAGTGTTCATATGTAGTAAAAACCTGAGAAATACGTCCGTTTTCGTAATTTATTATCGAATCGACTTAAAGCAGTGCGTCACATATGCCGCTCTTCTCTCTGAAACGGTTGTACTTATCGTCTGCAAAGCTATGTCGCGTGCTGCGGTATGCGGAGACACTAAAATCACCATAGTGGAACACAGATGAAGCTTCTAAGTTGATGTAATAGCCAGTAAGAAGAAGTAAAATTCAAGTTTTAGGAATCGATTATTGACTTTTTTGATGGCTTTGGTGCCTTTAACATGAGCTAGGTCCTTATGATTCTGCATGAAAGGAGGACTAGCAGCCGAGTTGCATGGAAGAATGTGAAAAGTGTTCATATGTAGTAAAAACCTGAGAAATCTATCCGTTTTCGTCACTTGTTATCGAATCGACTTAAAGCCAGATCGTCACATTGGCCCCTCTTCTCTCTGAAACGGTTGTACTTATCGTCTGCAAAGCTATGTCGCGTGCTGCGGTATACGGAGACACTAAAAGCACCATAGTAGAACACAGATGAAGTTTCTAAGTTGAAGTAATAGCCAGTAAGAAGTAGTACAATTCAAGTTTTAGGTATCGATTATTGACTTTTTATCTGGCTTTTGTGCCTTGGACATGAGTTAGGACCTTAACATTCTGCATGAAAGGAGGACTAGCAGCCGCGTTGCACGGGAGTATGTGAAAAGTGTTCATATGTAGTAAAAACCTGAGAAATCCGTCCATTTTCGTCATTTGTTATCCAATCGGCTTATAGCCAGATCGGCACATTAGCCCCTCTTCTCTCTGAAACGGTTGTACTTATCGTCTGCAAAGCTATGTCGCGTGCTGCGGTATGCGGAGACACTAAAAGCACAATTGTAGAACACAGATGAAGCTTCTAAGTTGATGTAATAGCCAGTAAGGAGTAGTACAATTCAAGTTTTAGGTATCGAATATTGACTTTTTAGCTGGCTTTGGTGCCTTGGACATGAGCTAGGACCTTAAGATTCTGCATGAAAGGAGGACTAGCAGCCGAGTTGCACGGAGGATGCGAAAAGTGTTCATATGTAGTAGAAACCTGAGAAATCCGTCCGTTTTCGTAATTTATTATCGAATTGACTTAAAGCAGTGCGTCACATTGTCCGCTCTTCTCTCTGAAACGGTTGTACTTATCATCTGCAAATCTATGTCGCGTGCTGCGGTATGCGGAGACACTAAAAGCACCATAGTAGAACACAGATTAAGCTTCCAGGTTGATGTAATAGCCAGTAAGAAGTAGTACAATTGGAGTTTTAGGTATCGATTATTGACTTTTTAGCTGGCTTTTGTGCCTTGGACATGAGCTAGGACCTTATGACTCTGCATGAAAGGAGGACTAGCAGCCGAGATGCATGGGAGAATGTGAATAGTGTTCATATGTAGAAAAAAAATGAGAAATCCGTCCGTTTTCGTCATTTGTTATCGAATCGACTTAAAGCCAGATCGTTACATTGGACGCTCTTCTCTCTCAAACGGTTGTACTTATCGTCTGCAAAGCTATGTCGCGTGCTGCGGTATGCGGAGACACTAAAAGCACCATACTAGAACACAGATGAAACTTCAAAGTTGATGTAATAGCCAGTAAGAAGTAGTACAATACAAGATTTAGGTATCGATTATTGACTTTTTGCTGGCTTTGGTGCCTTGGACATGAGCTAGGACCTTAAGATTCTGCATGAAAGGGGGACTAGCAGCCGAGTTGCACGGGATAATGTAAAAAGTGTTCATATGTAGTAAAAACCTGAGAAATCCGTCCGTTTTCGTCATTTGTTATCGAATCGACTTAAAGACAGATCGTCACATGGGCCCCTCTTCTCTCTGAAACGGTTGTACTTATCGTCTGCAAAGCTATGTCGCGTGCTGCAGTATGCGGAGACACTAAAAGCACCATAGTAGAACACAGATGAAGCTTCTAAGTTGATGTGATAGCCAGTGAGAAGTAGTACAATTCAAGTTTTAGGTATCGATTATTGACTTTTTAAATGGCTTTGGTGCCTTGGACATGAGCTAGGACCTAAAGATTCTGCATGAAAGGAGGACTAGCAGCCGCGTTGCACGGGAGGATGTAAAAAGTGTTCATATGTAGTACAAACCTGAGAAATCCGTCCGTTTTCGTCATTTGTTATCGAATCGACTTAAAGCCAGATCGTTACATGGGCCCCTCTTCTCTCTGAAACGGTTGTACTTATCGTCTGCAAAGCTATGTCGCGTGCTGCGGTATGCGGAGACACTAAAAGCACCATAGTAGAACACAGATTAAGCTTCTAAGTTGATGTAATAGCCAGTAAGAAGTAGTACAATTCAAGTTTTAGGTATCGATTATTGACCTTTTAGCTGGCTTTTGTGCCTTGGACATGAGCTACGACCTTATGATTCCGCACGGAAGGAGGACTAGCAGCCGAGTTGCTTGGGAGAATGTGAAAAGTGTTCATATGTAGTAAAAACCTGAAAAATGCGTCCGTTTTCGTCATTTGTTATCGAATCGACTTAAAGCCAGATTGTCACATTGGCCGCTCTTCTCTCTGAAACGGTTGTACTTATCGTCTGCAAAGCTATGTCGCGTGCTGCGGTATGCGGAGACACTAAAAGCACCATAGTAGAATACAGATGAAGCTTCAAAGTTGATGTAATAGCCAGTAAGAAGTAGTACAATTCAAGATTTAGGTATCGATTATTGACTGTTTTGCAGGCTTTGGTGCCTTGGACATGAGCTAGGACCTTACGATTCTGCATGAAAGGAGGACTAGCAGCCGAGTTGCACGGGAGAATGTAAAAAGTGTACATATGTAGTATAAACCTGAGAAATCCGTCCGTTTTCGTCACTTGTTATCGAATCGACTTAAAGCCAGATCGTCACATTGGCCCCTCTTCTCTCTGAAACGGTTGTACTTATCGTCTGCAAAGCTATGTCGCGTGCTGCGGTATGCGGAGACAATAAAAGCACCGTAGTAGAACACAGATGAAGGTTCTAAGTTGATGTGATAGCCAGTGAGAAATACTACAATTCAAGTTTTCGTATCGATTATTGACTTTTTAGCTGGCTTAGGTGCCTTGGACATGAGCTAGGACCTTAAGATTCTGCATGAAAGGAGGACTAGCAGCCGCGTTGCACAGGAGTATGTGAAAAGTGTTCATATGTAGTAAAAACCTGATAAATCCTTCCATTTTCGTCATTTGTTATCGAATCGACTTAAAGCCAGTACGTCACATTGGCCCCTCTTCTCTCTGAAACGGTTGTACTTATCGTCTGCAAAGCTATGTCGCGTGCTGCGGTATGCGGAGACACTAAAAGCACCATAGTAGAACACAGATGAAGCTTCTAAGTTGATGTAATAGCCAGTAAGGAGTAGTACAATTCAAGTTTTAGGTATCGAAAATTGACTTTTTAGCTGGCTTTGGTGCCTTGGACATGAGCTAGGACCTTAAGATTGTGCATGAAAGGAAGACTATCAGCCGCGTTGCACGGGAGTATGTGAAAAGTGTTCATATGTAGTAAAAACCTGTGAAATCCGTCCATTTGGGTCATTTGTTATCTAATCGACTTGAGGCCAGTTCGTCACATTGGCCCTCTTCTCTCTGAAACGGTTGTACTTATCGTCTGCAAAGCTATGTCGCGTGCTGCGGTATGCGGAGACACTAAAAGCACCATAGTAGAACACAGATGAAGCTTCTAAGTTGATGTAATAGCCAGTAAGGAGTAGTATAATTCAAGTTTTAGGTATCGAATATTGACTTTTTAGCTGGCTTTGGCGCCTTGGACATGAGCTAGGACCTTAAGATTCTGCATGAAAGGAGGACTAGCAGCCGAGTTGCACGGAAGATGCGAAAAGTGTTCATATGTAGTAGAAACCTGAGAAATCCGTCCGTTTTCGTAATTTATTATCGAATTGACTTAAAGCAGTGCGTCACATTGGCCGCTCTTCTCTCTGAAACGGTTGTACTTATCGTCTGCAAATCTATGTCGCGTGCTGCGGTATGCGGAGACACTAAAAGCACCTTAGTAGAACACAGATTAAGCTTCTAGGTTGATGTAATAGCCAGTAAGAAGTAGTACAATTGGAGTTTTAGGTATCGATTATTGACGTTTTAGCTGGCTTTTGTGCCTTGGACATGAGCTAGGACCTTATGACTCTGCATGAAAGGAGGACTAGCAGCCGAGATGCATGGGAGAATGTGAATAGTGTTCATATGTAGAAAAAAAATGAGAAATCCGTCCGTTTTCGTCATTTGTTATCGAATCGACTTAAAGCCAGATCGTTACATTGGCCGCTCTTCTCTGTGAAACGGTTGTACTTACCGTCTGCAAAGCTATGTCGCGTGCTGCGGTATGCGGAGACACTAAAAGCACCATAGTAGAACACCGATGAAGCTTCAAAGTTGATGTATTAGCCAGTAAGAAGTAGTATAATACAAGATTTAGGTATCGATTATTGACTTTTTTGCTGGCTTTGGTGCCTTGGACATGAGCTAGGACCTTAAGATTCTGCATGAAAGGAGGACTAGCAGCCGAGTTGCACGGGAGAATGTAAAAAGTGTTCATATGTAGTAAAAACCTGAGAAATCCGTCCGTTTTCGTCATTTGTTATCAAATCGACTTAAAGCCAGATCGTCACATGGGCCCCTCTTCTCTCTGAAACGGTTGTACTTATCGTCTGCAAAGCTATGTCGCGTGCTGCGGTATGCGGAGACACTAAAAGCACCATAGTAGAACACAGATTAAGCTTCTAAGTTAATGTAATAGCCAGTAAGAAGTAGTACAATTCAAGTTTTAGGTATCGATTATTGACCTTTTAGCTGGCTTTTATGCATTGGACATGAGCTAGGACCTTATGATTCCGCACGGAAGGAGGACTAGCAGCCGAGTTGCTTGGGAGAATGTGAAAAGCGTTCATATGTAGTAAAAACCTGAAAAATGAGTCCGTTTTCGTCATTTGTTATCGAATCGACTTAAAGCCAGATTGTCACATTGGCCGCTCTTCTCTCTGAAACGGTTGTACTTATCGTCTGCAAAGCTATGTCGCGTGCTGCGGTATGCGGAGACACTAAAAGCACCATAGTAGAATACAGATGAAGCTTCTAAGTTGATGTAATAGCCAGTAAGGAGTAGTACAATTCAAGTTTTAGGTATCGAATATTGACTTTTTAGCTGTCTTTGGTGCCTTGGACATGAGCTAGGACCTTAAGATTCTGCATGAAAGGAGGACTATCAGCCGCGTTGCACGGGACTATGTGACAAGTGTTCATATGTAGTAAAAACCTGAGAAATCCGTCCATTTTCGTCATTTGTTATCGAAGCGACTTAAAGCCAGATCGTCACATTGGCCGCTCTGCTCTCGGAAACGGTTGTACTTATCGTCTGCAAAGCTATGTCGCTTACTGCGGTATGTATAGACACTAAAAGCACAATAGTAGAACACAGATGAACCTTCTAAGCTGATGTAATAGCCAGTAAGAAGTAATCAAATTCAAGTTTTAGGTATCGATTATTGACTTTTTAGCTGGCTTTGGTGCCTTGGACATGACCTAGGACCTTAAGATTCTGCATGAAAGGAGGACTAGCAGCCGAGTTGCTCGGGAGAATGTAAAAAGTGTTCATATGTAGTAAAAACCTGAGAAATCCGTCCGTTTTCGTCATTTGTTATCGAATCGACTTAAAGCCAGATCGTCACATTCGCCACTCTTCTCTCTGAAACGGTTGTATTTATCGTCTGCAAAGCTATGTCGCGTGCTGCGGTATGCGGAGACACTAAAAGCACCATAGTAGAACACAGATGAAGCTTCAAAGTTGATGTAATAGCCAGTGAGACGTAGTACAATTCAAGTTTTAGGTATCGATTATTGTCTTTTTTGCTGGCTTTGGTGCCTTGGACATGAGCTAGGACCTTAAGATCCTGCATGAAAGGAGGACTAGCAGCCGCGTTGTACGGGACTATGTGACAAGTGTTCATATGTAGTAAAAACCTGAGAAATCCGTCCATTTTCGTCATTTGTTATCGAATCGACTTAAAGCCAGATCGTCACATTGGCCGCTCTGCTCTCGGAAACGGTTGAACTTATCGTCTGCAAAGCTATGTCGCTTACTGCGGTATGTATAGACACTAAAAGCACAATAGTAGAACACAGATGAACCTTCTAAGCTGATGTAATAGCCAGTAAGAAGTAATCAAATTCAAGTTTTAGGTATCGATTATTGACTTTTTAGCTGGCTTTGGTGCCTTGGACATGACCTAGGACCTTAAGATTCTGCATGAAAGGAGGACTAGCAGCCGAGTTGCTCGGGAGAATGTAAAAAGTGTTCATATGTAGTAAAAACCTGAGAAATCCGTCCGTTTTCGTCATTTGTTATCGAATCGACTTAAAGCCAGATCGTCACATTCGCCACTCTTCTCTCTGAAACGGTTGTACTTATCGTCTGCAAAGCTATGTCGCGTGCTGCGGTATGCGGAGACACTAAAAGCACCAAAGTAGAACACAGATAAAGCTTCAAAGTTGATGTAATAGCCAGTAAGAAGTAGTACAATTCAAGATTTAGGTATCGATTATTGACTTTTTTGCTGGCTTTGGTGCCTTGGACATGACCTAGGACCTTAAGATTCTGCATGAAAGGAGGACTAGCAGCCGAGTTGCACGGGAGAATGTAAAAAGTGTTCATATGTAGTAAAAACCTGAGAAATCCGTCCGTTTTCATCATTTGTTATCGAATCGACTTAAAGCCAGATCGTCACATGGGCCCCTCTTCTCTCTGAAACGGTTGTACTTATCGTCTGCAAAGCTATGTCGCGTGCTGCTGTATGCGGAGACACTAAAAGCACCATAGCAGAACACAGATAAAGCTTCTAAGTTGATGTAATAGCAAGTAAGAAGTAGTACAATTCAAGTTTTAGGTATCGATTATTGACCTTTTAGCTGGCTTTTGTGCCTTGGACATGAGCTAGGACCTTACGATTCCGCACGGAAGGAGGACTAGCAGCCGAGTTGCTTGGGAGAATGTGAAAAGTGTTCATTTGTAGTAAAAACCTGAAAAATGCGTCCGTTTTCGTCATGTGTTATCGAATCGACTTAAAGCCAGATTGTCACATTGGCCGCTCTTCTATCTGAAACGGTTGTACTTATCGTCTGCAAAGCTATGTCGCGTGCTGCGGTATGCGGAGACACTAAAAGCAATATAGTAGAATACAGATGAAGCTTCTAAGTTGATGTAATAGCCAGTAAGAAGTAGTACAATTCAAGATTTAGTTATCGATTATTGACTTTTTTGCTGGCTTTGGTGCCTTGGACATGAGCTAGGACCTTAAGATTCTGCATGAAAGGAGGACTAGCAGCCGAGTTTCATGGGAGGATGTGAAAAGTGTTCATATGTAGTAAAAACCTGAGAAATCCGTCCGTTTTCGTCATTTGTTATCGAATCGACTTAAACCCAGATTGTCACATTGGACCCTTTTCTCTGAAACGGTTGTACTTATCGTCTGCAAAGCTATGTCGCGTGATTCGGTATACGGAGACACTAAAAGCACCATAGTAGAACACAGATGAAGCTTCTAAGTTGATGTAATAGCCAGTAAGAAGTAGTACAGTTCAAGTTTTAGGTATCGATTATTGACTATTTTGCTGGCTTTAGTGCCTTTGTACATGAGCTAGGAGCTTAATAATCTGCACGAAAAGAGGACTAGCAGCCGCGTTGCACGGGAGTATGTGAAAAGTGTTCGTATGTAGTAACAACCTGAGAAATCCGTCCGCTTTCGTCATTTGTTATCGAATCGACTGAAAGCCAGATCGTCACATTGTCCGCTCTTCTCTCTGAAACGGTTGTACTTATCGTCTGCAAAGCTATGTCGTGTGCTGCGGTATGCGGAGACACTAAACCACCATAGAAGAACATAGATGAAGCTTCTAAGTTGATGTAATAGCCAGTAAGAAGTAGTACAATTTACGTTTTAGGTATCGATTTTTGACTTTTTAGCTGGCTTTGGAGCCTTGGACATGAGCTAGGAATTAAGATTCTGCATGAAAGGAAGACTAGCAGCCGAGTTGCAAGGGAGAATGTGAAAAGTGTTCATATGTAGTAAAAACCTAAAGAAATCCGTCTGTTCTCGTCATTTGTTATGGAATCGACTTAAAGCCAGATCGTCACATTGGCCGCTCTTCTCACTGTAAAGGTTGTACTTATCGTCTGCAAAGCTATGTCGGGTGCTGCGGTATGCGGAGACACTAAAAGCACCATAGTAGAACTCAGATGAAGCTTCTAAGTTGATGTAATAGCTAGTAAGAAGTAGTACAGTTCAAGTTTTAGGTATCGATTATTGACTATTTAGATGGCTTTGGTGCCTTGGACATTAGCTAGGAGCTTAAGATTCTGCATGAAAGGAGGACTAGCAGCCGCGTTGCACGGGAGTTAGTGAAAAGTGTTCATATGTAGTAAAAACCTGAGAAATCCGTCCGTTTTCGTCATTTGTTATCGAATCGACTGAAAGCCAGATCGTCACATTGGCCGCTCTTCTCTCTGAATGGTTGTACTTATCGTCTGCAAAGCTATGTCGCGTGCTGCAGTATGCGGAGACACTAAAAGCACCATAGTAGAACACACATGAAGCTTCTAAGTTGATGTAATAGCAAGTAAGAAGTAGTACAATTCAAGTTTTAGGTATCGATTATTGACTTTTTAGCCGGCTTTGGTGCCTTGAACATGAGCTAGGACCTTAAGATTCTGCATGAAAGGAGGACTAGCAGCCGAGTTGCACGGGAAAATGTGAAAAGTGTTCATATGTAGTAAAAACCTGAGAAATCCGTCCGTTTTCATCATTTGTTACAGAATCGACTTAAATCCAGATCGTCACATTGGCCGCAGTTCTGTCTGAAACGGCTGTACTTATCGTCTGCAAAGCTATGTCGCGTGCTGCGGTATGCGGAGACACTAAAAGCACCATAGTAGAACATAGATGAAGCTTCTATGTTGATGTAATAGCCAGTAAGAAGTAGTACAATTTACGTTTTAGGAATCGATTTTTGACTTTTTACCTGGCTTTGGAGCCATGGACATGATGTAGGACCTTAAGATTCTGCATGAAAGGAGGACTAGCAGCCGAGTTGCAAGGGAGAATGTTAAAAGTGTTCATATGTAGTAAAAACCTGAGAAATCCGCCCGTTTTCGTCATTTGTTACCGAATCGACTTAAAGCCAGATCGTCACATTGGCCGCTCTTCTCTCTGAAACGGTTGTACTTATCGTCTGCAAAGCTATGTCGCGTGCTGCGGTATGCGGAGACACTAAAAGCACCATAAATGAACACAGATGAAGCTTCTAAGTTGATGTAATAGCCAGTAAGAAGTAGTGCAGTTCAAGTTTTAGTTATCGATTATTGACTATTTTGCTGGCTTTTGTGCCTTTGTACATGAGCTAGGAGCTTACGATTCTGCATGAAAGGAGGACTAGCAGCCGCCTTGCACGGGAGTATGTGAAAAGTGTTCATATGTAGTAAAAACCAGAGAAATCCGTCCGTTTTCGTCATTTGTTATCGAATCGACTGAAAGCCAGATCGTCACATTGGCCGCTCTTCTCTCTGAATGGTTGTACTTATCGTCTGCAAAGCTATGTCGCGTGCTGCAGTATGCGGAGACACTAAAAGCACCATAGTAGAACACACATGAAGCTTCTAAGTTGATGTAATAGCAAGTAAGAAGTAGTACAATTCAAGTTTTAGGTATCGATTATTGACTTTTTAGCCGGCTTTGGTGCCTTGAACATGAGCTAGGACCTTAAGATTCTGCATGAAAGGAGGACTAGCAGCCGAGTTGCACGGGAAAATGTGAAAAGTGTTCATATGTAGTAAAAACCTGAGAAATCCGTCCGTATTCATCATTTGTTACAGAATCGACTTAAATCCAGATCGTCACATTGGCCGCAGTTCTGTCTGAAACGGCTGTACTTATCGTCTGCAAAGCTATGTCGCGTGCTGCGGTATGCGGAGACACTAAAAGCACCATAGTAGAACATAGATGAAGCTTCTATGTTGATGTAATAGCCAGTAAGAAGTAGTACAATTTACGTTTTAGGAATCGATTTTTGACTTTTTACCTGGCTTTGGAGCCATGGACATGATGTAGGACCTTAAGATTCTGCATGAAAGGAGGACTAGCAGCCGAGTTGCAAGAGAGAATGTTAAAAGTGTTCATATGTAGTAAAAACCAGAGAAATCCGTCCGTTTTCGTCATTTGTTATCGAATCGACTTAAAGCCAAATCGTCACATTGGCCGCTCTTCTCTCTGAAACGGTAGTACTTATCGTCTGCAACGCTATGTCGCGTTCTGCGGTATACGGAGACACTAAAAGCACCATACTAGAACACAGATGAAGCTTCTAAGTTGATGTAATAGCTAGTAAGAAGTAGTACAGTTCAAGATTTAGGTATCGATTATTGACTATTTAGCTGACTTTGGTGCCTTGGACATGAGCTAGGAGCTTAAGATTCTGCATGAAAGGAGGGGTAGCAGCCGCGTTGCACGGGAGTATGTGAAAAGTGTTCATATGTAGTAAAACCAGAGAAATCCGTCCGTTTTCGTCATTTGTTATCGAATCGACTGAAAGCCAGATCGTCACATTCGCCGCTCTTCTCTCTGAAACGGTTGTACTTATCGTCTGCAAAGCTATGTCGCGTGCTGCGGTATGCGGAGACACTTAAATCACCATTGTAGAACACAGATGAAGTTTCTAAGTTGAAGTAATATCCAGTTAAATGTAGTACAATTCAAGACAGGTTCGATTATTGACTTTTTACCATTCTTTGGTGCCTTGGACATGAGCTAGGACCTTAAGATTATGCATGAAAGGAGGACTAGCAGCCGAGTTGCATGGGAGAATGTGAAAAATGTTCATAGGTAGTAAAAACCTGAGAAATCCGTCCGTTTTCGTCATTTGTTATCGAATCGACTTAAACCCAGATTGTCACATTGGCCCCTCTTCTCTGAAACGGTTGTACTTATCGTCTGCAAAGCTATGTCGCGTGCTGCGGTATACGGAGACACTAAAAGCACCATAGTAGAACACAGATGAAGCTTCTAAGTTGATGTAATAGCCAGTAAGAAGTAGTACAGTTCAAGTTTTAGGTATCGATTATTGACTATTTTGCTGGCTTTTGTGCCTTTGTACATGAGCTAGGAGCTTAAGAATCTCCATGAAAAGAGGACTAGCAGCCGCGTTGCACGGGAGTATGTGAAAAGTGTTCATATGTAGTAACAACCTCAGAAATCCGTCCGTTTTCGTCATTTGTTATCGAATCGACTTAAAGCCAGATCGTCACATTGTCCGCTCTTCTCTCTGAAACGGTTGTACTTATCGTCTGCAAAGCTATGTCGCGTGCTGCGGTATGCGGAGACACTAAACCACCATAGTAGAACATAGATGAAGCTTCTAAGTTGATGTAATAGCCAGTAAGAAGTAGTACAATTTACGTTTTAGGTATCGATTTTTGACTTTTTAGCTGGCTTTGGAGCCTTTGACATGAGCTAGGACCTTAAGATTCTGCTTGAAAGGAGGACTAGCAGCCGAGTTGCATGGGAGAATGTGAAAAGTGTTCATATGTAGTAAAAACCTGAGAAATCCGTCCGTTTTCGTCATTTGTTATGGAATCGACTTAAAGCCAGGTCGTCCCATTGGCCGCTCTTCTCTCTGAAACGGTTGTACTTATCGTCTGCAAAGCTATGTCGCGTGCTGCGGTATGCGGAGACACTAAACCACCATAGTAGAACATAGATGAAGCTTCTAAGTTGATGTAATAGCCAGTAAGAAGTAGTACAATTACGTTTTAGTTATCGATTTCTGACTTTTTAGCTGGCTTTGTAGCCTTGGACATGAGCTAGGAATTAAGATTCTGCATGAAAGGAGGACTAGCAGCCGAGTTGCAAGGGAGAATGTGAAAAGTGTTCATATGTAGTAAAAACCTAAAGAAATCCGTCCGTTTTCGTCATTTGTTATGGAATCGACTTAAAGCCAGATCGTCACATTGGCCGCTCTTCTCACTGTAAAGGTTGTACTTATCGTCTGCAAAGCTATGTCGCGTGCTGCGGTATGCGGAGACACTAAAAGCACCATAGTAAAACACAGATGAAGCTTCTAAGTTGATGTAATAGCTAGTAAGAAGTAGTACAGTTCAAATTTTAGGTATCGATTATTGACTATTTAGCTGGCTTTGGTGCCTTGGACTTGAGCTAGGAGCTTAAGATTCTGCATGAAAGGAGGACTAGCAGCCGCGTTGCACGGGAGTATGTGAAAAGTGTTCATATGTAGTAAAAACCTGAGAAATCCGTCCGTTTTCGTCATTTGTTATGGAATCGACTTAAAGCCAGGTCGTCCCATTGGCCGCTCTTCTCTCTGAAACGGTTGTACTTATCGTCTGCAAAGCTATGTCGCGTGCTGCGGTATGCGGAGACACTAAACCACCATAGTAGATCATAGATGAAGCTTCTAAGTTGATGTAATAGCCAGTAAGAAGTAGTACAATTAACGTTTTAGGTATCGATTTTTGACTTTTTAGCTGGCTTTGGAGCCTTTGACATGAGCTAGGACCTTAAGATTCTGCTTAAAAGGAGGACTAGCAGCCGATTTGCATGGGAGAATGTGAAAAGTGTTCATATGTAGTAAAAACCTGAGAAATCCGTCCGTTTTCGTCATTTGTTATCGAATCGACTGAAAGCCAGATCGTCACATTGGCCGCTCTTCTCTCTGAACGGTTGTACTTATCGTCTGCAAAGCTATGTCGCGTGCTGCAGTATGCGGAGACACTAAAAGCACCATAGTAGAACACACATGAAGCTTCTAAGTTGATGTAATAGCAAGTAAGAAGTAGTACAATTCAAGTTATAGGTATCGATTATTGACTTTTTAGCCGGCTTTGGTGCCTTGAACATGAGCTAGGACATTAAGATTCTGCATGAAAGGAGGACTAGCAGCCGAGTTGCACGGGAAAATGTGAAAAGTGTTCATATGTAGTAAAAACCTGAGAAATCCGTCCGTTTTCATCATTTGTTACAGAATCGACTTAAATCCAGATCGTCACATTGGCCGCAGTTCTGTCTGAAACGGCTGTACT
Organism: Schistocerca gregaria; assembly: GCF_023897955.1. Taxonomy (NCBI): domain Eukaryota; kingdom Metazoa; phylum Arthropoda; class Insecta; order Orthoptera; family Acrididae; genus Schistocerca; species Schistocerca gregaria. Next base: position 582,849,833 of record NC_064925.1, read on the forward strand.
TATCGTCTGCAAAGCTATGTCGCGTGCTGCGGTATGCGGTGACACTAAAAGCACCATAGTAGAACATAGATGAAGGTTCTAAGTTGATGTAATAGCCAGTAAGAAGTAGTACAATTTACGTTTTAGGAATCGATTTTTGACTTTTTACCTGGCTTTGGAGCCATGGACATGATGTAGGACCTTAAGATTCTGCATGAAAAGAGGACTAGCAGCCGAGTTGCAAGGGAGAATGTTAAAAGTGTTCATATGTAGTAAAAACCTGAGAAATCCGTCCGTTTTCGTCATTTGTTATCGAATCGACTTAAAGCCAGATCGTCACATTGGTCGCTCTTCTCTCTGAACGATTGTACTTATCGTCTGCAAAGCTATGTCGCGTGCTGCGGTATGCGGAGACACTAAAAGCACCGTAGTAGAACACAGATGAAGCTTCTAAGTAATGTAATAGCCAGTAACAAGTAGTACAGTTCAACATTTAGGTATCGATTATTGACTTTTTAGCTATCTTTGGTGCCTTGGACATGCGCTAGGACCTGCAGATTCTGCATGAAAGGAGGACTAGCAGCCGCGTTGCATGGGAGTATGTGAAAAGTGTTCATATGTAGTAAAAACCTGAGAAATCCGTCCGTTTTCGTTATTTGTTATCGACTCGACTTAAAGCCAGATCGTCACATTGGCCGCCCTTCTCTCTGAAACGGTTGTACTTATAGTCTGCTAAGCTATGTCGCGTGCTGCGGTATGCGGAGACACTACAAGCACCATAGTAGAACATAGATGAGGCTTCTAAGTTGATGTAATAGCCAGTAAGAAGTAGTACAATTTACGTTTTAGGTATCGATTTTTGACTTTTTAGCTGGCTTTGGTGACTTGGACATGAGCTAGGACCTTAAGATTCTGCATGAAAGGAGGACTAGCAGCCGAGTTTCATGGGAGAATGCGAAAAGTGTTCATATGTTGTAAAAACCTGAGAAATCCGTCCGTTTTCGTCATTTGTTATCGAATCGACTTCAAGCAAGATCGTCACATTGGCCGCTCTTCTCTCTGAAACGGTTGTACTTATCGTCTGCAAAGCTATGTCGCGTGCTGCGGTATGCGGAGACTCTAAACGCACCATAGTAGAACACAGATGAAGCTTCTAAGTTGGTGTAATAGCCAGTATGAAGTAGTACAGTTCAAGTTTTAGGTATCGATTATTGACTATTTTGCTGGCTTTTGTGCCTTTGTACATGAGCTAGGAGCTTAAGAATCTCCATGAAAAGAGGACTAGCAGCCGCGTTGCACGGGAGTATGTGAAAAGTGTTCATATGTAGTAACAACCTCAGAAATCCGTCCGTTTTCGTCATTTGATATCGAATCGACTTAAAGCCAGATCGTCACATTGTCCGCTCTTCTCTCTGAAACGGTTGTACTTATCGTCTGCAAAGCTATGTCGCGTGCTGCGGTATGCGGAGACACTAAACCACCATAGTAGAACATAGATGAAGCTTCTAAGTTGATGTAATAGCCAGTAAGAAGTAGAACAATTTACGTTTTAGGTATCGATTTTTGACTTTTTAGCTGGCTTTGGAGCCTTTGACATGAGCTAGGACCTTAAGATTCTGCTTGAAAGGAGGACTAGCAGCCGAGTTGCATGGGAGAATGTGAAAAGTGTTCATATGTAGTAAAAACCTTAAGAAATCCGTCCGTTTTCGTCATTTGTTATGGAATCGACTTAAAGCCAGATCGTCACATTGGCCGCTCTTCTCACTGTAAAGGTTGTACTTATCGTCTGCAAAGCTATGTCGCGTGCTGCGGTATGCGGAGACACTAAAAGCACCATAGTAGAACACAGATGAAGCTTCTAAGTTGATGTAATAGCCAGTAAGATGTAGAACAATTCAAGTTTTATGTATCGATTATTGACATTTTAGCTGGCTTTGGTGCCTTGGATATGAGATAGCACCTTAAGATTCTGCATGAAAGGAGGACTAGCAGTCGAGTTGCACGGGAGAATGTGAAAAGTGTTCATATGTAGTAAAAACCTAAAGAAATCCGTCCGTTTTCGTCATTTGTTATCGAATCGACTTAAAGCCAGATCGTCACATTGGCCGATCTTCTCTCTGAAACGGTAGTACTTATCGTCTGCAAAGCTATGTCGCGTGCTGCGGTATGCGGAGACACTAAAAGCACCTTAGTAGAACATATATGAAGCTTCTAAGTTGATGTAATAGCCAGTAAGAAGTAGTACAATTTACGTTTTAGGTATCGATTTTTGACTTTTTAGCTGGCTTTGGTGCCTTGGACATGAGCTAGGACATTAAGATTCTGCATGAAAGGAGGACCAACAGCCGAGTTTCATGGGAGAATGCGAAAAGTGTTCATATGTAGTAAAAACCTGAGAAATCCGTCCGTTTTCATCATTTGTTAACGAATCGACTTAAAGCAAGATCGTAACATTGGCCGCTCTTCTCTCTGAAACGGTTGTACTTATCGTCTGCAAAGCTATGTCGCGTGCTGCGGTATGCGGAGACACTAAAAGCACCATAGTAAACCACAGATGAAGCTTCTAAGTTTATGTAATAGCAAGTAAGAAGTAGTACAATTCAAGATTTAGGTATCGATTATTGACTATTTACTTGGCTTTGGTGCCTTGGACATGAGCTAGGAGTTTAAGATTCTGCATGAAAGGAGGACTAGCAGCCGCGTTGCACGGGAGTATGTGAAAAGTGTTCATATGTAGTAACAACCTGAGAAATCCGTCCGTTTTCGTCATTTGTTATCGAATCGACTTAAAACCAGATCGTCACATTGGCCGCTCTTCTCTCTGAAACGGTTGTACTTATCGTCTGCAAAGCTATGTCGCGTGCTGCGTATGCGGAGACACTAAACCACCATAGTAGAACATAGATGAAGCTTCTAATTTGATGTAGTAGCCAGTAAGAAGTAGTACAATTTACGTTTTAGGTATCGATTTTTGACTTTTTAGCTGGCTTTGGAGCCTTGGACATGAGCTAGGAATTAAGATTCTGCATGAAAGGAGGACTAGCAGCCGAGTTGCATGGGAGAATGTGAAAAGTGTTCATATGTAGTAAAACCTAAAGAAATCCGTCCGTTTTCGTCATTTGTTATGGAATCGACTTAAAGCCAGATCGTCACATTGGCCCCTCTTCTTACTGTAAAGGTTGTACTTATCGTCTGCAAAGCTATGTCGCGTCCTGCAGTATGCGGAGACACTAAAAGCACCATAGTAGAACACAGTTGAAGCTTCTAAGTTGATGTAATAGCTAGTAAGAAGTAGTACAGTTCAAGTTTTAGGTATCGATTATTGACTATTTAGATGGCTTTGGTGCCTTGGACATTAGCTAGGAGCTTAAGATTCTGCATGAAAGGAGGACTAGCTGCCGCGTTGCACGGGAGTATGTGAAAAGTGTTCATATGTAGTAAAAACCTGAGAAATCCGTCCGTTTTCGTCATTTGTTATCGAATCGACTGAAAGCCAGATCGTCACATTGGTCGCTCTTCTCTCTGAACGATTGTACTTATCGTCTGCAAAGCTATGTCGCGTGCTGCGGTATGCGGAGACACTAAAAGCACCATAGTAGAACACAGATGAAGCTTCTAAGTAATGTAATAGCCAGTAACAAGTAGTACAGTTCAACTTTTAGGTATCGATTATTGACTTTTTAGCTATCTTTGGTGCCTTGGACAAGCGCTAGGACCTTCAGATTCTGCATGAAAGGAGGACTAGCAGCCGCGTTGCATGGGAGTATGTGAAAAGTGTTCATATGTAGTAAAAACCTGGGAAATCCGTACGTTTTCGTTATTTGTTATCGACTCGACTTAAAGCTAGATCGTCACATTGGCCGCCCTTCTCTCTGAAACGGTTGTACTTATAGTCTGCAAAGCTATGTCGCGTGCTGCGGTATGCGGAGACACTAAAAGCACCATAGTAGAACATAGATGAAGCTTCTAAGTTGATGTAATAGCCAGTAAGAAGTAGTACAATTTACGTTTTAGGTATCGATTTTTGACTTTTTAGCTGGCTTTGGTGACTTGGACATGAGCTAGGACCTTAAGATTCTGCATGAAAGGAGGACTAGCAGCCGAGTTTCATGGGAGAATGCGAAAAGTGTTCATATGTTGTAAAAACCTGAGAAATCCGTCCGTTTTCGTCATTTGTTATCGAATCGACTTCAAGCAAGATCGTCACATTGGCCGCTCTTCTCTCTGAAACGGTTGTACTTATCGTCTGAAAGCTATGTCGCGTGCTGCGGTATGCGGAGACTCTAAACGCACCATAGTAGAACACAGATGAAGCTTCGAAGTTGATGTAATAGCCAGTAAGAAGTAGTACAATTCAAGTTATAGGTATCGATTATTGACCTTTTTTCTGGCTTTGGTGCCTTGGACATGAGCTAGGACCGTAAGATTCTGTATGAAAGGAGGACTAGCAGCCGAATTGCATGGGAGAATGTGAAAAGTGTTCATATGTAGTAAAAACCTGAGAAATCCGTCCGTTTTCGTTATTTGTTATCGAATCGACTTAAAGCCAGATCGTCACATTGGCCGCCCTTCTCTCTGAAACGGTTGTACTTATAGTCTGCAAAGCTATGTCGCGTGCTGCGATATGCGGAGACACTAAAAGCACCATAGTAGAACACAGATTTAGCTTCTAAGTTGATGTAACAGCTAGTAATAAGTAGTACAATTCAAGTTTTAGGTATCGATTATTGACTTTTTAGCTGGCTTTGGTGCCTTGGACATGAGCTAGGACCTTACGATTCTGCATGAAAGAAGGACTAGCAGCCGAGTTGCACGGGAGAATGTGACAAGTGTTCAAATGTAGTATAAACCTTAGAAATCCGTCCGTTTTCGTCATTTGTTATCGAATCGACTTAAAGCCAGATCGTCACATTGGCCGCCCTTCTCTCTGAAACGGTTGTACTTATCGTCTGCAAAGCTATGTCGCGTGCTGCGGTATGCGGAGACACTAAAAGCTCCATAGTAGAACACAGATGAAGCTTCTAAGTTGATGTAATAGCAAGTAAGAAGTAGTACAATTCAAGTTTTAGGTATCGATTATTGACTTTTTAGCCGGCTTTGGTGCCTTGAACATGAGCTAGGACCTTAAGATTCTGCAGGAAAGGAGGACTAGCAGCCGAGTTGCACGGGAGAATGTCAAAAGTGTTCATATGTAGTAAAAACCTGAGAAATCTGTTTGTTTTCATAATTTTTTTATAGAATCTACTTAAATCAGGATCATCACATTGGCTGCAGTTCTGTCTGAAACGGTTGTACTTATCGTCTGCAAAGCTATGTCGCGTGCTGCGGTATGCGGAGACACTAAAAGCACCATAGTAGAACATAGATTAAGCTTCTAAGTTGATGTAATAGCCAGTAAGAAGTAGTACAATTTACGTTTTAGGTATCGATTTTTGACTTTTTATCTGGCTTTGGTGCCTTGGACATGAGCTAGGACCTTAAGATTCTGCATGAAAGGAGGACTAGCAGCCGAGTTTCATGGGAGAATGCGAAAAGTGTTCATATGTAGTAAATACCTGAGAAATCCGTCCGTTTTCGTCATTTGTTATCGAATCGACTTAAAGCAAGATCGTCACATTGGCCGCTCTTCTCTCTGAAACGGTTGTACTTATCGTCTGCAAAGCTATGTCGCGTGCTGCGGTATGCGGAGACTCTAAAAGCACCATAGTAGAACACAGATGAAGCTTCGAAGTTGATGTAATAGCCAGTAAGAAGTAGTACAATTCAAGTTATAGGTATCGATTATTGACCTTTTTTCCGGCTTTGGTGCCTTGGACATGAGCTAGGACCTTAAGATTCTGTATGAAAGGAGGACTAGCAGCCGAGTTGCATGGGAGAATGTGAAATGTGTTCATATGTAGTAAAAACCTGAGAAATCCGCCCTTTTCGTTATTTGTTATCGAATCGACTTAAAGCCAGATCGTCACATTATCCCCTCTTCTCTGAAACGGTTGTACTTATCGTCTGCAAAGCTATGTCGCGTGATGCGTTATGTGGAGACACTAAAAGCACCATAGTAGAACACAGATGAAGCTTCTAAGTTGATGTAATAACCAGTAAGAAGTAGTACAATTCAAGTTTTAGGTATAGATTATTGACTTTTTAACTGGCTATGGTGCCTTCTACATGAGCTAGGACCTTAAGATTCTGCATGAAAGAAAGACTAGCAGCCCAGTTGCACGGGAGAATGTGACAAGTGTTCATATGTAGTAAAAACCTGAGAAATCCGTCCGTTTTCGTCATTTGTTATCGAATCGATTTAAAGCCAGATCGTCACATTGGCCGCTCTCCTCTCTGAAACGGTTGTACTTATCGTCTGCAAAGCTATGTCGCGTGCTGCGTTATGCGGAGACACTAAAAGCACCATGATTGAACACATATGAAGCTTCTAAGTTGATGTAATAGCAAGCAAGAAGTAGTACAATTCAAGTTTTAGGTATCGATTATTGACTTTTTAGCCGGCTTTGGTGCCTTGGACATGAGCTAGGACCTTACGATTCTGCATGAAAGGAGGACTAGCAGCCGAGTTGCACGGGAGAATGTGAAAAGTGTTCATATGTAGTAAAAAACTGAGAAATCCGTCCGTTTTCGTCATTTGTTATGGAATCGACTTAAAGCCAGATCGTCACATTGCCGCTCTTCTCTCTGAAACGGTTGTACTTACCGTCTGCAAAACTATGTCGCGTGCTGCGTTATGCGGAGACACTAAAATCACCACAGTGGAACATAGATGAAGCTTCTAAGTTGATGTAATAGCCAGTATAAGTAGTACAATTCAAGTTTTAGGTATCGATTATTGACTTTTTAGGTGGCTTTGATGCCTTGGACATGAGGTAGGACCTTAAGATTCAGTATGAAAGGAGGACTTGCAGCCGAGTTGCATGGGAGAATGTGAAAAGTGTTCATATGTAGTAAAAACCTGAGAAATCCTTCCGTTTTCGTCATTTGTTATGGAATCAACTTAAAGCCAGATCGTCACATTGGCCGCTCTTCTCTCTGAAACGGTTGTACTTATCGTCTGCAAAGCTATGTCGCGTGCTGCGTTATGCGGAGACACTAAAATCACCACAGTGGATCACATATGAAGCTTCTAAGTTGATGTAATAGCCAGTAAGAAGTAGTACAATTCAAGTTTTAGGTATCGATTCTTGACTTTTTAGCTGGCTTTGATGCATTGGACATGAGCTAGGACCTTAAGATTCTGCATGAAAGGAGGACTAGCAGCCGAGTTGCACGGGAGAATATGAAAAGTGTTCATATGTAGTAAAAAACTGAGAAATCCGTTCGTTTTCGTCATTTGTTATGGAATCAACTTAAAGCCAGATCGTCACATTGGCCGCTCTTCTCTCTGAAACTGTTGTACTTATCTTCTGCATAGCTATGTCGCGTGCTGCGGTATGCGGAGACACTAAAAGCACCATAGTAGAACACAGATCAAGCTTCTATGTTGATGTAATAGCCAGTAAGAAGTAGTACAATTCAAGTTTTAGGTACTGATTATTAACTTTTTAGCTGGCTTTGGTGCCTTGGACATGAGCTAGGACCTTAAGATTCTGCATGAAAGGAGGACTAGCGGGCGAGTTGAACGGGAGAATGTGAGAAGTGTTCATATGTAGTAAAAACCTGAAAAATCCGTCCGTTTTCGTCATTTGTTATCGAATCAACTTAAAGATAGATCGTCACATTGGCCGCTCTTCTCCCTGAAACGGTTGTACTTAACGTCTGCAAAGCTATGTCGCGTGCTGCGGTATGCGGAGACACTAAAAGCACCATAGTAGAACACAGATGAAGCTTCTAAGTAATGTAATAGCCAGTAACAAGTAGTACAGTTCAACTTTTAGGTATCGATTATTGACTTTTTAGCTATCTTTGGTGCCTTGGACATGCGCTAGGGCCTTAAGATTCTGCATGAAAGGAGGACTAGCAGCCGCGTTGCATGGGAGTATGTGAAAAGTGTTCATATGTAGTAAAAACCTGAGAAATCCGTCCGTTTTCGTTATTTGTTATCGACTCGACTTAAAGCCAGATCGTCACATTGGCCGCCCTTCTCTCTGAAACGGTTGTACTTATAGTCTGCAAAGCTATGTCGCGTGCTGCGGTATGCGGAGACACTAAAAGCACCATTGTAGAACATAGATGAAGCTTCTAAGTTGATGTAATAGCCAGTAAGAAGTAGTACAATTTACGTTTTAGGTATCGATTTTTGACTTTTTAGCTGGCTTTGGTGACTTGGACATGAGCTAGGACCTTAAGATTCTGCATGAAAGGAGGACTAGCAGCCGAGTTTCATGGGAGAATGCGAAAAATGTTCATATGTTGTAAAAACCTGAGAAATCCGTCCGTTTTCGTCATTTGTTATCGAATCGACTTCAAGCAAGATCGTCACATTGGCCGCTCTTCTCTCTGAAACGGTTGTACTTATCGTCTGCAAAGCTATGTCGCGTGCTGCGGTATGCGGAGACTCTAAACGCACCATAGTAGAACACAGATGAAGCTTCGAAGTTGATGTAATAGCCAGTAAGAAGTAGTACAATTCAAGTTATAGGTATCGATTATTGACCTTTTTTCTGGCTTTGGTGCCTTGGACATGAGCTAGGACCTTAAGATTCTGCATGAAAGGAGGACTAGCAGCCGAGTTGCACGGGAGAATATGAAAAGTGTTGATATGTAGTAAAAAACTGAGAAATCCGTCCGTTTTCGTCATTTGTTATGGAATCAACTTAAAGCCAGATCGTCACATTGGCCGCTCTTCTCTCTGAAACTGTTGTACTTATCTTCTGCATAGCTATGTCGCGTGCTGCGGTATGCGGAGACACTAAAAGCACCATAGTAGAACACAGATCAAGCTTCTATGTTGATGTAATAGCCAGTAAGAAGTAGTACAATTCAAGTTTTAGGTACTGATTATTAACTTTTTAGCTGGCTTTGGTGCCTTGGACATGAGCTAGGACCTTAAGATTCTGCATGAAAGGAGGACTAGCGGGCGAGTTGAACGGGAGAATGTGAGAAGTGTTCATATGTAGTAAAAACCTGAAAAATCCGTCCGTTTTCGTCATTTGTTATCGAATCAACTTAAAGATAGATCGTCACATTGGCCGCTCTTCTCCCTGAAACGGTTGTACTTAACGTCTGCAAAGCTATGTCGCGTGCTGCTGTATGCGGATACACTAAAAGCACCATAGTAGAACACAGATGAAGCTTCGAAGTTGATGTAATAGCCAGTAAGAAGTAATACAATTCACGTTTTAGGTAACGTTTATTGACTTGTTAGCTGGCTTTGGTACCTTGGACATGAGCTAGGACCTTAAGATTCTGCATTAAAGGAGGACTAGCAGCCGAGTGGCATGGGAGAATGCGAAAAGTGTTCATATGTAGTAAAAAGCTGAGAAATACGTCCGTTTTCGTCATTTGTTATCGAATCGATTTAAAGCCAGATCGTCACATTGGCCGCTCTTCTCTCTGAAACGGTTGTACTTATCGTCTGCAAAGCTATGTCGCGTGCTGCGGTATGCGGAGACACTAAAAGCACCATGATTGAACACAGATGAAGCTTCTAAGTTGATGTAATAGCCAGTAAGAAGTAGTACAATTCAAGTTTTAGGTATCGATTATTGACATTTTAGCTGGCTTTGGTGCCTTGGACATAAGCTAGGACCTTAAGATTCTGCATGAAATGAGGATTAGCAGCCGAGTTGTACGGGATAATGTGAAAAGTCTTCATATGTAGTAAAAACCTGAGAAATCCGTCCGTTTTCGTCATTTGTTATGGAATCGACTTAAAGCCAGATCGTCACATTGCCGCTCTTCTCTCTGAAACGGTTGTACTTATCGTCTGCAAAGCTATGTCGCGTGCTGCGGTATGCGGAGACACTAAAAGCACCATAGTAGAACACAGATCAAACTTCTAAGTTAATGTAATAGCCAGTAAGAAGTAGTACAATTCAAGTTTTGGGTACTGATTATTTACTTTTTAGCTGGCTTTGGTGCCTTGGACATGAGCTAGGACCTTAAGATTCTGCATGAAAGGAGGACTAGCGGGCGAGTTGAACGGGAGAATGTGAGAAGTGTTCATATGTTGTAAAAACCTGAGAAATCCGTCCGGTTTCGTCATTTGTTATCGAATCGACTTAAAGCCAGATCGTCACATTTTCCGCTCTTTTTCCTGAAACGGTTGTACTTAACGTCTGGAAAGCTATGTCGCGTGCTGCGGTATGCGGAGACACTAAAAGCACCATAGTAGAACACAGATGAAGCTTCTAAGTTGATGTAATAGCCAGTAAGAAGTAATACAATTCACGTTTTAGGTATCGATTATTGACTTTTTAGCTGGCTTTGGTGCCTTGGACATGAGCTAGGACCTTAAGATTCTGCATGAAAGGAGGACTAGCAGCCGAGTTGCACGGAAGAATGTAAAAAGTGTTCATATGTAGTATAAACCTGAGAAATACGTCCGTTTTCGTCATTTGTTATCGAATCGACTTAAAGCCAGATCGGCACATTGGCCGCTCTTCTCTCTGAAACGGTTGTACTTATCATCTGCAAAGCTATGTCGCGTGCTGCGTTATACGGAGACACTAAAATCAGCACAGTGGAACACAGATGAAGCTTCTAAGTTGATGTAATAGCCAGTAAGAAGTAGTACAATTCAAATTTTAGGTATCGATTATTGACTTTTTAGCTGGCTTTGATGCCTTGGACATGAGCTAGGACCTTACGATTCAGTATGAAAGGAGGACTAGCAGCCGAGTTGCATGGGAGAATGTGAAAAGTGTTCAAATGTAGTAAAAACCTGAGAAATCCGTCCGTTTTCGTCATTTGTTATGGAATCAACTTAAAGCCAGATCGTCACATTGGCCGCTCTTCTCTCTGAAACGGTTGTACTTATCGTCTGCAAAGCTATGTCGCGTGCTGCGTTACGCGGAGACACTAAAATCACCACAGTGGAACACTGATGAAGCTTCTAAGTTGATGTAATAGCCAGTAAGAAGTAGTACAATTCAAGTTTTAGGTATCGACTATTGACTTTTTAGCTGGCTTTGATGCCTTGGACATGAGCTAGGACCTTAAGATTCAGTATGAAAGGAGGACTAGCAGCCGCGTTGCATGGGAGAATGTGAAAAGTGTTCATATGTAGTAAAAACCTGAGAAATCCGTCCGTTTTCGTCATTTGGTATGGAATCAACTTAAAGCCAGATCGTCATATTGGCCGCTCTTCTCTCTGAAACGGTTGTACTTATCGTCTGCAAACCTATGTCGCGTGCTGCGGTATGTGGAGAAACTAAAAGCACCATAGTACAACACAGATGAAGCTTCTAAGTTGATGTAATAGCCAGTAAGAATTAGTCCGATTCAAGTTTTAGGTATCGATTATTGACTTTTTAGCTGGCTTTGGTGCCTTGGACATGAGCTGGGACCTTAAGATTCTGCATGAAAGGAGGACTAGCAGGCGAGTTGTACGGGAGAAAGTGAGAAGTGTTCGTATGTAGTAAAAACCTGAGAAATCCGTCCGTTTTCGTCATTTGTTATCGAATCGACTTAAGGCCAGATCGTCACATTGGCCGCTCTTCTCTCTGAAACGGTTGTACTTATCGTCTGCAAAGCTATGCCGCGTGCTGCGTTATGCGGAGACACTAAAGTCACCATAGTGGAGCACAGATGAAGCTTCTAAGTTGTGTAATAGCCAGTAAGAAGTTGTACAATTTACGTTTTAGGTATCGATTATTGACTTTTTAGCTGGCTTTGGTGCCTTGGACATGAGCTAGGACCTTAAGATTCTGCATGAAACGAGGACCAGCAGCGGAGTTCAACGGTAGAATGTGAAAAGTGTTCATATGTAGGAAAAACCTGAGAAATCCGTTCGTTTTCGACATTTGTTATCGAATCGACTTAAAGCCAGATCGTCACATTGGCCGCTCTTCTCTCTGAAACGGTTGTACTTATCGTCTGCAAAGCTATGTCGCGTGTTGCGTTATCCGGAGTCACTAAAATCACCATAGTATAACACAGATGAAGCTTCTAAGTTGATGTAATAGCCTATAAGAAGTAGTACAATTCAAGTTTTAGGTATCAATTATTGCGTTTTTGCTGGCTTTGATGCCTTGGACGTGAGCTAGAACCTTAAGATTCTGCATGAAAGGAGGACTAGCAGCCGAGTTGCACGGGAGAATGTGAAAAGTGTTCATATGTAGTAATAACCTTAGAAATTCGTCCGTTTTCGTCAATTTGTTATCGAATCGACTTAAAGCCAGATCGTCACATTGGCCGCTCTTCTCTCTGAAACGGTTGTAATTATCGTCTGCAAAACTATGTCGCGTGCTGCGGTATGCGGAGACACAAAAACCACCATAGTAGAACACAGATGAAGCTTCTAAGTTGATGTAATAACCAGTAAGAAGTAGTACAATTCAAGTTTTACGTATTGATTATTGCCTTTTTGCTGGCATTGATGCCTTGGACATGTGCTAGAACCTTAAGATTCTGCATGAAAGGAGGACTAGCAGCCGAGTTGCACGGGAGAATGTGAAAAGTGTTCATATGTAGTAAAAACCTTAGAAATTCGTCCGTTTTCGTCAATTTGTTATCATATCGACTTAAAGCCAGATCATCACGTTGGCCGCTCTTCTCTCTGAAACGGTTGTACTTATCGTCTGCAAAGCTATGTCGCGTGCTGCGTTATGCGGAGACACTAAAATCAGCACAGTGGAACACAGATGAAGCTTCTAAGTTGATGTAATAGCCAGTAGAAGTGGTACAATTCAAATTTTAGGTATCGATTATTGACTTTTTAGGTGGCTTTGATGCCTTGGACATGAGCTAGGATCTTAAGATTCAGTATGAAAGGAGGACTAGCAGCCGAGTTGCATGGGAGAATGTGAAAAGTGTTCAAATGTAGTAAAAACCTGAGAAATCCGTCCGTTTTCGTCATTTGTTATGGAATCAAATTAAAGCATGATCGTCACATTGGCCGCTCTTCTCTCTGAAACGGTTGTACTTATCGTCTGCAAAGCTATGTCGCGTGCTGCGGTATGCGGAGACACTAAAAGCACCATAGTAGAACACAGATGAAGCTTCTAAGTTGATGTAATAGCCAGTAAGAAGTAGTACAATTCAAGTTTTAGGTATCGATTATTGACATTTTAGCTGGCTTTCGTGCCTTGGACATGAGCTAGGACCTTAAGATTCTGCATGAAAGGATGACTAGCAGCCGAGTTGCACGAAAGAATGTGAAAGGTGTTCATATGAAGCAAAAATCTGAGAAAAACGTCCGTTTTCGTCATTTGTTCCGAATCGACTTAAAGCCAGATCGTCACATTGGCCGCTCTTCTCTCTGAAACGGTTGTACTTATCGTCTGCAAAGCTATGCCGCGTGCTGCGTTATGCGGAGACACTAAAGTCACCATAGTGGAACACAGATGAATCTTCTAAGTTGTGTAATAGCCAGTAAGAAGTTGTACAATTTACGTTTTAGGTATCGATTATTGACTTTTTAGCTGGCTTTGGTGCCTTGGACATGAGCTAGGACCTTAAGATTCTGCATGAAACGAGGACCAGCAGCGGAGTTCCACGGTAGAATGTGAAAAGTGTTCATATGTAGGAAAAACCTGAGAAATCCGTTCGTTTTCGACATTTGTTATCGAATCGACTTAAAGCCAGATCGTCACATTGGCCGCTCTTCTCTCTGAAACGGTTGTACTTATCGTCTGCAAAGCTATGTCGCGTGTTGCGTTATCCGGAGTCACTAAAATCACCATAGTATAACACAGATGAAGCTTCTAAGTTGATGTAATAGCCAATACGAAGTAGTACAATTCAAGTTTTAGGTATCAATTATTGCGTTTTTGCTGGCTTTGATGCCTTGGACGCGAGCTAGAACCTTAAGATTCTGCATGAAAGGAGGTCTAGCAGCCGAGTTGCACGGGAGAATGTGAAAAGTGTTCATATGTAGTAATAACCTTAGAAATTCGTCCGTTTTCGTCAATTTGTTATCGAATCGACTTAAAGCCAGATCGTCACATTGGCCGCTCTTCTCTCTGAAACGGTTGTAATTATCGTCTGCAAAACTATGTCGCGTGCTGCGGTATGCGGAGACACAAAAACCACCATAGTAGAACACAGATTAAGCTTCTAAGTTGATGTAATAACCAGTAAGAAGTAGTACAATTCAAGTTTTACGTATCGATTATTGCCTTTTTTCTGGCATTGATGCTTGGACATGTGCTAGAACCTTAAGATTCTGCATGAAAGGAGGACTAGCAGCCGAGTTGCACGGGAGAATGTGAAAAGTGTTCATATGTAGTAAAAACCTTAGAAATTCGTCCGTTTTCGTCAATTTGTTATCATATCGACTTAAAGCCAGATCGTCACATTGGCCGCTCTTCTCTCTGAAACGGTTGTACTTATCGTCTGCAAAGCTATGTCGCGTGCTGCGTTATGCGGAGACACTAAAATCAGCACAGTGGAACACAGATGAAGCTTCTAAGTTGATGTAATAGCCAGTAGAAGTGGTACAATTCAAATTTTAGGTACCGATTATTGACTTTTTAGGTGGCTTTGATGCCTTGGACATGAGCTAGGATCTTAAGATTCAGTATGAAAGGAGGACTAGCAGCCGAGTTGCATGGGAGAATGTGAAAAGTGTTCAAATGTAGTAAAAACCTGAGAAATCCGTCCGTTTTCGTCATTTGTTATGGAATCAAATTAAAGCATGATCGTCACATTGGCCGCTCTTCTCTCTGAAACGGTTGTACTTATCGTCTGCAAAGCTATGTCGCGTGCTGCGGTATGCGGAGACACTAAAAGCACCATAGTAGAACACAGATGAAGCTTCTAAGTTGATGTAATAGCCAGTAAGAAGTAGTACAATTCAAGTTTTAGGTATCGATTATTGACATTTTAGCTGGCTTTCGTGCCTTGGACATGAGCTAGGACCTTAAGATTCTGCATGAAAGGATGACTAGCAGCCGAGTTGCACGAAAGAATGTGAAAGGTGTTCATATGTAGCAAAAATCTGAGAAAAACGTCCGTTTTCGTCATTTGTTCCGAATCGACTTAAAGCCAGATCGTCACATTGGCCGCTCTTCTCTCTGAAACGGTTGTACTTATCGTCTGCAAAGCTATGCCGCGTGCTGCGTTATGCGGAGACACTAAAGTCACCATAGTGGAACACAGATGAAGCTTCTAAGTTGTGTAATAGCCAGTAAGAAGTTGTACAATTTACGTTTTAGGTATCGATTATTGACTTTTTAGCTGGCTTTGGTGCCTTGGACATGAGCTAGGACCTTAAAGATTCTGCATGAAACGAGGACCAGCAGCGGAGTTCCACGGTAGAATGTGAAAAGTGTTCATATGTAGGAAAAACCTGAGAAATCCGTTCGTTTTCGACATTTGTTATCGAATCGACTTAAAGCCAGATCGTCACATTGGCCGCTCTTCTCTCTGAAACGGTTGTAATTATCGTCTGTAAAACTATGTCGCGTGCTGCGGTATGCGGAGACACAAAAACCACCATAGTAGAACACAGATGAAGCTTCTAAGTTGATGTAATAACCAGTAAGAAGTAGTACAATTCAAGTTTTACGTATCGATTATTGCCTTTTTGCTGGCATTGATGCCTTGGACATGAGCTAGAACCTTAAGATTCTGCATGAATGGAGGACTAGCAGCCGAGTTTCACCGGAGAATGTGAAAAGTGTTCATATGTAGTAAAAACCTTAGAAATTCGTCCGTTTTCGTCAATTTGTTATCATATCGACTTAAAGCCAGATCGTCACATTGGCCGCTCTTCTCTCTGAAACGGTTGTACTTATCGTCTGCAAAGCTATGTCGCGTGCTGCGTTATGCGGAGACACTAAAATCAGCACAGTGGAACACAGATGAAGCTTCTAAGTTGATGTAATAGCCAGTAAGAAGTGGTACAATTCAAATTTTAGGTATCGATTATTGACTTTTTAGGTGGCTTTGATGCCTTGGACATGAGCTAGGATCTTAAGATTCAGTATGAAAGGAGGACTAGCAGCCGAGTTGCATGGGAGAATGTGAAAAATGTTCAAATGTAGTAAAAACCTGAGAAATCCGTCCGTTTTCGTCATTTGTTATGGAATCAACTTAAAGCATGATCGTCACATTGGCCGCTCTTCTCTCTGAAACGGTTGTACTTATCGTCTGCAAAGCTATGTCGCGTGCTGCGTTACGCGGAGACACTAAAATCACCACAGTGGAACACAGATGAAGCTTCTAAGTTGATGTAATAGCCAGTAAGAAGTAGTACAATTCAAGTTTTAGGTATCGACTATTGACTTTTTAGCTGGCTTTGATGCCTTGGACATGAGCTAGGACCTTAAGATTCAGTATGAAAGGAGGACTAGCAGCCGCGTTGCATGAGAGAATGTGAAAAGTGTTCATATGTAGTAAAAACCTGAGAAATCCGTCCGTTTTCGTCATTTGGTATGGAATCAACTTAAAGCCATATCGTCATATTGGCCGATCTTCTCTCTGAAACGGTTGTACTTATCGTCTGCAAACCTATGTCGCGTGCTGCGGTATGTGGAGACACTAAAAGCTCCATAGTAGAACACAGATGAAGATTCTAAGTTGATGTAATAGCCAGTAAGAAGTAGTACAATTCAAGTTTTAGGTTCTGATTATTTTCTTTTTAGCTGGCTTCGGTGCCTTGGACATGAGCTGGGACCTTAAGATTCTGCATGAAAGGAGGACTAGCAGGCGAGTTGTACGGGAGAAAGTGAGGAGTGTTCATATGTAGTAAAAACCTGAGAAATCCGTCCGTTTTCGTCATTTGTTATCGAATCGAATTAAGGCCAGATCGTCACATTGGCCACTCTTCTCTCTGAAACGGTTGTACTTATCGTCTGCAAAGCTATTTCGCGTGCTGCGGTATGCGGAGACACTAAAAGCACCATAGTAGAACACAGATGAAGCTTCTAAGTTGATGTAATAGCCAGTAACAAGTAGTACAATTCAAGTTTTAGGTATCGATTATTGACATTTTAGCTGGCTTTGGTGCCTTGGACATGAGCTAGGACCTTAAGATTCTGCATGAAATGATGACTAGCAGCCGAGTTGCACGAAAGAATGTGAAAGGTGTTCATATGTAGTAAAAATCTGAGAAATACGTCCGTTTTCGTCATTTGTTATCGAATCGACTTAAAGCCAGATCGTCACATTGTCCGCTCTTCTCTCTGAAACGGTTGTACTTATCGTCTGCAGAGCTATGCCGCGTGCTGCGTTATGCGGAGACACTAAAGTCACCATAGTGGAACACAGATGAAGCTTCTAAGTTGTGTAATAGCCAGTAAGAAGTTGTACAATTCAAGTTTTAGGTATCGATTATTGACTTTTTAGCTGGCTTTGGTGCCTTGGACGTGAGCTAGAACCTTAAGATTCTGCATGAAAGGAGGACAAGCAGCCGAGTTGCACGGGAGAATGTGAAAAGTGTTCATATGTAGTAAAAACCTGAGAAATCCGTCCGTTTTCGTCATTTGTTATGGAATCGACTTAAAGCCAGATCGTCACATTGCCGCTCTTCTCTCTGAAACGGTTGTACTTATCGTCTGCAAAGCTATGTCACGTGCTGCGTTATGCGGAGACACTAAAAGCACCATAGTAGAACACAGATGAAGCTTCTAAGTTGATGTAATAGCCAGTAAGAAGTAGTACAATTCTAGTTTTAGGTTCTGATTATTTACTTTTTATCTGGCTTTGGTGCCTTGGACATGAGCTGGGACCTTAAGATTCTGCATGAAATGATGACTAGCAGGCGAGTTGTACGGGAGAAAGTGAGAAGTGTTCATATGTAGTAAAAACCTGAGAAATCCGTCCGTTTTCGTCATTTGTTATCGAATCGACTTAAAGCGAGATCGTCACATTGGCCACTCTTCTCTCTGAAACGGTTGTACTTACCGTCTGCAAAGCTATGTCGCGTGCTGCGGTATGCGGAGACACTGAAAGCACCATAGTAGAACTAAGATGAAGCTTCTAAGTTGATGTAATAGCCAGTAAGAAGTAGTACAATTCAAGTTTTAGGTATCGATTATTGACACTTTAGCTGGCTTTGGTGCCTTGGACATGAGCTAGGACCTTAAGATTCTGCATGAAAGGATGACTAGCAGCCGAGTAGCACGAAAGAATGTGAAGGGTGTTCATATGTAGTAAAAATCTGAGAAATACGTCCGTTTTCGTCATTTGTTATCGAATCGACTTAAAGCCAGATCGTCACATTGGCCGCTCTTCTCTCTGAAACGGTTGTACTTATCGTCTGCAAAGCTATGCCGCGTGCTGCGGTATGCGGAGACACTAAAAGCACCATAGTAGAACACAGATTAAGCTTCTAAGTTGATGTAATAACCAGTAAGAAGTAGTACAATTCAAGTTATAGGTATAGATTATTGACTTTTTAGCTGGCTTTGGTGCCTTGAACATGAGCTAGGACCTTAAGATTCTGCATGAAAGGAGGACTAGCAGCCGAGTTGCACGGGAGAATGTGAAAAGTGTTCATATGTAGTAATAACCTTAGAAATTCGTCCGTTTTCGTCAATTTGTTATCGAATCGACTTAAAGCCAGATCGTCACATTGGCCGCTCTTCTCTCTGAAACGGTTGTAATTATCGTCTGCAAAACTATGTCGCGTGCTGCGGTATGCGGAGACACAAAAACCACCATAGTAGAACACAGATTAAGCTTCTAAGTTGATGTAATAACCAGTAAGAAGTAGTACAATTCAAGTTTTACGTATCGATTATTGCCTTTTTTCTGGCATTGATGCTTGGACATGTGCTAGAACCTTAAGATTCTGCATGAAAGGAGGACTAGCAGCCGAGTTGCACGGGAGAATGTGAAAAGTGTTCATATGTAGTAAAAACCTTAGAAATTCGTCCGTTTTCGTCAATTTGTTATCATATCGACTTAAAGCCAGATCGTCACATTGGCCGCTCTTCTCTCTGAAACGGTTGTACTTATCGTCTGCAAAGCTATGTCGCGTGCTGCGTTATGCGGAGACACTAAAGTCACCATAGTGGAACACAGATGAAGCTTCTAAGTTGTGTAATAGCCAGTAAGAAGTTGTACAATTTACGTTTTAGGTATCGATTATTGACTTTTTAGCTGGCTTTGGTGCCTTGGACATGAGCTAGGACCTTAAAGATTCTGCATGAAACGAGGACCAGCAGCGGAGTTCCACGGGAGAATGTGAAAAGTGTTCATACGTAGTAAAAACCTGAGAAATCCGTCCGTTTTCATCATTTGTTATCGTATCGACTTAAAGCCAGATCGTCACATTGGCCGCTCTTCTCTCTGAAACGGTTGTACTTATCGTCTGCAAAGCTATGTCGCGTGTTGCGTTATCCGGAGTCACTAAAATCACCATAGTATAACACAGATGAAGCTTCTAAGTTGATGTAATAGCCAATAAGAAGTAGTACAATTCAAGTTTTAGGTATCAATTATTGCGTTTTTGCTGGCTTTGATGCCTTGGACGCGAGCTAGAACCTTAAGATTCTGCATGAAAGGAGGACTAGCAGCCGAGTTGCACGGGAGAATGTGAAAAGTGTTCATATGTAGTAATAACCTTAGAAATTCGTCCGTTTTCGTCAATTTGTTATCGAATCGACTTAAAGCCAGATCGTCACATTGGCCGCTCTTCTCTCTGAAACGGTTGTAATTATCGTCTGCAAAACTATGTCGCGTGCTGCGGTATGCGGAGACACAAAAACCACCATAGTAGAACACAGATTAAGCTTCTAAGTTGATGTAATAACCAGTAAGAAGTAGTACAATTCAAGTTTTACGTATCGATTATTGCCTTTTTTCTGGCATTGATGCTTGGACATGTGCTAGAACCTTAAGATTCTGCATGAAAGGAGGACTAGCAGCCGAGTTGCACGGGAGAATGTGAAAAGTGTTCATATGTAGTAAAAACCTTAGAAATTCGTCCGTTTTCGTCAATTTGTTATCATATCGACTTAAAGCCAGATCGTCACATTGGCCGCTCTTCTCTCTGAAACGGTTGTACTTATCGTCTGCAAAGCTATGTCGCGTGCTGCGTTATGCGGAGACACTAAAGTCACCATAGTGGAACACAGATGAAGCTTCTAAGTTGTGTAATAGCCAGTAAGAAGTTGTACAATTTACGTTTTAGGTATCGATTATTGACTTTTTAGCTGGCTTTGGTGCCTTGGACATGAGCTAGGACCTTAAGATTCTGCATGAAACGAGGACCAGCAGCGGAGTTCCACGGTAGAATGTGAAAAGTGTTCATATGTAGTAAAAACCTGAGAAATCCGTCCGTTTTCGTCATTTGTTATCGAATCGACTTAAGGCCAGATCGTCACATTGGCCACTCTTCTCTCTGAAACGGTTGTACTTATCGTCTGCAAAGCTATGTAACGTGCTGCGGTATGTGGAGACACTAGAAGCACCATAGTAGAACACAGATGAAGCTTCTAAGTTGAAGTAATAGCCAGTAAGATGTAGTACAATTCAAGTTTAAGGTTCTGATTATTTACTTTTTAGCTGGCTTTGTTGCCTTGGACATGAGCTGGGACCTTAAGATTCTGCATGAAAGGAGGACTAGCAGGCGAGTTGTAAGGGAGAAAGTGAGAAGTGCTCATATGTAGTAAAAACCTGAAAAATACGTCAGTTTTCGTCATTTGTTTTCGAATCGAATTAAGGCCAGATCGTCACATTGGCCACTCTTCTCTCTGAAACGGTTGTACTTACCGTCTGCAAAGCTATGTCGCGTGCTGCGGTATGCGGAGACACTAAAAGCACCATAGTAGAACTAAGATGAAGCTTCTAAGTTGATGTAATAGCCAGTAAGAAGTAGTACAATTCAAGTTTTAGGTATCGATTATTGACACTTTAGCTGGCTTTGGTGCCTTGGACATGAGCTAGGACCTTAAGATTCTGCATGAAAGGATGACTAGCAGCCGAGTTGCACGAAAGAATGTGAAGGGTGTTCATATGTAGTTAAAATCTGAGAAATACGTCCGTTTTCGTCATTTGTTATCGAATCGACTTAAAGCCAGATCGTCACATTGCCGCTCTTCTCTCTGAAACGGTTGTACTTATCGTCTGCAAAGCTATGCCGCGTGCTGCGTTATGCGGAGACACTAAAGTCACCATAGTGGAACACAGATGAAGCTTCTAAGTTGATGTAATAGCCAGTAAGAAGTTGTACAATTCAAGTTTTAGGTATCGATTATTGACTTTTTAGCTGGCTTTGGTGCCTTGGACGTGAGCTAGAACCTTAAGATTCTGCATGAAAGGAGGACTAGCAGCCGAGTTGCACGGGAGAAAGTGAGAAGGGTTCATATGTAGTAAAAATCTGAGAAATACGTCCGTTTTCGTCATTTGTTATCGAATCGACTTAAAGCCAGATCGTCACATTGGCCGCTCTTCTCTCTGAAACGGTTGTACTTATCGTCTGCAAAGCTATGTCGCGTGCTGCGGTATGCGGAGACACAAAAAGCACCATAGTGGAACACAGATGAAGCTTCTAAATTGATGTAATAGCCAGTAAGAAGTAGTACATTTCAAGTTTTAGGTATCCATTATTGACTTTTTAGCTGGCTTTGGTGCCTTGGATGTGAGCTAGGACCTTAAGATCCTGCATGAAAGGGGGACTAGCAGCCGAGTTGCACGGGAGAATGTGAAAAGTGTTCATATGTAGTGAAAACCTGAGAAACCCGTCCGTTTTCGTCATTTGTTATCGAATCGACTTAAAGCCAGGTCGTCAGATTGGCCGCTCTTCTCTCAGAAACGGTTGTACTTATCGTCTGAAAGCTATGTCGCGTGCTGCGTTATGCGGAGACACTAAAGTCACCATAGTGTGACACAGATGAAGCTTCTAAGTTGTGTAATAGATAGTAAGAAGTTGTACAATTCAAGTTTTAGGTATCGATTATTGACTTTTTAGCTGGCTTTGGTGCCTTGGACGTGAGCTAGAACCTTAAGATTCTGCATGAAAGGAGGACAAGCAGCCGAGTTGCACGGGAGAATGTGAAAAGTGTTCATATGTAGTAAAAACCTGAGAAATCCGTCCGTTTTCGTCATTTGTTATGGAATCGACTTAAAGCCAGATCGTCACATTGCCGCTCTTCTCTCTGAAACGGTTGTACTTATCGTCTGCAAAGGTATGTCGCGTGCTGCGGTATGCGGAGACACTAAAAGCACCATAGTAGAACACAGATGAAGCTTCTAAGTTGATGTAATAGCCAGTAAGAAGTAGTACAATTCAAGTTTTAGGTTCTGATTATTTACTTTTTATCTGGCTTTGGTGCCTTGGACATGAGCTGGGACCTTAAGATTCTGCATGAAATGA
Source organism: Schistocerca gregaria (assembly GCF_023897955.1). Lineage (NCBI taxonomy): Eukaryota > Metazoa > Arthropoda > Insecta > Orthoptera > Acrididae > Schistocerca > Schistocerca gregaria. The sequence continues at coordinate 582,872,184 of NC_064925.1, forward strand.
TGACTAGCAGGCGAGTTGTACGGGAGAAAGTGAGAAGTGTTCATATGTAGTAAAAACCTGAGAAATCCGTCCGTTTTCGTCATTTGTTATCGAATCGACTTAAGGCCAGATCGTCACATTGGCCACTCTTCTCTCTGAAACGGTTGTACTTATCGTCTGCAAAGCTATGTAACGTGCTGCGGTATGTGGAGACACTAGAAGCACCATAGTAGAACACAGATGAAGCTTCTAAGTTGATGTAATAGCCAGTAAGATGTAGTACAATTCAAGTTTAAGGTTCTGATTATTTACTTTTTAGCTGGCTTTGTTGCCTTGGACATGAGCTGGGACCTTAAGATTCTGCATGAAAGGAGGACTAGCAGGCGAGTTGTAAGGGAGAAAGTGAGAAGTGCTCATATGTAGTAAAAACCTGAGAAATCCGTCCGTTTTCGTCATTTGTTATCGAATCGAATTAAGGCCAGATCGTCACATTGGCCACTCTTCTCTCTGAAACGGTTGTACTTACCGTCTGCAAAGCTATGTCGCGTGCTGCGGTATGCGGAGACACTAAAAGCACCAAAGTAGAACTAAGATGAAGCTTCTAAGTTGATGTAATAGCCAGTAAGAAGTAGTAAAATTCAAGTTTTAGGTATCGATTATTGACACTTTAGCTGGCTTTGGTGCCTTGGACATGAGCTAGGACCTTAAGATTCTGCATGAAAGGATGACTAGCAGCCGAGTTGCACGAAAGAATGTGAAGGGTGTTCATATGTAGTTAAAATCTGAGAAATACGTCCGTTTTCGTCATTTGTTATTGAATCGACTTAAAGCCAGATCGTCACATTGGTCGCTCTTCTCTCTGAAACGGTTGTACTTATCGTCTGCAAAGCTATGCCGCGTGCTGCGTTATGCGGAGACACTAAAGTCACCATAGTGGAACACAGATGAAGCTTCTAAGTTGATGTAATAGCCAGTAAGAAGTAGTACAATTCAAGTTTTAGGTATCGATTATTGACTTTTTAGCTGGCTTTGGTGCCTTGGACGTGAGCTAGAACCTTAAGATTCTGCATGAAAGGAGGACTAGCAGCCGAGTTGCACGGGAGAAAGTGAGAAGTGTTCATATGTAGTAAAAACCTTAGAAATTCGTCCGTTTTCGTCGATTTGCTATCGAATCGACTTAAAGCCAGATCGTCACATTGGCCGCTCTTCTCTCTGAAACGGTTGTACTTATCGTCTGCAAAACTATGTCGCGTGCTGCGGTATGCGGAGACACAAAAACCACCATAGTAGAACACAGATGAAGCTTCTAAGTTGATGTAATAACCAGTAAGAAGTAGTACAATTCAAGTTATAGGTATCGATTATTGACTTTTTAGCTGGCTTTGGTGCCTTGGACATGAGCTAGGACCTTAAGATTCTGCATGAAAGGAGGACTAGCAGCCGAGTTGAACGGGAGAATGTGAAAAGTGTTCATATGTAGTAAAAACCTGAGAAATCCGTCCGTTTTCATCATTTGTTATCGTATCGACTTAAAGCCAGATCGTCACATTGGCCGCTCTTCTCTCTGAAACGGTTGTACTTATCGTCTGCAAAGCTATGTCGCGTGCTGCGGTATGCGGAGACACAAAAAGCACCACAGTGGAACACAGATGAAGCTTCTAAATTGATGTAATAACCAGTAAGAAGTAGTACATTTCAAGTTTTAGGTATCCATTATTGACTTTTTAGCTGGCTTTGGTGCCTTGGATGTGAGCTAGGACCTTAAGATCCTGCATGAAAGGGGGACTAGCAGCCGAGTTGCACGGGAGAATGTGAAAAGTGTTCATATGTAGTGAAAACCTGAGAAACCCGTCCGTTTTCGTCATTTGTTATCGAATCGACTTAAAGCCAGGTCGTCACATTGGCCGCTCTTCTCTCAGAAACGGTTGTACTTATCGTCTGAAAGCTATGTCGCGTGCTGCGGTATGTGGGGACACTAAAAGCACCATAGTAGAACACAGATGAAGCATCTAAGATGATGTAATAGCCAGTAAGAATTAATGCAATACCAGTTTTAGGTATCGATTATTGACTTTTTAGCTGGCTTTGGTGCCTTGGACATGAGCTAGGACCTTAAGATTCTGCATGAAAGGAGGACTAGCAGCCGAGTTGCATGTTAGAATATGAAAAGTGTTCATATGTAGTAAAAACCTGAGAAATCCGTCCGTTTTCGTCATTTGTTATCGAATCGACTTAAAGCCAGGTCGTCACATTGGCCGTTCTTCTCTCTGAAACTGTTGTACATATCGTCTGCAAAGCTATGTCGCGTGCTGCGGTATGCGGAGACACTAAAATCACCATAGTAGAACACAGATGAAGCTTCTAAGTTGATGTAATAGCCAGTAAGAAGTAGTACAATTCAAGTTTTAGGCATCGATTATTGACTTTTAGCTGGCTTTGGTGCCTTGGACATGAGCTACGACCTTAAGATTCTGCATAAAAGGAGGACTAGCAGCCGAGTTGCACGGGAGAATGTGAAAAGTGTTCATATGTAGTAAAAACCTGTGAAATCCGTCCGTTTTCGTCATTTGTTATCGAGTCGACTTAAAGCCAGATCGTCACATTGGCCGCTCTTCTCTCTGAAACGGTTGTACTTATCGTCTGCAAACCTATGTCGCGTGCTGCGGTATGTGAAGACTCTAAAAGCACAATAGTAGAACACAGAAGAAGCTTCTAAGTTGATGTAATAGACAGTAAGAAGTAGTACAACTCAAGTTTTAGGTATCGATTATTGACCTTTTAGCTGGCTTTGGTGCCTTTTACATGAGCTAGGACCTTAAGATTCTGCATGAAAGGAGGACTAGCAGCCGAATTGCACGGGAGATTGTGAAAAGTGTTCATATGTAGTAAAAACCTGAGAAATCCGTCCGTTTTCGTCATTAGTTATGGAATCGACGTAAAGCCAGAACGTCACATCGGCCGCTCTTGTCTCTGAAACCGTTGTGCATATCGTCTGCAAAGCTATGTCGCGTGCTGCGGTATGCGGAGACACTAAAAGCACCATAGTAGAACACAGATGAAGCTTCTAAATTGATGTAATAGCCAGTAAGAAGTAGTACAATTCAAGTTTTACATATCGATTATTGACTTTTTAGCTGGCTTTGGTGCCTTGGACATGAGCTAGGACCTTAAGATTCTGCATGAAAGGAGGACTAGCAGCCGACTTGCACGGGAGAATGTGAAAAGTGTTCATATGTAGTAAAAACCTGAGAAATCCGTACGTTATCGTCGTTTGTCTTCGAATCGACTTCAAGCCAGATCGTCACATTGGCTGCTCTTCTCTCTGAAACGGTTGTACTTATCGTCTGCAAAGCTATGTCGCGTGCTGTGATATGCGGAGACACTAAAATCACCATAGTAGGACACAGATGAAGCTTCTAAGTTGATGTAATAGCCAGTAAGAAGTAGTACAATTCAAGTTTTAGGTATCGATTATTGACTTTTAGCTGGATTTGGTGCCTTGGACATGAGCTAGGACCTTAAGATTCTGCATGAAAGGAGGACTAGTAGCCGAGTTGCATGGGAGAATGTGAAAAGTGTTCATATGTAGTAAAAACCTGAGAAATCCGTCCGTTTTCGTCATTTGTTATCGAATCGACTTAAAGCCAGGTCGTCACATTGGCCGCTCTTCTCTCAGAAACGGTTATACTTATCGTCTGAAAGCTATGTCGCGTGCTGCGGTATGCGGAGACACTAAAAGCACCATAGTACAACACAGATGAAGCTTCTAAAATGATGTAATAGCCAGTAAGAATTAATACAATACCAGTTTTTGGTATCGATTATTGACTTTTTAGCTGGCTTTGGTGCCTTGGACATGAGCTAGGACCTTAAGATTCTGCACGAAAGGAGGACTAGCAGCCGAGTTGCATGTTAGAATGTGAAAAGTGTTCATATGTAGTAAAAACCTGAGAAATCCGTCCGTTTTTGTCATTTGTTATCGAATCGACTTAAAGCCAGGTCGTCACATTGGCCGTTCTTCTCTCTGAAACGGTTGTACAATTTGTCTGCAAAGCTATGTCGCGTGCTGCGGTATGTGGAGACACTAAAAGTACCATAGTAGAACACAGATGAAGCTTCTAAGTTGATGTAACAGCTAGTAAGAAGTAGTACAATTGAAATTTTAGATATCGATTATTGACTTTTTAGCTGGCTTTGATGCCTTGGACATGAGCTAGGACCTTAAGATTCTGCATTAACGGAGGACTAGCAGCCGAGTTGCATGGGAGAATGTGAAAAGTGTTCGTATGTAGGAAAAACCTGAGAAATCCGTCCGTTTTCGTCATTTTTTATCGAATCGACTTAAAGCCAGATCATCACATTCGCCGCTCTTCTCTCTGAAACGGTTGTACGTATCGTCTGAATGCTATGTCGCGTGCTGCGGTATGCGGAGACACTAAAAGCACCATAGTAGAACACAGATGAAGCTTCTAAGATGACGTAATAGCCAGCAAGAAGTAGTACATCTCAAGTTCTAGGTATCGATTATTGACTTTTTAATTGGCTTTGGTGCCTTGGACATAGCTAGGACCATAAGATTCTGCATGAAAGGAGGACTAGCAGCCGAATTGCACGCGAGATTGTGGAAAGTGTTCATATGTAGTAAAAACCTGAGAAATCAGTCCGTATTCGTCATTTGTTATGGAATCGACTTAAAGCCAGATCGTCACATTGGCCGCTCTTCTCTCTGAAACGGTTGTACTTATCGTCTGCAAAGCTATGTCGCGTGCTGCGGTTTGTGGAGACACTAAAAATACCATAGTAGAACACAGATGAAGCTTCTAAGTTGATGTAATAACCAGTAAGAAGTAATACAATTCAAGTTTTAGGTATCGATTATTGACTTTTAGCTGGATTTGGTGCCTTGGACATGAGCTAGGACCTTAAGATTCTGCATGAAAGGAGGACTAGTAGCCGAGTTGCATGGGACAATGTGAAAAGTGTTCATATGTAGTAAAAACCTGAGAAATCCGTCCGTTTTCGTCATTTGTTATCGAATCGACTTAAAGCCAGGTCGTCACATTGGCCGCTCTTCTCTCAGAAACGGTTATACTTATCGTCTGAAAGCTATGTCGCGTGCTGCGGTATGCGGAGACACTAAAAGCACCATAGTACAACACAGATGAAGCATCTAAAATGATGTAATAGCCAGTAAGAATTAATACAATACCAGTTTTTGGTATCGATTATTGACTTTTTAGCTGGCTTTGGTGCCTTGGACATGAGCTAGGACCTTAAGATTCTGCACGAAAGGAGGACTAGCAGCCGAGTTGCATGTTAGAATGTGAAAAGTGTTCATATGTAGTAAAAACCTGAGAAATCCGTCCGTTTTTGTCATTTGTTATCGAATCGACTTAAAGCCAGGTCGTCACATTGGCCGTTCTTCTCTCTGAAACGGTTGTACAATTTGTCTGCAAAGCTATGTCGCGTGCTGCGGTATGTGGAGACACTAAAAGTACCATAGTAGAACACAGATGAAGCTTCTACGTTGATGTAACAGCTAGTAAGAAGTAGTACAATTGAAATTTTAGATATCGATTATTGACTTTTTAGCTGGCTTTGATGCCTTGGACATGAGCTAGGACCTTAAGATTCTGCATTAACGGAGGACTAGCAGCCGAGTTGCATGGGAGAATGTGAAAAGTGTTCGTATGTAGGAAAAACCTGAGAAATCCGTCCGTTTTCGTCATTTTTTATCGAATCGACTTAAAGCCAGATCATCACATTCGCCGCTCTTCTCTCTGAAACGGTTGTACGTATCGTCTGAATGCTATGTCGCGTGCTGCGGTATGCGGAGACACTAAAAGCACCATAGTAGAACACAGATGAAGCTTCTAAGATGATGTAATAGCCAGCAAGAAGTAGTACATCTCAAGTTCTAGGTATCGATTATTGACTTTTTAATTGGCTTTGGTGCCTTGGACATAGCTAGGACCATAAGATTCTGCATGAAAGGAGGACTAGCAGCCGAATTGCACGCGAGATTGTGGAAAGTGTTCATATGTAGTAAAAACCTGAGAAATCAGTCCGTATTCGTCATTTGTTATGGAATCGACTTAAAGCCAGATCGTCACATTGGCCGCTCTTCTCTCTGAAACGGTTGTACTTATCGTCTGCAAAGCTATGTCGCGTGCTGCGGTTTGTGGAGACACTAAAAGCACCATAGTAGAACACAGATGAAGCTTCTAAGATGATGTAATAGCCAGTAAGACGTAGTACAATTCAACTTTTAAGTATCGATTATTGACTTTTAAGCTGGCTTTGGTGCCTTGGACATGAGCTAGGACCTTAAGATTCTGCATGAAAGGAGGACTAGTAGCCGAGTTGCACGGGAGAATGTGAAAAGTGTTCATATGTAGTAAAAACCTGAGAAATCCGTCCGTTTTCGTCATTTGTTATCGAATCGACTTAAAACCAGATCGTCACTTTGGCCGCTCTTCGCTCTGAAACGGTTGTACTTATCGTCTGCAAAGCTATGTCGCGTGCTGCGGTATGCGGAGACACTAATAGCACCATAGTAGAACAGAGATGAAGCTTTTAAGTTGATGTAATAGCCAGTAAGAAGTAGTACAATACTAGATTTAGGTATCGATTATTGATTTTTAGCTGGATTTGGTGCCTTGGACATGAGCTAGGACCTTAAGATTCTGCATGAAAGGAGGACTAGCAGCCGAATTGCACGCGAGATTGTGGAAAGTGTTCATATGTAGTAAAAACCTGAGAAATCAGTCCGTATTCGTCATTTGTTATGGAATCGACTTAAAGCCAGATCGTCACATTGGCCGCTCTTCTCTCTGAAACGGTTGTACTTATCGTCTGCAAAGCTATGTCGCGTGCTGCGGTTTGTGGAGACACTAAAAGCACCATAGTAGAACACAGATGAAGCTTCTAAGATGATGTAATAGCCAGTAAGACGTAGTACAATTCAACTTTTAAGTATCGATTATTGACTTTTAAGCTGGCTTTGGTGCCTTGGACATGAGCTAGGACCTTAAGATTCTGCATGAAAGGAGGACTAGTAGCCGAGTTGCACGGGAGAATGTGAAAAGTGTTCATATGTAGTAAAAACTTGAGAAATCCGTCCGTTTTCGTCATTTGTTATCGAATCGACTTAAAACCAGATCGTCACTTTGGCCGCTCTTCGCTCTGAAACGGTTGTACTTATCGTCTGCAAAGCTATGTCGCGTGCTGCGGTATGCGGAGACACTAATAGCACCATAGTAGAACAGAGATGAAGCTTTTAAGTTGATGTAATAGCCAGTAAGAAGTAGTACAATTCAAGTTTTAAGTATCGATCATTGACTTTTTAGCTGGCTTTGGTGCATTGGACGTGAGCTAGGACCTTAAGATTCTGCATGAAAGGAGGACTAGCAGCCGAGTTGCACGGGAGTATGTGAAACGTGTTCATATGTAGTAAAAACCTGAGAAATCCGTCCGTTGTCGTCATTTGTTACGGAATCGACTTAAAGCCACTTCGTCACATTAGCCGCTCTTCTCTCTGAAACGGTTGTACTTAACGCCTGCAGAGCTATGTCGCGTGCTGCGGTATGCGGAGACACTAATAGCACCATAGTAGAACACAGATGAAGCTTCTAGTATGATGTAATAGAGAGTAAGAAGTAGTACAATTCAAGTTTTAGGTATCGATTATTGCCTTTTTAGCTGGCTTTGGTGCATTGGACGTGAGCTAAGACCTTAAGATTCTGCATGAAAGGAGGACTAGCAGCCGAGTAGCAAGGGAGAATGTGAAAACTGTTCATATGTAGTAAAAACCTGAGAAATCCGTCCGTTATCGTCAATTGTTATCGAACCGACTAAAAGCCAGATGGTCACATTAGCCCCTCTTCTCTCTGAAACGGTTGTACTTATCGCCTGCAAAGCTACGTCGCGTGTTGCGGTATGTGGATACTCTAAAAGCACCATAGTAGGACACAGATGAAGCTTCTAAGATGATGAAATAGCCAGTAAGAATTAGTACAATACCAGTTTTAGGTATCGATTATTGACTTTTTAGCAGGCTTTGGTGCCTTGGACATGAGGTAGGACCTTAAGATTCTGCATGAAAGGAGGACTAGCAGCCGAGTTGCATGGGAGGATGTGAAAAGTGTTCATATGTAGTAAAAACCTGAGAAATCCGTCCGTTTTCGTCATTTGTTATCGAATCGACTTAAAGCCAGGTCGTCACATTGGTCGCTCTTCTCTCTGAAACAGTTGTACATATCGTCTGCAAAGCTATGTCGTGTGTTGCGGTATGTGGAGACTCTAAAAGCACCATAGTAGAACACAGATGATGCTTGTAAGTTGATGTAATAGCCAGTAAGAAGTAGTACAACTCAAGTTCTAGGTATCGATTATTGACTTTTTAATTGGCTTTGGTGCCTTGGACATAGCTAGGACCATAAGATTCTGCATGAAAGGAGGACTAGCAGCCGAGTTGCACGGGAGAATGTGAAAAGTGTTCATATGTAGTAAAAACCTGAGATATTCGCCCACTTTCGTCATTTGTTATCGAATCGACTTAAAACCAGATCGTCACATTGGCCGCTCTTCGCTCTGAAACGGTTGTACTTATCGTCTGCAAAGCTATGTCGCGTGCTGCGGTATGCGGAGACACTAATAGCACCATAGTAGAACACAGATGAAGCTTCTAATATGATGTAATAGAGAGTAAGAAGTAGTACAATTCAAGTTTTAGGTATCGATTATTGCCTTTTTAGCTGGCTTTGGTGCATTGGACGTGAGCTAAGACCTTAAGATTCTGCATGAAAGGAGGACTAGCAGCCGAGTAGCAAGGGAGAATGTGAAAACTGTTCATATGTAGTAAAAACCTGAGAAATCCGTCCGTTATCGTCAATTGTTATCGAACCGACTAAAAGCCAGATGGTCACATTAGCCCCTCTTCTCTCTGAAACGGTTGTACTTATCGTCTGAAAGCTATGTCGCGTGCTGCGGTATGCGGAGACACTAGAAGCACCATAGTAGAACACAGATGAAGCTTCTAAGATGATGTAATAGCCAGTAAGAATTAGTACAATACCAGTTTTAGGTATCGATTATTGACTTTTTAGCTGGCTTTGGTGCCTTGGACATGAGCTAGGACCTTAAGATTCTGCATGAAAGGAGGACTAGCAGCCGAGTTGCACGGGAGAATGTGAAAAGTGTTCATATGTAGTAAAAACCTGAGAAATCCGTCCGTTGTCGTCATTTGTTACGGAATCGACTTAAAGCCAGGTCGTCACATTAGCCGCTCTTCTCTCTGAAACGGTTGTACTTATCGCCTGCAAAGCTATGTCGCGTGCTGCGGTATGCGGAGTCACTAAAAGCACCATAGTAGAACACAGATGAAGATTCTAAGATGAGTTAATAGCCAGTAAGATGTAGTACAATTCAAGTTTTAGGTATCGATTATTGACTTTTAGCTGGATTTGGTGCCTTGGACATAGCTAGGACCATAAGATTCTGCATGAAAGGAGGACTAGCAGCCGAGTTGCACGGGAGATTGTGAAAAGTGTTCATATGTAGTAAAAACCTGAGAAATCCGTCTGTATTCGTCATTTGGTATGGAATCGACTTAAAGCCAGATCGTCACATTGGCCGCTCTTCTCTCTGAAACGGTTGTACTTATCGTCTGCAAAGCTATGTCGCGTGCTGCGGTTTGTGGAGACACTAAAAGCACCATAGTAGAACACAGATGAAGCTTCTAAGTTGATGTAATAGCCAGTAAGTAGTAGTACAATTCAAGTTTTAGGTATCGATTATTGACTTTTTAGCTGGCCTTGGTGCATTGGACGTGAGCTAGGACCTTAAGATTCTGCATGAAAGGAGGACTAGCAGCCGAGTTGCATGGGAGAATGTGAAACGTGTTCATATGTATTAAAAACCTGAGAAATCCGTCCGTTTTCGTCATTTGTTATCGAATCGACTTAAAGCCAGATCGTCGCATTGGCCGCTCTTCTCTCTGAAACGGTTGTACTTATCGTCTGAAAGCTATGTCGCGTGCTGCGTTATGCGGAGACACTAAAAGCACCATAGTAGAACACAGATGAAGCTTCTACGATGATGTAATAGCCAGTAAGAATTAGTACAATACCAGTTTTACGTATCGGTTATTGACTTTTTAGCTGGCTTTGGTGCCTTGGACATGAGCTAGGACCTTAAGATTCTGCATGAAAGGAGGACTAGCAGCTGACTTGCCTGGGAGAATATGTAAAGTGTTCATATGTAGTAAAAACCTGAGAAATCCTTCCGTTTTCGTCATTTGTTATCGAATCGACCTAAAGCCAGATCGTGACATTGGCCGCTCTTCTCTCTGAAACGGTTGTACTTATCGTCTGCTAAGCTATGTCGCGTGCTGCGGTATGCGGAAACACTAAAAAACCATAGTAGAACACAGATGAAGCTTCTAAGTTGATGTAATAGCCAGTAAGAAGTACTACAATTCAAGACCTGGGCATCGATTATTGACTTTTTAGCTGGCTTTGGTGCCTTGGACATGAGCTAGGACCTTAAGATTCTGTATGAAAGGAGGACTAGCAGCCGAGTTGCACGGGAGAATGTGAAAAGTGTTCATTTTTGTAAAAACCTGAGAAATCCGTCCGTTTTCGTCATTTGTTATCGAATCGACTTAAAGCCAGATCATCACATTGGCCGCTCTTCTCTCTGAAACGGTTGTACTTATCGTCTGAAAACTATGTTGCGTGCTGCGGTTTGAGGAGACACTAAAAGCACCATAGTAGAACACAGATGAAGCTTCTAAGATGATGTAATAGCCAGTAAGAATTAGTACAATACCAGTTTTAGGTATCGATTATTGACTTATTAGCTGGCTTTGGTGCCTTGGACATGAGCTAGGACCTTAAGATTCTGCACGAAAGGAGGACTAGCAGCTGACTTGACTGGCAGAATATGAAAAGTGTTTATATGTAGTAAAAACCTGAGAAATCCTTGTATTTTCGTCATTTGTTATCGAATCGCCCTAAAGCCAGATCGTGACATTGGCCGCTCTTCTCTCTGAAACGGTTGAACTATCGTCTGCAAAGCTATGTCTCGTTCTGCGGTATGTGGAGACACTAAAAGCACCATAGTGGAACACAGATGAAACTTCTAAGTTGATGTAATAGCCAGTAAGAAGTAGTACAACTCAAGTTTTAGGTATCGATTATTGACTTTTTAGCTGGCTTTGGTGCCTTGGACATGAGCTAGGACCTTAAGATTCGGCATGAAAGGAGGACTAGCAGCCGAGCTGCACGGGAGAATGTGAAAAGTGTTCATATGTAGTAAAAACCTGAGAAATCCGTCCGTTTTCGTCATTTGTTATCGAATCGACTTAAAGCAAGATCGTCACATTGGCCGCTCTTCTCTCTGAAACGGTTGTACTTATCGTCTGCAAAGCTATGTCGCATGCTGTGGTATGCGGAGACACTAAAATCACCATAGTAGAACACAGATGAAGCTTCTAAGATGATGTAATAGCCAGTAAGAATTAGTACAATACCAGTTTTAGGTATCGATAATTGACTTTTTAGCTGGCTTTGGAGCCTTGCACATGAGCTAGGACCTTAAGATTCTGCATGAAAGGAGGGCTAGCAGCTGAGTTGCACGGGAGAAAGTGAAAAGTGTTCATATGTAGTAAAAACCTGAGAAATCCGTCCCTTTTCGTCGTTTGTTATCGAATCGACTTAAAGCCTGATCGTCACATTGGGCGCCCTTCTCTCGGAAACGGTTGCACTTATCGTCTGCAAAGCTATGTCGCGTGCTGCAGTATGCGGAGACACTAAAAGCAGCATAGTAGAACACAGATGAAGCTTCTAAGTTGATGTAATAGCCAATAAGAAGTAGTACAATTCAAGTTTTAGGTATCGATTATTGACTTTTTAGCTGGCTTTCGTGCCTTGGACATGAGCTAGGACCTTAAGTTTCTGCACGAAATTAGGACTAGCAGCTGACTTGCCTGGGAGAATATGAAAAGTGTTTATATGTAGTAAAAACCTGAGAAATCCTTGTATTTTCGTCATTTGTTATCGAATCGACCTAAAGCCAGATCGTGACATTGGCCGCTCTTCTCTCTGAAACGGTTGTACTTATCGTCTGCAAAGCTATGTCGCATGCTGTGGTATGCGGAGACACTAAAATCACCATAGTAGGACACAGATGAAGCTTCTAAGTTGATGTAATAGCCAGTAAGAAGTGGTACAATTCAAGTTTTAGGTGTCGATTATTGACTTTTTAGCTGGCTTTGGTGCCTTGGACATGAGCTAGGACCTTACGAATCTGCATGAGAGGAGGACTAGCAGAAAAGTTGCACGGGAGAATGTGAAATGTGTTAATATGTAGTATTAACCTGAGAAATCCGTCCGTTTTCGTCATTGGTTATCGAATCGTCTTATGGCCAGATCGTCACATTGGCCGCTCTTCTCTCTGAAACGGTTGTACTTATCGTCTGCAAAGCTATGTCGAGTGCTGCGGTATATGGAGACACTAAAAGAACCATAGTAGAACACAGATGAAGCTTCTAAGTTGATGTAATAGCCAGTAAGAGGTAGTACAATTCAAGTTTTATGTATCGGTAATTGACTTTTTATCTGGCTTTGGTGCCTTGGACATGAGCTAGGACCTTAAGATTCTGCATGAAAGGAGGACTCGCAGCTGACATGCCTGGGAGAATATGAAAAGTGTTCATATGTAGTAAAAACCTGAGAAATCCTTCCGTTTTCGTCATTTGTTATCGAATCGACCTAAAGCCAGATCGTGACATTGGCCGCTCTTCTCTCTGAAACGGTTGTACTTATCGTCTGCAAAGCTATGTCGCGTGCTGCGGTATGCGGAAACACTAAAAAACCATAGTAGAACACAGATGAAGCTTCTAAGTTGATGTAATAGCCAGTAAGAAGTACTACAATTCAAGACTTGGGCATCGATTGTTGACTTTTTAGCTGGCTTTGGTGCCTTGGACATTAGCTAGGACCTTAAGATTCTGCATGAAAGGAGGGCTAGCAGCTGAGTTGCACGGCAGAATGTGAAAAGTGTTCATATGTAGTAAAAACCTGAGAAATCCGTCCGTTTTCGTCGTTTGTTATCGAATCGACTTAAAGCCTGATCGTCACATTGGGCGCTCTTCTCTCCGAAACGGTTGTACTTATCGTCTGCAAAGCTATGTCGCGTGCTGCAGTATACGGAGACACTAAAAGCAGCACAGTAGAACACAGATGAAGCTTCTAAGTTGATGTAATAGCCAGTAAGAAGTAGTACAACTCAAGTTTTAGGTATCGATTAGTGACTTTTAAGCTGGCTTTGGTGCCTTGGTTATGAGCTAGGACCTTAAGATTCTGCATGAAAGGAGGACTAGCAGCCGAGCTGCACGGGAGAATGTGAAATGTGTTAATATGTAGTATTAACCTAAGAAATCCGTCCGTTTTCGTCTTTTGTTATCGAATCGACTTAAAGCCAGATCGTCACATTGTCCACCCTTCTCTCTGAAACGGTTGTACTTATCGTCTGCAAAGCTATGTCGCGTGCTGCGGTATGTGGAGACACTAAAAGCACCATAGTAGAACACAGATGAAGCTTCTAAGTTGATGTAATAGCTAGTAAGAAGTAGTACAATTTAAATTTTATATATCGATTATTGACTTTTTAGCTGGCTTTGGTGCCTTGGACATGAGCTAGGACCTTAAGAATCTGCATGAAAGGAGGACTAGCACCCGAGTTGCACGGGAGAATGTAAAAAGTGTTCATATGTAGTAAAAACCTGAGAAACACGTCCGTTTTCGTCATTTGTTATCGAATCGACTTAAAGCCAGATCATCACATTGGCCGCTCTTCTCTCTGAAACGGTTGTACTTATCGTCTGAAAACTATGTCGCGTGCTGCGGTTTGCGGAGACACTAAAAGCACCATAGTAGAACACAGATGAAGCTTCTAAGTTGATGTAATAGCCAGTAAGAAGTGGTACAATTCAAGTTTTAAGTATCGATTATTGATTTTTACCTCTCTTTGGAGCCTTGGACATGAGCTAGGACCTTACGAATCTGCATGAGAGGAGGACTAGCAGAAACGTTGCACGGGAGAATGTGAAATGTGTTAATATGTAGTATTAATCTGAGAAATCCGTCCGTTTTCGTCTTTTGTTATCGAATCGACTTAAAGCCAGATCGTCACATTGTCCGCCCTTCTCTCTGAAACGGTTGTACTTATCGTCTGCAAAGCTATGTCGTGTGCTGCGGTATGCGGAGACACTAAAAATACTATAGTAGAACACGGATGAAGCTTCAAAGTTGATGTAATAGCCAGTAAGAAGTAGTACAATTCAAGTTTTAGGCATCGATTATTGACTTTTAGCTGGCTTTAATGCCTTCGACATGAGCTAGGACCTTAAGATTCAGCATGAAAGGAGGACTAGCAGCCGAGTTGCACGGGAGAATGTGAAAGGTGTTCATAGGTAGTAAAAACCTGAGAAATCCGTCCGTTTTCTTCATTTGTTATCGAATCGACTTAAAGCCAGATCGTCACATTGGCCACTCTTCTCTCTGAAACGGTTGTACTTATCGTCTGCAAAGCTATGTCGCGTGCTGCGGTATGTGGAGACACTAAAAGCACCATAGTAGAACACAGATGAGGCTTCTAAGTTGATGTAATAGCTAGTAGAAGTAGTACAATTTAAATTTTATATATCGATTATTGACTTTTTAGCCGGCTTTGGTGCCTTGGACATGAGCTAGGACCTTAAGAATGTGCATGAAAGAGGACTAGCAGCCGAGTTGCACGGGAGAATGTGAAAGGTGTTCATAGGTAGTAAAAACCTGAGAAATCCGTCCGTTTTCTTCATTTGTTATCGAATCGACTTAAAGCCAGATCGTCACATTGGCCACTCTTCTCTCTGAAACGGTTGTACTTATCGTCTGCAAAGCTATGTCGCGTGCTGCGGTATGTGGAGACACTAAAAGCACCATTGTAGAACACAGATGAAGCTTCTAATTTGATGTAATAGCCAGTAAGAAGTAGTACAATTCAAGTTTTACTTATCGATTATTGACTTTTTAGCTGGCTGTGGTGCCTTGGACATTAGCTACGACCTTAAGATTCTGCATGAAAGGTGGACTAGCAGCCGAGTTGCACGGGAGAATGTGAAAAGTCTTCATATGTAGTAAAAACCTGAGAAATACGTCTTTTTTCGTCAGTTGTTATCGATTCGTCTTAATGCCAGATCGTCACATTGGCTGCTCTTTTCTCTGAAACGGCTGTACTTATCGTCTGCAAAGCTATGTCGCGTGCTGCGGTATGCGGAGACACTAAAAGCACCATACTAGAACACAGATGAAGCTTCTAATTTGATGTAATAGCCAGTAAGAAGTAGTACAATTCTAGTTTTAGGTATCGATTATTGACTTTTTAGCTGGCTGTGGTGCCTTGGACATGAGCTACGACCTTACGATTCTGCATGAAAGGAGGACTAGCAGCCGAGTTGCACGGGAGAATGTGAAAAGTGTTCATATGTAGTAAAAACCTGAGAAATCCGTCCGTTTTCGTCGTTTGTTATCGAATCGACTTAAAGCCTGATCGTCACATTGGGCGCTTTTCTCTCTGAAACGGTTGCACTTATCGTCTGCAAAGCTATGTCGCGTGCTGCAGTATGCGGAGACACTAAAAGCAGCATAGTAGAACACAGATGAAGCTTCTAAGTTGATGTAATAGCTAGTAAGAAGTAGTACAATTGAAATTTTAGATATCGATTATTGACATTTTAGCTGGCTTTGGTGCCTTGGACATGAGCTAGGACTTTAAGATTCTGCATGAAAGGAGGACTAGCAGCCGAATTGCACGGGAGAATGTGAAAAGTGTTCATATGTAGTAAAAAACCGAGAAATCCGTACGTTTTCGTCATTGGTTATCGAATCGTCTTAAAGCCAGATCGTCACATTGGCCGCTCTTCTCTCTGAAACGGTTGTACTTATCGTCTGCAAAGCTATGTCGAGTGCTGCGGTATGTGGAGACACTAAAAGCACCATAGTAGACCACAGATGAAGCCTCTAAGTTGATGTAATAGCCAGTAAGAAGTAGTACAACTCAAGTTTTAGGTATCGATTATTGACTTTTTAGCTGGCTTTGGTGCCTTGGACATGAGCTAGGACCTTAAGATTCTGCATGAAAGGAGGACTAGCAGCCGAGCTGCACGGGAGGATGTGAAAAGTTTTCATATGTAGTAAAAACCTGAGAAATCCGTCCATTTTCGTCATTTGTTATCGAATCGACTTAAAGCCGGATCGTCACATTGGCCGCTCTTCTCTCTGAAACGGTTGTACTTATCGTCTGCAAAGCTATGTCGCGTGCTGCTGTATGCGGAGACACTAAAATAACCATAGTAGAACACAGATGAAGCTTCTAAGTTGATGTAATGGCCAGTAAGAAGTAGTACAATTCAAGATTTGGGCATCGATTATTAACTTTTTAGCTGGAAATGGTGCCTTGGACATGAGCTAGGACCTTAAGATTCGGCATGAAAGGAGGACTAGCAGCCGAGTTGCACGGGAGAATGGGAAAAGTGTTCATATGTAGTAAAAACCTGAGAAATCCGTCCGTTTTCGTCATTTGTTATCGAATCGACTTAAAGTCAGATCGTCACATTGGCCGCTCTTCTCTCTGAAACGGTTGTACTTATCGTCTGCAAAGCTATGTCGCATGCTGTGGTATGCGGAGACACTAAAATCACCATAGTAGGACACAGATGAAGCTTCTAAGTTGATGTAATAGCCAGTAAGAAGTGGTACAATTCAAGTTTTAGGTATCGATTATTGATTTTTACCTCTCTTTGGAGCCTTGGACATGAGCTAGGACCTTACGAATCTGCATGAGAGGAGGACTAGCAGAAACGTTGCACGGGAGAATGTGAAATGTGTTAATATGTAGTATTAATCTGAGAAATCCGTCCGTTTTCGTCTTTTGTTATCGAATCGACTTAAAGCCAGATCGTCACATTGTCCGCCCTTCTCTCTGAAACGGTTGTACTTATCGTCTGCAAAGCTATGTCGTGTGCTGCGGTTTGCGGAGACACTAAAAGCACCATTGTAGAACACAGATGAAGCTTCTAATTTGATGTAATAGCCAGTAAGAAGTGGTACAATTCAAGTTTTAAGTATCGATTATTGATTTTTACCTCTCTTTGGAGCCTTGGACATGAGCTAGGACCTTACGAATCTGCATGAGAGGAGGACTAGCAGAAACGTTGCACGGGAGAATGTGAAATGTGTTAATATGTAGTATTAATCTGAGAAATCCGTCCGTTTTCGTCTTTTGTTATCGAATCGACTTAAAGCCAGATCGTCACATTGTCCGCCCTTCTCTCTGAAACGGTTGTACTTATCGTCTGCAAAGCTATGTCGTGTGCTGCGGTATGCGGAGACACTAAAAATACTATAGTAGAACACGGATGAAGCTTCAAAGTTGATGTAATAGCCAGTAAGAAGTAGTACAATTCAAGTTTTAGGCATCGATTATTGACTTTTAGCTGGCTTTAATGCCTTCGACATGAGCTAGGACCTTAAGATTCAGCATGAAAGGAGGACTAGCAGCCGAGTTGCACGGGAGAATGTGAAAGGTGTTCATAGGTAGTAAAAACCTGAGAAATCCGTCCGTTTTCTTCATTTGTTATCGAATCGACTTAAAGCCAGATCGTCACATTGGCCACTCTTCTCTCTGAAACGGTTGTACTTATCGTCTGCAAAGCTATGTCGCGTGCTGCGGTATGTGGAGACACTAAAAGCACCATAGTAGAACACAGATGAGGCTTCTAAGTTGATGTAATAGCTAGTAGAAGTAGTACAATTTAAATTTTATATATCGATTATTGACTTTTTAGCCGGCTTTGGTGCCTTGGACATGAGCTAGGACCTTAAGAATGTGCATGAAAGGAGGACTTGCAGCCGAGTTGCACGGGAGAATGTGAAAAGTGTTCATATGAAGTAAAAACCTGAGAAACCCGTCCTTTTTCGTCATTTGTTATCGAATCGACTTAAAGCCAGATCGTCACATTGGCAGCTCTTCTCCCTGAAACGGTTGTACTTATCGTCTGAAAGCTATGTCGCGTGCTGCGGTTTGCGGAGACACTAAAAGCACCATTGTAGAACACAGATGAAGCTTCTAATTTGATGTAATAGCCAGTAAGAAGTAGTACAATTCAAGTTTTACTTATCGATTATTGACTTTTTAGCTGGCTGTGGTGCCTTGGACATTAGCTACGACCTTAAGATTCTGCATGAAAGGTGGACTAGCAGCCGAGTTGCACGGGAGAATGTGAAAAGTCTTCATATGTAGTAAAAACCTGAGAAATACGTCTTTTTTCGTCAGTTGTTATCGATTCGTCTTAATGCCAGATCGTCACATTGGCTGCTCTTCTCTCTGAAACGGCTGTACTTATCGTCTGCAAAGCTATGTCGCGTGCTGCGGTATGCGGAGACACTAAAAGCACCATAGTAGAACACAGATGAAGCTTCTAATTTGATGTAATAGCCAGTAAGAAGTAGTACAATTCTAGTTTTAGGTATCGATTATTGACTTTTTAGCTGGCTGTGGTGCCTTGGACATGAGCTACGACCTTACGATTCTGCATGAAAGGAGGACTAGCAGCCGAGTTGCACGGGAGAATGTGAAAAGTGTTCATATGTAGTAAAAACCTGAGAAATCCGTCCGTTTTCGTCGTTTGTTATCGAATCGACTTAAAGCCTGATCGTCACATTGGGCGCTTTTCTCTCTGAAACGGTTGCACTTATCGTCTGCAAAGCTATGTCGCGTGCTGCAGTATGCGGAGACACTAAAAGCAGCATAGTAGAACACAGATGAAGCTTCTAAGTTGATGTAATAGCTAGTAAGAAGTAGTACAATTGAAATTTTAGATATCGATTATTGACATTTTAGCTGGCTTTGGTGCCTTGGACATGAGCTAGGACTTTAAGATTCTGCATGAAAGGAGGACTAGCAGCCGAATTGCACGGGAGAATGTGAAAAGTGTTCATATGTAGTAAAAACCCGAGAAATCCGTACGTTTTCGTCATTGGTTATCGAATCGTCTTAAAGCCAGATCGTCACATTGGCCGCTCTTCTCTCTGAAACGGTTGTACTTATCGTCTGCAAAGCTATGTCGAGTGCTGCGGTATGTGGAGACACTAAAAGCACCATAGTAGACCACAGATGAAGCCTCTAAGTTGATGTAATAGCCAGTAAGAAGTAGTACAACTCAAGTTTTAGGTATCGATTATTGACTTTTTAGCTGGCTTTGGTGCCTTGGACATGAGCTAGGACCTTAAGATTCTGCATGAAAGGAGGACTAGCAGCCGAGCTGCACGGGAGGATGTGAAAAGTTTTCATATGTAGTAAAAACCTGAGAAATCCGTCCATTTTCGTCATTTGTTATCGAATCGACTTAAAGCCGGATCGTCACATTGGCCGCTCTTCTCTCTGAAACGGTTGTACTTATCGTCTGCAAAGCTATGTCGCGTGCTGCTGTATGCGGAGACACTAAAATAACCATAGTAGAACACAGATGAAGCTTCTAAGTTGATGTAATGGCCAGTAAGAAGTAGTACAATTCAAGATTTGGGCATCGATTATTAACTTTTTAGCTGGAAATGGTGCCTTGGACATGAGCTAGGACCTTAAGATTCGGCATGAAAGGAGGACTAGCAGCCGAGTTGCACGGGAGAATGGGAAAAGTGTTCATATGTAGTAAAAACCTGAGAAATCCGTCCGTTTTCGTCATTTGTTATCGAATCGACTTAAAGTCAGATCGTCACATTGGCCGCTCTTCTCTCTGAAACGGTTGTACTTATCGTCTGCAAAGCTATGTCGCATGCTGTGGTATGCGGAGACACTAAAATCACCATAGTAGGACACAGATGAAGCTTCTAAGTTGATGTAATAGCCAGTAAGAAGGGGTACAATTCAAGTTTTAGGTATCGATTATTGATTTTTACCTCTCTTTGGAGCTTTGGACATGAGCTAGGACCTTACGAATCTGCATGAGAGGAGGACTAGCAGAAACGTTGCACGGGAGAATGTGAAATGTGTTAATATGTAGTATTAATCTGAGAAATCCGTCCGTTTTCGTCTTTTGTTATCGAATCGACTTAAAGCCAGATCGTCACATTGTCCGCCCTTCTCTCTGAAACGGTTGTACTTATCGTCTGCAAAGCTATGTCGTGTGCTGCGGTATGCGGAGACACTAAAAATACCATAGTAGAACACGGATGAAGCTTCAAAGTTGATGTAATAGCCAGTAAGAAGTAGTACAATTCAAGTTTTAGGCATCGATTATTGACTTTTAGCTGGCTTTAATGCCTTCGACATGAGCTAGGACCTTAAGATTCTGCATGAAAGGAGGACTAGCAGCCGAGTTGCACGGGAGAATGTGAAAAGTGTTCATATGTAGTAAAAACCTGAGAAATACGTCTGTTTTCGTCAGTTGTTATCGAATCGACTTAAAGCCAGATCGTCACATTTGCCGCTCTTCTCTCTGAAACGGTTGTACTTATAGTCTGCAAAGCTATGTCGTGTGCTGCGGTATGCAGAGACACTAAAAGCACCATAGTAGAACACAGATGAAGCTTCTAAGTTGATGTAATAGCCAGTAAGAAGTGGTACAATTCAAGTTTTAGGTATCGATTATTGACCTTTTAGCTGGCTTTGGAGCCTTGGACATGAGCTAGGACCTTACGAATCTGCATGAGTGGAGGACTAGCAGAAACGTTGCACGGGAGAATGTGAAATGTGTTAATATGTAGTATTAACCTGAGAAATCCCTCCGTTTTCGTCTTTTGTTATCGAATCGACTTAAAGCCAGATCGTCACATTGTCCGCCCTTCTCTCTGAAACGGTTGTACTTATCGTCTGCAAAGCTATGTCGTGTGCTGCGGTATGCGGAGACACTAAAAATACCATAGTAGAACACAGATGAAGCTTCTAAGTTGATGTAATAGCCTGTAAGAAGTAGTACAATTCAAGTTTTAGGCATCGATTTTTGACTTTTAGCTGGCTTTGGTGCCTTGGACATGAGCTAGGACCTTAAGAATCTGTATGAAAGGAGGACTAGCAGCCGAGTTGCACGGGAGAATGTGAAAGGTGTTCATAGGTAGTAAAAACCTGAGAAATCCGTCCGTTTTCTTCATTTGTTATCGAATCGACTTAAAGCCAGATCGTCACATTGGCCACTCTTCTCTCTGAAACGGTTGTACTTATCGTCTGCAAAGCTATGTCGCGTGCTGCGGTATGTGGAGACACTAAAAGCACCATAGTAGAACACAGATGAAGCTTCTAAGTTGATGTAATAGCTAGTAGAAGTAGTACAATTTAAATTTTATATATCGATTATTGCCTTTTTAGCCGGCTTTGGTGCCTTGGACATGAGCTAGGACCTTAAGAATCTGCATGAAAGGAGGACTTGCAGCCGAGTTGCACGGGAGAATGTGAAAAGTGTTCATATGAAGTAAAAACCTGAGAAACCCGTCCGTTTTCGTCATTTGTTATCGAATCGACTTAAAGCCAGATCGTCACATTGGCAGCTCTTCTCCCTGAAACGGTTGTACTTATCGTCTGAAAGCTATGTCGCGTGCTGCGGTTTGCGGAGACACTAAAAGCACCATTGTAGAACACAGATTAAGCTTCTAATTTGATGTAATAGCCAGTAAGAAGTAGTACAATTCAAGTTTTACTTATCGATTATTGACTTTTTAGCTGGCTGTGGTGCCTTGGACATTAGCTACGACCTTAAGATTCTGCATGAAAGGAGGACTAGCAGCCGAGTTGCACGGGAGAATGTGAAAAGTGTTCATATGTAGTAAAAACCTGAGAAATACGTCTTTTTTCGTCAGTTGTTATCGATTCGTCTTAATGCCAGATCGTCACATTGGCTGCTCTTCTCTCTGAAACGGTTGTACTTATCGTCTGCAAAGCTATGTCGCGTGCTGCGGTATGCGGAGACACTAAAAGCACCATAGTAGAACACAGATGAAGCTTCTAATTTGATGTAATAGCCAGTAAGAAGTAGTACAATTCTAGTTTTAGGTATCGATTATTGACTTTTTAGCTGGCTGTGGTGCCTTGGACATGAGCTACGACCTTACGATTCTGCATGAAAGGCGGACTAGCAGCCGAGTTGCACGGGAGAATGTGAAAAGTGTTCATATGTAGTAAAAACCTGAGAAATCCGTCCGTTTTCGTCGTTTGTTATCGAATCGACTTAAAGCCTGATCGTCACATTGGGCGCTTTTCTCTCTGAAACGGTTGCACTTATCGTCTGCAAAGCTATGTCGCGTGCTGCAGTATGCGGAGACACTAAAAGCAGCATAGTAGAACACAGATGAAGCTTCTAAGTTGATGTAATAGCTAGTAAGAAGTAGTACAATTGAAATTTTAGATATCGATTATTGACATTTTAGCTGGCTTTGGTGCCTTGGACATGAGCTAGGACTTTAAGATTCTGCATGAAAGGAGGACTAGCAGCCGAATTGCACGGGAGAATGTGAAAAGTGTTCATATGTAGTAAAAACCCGAGAAATCCGTACGTTTTCGTCATTGGTTATCGAATCGTCTTAAAGCCAGATCGTCACATTGGCCGCTCTTCTCTCTGAAACGGTTGTACTTATCGTCTGCAAAGCTATGTCGAGTGCTGCGGTATGTGGAGACACTAAAAGCACCATAGTAGATCACAGATGAAGCCTCTAAGTTGATGTAATAGCCAGTAAGAAGTAGTACAACTCAAGTTTTAGGTATCGATTATTGACTTTTTAGCTGGCTTTGGTGCCTTGGATATGAGCTAGGACCTTATGATTCTGCATGTAAGGAGGAGTAGCAGCCTAGTTGCACGGGAGAATGTGAAAAGAGTTCATATGTAGTAAAACCCTGAGAAATACGTCCGTTTTCGTCATTTGTTATCGATTCGACTTAAAGCCAGATCGTCACATGGGCCGCTCTTCTCTCTGAAACGGTTGTACTTATAGTCTGCAAAGCTATGTCGCGTGTTGCGGTATGCGGAGACACTAAAAGCACAATAGTAGAACACAGATGAAGCTTCTAAGTTGATGTAATAGCCAGTAAGGAGTAGTACAATTCAAGTTTTAGGTATCGAATATTGAATTTTTAGCTGGCTTTGGTGCCTTGGACATGAGCTGGGACCTTAAGATTCTGCATGAAAGCAGTACTAGTAGCCGAGTTGCACGGGAGAATGTGAAAAGTGTTCATATGTAGTAAAAACCTGAGAAATCCGTCCGTTTTCGTCGTTTGTTATCGAATCGACTTAAAGCCGGATCGTTACATTGGCCGCTCTTCTCTCTGAAACGGTTGTACTTATCGTCTGCAAAGCTATGTCGCGTGCTGCTGTATGCGGAGACACTAAAATAACCATAGTAGAACACAGATGAAGCTTCTAAGTTGATGTAATGGCCAGTAAGAAGTAGTACAATTCAAGATTTGGGCATCGATTATTGACTTTTTAGCTGGAATTGGTGCCTTGGACATGAGCTAGGACCTTAAGATTCGGCATGAAAGGAGGACTAGCAGCCTAGTTGCACGGGAGAATGTGAAAAGTGTTCATATGTAGTAAAAACCTAAGAAATCCGTCCGTTTTCGTCATTTGTTATCGAATCGACTTAAAGTCAGATCGTCACATTGGCCGCTCTTCTCTCTGAAACGGTTGTACTTATCGTCTGCAAAGCTATGTCGCATGCTGTGGTATGCGGAGACACTAAAATCACCATAGTAGGACACAGATGAAGCTTCTAAGTTGATGTAATAGCCAGTAAGAAGTGGTACAATTCAAGTTTTAGGTATCGATTATTGACTTTTTACCTCTCTTTGGAGCCTTGGACATGAGCTAGGACCTTACGAATCTGCATGAGAGGAGGACTAGCAGAAACGTTGCACGGGAGAATGTGAAATGTGTTAATATGTAGTATTAATCTGAGAAATCCGTCCGTTTTCGTCTTTTGTTATCGAATCGACTTAAAGCCAGATCGTCACATTGTCCGCCCTTCTCTCTGAAACGGTTGTACTTATCGTCTGCAAAGCTATGTCGTGTGCTGCGGTATGCGGAGACACTAAAAATACCATAGTAGAACACGGATGAAGCTTCTAAGTTTATGTAATAGCCAGTAAGAAGTAGTACAATTCAAGTTTTAGGCATAGATTATTGACTTTTAGCTGGCTTTGGTGCCTTGGACATGAGCTAGGACCTTAAGATTCTCCATGAAAGGAGGACTAGCAGCCGAGTTGCACGGGAGAATGTGAAAAGTGTTCATATGTAGTAAAAACCTGAGAAATACGTCTGTTTTCGTCAGTTGTTATCGAATCGACTTAAAGCCAGATCGTCACATTGGCCGCTCTTCTCTCTGAAACGGTTGTACTTATAGTCTGCAAAGCTATGTCGCGTGCTGCGGTATGCAGAGACACTAAAAGCACCATATTAGAACACAGATGAAGCTTCTAAGTTGATGTAACAGCCAGTAAGAAGTGGTACAATTCAAGTTTTAGGTATCGATTATTGACCTTTTAGCTGGCTTTGGAGCCTTGGACATAAGCTAGGACCTTAGGAATCTGCATGAGTGGAGGACTAGCAGAAACGTTGCACGGGAGAATGTGAAATGTGTTAATATGTAGTATTAACCTGAGAAATCCCTCCGTTTTCGTCTTTTGTTATCGAATCGACTTAAAGCCAGATCGTCACATTGGCAGCTCTTCTCCCTGAAACGGTTGTACTTATCGTCTGAAAGCTATGTCGCGTGCTGCGGTTTGCGGAGACACTAAAAGCGCCATTGTAGAACACAGATGAAGCTTCTAATTTGATGTAATAGCCAGTAAGAAGTAGTACAATTCAACTTTTACTTATCGATTATTGACTTTTTAGCTGGCTGTGGTGCCTTGGTTATTAGCTACGACCTTAAGATTCTGCATGAAAGGAGGACTAGCAGCCGAGTTGCACGGGAGAATGTGAAAAGTGTTCATATGTAGTAAAAACCTGAGAAATACATCTTTTTTCGTCAGTTGTTATCGATTCGTCTTAATGCCAGATCGTCACATTGGCTGCTCTTCTCTCTGAAACGGTTGTACTTATCGTCTGCAAAGCTATGTCGCGTGCTGCGGTATGCGGAGACACTAAAAGCACCATAGTAGAACACAGATGAAGCTTCTAATTTGATGTAATAGCCAGTAAAAAGTAGTACAATTCTAGTTTTAGGTATCGATTATTGACTTTTTAGCTGGCTGTGGTGCCTTGGACATGAGCTACGACCTTACGATTCTGCATGAAAGGTGGACTAGCAGTCGAGTTGCACGGGAGAATGTGAAAAGTGTTCATATGTAGTAAAAACCCGAGAAATCCGTACGTTTTCATCATTGGTTATCGAATCGTCTTAGAGCCAGATCGTCACATTGGCCGCTCTTCTCTCTGAAACGGTTGTACTTATCGTCTGCAAAGCTATGTCGCGTGCTGCAGTATGCGGAGACACTAAAAGCACCATAGTAGATCACAGATGAAGCCTCTAAGTTGATGTAATAGCCAGTAAGAAGTAGTACAACTCAAGTTTTAGGTATCGATTATTGACTTTTTAGCTGGCCTTGGTGCCTTGGACATGAGCTAGGACCTTATGATTCTGCATGTAAGGAGGAGTAGCAGCCTAGTTGCACGGGAGAATGTGAAAAGAGTTCATATGTAGTAAAACCCTGAGAAATACGTCCGTTTTCGTCATTTGTTATCGATTCGACTTAAAGCCAGATCGTCACATGGGCCGCTCTTCTCTCTGAAACGGTTGTACTTATAGTCTGCAAGTTATGTCGCGTGTTGCGGTATGCGGAGACACTATAAGCACCACAGTAGAACACAGATGAAGCTTCTAAGTTGATGTAATAGCCAGTAAGAAGTAGTAAAACTCAAGTTTTAGGTATCGATTATTGACTTTTTAGCTGGCTTTGGTGCCTTGCACATGAGCTAGGACCTTAAGATTCTGCATGAAAAGAGGACTAGCAGCCGAGTTGCACGGGAGAATGTGAAAAGTGTTCATATGTAGTAAAAACCTGAGAAATCCGTTCGTTTTCGTCATTTGTTATCGAATCGACTTAAAGCCAGATCGTGACATTGGCCACTCTTCTCTCTGAAACGGTTGTACTTATCGTCTGCAAAGCTATGTCGCGTGCTGCAGTATGTGGAGACACTAAAAGCACCATAGTAGAACACAGACGAAACTTCTAAGTTGATGTAATAGCCAGTACGAAGTAGTACAATTCCAGTTTTAGGTATCGACTATTGACTTTTTAGCTGGCTTTGGTGCCTTGGACATGGGCTAGGACCTTAAGATTCTGCATGAAAGCAGTACTAGTAGCCGAGTTGCACGGGAGAATGTGAAAAGTGTTCATATGTAGTAAAAACCTGAGAAATCCGTCCGTTTTCGTCGTTTGTTATCGAATCGACTTAAAGCCGGATCGTTACATTGGCCGCTCTTCTCTCTGAAACGGTTGTACTTATCGTCTGCAAAGCTATGTCGCGTGCTGCTGTATGCGGAGACACTAAAATAACCATAGTAGAACACAGATGAAGCTTCTAAGTTGATGTAATGGCCAGTAAGAAGTAGTACAATTCAAGATTTGGGCATCGATTATTGACTTTTTAGCTGGAATTGGTGCCTTGGACACGAGCTAGGACCTTAAGATTCTGCATGAAAGGAGGACTAGCAGCCGAGTTGCACGGGAGAATGTGAAAAGTGTTCATATGTAGTAAAAACCTGAGAAATCCGTCCGTTTTCGTCATTTGTTATCGAATCGACTTAAAGTCAGATCGTCACATTTGCCGCTCTTCTCTCTGAAACGGTTGTACTTATCGTCTGCAAAGCTATGTCGCATGCTGTGGTATGCGGAGACACTAAAATCACCATAGTAGGACACAGATGAAGCTTCTAAGTTGATGTAATAGCCAGTAAGAAGTGGTACAATTCAAGTTTTAGGTATCGATTATTGACTTTTTACCTCTCTTTGGAGCCTTGGACATGAGCTAGGACCTTACGAATCTGCATGAGAGGAGGACTAGCAGAAACGTTGCACGGGAGAATGTGAAATGTGTTAATATGTAGTATTAATCTGAGAAATCCGTCCGTTTTCGTCTTTTGTTATCGAATCGACTTAAAGCCAGATCGTCACATTGTCCGCCCTTCTCTCTGAAACGGTTGTACTTATCGTCTGCAAAGCTATGTCGCGTGCTGCGGTATGTGGAGACACTAAAAGCACCATAGTAGAACACAGATGAAGCTTCTAAGTTGATGTAATAGCTAGTAAGAAGTAGTACAATTTAAATTTTATATATCGATTATTGACTTTTTAGCCGGCATTGGTGCCTTGGACATGAGCTGGGACCTTAAGAATCTGCATGAAAGGAGGACTTGCAGCCGAGTTGCACGGGAGAATGTGAAAAGTGTTCATATGAAGTAAAAACCTGAGAAACCCGTCCGTTTTCGTCATTTGTTATCGAATCGACTTAAAGCAAGATCGTCACATTGGCAGCTCTTCTCCCTGAAACGGTTGTACTTATCGTCTGAAAGCTATGTCGCGTGCTGCGGTTTGCGGAGACACTAAAAGCGCCATTGTAGAACACAGATGAAGCTTCTAATTTGATGTAATAGCCAGTAAGAAGTAGTACAATTCAAGTTTTACTTATCGATTATTGACTTTTTAGCTGGCTGTGGTGCCTTGGACATGAGCTACGACCTTACGATTCTGCATGAAAGGAGGACTAGCAGCCGAGTTGCACGGGAGAATGTGAAAAGTGTTCATATATAGTAAAAACCTGAGAAATCCGTCCGTTTTCGTCGTTTGTTATCGAATCGACTTAAAGCCTGATCGTCACATTGGGCGCTTTTCTCTCTGAAACGGTTGCACTTATCGTCTGCAAAGCTATGTCGCGTGCTGCAGTATGCGGAGACACTAAAAGCAGCATAGTAGAACACAGATGAAGCTTCTAAGTTGATGTAATAGCTAGTAAGAAGTAGTACAATTGAAATTTTAGATATCGATTATTGACATTTTAGCTGGCTTTGGTGCCTTGGACATGAGCTAGGACTTTAAGATTCTGCATGAAAGGAGGACTAGCAGCCGAATTGCACGGGAGAATGTGAAAAGTGTTCATATGTAGTAAAAACCCGAGAAATCCGTACGTTTTCGTCATTGGTTATCGAATCGTCTTAAAGGCAGATCGTCACATTTGCCGCTCTTCTCTCTGAAACGGTTGTACTTATCGTCTGCAATGCTATGTCGAGTGCTGCGGTATGTGGAGACACTAAAAGCACCATAGTAGACCACAGATGAAGCCTCTAAGTTGATGTAATAGCCAGTAAGAAGTAGTACAACTCAAGTTTTAGGTATCGATTATTGACTTTTTAGCTGGCTTTGGTGCCTTGGACATGAGCTAGGACCTTAAGATTCTGCATGTAAGGAGGAGTAGCAACCTAGTTGCACGGGAGAATGTGAAAAGAGTTCATATGTAGTAAAACCCTGAGAAATACGTCCGTTTTCGTCATTTGTAATCGATTCGACTTAAAGCCAGATCGTCACATGGGCCGCTCTTCTCTCTGAAACGGTTGTACTTATAGTCTGCAAAGCTATGTCGCGTGTTGCGGTATGCGGAGACACTAAAAGCACCACAGTAGAACACAGATGAAGCTTCTAAGTTGATGTAATAGCCAGTAAGAAGTAGTAAAACTCAAGTTTTAGGTATCGATTATTGACTTTTTAGCTGGCTTTGGTGCCTTGCACATGAGCTAGGACCTTAAGATTCTGCATGAAAAGAGGACTAGCAGCCGAGTTGCACGGGAGAATGTGAAAAGTGTTCATATGTAGTAAAAACCTGAGAAATCCGTTCGTTTTCGTCATTTGCTATCGAATCGACTTAAAGCCAGATCGTGACATTGGCCACTCTTCTCTCTGAAACGGTTGTACTTATCGTCTGCTAAGCTATGTCGCGTGCTGCGGTATGTGGAGACACTAAAAGCACCATAGTAGAACACAGATGAAACTTCTAAGTTGATGTAATAGCCAGTAAGAAGTAGTACAATTCCAGTTTTAGGTATCGACTATTGACTTTTTAGCTGGCTTTGGTGCCTTGGACATGAGCTAGGACCTTAAGATTCTGCATGAAAGCAGTACTAGTAGCCAAGTTGCACGGGAGAATGTGAAAAGTGTTCATATGTAGAAAAAACCTGACAAATCCGACCGTTTTCGTCGTTTGTTATCGAATCGACTTAAAGCCGGATCGTTACATTGGCCGCTCCTCTCTCTGAAACGGTTGTACTTATCGTCTGCAAAGCTATGTCGCGTGCTGCGGTATGCGGAGACACTAAAATAACCGTAGTAGAACACAGATGAAGCTTCTAAGTTGATGTAATAGCCAGTAAGAAGTAGTACAATTCAAGATTTGGGCATCGATTATTGACTTTTAGCTGGCTTTGGTGCCTTGGACATGAGCTAGGACCTTAAGATTCTGCATGAAAGGAGGCTTAGTAGCCGAGCTGCACGGGAGGATGTGAAAAGTTTTCATATGTAGTAAAAACCTGAGAAATCCGTCCGTTTTCGTCATTTGTTATGGAATTGACTTAAAGCCAGATCGTCACATTGACCGCTCTTCTCTCTGAATCGGTTGTACTTATCGTCTGCAAAGCTATGTCGCGTGCTGCGGTATGCGGAGACACTAAAAGCACCATAGTAGAACACAGATGAAGCTTCTAAGATGATGTAAAAGCCAGTAAGAATTAGTACAATACCAGTTTTAGGTATCGATTATTGACTTTTTGGCTGGCTTTGGTGCCTTGGACATGAGCTAGGCCCTTAACATTCTGCATTAAAGGAGGAGTAGCAGCCGAGTTGCACGGGAGAATGTGAAAAGTGTTCATATGTATTAAACCCTGAGAAATACGTCCGTTTTCGTCATTTCTTATCGAATTGACTTAAAGCCAGATCGTCACATTGGCCGCTCTTCACTCTGAAACGGTTGTACTTATAGTCTGCAAAGCTATGTCAAATGCTGCGGTATGCGGAGACACTAAAAGCACCATAGTAGAACACAGATGAAGCTTCTAAGTTAAAGTAATAGCCAGTAAGAGGTAGTACAACTCAAGTTTTAGTTATCGATTATTGACTTTTTAGCTGGCTTTGGTGCCTTGGACATGAGCTAGGACCTTAAGATTCTGCATGAAAGGAGGACTAGCAGCCGAGCTGCACGGGGGGATGTGAAAACTTTTCATATGTAGTAAAAACCTGAGAATTCCGTCCATTTTCGTCATTTGTTATCGAATCGACTTAAAGCCGGATCGTCACATTGGCCGCTCTTCTCTCTGAAACGGTTGTACTTATCGTCTGCAAAGCTATGTCGCGTGCTGCGGTATGCGGAGACACTAAAATAACCATATTAGAACACAGATGAAGTTTCTAAGTTGATGTAATAGCTAGTAAGAAGTAGTACAATTCAAGATTTGGGCATCGATTATTGACTTTTAGCTGGCTTTGGTGCCTTGGAAATGAGCTAGGACCTTAAGATTCTGCATGAAAAGTGGACTAGCAGCCGAATTGCAGGGGAGAATGTGAAAAGTGTTCATATGTAGTAAAAACCTGAGAAATCCGTCCGTTTTCGTCATTTGTTATGGAATTGACTTAAAGCCACATCGTCACATTGGCCGCTCTTCTCTCTGAATCGGTTGTACTTATCGTCTGCAAAGCTATGTCGCGTGCTGCGGTATTCGGAGACACTAAAAGCACCATAGTAGAACACAGATGAAGCTTATAAGATGATGTAATAGCCAGTAAGATATAGTGCAATTCAAGTTTTAGGTATCGATTATTGACTTTTTGGCAGGCTTTGGAGCCTTGGACTTGAGCTAGGACCTTAAGATTCTGCATGAAAGGAGGACTAGCAGCCAAGATGCACGGGAGAATGTGAAAAGTGTTCATATGTAGTAAAACCCTGAGAAATACGTCCGTTTTCGTCATTTGTTATCGAATCGACTTAAAGCCAGATCGTCACATTGGCCGCTCTTCTCTCTGAATCGGTTGTACTTATCGTCTGCAAAGCTATGTCGCGTGCTGCGGTACTCGGAGACACTAAAATCACCATAGTTGAACACAGATGAAGCTTCTAAGTTAAAGTAATAGCCAGTAAGAGGTAGTACAATTCAAGTTTTAGGTATCGATTATTGACTTTTTAGCTGGCTTTGGTGCCTTGGACATGAGCTAGGACCTTAAGATTCCGCATGAATGGAGGACTAGCAGCCGAGTTGAACGGGAGAATGTGAAAAGTGTTCATATGTAGTAAAAACCTGAGAAATCCGTCCGTTTTCGTCAGTTGTTGTCTTATCGACTTAAAGCCAGATCGTCACATTGGCCGCTCTTCTCTCTGAAACGGTTGTACTTATCGTCTGCAAAGCTATGTCGTGTGCTGCGGTATGCGGAGACACAAAAATCAGCATAGTTGGACACAGATGAAGCTTCTAAGTTGATGTAATAGCCAGTAAGAAGTAGTACAATTCAAGTTTTAGGTATCGATTATTGACTTTTTAGCTTGCTTTGGTGCCTTGGACATGAGCTAGGACCTTACGAATCTGCATGAGAGGAGGACTAGCAGAAAAGTTGCATGGGAGAATGTGAAATTTGTTAATATGTAGTATTAACCTGAGAAATCCGTCCGTTTTCGTCATTTGTTATCGAATCGACTTAAAGCCAGATCGTCACATTGGCCGCTCTTCTCTCTGATTCGGTTGTACTTATCGTCTTCAAAGCTATGTCGCGTGCTGCGGTACTCGGAGACACTAAAATCACCATAGTAGGACACAGATGAAGCTTCTAAGTTGATGTAATAGCCAGTAAGAAGTAGTAAAATTCAAGTTTTAATCATCGATTATTGACTTTTAGCTGGCTTTGGTGACTTGGACATGAGCTAGGACCTTAAGATCCTGCATGAAAGGAGGACTAGCAGCCGAGTTGCACGGGAGAATGTGAAAAGTGTTCATATGCAGTAAAAACCTAAGAAATCCGTCCGTTTTTGTCATTTGTTATTGAATCGACTTAAAGCCAGATCGTCACATTGGCCGCTCTTCTCTCTGAAACGGTTGTACTTATCGTCTGAAAGCTATGTCGCGTGCTGCGGTATGCCGAGACACTAAAAATACCATAGTAGAACACGGATGAAGCTTCTAAGTTGATGTAATAGCCAGTAAGAATTAGTACAATACCAGTTTTAATTATCGATTATTGACTTTTAGCTGGCTTTGGTGCCTTGGACATGAGCTAGGACCTTAAGATTCTGCATGAAAGGAGGGTTAGCAGCTGAGATGCACGGGAGAATGTGAAAAGTGTTCATATGTAGTAAAAACCTGAGAAATACGTCCTTTTTCGTAATTTGTTGTCGACTCGACTTAAAGCCAGATCGTCACATTAGCCGCTCTTCTTTCTGAAACGGTTGTACTTATAGTCTGCAAAGCTATGTCGCGTGCTGCGGTATGCGGTGACACTAAAAGCACCATAGTAGAACACAGATGAAGCTTCTAAGTTGATGTAATAGCCAGTAAGAAGTAGTACAATTCAAGTTTTTGGCAGCAATTATTACTTTTTAGCTGGCTTTGGTGCCTTGGACAAGAGATAGGACCTTAAGATTCTGCGTGAAAGGAGGACTAGCTGCCGAGTTGCACGGGAGAATGTGAAAAGTGTTCATATGTAGTAAAAACCTAAGAAATCCGTTCGTTATCGTCATTTGTTATCGAATCGATTTAAAGCCAGATCGTGACATTGGTCACTCTTCTCTCTGAAACGGTTGTACTTATCGTCTGCAAAGCTATGTCGCGTGCTGCGGTATGTGGAGACACTAAAAGCACCATAGTAGATCACAGATGAAGCTTTTAAGTTGATGTAATAGCCAGTAAGAAGTAGTACAATTCAAGTTTTAGGCATCGATTATTGACTTTTAGCTGGCTTTGGAGCCTTGGACATGAGCTAGGACCTTAAGATTCTGCATGAAAGGAGGACTAGCAGCCGACTTGCACGGGAAAATGTGAAAAGTGTTCATATGTAGTAAAAACCTGAGAAATCCGTCCGTTTTTGTCATTTGTTATTGAATCGAATTAAAGCCCGATCGTCACATTGGCCGCTATTCTCTCTGAAACGGTTGTACTTATCGTCTGCAAATCTATGTCACGTGCTGCGGTATGTGGAGACACTGAAAGCACCATAGTAGAACACAGATGAAGCTTCTAAGATGTTGTAATAGCCAGTAAGAAGTAGTACAATTCCAATTTTAGGTATCAATTATTGAATTTTAGCTTGCTTTGGTGCCTTGGACATGAGCTAGGACCTTAAGATTCTGCATGAAAGGAGGACTAGCAGCCGAGTTGCATGGGAGAATGTCAAAAGTGTTCATACGTAGTAAAAACCTGACTAATCCATCCGTTTTCGTCATTTGTTATCGAATCGACTTAAAGCCAGATCGTCACATTGGCCGCTCTTCTCTCTGAAACGGTTGTACTTATCGTCTGCAAAGCTATGTCGCGTGCTGTGGAATGCGGAGACACTAAAATCACCATAGTAGGACACAGATGAAGCTTCAAATTTGATGTAATAGCCAGTAAGAAGTAGTACAACTCAAGTTTTAGGTATCGATTATTGACTTTTTAGCTGGCTTTGGTGCCTTGAACATGAGCTAGGACCATAAGATTCCGCATGAAAGGAGGACTAGCAGCCGAGATGCACGGGAGAATGCGAATAGTCTTCATATGTAGTAAGAACTTGAAAAAACAGTCCGTTTTCGTCATTTGTTATCGAATCGACTTACAGCCAGATCGTCACATTGGCCGCTCTTCTGTCTGATACGGTTGTACTTATCGTCTGAAAGCTATGTCGCGTGCTGCGGTATGCGGAGACGCTAAAAGCACCATAGTAAACCACAGATGAAGCTTCGAAGATGATGTAATAGCCAGTAAGAAGTAGTGCAATTAAAATTTTAGGTATCGATTATTGACTTTTTAGCTGGCTTTGGTGCCTTGGGCATGAGCTAGGACCTTAAGATTCAGCATGAAAGGCGGACTTGCAGCCGAGTTGCACGGGAGAATGTGAAAAGTGTTCATATGTAGTAAAAACCTGAGAAATCCGTCCGTTTTCGTCATTTGTTATCGAATCGACTTAAAGCTAGATCGTCACATTGGCCGCTCTTCTCTATGAAAAGGTTGTACTTATCGTCTGCGAAGCTATGTCGAGTGCTGCGGCATGCGGAGACACTAAAAGCACCATAGTAGAACACAGATGAAGCTTCTAAGTTGATGTAATAGTCAGTAAGAAGTAGTACAATTCAAGTTTTAGGTATTGATTATTGACTTTTTAGCTGGCTTTGGTGCCTTGGACATGAGCTAGGACCTTAAGATTCTGCATGAAAGGAGGACTAGCAGCCGAGTTGCACGGGAGAATGTGAAAAGTGTTCATATGTAGTAAAAACCAGAGAAATCCGTCCGTGGACGACATTTGTTATCGAATCGACTTAAAGCCAGATCGTCACATTGGCCGCTCTTCTCTCTGAAACGGTTGTACTTATCGTCTGCAAAGCTATGTCGAGTGCTGCGGCATGCGGAGACACTAAAAGCTCCATAGTAGAACACAGATGAAGCTTCTAAGTTGATGTAATAGCCAGTAAGAAGTAGTACAATTCAAGTTTTAGGTATCGATTGTTGACTTTTTACCCTTCTTTGGTGCTTTGGGCATGAGCTAGGAACTTCAGATTTTGCATGATAGGAGGTCTAGCAGCCGTGTTGCACGTGAGAATGTGAAAAGTGTTCATATATAATAAAAACCTGAAAAATACGTCCGTTTTCGTCATTTGTTATCGAATCGACTTAAAGCCAGATCGTCACATTGGCCGCTCTTCTCTCTGAAACGGTTGTACTTATCGTCTGCAAAGCTATGTCGCGTGCTGCGGTATGTGGAGACACTAAAAGCACCATAGTAGAACACAGATGAAGCTTCCAAGTTGATGTAATAGCCAGTAAGAAGTAGTACAATTCAAGTTGTAGGTATCGATTATTGACTTTTTAGCTGGCTTTGGTGCCTTGAACATGAGCTAGGACCTTAAGATTCTTCATTAATGGAGGACTAGCAGCCGAGTTGCACGGGAGAATGTGAAAAGTGTTCATATGTAGTAAAACCCTCAGAAATCCGTCCGTGTTCGACATTTGTTATCAAATCGACTTAAAGCCAGATCGTCACATTGGCCGCTCTTCTCTCTGAAACGGTTGTACTTATCGTCTGCAAAGCTATGTCGAGTGCTGCGGCATGCGGAGACACTAAAAGCCCCATAGTAGAACACAGATGAAGCTTCTAAGTTGATGTAATAGCCAGTAAGAAGTAGTACAATTCAAGTTTTAGGTATCGATTGTTGACTTTTTACCCTTCTTTGGTGCCTTGGGCATGAGCTAGGAACTTCAGATTTTGCATGATAGGAGGTCTAGCAGCCGCGTTGCACGTGAGAATGTGAAAAGTGTTCATATATAGTAAAAACCTGAGAAATACGTCCGTTTTCGTCATTTGTTATCGAATCGACTTAAAGCCAGATCGTCACATTGGCCGCTCTTCTCTCTGAAACGGTTGTACTTATCGTCTGCAAAGCTATGTCGCGTGCTGCCGTATGTGGAGACACTAAAAGCACCATAGTAGAACACAGATGAAGCTTCCAAGTTGATGTAATAGCCAGTAAGAAGTAGTACAATTCAAGTTGTAGGTATCGATTATTGACTTTTTAGCTGGCTTTGGTGCCTTGAACATGAGCTAGGACCTTAAGATTCTTCATTAATGGAGGACTAGCAGCCGAGTTGCACGGGAGAATGTGAAAAGTGTTCATATGTAGTAAAACCCTCAGAAATCCGTCCGTGTTCGACATTTGTTATCGAATCGACTTAAAGCCAGATCGTCACATTGGCCGCTCTTCTCTCTGAAACGGTTGTACTTATTGTCTGCAAAGCTATGTCGAGTGCTGCGGTATGCGGAGACACTAAAAGCACCATAGTAGAACACAGATGAAGCTTCTAAGTTGATGTAATAGAAAGTAAGATGTAGTACAACTCAAGTTTTAGGTATCGATTATTGACTTTTTAGCTGGCTTTCGTGCCTTGGACATGAGCTAGGACCATAAGATTCCGCATGAAAGGAGGACTAGCAGCCGAGTTGCACGGGAGAATGCGAAAAGTGTTCATATGTAGTAAAAACCTGAAAAATCAGTCCGTTTTCGTCATTTGTTATCGAATCTTCTTAAAGCCAGATCGTCACAGTGTCCGCCCTTCTCTCTGAAACGCTTGTACTTATCGTCTGCAAAGCTATGTCGCGTGCTGCGGTATGCGGAGACACTAGAAATACCATAGTAGAACACGGATGAAGCTTCTACGTTGATGTAATAGCCAGTAAAAAGTAGTACAATTCAAGTTTTAATCATCGATTATTGACTTTTAGCTGGCTTTGGTGCCTTGGACATGAGCTGGGACCTTAAGTTTCTGCATGAAAGGAGGACTAGCAGCCGAGTTGCACGGGAGAATGTGAAAAGTGTTCATATGTAGTAAAAACCTGAGAAATCCGTCCGTTTTCGTCATTTGTTATCGAATCGACTTAAAGCCAGATCGTCACATTGGCCGCTCTTCTCTCCGAAACGGTTGTACTTATCGTCTGAAAGCTATGTCGCGTGCTGCGGTATGTGGAGACACTAAAAGCAAAATAGTGGAACACAGATGAAGCTTCTAAGTTGATGTAATAGCCAGTAAGAAGTAGTACAATTCAAGTTTTAGGTATCGATTATTGACATTTTAGCTGGCTTTGGTGCCTTGGACGTGAGCTAGGACCTTAAGATTCATCATGAAAGGCGGACTTGCAGCCGAGTTGCACGGGAGAATGTGAAAAGTGTTCATATGTAGTAAAACCCTGAGAAATCGGTTCGTTATCGTCATTTGTTATCGAATCGACTTATAGCCAGATCGTCACACTGGCCGCTGTTCTCTCTGAAACGGTTGTACTTATCGTCTGCAAAGCTATGTCGCGTGCTGCGGTATGTGGAGACACTAAAAGCAAAATAGTAGAACACAAATGAAGCTTCTAAGTTGATGTAATAGCCAGTAAGAAGTAGTACAATTCAATTTTTCGTTATCGATTATTGACTTTTAAGCTGGCTTTGGTGCCTTGGACATGAGCTAGGACCTTAAGATTCTGCATGAAAGGAGGACTAGCAGCCGAGTTGTACGGGAGAATGTGAAAAGTGTTCATATGTAGTAAAAACCCGAGAAATCCCTCCGTTTTCGTCATTTGTTATCGAATCGACTTAAAGCCAGATCGTCACATTTTCCGCCCTTCTCTCTGAAACGGTTGTACTTATCGTCTGCAAAGCTATGTCGCGTGCTGCGGTTTGCGGAGACACTAAAATCACCATAGTAGAACACAGATGAAGCTTCTAAGATGTTGTAATAGCCAGTAAGAAGTAGTACAATTCCAGTTTTAGGTATCAATTATTGACTTTTTAGCTGGCTTTGGTGCCTTGGACATGAGCTAGGACCTTACGATTCTGCATGAAAGCAGGACTAGCAACCGAGTTCTACGGCAGAATGTGAAAAGTGTTCATATGTAGTAAAAACCTGAGAAATGCATCCGTTTTCGTCATTTGTTATAGAATCGACTTAAAGCCAGATCGTCACATTGTCCGCCCTTCCCTCTGAAACGGTAGTACTTATCGTCTGCAAAGCTATGTCGCGTGCTGCGGTATGCGGAGACACTAGAAATACCATAGTAGAACACGGATGAAGCTTCAAAGTTGCTGAAATAGCCAGTAAAAAGTAGTACATTTCAAGTTGTAATCATCGATTATTGACTTTTAGCTGGCTTTGGTGCCTTGGACATGAGCTAGGACCTTAAGATTCTGCATGAAAGGAGGACTAGCAGCCGAGTTGCACGGGAGAATGTGAAAAGTGTTCATATGTAGTAAAAACCTGAGAAATCAGTCCGTTTTCGTCATTTTTTATCGAATCGACTTAAAGCCAGATCGTCACATTGGCCGCTCTTATCTCCGAAACGATTGTAATCATCGTCTGAAAGCTATGTCGCGTGCTGCGGTATGCGGAGACGCTAAAAGCACCATAGTAAACCACAGATGAAGCTTCGAAGATGATGTAATAGCCAGTAAGAAGTAGTACAATTAAAGTTTTAGGTATCGATTATTGACTTTTTAGCTGGCTTTGGTGCCTTGGGCATGAGCTAGGACCTTAAGATTCAGCATGAAAGGCGGACTTGCAGCCGAGTTGCACGGGAGAATGTGAAAAGTGTTCATATGTAGTAAAAACCTGAGAAATCCGTTCGTTATCGACATTTGTTATCGAATCGACTAATAGCCAGATCGTCACATTGGCCGCTGTTCTCTCTGAAACGGTTTTATCGTGTGCAAAGCTATGTCGCGTGCTGCGGTAAGAGGAGACACTAAAAGCACCATAGTAGAACACAGATGAAGCTTCTAAGTTGATGTAATAGCCAGTAAGAAGTAGTACAATTCAATTTTTAGTTATCGATTATTGACTTTTTAGCTGGCTTTGGTGCCTTGGACATGAGCTAGGACCTTAAGATTCTGCATGAAGGAGGACTAGCAGCCGAGTTGCACGGGAGAATGTGAAAAGTGTTCATATGTAGTAAAAACCCGAAAAATCCGTCTGTTTTCGTCATTTGTTATCGAATCGACTTAAAGCCAGATGGTCACATTGTCCGCCCTTCTCTCTGAAACGGATGTATTTATCGTCTGCAAATCTATGTCACGTGCTGCGGTATGTGGAGACACTGAAAGCACCATAGTAGAACACAGATGAAGCTTCTAAGTTGATGTAATTGCCAGTAAGAAGTAGTACAATTCCAGTTTTAGGTATCAATTATTGACTTTTTAGCTGGCTTTGGTGCCTTCGACATGAGCTAGGACCTTACGATTGTGCATCAAAGCAGGACTATCAACTGAGTTGCACGGGAGAATGTAAAAAGTGTTCATTTGTAGTAAAAACCCGAGAAATCTGTCCGTTTTCGTCATTTGTTATCGAATCGACTGAAAGCCAGATCGTCACATTGTCCGCCCTTCTCTCTGAAACGGTTGTACTTATCGTCTGCAAAGCTATGTCGCGTGCTGCGGTATGCGGAGAAACTAGAAATACCATAATAGAACACGGATGAAGCTTCTAAGTTGATGTAATAGCCAGTAAAATGTAGTACAATTCAAGTTGTAATCATCGATTATTGACTTTTAGCTGGCTTTGGTGCCTTGGACATGAGCTAGGACCTTAAGATTCTGCATGAAAGGAGGACTAGCAGCAGAGTTGCACGGGAGAATGTGAAAAGTGTTCATATGTAGTAAAAACCTGAGAAATCCATCCGTTTTCGTCATTTGTTATCGAATCGACTTAAAGCCAGATCGTCACATTGGCCGCTCTTCTCTCTGAAACGGTTGTACTTATCGTCTGCAAAGCTATGTCACGTGCTGCGGTATGTGGAGACACTGAAAGCACCATAGTAGAACACAGATAAAGCTTCTAAGTTGATGTAATAGCCAGTAAGAAGTAGTACAACTCAAGTTTTAGGTATCGATTATTGACTTTTTAGCTGGCTTTGGTGCCTTGAACATGAGCTAGGACCATAAGATTCCGCATGAAAGGAGGACTAGCAGCCGAGATGCACGGGAGAATGCGAAAAGTCTTCATATGTAGTAAGAACTTGAAAAAAGAGTCCGTTTTCGTCATTTGTTATCGAATCGACTTACAGCCAGATCGTCACATTGGCCGCTCATCTGTCTGATACGGTTGTACTTATCGTCTGAAAGCTATGTCGCGTGCTGCGGTATGCGGAGACACTAAAGGCACCATAGTGGTACACAGATGAAGCTTCTAGGATGATGTAATAGCCAGTAAGAAGTAGCACAATTCAAGTTTTAGGTATCGATTATTGACTTTTTACCCTTCTTTGGTGCCTTGGGCATGAGCTAGGAACTTAAGATTTTGCATGATAGGAGGTCAAGCAGCCGCGATGCACGTGAGAATGTGAAAAGTGTTCATATGTAGTAAAAACCTGAGAAATCCGTCCGTTTTCGTCATTTGTTATCGAATCGACTTAAAGCTAGATCGTCACATTGGCCGCTCTTCTCTCTGAAACGGTTGTACTTATCGTCTGCGAAGCTATGTCGAGTGCTGCGGCATGCGGAGACACTAAAAGCACCATAGTAGACCACAGATGAAGCCTCTAAGTTGATGTAATAGCCAGTAAGAAGTAGTACAACTCAAGTTTTAGGTATCGATTATTGACTTTTTAGCTGGCTTTGGTGCCTTGGACATGAGCTAGGACCTTAAGATTCTGCATGTAAGGAGGAGTAGCAACCTAGTTGCACGGGAGAATGTGAAAAGAGTTCATATGTAGTAAAACCCTGAGAAATACGTCCGTTTTCGTCATTTGTAATCGATTCGACTTAAAGCCAGATCGTCACATGGGCCGCTCTTCTCTCTGAAACGGTTGTACTTATAGTCTGCAAAGCTATGTCGCGTGTTGCGGTATGCGGAGACACTAAAAGCACCACAGTAGAACACAGATGAAGCTTCTAAGTTGATGTAATAGCCAGTAAGAAGTAGTAAAACTCAAGTTTTAGGTATCGATTATTGACTTTTTAGCTGGCTTTGGTGCCTTGCACATGAGCTAGGACCTTAAGATTCTGCATGAAAAGAGGACTAGCAGCCGAGTTGCACGGGAGAATGTGAAAAGTGTTCATATGTAGTAAAACCCTCAGAAATCCGTCCGTGTTCGACATTTGTTATCGA
Source organism: Schistocerca gregaria (assembly GCF_023897955.1). Classification (NCBI taxonomy): domain Eukaryota; kingdom Metazoa; phylum Arthropoda; class Insecta; order Orthoptera; family Acrididae; genus Schistocerca; species Schistocerca gregaria. Next base: position 582,913,049 of record NC_064925.1, read on the forward strand.
ATCGACTTTAAGCCAGATCGTCACATTGGCCGCTATTCTCTCTGAAACGGTTGTACTTATTGTCTGCAAAGCTATGTCGAGTGCTGCGGTATGCGGAGACACTGAAAGCACCATAGTAGAACACAGATGAAGCTTCTAAGTTGATGTAATAGCCAGTAAGAAGTAGTACAATTCAAGTAATGGGTATCGATTATTGACTTTTTAGCTGGCTTTGGTACCTTGGACATGAGCTAGGACCTTATGATTCTGCATGAAAGGAGGACTAGCAGCCCAGTTGCATGGGAGAATGTGAAAAGTGTTCATATGTAGTAAAAACCTGAGAAATCCGTCCGTTTCTGCCATTTGTTATGGAATCGACTTAAAGCCAGATCGACACATTGGCCGCTCTTCTCCCTGAAACGGTTATGTACTTATCGTCTGCAAAGCTGTGTCGCGTGCTGCGGTATGCGAAGACACTAAAAGCACCATAGTAGAACACAGATGAAGCTTCTAAGCTGATGTAATAGCCAGTAAGAAGTAGTACAATTCATGTTATAGGTATCGATTATTGACTTCTTAGCTGGCTTTGGTGACTTGAACATGAGCTAGGACCTTAAGATTCTGCATGAAGGGAGGACTAGCAGCCGAGTTGCACTGGAGAATGTGGAAAATGTTCATATGTAGTAAAAACCTGAGAAATCCTTCCGTTTTCGTCATTTGTTATCGAATTGACTTACAGCCAGATCGTCACATTGGCCGCTCTTCTCTCTGAAACGGTTGTACTTATCGACTGCAAAGCTATGTCGGGGGCTGCGGTATGCGGAGATACTAAAAGCACCATCGTAGAACACAAATGAAGCCTCTAATTTGATGTAATAGCCAGTAAGAAGTAGTATAATTCAAGTTTTAGGTATCGATTATTGACTTTTTAGCTGGCTTTGGTGCCTTGGACATGGCTAGGACCTTAAGATTCTGCATGAAAGGAGGACTAGCAGCCGAGTTGCACGGGAGAATGTGAAAAGTGTTCATATGTAGTAAAAACCTTAAAAATCCGTTCGTTATCGTCATTGTTATCGAATAGACTTAAAGCCAGATCGTCACATTAGCCGCTCTTCTCTCTGAAACGGTTGTACTAATCGACTGCAAAGCTGTGTCGCGTGCTGCCGTATACGGCGACACTAAAAGCACCATAGTAGAACACAGATGAAGCTTCTAAGTTGATGTAATAGTCAGTAAGAAGTAGTACAATTCAAGTTTTAGGTATTGATTATTGACTTTTTTGCTGGCCTTGGTGCCTTGGACATGAGCTAGGACCTTAAGATTCAGCATGAAAGGAGGACTAGCAGCCGAGTTGCACGGGAGAATGTGAAAAGTTTTAATATGTAGTAAAAACCAGAGAAATCCGTCCGTGTTCGACATTTGTTATCGAATCGACTTAAAGCCAGATCGTCACATTGGCCGCTCTTCTCTCTGAAACGGTTGTACTTATCGTCTGCAAAGCTATGTCGAGTGCTGCGGCATGCGGAGACACTAAAAGCACCATAGTAGAACACAGATGAACCTTCTAAGTTGATGTAATAGTCAGTAAGAAGTAGTACAATTCAAGTTTTAGGTATTGATTATTGACATTTTAGCTTGCTTTGGTGCCTTGGACATGGCTAGGACCTTAAGATTCTGCATGAAAGGAGGACTAGCAGCCGAGTTGCACGGGAGAATGTGAAAAGTGTTCATATGTAGTAAAAACCAGAGAAATCCGTCCGTGTTCGACATTTGTTATCGAATCGACTTAAAGCCAGATCGTCACATTGGCCGCTCTTCTCTCTGAAACGGTTGTACTTATCGTCTGCAAAGCTATGTCGAGTGCTGCCGTATGCGGAGACACTAAAAGCACCATAGTAGAACACAGATGAAGCTTCTAAGTTGATGTAAAAGGCAGTAAGAAGTAGTACAATTCAAGTTTTAGGTATCGATTGTTGACTTTTTACCCTTCTTTGGTGCCTTGGGCATGAGCTAGGAACTTAAGATATTGCATGATAGGAGGTCTAGCAGCCGAGTTGCACGGGAGAATGTGAAAAGTGTTCATATGTAGTAAAAACCTGAGAAATCCGTCCGTTTTCGTCATATGTTATCGAATCGACTTAAAGCCAGATCGTCACATTGGCCGCTCTTATCTCTGAAACGGTTGTACTTATCGTCTGCAAAGCTATGTCGCGTGCTGCGGTATGTGGAGACACTAAAAGCACCATAGTAGAACACAGATGAAGCTTCTAAGTTGATGTAATAGTCAGTAAGAAGTAGTACAACTCAAGTTTTAGGTATCGATTATTGACTTTTTAGCTGGCTTTGGTGCCTTGAACATGAGCTAGGACCATAAGATTCCGCATGAAAGGAGGACTAGCAGCCGAGATGCACGGGAGAATGCGAAAAGTCTTCATATGTAGTAAGAACCTGAAAAATCAGTCCGTTTTCGTCATTTGTTATCGAATCGACTTACAGCCAGATCGTCACATTGGCCGCTCTTCTGTCTGAAACGGTTGTACTTATCGTCTGAAAGCTATGTCGCGTGCTGCGGTATGCGGAGACACTAAAGGCACCATAGTGGTACACAGATGAAGCCTCTAAGATGATGTAATAGCCAGTAAGAAGTAGTACAATTCAAGTTTTAGGTATCGATTGTTGACTTTTTACCCTTCTTTGGTGCCTTGGGCATGAGCTAGGAACTTAAGATTTTGCATGATAGGAGGTCTAGCAGCCGCGTTGCACGTGAGAATGTGAAAAGTGTTCATATGTAGTAAAAACCTGAGAAATCCGTCCGTTTTCGTCATATGTTATCGAATCGACTTAAAGCTAGATCGTCACATTGGCCGCTCTTCTCTCTGAAACGGTTGTACTTATCGTCTGCAAAGCTATGTCGAGTGCTGCGGCATGCGGCGACACTAAAAGCACCATAGTAGAACACAGATGAAGCTTCTAAGTTGATGTAATAGTCAGTAAGAAGTAGTACAATTCAAGTTTTAGGTATTGATTATTGACTTTTTAGCTGGCTTTGGTGCCTTGGACATGAGCTAGGACTTTAAGATTCTGCATGAAAGGAGGACTAGCAGCCGAGTGGCACGGGAGAATGTGAAAAGTGTTCATATGTACTAAAAACCAGATAAATCCGTCCGTGTTCGACATTTGTTATCGAATCGACTTAAAGCCAGATCGTCACATTGGCCGCTCTTCTCTCTGAAACGGTTGTACTTATCGTCTGCAAAGCTATGTCGAGTGCTGCGGCATGCGGAGACACTAAAAGCCTCATAGTAGAACACAGATGAAGCTTCTAAGTTGATGTAATAGCCAGTAAGAAGTAGTACAATTCAAGTTTTAGGTATCGATTGTTGACTTTTTACCCTTCTTTGGTGCCTTGGGCATGAGCTAGGAACTTAAGATTTTGCATGATAGGAGGTCTAGCAGCCGCGTTGCACGTGAGAATGTGAAAAGTGTTCATATGTAGTAAAAACCTGAGAAATACGTCCGTTTTCGTCATTTGTTATCGAATAGACTTAAAGCCAGATCGTCACATTGGCCGCTCTACTCTCTAAAACGGTTGTACTTATCGTCTGCAAAGCTATGTCGCGTACTGCGGTATGCGGAGACACTAAAAGCACCATAGTAGAACACAGATGAAGCTTCTAAGTTGATGTAATAGCCAGTAAGAAGAAGTACAATTCAAGTTACAGGTATCGATTATTGACTTCTTAGCTGGCTTTGGAGCCTTCGACATGAGCTAGGACCTTAAGATTCTGCATGAAAGGAGGACTAACAGCCAAATTGCGCGGAAGAATGTGAAAAGTGTTCATATATAATAAAAACCTGAGAAATACGTCCGTTTTCGTCATTTGTTATCGAATCGACTTAAAGCCAGATCGTCACATTGGCCGCTCTTCTCTCTGAAACGGTTGTACTTATCGTCTGCAAAGCTATGTCGCGTGCTGCGGTATGTGGAGACACTAAAAGCACCATAGTAGAACACAGATGAAGCTTCCAAGTTGATGTAATAGCCAGTAAGAAGTAGTACAATTCAAGTTGAAGGTATCGATTATTGACTTTTTAGCTGGCTTTGGAGACTTGGACATGAGCTAGGACCTTAAGATTCTGCATGAAAGGAGGACTAGCAGCCGAGTTGCACGGGAGAATGTGAAAAGTGTTCATATGTAGTAAAAACCAGAGAAATCCGTCCGTGTTCGACATTTGTTATCGAATCGACTTAAAGCCAGATCGTCACATTGGCCGCTCTTCTCTCTGAAACGGTTGTACTTATCGTCTGCAAAGCTATGTCGCGTGCTGCGGTATGCGGAGACACTAAAAGCACCATAGTAGAACACAGATGAAGCTTCTAAGCTGATGTAATAGAAAGTAAGAAGTAGTACAATTCAAGTTACAGGTATCGATTATTGACTTTTCAGCTGGCTTTGGTACCTTGGACATGAGCTAGGACCTTATGATTCTGCATGAGAGGAGGACTAGCAGCCCAGTTGCACGGGAGAATGTGAAAAGTGTTCATATGTAGTAAAAACCTGAGAAATCCGTCCGTTTTGCCATTTGTTATGGAATCGACTTAAAGCCAGATCGACACATTGGCCTCTCTTCTCTCTGAAACGGTTATGTACTTATCGTCTGCAAAGCTATGTCGCGTGCTGCGGTATGCGGAGACACTAAAAGCACCATAGTAGAACACAGATGAAGCTTCTAAGGTGATGTAATAGCCAGTAAGAAGTAGTACAATTCATGTTATAGGTATCGATTATTGACTTCTTAGCTGGCTTTGGTGACTTGAACATGAGCTAGGACCTTAAGATTCTGCATGAAGGGAGGACTAGCAGCCGAGTTGCACTGGAGAATGTGGAAAATGTTCATATGTAGTAAAAACCTGAGAAATCCTTCCGTTTTCGTCATTTGTTATCGAATAGACTTAAAGCCAGATCGTCACATTGGCCGCTCTACTCTCTAAAACGGTTGTACTTATCGTCTGCAAAGCTATGTCGCGTACTGCGGTATGCGGAGACACTAAAAGCACCATAGTAGAACACAGATGAAGCTTCTAAGTTGATGTAATAGCCAGTAAGAAGTAGTACAATTCAAGTTACAGGTATCGATTATTGACTTCTTAGCTGGCTTTGGAGCCTTCGACATGAGCTAGGACCTTAAGATTATGCATGAAAGGAGGACTAACAGCCAATTTGCGCGGAAGAATGTGAAAAGTGTTCATATATAATAAAAACCTGAGAAATACGTCCGTTTTCGTCATTTGTTATCGAATCGACTTAAAGCCAGATCGTCACATTGGCCGCTCTTCTCTCTGAAACGGTTGTACTTATCGTCTGCAAAGCTATGTCGCGTGCTGCGGTATGTGGAGACACTAAAAGCACCATAGTAGAACACAGATGAAGCTTCCAAGTGGATGTAATAGCCAGTAAGAAGTAGTACAATTGAAGTTGAAGGTATCGATTATTGACTTTTTAGCTGGCTTTGGTGCCTTGAACATGAGCTAGGACCTTAAGATTCTTCATTAATGGAGGACTAGCAGCCGAGTTGCACGGGAGAATGTGAAAAGTGTTCATATGTAGTAAAACCCTCAGAAATCCGTCCGTGTTCGTCATTTGTTATCGAATTGACTTACAGCCAGATCGTCACATTGGCCGCTCTTCACTCTGAAACGGTTGTACTTATCGACTGCAAAGCTATGTCGCGGGCTGCGGTATGCGGAGATACTAAAAGCACCATAGTAGAACACAGATGAAGCCTCTAATTTGATGTAATAGCCAGTAAGAAGTAGTATAATTCAAGTTTTAGGTATCGATTATTGACTTTTTAGCTGGCTTTGGTGCCTTGGACATGGCTAGGACCTTAAGATTCTGCATGAAAGAAGGACTAGCAGCCGAGTTGCACGGGAGAATGTGAAAAGTGTTCATATGTAGTAAAAACCTTAAAAATCCGTTCGTTATCGTCATTGTTATCGAATCGACTTAAAGCCAGATCGTCACATTAGCCGCTCTTCTCTCTGAAACGGTTGTAATAATCGACTGCAAAGCTATGTCGCGTGCTGCCGTATGCGGAGACACTAAAAGCACCATAGTAGAACACAGATGAAGCTTCTAAGTTGATTTAATAGTCAGTAAGAAGTAGTACAATTCAAGTTTTAGGTATTGATTATTGACTTTTTAGCTGGCCTTGGTGCCTTGGACATGAGCTAGGACCTTAAGATTCTGCATGAAAGGAGGACTAGCAGCCGAGTTGCACGGGAGAATGTGAAAAGTTTTAATATGTAGTAAAAACCAGAGAAATCCGTCCGTGTTCGACATTTGTTATCGAATCGACTTAAAGCCAGATCGTCACATTGGCCGCTCTTCTCTCTGAAACGGTTGTACTTATCGTCTGCAAAGCTATGTCGAGTGCTGCGGCATGCGGAGACACTATGAGCACCATAGTAGAACACAGATGAAGCTTCTAAGTTGATGTAATAGTCAGTAAGAAGTAGTACAATTCAAGTTTTAGGTACTGATTATTGACTTTTTAGCTGGCTTTGGAGACTTGGACATGAGCTAGGACCTTAAGATTCTGCATGAAAGGAGGACTAGCAGCCGAGTTGCACGGGAGAATGTGAAAAGTGTTCATATGTAGTAAAAACCAGAGAAATCCGTCCGTGTTCGACATTTGTTATCGAATCGACTTAAAGCCAGATCGTCACATTGGCCGCTCTTCTCTCTGAAACGGTTGTACTTATCGTCTGCAAAGCTATGTCGCGTGCTGCGGTATGCGGAGACACTAAAAGCACCACAGTAGAACACAGATGAAGCTTCTAAGCTGATGTAATAGAAAGTAAGAAGTAGTACAATTCAAGTTACAGGTATCGATTATTGACTTTTCAGCTGGCTTTGGTACCTTGGACATGAGCTAGGACCTTATGATTCTGCACGAAAGGAGGACTAGCAGCCGAGTTACACGGGAGAATGTGAAAAGTGTTCATATGTAGTAAAAACCTAAGAAATCCGTCCGTTTCCGCCATTTGTTATCGAATCGACTTAAAGCCAGATCGCCACATTGGACGCTCTTCTCTCTGAAACGGTTGTACTTATCGTCTGCAAAGCTATGTCGTGTGCTGCGGTATGCGGAGACACTAAAAGCACCATAGTAGAACACAGATGAAGCTTCTAAGCTGATGTAATAGCCAGTAACAAGTAGTAGAATTCATGTTATAGGTATCGATTATTGACTTCTTAGCTTGCTTTGGTGACTTAAACATGAGCTAGGACCTTAAGATTCTGCATGAAAGGAGGACTAGCAGCCGAGTTGCACTGGAGAATGTGGAAAATGTTCATATGAAGTAAAAACCTGAGAAATCCTTCCGTTTCCGCCATTTGTTATCGAATCCATTTAGAGCCAGATCGTCACATTGGCCGCTCTTCTCTTTCAACCGGAGGTACTTATCATCTGCAAAGCTATGTGTCGAGCTGCGGTATGCGGAGACACTAAAAGCACCATAGTAGAACACAGATGAAGTTTCTAAGTTGATGTAATAGCCAGTAAGAAGTAGTACAATTCAAGTTTTAGGTATCGATTATTGACTTTCTAGCTGGCTTTAGTGCCTTGGACATGAACTAGGACCTTAAGATTCTGCATGAAAGGAGGACTAGCAGCCGAGTTGAACGGGAGAATGTGAAAAGTGTTCATATGTAGTAAAAACCTGAGAAATAAGTTCGTTATCGTCATTTGTTATCGAATCGACTTAAAGCCAGATCGTCACATTTCCCGCTCTTCTCTCTGAAACGGTAGTACTTATCTTCTGCAAAGCTATGTCGCGTGCTGCGGTATGTGGAGACACTAAAAGCACCATAGTAGAACACAGATGAAGCTTCTAAGTTGATGTAATAGCTAGTAAGAAGTAGTACAATTTAAATTTTAGATATCGATTATTGACTTTTTAGCTGGCTTTGGTGCCTTGGACATGAGCTAGGACCTTAAGAATCTGCATGAAAGGAGGACTAGCTGCCGAGTTGCACGGGAGAATGTGAAAAGTGTTCGTATGTAGTAAAAACCTGTGAAACCCGTCCGTTTTCGTCATTTGTTATCGAATCGACTTAAAGCCAGATCGTCACATTGGCCGCTCTTCTCTCTGAAACGGTTGTACTTATCGTGTGAAAGCTATGTAGCGTGCTGCGGTTTGCGGAGACACTAAAAGCACCATAGTAGAACACAGATGAAGCTTCTAAGATGATGTAATAGCCAGTAAGAATTAGTACAATACCAGTTTTAGGTATTGATTATTGACTTTTTAGCCGGCTTTGGTGCCTTGGACATGAGCTAGGACCTTAAGATTCTGCATGAAAGGAGGGCTAGCAGCTGAGTTGCACGGGAGAATGTGACAAGTGTTCATATGTAGTAAAAACCTGAGAAATCCGTCCGTTTTCGTCGTTTGTTATCGAATCGACTTAAAGCCTGATCGTCACATTGCGCGCTCTTTTCTCTGAAACGCTTGCACTTATCGTCTGCAAAGGTATGTCGCGTGCTGCAGTATGCGGAGACACTAAAAGCAGCATAGTAGAACACAGATTAAGCTTCTATGTTGATGTAATAGCTAGTAAGAAGTAGTACAATTGAAATTTTAGATATCGATTATTGACTTTTTAGCTGGCTTTGGTGCCTCGGACATGAGCTAGGACCTTACGATTCTGCATGAAAGGAGGACTAGCAGCCGAGTTGCACGGGAGAATGTGAAAAGTGTTCATATGTAGTAAAAACCAGGGAAATCCGTCCGTGTTCGACATTTGTTATCGAATCGACTTAAAGCCAGATCGTCACATTGGCCGCTCTTCTCTCTGAAACGGTTGTACTTATCGTCGGCAAAGCTATGTCGAGTGCTGCGGCGTGCGGAGACACTAAAAGCACCATACTAGAACACAGATGAAGCTTCCAAGTTGATGTTATAGCCAGTAAGAAGTAGTACAATTCAAGTTTTAGGTATCGATTGTTGACTTTTTACCCTTCTTTGGTGCCTTGGGCATGAGCTAGGAACTTAAGATTTTGCAAGAGAGGAGGTCTAACAGCCGCGTTGCACGTGAGAATGTGAAAAGTGTTCATATTTAGTAAAAACCTGAGAAATCCGTCCGTTTTCGTCATTTGTTATCGAGTCGACTTAAAGCCAGATCGTCACATTGGGCGCTCTACTCTCTAAAACGGTTGTACTTATCGTCTGCAAAGCTATGTCGCGTGCTGCGGTATGTGGAGACACTAAAAGCACCATAGTAGAACACAGATGAAGCTTCCAAGTTGATGTAATAGCCAGTAAGAAGTAGTACAATTCAAGTTGTAGGTATCGATTATTGACTTTTTAGCTGGCTTTGGTGCCTTGAACATGAGCTAGGACCTTAAGATTCTTCATTAATGGAGGACTAGCAGCCGAGTTGCACGGGAGAATGTGAAAAGTGTTCAGATGTAGTAAAACCCTCAGAAATCCGTCCGTGTTCGACATTTGTTATCGAATCGACTTAAAGCCAGATCGTCAAATTGGCCGCTCTTCTCTCTGAAACGGTTGTACTTATTGTCTGCAAAGCTATGTCGAGTGCTGCGGTATGCGGAGACACTAAAAGCACCATAGTAGAACACAGATGAAGCTTCTAAGTTGATGTAATAGCCAGTAAGAAGTAGTACAATTCAAGTTATAGGTATCGATTATTGACTTTTTAGCTGGCTTTGGTACCTTGGACATGAGCTAGGACCTTATGATTCTGCATGAAAGGAGGACTAGCAGCCCAGTTGCACGGGAGAATGTGAAAAGTGTTCATATGTAGTAAAAACCTGAGAAATCCGTCCGTTTTGCCATTTGTTATGGAATCGACTTAAAGCCAGATCGACACATTGGCCGCTCTTCTCTCTGAAACGGTTATGTACTTATCGTCTGCAAAGCTATGTCGCGTGCTGCGGTATGCGGAGATACTAAAAGGACCATAGTAGAACACAGATGAAGCTTCTAAGTTGATGTAATAGCCAGTAAGAAGTAGTACAATTCAAGTTATAGGTATCGATTATTGACTTCTTAGCTGGCTTTGGTGACTTGAACATGAGCTAGGACCTTAAGATTCTGCATGAAGGGAGGACTAGCAGCCGAGTTGCACTGGAGAATGTGGAAAATGTTCATATGTAGTAAAAACCTGAGAAATCCTTCCGTTTTCGTCGTTTGTGATCGAATTGACTTACAGCCAGATCGTCACATTGGCCGCTCTTCACTCTGAAACGGTTGTACTTATCGACTGCAAAGCTATGTCGCGGGCTGCGGTATGCGGAGATACTAAAAGCACCATAGTAGAACACAGATGAAGCCTCTAATTTGATGTAATAGCCAGTAAGAAGTAGTACAATTCAAGTTTTAGGTATTGATTATTGACTTTTTAGCTGGCCTTGGTGCCTTGGACATGAGCTAGGACCTTAAGATTCTGCATGAAAGGAGGACTAGCAGCCGAGTTGCACGGGAGAATGTGAAAAGTTTTAATATGTAGTAAAAACCAGAGAAATCCGTCCGTGTTCGACATTTGTTATCGAATCGACTTAAAGCCAGATCGTCACATTGGCCGCTCTTCTCTCTGAAACGGTTGTACTTATCGTCTGCAAAGCTATGTCGAGTGCTGCGGCATGCGGAGACACTAAAAGCACCATAGTAGAACACAGATGAAGCTTCTAAGTTGATGTAATAGTCAGTAAGAAGTAGTACAATTCAAGTTTTAGGTACTGATTATTGACTTTTTAGCTGGCTTTGGAGACTTGGACATGAGCTAGGACCTTAAGATTCTGCATGAAAGGAGGACTAGCAGCCGAGTTGCACGGGAGAATGTGAAAAGTGTTCATATGTAGTAAAAACCAGAGAAATCCGTCCGTGTTCGACATTTGTTATCGAATCGACTTAAAGCCAGATCGTCACATTGGCCGCTCTTCTCTCTGAAACGGTTGTACTTATCGTCTGCAAAGCTATGTCGCGTGCAGCGGTATGCGGAGACACTAAAAGCACCATAGTAGAACACAGATGAAGCTTCTAAGCTGATGTAATAGAAAGTAAGAAGTAGTACAATTCAAGTTATAGGTATCGATTATTGACTTTTCAGCTGGCTTTGGTACCTTGGACATGAGCTAGGACCTTATGATTCTGCACGAAAGGAGGACTAGCAGCCCAGTTACACGGGAGAATGTGAAAAGTGTTCATATGTAGTAAAAACCTAAGAAATCCGTCCGTTTCCGCCATTTGTTATCGAATCGACTTAAAGCCAGATCGTCACATTGGCCGCTCTTCTCTCTGAAACGGTAGTACTTATCTTCTGCAAAGCTACGTCGCGTGCTGCGGTATGTGGAGACACTAAAAGCACCATAGTAGAACACAGATGAAGCTTCTAAGTTGATGTAATAGCTAGTAAGAAGTAGTACAATTTAAATTTTAGATATCGATTATTGACTTTTTAGCTGGCTTTGGTGCCTTGGACATGAGCTAGGACCTTAAGAATCTGCATGAAAGGAGGACTAGCTGCCGAGTTGCACGGGAGAATGTGAAAAGTGTTCATATGTAGTAAAAACCTGAGAAACCCGTCCGTTTTCGTCATTTGTTATCGAATCGACTTAAAGCCAGATCGTCACATTGGCCGCTCTTCTCTCTGAAACGGTTGTACTTATCGTGTGAAAGTTATGTCGCGTGCTGCGGTTTGCGGAGACACTAAAAGCACCATAGTAGAACACAGATGAAGCTTCTAAGATGATGTAATAGCCAGTAAGAATTAGTACAATACCAGTTTTAGGTATTGATTATTGACTTTTTAGCCGGCTTTGGTGCCTTGGACATGAGCTAGGACCTTAAGATTCTGCATGAAAGGAGGGCTAGCAGCTGAGTTGCACGGGAGAATGTGACAAGTGTTAATATGTAGTAAAAACCTGAGAAACCCGTCCGTTTTCGTCGTTTGTTATCGAATCGACTTAAAGCCTGATCGTCATATTGCGCGCTCTTTTCTCTGAAACGCTTGCACTTATCGTCTGCAAAGGTATCTCGCGTGCTGCAGTATGCGGAGACACTAAAAGCAGCATAGTAGAACACAGATTAAGCTTCTATGTTGATGTAATAGCTAGTAAGAAGTAGTACAATTGAAATTTTAGATATCGATTATTGACTTTTTAGCTGGCTTTGGTGCCTTGGACATGAGCTAGGACCTTACGATTCTGCATGAAAGGAGGACTAGCAGCCGAGTTGCACGGGAGAATGTGAAAAGTGTTCATATGTAGTAAAAACCAGGGAAATCCGTCCGTGTTCGACATTTGTTATCGAATCGACTTAAAGCCAGATCGTCACATTGGCCGCTCTTCTCTCTGAAACGGTTGTACTTATCGTCTGCAAAGCTATGTCGAGTGCTGCGGCGTGCGGAGACACTAAAAGCACCATACTAGAACACAGATGAAGCTTCCAAGTTGATGTTATAGCCAGTAAGAAGTAGTACAATTCAAGTTTTAGATATCGATTGTTGACTTTTTACCCTACTTTGGTGCCTTGGGCATGAGCTAGGAACTTAAGATTTTGCAAGGTAGGAGGTCTAACAGCCGCGTTGCACGTGAGAATGTGAAAAGTGTTCATATTTAGTAAAAACCTGAGAAATCCGTCCGTTTTCGTCATTTGTTATCGAGTCGACTTAAAGCCAGATCGTCACATTGGGCGCTCTACTCTCTAACACGGTTGTACTTATCGTCTGCAAAGCTATTTCGCGTGCTGCGGTATGCGGAGACACTAAAAGCATCATAGTAGAACACAGATGAAGCTTCTAAGTTGATTTAATAGCCAGTAAGAAGTAGTACAATTCAAGTTATAGGTATCGATTATTGACTTTTTAGCTGGCTTTGGTGCCTTGGACATGAGCTAGGACCTTAAAATTCTGCATGAAAGGAGGACTAACAGCCAAGTTGCACGGAAGAATTTGAAAAGTGTTCATATATAGTAAAAACCTGAGAAATCCGTCCGTTTTCGTCATTTGCTATCGAATCGACTTAAAGCCAGATCGTCACATTGGCCGTTCTTCTCTCTGAAACGGTTGTACTTATCGTCTGCGAAGCTATGTCGCGTGCTGCGGTATGTGGAGACACTAAAAGCACCATAGTAGGACACAAATGAAGCTGCCAAGTTGATGTAATAGCCAGTAAGAAGTAGTACAATTCAAGATTCAGGTATCGATTATTGACTTTTTAGCTGGCTTTGGTGCCTTGGACATGAGCTAGGACCTTAAGATTCTTCATTAATGGAGGACTAGCAGCCGAGTTGCACGGGAGAATGTGAAAAGTGTTCATATGTAGTAAAAGCCTGAGAAATCCGTCCGTGTTCGACATTTGTTATCGAATCGACTTAAAGCCAGATCGTCAAATTGGCCGCTCTTCTCTCTGAAACGGTTGTACTTATTGTCTGCAAAGCTATGTGGAGTGCTGCGGTATGCGGAGATACTAAAAGGACCATAGTAGAACACAGATGAAGCTTCTAAGTTGATGTAATAGCCAGTAAGAAGTAGTACAATTCAAGTTATAGGTATCGATTATTGACTTTTTAGCTGGCTTTGGTACCTTGGACATGAGCTAGGACCTTATGATTCTGCATGAAAGGAGGACTAGCAGCCCAGTTGCACGGGAGAATGTGAAAAGTGTTCATATGTAGTAAAAACCTGAGAAATCCGTCCGTTTTGCCATTTGTTATGGAATCGACTTAAAGCCAGATCGACACATTGGCCGCTCTTCTCTCTGAAACGGTTATGTACTTATCGTCTGCAAAGCTATGTCGCGTGCTGCGGTATGCGGAGACACTAAAAGCACCATAGTTGAACACAGATGAAGCTTCTAAGCTGATGTAATAGCCTGTAAGAGGTAGTACAATTCATGTTATAGGTATCGATTATTGACTTCTTAGCTGGCTTTGGTGACTTGAACATGAGCTAGGACCTTAAGATTCTGCATGAAGGGAGGACTAGCAGCCGAGTTGCACTGGAGAATGTGGAAAATGTTCATATGTAGTAAAAACCTGAGAAATCCTTCCGTTTTCGTCATTTGTTATCGAATTGACTTACAGCCAGATCGTCACATTGGCCGCTCTTCACTCTGAAACGGTTGTACTTATCGACTGCAAAGCTATGTCGCGGGCTGCGGTATGCGGAGATACTAAAAGCACCATAGTAGAACACAGATGAAGCCTCTAATTTGATGTAATAGCCAGTAAGAAGTAGTATAATTCAAGTTTTAGGTATCGATTATTGACTTTTTAGCTGACTTTGGTGCCTTGGACATGGCTAGGACCTTAAGATTCTGCATGAAAGGAGGACTAGCAGCCGAGTTGCACGGGAGAATGTGAAAAGTGTTCATATGTAGTAAAAACCTTAAAAATCCGTTCGTTATCGTCATTGTTATCGTATCGACTTAAAGCCAGATCGTCACATTAGCAGCTCTTCTCTCTGAAACGGTTGTACTAATCGACTGCAAAGCTAAGTCGCGTGCTGCCGTATGCGGAGACACTAAAAGCACCATAGTAGAACACAGATGAAGCTTCTAAGTTGATGTAATAGTCAGTAAGAAGTAGTACAATTCAAGTTTTAGGTATTGATTATTTACTTTTTAGCTGGCCTTGGTGCCTTGGACATGAGTTAGGACCATAAGATTCTGCATGAAAGGAGGACTAGCAGCCGTGTTGCACTGGAGAATGTGAAAAGTTTTAATATGTAGTAAAAACCAGAGAAATCCGTCCGTGTTCGACATTTGTTATCGAATCGACTTAAAGCCAGATCGTCACATTGGCCGCTCTTCTCTCTGAAACGGTTGTACTTATTGTCTGCAAAGCTATGTGGAGTGCTGCGGTATGCGGAGATACTAAAAGGACCATAGTAGAACACAGATGAAGCTTCTAAGTTGATGTAATAGCCAGTAAGAAGTAGTACAATTCAAGTTATAGGTATCGATTATTGACTTTTTAGCTGGCTTTGGTACCTTGGACATGAGCTAGGACCTTATGATTCTGCATGAAAGGAGGACTAGCAGCCCAGTTGCACGGGGGAATGTGAAAAGTGTTCATATGTAGTAAAAACCTGAGAAATCCGTCCGTTTTGCCATTTGTTATGGAATCGACTTAAAGCCAGATCGACACATTGGCCGCTCTTCTCTCTGAAACGGTTATGTACTTATCGTCTGCAAAGCTATGTCGCGTGCTGCGGTATGCGGAGACACTAAAAGCACCATAGTAGAACACAGATGAAGCTTCTAAGCTGATGTAATAGCCTGTAAGAGGTAGTACAATTCATGTTATAGGTATCGATTATTGACTTCTTAGCTGGCTTTGGTGACTTGAACATGAGCTAGGACCTTAAGATTCTGCATGAAGGGAGGAATAGCAGCCGAGTTGCACTGGAGAATGTGGAAAATGTTCATATGTAGTAAAAACCTGAGAAATCCTTCCGTTTTCGTCATTTGTTATCGAATTGACTTACAGCCAGATCGTCACATTGGCCGCTCTTCACTCTGAAACGGTTGTACTTATCGACTGCAAAGCTATGTCGCGGGCTGCGGTATGCGGAGATACTAAAAGCACCATAGTAGAACACAGATGAAGCCTCTAATTTGATGTAATAGCCAGTAAGAAGTAGTATAATTCAAGTTTTAGGTATCGATTATTGACTTTTTAGCTGGCTTTGGTGCCTTGGACATGGCTAGGACCTTAAGATTCTGCATGAAAGGAGGACTAGCAGCCGAGTTGCACGGGAGAATGTGAAAAGTGTTCATATGTAGTAAAAACCTTAAAAATCCGTTCGTTATCGTCATTGTTATCGAATCGACTTAAAGCCAGATCGTAACATTAGCCGCTCTTCTCTCTGAAACGGTTGTAATAATCGACTGCAAAGCTAAGTCGCGTGCTGCCGTATGCGGAGACACTAAAAGCACCATAGTAGAACACAGATGAAGCTTCTAAGCTGATGTAATAGCCAGTAACAAGTAGTAGAATTCATGTTATAGGTATCGATTATTGACTTCTTAGCTTGCTTTGGTGACTTGAACATGAGCTAGGACCTTAAGATTCTGCATGAAAGGAGGACTAGCAGCCGAGTTGCACTGGAGAATGGGGAAAATGTTCATATGTAGTAAAAACCTGAGAAATCCTTCCGTTTCCGCCATTTGTTATCGAATCCATTTAAAGCCAGATCGTCACATTGGCCGCTCTTCTCTCTCAACCGGAGGTACTTATCATCTGCAAAGCTATGTGTCGAGCTGCGGTATGCGGAGACACTAAAAGCACCATAGTAGAACACAGATGAAGTTTCTAAGTTGATGTAATAGCCAGTAAGAAGTAGTACAATTCAAGTTTTAGGTATCGATTATTGACTTTCTAGCTGGCTTTGGTGCCTTGGACATGAACTAGGACCTTAAGATTCTGCATGAACGGAGGACTAGCAGCCGAGTTGAACGGGAGAATGTGAAAAGTGTTCATATGTAGTAAAAACCTGAGAAATAAGTTCGTTATCGTCATTTGTTATCGAATCGACTTAAAGCCAGATCGTCACATTGGCCGCTCTTCTCTCTGAAACGGTAGTACTTATCTTCTGCAAAGCTATGTCGCGTGCTGCGGTATGTGGAGACACTAAAAGCACCATAGTAGAACACAGATGAAGCTTCTAAGTTGATGTAATAGCTAGTAAGAAGTAGTACAATTTAAATTTTAGATATCGATTATTGACTTTTTAGCTGGCTTTGGTGCCTTGGACATGAGCTAGGACCTTAAGAATCTGCATGAAAGGAGGACTAGCTGCCGAGTTGCACGGGAGAATGTGAAAAGTGTTCATATGTAGTAAAAACCTGAGAAACCCGTCCGTTTTCGTCATTTGTTATCGAATCGACTTAAAGCCAGATCGTCACATTGGCCGCTCTTCTCTTTGAAACGGTTGTACTTATCGTCTGCAAAGCTATGTCGAGTGCTGCGGCGTGCGGAGACACTAAAAGCACCATACTAGAACACAGATGAAGCTTCCAAGTTGATGTTATAGCCAGTAAGAAGTAGTACAATTCAAGTTTTAGGTATCGATTGTTGACTTTTTACCCTTCTTTGGTGCCTTGGGCATGAGCTAGGAACCTAAGATTTTGCAAGGTAGGAGGTCTAACAGCCGCGTTGCACGTGAGAATGTGAAAAGTGTTCATATTTAGTAAAAACCTTAGAAATCCGTCCGTTTTCGTCATTTGTTATCGAGTCGACTTAAAGCCAGATCGTCACATTGGGCGCTCTACTCTCTAACACGGTTGTACATATCGTCTGCAAAGCTATTTCGCGTGCTGCGGTATGCGGAGACACTAAAAGCATCATAGTAGAACACAGATGAAGCTTCTAAGTTGATTTAATAGCCAGTAAGAAGTAGTACAATTCAAGTTATAGGTATCGATTATTGACTTTTTAGCTGTCTTTGGTGCCTTGGACATGAGCTAGGACCTTAAAATTCTGCATGAAAGGAGGACTAACAGCCAAGTTGCACGGAAGAATTTGAAAAGTGTTCATATATAGTAAAAACCTGAGAAATCCGTCCGTTTTCGTCATTTGTTATCGAATCGACTTAAAGCCAGATCGTCACATTGGCCGCTCTTCTCTCTGAAACGGTTGTACTTATCGTCTGCAAAGCTATGTCGAGTGCTGCGGCATGCGGAGACACTAAAAGCACCATAGTAGAACACAGATGAAGCTTCTAAGTTGATGTAATAGTCAGTAAGAAGTAGTACAATTCAAGTTTTAGGTACTGATTATTGACTTTTTAGCTGGCTTTGGAGACTTGGACATGAGCTAGGACCTTAAGATTCTGCATGAAAGGAGGACTAGCAGCCGAGTTGCACGGGAGAATGTGAAAAGTGTTTATATGTAGTAAAAACCAGAGAAATCCGTCCGTGTTCGACATTTGTTATCGAATCGACTTAAAGCCAGATCGTCACATTGGCCGCTCTTCTCTCTGAAACGGTTGTACTTATTGTCTGCAAAGCTATGTGGAGTGCTGCGGTATGCGGAGATACTAAAAGGACCATAGTAGAACACAGATGAAGCTTCTAAGTTGATGTAATAGCCAGTAAGAAGTAGTACAATTCAAGTTATAGGTATCGATTATTGACTTTTTAGCTGGCTTTGGTACCTTGGACATGAGCTAGGACCTTATGATTCTGCATGAAAGGAGGACTAGCAGCCCAGTTGCACGGGGGAATGTGAAAAGTGTTCATATGTAGTAAAAACCTGAGAAATCCGTCCGTTTTGCCATTTGTTATGGAATCGACTTAAAGCCAGATCGACACATTGGCCGCTCTTCTCTCTGAAACGGTTATGTACTTATCGTCTGCAAAGCTATGTCGCGTGCTGCGGTATGCGGAGACACTAAAAGCACCATAGTAGAACACAGATGAAGCTTCTAAGCTGATGTAATAGCCTGTAAGAGGTAGTACAATTCATGTTATAGGTATCGATTATTGACTTCTTAGCTGGCTTTGGTGACTTGAACATGAGCTAGGACCTTAAGATTCTGCATGAAGGGAGGACTAGCAGCCGAGTTGCACTGGAGAATGTGGAAAATGTTCATATGTAGTAAAAACCTGAGAAATCCTTCCGTTTTCGTCATTTGTTATCGAATTGACTTACAGCCAGATCGTCACATTGGCCGCTCTTCTCTCTGAAACGGTTGTACTTATCGTCTGCAAAGCTATGTCGAGTGCTGCGGCATGCGGAGACACTAAAAGCACCATAGTAGAACACAGATGAAGCTTCTAAGTTGATGTAATAGTCAGTAAGAAGTAGTACAATTCAAGTTTTAGGTACTGATTATTGACTTTTTAGCTGGCTTTGGAGACTTGGACATGAGCTAGGACCTTAAGATTCTGCATGAAAGGAGGACTAGCAGCCGAGTTGCACGGGAGAATGTGAAAAGTTTTAATATGTAGTAAAAACCAGAGAAATCCGTCCGTGTTCGACATTTGTTATCGAATCGACTTAAAGCCAGATCGTCACATTGGCCGCTCTTCTCTCTGAAACGGTTGTACTTATCGTCTGCAAAGCTATGTCGAGTGCTGCGGCATGCGGAGACACTAAAAGCACCATAGTAGAACACAGATGAAGCTTCTAAGTTGATGTAATAGTCAGTAAGAAGTAGTACAATTCAAGTTTTAGGTACTGATTATTGACTTTTTAGCTGGCTTTGGAGACTTGGACATGAGCTAGGACCTTAAGATTCTGCATGAAAGGAGGACTAGCAGCCGAGTTGCACGGGAGAATGTGAAAAGTGTTTATATGTAGTAAAAACCAGAGAAATCCGTCCGTGTTCGACATTTGTTACCGAATCGACTTAAAGCCAGATCGTCACATTGGCCGCACTTCTCTCTGAAACGGTTGTACTTATCGTCTGCAAAGCTATGTCGCGTGCTGCGGTATGCGGAGACACTAAAAGCACCATAGTAGAACACAGATGAAGCTTCTAAGCTGATGTTATAGAAAGTAAGAAGTAGTACAATTCAAGTTATAGGTATCGATTATTGACTTTTCAGCTGGCTTTGGTACCTTGGACATGAGCTAGGACCTTATGATTCTGCACGAAAGGAGGACTAGCAGCCCAGTTACACGGGAGAATGTGAAAAGTGTTCATATGTAGTAAAAACCTAAGAAATCCGTCCGTTTCCGCCATTTGTTATCGAATCGACTTAAAGCCAGATCGTCACATTGGACGCTCTTCTCTCTGAAACGGTAGTACTTATCTTCTGCAAAGCTATGTCGCGTGCTGCGGTATGTGGAGACACTAAAATCACCATAGTAGAAAACAGATGAAGCTTCTAAGTTGATGTAATAGCTAGTAAGAAGTAGTACAATTTAAATTTTAGATATCGATTATTGACTTTTTAGCTGGCTTTGGTGCCTTGGACATGAGCTAGGACCTTAAGAATCTGCATGAAAAGAGGACTAGCTGCCGAGTTGCACGGGAGAATGTGAAAAGTGTTCATATGTAGTAAAAACCTGAGAAACCCGTCCGTTTTCGTCATTTGTTATCGAATCGACTTAAAGCCAGATCGTCACATTGGCCGCTCTTCTCTCTGAAACGGTTGTACTTATCGTGTGAAAGCTATGTCGCGTGCTGCGGTTTGCGGAGACACTAAAAGCACCATAGTAGAACACAGATGAAGCTTCTAAGATGATGTAATAGCCAGTAAGAATTAGTACAATACCAGTTTTAGGTATTGATTATTGACTTTTTAGCTGGCTTTGGTGCCTTGGACATGAGCTAGGACCTTAAGATTCTGCATGAAAGGAGGGCTAGCAGCTGAGTTGCACGGGAGAATGTGAAAAGTGTTCATATGTAGTAAAAACCTGAGAAACCCGTCCGTTTTCGTCGTTTGTTATCGAATTGACTTAAAGCCTGATCGTCAAATTGCGCGCTCTTTTCTCTGAAACGCTTGCACTTATCGTCTGCAAAGGTATGTCGCGTGCTGCAGTATGCGGAGACACTAAAAGCAGCATAGTAGAACACAGATGAAGCTTCTATGTTGATGTAATAGCTAGTAAGAAGTAGTACAATTGAAATTTTTGATATCGATTATTGACTTTTTAGCTGGCTTTGGTGCCTTGGACATGAGCTAGGACCTTACGATTCTGCATGAAAGGAGGACTAGCAGCCGAGTTGCACGGGAGAATGTGAAAAGTGTTCATATGTAGTAAAAACCAGGGAAATCCGTCCGTGTTCGACATTTGTTATCGAATCGACTTAAAGCCAGATCGTCACATTGGCCGCTCTTCTCTCTGAAACGGTTGTACTTATCGTCTGCAAAGCTATGTCGAGTGCTGCGGCATGCGGAGACACTAAAAGCACCATACTAGAACACAGATGAAGCTTCCAAGTTGATGTTATAGCCAGTAAGAAGTAGTACAATTCAAGTTTTAGGTGTCGATTGTTGACTTTTTACCCTTCTTTGGTGCCTTGGGCATGAGCTAGGAACTTAAGATTTTGCAAGATAGGAGGTCTAGCAGCCGCGTTGCACGTGAGAATGTGAAAAGTGTTCATATTTAGTAAAAACCTGAGAAATCCGTCCGTTTTCGTCATTTGTTATCGAATCGACTTAAAGCCAGATCGTCACATTGGGCGCTCTACTCTCTAAAACGGTTGTACTTATCGTCTGCAAAGCTATGTCGCGTGCTGCGGTATGCGGAGACACTAAAAGCATCATAGTAGAACACAGATGAAGCTTCTAAGTTGATGTAATAGCCAGTAAGATGTAGTACAATTCAAGTTATAGGTATCGATTATTGACTTTTTAGCTGGCTTTGGTCACTTGAACAAGAGCTAGGACCTTAAGATTCTGCATTAAAGGAGGACTAGCAGCCGAGTTGCACGGGAGAATGTTTAAAATGTTCATATGTAGGAAAAACCTGAAAAATCCTTCCGTTTTCGTCATTTGTTATCGAATTGACTTAAAGCCCGATTGTCACATTGGCCGCTCTTCTCTCTGAAACGGTTCTACTTATCGCCTGCAAAGCTATGTCGCGTGCTGCGGTATGCGGAGACACTAAAAGCACCATAGTAGAATACAGATGAAGCCTCCAATTTGATGTAATAGCCAGTAAGAAGTAGTATAAATCAAGTTTTAGGTATCGATTATTGACTTTTTAGCTGGCTTTGGTGCCTTGGACATGGCTAGAACCTTAAGATTCTGCATGAAAGGAGGACTAGCAGCCGAGTTGCACGGGAGAATGTGAAAAGTGTTCATATGTAGTAAAAACGTTAAAAATCCGTTCGTTATCGTCATTGTTATCGAATCGACTTAAAGCCAGATCGTCACATTAGCCGCTCTTCTCTCTGAAACGATTGTACTTATCGACTGCAAAGCTATGTCGCGTGCTGCGGTATGCGGAGACACTAAAAGCACCATAGTAGAACACAGATGAAGCTTCTAAGTTGATGTAATAGTCAGTAACAAGTAGTAGAATTCAAGTTTTAGGTATTGATTATTGACTTTTTAGCTGGCTTTGGTGCCTTGGACATGAGCTAGGACCTTAAGATTCTTCATGAAAGGAGGACTAGCAGCCGAGTTGCACGGGAGAATTTGAAAAGTGTTCATATGTAGTAAAAACCAGAGAAATCCGTCCGTGGACGACATTTGTTATCGAATCGACTTAAAGCCAGATCGTCACATTGGCCGCTCTTCTCTCTGAAACGGTTGTACTTATCGTCTGCAAAGCTATGTCGAGTGCTGTGCCATGCGGAGACACTAAAAGCACCATAGTAGAACACAGATGAAGCTTCTAAGTTGATGTAATAGTCAGTAAGAAGTAGTACAATTCAAGTTTTAGGTATCAATTATTGACTTTTTAGCTGGCTTTGGTACCTTGGACATGAGCTAGGACCTTATGAATTTGCATGAAAGGAGGACTAGCAGCCGAGTTGCACGGGAGAATGTGAAAAGTGTTCATATGTAGTAAAAACCTGAGAAATCCGTCAGTTTCCACCAATTGTTATGGAATCGACTTAAAGCCAGATCGTCACATTGGCCGCTCTTCTCTCTGAAACGGTTGTACTTATCGTCTGCAAAGCTATGTCGCGTGCTGCGGTATGTGGAGACACTAAAAGCCCCATAGTAGGACACAGATGAAGCTGCCAAGTTGATGTAATAGCCAGTAAGAAGTAGTACAATTCAAGTTTCAGGTATCGATTATTGACTTTTTAGCTGGCTTTGGTGCCTTGGACATGAGCTAGGACCTTATGATTCTGCATGAAAGGAGGACTAGCAGCCCAGTTGCACGGGAGAATGTGAAAAGTGTTCATATGTAGTAAAAACCTGAGAAATCCGTCCGTTTCCGCCATTTGTTATGGAATCGACTTAAAGCCAGATCGTCACATTGGACGCTCGTCTCTCTGAAACGGTTGTACTTATCGTCTGCAAAGCTATGTCGCGTGCTGCGGTATGCGGAGACACTAAAAGCACCATAGTAGAACACAGATGAAGCTTCTAAGCTGATGTAATAGCCAGTAAGAAGTAGTACAATTCATGTTATAAGTATCGATTATTGACTTCATAGCTGGCTTTGGTGACTTGAACATGAGCTAGGACCTTAAGATTCTGCATGAAAGGAGGACTAGCAGCCGAGTTGCACTGGAGAATGTGGAAAATGTTCATATGTAGTAAAAACCTGAGAAATCCTTCCGTTTTCGTCATTTGTTATCGAATTGACTTAAAGCCAGATCGTCACATTGGCCGCTCTTCTCTCTGAAACGGTTGTACTTATCGACTGCAAAGCTATGTCGCGTGCTGCGGTATGCGGAGACACTAAAAGCACCATAGTAGAACACAGATGAAGCCTCTAATTTGATGTAATAGCCATTAAGAAGTAGTATAATTTAAGTTTTAGGAATCGATTATTGACTTTTTAGCTGGCTTTGGTGCCTTGGACATGGCTAGGACCTTAAGATTCTGCATGAAAGGAGGACTAGCAGCCGAGTTGCACGGGAGAATGTGAAAAGTGTTCATATGTAGTAAAAACCTTAAAAATCCGTTCGTTATCGTCATTGTTATCGAATCGACTTAAAGCCAGATCGTCACATTAGCCGCTCTTTTCTCTGAAACGGTTGTACTTATCGACTGCAAACGTATGTCGCGTGCTGCGGTATGCAGAGACACTAAAAGCACCATAGTAGAACACAGATGAAGCTTCTAAGTTGATGTAATAGTCAGTAAGAAGTAGTACAATTCAAGTGTTAGGTATTGATTATTGACTTTTTAGCTGGCTTTGGTGCCTTGGACATGAGCTAGGACCTTAAGATTCTGCATGAAAGGAGGATTTGCAGCCGAGTTGCACGGCAGAATGTGAAAAGTGTTCATATGTAGTAAAAACCAGAGAAATCCGTCCGTGTTCGACATTTGTTATCGAATCGACTTAAAGCCAGATCGTCACATTGGCCGCTCTTCTCTCTGAAACGGTTGTACTTATCGTCTGCAAAGCTATGTCGAGTGCTGCGGCATGCGGAGACACTAAAAGCACCATAGTAGAACTCAGATGAAGCTTCTAAGTTGATGTAATAGCCAGTAAGAAGTAGTACAATTCAAGTTTTAGGTATCGATTGTTGACTTTTTACCCCTCTTTGGTGCCTTGGGCATGAGCTAGGAACTTAAGATTTTACATGATAGGAGGTCTAGCAGCCGCGTTGCACGGGAGAATGTGAAAAGTGTTCATATGTAGTGAAAACCTGAGAAATCCGTCCGTTTTCCTCATTTGTTATCGAATCGACTTAAAGCCAGATCGTCACGTTGGGCGCTCTACTCTCTAAAACGGTTGTACTTATCGTCTGCAAAGCTATGTCGCGTGCTGCGGTATGCGGAGATACTAAAGGCACCATAGTAGAACACACATGAAGCTTCTAAGTTGATGTAATAGCCAGTAAGATGTAGTAAAATTCAAGTTTTAGGTATCGATTGTTGACTTTTTAGCTGTCTTTGGTGCCTTGGACAAGAGCTAGGACCTTAAGATTCTTCATTAATGGAGGACTAGCAGCCAACTTGCACGGGAGAATGTGAAATGTGTTCATATGTAGTAAAAGCCTGAGAAATCCGTCCGTGTTCGACATTTGTTATCGAATCGACTTAAAGCCAGATCGTCACATTGGCCGCTCTTCTCTCTGAAACGGTTGTACTTATCGTCTGCAAAGCTATGTCGAGTGCTGCGGCATGCGGAGACACTAAAAGCACCATAGTAGAACACAGATGAAGCTTCTAAGTTGATGTAATAGTCAGTAAGAAGTAGTACAATTCAAGTTTTAGGTACTGATTATTGACTTTTTAGCTGGCTTTGGAGACTTGGACATAAGCTAGGACCTTAAGATTCTGCATGAAAGGAGGACTAGCAGCCGAGTTGCACGGCAGAATGTGAAAAGTGTTCATATGTAGTAAAAACCAGAGAAATCCGTCCGTGTTCGACATTTGTTATCGAATCGACTTAAAGCCAGATCGTCACATTGGCCGCTCTTCTCTCTGAAACGGTTGTACTTATCGTCTGCGAAGCTATGTCGCGTGCTGCGGTATGCGGAGACACTAAAAGCGCCATAGTAGAACACAGATGAAGCTTCTAAGCTGATGTAATAGAAAGTAAGAAGTAGTACAATTCAAGTTATAGGTATCGATTATTGACTTTTCAGCTGGCTTTGGTACCTTGGACATGAGGTAGGACCTTATGATTCTGCACGAAAGGAGGACTAGCAGCCCAGTTACACGGGAGAATGTGAAAAGTGTTCATATGTAGTAAAAACCTAAGAAATCCGTCCGTTTCCGCCATTTGTTATCGAATCGACTTAAAGCCAGATCGTCACATTGGACGCTCTTCTCTCTGAAACGGTTGTACTTATCGTCTGCAAAGCTATGTCGCGTGCTGCGGTATGCGGAGACACTAAAAGCACCATAGTAGAACACAGATGAAGCTTCTAAGCTGATGTAATAGCCAGTAACAAGTAGTAGAATTCATGTTATAGGTATCGATTATTGACTTCTTAGCTTGCTTTGGTGACTTGAACATGAGCTAGGACCTTAAGATTCTGCATGAAAGGAGGACTAGCAGCCGAGTTGCACTGGAGAATGTGGAAAATGTTCATATGTAGTATAAACCTGAGAAATCCTTCCGTTTCCGCCATTTGTTATCGAATCCATTTAAAGCCAGATCGTCACATTGGCCGCTCTTCTCTCTCAACCGGAGGTACTTATCATCTGCAAAGCTATGTGTCGAGCTGCGGTATGCGGAGACACTAAAAGCACCATAGTAGAACACAGATGAAGCTTCTAAGTTGATGTAATAGCTAGTAAGAAGTAGTACAATTTAAATTTTAGATATCGATTATTGACTTTTTAGCTGGCTTTGGTGCCTTGGACATGAACTAGGACCTTAAGAATCTGCATGAAAAGAAGACTAGCTGCCGAGTTGCACGGGAGAATGTGAAAAGTGTTCATATGTAGTAAAAACCTGAGAAACCCCTCCGTTTTCGTCATTTGTTATCGAATCGACTTAAAGCCAGATCGTCACATTGGCCGCTCTTCTCTCTGAAACTGTTGTACTTATCGTGTGAAAGCTATGTCGCGTGCTGCGGTTTGCGGAGACACTAAAAGCACCATAGTAGAACACAGATGAAGCTTCTAAGATGATGTAATAGCCAGTAAGAATTAGTACAATACCAGTTTTAGGTATTGATTATTGACTATTTAGCTGGCTTTGGTGCCTTGGACATGAGCTAGGACCTTAAGATTCTGCATGAAAGGAGGGCTAGCAGCTGCGTTGCACGGGAGAATGTGACAAGTGTTCATATGTAGTAAAAACCTGAGAAATCCGTCGGTTTTCGTCGTTTGTTATCGAATCGACTTAAAGACTGATCGTCACATTGCGCGCTCTTTTCTCTGAAACGCTTGCACTTATCGTCTGCAAAGGTATGTCGCATGCTGCAGTATGCGGAGACACTAAAAGCAGCATAGTAGAACACAGATGAAGCTTCTATGTTGATGTAATAGCTAGTAAGAAGTAGTACAATTGAAATTTTAGATATCGATTATTGACTTTTTAGCTGGCTTTGGTGCCTTGGACATGAGCTAGGACCTTACGATTCTGCATGAAAGGAGGACTAGCAGCCGAGTTGCACGGGAGAATGTGAAAAGTGTTCATATGTAGTAAAAACCAGGGAAATCCGTCCGTGTTCGACATTTGTTATCGAATCGACTTGAAGCCAGATCGTCACATTGGCCGCTCTTCTCTCTGAAACGGTTGTACTTATCGTCTGCAAAGCTATGTCGAGTGCTGCGGCATGCGGAGACACTAAAAGCACCATACTAGAACACAGATGAAGCTTCCAAGTTGATGTTATAGCCAGTAAGAAGTAGTACAATTCAAGTTTTAGGTATCGATTGTTGACTTTTTACCCTTCTTTGGTGCCTTCGGCATGAGCTAGGAACTTAAGATTTTGCAAGATAGGAGGTCTAGCAGCCGCGTTGCACGTGAGAATGTGAAAAGTGTTCATATTTAGTAAAAACCTGAGAAATCCGTCCGTTTTCGTCATTTGTTATCGAATCGACTTAAAGCCAGATCGTCACATTGGGCGCTCTACTCTCTAAAACGGTTGTACATATCGTCTGCAAAGCTATTTCGCGTGCTGCGGTATGCGGAGACACTAAAAGCATCATAGTAGAACACAGATGAAGTTTCTAAGTTGATGTAATAGCCAGTATGAAGTAGTACAATTCTAGTTATAGGTATCGATTATTGACTTTTTAGCTGGCTTTGGTGCCTTGGACATGAGCTAGGACCTTAAAATTCTGCATGAAAGGAGGACTAACAGCCAAGTTGCACGGAAGAATTTGAAAAGTGTTCATATATAGTAAAAACCTGAGAAATACGTCCGTTTTCGTCATTTGTTATCGAATCGACTCAAAGCCAGATCGTCACATTGGCCGCTCTTCTCTCTCTGAAACGGTTGTACTTATCGTCTGCAAAGCTATGTCGCGTGCTGCCGTATGTGGAGACACTAAAAGCACCATAGTAGGACACAGATGAAGCTGCCAAGTTGATGTAATAGCCAGTAAGAAGTAGTACAATTCAAGATTCAGGTATCGATTATTGACTTTTTAGCTGGCTTTGGTGGCTTGGACATGAGCTAGGACCTTAAGATTCTTCATTAATGGAGGACAAGCAGCCGAGTTGCACGGGAGAATGTGAAAAGTGTTCATATGTAGTAAAAGCCTGAGAAATCCGTCCGTGTTCGACATTTGTTATCGAATCGACTTAAACCAGATCGTCACATTGGCCGCTCTTCTCTCTGAAACGGTTGTACTTATTGTCTGCAAAGCTATGTCGAGTGCTGCGGTATGCGGAGACACTATAAGCACCATAGTAGAACACAGATGAAGCTTCTAAGTTGATGTAATAGCCAGTAAGAAGTAGTACAATTCAAGTTATAGGTATCGATTATTGACTTTTTAGCTGGCTTTGGTACCTTGGACATGAGCTAGGACCTTATGATTCTGCATGAAAGGAGGACTAGCAGCCGAGTTGCACGGGAGAATGTTTTAAATGTTCATAGGTAGTAAAAACCTGAAAAATCCTTCCGTTTTCGTCATTTGTTATCGAATCGACTCAAAGCCAGATCGTCACATTGGCCGCTCTTCTCTCTCTGAAACGGTTGTACTTATCGTCTGCAAAGCTATGTCGCGTGCTGCCGTATGTGGAGACACTAAAAGCACCATAGTAGGACACAGATGAAGCTGCCAAGTTGATGTAATAGCCAGTAAGAAGTAGTACAATTCAAGATTCAGGTATCGATTATTGACTTTTTAGCTGGCTTTGGTGCCTTGGACATGGCTAGGACCTTAAGATTCTGCATGAAAGGAGGACTAGCAGCCGAGTTGCACGGGAGAATGTGAAAAGTGTTCATATGTAGTAAAAACCTTAAAAATCCGTTCGTTATCGTCATTGTTATCGAATCGACTTAAAGCCAGATCGTCACATTAGCCGCTCCTTTCTCTGAAACGGTTGTACTTATCGACTGCAAACGTATGTCGCGTGCTGCGGTATGCAGAGACACTAAAAGCACCATAGTAGAACACAGATGAAGCTTCTAAGTTGATGTAATAGTCAGTAAGAAGTAGTACAATTCAAGTGTTAGGTATTGATTATTGACTTTTTAGCTGGCTTTGGTGCCTTGGACATGAGCTAGGACCTTAAGATTCTGCATGAAAGGAGGATTTGCAGCCGAGTTGCACGGCAGAATGTGAAAAGTGCTCATATGTAGTAAAAACCAGAGGAATCCGTCCGTGTTCGACATTTGTTATCTAATCGACTTAAAGCCAGATCGTCACATTGGCCGCTCTTCTCTCTGAAACGGTTGTACTTATCGTCTGCAAAGCTATGTCGAGTGCTGCGGCATGCGGAGACACTAAAAGCACCATAGTAGAACTCAGATGAAGCTTCTAAGTTGATGTAATAGCCAGTAAGAAGTAGTACAATTCAAGTTTTAGGTATCGATTGTTGACTTTTTACCCTTCTTTGGTGCCTTGGGCATGAGCTAGGAACTTAAGATTTTACATGATAGGAGGTCTAGCAGCCGCGTTGCACGGGCGAATGTGAAAAGTGTTCATATGTAGTAAAAACCTGAGAAATCCGTCCGTTTTCCTCATTTGTTATCGAATCGACTTAAAGCCAGATCGTCACGTTGGGCGCTCTACTCTCTAAAACGGTTGTACTTATCGTCTGCAAAGCTATGTCGCGTGCTGCGGTATGCGGAGATACTAAAAGCACCATAGTAGAACACACATGAAGCTTCTAAGTTGATGTAATAGCCAGTAAGAAGAAGTACACTTCAAGTTATAGGTATCGATTATTGACTTTTTAGCTGGCTTTGGTGCCTTGGACGTGAGCTAGGACCTTAAAATTCTGCATGAAAGGACGACTAACAGCCAAGTTGCACGGAAGAATGTGAAAAGTGCTCATATATAGTAAAAAACTGAGAAATACGTCCGTTTTCGTCATTTGTTATCGAATCGACTTAAAGCCAGATCGTCACATTGGCCGCTCTTCTCTCTGAAACGGTTGTACTTATCGTCTGCAAAGCTATGTCGCGTGCTGCGGTATGTGGAGACACTAAAAGCACCATAGTAGAACACAGATGAAGCTTCTAAGTTGATGTAATAGCCAGTAAGAAGTAGTAAAATTCAAGTTTTAGGTATCGATTGTTGACTTTTTAGCTGTCTTTGGTGCCTTGGACAAGAGCTAGGACCTTAAGATTCTTCATTAATGGAGGACTAGCAGCCGAGTTGCACGGGAGAATGTGAAAAGTGTTCATATGTAGTAAAAGCCTGAGAAATCCGTCCGTGTTCGACATTTGTTATCGAATCGACTTAAAGCCAGATCGTCACATTGGCCGCTCTTCTCTCTGAAACGGTTGTACTTATCGTCTGCAAAGCTATGTCGCGTGCTGCGGTTTGCGGAGACACTAAAAGCACCATAGTAGAACACAGATGAAGCTTCTAAGATGATGTAATAGCCAGTAAGAATTAGTACAATACCAGTTTTAGGTATTGATTATTGACTTTTTAGCTGGCTTTGGTGCCTTGGACATGAGCTAGGACCTTAAGGTTCTGCATGAAAGGAGGGCTAGCAGCTGCGTTGCACGGGAGAATGTGACAAGTGTTCATATGTAGTAAAAACCAGAGAAATCCGTCCGTTTTCGTCGTTTGTTATCGAATCGACTTAAAGCCTGATCGCCACATTGCGCGCTCTTTTCTCTGAAACGCTTGCACTTATCGTCTGCAAAGGTGTGTTGCGTGCTGCAGTATGCGGAGACACTAAAAGCAGCATAGTAGAACACAGATGAAGCTTCTATGTTGATGTAATAGCTAGTAAGAAGTAGTACAATTGAAATTTTAGATATCGATTATTGACTTTTTAGCTGGGTTTGGTGCCTTGGACATGAGCTAGGACCTTACGATTCTGCATGAAAGGAGGACTAGCAGCCGAGTTGGACGGGAGAATGTGAAAAGTGTTCATATGTAGTAAAAACCAGGGAAATCCGTCCGTGTTCGACATTTGTTATCGAATCGACTTAAAGCCAGATCGTCACATTGGCCGCTCTTCTCTCTGAAACGGTTGTACTTATCGTCTGCAAAGCTATGTCGAGTGCTGCGGCATGCGGAGACACTAAAAGCACCATACTAGAACACAGATGAAGCTTCCAAGTTGATGTTATAGCCAGTAAGAAGTAGTACAATTCAAGTTTTAGGTATCGATTGTTGACTTTTTACCCTTCTTTGGTGCCTTGGGCATGAGCTAGGAACTTAAGATTTTGCAAGATAGGAAGTCTAGCAGCCGCGTTGCACGTGAGAATGTGAAAAGTGTTCATATATAGTAAAAACCTGAGAAATACGTCCGTTTTCGTCATTTGTTATCGAATCGACTTAAAGCCAGATCGTCACATTGGCCGCTCTTATCTCTGAAACGGTTGTACTTATCGTCTGCAAAGCTATGTCGCGTGCTGCGGTATGTGGAGACACTAAAAGCACCATAGTAGGACACAGATGAAGCTGCCAAGTTTATGTAATATCCAGTAAGAAGTAGTACAATTCAAGAATCAGGTATCGATTATTGACTTTTTAGCTGGCTTTGGTGCCTTGGACATGAGCTAGGACCCTAAGATTCTTCATTAATGGAGGACTAGCAGCCGAGATGCACGGGAGAATGTGAAAAGTGTTCATATGTAGTAAAAGCCTGAGAAATCCGTCCGTGTTCGACATTTGTTATCGAATCGACTTAAACCAGATCGTCACATTGGCCGCTCTTCTCTCTGAAACGGTTGTACTTATTGTCTGCAAAGCTATGTCGAGTGCTGCGGTATGCGGAGACACTATAAGCACCATAGTAGAACACAGATGAGGCTTCTAAGTTGATGTAATAGCCAGTAAGAAGTAGTACAATTCAAGTTATATGTATCGATTATTGACTTTTTAGCTGGCTTTGGTACCTTGGACATGAGCTAGGACCTTATGATTCTGCATGAAAGGAGGACTAGCAGCCCAGTTGCACGGGAGACTGTGAAAAGTGTTCATATGTAGTAAAAACCTGAGAAATCCGTCCGTTTCCGCCATTTGTTATGGAATCGACTTAAAGCCAGATCGTCACATTGGCCGCTCTTCTCTCTGAAACGGTTGTAATTATCGTCTGCAATGCTATGTCGCGTGCTGCGGTATGCGGAGACACTAAAAGCACCATAGTAGAACACAGATGAAGCTTCTAAGCTGATGTAATAGCCAGTAAGAAGTAGTACAATTCATGTTATAGGTATCGATTATTGGCTTCTTAGCTGGCTTTGGT
Organism: Schistocerca gregaria; assembly: GCF_023897955.1. Lineage (NCBI taxonomy): Eukaryota > Metazoa > Arthropoda > Insecta > Orthoptera > Acrididae > Schistocerca > Schistocerca gregaria. The sequence goes on from NC_064925.1 coordinate 582,944,934, forward strand.
CACTTGAACATGAGCTAGGACCTTAAGATTCTGCATTAAAGGAGGACTAGCAGCCGAGTTGCACGGGAGAATGTTTAAAATGTTCATATGTAGTAAAAACCTGAAAAATCCTTCCGTTTTCGTCATTTGTTATCGAATTGACTTAAAGCCCGATTGTCACATTGGCCGCTCTTCTCTCTGAAACGGTTGTACTTATCGACTGCAAAGCTATGTCGCGTGCTGCGGTATGCGGAGACACTAAAAGCACCATAGTAGAATACAGATGAAGCCTCCAATTTGATGTAATAGCCAGTAAGAAGTAGTATAAATCAAGTTTTAGGTATCGATTATTGACCTTTTAGCTGGCGTTGGTGCCTTGGACATGGCTAGAACCTTAAGATTCTGCATGAAAGGAGGACTAGCAGCCGAGTTGCACGGCAGAATGTGAAAAGTGTTCATATGTAGTAAAGACCAGAGAAATCCGTCCGTGTTCGACATTTGTTATCGAATCGACTTAAAGCCAGATCGTCACATTAGCCGCTCTTCTCTCTGAAACGATTGTACTTATCGACTGCAAAGCTATGTCGCGTGCTGCGGTATGCGGAGACACTAAAAGCACCATAGTAGAACACAGATGAAGCTTCTAAGTTGATGTAATAGTCAGTAAGAAGTAGTAGAATTCAAGTTTTAGGTATTGATTATTGACTTTTTAGCTGGCTTTGGTGCCTTGGACATGAGCTAGGACCTTAAGATTCTGCATGAAAGGAGGACTAGCAGCCGAGTTGCACGGGAGAATGTGAAAAGTGTTCATATGTAGTAAAAACCAGAGAAATCCGTCCGTGGACGACATTTGTTATCGAATCGACTTAAATCCAGATCGTCACATTGGCCGCTCTTCTCTCTGAAACGGTTGTACTTATCGTCTGCAAAGCTATGTCGAGTGCTGCGCCATGCGGAGACACTAAAAGCACCATAGTAGAACACAGATGGAGCTTCTAAGTTGATGTAATGGTCAGTAAGAAGTAGTACAATTCAAGTTTTAGGTATCGATTATTGACTTTTTAGCTGGCTTTGGTACCTTGGACATGAGCTAGGACCTTATGAATTTACATGAAAGGAGGACTAGCAGCCGAGTTGCACGGGAGAATGTGAAAAGTGTTCATATGTAGTAAAAACCTGAGAAATCCGTCAGTTTCCTCCAATTGTTATGGAATCGACTTAAAGCCAGATCGTCACATTGGCCGCTCTTCTCTCTGAAACGGTTGTACTTATCGTCTGCAAAGCTATGTCGCGTGCTGCGGTATGTGGAGACACTAAAAGCCCCATAGTAGGACACAGATGAAGCTGCCAAGTTGATGTAATAGCCAGTAAGAAGTAGTACAATTCAAGTTTCAGGTATCGATTATTGACTTTTTAGCTGGCTTTGGTGCCTTGGACATGAGCTAGGACCTTAAGTTTTTCATTAATGGAGGACTAGCAGCCGAGTTGCACGGGAGAATGTGAAAAGTGTTCATATGTAGTAAAAGCCTGAGAAATCCGTCCGTGTTCGACATTTGTTATCGAATCTACTTAAAGCCAGATCGTCACATTGGCCGCTCTTCTCTCTGAAACGGTTGTACTTATTGTCTGCAAAGCTATGTCGAGTTCTGCGGTATGCGGAAACACTAAAAGCACCATAGTAGAACACAGATGAAGCTTCTAAGTTGATGTAATAGCCAGTAAGAAATAGTACAATTCTAGTTATAGGTATCGATTATTGACTTTTTAGCTGGCTTTGGTACCTTGGACATGAGCTAGGACCTTATGATTCTGCATGAAAGGAGGACTAGCAGCCCAGTTGCACGGGAGAATGTGAAAAGTGTTCATATGTAGTAAAAACCTGAGAAATCCGTCCGTTTCCGCCATTTGTTATGGAATCGACTTAAAGCCAGATCGTCACATTGGCCGCTCTTCTCTCTGAAACGGTTGTACTTATCGTCTGCAAAGCTATGTCGCGTGCTGCGGTATGCGGAGACACTAAGAGCACCATAGTAGAACACAGATGAAGCTTCTAAGCTGATGTAATAGCCAGTAAGTAGTAGTACAATTCATGTTATAAGTATCGATTATTGACTTCATAGCTGGCTTTGGTGACTTGAACATGAGCTAGGACCTTAAGATTCTGCATGAAAGGAGGACTAGCAGCCGAGTTGCACTGGAGAATGTGGAAAATGTTCATATGTAGTAAAAACCTGAGAAATCCTTCCGTTTTCGTCATTTGTTATCGAATTGACTTAAAGCCAGATCGTCACATTGGCCGCTCTTCTCTATGAAACGGTTGTACTTATCGATTGCAAAGCTATGTCGCGTGCTGCGGTATGCGGAGACACTAAAAGCACCATACTAGAACACAGATGAAGCTTCCAAGTTGATGTTATAGCCAGTAAGAAGTATTACAATTCAAGTTTTAGGTATCGATTGTTGACTTTTTACCCTTCTTTGGTGCCTTGGGCATGAGCTAGGAACTTAAGATTTTGCAAGATAGGAAGTCTAGCAGCCGCGTTGCACGTGAGAATGTGAAAAGTGTTCATATTTAGTAAAAACCTGAGAAATCCGTCCGTTTTCGTCATTTGTTATCGAATCGACTTAAAGCCAGATCGTCACATTGGGCGCTCTACTCTCTAAAACGGTTGTACTTATCGTCTGCAAAGCTATTTCGCGTGCTGCGGTTTGCGGAGACACTAAAAGCATCATAGTAGAACACAGATGAAGTTTCTAAGTTGATGTAATAGCCAGTAAGAAGTAGTACAATTCAAGTTATAGGTATCGATTATTGACTTTTTAGCTGGCTTTGGTGCCTTGGACATGAGCTAGGACCTTAAAATTCTGCATGAAAGGAGCACTAACAGCCACGTTGCACGGAAGAGTTTGAAAAGTGTTCATATATAGTAAAAACCTGAGAAATACGTCCGTTTTCGTCATTTGTTATCGAATCGACTTAAAGCCAGATCGTCACATTGGCCGCTCTTCTCTCTGAAACGGTTGTACTTATCGTCTGCAAAGCTATGTCGCGTGCTGCGGTATGTGGAGACACTAAAAGCACCATAGTAGGACACAGATGAAGCTGCCAAGTTTATGTAATATCCAGTAAGAAGTAGTACAATTCAAGAATCAGGTATCGATTATTGACTTTTTAGCTGGCTTTGGTGCCTTGGACATGAGCTAGGACCCTAAGATTCTTCATTAATGGAGGACTAGCAGCCGAGATGCACGGGAGAATGTGAAAAGTGTTCATATGTAGTAAAAGCCTGAGAAATCCGTCCGTGTTCGACATTTGTTATCGAATCGACTTAAACCAGATCGTCACATTGGCCGCTCTTCTCTCTGAAACGGTTGTACTTATTGTCTGCAAAGCTATGTCGAGTGCTGCGGTATGCGGAGACACTATAAGCACCATAGTAGAACACAGATGAAGCTTCTAAGTTGATGTAATAGCCAGTAAGAAGTAGTACAATTCAAGTTATATGTATCGATTATTGACTTTTTAGCTGGCTTTGGTACCTTGGACATGAGCTAGGACCTTATGATTCTGCATGAAAGGAGGACTAGCAGCCCAGTTGCACGGGAGACTGTGAAAAGTGTTCATATGTAGTAAAAACCTGAGAAATCCGTCCGTTTCCGCCATTTGTTATGGAATCGACTTAAAGCCAGATCGTCACATTGGCCGCTCTTCTCTCTGAAACGGTTGTAATTATCGTCTGCAATGCTATGTCGCGTGCTGCGGTATGCGGAGACACTAAAAGCACCATAGTAGAACACAGATGAAGCTTCTAAGCTGATGTAATAGCCAGTAAGAAGTAGTACAATTCATGTTATAGGTATCGATTATTGACTTCTTAGCTGGCTTTGGTCACTTGAACATGAGCTAGGACCTTAAGATTCTGCATTAAAGGAGGACTAGCAGCCGAGTTGCACGGGAGAATGTTTAAAATGTTCATATGTAGTAAAAACCTGAAAAATCCTTCCGTTTTCGTCATTTGTTATCGAATTGACTTAAAGCCCGATTGTCACATTGGCCGCTCTTCTCTCTGAAACGGTTGTACTTATCGACTGCAAAGCTATGTCGCGTGCTGCGGTATGCGGAGACACTAAAAGCACCATAGTAGAATACAGATGAAGCCTCCAATTTGATGTAATAGCCAGTAAGAAGTAGTATAAATCAAGTTTTAGGTATCGATTATTGACTTTTTAGCTGGCATTGGTGCCTTGGACAAGGCTAGAACCTTAAGATTCTGCATGAAAGGAGGACTAGCAGCCGAGTTGCACGGCAGAATGTGAAAAGTGTTCATATGTAGTAAAGACCAGAGAAATCCGTCCGTGTTCGACATTTGTTATCGAATCGACTTAAAGCCAGATCGTCACATTAGCCGCTCTTCTCTCTGAAACGATTGTACTTATCGACTGCAAAGCTATGTCGCGTGCTGCGGTATGCGGAGACACTAAAAGCACCATAGTAGAACACAGATGAAGCTTCTAAGTTGATGTAATAGTCAGTAAGAAGTAGTAGAATTCAAGTTTTAGGTATTGATTATTGACTTTTTAGCTGGCTTTGGTGCCTTGGACATGAGCTAGGACCTTAAGATTCTGCATGAAAGGAGGACTAGCAGCCGAGTTGCACGGGAGAATGTGAAAAGTGTTCATATGTAGTAAAAACCAGAGAAATCCGTCCGTGGACGACATTTGTTATCGAATCGACTTAAATCCAGATCGTCACATTGGCCGCTCTTCTCTCTGAAACGGTTGTACTTATCGTCTGCAAAGCTATGTCGAGTGCTGCGCCATGCGGAGACACTAAAAGCACCATAGTAGAACACAGATGGAGCTTCTAAGTTGATGTAATAGTCAGTAAGAAGTAGTACAATTCAAGTTTTAGGTATCGATTATTGACCTTTTGCTGGCTTTGGTACCTTGGACATGAGCTAGGACCTTATGAATTTACATGAAAGGAGGACTAGCAGCCGAGTTGCACGGGAGAATGTGAAAAGTGTTCATATGTAGTAAAAACCCGAGAAATCCGTCAGTTTCCGCCAATTGTTATGGAATCGACTTAAAGCCAGATCGTCACATTGGCCGTTCTTCTCTCTGAAACGGTTGTACTTATCGTCTGCAAAGCTATGTCGCGTGCTGCGGTATGTGGAGACACTAAAAGCCCCATAGTAGGACACAGATGAAGCTGCCAAGTTGATGTAATAGCCAGTAAGAAGTAGTACAATTCTAGTTATAGGTATCGATTATTGACTTTTTAGCTGGCATTGGTGCCTTGGACATGAGCTAGGACCTTAAGTTTTTCATTAATGGAGGACTAGCAGCCGAGTTGCACGGGAGAATGTGAAAAGTGTTCATATGTAGTAAAAGCCTGAGAAATCCGTCCGTGTTCGACATTTGTTATCGAATCTACTTAAAGCCAGATCGTCACATTGGCCGCTCTTCTCTCTGAAACGGTTGTACTTATTGTCTGCAAAGCTATGTCGAGTTCTGCGGTATGCGGAAACACTAAAAGCACCATAGTAGAACACAGATGAAGCTTCTAAGTTGATGTAATAGCCAGTAAGAAGTAGTACAATTCTAGTTATAGGTATCGATTATTGACTTTTTAGCTGGCTTTGGTACCTTGGACATGAGCTAGGACCTTATGATTCTGCATGAAAGGAGGACTAGCAGCCCAGTTGCACGGGAGAATGTGAAAAGTGTTCATATGTAGTAAAAACCTGAGAAATCCGTCCGTTTCCGCCATTTGTTATGGAATCGACTTAAAGCCAGATCGTCACATTGGCCGCTCTTCTCTCTGAAACGGTTGTACTTATCGTCTGCAAAGCTATGTCGCGTGCTGCGGTATGCGGAGACACTAAAAGCACCATAGTAGAACACAGATGAAGCTTCTAAGCTGATGTAATAGCCAGTAAGTAGTAGTACAATTCATGTTATAAGTATCGATTATTGACTTCATAGCTGGCTTTGGTGACTTGAACATGAGCTAGGACCTTAAGATTCTGCATGAAAGGAGGACTAGCAGCCGAGTTGCACTGGAGAATGTGGAAAATGTTCATATGTAGTAAAAACCTGAGAAATCCTTCCGTTTTCGTCATTTGTTATCGAATTGACTTAAAGCCAGATCGTCACATTGGCCGCTCTTCTCTCTGAAACGGTTGTACTTATCGACTGCAAAGCTATGTCGCGTGCTGCGGTACGCGGAGACACTAAAAGCACCAAAGTAGAACACAGATGAAGCCTCTAATTTGATGTAATAGCTTTTAAGAAGTAGTATAATTCAAGTTTTAGGAATCGATTATTGACTTTTTAGCTGGCGTTGGTGCCTTGGACATGGCTAGGACCTTAAGATTCTGCATGAAAGGAGGACTAGCAGCCGAGTTGCACGGGAGAATGTGAAAAGTGTTCATATGTAGTAAAAACCTTAAAAATCCGTTCGTTATCGTCATTGTTATCGAATCGACTTAAAGCCAGATCGTCACATTAGCCGCTCTTCTCTCTGAAACGGTTGTACTTATCGACTGCAAACGTAAGTCGCGTGCTGCGGTATGCAGAGACACTAAAAGCACCATAGTAGAACACAGATGAAGCTTCTAAGTTGATGTAATAGTCAGTAAGAAGTAGTACAATTCAAGTGTTAGGTATTGATTATTGACTTTTTAGCTGGCTTTGGTGCCTTGGACATGAGCTAGGACCTTAAGATTCTGCATGAAAGGAGGATTTGCAGCCGAGTTGCACGGCAGAATGTGAAAAGTGTTCATATGTAGTAAAAACCAGAGAAATACGTCCGTGTTCGACATTTGTTATCGAATCGACTTAAAGCCAGATCGTCACATTGGCCGCTTTTCTCTCTGAAACGGTTGTACTTATCGTCTGCAAAGCTATGTCGCGTGCTGCGGTATGTGGAGACACTAAAAGCACCATAGTAGAACACAGATGAAGCTTCCAAGTTGATGTAATAGCCAGTAAGAAGTAGTAAAATTCAAGTTTTAGGTATCGATTGTTGACTTTTTAGCTGTCTTTGGTGCCTTGGACATGAGCTAGGACCTTAAGATTCTTCATTAATGGAGGACTAGCAGCCGAGTTGCACGGGAGAATGTGAAAAGTGTTCATATGTGGTAAAAGCCTGAGAAATTCGTCCTTGTTCGACATTTGTTATCGAATCGACTTAAAGCCAGATCGTCACATTGGCCGCTCTTCTCTCTGAAACGGTTGTACTTGTTGTCTGCAAAGCTATGTCGAGCGCTGCTGTATGCGGAGACACTAAAAGCACCATAGAAGAACACAGATGAAGCTTCTAAGTTGATGTAATAGCCAGTAAGAAGTAGTACAATTCAAGTTATAGGTATCGATTATTGACTTTTTAGCTGGCTTTGGTACCTTGGACATGAGCTAGGACCTTATGATTCTGCATGAAAGGAGGACTAGCAGCCCAGTTGCACGGGAGACTGTGAAAAGTGTTCATATGTAGTAAAAACCTGAGAAATCCGTCCGTTTCCGCCATTTGTTATGGAATCGACTTAAAGCCAGATCGTCACATTGGCCGCTCTTCTCTCTGAAACGGTTGTAATTATCGTCTGCAATGCTATGTCGCGTGCTGCGGTATGCGGAGACACTAAAAGCACCATAGTAGAACACAGATGAAGCTTCTAAGCTGATGTAATAGCCAGTAAGAAGTAGTACAATTCATGTTATAGGTATCGATTATTGACTTCTTAGCTGGCTTTGTTCACTTGAACATGAGCTAGGACCTTAAGATTCTGCATTAAAGGAGGACTAGCAGCCGAGTTGCACGGGAGAATGTTTAAAATGTTCATATGTAGTAAAAACCTGAAAAATCCTTCCGTTTTCGTCATTTGTTATCGAATTGACTTAAAGCCCGAGTGTCACATTGGCCGCTCTTCTCTCTGAAACGGTTGTACTTATCGACTGCAAAGCTATGTCGCGTGCTGCGGTATGCGGAGACACTAAAAGCACCATAGTAGAATACAGATGAAGCCTCCAATTTGATGTAATAGCCAGTAAGAAGTAGTATAAATCAAGTTTTAGGCATCGATTATTGACTTTTTAGCTGGCTTTGGTGCCTTGGACATGGCTAGAACCTTAAGATTCTGCATGAAAGGAGGACTAGCAGCCGAGTTGCACGGCAGAATGTGAAAAGTGTTCATATGTAGTAAAGACCAGAGAAATCCGTCCGTGTTCGACATTTGTTATCGAATCGACTTAAATCCAGATCGTCACATTAGCCGCTCTTCTCTCTGAAACGATTGTACTTATCGACTGCAAAGCTATGTCGCGTGCTGCGGTATGCGGAGACACTAAAAGCACCATAGTAGAACGCAGATGAAGCTTCTAAGTTGATGTAATAGTCAGTAAGAAGTAGTAGAATTCAAGTTTTAGGTATTGATTATTGACTTTTTAGCTGGCTTTGGTGCCTTGGACATGAGCTAGGACCTTAAGATTCTGCATGAAAGGAGGACTAGCAGCCGAGTTGCACGGGAGAATGTGAAAAGTGTTCATATGTAGTAAAAACCAGAGAAATCCGTCCGTGGACGACATTTGTTATCGAATCGACTTAAAGCCAGATCGTCACATTGGCCGCTATTCTCTCTGAAACGGTTGTACTTATCGTCTGCAAAGCTATGTCGAGTGCTGCGCCATGCGGAGACACTAAAAGCACCATAGTAGAACACAGATGAAGCTTCTAAGTTGATGTAATAGTCAGTAAGAAGTAGTACTATTCAAGTTTTAGGTATCGATTATTGACTTTTTAGCTGGCTTTGGTACCTTGGACATGAGCTAGGACCTTATGAATTTGCATGAAAGGAGGACTAGCAGCCGAGTTGCACGGGAGAATGTGAAAAGTGTTCATATGTAGTAAAAACCTGAGAAATCCGTCAGTTTCCGCCAATTGTTATGGAATCGACTTAAAGCCAGATCGTCACATTGGCCGTTCTTCTCTCTGAAACGGTTGTACTTATCGTCTGCAAAGCTATGTCGCGTGCTGCGGTATGTGGAGACACTAAAAGCCCCATAGTAGGACACAGATGAAGCTGCCAAGTTGATGTAATAGCCAGTAAGAAGTAGTACAATTCAAGTTTCAGGTATCGATTAGTGACTTTTTAGCTGGCTTTGGTGCCTTGGACATGAGCTAGGACCTTAAGATTTTTCATTAATGGAGGACTAGCAGCCGAGTTGCACGGGAGAATGTGGAAAGTGTTCATATGTAGTAAAAGCCTGAGAAATCCGTCCGTGTTCGACATTTGTTATCGAATCGACTTAAAGCCAGATCGTCACATTGGCCGCTCTTCTCTCTGAAACGGTTGTACTTATTGTCTGCAAAGCTATGTCGAGTGCTGCGGTATGCGGAAACACTAAAAGCACCATAGTAGAACACAGATGAAGCTTCTAAGTTGATGTAATAGCCAGTAAGAAGTAGTACAATTCTAGTTATAGGTATCGATTATTGACTTTTTAGCTGGCTTTGGTACCTTGGACATGAGCTAGGACCTTATGATTCTGCATGAAAGGAGGACTAGCAGCCCAGTTGCACGGGAGAATGTGAAAAGCGTTCATATGTAGTAAAAACCTGAGAAATCCGTCCGTTTCCGCCATTTGTTATGGAATCGACTTAAAGCCAGATCGTCACATTGGCCGCTCTTCTCTCTGAAACGGTTGTACTTATCGTCTGCAAAGCTATGTCGCGTGCTGCGGTATGCGGAGACACTAAAAGCACCATAGTAGAACACAGATGAAGCTTCTAAGCTGATGTAATAGCCAGTAAGTAGTAGTACAATTCATGTTATAAGTATCGATTATTGACTTCATAGCTGGCTTTGGTGACTTGAACATGAGCTAGGACCTTAAGATTCTGCATGAAAGTAGGACTAGCAGCCGAGTTGCACTGGAGAATGTGGAAAATGTTCATATGTAGTAAAAACCTGAGAAATCCTTCCGTTTTCGTCATTTGTTATCGAATTGACTTAAAGCCAGATCGTCACATTGGCCGCTCTTCTCTCTGAAACGGTTGTACTTATCGACTGCAAAGCTATGTCGCGTGCTGCGGTATGCGGAGACACTAAAAGCACCATAGTAGAACACAGATGAAGCCTCTAATTTGATGTAATAGCTTTTAAGAAGTAGTATAATTCAAGTTTTAGGAATCGATTATTGACTTTTTAGCTGGCGTTGGTGCCTTGGACATGGCTAGGACCTTAAGATTCTGCATGAAATTAGGACTAGCAGCCGAGTTGCACGGGAGAATGTGAAAAGTGTTCATATGTAGTAAAAACCTTAAAAATCCGTTCGTTATCGTCATTGTTATCGAATCGACTTAAAGCCAGATCGTCACATTAGCCGCTCTTCTCTCTGAAACGGTTGTACTTATCGACTGCAAACGTACGTCGCGTGCTGCGGTATGCAGAGACACTAAAAGCACCATAGTAGAACACAGATAAAGCTTCTAAGTTGATGTAATAGTCAGTAAGAAGTAGTACAATTCAAGTGTTAGGTATTGATTATTGACTTTTTAGCTGGCTTTGGTGCCTTGGACATGAGCTAGGACCTTAAGATTCTGCATGAAAGGAGGATTTGCAGCCGAGTTGCACGGCAGAATGTGAAAAGTATTCATATGTAGTAAAAACCAGAGAAATACGTCCGTGTTCGACATTTGTTATCGAATCGACTTAAAGCCAGATCGTCACATTGGCCGCTCTTCTCTCTGAAACCGTTGTACTTATAGTCTGCAAAGCTATGTCGAGTGCTGCGGCATGCGGAGACACTAAAAGCACCATAGTAGAACACAGATGAAGCTTCTAAGTTGATGTAATAGCCAGTAAGAAGTAGTACAATTCAAGTTATAGGTATCGATTATTGACTTTTTAGCTGGCTTTGGTACCTTGTACATGAGCTAGGACCGTAAGATTCTGCGTGAAAGGAGGACTAGCAGCCCAGTTGCACGGGAGAATGTGAAATGTGTTCATATGTAGTAAAAACCAAAGAAATCCGTCTGTTTCCGCCATTTGTTATCGAATCGACTTAAAGCCAGATCGTCACATTGGCCGCTATCCTCTCTGAAACGGTTGTACTTATCGTCTGCAAAGCTATGTCGCGTGCTGCGGTATGCGGAGACACTAAAAGCACCATAGTAGAACACACATGAAGCTTCTAAGTTGATGTAATAGCCAGTAAGAAGAAGTACAATTCAAGTTATAGGTATCGATTATTGACTTTTTAGCTGGCTTTGGTGCCTTGGACGTGAGCTAGGACCTTAAAATTCTGCATGTATGGACGACTAACAGCCAAGTTGCACGGAAGAATGTGAAAAGTGTTCATATATAGTAAAAACCTGAGAAATACGTCCGTTTTCGTCATTTGTTATCGAATCGACTTAAAGCCAGATCGTCACATTGGCCGCTCTTCTCTCTGAAACGGTTGTACTTATCGTCTGCAAAGCTATGTCGCGTGCTGCGGTATGTGGAGACACTAAAAGCACCATAGTAGAACACAGATGAAGCTTCCAAGTTGATGTAATAGCCAGTAAGAAGTAGTAAAATTCAAGTTTTAGGTATCGATTGTTGACTTTTTAGCTGTCTTTGGTGCCTTGGACATGAGCTAGGACCTTAAGATTCTTCATTAATGGAGGACTAGCAGCCGAGTTGCACGGGAGAATGTGAAAAGTGTTCATATGTGGTAAAAGCCTGAGAAATCCGTTCGTGTTCGACATTTGTTATCGAATCGACTTAAAGCCAGATCGTCACATTGGCAACTGTTCTCTCTGAAACGGTTGTACTTATTGTCTGCAAAGCTATGTCGAGTGCTGCGGCATGCGGAGACACTAAAAGCACCATAATAGAACACACATGAAGCTTCTAAGTTGATGTAATAGCCAGTAAGAAGAAGTACAATTCAAGTTATAGGTATCGATTATTGACTTTTTAGCTGACTTTGGTACCTTGTACATGAGCTAGGACCTTATGATTCTGCATGAAAGGAGGACTAGCAGCCGAGTTGCACTGGAGAATGTGAAAAGTGTTCATATGTAGTAAAAACCAAAGAAATCCGTCTGTTTCCGCCATTTGTTATCGAATTGACTTAAAGCCAGATCGTGACATTGGCCGCTCTTCTCTCTGTAACGGTTGTACTTATCGACTGCAAAGCTATGTCGCGTGCTGCGGTATGCGGAGACACTTAAAGCACCATAGTAGAACACAGATGAAGCCTCTAACTTGTTGTAATAGCCATTAAGAAGTAGTATAATTCAAGTTTTAGGTATCGATTATTGACTTTTTAGCTGGCTTTGGTGCCTTGGACATGGCTAGGACCTTAAGATTCTGCATGAAAGGAGGACTAGCAGCCGAGTTGCACGGGAGAATGTGGAAAATGTTCATATGTAGTAAAAACCTGAGAAATCCGTCCGTTATCGTCATTTGTTATCGAATCGACTTAAAGCCAGATCGTCAAATTAGCCGCTCTTCTCTCTGAAACGGTTGTACTTATCGACTGCAAACGTATGTCGCGTGCTGCGGTATGCGGAAACACTAAAAGCACCATAGTAGAACACAGATGAAGCTTCTAAGTTGATGTAATAGTCAGTAAGAAGTAGTACAATTCAAGTGTTAGGTATTGATTATTGACTTTTTAGCTGGCTTTGGTGCCTTGGACATGAGCTAGGACCTTAAGATTCTGCATGAAAGGAGGATTTGCAGCCGAGTTGCACGGCAGAATGTGAAAAGTGTTCATATGTAGTAAAAACCAGAGAAATCCGTCCGTGTTCGACATTTGTTATCGAATCGACTTAAAGCCAGATCGTCACATTGGCCGCTCTTCTCTCTGAAATGGTTGTACTTATCGTCTGCAAAGCTATGTCGAGTGCTGCGGCATGCGGAGACACTAAAAGCACCATAGTAGAACACAGATGAAGCTTCTAAGTTGATGTAATAGCCAGTAAGAAGTAGTACAATTCAAGTTTTAGGTATCGATTGTTGACTTTTTACCCTTCTTTGGTGCCTTGGGCATGAGCTAGGAACTTAAGATTTTACATGATAGGAGGTCTAGCAGCCGCGTTGCACGGGAGAATGTGAAAAGTGTTCATATGTAGTAAAAACCTGAGAAATCCGTCCGTTTTCCTCATTTGTTATCGAATCGACTTAAAGCCAGATCGTCACGTTGGGCGCTCTACTCTCTAAAACGGTTGTACTTATCGTCTGCAAAGCTATGTCGCGTGCTGCGGTATGCGGAGACCCTAAACGCACCATAGTAGAACACACATGAAGCTTCTAAGTTGATGTAATAGCCAGTAAGAAGAAGTACAATTCAAGTTATAGGTATCGATTATTGACTTTTTAGCTGGCTTTGGTGCCTTGGACGTGAGCTAGGACCTTAAAATTCTGCATGAAAGGACGACTAACAGCCAAGTTGCACGGAAGAATGTGAAAAGTGTTCATATATAGTAAAAACCTGAGAAATACGTCCGTTTTCGTCATTTGTTATCGAATCGACTTAAAGCCAGATCGTAACATTGGCCGCTCTTCTCTCTGAAACGGTTGTACTTATCGTCTGCAAAGCTATGTCGGGTGCTGCGGTATGCGGAGACACTAAAAGCACCATAGTAGAACACAGATGAAGCTTCTAAGCTGATGTAATAGCCAGTAAGAAGTAGTACAATTCATGTTATAGGTATTGATTATTGACTTCTTAGTTTGCTTTGGTGACTTGACCATGAGCTAGGACCTTAAGATTCTGCATGAAAGGAGGACTAGCAGCCGAGTTGCACGGGAGAATGTGGAAAATGTTCATATGTAGTAAAAACCTGAGAAATCCGTCCGTTTTCGTCATTTGTTATCGAATTGACTTAAAGCCAGATCGTCACATTGGCCGCTCTTCTCTCTGAAACGGTTGTACTTATCGTCTGCAAAGCTATGTCGCGTGCTGCGGTATGCGGAGACACTAAAAGCACCATAGTAGAACACAGATGAAGCTTATAAGTTGATGTAATAGCCAGTAAGAAGTAGTACAATTCAAGTTTTAGGTATCGATTATTGACTTTTTAGCTGGCTTTGGTGTCTTGGACATGAGCTAGGGCCTTAAGATTCTGCATGAAAGGAGGACTAGCAGCCGAGTTGCGAGGGAGAAAGTGAAAAGTGTTCATATGTAGTAAAAACCTGAGAAATCCGTCAGTTTCCGCCATTTGTTATGGAATCGACTTAAAGCCAGATCGTCACATTGGCCGCTCTTCTCTCTGAAACGGTTGTACTTATCGTCTGCAAAGCTATGTCGCGTGCTGCGGTATGCGGAGACACTAAAAGCACCATAGTAGAACACAGATGAAGCTTCTAAGCTGATGTAATAGCCAGTAATAAGTAGTACAATTCATGTTATAAGTATCGATTATTGGCTTCTTAGCTGGCTTTGGAGACTTGAACATGAGCTAGGACCTTAAGATTCTGCATGACAGGAGGACTAGCAGCCGAGTTGCACGGCAGAATGTGAAAAGTGTTCATATGTAGTAAAGACCAGAGAAATCCGTCCGTGTTCGACATTTGTTATCGAATCGACTTAAAGCCAGATCGTCACATTGGCCGCTCTTCTCTCTGAAACGGTTGTACTTATCGTCTGCAAAGCTATGTCGAGTGCTGCGGCATGCGGAGACACTAAAAGCACCATAGTAGAACACAGATGAAGCTTCTAAGTTGATGTAATAGCCAGTAAGAAGTAGTACAATTCAAGTTTTAGGTATCGATTGTTGACTTTTTACCCTTCTTTGGTGCCTTGGGCATGAGCTAGGAACTTAAGATTTTACATGATAGGAGGTCTAGCAGCCGCGTTGCACGGGAGAATGTGAAAAGTGTTCATATGTAGTAAAAACCTGAGAAATCCGTCCGTTTTCCTCATTTGTTATCGAATCGACTTAAAGCCAGATCGTCACGTTGGGCGCTCTACTCTCTAAAACGGTTGTACTTATCGTCTGCAAAGCTATGTCGCGTGCTGCGGTATGCGGAGACACTAAACGCACCATAGCAGAACACACATGAAGCTTCTAAGTTGATGTAATAGCCAGTAAGAAGAAGTACAATTCAAGTTATAGGTATCGATTATTGACTTTTTAGCTGGCTTTGGTGCCTTGGACATGAGCTAGGACCTTAAAATTCTGCATGAAAGGACGGCTAACAGCCAAGTTGCACGGAAGAATGTGAAAAGTGTTCATATATAGTAAAAACATGAGAAATCCGTCCGTTTTCGTCATTTGTTATCGAACCGACTTAAAGCCAGATCGTCACAGTTTCCGCTCTTTTCTCTGAAACGCTTGTACTTATCGTCTGCAAAGCTATGTCGAATGCTGCGGTATGCGGAGATACTAAAAGCACCATAGTAGAACACATATGAAGCTTCTAAGTTGATGTAATAGCCAGTAAGAAGTAGTACAATTCAAGTTTTAGGTATTGAATATTGACTTTTTAGCTGGCTTTGGTGCCTTGGACATGAGCTATAACCTTAAGATTCTGCATAAAAGGAGGACTAGCAACCGAGTTGCACGGGAGAATGTGAAAAGTGTTCATATGTAGTAAAAACCTGAGAAATCCGTCCGTTTTCGTCATTTGTTATCGAACCGACTTAAAGCAAGATCGTCACATTGGCCGCTCTTCTCTCTGAAACGGTTGTACTTATCGTCTGCAAAGTTATGTCGCGTGCTGCGGTATGCGGAGACACTAAAATCACCATAGTAGAACACAGATGAAGCTTCTAAGTTGATGTAATAGCCAGTAAGAAGTAGTACAATTCAAGTTTTAGGTATCGATTATTGACTTTTTAGCTGTCTTTGGCGCCTTGGACATGAGCTAGGACCTTAAGATTCTTCATTAATGGAGGACTAGCAGACGAGTTGCACGGGAGAATGTGAAAAGTGTTCATATGTAGTAAAAGCCTGAGAAATCCGTCCGTGTTCGACATTTGTTATCGAATCGACTTAAAGCCAGATCGTCACATTGGCAACTCTTCTCTCTGAAACGGTTGTACTTATTGTCTGCAAAGCTATGTCGAACGCTGCTGTATGCGGAGACACTAATAGCACCATAGTGGAACACAGATGAAGCTTCTAAGTTGATGTAATAGCCTGTAAGAAGTAGTACAATTCAAGTTATAGGTATCGATTATTGTCTTTTTAGCTGGCTTTGGTACCTTGTACATGAGCTAGGACCGTATGATTCTGCATGAAAGGAGGACTAGCAGCCCAGTTGCACGGGAGAATGTGAAAAGTGTTCATATGTACTAAAAACCAAAGAAATCCGTCTGTTTCCGCCATTTGTTATCGAATCGACTTAAAGCCAGATCGTCACATTGGCCGCTCTTCTCTCTGAAACGGTTGTACTTATCGACTGCAAACGTATGTCGCGTGCTGCGGTATGCGGAAACACTAAAAGCACCATAGTAGAACACAGATGAAGCTTCTAAGTTGATGTAATAGTCAGTAAGAAGTAGTACAATTCAAGTGTTAGGTATTGATTATTGACTTTTTAGCTGGCTTTGGTGCCTTGGACATGAGCTAGGACCTTAAGATTCTGCATGAAAGGAGGATTTGCAACCGAGTTGCACGGCAGAATGTGAAAAGTGTTCATATGTAGTAAAAACCAGAGAAATCCGTCCGTGTTCGACATTTGTTATCGAATCGACTTAAAGCCAGATCGTCACATTGGCCGCTCTTCTCTCTGAAACGGTTGTACTTATCGTCTGCAAAGCTATGTCGCGTGCTGCGGTATGCGGAGACACTAAAAGCACCATAGTAGAACACAGATGAAGCTTCTAAGTTGATGTAATAGCCAGTAAGAAGTAGTACAATTCAAGTTTTAGGTATCGATTATTGAATTTTTAGCTGGCTTTGGTGCCTTGGACATGAGCTAGGGCCTTAAGATTCTGCATGAAAGGAGGACTAGCAGCCCAGTTGCGAGGGAGAGAGTGAAAAGTGTTCATATGTAGTAAAAACCTGAGAAATCCGTCAGTTTCCGCCATTTGTTATGGAATCGACTTAAAGCCAGATCGTCACATTGGCCGCTCTTCTCTCTGAAACGGTTGTACTTATCGTCTGCAAAGCTATGTCGCGTGCTGCGGTATGCGGAGACACTAAAAGCACCATAGTAGAACACAGATGAAGCTTCTAAGCTGATGTAATAGCCAGTAAGAAGTAGTACAATTCATGTTATAAGTATCGATTATTGGCTTCTTAGCTGGCTTTGGTGAATTGAACATGAGCTAGGAACTTAAGATTCTGCATTAAAGGAGGACTAGCAGCCGAGTTGCACTGGAGAATGTGGAAAATGTTCATATGTAGTAAAAACCTGAGAAATCCTTCCGTTTTCGTCATTTGTTATCGAATTGACTTAAAGCCAGATCGTCACATTGGCCGCTCTTCTCTCTGAAACGGTTGTACTTATCGACTGCAAAGCTATGTCGCGTGCTGCGGTATGCGGAGACACTAAAAGCATTATAGTAGAACACAGATGAAGCCTCTAATTTGATGTAATAGCCAGTAAGAAGTAGTATAATTCAAGTTTTAGGTATCGATTATTGACTTTTTAGCTGGCTTTGGTGCCTTGGACATGGCTAGGACCTTAAGATTCTGCATGAAAGGAGGACTAGCAGCCGAGTTGCACGGGAGAATGTGAAAAGTGTTCATATGTAGTAAAAACCTGAGACATCCGTCCGTTTTCGTCATTTCTTATCGAATCGACTTAAAGACAGATCGTAACATTAGCCGCTCTTCTCTCTCAAACGGTTGTACTTATCGACTGCAAAGCTATGTCGCGTGCTGCGGTATGCGGAGACACTAAAAGCATTATAGTAGAACACAGATGAAGCCTCTAATTTGATGTAATAGCCAGTAAGAAGTAGTATAATTCAAGTTTTAGGTATCGATTATTGACTTTTTAGCTGTCTTTGTTGCCTTGGACATGAGCTAGGACCTTAAGATTCTTCATTAATGGAGGACTAGCAGCCGAGTTGCACGGGAGAATGTGAAAAGTGTTCATATGTAGTAAAAGCCTGAGAAATCCGTCAGTGGTCGACATTTGTTATCGAATCGACTTAAAGCCAGATCGTCACATTTGCCGCTCTTCTCTCTGCAACGGTTGTACTTATTGTGTGCAAAGCTATGTCGAGTGCTGCTGTATGCGGAGACACTAAAAGCAACATAGTAGAACACAGATGAAGGTTCTAAGTTGATGTAATAGCCAGTAAGAAGTAGTACAATTCAAGTTATAGGTATCGATTATTGACTTTTTAGCTGGCTTTGGTACCTTGGACATGAGCTAGGACCTTATGATTCTGCATGAAAGGAGGACTAGCAGCCCAGTTGCACGGGAGAATGTGAAAAGTGTTCATATGTAGTAAAAACCTAAGAAATCCGGCTGGTTCCGCCATTTGTTATCGAATCGACTTAAAGCCAGATCGTCACATTGGCCGCTCTTCTCTCTGAAACGGTTGTACTTATCGTCTGCAAAGCTATGTCGCGTGCAGCGGTATGCGGAGACACTAAAAGCACCATAGCAGAACACAGATGAAGCTTCTAAGTTGTTGTAATAGTCAGTATGAAGTAGTACAATTCAAGTTTTAGGTATTGATTATTGACTTTTTAGCTGGCTTTGGTACCTTGGACATGAGCTACGACCTTATGATTCTCCATGAAAGGAGGACTAGCAGCCGAGTTGCACGGGAGAATGTGAAAAGTGTTTTCATATGTAGTAAAAACCTAAGAAATCCGTCCGTTTCCGCCATTTGTTATCGAATCGACTTAAAGCCAGATCGTCACATTGGCCGCTCTTCTCTCTGAAACGGTTGTACTTATCGTCTGCAAAGCTATGTCGCGTGCTGCGGTATGTGGAGACACTAAAAGCACCATAGTAGAACACAGATGAAGCTTCTAAGCTGATGTAATAGCCAGTAAGAAGTAGTACAATTCATGTTATAGGTATCAATTATTGACTTCTTAGCTTGCTTTAGTGACTTGAACATGAGCTAGGACCTTAAGATTCTGCATGAAAGGAGGACTAGCAGCCGAGTTGCACTGGAGAATGTGGAAAATGTTCATATGTAGTAAAAACCTGTGAAATCCTTACGTTTTCTTCATTTGTTATCGAATTGACTTAAAGCCAGATCGTCACATTGGCCGCTCTTCTCTCTGAAACGGTTGTACTTATCGTCTGCAAAGCTATGTCGCGTGCTGCGGTATGCGGAGACACTAAAAGCACTATAGTAGAACACAGATGAAGCTTCTAAGTTGATGTAATAGCCAGTAAGAAGTAGTACAATTCAAGTTTTAGGTATCGATTGTTGACTTTTTACCCTTCTTTGGTGCCTTGGGCATGAGCTAGGAACTTAAGATTTTACATGATAGGAGGTCTAGCAGCCGCGTTGCACGGGAGAATGTGAAAAGTGTTCATATGTAGTAAAAACCTGAGAAATCCGTCAGTTTTCCTCATTTGTTATCGAATCGACTTAAAGCCAGATCGTCACGTTGGGCGCTCTACTCTCTAAAACGGTTGTACTTATAGTCTGCAAAGCTATGTCGCGTGCTGCGGTATGCGGAGACACTAAACGCACCATAGTAGAACACACATGAAGCTTCTAAGTTGATGTAATAGCCAGTAAGAAGAAGTACAATTCAAGTTATAGGTATCGATTATTGACTTTTTAGCTGGCTTTGGTGCCTTGGACATGAGCTAGGACCTTAAAATTCTGCATGAAAGGACGGCTAACAGCCAAGTTGCACGGAAGAATGTGAAAAGTGTTCATATATAGTAAAAACATGAGAAATCCGTCCGTTTTCGTCATTTGTTATCGAACCGACTTAAAGCCAGATCGTCACAGTTTCCGCTCTTTTCTCTGAAACGCTTGTACTTATCGTCTGCAAAGCTATGTCGAATGCTGCGGTATGCGGAGATACTAAAAGCACCATAGTAGAACACATATGAAGCTTCTAAGTTGATGTAATAGCCAGTAAGAAGTAGTACAATTCAAGTTTTAGGTATTGAATATTGACTTTTTAGCTGGCTTTGGTGCCTTGGACATGAGCTATAACCTTAAGATTCTGCATAAAAGGAGGACTAGCAGCCGAGTTGCACGGGAGAATGTGAAAAGTGTTCATATGTAGTAAAAACCTGAGAAATCCGTCCGTTTTCGTCATTTGTTATCGAACCGACTTAAAGCAAGATCGTCACATTGGCCGCTCTTCTCTCTGAAACGGTTGTACTTATCGTCTGCAAAGTTATGTCGCGTGCTGCGGTATGCGGAGACACTAAAATCACCATAGTAGAACACAGATGAAGCTTCTAAGTTGATGTAATAGCCAGTAAGAAGTAGTACAATTCAAGTTTTAGGTATCGATTATTGACTTTTTAGCTGTCTTTGGCGCCTTGGACATGAGCTAGGACCTTAAGATTCTTCATTAATGGAGGACTAGCAGACGAGTTGCACGGGAGAATGTGAAAAGTGTTCATATGTAGTAAAAGCCTGAGAAATCCGTCCGTGTTCGACATTTGTTATCGAATCGACTTAAAGCCAGATCGTCACATTGGCAACTCTTCTCTCTGAAACGGTTGTACTTATTGTCTGCAAAGCTATGTCGAACGCTGCTGTATGCGGAGACACTAATAGCACCATAGTGGAACACAGATGAAGCTTCTAAGTTGATGTAATAGCCTGTAAGAAGTAGTACAATTCAAGTTATAGGTATCGATTATTGTCTTTTTAGCTGGCTTTGGTACCTTGTACATGAGCTAGGACCGTATGATTCTGCATGAAAGGAGGACTAGCAGCCCAGTTGCACGGGAGAATGTGAAAAGTGTTCACATGTACTAAAAACCAAAGAAATCCGTCTGTTTCCGCCATTTGTTATCGAATCGACTTAAAGCCAGATCGTCACATTGGCCGCTCTTCTCTCTGAAACGGTTGTACTTATCGACTGCAAACGTATGTCGCGTGCTGCGGTATGCGGAAACACTAAAAGCACCATAGTAGAACACAGATGAAGCTTCTAAGTTGATGTAATAGTCAGTAAGAAGTAGTACAATTCAAGTGTTAGGTATTGATTATTGACTTTTTAGCTGGCTTTGGTGCCTTGGACATGAGCTAGGACCTTAAGATTCTGCATGAAAAGAGGATTTGCAACCGAGTTGCACGGCAGAATGTGAAAAGTGTTCATATGTAGTAAAAACCAGAGAAATCCGTCCGTGTTCGACATTTGTTATCGAATCGACTTAAAGCCAGATCGTCACATTGGCCGCTCTTCTCTCTGAAACGGTTGTACTTATCGTCTGCAAAGCTATGTCGCGTGCTGCGGTATGCGGAGACACTAAAAGCACCATAGTAGAACACAGATGAAGCTTCTAAGTTGATGTAATAGCCAGTAAGAAGTAGTACAATTCAAGTTTTAGGTATCGATTATTGAATTTTTAGCTGGCTTTGGTGCCTTGGACATGAGCTAGGGCCTTAAGATTCTGCATGAAAGGAGGACTAGCAGCCCAGTTGCGAGGGAGAGAGTGAAAAGTGTTCATATGTAGTAAAAACCTGAGAAATCCGTCAGTTTCCGCCATTTGTTATGGAATCGACTTAAAGCCAGATCGTCACATTGGCCGCTCTTCTCTCTGAAACGGTTGTACTTATCGTCTGCAAAGCTATGTCGCGTGCTGCGGTATGCGGAGACACTAAAAGCACCATAGTAGAACACAGATGAAGCTTCTAAGCTGATGTAATAGCCAGTAAGAAGTAGTACAATTCATGTTATAAGTATCGATTATTGGCTTCTTAGCTGGCTTTGGTGAATTGAACATGAGCTAGGAACTTAAGATTCTGCATTAAAGGAGGACTAGCAGCCGAGTTGCACTGGAGAATGTGGAAAATGTTCATATGTAGTAAAAACCTGAGAAATCCTTCCGTTTTCGTCATTTGTTATCGAATTGACTTAAAGCCAGATCGTCACATTGGCCGCTCTTCTCTCTGAAACGGTTGTACTTATCGACTGCAAAGCTATGTCGCGTGCTGCGGTATGCGGAGACACTAAAAGCATTATAGTAGAACACAGATGAAGCCTCTAATTTGATGTAATAGCCAGTAAGAGGTAGTATAATTCAAGTTTTAGGTATCGATTATTGACTTTTTAGCTGGCTTTGGTGCCTTGGACATGGCTAGGACCTTAAGATTCTGCATGAAAGGAGGACTAGCAGCCGAGTTGCACGGGAGAATGTGAAAAGTGTTCATATGTAGTAAAAACCTGAGACATCCGTCCGTTTTCGTCATTTCTTATCGAATCGACTTAAAGACAGATCGTAACATTAGCCGCTCTTCTCTCTCAAACGGTTGTACTTATCGACTGCAAAGCTATGTCGCGTGCTGCGGTATGCGGAGACACTAAAAGCATTATAGTAGAACACAGATGAAGCCTCTAATTTGATGTAATAGCCAGTAAGAAGTAGTATAATTCAAGTTTTAGGTATCGATTATTGACTTTTTAGCTGTCTTTGTTGCCTTGGACATGAGCTAGGACCTTAAGATTCTTCATTAATGGATGACTAGCAGCCGAGTTGCACGGGAGAATGTGAAAAGTGTTCATATGTAGTAAAAGCCTGAGAAATCCGTCAGTGTTCGACATTTGTTATCGAATCGACTTAAAGCCAGATCGTCACATTTGCCGCTCTTCTCTCTGCAACGGTTGTACTTATTGTGTGCAAAGCTATGTCGAGTGCTGCTGTATGCGGAGACACTAAAAGCAACATAGTAGAACACAGATGAAGGTTCTAAGTTGATGTAATAGCCAGTAAGAAGTAGTACAATTCAAGTTATAGGTATCGATTATTGACTTTTTAGCTGGCTTTGGTACCTTGGACATGAGCTAGGACCTTATGATTCTGCATGAAAGGAGGACTAGCAGCCCAGTTGCACGGGAGAATGTGAAAAGTGTTCATATGTAGTAAAAACCTAAGAAATCCGGCTGGTTCCGCCATTTGTTATCGAATCGACTTAAAGCCAGATCGTCACATTGGCCGCTCTTCTCTCTGAAACGGTTGTACTTATCGTCTGCAAAGCTATGTCGCGTGCAGCGGTATGCGGAGACACTAAAAGCACCATAGCAGAACACAGATGAAGCTTCTAAGTTGTTGTAATAGTCAGTATGAAGTAGTACAATTCAAGTTTTAGGTATTGATTATTGACTTTTTAGCTGGCTTTGGTACCTTGGACATGAGCTAGGACCTTATGATTCTTCATGAAAGGAGGACTAGCAGCCGAGTTGCACGGGAGAATGTGAAAAGTGTTTTCATATGTAGTAAAAACCTAAGAAATCCGTCCGTTTCCGCCATTTGTTATCGAATCGACTTAAAGCCAGATCGTCACATTGGCCGCTCTTCTCTCTGAAACGGTTGTACTTATCGTCTGCAAAGCTATGTCGCGTGCTGCGGTATGTGGAGACACTAAAAGCACCATAGTAGAACACAGATGAAGCTTCTAAGCTGATGTAATAGCCAGTAAGAAGTAGTACAATTCATGTTATAGGTATCAATTATTGACTTCTTAGCTTGCTTTAGTGACTTGAACATGAGCTAGGACCTTAAGATTCTGCATGAAAGGAGGACTAGCAGCCGAGTTGCACTGGAGAATGTGGAAAATGTTCATATGTAGTAAAAACCTGTGAAATCCTTACGTTTTCTTCATTTGTTATCGAATTGACTTAAAGCCAGATCGTCGCATTGGCCGCTCTTCTCTCTGAAACGGTTGTACTTATCGTCTGCAAAGCTATGTCGCGTGCTGCGGTATGCGGAGACACTAAAAGCACTATAGTAGAACACAGATGAAGCTTCTAAGTTGATGTAATAGCCAGTAAGAAGTAGTACAATTCAAGTTATTAGTATCGATTATTGACTTTTTAGCTGGCTTTGGTGTCTTGGACATGAGCTAGGGCCTTAAGATTCTGCATGAAAGGAGGACTAGCAGCCGAGTTGCGAGGGAGAAAGTGAAAAGTGTTCATATGTAGTAAAAACCTGAGAAATCCGTCCGTTTTCGTCATTTGTTATGGAATCGACGTAAAGCCAGATCGTCACATTGGCCGCTCTTCTCTCTGAAACAGTTGTACTTATCGTCTGCAAAGCTATGTCGCGTGCTGCGGTATGCGGAGACACTAAAAGCACCATAGTAGATCACAGATGAAGCTTCTAAGTTGATGTAATAGGCAGTAAGAAGTAGTACAATTCAAGTTTTAGGTATTGATTATTGACTTTTTAGCTGGCTTTGGTGCCTTGGAGAGGAGCTAGAACCTTAATATTCTGCATGAAAGGAGGACTAGCAGCCGAGTTGCACGGGAGAATGTGAAAAGTGTTCATATGTAGTAAAAACCTGAGAAATCCGTCCGTTATCGTCATTTGTTATCGAATCGACTGAAAGCCAGATCGTCACATTGGCCGCTCGTCTCTCTGAAACGGTTGTACTTATCGTCTGCAAGGCTATGTCGCGTGCTGCGGTATGCGGAGACACTAAAATCACCATAGTAGAACACAGATGAAGCTTCTAAGTTGAAGTAATATCCAGAAAGAAGTAGTACAATTCAAGTCTTAGGTATCGATTATTGACTTTTTACCATTCTTTGGTGCCTTGGACATGAGCTAGGACCTTAAGATTCTGCATGAAAGGAGGACTAGCAGCCGGGTTGCAGGGGAGAATGTAAAAAGTGTTCATATGTAGTAAAAACCTGAGAAATCCGTTCGTTATCGTCATTTGTTATCGAATCGACTTAAAGCCAGATCGTCACATTAGCCGCTCCTCTCTCTGAAACGGTTGTACTTATCGATTGCAAAGCTATGTCGCGTGCTGCGGTATGCGGAGACACTAAAAGCACCATAGTAGAACACAGATGAAGCTTCTAAGATGATGTAATAGTCAGTAAGAAGTAGCATAATTCAAGTTTTAAGTATCGATTATTGACTTTTTAGCTGGCTTTGGTACCTTGGACATGAGCTAGGACATTATGATTCTGCATGAAAGGAGGACAAGCAGCCCAGTTGCAAGGGAGAATGTGAAAAGTGTTCATATGTAGTAAAAACCTAAGAAATCCGTCCGTTTCCGCCATTTGTAATCGAATCGACTTAAAGCCAGATCGTCACATTGGCCGCTCTTCTCTCTGAAACGGTTGTACTTATCGTCTGCAAAGCTATGTCGCGTGCAGCGGTATGTGGAGACACTAAAAGCACCATAGTAGAACACAGATGAAGCTTCTAAGCTGATGTAATAGCCAGTAAGAAGTAGTACAATTCGTGTTATAGGTATCGATTATTGACTTCTTAGCTTGCTTTGGTGACTTGAACATGAGCTTGGACCTTAAGATTCTGCATGAAAGGAGGACTAGCAGCCGAGTTGCGAGGGAGAAAGTGAAAAGTGTTCATATGTAGTAAGAACCTGAGAAATCCGTCCGTTTTCGTCATTTGTTATCGAATCGACGTAAAGCCAGATCGTCACATTGGCCGCTCTTCTCTCTGAAACAGTTGTACTTATCGTCTGCAAAGCTATGTCGCGTGCTGCGGTATGCGGAGACACTAAAAGCACCATACTAGATCACAGATGAAGCTTCTAAGTTGATGTAATAGGCAGTAAGAAGTAGTACAATTCAAGTTTTAGGTATCGATTATTGACTTTTTAGCTGGCTTTGTTGCCTTGGAGAGGAGCTAGGACCTTAAGATTCTGCATGAAAGGAGGACTAGCAGCCGAGTTGCACTGGAGAATGTGAAAAGTGTTCATATGTAGTAAAAACCTGAGAAATCCGTCCGTTATCGTCATTTGTTATCGAATCGACTGAAAGCCAGATCGTCACATTGGCCGCTATTCTCTCTGAAACGGTTGTACTTATCGTCTGCAAAGCTATGTCGCGTGCTGCGGTATGCGGAGACACTAAAATCACCATAGTAGAACACAGATGAAGGTTCTAAGTAGAAGTAATAGCCAGTAAGATGTAGTACAATTCAAGTTTTAGGTATCGATTATTGACTTTTTACCATTCTTTGGTGCCTTGGACATGAGGTAGGACCTTAAAATTCTGTATGAACGGAGGACTAGCAGCCGAGTTGCAGGGGAGAATGTAAAAAGTGTTCATATGTATTAAAAACCTGAGAAATCCGTTCGTTATCGTCATTTGTTATCGAATCGCCTTAAAGCCAGATCGTCACATTAGCCGCTCTTCTCTCTGAAACGGTTGTACTTATCGACTGCAAAGCTATGTCGCGTGCTGCGATATGCGGAGACACTAAAAGCACCATAGTAGAACACAGATGAAGCTTCTAAGATGATGTAATAGTCAGTAAGATGTAGTACAATTCAAGTTTTAGGTATCGATTATTGACTTTTTAGCTGTCTTTGGTGCCTTGGACATGAGTTAGGACCATAAGATTCTGCATGAAAGGAGGTCTAGCAGCCGAGTTGTACGGGAGAATGTGAAAAGTGTTCATATGTAGTAAAAACCTGAGAAATCCGTCCGTTTTCGTCATTTGTTATCGAATCGACTTAAAGCCAGATCGTCACATTGGCCGCTCTTCTCTCTGAAACGGTTGTACTTATCTTCTGCAAAGCTATGTCGCGTGCTGCGGTATGTGGAGACACTAAAAGCACCATAGTAGAACACAGATGAAGCTTCTAAGTTGATGTAATAGCCAGTAAGAAATAGTACAATTCAAGTTTTAAGTATCGATTATTCACTTTTTAGCTGGCTTTGGTGCCTTGGACATGAGCTAGGACTTTAAGATTGTGCATGAAAGGAGGACTAGCAGCCGAGTTGCACGGGAGAATGTGAAAAGTGTTCATATGTAGTAAAAACCTGAGAAATCCGTCCGATTTCGTCATTTGTTATCGAATCGACTTAAAGCCAGATCGTCACATTGGCCGCTCTTCTCTCTGAAACGGTTGTACTTACCGTCTGCAAAGCTATGTCGCGTGCTGCGGTATGCGGAGACACTAAAAGCTTCATAGTAGAACACAGATGAAGCTTCTAAGTTGATGTAATAGCCAGTGAGAAGTAGTACAATTCAAGTTTTAGGTATCGATTATTGACTTTTTAGGTGGCTTTGGTGCCTTGGACATGAGCTAGGACCTTAAGATTCTGCATGAAAGGAGGACTAGCAGCCGAGTTGCAGGGCAGAATGTAAAAAGTGTTCATATGTAGTAAAAACCTGAGAAATCCGTTCGTTATCGTCATTTGTTATCGAATCGAATTAAAGCCAGATAGTCACATTAGCCGCTCTTCTCTCTGAAACGGTTGTACTTATCGACTGCAAAGCTATGTCGCGTGCTGCGGTATGCGGAGACACTAAAAGCACCTTGGTAGAACACAGATGAAGCTTCTAAGATGATGTAATAGTCAGTAAGAAGTAGTACAATTCAAGTTTTAAGTATCGATTATTGACTTTTTAGCTGGCTTTGGTAGCTTGGACATGAGCTAGGACCTTATGATTCTGCATGAAAGGAGGACTAGCAGCCGAGTTGCACGGGAGAATGTGAAAAGTGTTCATATGTAGTAAAAACCTAAGAAATCAGTCCGTTTCCGCCATTTGTTATCGAATCGACTTAAAGCTAGATCGTCACATTGGCCGCTCTTCTCTCTGAAACGGTTGTACTTATCGTCTGGTAAGCTATGTCGCGTGCTGCGGTATGTGGAGACACTAAAAGCACCATAGTAGAACACAGACGAAGCTTCTAAGCTGATGTAATAGCCAGTTACAAGTAGTAGAATTCATGTTATAGGTATCGATTATTGACTTCTTAGCTTGCTTTGGTGACTTTAACATGAGCTAGGACCTTAAGATTCTGCATGAAAGGAGGACTAGCAGCCGAGTTGCACTGGAGAATGTGGAGAATGTTCATATGTAGTAAAAACCTGAGAAATCCTTCCGTTTCCGCCATTTGTTATCGAATTGACTTAAAGCCAGATCGTCACATTGGCCGCTCTTCTCTCTGAAACGGTTGTACTTATCGTCTGCAAAGCTATGTCGCGTGCTGCGGTATGCGGAGATACTAAAAGCACCATAGTAGAACACAGATGAAGCTTCTAAGTTGATGTAATAGCCAGTAAGAAGTAGTACAATTCAAGTTTTAGGTATCGAAAATTTTACTTTTTAGCTGGCTTTGGTGTCTTGGACATGAGCTAGGGCCTTAAGATTCTGCATGAAAGGAGGACTAGCAGCCGAGTTGCACGGGAGAATGTGAAAAGTGTTCATATGTAGTAAAAACCTGACAAATCCGTCCGTTATCGTCATTTGTTATCGAATCGACTGAAAGCCAGATCGTCACATTGGCCGCTCTTCTCTCTGAAACGGTTGTACTTATCGTCTGCAAAGCTATGTCGCGTGCTGCGGTATGCGGAGACACTAAAAGCATCATAGTAGAACACAGATGAAGCCTCTAATTGATGTAATAGCCAGTAAGAAGGAGTACAATTCAAGTTTTAGGTATCGGTTATTGACTTTTTAGCTGGCTGTGGTACCTTGGACATGAGCTAGGACCTTATGATTCTGCATGAAAGGAGGACTAGCAGCCCAGTTGCACGTTAGAATGTGAAAAGTGTTCATATGTAGTAAAAACCTAAGAAATCCGTCCGTTTCTGCCATTTGTTATCGAATCGACTTAAAGCCAGATCGTCACATTGGCCGCTCTTCTCTCTGAAACGGTTGTACTTATCGACAGCAAAGCTATGTCGCGTGCTGCGGTATGCGGAGACACTAAAAGCACCATAGTAGAACACAGATGAAGCTTCTAAGTTGATGTAATAGTCAGTACGAAGTAGTACAATTCAAGTTTTAGGTATTGATTATTGACTTTTTAGCTGGCTTTGGTGCCTTGGACATGAGCTAGGACCTTAAGATTCTGCATGAAAGGAGGACTAGCAGCCGAGTTGCACGGGAGAATATGAAAAGTGTTCATAAGTAGTAAAAACCAGAGAAATCCGTCCGTTTTCCTTATTTGTTATCGAATCGACTTAAAGCCAGATCGCCACATTGTGCGCTCTACTCCCTAAAACGGTTGTACTTATCGTCTGCAAAGCTATGTCGCGTGCTGCGGTATGCGGAGACACTAAAAGCACCATAGTAGAACACAGATGAAGCTTCTAAGTTGATGTAATAGCCAGTAAGAAGTAGTACAATTCAAGTTTTAGGTATCGATTATTGACTTTTAGCTGGCTTTGGTGCCTTGGACATGAGCTAGGACCTTAAAATTCTGCATGAAAGGACGACTAACAGCCAAGTTGCACGGAAGAATGAGAAAAGTGTTCATATATAGTAAAAACCTGAGAAATACGTCCGTTTTCGTCATTTGTTATCGAATCGACTTAAAGCCAGATCGTCACATTGGCCGCTCTTCTCTCTGAAACGGTTGTACTTATCGTCTGCAAAGCTATGTCGCGTGCTGCGGTATGTAGAGACACTAAAAGCACCATAGTAGAAGACAGATGAAGCTTCCAAGTTGATGTAATAGCCAGTAAGAAGTAGTACAATTCAAGTTTTAGGTATCGATTATTGACTTTTTAGCTGTCTTTGTTGCCTTGGACATGAGCTAGGACCTTAAGATTCTTCATTAATGGAGGACTAGCAGCCGAGTTGCACGGGAGAATGTGAAAAGTGTTCATATGTAGTAAAAGCCTGAGAAATCCGTCAGTGTTCCACATTTGTTATCGAATCGACTTAAAGCCAGATCGTCACATTTGCCGCTCTTCTCTCTGCAACGGTTGTACTTATTGTGTGCAAAGCTATGTCGAGTGCTGCTGTATGCGGAGACACTAAAAGCAACATAGTAGAACACAGATGAAGGTTCTAAGTTGATGTAATAGCCAGTAAGAAGTAGTACAATTCAAGTTATAGGTATCGATTATTGACTTTTTAGCTGGCTTTGGTACCTTGGACATGAGCTAGGACCTTATGATTCTGCATGAAAGGAGGACTAGCAGCCCAGTTGCACGGGAGAATGTGAAAAGTGTTCATATGTAGTAAAAACCTTAGAAATCCGGCTGGTTCCGCCATTTGTTATCGAATCGACTTAAAGCCAGATCGTCACATTGGCCGCTCTTCTCTCTGAAACGGTTGTACTTATCGTCTGCAAAGCTATGTCGCGTGCTGCGGTATGCGGAGACACTAAAAGCACCATAGTAGAACACAGATGAAGCTTCTAAGTTGTTGTAATAGTCAGTAAGAAGTAGTACAATTCAAGTTTTAGGTATTGATTATTGACTTTTTAGCTGGCTTTGGTACCTTGGACATGAGCTAGGACCTTATGATTCTTCATGAAAGGAGGACTAGCAGCCGAGTTGCACGGGAGAATGTGAAAAGTGTTTTCATATGAAGTAAAAACCTAAGAAATCCGTCCGTTTCCGCCATTTGTTATCGAATCGACTTAAAGCCAGATCGTCACATTGGCCGCTCTTCTCTCTGAAACGGTTGTACTTATCGTCTGCAAAGCTATGTCGCGTGCTGCGGTATGTGGAGACACTAAAAGCACCATAGTAGAACACAGATGAAGCTTCTAAGCTGATGTAATAGCCAGTAAGAAGTAGTACAATTAATGTTATAGGTATCAATTATTGACTTCTTAGCTTGCTTTAGTGACTTGAACATGAGCTAGGACCTTAAGATTCTGCATGAAAGGAGGACTAGCAGCCGAGTTGCACTGGAGAATGTGGAAAATGTTCATATGTAGTAAAAACCTGTGAAATCCTTACGTTTTCTTCATTTGTTATCGAATTGACTTAAAGCCAGTTCGTCACATTGGCCGCTCTTCTCTCTGAAACGGTTGTACTTATCGTCTGCAAAGCTATGTCGCGTGCTGCGGTATGCGGAGACACTAAAAGCACTATAGTAGAACACAGATGAAGCTTCTAAGTTGATGTAATAGCCAGTAAGAAGTAGTACAATTCAAGTTATTAGTATCGATTATTGGCTTTTTAGCTGGCTTTGGTGTCTTGGACATGAGCTAGGGCCTTAAGATTCTGCATGAAAGGAGGACTAGCAGCCGAATTGCGAGGGAGAAAGTGAAAAGTGTTCATATGTAGTAAAAACCTGAGAAATCCGTTCGTTTTCGTCATTTGTTATGGAATCGACGTAAAGCCAGATCGTCACATTGGCCGCTCTTCTCTCTGAAACAGTTGTACTTATCGTCTGCAAAGCTATGTCGCGTGCTGCGGTATGCGGAGACACTAAAAGCACCATAGTAGATCACAGATGAAGCTTCTAAGTTGATGTAATAGGCAGTAAGAAGTAGTACAATTCAAGTTTTAGGTATCGATTATTGACTTTTTAGCTGGCTTTGGTGCCTTGGAGAGGAGCTAGGACCTTAAGATTCTGCATGAAAGGAGGACTAGCAGCCGAGTTGCACGGGAGAATGTGAAAAGTGTTCATATGTAGTAAAAACCTGAGAAATCCGTCCGTTATCGTCATTTGTTATCGAATCGACTGAAAGCCAGATCGTCACATTGGCCGCTCGTCTCTCTGAAACGGTTGTACTTATCGTCTGCAAGGCTACGTCGCGTGCTGCGGTATGCGGAGACACTAAAATCACCATAGTAGAACACAGATGAAGCTTCTAAGTTGAAGTAATATCCAGAAAGATGTAGTACAATTCAAGTCTTAGGTATCGATTATTGACTTTTTACCATTCTTTGGTGCCTTGGACATGAGCTAGGACCTTAAGATTCTGCATGAAAGGAGGACTAGCAGCCGGGTTGCAGGGGAGAATGTAAAAAGTGTTCATATGTAGTAAAAACCTGAGAAATCCGTTCGTTATCGTCATTTGTTATCGAATCGACTTAAAGCCAGATCGTCACATTAGCCGCTCCTCTCTCTGAAACGGTTGTACTTATCGACTGCAAAGCTATGTCGCGTGCTGCGGTATGCGGAGACACTAAAAGCACCATAGTAGAACACAGATGAAGCTTCTAAGATGATGTAATAGTCAGTAAGAAGTAGCACAATTCAAGTTTTAAGTATCGATTATTGACTTTTTAGCTGGCTTTGGTACCTTGGACATGAGCTAGGACCTTATTTTTCTGCATGAAAGGAGGACTAGCAGCCCAGTTGCAAGGGAGATTGTGAAAAGTGTTCATATGTAGTAAAAACCTAATATATCCGTCCGTTTCCGCCATTTGTAATCGAATCGACTTAAAGCCAGATCGTCACATTTGCCGCTCTTCTCTCTGAAACGGTTGTACTTATCGTCTGCAAAGCTATGTCGCGTGCAGCGGTATGTGGAGACACTAAAAGCACCATAGTAGAACACAGATGAAGCTTCTAAGTTGATGTAATAGGCAGTAAGAAGTAGTACAATTCAAGTTTTAGGTATCGATTATTGACTTTTTAGCTGGCTTTGTTGCCTTGGAGAGGAGCTAGGACCTTAAGATTCTGCATGAAAGGAGGACTAGCAGCCGAGTTGCACTGGAGAATGTGAAAAGTGTTCATATGTATTAAAAACCTGAGAAATCCGTTCGTTATCGTCATTTGTTATCGAATCGCCTTAAAGCCAGATCGTCACATTAGCCGCTCTTCTCTCTGAAACGGTTGTACTTATCGACTGCAAAGCTATGTCGCGTGCTGCGATATGCGGAGACACTAAAAGCACCATAGTAGAACACAGATGAAGCTTCTAAGATGATGTAATAGTCAGTAAGATGTAGTACAATTCAAGTTTTAGGTATCGATTATTGACTTTTTAGCTGTCTTTGGTGCCTTGGACATGAGTTAGGACCTTAAGATTCTGCATGAAAGGAGGTCTAGCAGCCGAGTTGTACGGGTGAATGTGAAAAGTGTTCATATGTAGTAAAAACCTGAGAAATCCGTCCGTTTTCGTCATTTGTTATCGAATCGACTTAAAGCCAGATCGTCACATTGGCCGCTCTTCTCTCTGAAACGGTTGTACTTATCTTCTGCAAAGCTATGTCGCGTGCTGCGGTATGTGGAGACACTAAAAGCACCATAGTAGAACACAGATGAAGCTTCTAAGTTGATGTAATAGCCAGTAACAAGGAGTACAATTCAAGTTTTAAGTATCGATTATTCACTTTTTAGCTGGCTTTGGTGCCTTGGACATGAGCTAGGACTTTAAGATTGTGCATGAAAGGAGGACTAGCAGCCGAGTTGCACGGGAGAATGTGAAAAGTGTTCATATGTAGTAAAAACCTGAGAAATCCATCCGTTTTCGTCATTTGTTGTCGAATCGACTTAAAGCCAGATCGTCACATTGGCCGCTCTTCTCTCTGAAACGGTTGTACTTATCGTCTGCAAAGCTATGTCGCGTGCTGCGGTATGCGGAGACACTAAAAGCACCATAGTAGAACACAGATGAAGCTTCTAAGATGATGTAATAGTCAGTAAGAAGTAGTACAATTCAAGTTTTAAGTATCGATTATTGACTTTTTAGCTGGCTTTGGTAGCTTGGACATGAGCTAGGACCTTAAGATTCTGCATGAAAGGAGGACTAGCAGCCGAGTTGCAGGGGAGAATGTAAAAAGTGTTCATATGTAGTAAAAACCTGAGAAATCCGTTCGTTATCGTCATTTGATATCGAATCGAATTAAAGCCAGATCGTCACATTAGCCGCTCTTCTCTCTGAAACGGTTGTACTTATCGACTGCAAAGCTATGTCGCGTGCTGCGGTATGCGGAGACACTAAAAGCACCATAGTAGAACACAGATGAAGCTTCTAAGATGATGTAATAGTCAGTAAGAAGTAGTACAATTCAAGTTTTAAGTATCGATTATTGACTTTTTAGCTGGCTTTGGTAGCTTGGACATGAGCTAGGACCTTATGATTCTGCATGAAAGGAGGACTAGCAGCCGAGTTGCACGGGAGAATGTGAAAAGTGTTCATATGTAGTAAAAACCTAAGAAATCCGTCCGTTTCCGCCATTTGTTATCGAATCGACTTAAAGCCAGATCGTCACATTGGCCGCTCTTCTCTCTGAAACGGTTGTACTTATCGTCTGCAAAGCTATGTCGCGTGCTGCGGTATGTGGAGACACTAAAAGCACCATAGTAGAACACAGATGAAGCTTCTAAGCTGATGTAATAGCCAGTAACAAGTAGTAGAATTCATGTTATAGGTATCGATTATTGACTTCTTAGCTTGCTTTGGTGACTTGAACATGAGCTAGGACCTTAAGATTCTGCATGAAAGGAGGACTAGCAGCCGAGTTGCACTGGAGAATGTGGAAAATGTTCATATGTAGTAAAAACCTGAGAAATCCTTCCGTTTCCGCCATTTGTTATCGAATTGACTTAAAGCCAGATCGTCACATTGGCCGCTCTTCTCTCTGAAACGGTTGTACTTATCGTCTGCAAAGCTATGTCGCGTGCTGCGGTATGCGGAGATACTAAAAGCACCATAGTAGAACACAGATGAAGCTTCTAAGTTGATGTAATAGCCAGTAAGAAGTACTACAATTCAAGTTTTAGGTATCGAAAATTTTACTTTTTAGCTGGCTTTGGTGTCTTGGACATGAGCTAGGGCCTTAAGATTCTGCATGAAAGGAGGACTAGCAGCCGAGTTGCACGGGAGAATGTGAAAAGTGTTCATATGTAGTAAAAACCTGAGAAATCCGTCCGTTATCGTCATTTGTTATCGAATCGACTGAAAGCCAGATCGTCACATTGGCCGCTCTTCTCTCTGAAACGGTTGTACTTATCGTCTGCAAAGCTATGTCGCGTGCTGCGGTATGCGGAGACACTAAAAGCATCGTAGTAGAACACAGATGAAGCCTCTAATTGATGTAATAGCCAGTAAGAAGTAGTACAATTCAAGTTTTAGGTATCGATTATTGACTTTTTAGCTGGCTGTGGTACCTTGGACATGAGCTAGGACCTTATGATTCTGCATGAAAGGAGGACTAGCAGCCCAGTTGCACGTTAGAATGTGAAAAGTGTTCATATGTAGTAAAAACCTAAGAAATCCGTCCGTTTCCGCCATCTGTTATCGAATCGACTTAAAGCCAGATCGTCACATTGGCCGCTCTTCTCTCTGAAACGGTTGTACTTATCGTCTGCAAAGCTATGTCGCGTGCTGCGGTATGTGGAGACACTAAAAGCACCATAGTGGAACACAGATGAAGCTTCTAAGCTGATGTAATAGCCAGTAAGAAGTATTACAATTCATGTTATAGGTATCGATTATTGACTTCTTAGCTTGCTTTGGTGACTTGAACATGAGCTAGGTCCTTAAGATTCTGCATGAAAGGAGGACTAGCAGCCGAGTTGCACTGGAGAATGTGGAAAATGTTCATATGTAGTAAAAACCTGAGAAATCCTTACGTTTTCGTCATTTGTTATCGAATTGACATAAAGCCAGATCGTCACATTGGCCGCTCTTCTCTCTGAAACGGTTGTACTTATCGTCTGCAAAGCTATGTCGAGTGCTGCGGCATGCGGAGACACTAAAAGCACCATAGTAGAACACAGATGAAGCTTCTAAGTTGATGTAATAGCCAGTAAGAAGTAGTACAATTCAAGTTTTAGGTATCGATTGTTGACTTTTTACCCTTCTTTGGTGCCTGGGGCATGAGCTAGGAACTTAAGATTTTACATGATAGGAGGTCTAGCAGCCGCGTTGCACGTGAGAATGTGAAAAGTGTTCATATGTAGTAAAAACCCGAGAAATCCTTCCGTTTTCCTCATTTGTTATCGAATCGACTTAAAGCCAGATCGTTACGTTGGGCGCTCTACTCTCTAACACGGTTGTAATTATCGTCTGCAAAGCTATGTCGTGTGCTGCGGTATGCGGAGACACTAAAAGCACCATAGTAGAACACACATGAAGCTTCTAAGTTGATGTAATAGCCAGTAAGAAGAAGTACAATTCAAGTTATAGGTATCGATTATTGACTTTTTAGCTGGCTTTGGTGCCTTGGACATGAGCTAGGACCTTAAAATTCTGCATGAAAGGACGGCTAACAGCCAAGTTGCACGGAAGAATGTGAAAAGTGTTCATATATAGTAAAAACCTGAGAAATCCGTCCGTTTTGGTCATTTGTTATCGAATGGACTTAAAGCCAGATCGTCACATTGGCCGCTCTTCTCTCTGAAACGGTTGTAGTTATCGTCTGCAAAGCTATGTCGCGTGCTGCGGTATGTGGAGACACTAAAAGCACCATAGTAGAACACAGATGAAGCTTCCAAGTTGATGTAATAGCCAGTAAGAAGTAGTAAAATTCAAGTTTTAGGTATCGATTATTGACTTTTTAGCTGTCTTTGGTGCCTTGGACATGAGCTAGGACCTTAAGATTCTTCATTAATGGAGGACTAGCAGACGAGTTGCACGGGAGAATGTGAAAAGTGTTCATATGTAGTAAAAGCCTGAGAAATCCGTCCGTGTTCGTCATTTGTTATCGAATCGACTTAAAGCCAGATCGTCACATTGGCCACTCTTCTCTCTGAAACGGTTGTACTTATCGTCTGCAAAGCTATGTCGCGTGCTGCGGTATGCGGAGACACTAAAAGCACCATAGTAGAACACAGATGAAGCTTCTAAGTTGATGTAATAGCCAGTAAGAAGTAGTACAATTCAAGTTTTAGGTATCGATTATTGAATTTTTAGCTGGCTTTGGTGCCTTGGACATGAGCTAGGGCCTTAAGATTCTTCATGAAAGGAGGACTAGCAGCCGAGTTGCGAGGGAGAAAGTGAAAAGTGTTCATATGTAGTAAAAACCTGAGAAATCCGTCAGTTTCCGCCATTTGTTATGGAATCGACTTAAAGCAGGTTCGTCACATTGGCCGCTCTTCTCTCTGAAACGGTTGTACTTATCGTCTGCAAAGCTATGTCGCGTGCTGCGGTATGCGGAGACACTAAAAGCACCATAGTAGAACACAGATGAAGCTTCTAAGCTGATGTAATAGCCAGTAACAAGTAGTAGAATTCATGTTATAGGTATCGATTATTGACTTCTTAGCTTGCTTTGGTGACTTGAAC
The DNA here is from genome assembly GCF_023897955.1 of Schistocerca gregaria. Taxonomy (NCBI): domain Eukaryota; kingdom Metazoa; phylum Arthropoda; class Insecta; order Orthoptera; family Acrididae; genus Schistocerca; species Schistocerca gregaria. The sequence continues at coordinate 582,981,894 of NC_064925.1, forward strand.
ATGAGCTAGGACCTTAAGATTCTGCATGAAAGGAGGACTAGCAGCCGAGTTGCACTGGAGAATGTGGAAAATGTTCATATGTAGTAAAAACCTGAGAAATCCTTCCGTTTCCGCCATTTGTTATCGAATTGACTTAAAGCCAGATCGTCACATTGGCCGCTCTTCTCTCTGAAACGGTTGTACTTATCGTCTGCAAAGCTATGTCGCGTGCTGCGGTATGCGGAGACAGTAAAAGCATCATAGTAGAACACAGATGAAGCCTCTAATTGATGTAATAGCCAGTAAGAAGTAGTACAATTCAAGTTTTAGGTATCGATTATTGACTTTTTAGCTGGCTGTGGTACCTTGGACAAGAGCTAGGACCTTATGATTCTGCATGAAAGGAGGACTAGCAGCCCAGTTGCACGTTAGAATGTGAAAAGTGTTCATATGTAGTAAAAACCTGAGAAATCCTTACGTTTTCGTCATTTGTTATCGAATTGACATAAAGCCAGATCCTCACATTGGCCGCTCTTCTCTCTGAAACGGTTGTACTTATCGTCTGCAAAGCTATGTCGCGTGCTGCGGCATGCGGAGACACTAAAAGCACCATAGTAGAACACAGATGAAGCTTCTAAGTTGACGTAATAGCCAGTAAGAAAAAGTACAATTCAAGTTATAGGTATCGATTATTGACTTTTTAGCTGGCTTTGGTGCCTTGGACATGAGCTAGGACCTTAAGATTCTGCATGAAAGGAGGACTAGCAGCCGAGTTGCACGGGAGAATATGAAAAGTGTTCATATGTAGTAAAAACCAGAGAAATCCGTCCGTGTTCGACATTTTTATCGAATCGACTTAAAGCCAGATCGTCACATTGGCCGCTCTTCTCTCTGAAACGGTTGTACTTATCGTCTGCAAAGCTATGTCGAGTGCTGCGGCATGCGGAGACACTAAAAGCACCATAGTAGAACACAGATGAAGCTTCTAAGTTGATGTAATAGCCAGTAAGAAGTAGTACAATTCAAGTTTTAGGAATCGATTGTTGAATTTTTACCCTTCTTTGGTGCCTTGGGCATGAGCTAGGAACTTAAGATTTTGCATGATAGGAGGTCTAGCAGCCGCGTTGCACGTGAGAATGTGAAAAGTGTTCATATTTAGTAAAAACCTGAGAAATCCGTCCGTTTTCCTCATTTGTTATCGAATCGACTTAAAGCCAGATCGTCACATTGTGCGCTCTACTCTCTAAAACGGTTGTACTTATCGTCTGCAAAGCTATGTCGCGTGCTGCGGTATGCGGAGACACTAAAAGCACCATAGTAGAACACAGATGAAGCTTCTAAGTTGATGTAATAGCCAGTAAGAAGTAGTACAATTCAAGTTTTAGGTATCGATTATTGACTTTTAGCTGGCTTTGGTGCCTTGGACATGAGCTAGGACCTTAAAATTCTGCATGAAAGGACGACTAACAGCCAAGTTGCACGGAAGAATGTGAAAAGTGTTCATATATAGTAAAAACCTGAGAAATCCTTCCGTTTTGGTCATTTGTTATCGAATCGACTTAAAGCCAGATCGTCACATTGGACGCTCTTCTCTCTGAAACGGTTGTAGTTATCGTCTGCAAAGCTATGTCGCGTGCTGCGGTATGTGGAGACACTAAAAGCACCATAGTAGAACACAGATGAAGCTTCCAAGTTGATGTAATAGCCAGTAAGAAGTAGTAAAATTCAAGTTTTAGGTATCGATTATTGACTTTTTAGCTGTCTTTGGTGCCTTGGACATGAGCTAGGACCTTAAGATTCTTCATTAATGGAGGACTAGCAGACGAGTTGCACGGGAGAATGTGAAAAGTGTTCATATGTAGTAAAAGCCTGAGAAATCCGTCCGTGTTCGACATTTGTTATCGAATCGACTTAAAGCCAGATCGTCACATTGGCCACTCTTCTCTCTGAAACGGTTGTACTTATCGTCTGCAAAGCTATGTCGCGTGCTGCGGTATGCGGAGACACTAAAAGCACCATAGTAGAACACAGATGAAGCTTCTAAGTTGATGTAATAGCCAGTAAGAAGTAGTACAATTCAAGTTATTAGTATCGATTATTGACTTTTTAGCTGGCTTTGGTGACTTGACCATGAGCTAGGACCTTAAGATTCTGCATGAAAGGAGGACTAGCAGCCGAGTTGCACGGGAGAATGTGGAAAATGTTCATATGTAGTAAAAACCTGAGAAATCCTTCCGTTTTCGTCATTTGTTATGGAACCGACTTAAAGCAAGATCGTCACATTGGCCGCTCTTCTCTCTGAAACGGTTGTACTTATCCTCTGCAAAGCTATGTCGCGTGCTGCGGTATGCGGAGACACTAAAAGCACCATAGTATAACACAGATGAAGCTTCTAAGTTGATGTAATAGCCAGTAAGAAGTAGTACAATTCAAGTTTTAGGTATCGATTATTGAATTTTTAGCTGGCTTTGGTGCCTTGGACATGAGCTAGGGCCTTAAGATTCTGCATGAAAGGAGGACTAGCAGCCGAGTTGCGAGGGAGAAAGTGAAAAGTGTTCATATGTAGTAAAAACCTGAGAAATCCGTCAGTTTCCGCCATTTGTTATGGAATCGACTTAAAGCCAGTTCGTCACATTGGCCGCTCTTCTCTCTGAAACGGTTGTACTTATCGTCTGCAAAGCTATGTCGCGTGCTGCGGTATGCGGAGACACTAAAAGCACCATAGTAGAACACAGATGAAGCTTCTAAGCTGATGTAATAGCCAGTAACAAGTAGTAGAATTCCTGTTATAGGTATCGATTATTGACTTCTTAGCTTGCTTTGGTGACTTGAACATGAGCTAGGACCTTAAGATTCTGCATGAAAGGAGGACTAGCAGCCGAGTTGCACTGGAGAATGTGGAAAATGTTCATATGTAGTAAAAACCTGAGAAATCCTTCCGTTTCCGCCATTTGTTATCGAATTGACTTAAAGCCAGATCGTCACATTGGCCGCTCTTCTCTCTGAAACGGTTGTACTTATCGACTGCAAAGCTATGTCGCGTGCTGCGGTATGCGGAGACACTAAAAGCATTATAGTAGAACACAGATGAAGCCTCTAATTTGATGTAATAGCCAGTAAGAAGTAGTATAATTCAAGTTTTAGGTATCGATTATTGACTTTTTATCTGGCTTTGGTGCCTTGGACATGGCTAGGACCTTAAGATTCTGCATGAAAGGAGGACTAGCAGCCGAGTTGCACGGGAGAATGTGAAAAGTGTTCATATGTAGTAAAAAGCTTAAAAATCCGTTCGTTATCGTCATTGTTATCGAATCGACTTAAAGCCAGATCGTCACATTGGCCTCTCTTCTCTCTCAAACGGTTGTACTTATCGACAGCAAAGCTATGTCGCGTGCTGCGGTATGCGCAGACACTAAAAGCACCATAGTAGAACACAGATGAAGCTTCTAAGTTGATGTAATAGTCAGTACGAAGTAGTACAATTCAAGTTTTAGGTATTGATTATTGACTTTTTAGCTGGCTTTGGTGCCTTGGACATGAGCTAGGACCTTAAGATTCTGCATGAAAGGAGGACTAGCAGCCGAGTTGCACGGGAGAATATGAAAAGTGTTCATATGTAGTAAAAACCAGAGAAATCCGTCCGTGTTCGACATTTTTATCGAATCGACTTAAAGCCAGATCGTCACATTGGCCGCTCTTCTCTCTGAAACGGTTGTACTTATCGTCTGCAAAGCTATGTCGAGTGCTGCGGCATGCGGTGACACTAAAAGCACCATAGTAGAACACAGATGAAGCTTCTAAGTTGATGTAATAGCCAGTAAGAAGTAGTACAATTCAATTTTTAGGAATCGATTGTTGAATTTTTACCCTTCTTTGGTGCCTTGGGCATGAGCTAGGACCTTATGATTCTGCATGAAAGGAGGACTAGCAGCCCAGTTGCACGGGAGAATGTGAAAAGTGTTCATATGTAGTAAAAACCTAAGAAATCCTGCTGGTTCCGCCATTTGTTATCGAATCGACTTAAAGCCAGATCGTCACATTGGCCGCTCTTCTCTCTGAAACGGTTGTACTTATCGTCTGCAAAGCTATGTCGCGTGCTGCGGTATGCGGAGACACTAAAAGCACCATAGTAGAACACAGATGAAGCTTCTAAGTTGTTGTAATAGTCAGTAAGAAGTAGTACAATTCAAGTTTTAGGTATTGATTATTGACTTTTTAGCTGGCTTTGGTATCTTGGACATGAGCTAGGACCTTATGATTCTGCATGAAAGGAGGACTAGCAGCCGAGTTGCACGGGAGAATGTGAAAAGTGTTCATATGTAGTAAAAACCTGAGAAATCCGTTAGTTTTCGTCATTTGTTATGGAATCGACGTAAAGCCAGATCGTCACATTGGCCGCTCTTCTCTCTGAAACAGTTGTACTTATCGTGTGCAAAGCTATGTCGAGTGCTGCTGTATGCGGAGACACTAAAAGCAACATAGTAGAACACAGATGAAGCTTCTAAGTTGATGTAATATCCAGTAAGAAGTAGTACAATTCAAGTTATAGGTATCGATTATTGACTTTTTAGCTGGCTTTGGTACCTTGGACATGAGCTAGGACCTTATGATTCTGCATGAAAGGAGGACTAGCAGCCCAGTTGCACGGGAGAATGTGAAAAGTGTTCATATGTAGTAAAAACCTAAGAAATCCTGCTGGTTCCGCCATTTGTTATCGAATCGACTTAAAGCCAGATCGTCACATTGGCCGCTCTTCTCTCTGAAACGGTTGTACTTATCGTCTGCAAAGCTATGTCGCGTGCTGCGGTATGTGGAGACACTAAAAGCACCATAGTAGAACACAGATGAAGCTTCTAAGCTGATGTAATAGCCAGTAAGAAGTAGTACAATTCATGTTATAGGTATCAATTATTGACTTCTTAGCTTGCTTTAGTGACTTGAACATGAGCTAGGACCTTAAGATTCTGCATGAAAGGAGGACTAGCAGCCGAGTTGCACTGGAGAACGTGGAAAATGTTCATATGTAGTAAAAACCTGTGAAATCCTTACGTTTTCTTCATTTGTTATCAAATTGACTTAAAGAGAGATCGTCACATTGGCCGCTCTTCTCTCTGAAACGGTTGTACTTATCGTCTGCAAAGCTATGTCGCGTGCTGCGGTATGCGGAGACACTAAAAGCACTATAGTAGAACACAGATGAAGCTTCTAAGTTGATGTAATAGCCAGTAAGAAGTAGTACAATTCAAGTTATTAGTATCGATTATTGACTTTTTAGCTGGCTTTGGTGTCTTGGACATGAGCTAGGGCCTTAAGATTCTGCATGAAAGGAGGACTAGTAGCCGAGTTGCGAGGGAGAAAGTGAAAAGTGTTCATATGTAGTAAAAACCTGAGAAATCCGTCCGTTTTCGTCATTTGTTATGGAATCGACGTAAAGCCAGATCGTCACATTGGCCGCTCTTCTCTCTGAAACAGTTGTACTTATCGTCTGCAAAGCTATGTCGCGTGCTGCGGTATGCGGAGACACTAAAAGCACCATAGTAGATCACAGATGAAGCTTCTAAGTTGATGTAATAGGCAGTAAGAAGTAGTACAATTCAAGTTTTAGGTATCGATTATTGACTTTTTAGCTGGCTTTGGTGCCTTGGAGAGGAGCTAGGACCTTAAGATTCTGCATGAAAGGAGGACTAGCAGCCGAGTTGCACGGGAGAATGTGAAAAGTGTTCATATGTAGTAGAAACCTAATAAATCCGTCCGTTTCCACCATTTGTAATCGAATCGACTTAAAGCCAGATCGTCACATTGGCCGCTCTTCTCTCTGAAACGGTTGTACTTATCGTCTGCAAAGCTATGTCGCGTGCAGCGGTATGTGGAGACACTAAAAGCACCATAGTAGAACACAGATGAAGCTTCTAAGATGATGTAATAGTCAGTACGAAGTAGTACAATTCAAGTTTTAGGTATTGATTATTGACTTTTTAGCTGGCTTTGGTGCCTTGGACATGAGCTAGGACCTTAAGATTCTGCATGAAAGGAGGACTAGCAGCCGAGTTGCACGGGAGAATATGAAAAGTGTTCATATGTAGTAAAAACCAGAGAAATCCGTCCGTGTTCGACATTTTTATCGAATCGACTTAAAGCCAGATCGTCACATTGGCCGCTCTTCTCTCTGAAACGGTTGTACTTATCGTCTGCAAAGCTATGTCGAGTGCTGCGGCATGCGGAGACACTAAAAGCACCATAGTAGAACACAGATGAAGCTTCTAAGTTGATGTAATAGCCAATAAGAAGTAGTACAATTCAAGTTTTAGGAATCGATTGTTGAATTTTTACCCTTCTTTGGTGCCTTGGGCATGAGCTAGGAACTTAAGATTTTGCATGATAGGAGGTCTAGCAGCCGCGTTGCACGTGAGAATGTGAAAAGTGTTCATATTTAGTAAAAACCTGAGAAATCCGTCCGTTTTCCTCATTTGTTATCGAAAGGACTTAAAGCCAGATCGTCACATTGTGCGCTCTACTCTCTAAAACGGTTGTACTTATCGTCTGCAAAGCTATGTCGCGTGCTGCGGTATGCGGAGACACTAAAAGCACCATAGTAGAACACAGATGAAGCTTCTAAATTGATGTAATAGCCAGTAAGAAGTAGTACAATTCAAGTTTTAGGTATTGATTATTGACTTTTAGCTGGCTTTGGTGCCTTGGACATGAGCTAGGACCTTAAAATTCTGCATGAAAGGACGACTAACAGCCAAGTTGCACAGAAGAATGAGAAAAGTGTTCATATATAGTAAAAACCTGAGAAATACGTCCGTTTTCGTCATTTGTTATCGAATCGACTTAAAGCCAGATCGTCACATTGGACGCTCTTCTCTCTGAAACGGTTGTACTTATCGTCTGCAAAGCTATGTCGCGTGCTGCGGTATGCGGAGACACTAAAAGCACTATAGTAGAACACAGATGAAGCTTCTAAGTTGATGTAATAGCCAGTAAGAAGTAGTACAATTCAAGTTATTAGTATCGATTATTGACTTTTTAGCTGGCTTTGGTGTCTTGGACATGAGCTAGGGCCTTAAGATTCTGCATGAAAGGAGGACTAGCAGCCGAGTTGCGAGGGAGAAAGTGAACAGTGTTCATATGTAGTAAAAACCTGAGAAATCCGTCCGTTTTCGTCATTTGTTATCGAATCGACGTAAAGCCAGATCGTCACATTGGCCGCTCTTCTCTCTGAAACAGTTGTACTTATCGTCTGCAAAGCTATGTCGCGTGCTGCGGTATGCGGAGACACTAAAAGCACCATAGTAGATCACAGATGAAGCTTCTAAGTTGATGTAATAGGCAGTAAGAAGTAGTACAATTCAAGTTTTAGGTATCGATTATTGACTTTTTAGCTGGCTTTGGTGCCTTGGAGAGGAGCTAGGACCTTATGATTCTGCATGAAAGGAGGACTAGCAGCCGAGTTGCACGGGAGAATGTGAAAAGTGTTCATATGTAGTAAAAACCTGAGAAATCCGTCCGTTATCGTCATTTGTTATCGAATCGACTGAAAGCCAGATCGTCACATTGGACGCTCGTCTCTCTGAAACGGTTGTACTTATCGTCTGCAAAGCTATGTCGCGTGCTGCGGTATGCGGAGACACTAAAATCACCATAGTAGAACACAGATGAAGCTTCTAAGTTGAAGTAATATCCAGAAAGATGTAGTACAATTCAAGTCTTAGCTATCGATTATTGACTTTTTACCATTCTTTGGTGCCTTGGACATGAGCTAGGACCTTAAGATTCTGCATGAAAGGAGGACTAGCAGCCGGGTTGCAGGGGAGAATGTAAAAAGTGTTCATATGTAGTAAAAACCTGAGAAATCCGTTCGTTATCGTCATTTGTTATCGAATCGACTTAAAGCCAGATCGTCACATTAGCCGCTCCTCTCTCTGAAACGGTTGTACTTATCGACTGCAAAGCTATGTCGCGTGCTGCGGTATGTGGAGACACTAAAAGCACCATAGTAGAACACAGATGAAGCTTCTAAGATGATGTAATAGTCAGTAAGAAGTAGCACAATTCAAGTTTTAAGTATCGATTATTGACTTTTTAGCTGGCTTTGGTACCTTGGACATGAGCTAGGACCTTATGATTCTGCATGAAAGGAGGACTAGCAGCGCAGTTGCAAGGGAGAATGTGAAAAGTGTTCATATGTAGTAGAAACCTAATAAATCCGTCCGTTTCCGCCATTTGTAATCGAATCGACTTAAAGAAAGATCGTCACATTGGCCGCTCTTCTCTCTTAAACGGTTGTACTTATCGTCTGCAAAGCTATGTCGCGTGTAGCGGTATGTGGAGACACTAAAAGCACCATAGTAGAACACAGATGAAGCTTCTAAGCTGATGTAATAGCCAGTAAGAAGTAGTACAATTCGTGTTATAGGTATCGATTATTGACTTCTTAGCTTGCTTTGGTGACTTGAACATGAGCTAGGACCTTAAGATTCTGCATGAAAGGAGGACTAGCAGCCGAGTTGCACTGGAGAATGTGGAAAATGTTCATATGTAGTAAAAACCTGAGAAATCCTTACGTTTTCGTCATTTGTTATCGAATTGACTTAAAGCCAGATCGTCACATTGGCCGCTCGTCTCTCTGAAACGGTTGTACTTATCGTCTGCAAAGCTATGTCGCGTGCTGCGGTATGCGGAGACACTAAAAGCACCATAGTAGAACACAGATGAAGCTTCTAAGTTGATGTAATAGCCAGTAAGAAGTAGTACAATTCAAGTTTTAGGTATCGATTATTGACTTTTTAGCTGGCTTTGGTGTCTTGGACATGAGCTAGGGCCTTAAGATTCTGCATGAAAGGAGGACTAGCAGCCGAGTTGCGAGGGAGAAAGTGAAAAGTGTTCATATGTAGTAAAAACCTGAGAAATCCGTCCGTTTTCGTCATTTGCTATCGAAACGACGTAAAGCCAGATCGTCACATTGGCCGCTCTTCTCTCTGAAACGGTTGTACTTATCGACTGCAAAGCTATGTCGCGTGCTGCGGTATGCGGAGACACTAAAAGCACCATAGTAGAACACAGATGAAGCTTCTAATATGATGTAATAGTCAGTAAGAAGTAGTACAATTCAAGTTTTAAGTATCGATTATTGACTTTTTAGCTGGCTTTGGTAGCTTGGACATGAGCTAGGACCTTATGATTCTGCATGAAAGGAGGACTAACAGCCGAGTTGCACGGGAGAATGTGAAAAGTGTTCATATGTAGTAAAAACCTAAGAAATCCGTCCGTTTCCGCCATAAGTTATCGAATCGACTTAAAGCCAGATCGTCACATTGGCCGGTCTTCTCTCTGAAACGGTTGTACTTATCGTCTGCAAAGCTATGTCGCGTGCTGCGGTATGTGGAGACACTAAAAGCACCATAGTAGAACACAGATGAAGTTTCTAAGCTGATGTAATAGCCAGTAACAAGTAGTAGAATTCATGTTATAGGTATCGATTATTGACTTCTTAGCTTGCTTTGGTGACTTGAACATGAGCTAGGACCTTAAGATTCTGCATGAAAGGAGGACTAGCAGCCGAGTTGCACTGGAGAATGTGGAAAATGTTCATAAGTAGTAAAAACCTGAGAAATCCTTCCGTTTCCGCCATTTGTTATCGAATTGACTTAAAGCCAGATCGTCACATTGGCCGCTCTTCTCTCTGAAACGGTTGTACTTATCGTCTGCAAAGCTATTTCGCGTGCTGCGGTATGCGGAGACACTAAAAGCACCATAGTAGAACACAGATGAAGCTTCTAAGTTGATGTAATAGCCAGTAAGAAGTAGTACAATTCAAGTTTTAGGTATCGATTATTGACTTTTTAGCTTTCTTTGGTGTCTTGGACATGAGCTAGGGCCTTAAGATTCTGCATGAAAGGAGGACTAGCAGCCGAGTTGCACGGGAGAATGTGAAAAGTGTTCATATGTAGTAAAAACCTGAGAAATCCGTCCGTTATCGTCATTTGTTATCGAATCGACTGAAAGCCAGATCGTCACATTGGCCGCTCTTCTCTCTGAAACGGTTGTACTTATCGTCTGCAAAGCTATGTCGCGTGCTGCGGTATGCGGAGACACTAAAAGCATCATAGTAGAACACAGATGAAGCCTCTAATTGATGTAATAGCCAGTAAGAAGTAGTACAATTCAAGTTTTAGGTATCGATTATTGACTTTTTAGCTGGCTGTGGTACCTTGGACATGAGCTAGGACCTTATGATTCTGCATGAAAGGAGGACTAGCAGCCCAGTTGTACGTTAGAATGTGAAAAGTGTTCATATGTAGTAAAAACCTAAGAAATCCGTCCGTTTCCGCCATTTGTTATCGAATCGACTTAAAGCCAGATCGTCACATTAGCCGCTCTTCTCTCTGAAATGGTTGTACTTATCGACTGCAAAGCTATTTCGCGTGCTGCGATATGCGGAGACACTAAGAGCACCATAGTAGAACACAGATGAAGCTTCTAAGATGATGTAATAGTCAGTAAGATGTAGTACAATTCAAGTTTTAGGTATCGATTATTGACTTTTTAGCTGTCTTTGGTGCCTTGGACATGAGCTAGGACCTTAAGATTCTGCATGAAAAGAGGTCTAGCAGCCGAGTTGTACCGGAGAATGTGAAAAGTGTTCATATGTAGTAAAAACCTGAGAAATCCGTCCGTTTTCGTCATTTGTTATCGAATCGACTTAAAGCCAGATCGTCACATTGGCCCCTCTTCTCTCTGAAACGGTTGTACTTATCTTCTCCAAAGCTATGTCGCGTGCTGCGGTATGTGGAGACACTAAAAGCACCATAGTAGAACACAGATGAAGCTTCTAAGTTGATGTAATAGCCAATAAGAAGTAGTACAATTCAAGTTTTAGGAATCGATTGTTGAATTTTTACCCTTCTTTGGTGCCTTGGGCATGAGCTAGGAACTTAAGATTTTGCATGATAGGAGGTCTAGCAGCCGCGTTGCACGTGAGAATGTGAAAAGTGTTCATATTTAGTAAAAACCTGAGAAATCCGTCCGTTTTCCTCATTTGTTATCGAAAGGACTTAAAGCCAGATCGTCACATTGTGCGCTCTACTCTCTAAAACGGTTGTACTTATCGTCTGCAAAGCTATGTCGCGTGCTGCGGTATGCGGAGACACTAAAAGCACCATAGTAGAACACAGATGAAGCTTCTAAATTGATGTAATAGCCAGTAAGAAGTAGTACAATTCAAGTTTTAGGTATCGATTATTGACTTTTAGCTGGCTTTGGTGCCTTGGACATGAGCTAGGACCTTAAAATTCTGCATGAAAGGACGACTAACAGCCAAGTTGCACAGAAGAATGAGAAAAGTGTTCATATATAGTAAAAACCTGAGAAATACGTCCGTTTTCGTCATTTGTTATCGAATCGACTTAAAGCCAGATCGTCACATTGGACGCTCTTCTCTCTGAAACGGTTGTACTTATCGTCTGCAAAGCTATGTCGCGTGCTGCGGTATGCGGAGACACTAAAAGCACTATAGTAGAACACAGATGAAGCTTCTAAGTTGATGTAATAGCCAGTAAGAAGTAGTACAATTCAAGTTATTAGTATCGATTATTGACTTTTTAGCTGGCTTTGGTGTCTTGGACATGAGCTAGGGCCTTAAGATTCTGCATGAAAGGAGGACTAGCAGCCGAGTTGCGAGGGAGAAAGTGAACAGTGTTCATATGTAGTAAAAACCTGAGAAATCCGTCCGTTTTCGTCATTTGTTATCGAATCGACGTAAAGCCAGATCGTCACATTGGCCGCTCTTCTCTCTGAAACAGTTGTACTTATCGTCTGCAAAGCTATGTCGCGTGCTGCGGTATGCGGAGACACTAAAAGCACCATAGTAGATCACAGATGAAGCTTCTAAGTTGATGTAATAGGCAGTAAGAAGTAGTACAATTCAAGTTTTATGTATCGATTATTGACTTTTTAGCTGGCTTTGGTGCCTTGGAGAGGAGCTAGGACCTTATGATTCTGCATGAAAGGAGGACTAGCAGCCGAGTTGCACGGGAGAATGTGAAAAGTGTTCATATGTAGTAAAAACCTGAGAAATCCGTCCGTTATCGTCATTTGTTATCGAATCGACTGAAAGCCAGATCGTCACATTGGACGCTCGTCTCTCTGAAACGGTTGTACTTATCGTCTGCAAAGCTATGTCGCGTGCTGCGGTATGCGGAGACACTAAAATCACCATAGTAGAACACAGATGAAGCTTCTAAGTTGAAGTAATATCCAGAAAGATGTAGTACAATTCAAGTCTTAGCTATCGATTATTGACTTTTTACCATTCTTTGGTGCCTTGGACATGAGCTAGGACCTTAAGATTCTGCATGAAAGGAGGACTAGCAGCCGGGTTGCAGGGGAGAATGTAAAAAGTGTTCATATGTAGTAAAAACCTGAGAAATCCGTTCGTTATCGTCATTTGTTATCGAATCGACTTAAAGCCAGATCGTCACATTAGCCGCTCCTCTCTCTGAAACGGTTGTACTTATCGACTGCAAAGCTATGTCGCGTGCTGCGGTATGTGGAGACACTAAAAGCACCATAGTAGAACACAGATGAAGCTTCTAAGATGATGTAATAGTCAGTAAGAAGTAGCACAATTCAAGTTTTAAGTATCGATTATTGACTTTTTAGCTGGCTTTGGTACCTTGGACATGAGCTAGGACCTTATGATTCTGCATGAAAGGAGGACTAGCAGCGCAGTTGCAAGGGAGAATGTGAAAAGTGTTCATATGTAGTAGAAACCTAATAAATCCGTCCGTTTCCGCCATTTGTAATCGAATCGACTTAAAGAAAGATCGTCACATTGGCCGCTCTTCTCTCTTAAACGGTTGTACTTATCGTCTGCAAAGCTATGTCGCGTGTAGCGGTATGTGGAGACACTAAAAGCACCATAGTAGAACACAGATGAAGCTTCTAAGCTGATGTAATAGCCAGTAAGAAGTAGTACAATTCGTGTTATAGGTATCGATTATTGACTTCTTAGCTTGCTTTGGTGACTTGAACATGAGCTAGGACCTTAAGATTCTGCATGAAAGGAGGACTAGCAGCCGAGTTGCACTGGAGAATGTGGAAAATGTTCATATGTAGTAAAAACCTGAGAAATCCTTACGTTTTCGTCATTTGTTATCGAATTGACTTAAAGCCAGATCGTCACATTGGCCGCTCGTCTCTCTGAAACGGTTGTACTTATCGTCTGCAAAGCTATGTCGCGTGCTGCGGTATGCGGAGACACTAAAAGCACCATAGTAGAACACAGATGAAGCTTCTAAGTTGATGTAATAGCCAGTAAGAAGTAGTACAATTCAAGTTTTAGGTATCGATTATTGACTTTTTAGCTGGCTTTGGTGTCTTGGACATGAGCTAGGGCCTTAAGATTCTGCATGAAAGGAGGACTAGCAGCCGAGTTGCGAGGGAGAAAGTGAAAAGTGTTCATATGTAGTAAAAACCTGAGAAATCCGTCCGTTTTCGTCATTTGCTATCGAAACGACGTAAAGCCAGATCGTCACATTGGCCGCTCTTCTCTCTGAAACGGTTGTACTTATCGACTGCAAAGCTATGTCGCGTGCTGCGGTATGCGGAGACACTAAAAGCACCATAGTAGAACACAGATGAAGCTTCTAATATGATGTAATAGTAAGTAAGAAGTAGTACAATTCAAGTTTTAAGTATCGATTATTGACTTTTTAGCTGGCTTTGGTAGCTTGGACATGAGCTAGGACCTTATGATTCTGCATGAAAGGAGGACTAACAGCCGAGTTGCACGGGAGAATGTGAAAAGTGTTCATATGTAGTAAAAACCTAAGAAATCCGTCCGTTTCCGCCATAAGTTATCGAATCGACTTAAAGCCAGATCGTCACATTGGCCGGTCTTCTCTCTGAAACGGTTGTACTTATCGTCTGCAAAGCTATGTCGCGTGCTGCGGTATGTGGAGACACTAAAAGCACCATAGTAGAACACAGATGAAGTTTCTAAGCTGATGTAATAGCCAGTAACAAGTAGTAGAATTCATGTTATAGGTATCGATTATTGACTTCTTAGCTTGCTTTGGTGACTTGAACATGAGCTAGGACCTTAAGATTCTGCATGAAAGGAGGACTAGCAGCCGAGTTGCACTGGAGAATGTGGAAAATGTTCATAAGTAGTAAAAACCTGAGAAATCCTTCCGTTTCCGCCATTTGTTATCGAATTGACTTAAAGCCAGATCGTCACATTGGCCGCTCTTCTCTCTGAAACGGTTGTACTTATCGTCTGCAAAGCTATTTCGCGTGCTGCGGTATGCGGAGACACTAAAAGCACCATAGTAGAACACAGATGAAGCTTCTAAGTTGATGTAATAGCCAGTAAGAAGTAGTACAATTCAAGTTTTAGGTATCGATTATTGACTTTTTAGCTTTCTTTGGTGTCTTGGACATGAGCTAGGGCCTTAAGATTCTGCATGAAAGGAGGACTAGCAGCCGAGTTGCACGGGAGAATGTGAGAAGTGTTCATATGTAGTAAAAACCTGAGAAATCCGTCCGTTATCGTCATTTGTTATCGAATCGACTGAAAGCCAGATCGTCACATTGGCCGCTCTTCTCTCTGAAACGGTTGTACTTATCGTCTGCAAAGCTATGTCGCGTGCTGCGGTATGCGGAGACACTAAAAGCATCATAGTAGAACACAGATGAAGCCTCTAATTGATGTAATAGCCAGTAAGAAGTAGTACAATTCAAGTTTTAGGTATCGATTATTGACTTTTTAGCTGGCTGTGGTACCTTGGACATGAGCTAGGACCTTATGATTCTGCATGAAAGGAGGACTAGCAGCCCAGTTGTACGTTAGAATGTGAAAAGTGTTCATATGTAGTAAAAACCTAAGAAATCCGTCCGTTTCCGCCATTTGTTATCGAATCGACTTAAAGCCAGATCGTCACATTAGCCGCTCTTCTCTCTGAAACGGTTGTACTTATCGACTGCAAAGCTATTTCGCGTGCTGCGATATGCGGAGACACTAAGAGCACCATAGTAGAACACAGATGAAGCTTCTAAGATGATGTAATAGTCAGTAAGATGTAGTACAATTCAAGTTTTAGGTATCGATTATTGACTTTTTAGCTGTCTTTGGTGCCTTGGACATGAGCTAGGACCTTAAGATTCTGCATGAAAAGAGGTCTAGCAGCCGAGTTGTACCGGAGAATGTGAAAAGTGTTCATATGTAGTAAAAACCTGAGAAATCCGTCCGTTTTCGTCATTTGTTATCGAATCGACTTAAAGCCAGATCGTCACATTGGCCCCTCTTCTCTCTGAAACGGTTGTACTTATCTTCTCCAAAGCTATGTCGCGTGCTGCGGTATGTGGAGACACTAAAAGCACCATAGTAGAACACAGATGAAGCTTCTAAGTTGATGTAATAGCCAGTAAGAAGTAGTACAATTCAAGTTTTAGGTATCGATTATTCACTTTTTAGCTGGCTTTGGTGCCTTGGACATGAGCTAGGATTTTACGATTGTGCATGAAAGGAGGACTAGCAGCCGAGTTGCACGGGAGAATGTGAAAAGTGTTCATATGTAGTAAAAACCTGAGAAATCCGTCCGTTTTCGTCATTTGTTATCGATTCGACTTAAAGCCACATCGTCACATTGACCGCTCTTCTCTCTGAAACGGTTGTACTTACCGTCTGCAAAGCTATGTCGCGTGCTGCGGTATGCGGAGACACTAAAAGCATCATAGTAGAACACAGATGAAGATTCTAAGTTGATGTAATAGCCAGTAAGAAGTAGTACAATTCAAGTTTTAGGTATCGATTATTGACTTTTTGGTGGCTTTGGTGCCTTGGACATGAGCTATGACCTTAAGATTCTGCATGAAAGGAGGACTAGCAGCCGAGTTGCAGGGGAGAATGTAAAAAGTGTTCATATGTAGTAAAAACCTGAGAAATCCGTTCGTTATCGTCATTTGTTATCGAATCGACTTAAAGCCAGATCGTCACATTAGCCGCTCTTCTCTCTGAAACGGTTGTACTTATCGACTGCAAAGCTATGTCGCGTGCTGCGGTATGCGGAGACACTAAAAGCACCATAGTAGAACACAGATGAAGCTTCTAAGATGATGTAATAGTCAGTAAGAAGTAGTACAATTCAAGTTTTAAGTATCGATTATTGACTTTTTAGCTGGCTTTGGTAGCTTGGACATGAGCTAGGACCTTATGATTCTGCATGAAAGGAGGACTAGCAGCCGAGTTGCACGGGAGAATGTGAAAAGTGTTCATATGTAGTAAAAACCTAAGAAATCCGTCCGTTTCCGCCATTTGTTATCGAATCGACTTAAAGCCAGATCGTCACATTGGCCGCTCTTCTCTCTGAAACGGTTGTACTTATCGTCTGCAAAGCTATGTCGCGTGCTGCGGTATGTGGAGACACTAAAAGCACCATAGTAGAACACAGATGAAGCTTCTAAGCTGATGTAATAGCCAGTAAGAAGTAGTACAATTCATGTTATAGGTATCAATTATTGACTTCTTAGCTTGCTTTAGTGACTTGAACATGAGCTAGGACCTTAAGATTCTGCATGAAAGGAGGACTAGCAGCCGAGTTGCACTGGAGAATGTATAAAATGTTCATATGTAGTAAAAACCTGTGAAATCCTTACGTTTTCGTCATTTGTTATCGAATTGACTTAAAGCCAGATCGTCACATTGGCCGCTCTTCTCTCTGAAACGGTTGTACTTATCGTCTGCAAAGCTATGTCGCGTGCTGCGGTATGCGGAGACACTAAAAGCACCATAGTAGAACACAGATGAAGCTTCTAAGTTGATGTAATAGCCAGTAAGAAGTAGTACAATTCAAGTTTTAGGTATCGATTATTGACTTTTTAGCTGGCTTTGGTGTCTTGGACATGAGCTAGGGCCTTAAGATTCTGCATGAAAGGAGGACTAGCAGCCGAGTTGCACGGGAGAATGTGAAAAGTGTTCATATGTAGTAAAAACCTGAGAAATCCGTCCGTTATCGTCATTTGTTATCGAATCGACTGAAAGCCAGATCGTCACATTGGCCGCTCTTCTCTCTGAAACGGTTGTACTTATCGTCTGCAAAGCTATGTCGCATGCTGCGGTATGCGGAGACACTAAAACCACCATAGTAGAACACAGATGAAGCGTCTAAGTTGAAGTAATATCCAGAAAGATGTAGTACATTTCAAGTCTTAGGTATCGATTATTGACTTTTTACTATTCTTTGGTGCCTTGCACATGAGCTAGGACCTTAAAATTCTGCATGAACGGAGGACTAGCAGCCGAGTTGCAGGGGAGAATGTAAAAAGTGTTCATATGTAGTAAAAACCTGAGAAATCCGTTCGTTATCGTCATTTGTTATCGAATCGCCTTAAAGCCAGATCGTCACATTAGCCGCTCTTCTCTCTGAAACGGTTGTACTTATCGACTGCAAAGCTATGTCGCGTGCTGCGACATGCGGAGACACTAAAAGCACCATAGTAGAACACAGATGAAGCTTCTAAGATGATGTAATAGTCAGTAAGATGTAGTACAATTCAAGTTTTAGGCATCGATTATTCACTTTTTAGCTGGCTTTGGTGCCTTGGACATGAGCTAGGACTTTAGGATTGTGCATGAAAGGAGGACTAGCAGCCGAGTTGTACGGGAGAATGTGAAAAGTGTTCATATGTAGTAAAAACCTGAGAAATCCGTCCGTTTTCGTCATTTGTTATCGAATCGACTTAAAGCCAGATCGTCACAATGGCCGCTCTTCTCTCTGAAACGGTTGTACTTATCGTCTGCAAAGCTATGTCGCGTGCTGCGGTATGCGGAGACACTAAAAGCATCATAGTAGAACACAGATGAAGCTTCTAATTGATGTAATAGCCAGTAAGAAGTATTAAATTTCAAGTTTTAGGTATCGATTAGTGACTTTTTAGCTGGCTTTGGTACCTTGGACATGAGCTAGGACCTTATGATTCTGCATGAAAGGAGGACTAGCAGCCGAGTTGCACGGGAGAATGTGAAAAGTGTTCATATGTAGTAAAAACCTAAGAAATCCGTCCGTTTCCGCCATTTGTTATCGAATCGACTTAAAGCCAGATCGTCACATTGGCCGCTCTTCTCTCTGAAACGGTTGCACTTATCGTCTGCAAAGCTATGTCGCGTGCTGCGGTATGTGGAGACACTAAAAGCACCATAGTAGAACACAGATGAAGCATCTAAGCTGATGTAATAGCCAGTAAGAAGTAGTACAATTCATGTTATAGGTATCGATTATTGACGTCTTAGCTTGCTTTGGTAAGTTGAACATGAGCTAGGACCTTAAGATTCTGCATGAAAGGAGGACTAGCAGCCGAGTTGCACTGGAGAACGTGGAAAATGTTCATATGCAGTAAAAACCTGAGAAATCCTTACGTTTTCGTCATTTGTTATCGAACTGACTTAAAGCCAGATCGTCACATTGGCCGCTGTTCTCTCTGAAACGGTTGTACTTATTGTCTGCAAAGCTATGTCACGTGCTGCGGTATGCGGAGACACTAAAGGCACCATAGTAGAACACAGATGAAGCTTCTAAGTTGATGTAATAGCCAGTAAGAAGTAGTACAATTCAAGTTTTAGGTATCGACAATTGACTTTTTAGCTGGCTTTGGTGTCTTGGACATGAGCTAGGGCCTTAAGATTCTGCATGAAAGGAGGACTAGCAGCCGAGTTGCGAGGGAGAAAGTGAAAAGTGTTCATATGTAGTAAAAACCTGAGAAATCCGTCCGTTTTCGTCATTTGTTATCGAATCGACGTAAAGCCAGATCGTCACATTGGCCGCTCTTCTCTCTGATACAGTTGTACTTATCGTCTGCAAAGCTATGTCGCGTGCTGCGGTATGCGGAGACATTAAAAGCACCATAGTAGATCACAGATGAAGCTTCTAAGTTGATGTAATAGGCGGTAAGAAGTAGTACAATTCAAGTTTTAGGTATCGATTATTGACTTTTTAGCTGGCTTTGGTGCCTTGGAGAGGAGCTAGGACCTTAAGATTCTGCATGAAAGGAGGACTAGCAGCCGAGTTACACGGGAGAATGTGAAAAGTGTTCATATGTAGTAAAAACCTGAGAAATCCGCCCGTTATCGTCATTTGTTATCGAATCGACTGAAAGCCAGATCGTCACATTGGCCGCTCTTCTCTCTGAAACGGTTGTACTTATCGTCTGCAAAGCTATGTCGCGTGCTGCGGTATGCGGAGACACTAAAACCACCATAGTAGAACACAGATGAAGCTTCTAAGTTGAAGTAAAATCCAGAAAGATGTAGTACAACTCAAGTCTTAGGTATCGATTATTGACTTTATACCATTCTTTGGTGTCTTGGACATGAGCTAGGACCTTAAAATTCTGCATGAAAGGAGGACTAGCAGCCGAGTTGCACGGGAGAATGTGAAAAGTGTTCATATGTAGTAAAAACCTTAAAAATCCGTTCGTTATCGTCATTGTTATCGAATCGACATAAAGCAAGATCGTCACATTAGCCGGTCTTCTCTCTGAAACGGTTGTACTTATCGACTGCAAAGCTATGTCGCGTGCTGCGGTATGCGGAGACACTAAAAGCACCATAGTAGAACACAGATGAAGCTTCTAAGATGATGTAATAGTCAGTAAGAAGTAGTACAATTCAAGTTTTAAGTATCGATTATTGACTTTTTAGCTGACTTTGGAGCCTTGGACATGAGTTAGTACCTTAAGATTCTGCATGACCGGAGGTCTAGCAGCCGAGTTGTACGGGAGAATGTGAAAAGTGTTCATATGTAGTAAAAACCAAAGAAATCCGTCCGTTTTCGTCATTTGTTATCGAATCGACTTGAAGCCAGATCGTCACATTAGCTGCAATTCTCTCTGAAACGGTAGTACTTATCGACTGCAAAGCTATGTCGCGTGCAGCGGTATGCGGAGACACTAAAAGCACCATAGTAGAACACAGATGAAGCTTCTAAGTTGATGTAATAGCCAGTAAGAAGTAGTACCATTCAAGTTTCAGGTATCGATTATTGACTTTTTAGCTGGCTTTGGTGCCTTGGACATGAGCTAGGACCTTAAGATTCTGCATGAAAGGAGGACTAGCAGCCGAGTTGCACGGGAGAATGTGAAAAGTGTTCATATGGAGTAAAAACCTGAGAAATCCGTCTGTTTTCGTCATTTGTTATCGAATCGACTTAAAGCCAGATCGTCACATTGGCCGCTCTTCTCTCTGAAACGGTTGTACTTATCGTCTGGAAAGCTATGTCGCGTGCTGCGGTATGCGGAGACACTAAAAGCATCATAGTAGAACACAGATGAAGCTTCTAATTGATGTAATAGCCAGTAAGAAGTAGTACAATTCAAGTTTTAGGTATTGACTATTGACTTTCTAGCTGGCTTTGGTGCCTTGGACATGCGCTAGGACCTTAAGATTCTGCATGAAAGGAGGACTAGCAGCCGAGTTGAACGGGAGAATGTGAAAAGTGTTCCTATGTAGTAAAAACCTGAGAAATCCGTTCGTTATCGTCATTTGTTATCGAATCGACTTAAAGCCAGATCGTCACATTAGCCGCTCTTCTCCCTGAAACGGTTGTACTTATCGACTGCAAAGCTTTGTAGCGTGCTGCGGTATGCGGAGACACTAAAAGCACCATAGTAGAACGCAGATGAAGCTTCTAAGATGATGTAATAGCCAGTAAGAAGTAGAACCATTCAAGTTTTAGGTATCGATTGTTGACTTTTTAGCTGGCTTTGGTGCCTTGGACATGAGCTAGGACCTTAACATTCTGCATGAAAGGAGGACTAGCAGACAGTTTCACGGGAGAATGTGAAAAGTGTTCATATGTAGTAAAAACCAGAGAAATCCGTCCGTGTTCAACACTTGTTATCGAATCGACTTAAAGCCAGATCGTCACATTGGCCGCTCTTCTCTCTGAAACGGTTGTACTTATCGTCTGCAAAGCTATGTCGAGTGCTGCGGCATGCGGAGACACTAAAAGCACCATAGTAGAACACAGATGAAGCTTCTAAGTTGATGTAATAGCCAGTAAGAAGTAGTACAATTCAAGTTTTAAGTATCGATTGTTGACTTCTTACCCTTCTTTGGTGCCTTGGGCATGAGCTAGGAACATAAGATTTTGCATGATAGGAGGTCTAGCAGCCGCGTTGCACGTGAGAATGTGAAAAGTGTTCATATGTAGTAAAAACCTGAGAAATCCGTTCGTTATAGTCATTTGTTATCGAATCGACTTAAAGCCAGATCTTCACATTAGCCGCTCTTCTCTCTGAAACGGTTGTACTTATCGACTGCAAAGCTATGTCGCGTGCTGCGGTATGCGGAGACACTAACAGCACCATAGTAGAACACAGATGAAGCTTCTAAGTTGATGTAATAGTCAGTAAGAAGTAGTACAATTCAAGTTTTAGGTATTGATTATATACTTTTTAGCTGGCTTTGGTGCCTTGGACATGAGCTAGGACCTTAAGATTCTGCATGAAAGGAGGACTAGCAGCCGAGTTGCACGGGAGAATATGAAAAGTGTTCATATGTAGTAAAAACCAGAGAAATCCGTCCGTGTTCGACATTTGTTATCGAATCGACTTAAAGCCAGATCGTAACATTGGCCGCTCTTCTCTCCAAAACGGTTGTACTTATCGTCTGCAAAGCTATGTCGAGTGCTGCGGCATGCGGAGACACTAAAAACACCATAGTAGAACACAGATGAAGCTTCTAAGTTGATGTAATAGCCAGTAAGAAGTAGTACAATTCAAGTTTTAAGTATCGATTGTTGACTTGTTACCCTTCTTTGGTGCCTTGGGCATGAGCTAGGAACTTAAGATTTTGCATGATAGGAGGTCTAGCAGCCGCGTTGCACGTGAGAATGTGAAAAGTGTTCATATGTAGTAAAAACCTGAGAAATCCGTCCGTTTTCGTCATTGGTTGTCGAATCGACTTAAAGCCAGATCGTCACATTAGTCGCTCTTCTCCCTGAAACGGTTGTACTTATCGACTGCAAAGCTATGTCGCGTGCTGCGGTATGCGGAGACACTAAAAGCACCATAGTAGAACGCAGATGAAGCTTCTAAGATGATGTAATAGTCATTAAGAAGTAGTACAATTCCAGTTTTAGGTATCGATTATTGACTTTTTAGCTGGCTTTGGTGCCTTGGACATGAGTTAGGACCTTAAGATTCCGCATGAAAGGAGGTCTAGAAGCCGAGTTGTACGGGAGAATGTGAAAAGTGTTCATATGTAGTAAAAACCTGAGAAATCCGTCCGTTTTCGTCATTTGTTATCGAATCGCCTTAAAGCCAGATCGACACATTGGGCGCTCTACTCTCTAAAATGGTTGTACTTATCGTCTGCAAAGCTATGTCGCGCGCTGCGGTATGCGGAGACACTAAAAGCACCATAGTAGAATACAGATGAAGCTTCTAAGTTGATGTAATAACCAGTAAGAAGTAGTACAATTCAAGTTATAGGTATCGATTATTGACTTTTTAGCTGGCTTTGGTACCTTGGACATGAGCTAGGACCTTAACATTCTGCATGAAAGGAGGACTAGCAGCCGAGTTGCACGGGAGAACGTGAAAAGTGTTCATATGTAGTAAAAACCTGAGAAATCCGTCCGTTTTCGTCATTTGTTATCGAATCGACTTAAATCCAGATCGTCACATTGGCCGCTCTTCGTTCTGAAACGGTTGTTCTTATCTTGTGCAAAGCTATGTCGCGCGCTGCGGTATGCAGAGACACTAAATGCACCATAGTAGAACACAGATGAAGCTTCTAAGTTGATGTAATAGTCAGTAAGAAGTAGTACAATTCAAGTTTTAGGTACTGATTATTGACTTTTTAGCTGGCTTTGGTGTCTTGGACATGAGATAGGACCTTAAGATTCTGCATGAAAGGATTACTAGCAGCCGAGTTGCACTGGAGAATGTGGAAAGTGTTCATATGTAGTAAAAACCTGAGAAATCCTTCCGATTTCGTCATTTGTTTTCGAATCGACTTAAAGCCAGATCGTCACATTGGCCGCTCTTCTCTCTGAAACGGTTCTACTTATTGTCTGCAAAGCTATGTCGCATGCTGCGGTATGCGGAGACACTGAAAGCACCATAGTAGAACACAGATGAAGCTTCTAAGTTGATGTAATAGCCGGTAAGAAGTAGTACCATTCAAGTTTTAGGTATCGATTATTAACTTTTTAGCTGGCTTTGGTGCCTTGGACATGAGCTAGGACCTTAAGATTCTGCATGAAAGGAGGACTAGCAGCCGAGTTGCACGGGAGAATGTGAAAAGTGTTCATATGTAGTAAAAACCAGAAAAATCCGTCCGTGTTCGACATTTGTTATCGAATCGACTTAAAGCCAGATCGTCACATTGGCCGCTCTTCTCTCTCAAACGGTTGTACTTATCGACTGCAAAGCTATGTCGCGTGCTGCGGTATGCGGAGACACTAAAGCCACCATAGTAGAACACAGATGAAGCTTCTAAGTTGATGTAATAGTCAGTAAGAAGTAGTACAATTCAAGTTTTAGGTATTGATTGTTGACTTTTTACCCTTCTTTGGTGCCTTGGGCATGAGCTAGGAACTTAAGATTTTGCATGATAGGAGGTCTAGCAGCCGCGTTGCACGTGAGAATGTGAAAAGTGTTCATATGTAGTAAAAACCAGAGAAATCCGTCCGTGTTCAACATTTGTTATCGAATCGACTTAAAGCCAGATCGTCACATTGGCCGCTCTTCTCTCTGAAACGGTTGTACTTATCGTCTGCAAAGCTATGTCGAGTGCTGCGGCATGCGGAGACACTAAAAGCACCATAGTAGAACACAGATGAAGCTTCCAAGTTGATGTAATAGCCAGTAAGAAGTAGTACAATTCAAGTTTTAAGTATCGATTGTTGACTTCTTACCCTTCTTAGGTGCCTTGGGCATGAGCTAGTAACTTAAGATTTTGCATGATAGGAGGTCTAGCAGCCGCGTTGCACGTGAGAATGTGAAAAGTGTTCATATGTAGTAAAAACCTGAGAAATCCGTTCGTTATCGTCATTTGTTATCGAATCAACTTAAAGCCAGATCGTCACATTAGCCGCTCTTCTCTCTGAAACGGTTGTACTTATCGACTGCAAAGCTATGTCGCGTGCTGCGGTATGCTGAGACACTAAAAGCACCATAGTAGAACACAGATGAAGCTTCTAAGTTGATGTAATAGCCAGTAAGAAGTAGTACCATTCAAGTTTTAGGTATCGATTATTAACTTTTTAGCTGGCTTTGGTGCCTTGGACATGAGCTAGGACCTTAAGATTCTGCATGAAAGGAGGACTAGCAGCCGAGTTGCACGGGAGAATGTGAAAAGTGTTCATATGTAGTAAAAACCAGAGAAATCCGTCCGTGTTCGACATTTGTTATCGAATCGACTTAAAGCCAGATCGTCACTTTGGCCGCTCTTCTCTCTCAAACGGTTGTACTTATCGACTGCAAAGCTATGTCGCGTGCTGCGGTATGTGGAGACACTAAAAGCACCATAGTAGAACACAGATGAATCTTCTAAGTTGATGTAATAGTCAGTAAGAAGTAGTACAATTCAAGTTTTAGGTATTGATTATTGACTTTTTAGCTGGCTTTGGTGCCTTGGACATGAGCTAGGACCTTAAGATTCTGCATGAAAGGAGGACTAGCAGCCGAGTTGCACGGGAGAATATGAAAAGTGTTCATATGTAGTAAAAACCAGAGAAATCCGTCCGTGTTCGACATTTGTTATCGAATCGACTTAAAGCCAGATCGTCACATTGGCCGCTCTTCTCTCTAAAACGGTTGTACTTATCGTCTGCAAAGCTATGTCGAGTGCTGCGGCATGCGGAGACACTAAAGGCACCATAGTAGAACACAGATGAAGCTTCTAAGTTGATGTAATAGCCAGTAAGAAGTAGTAAAATTCAAGTTTTAAGTATCGATTGTTGACTTTTTACCCTTCTTTGGTGCCTTGGGCATGAGCTAGGAACTTAAGATTTTGCATGATAGGAGGTCTAGCAGCCGCGTTGCACGTGCGAATGTGAAAAGTGTTCATATGTAGTAAAAACCTGAGAAATCCGTCCGTTTTCGTCATTTGTTATCGAATCGACTTAAATCCAGATCGTCACATTGGCCGCTCCTCGTTCTGAAACGGTTGTTCTTATCTTGTGCAAAGCTATGTCGCGCGCTGCGGTATGCAGAGACACTAAATGCACCATAGTAGAACACAGATGAAGCTTCTAAGTTGATGTAATAGCCAGTAAGAAGTAATCCGATTCAAGTTTTAAGTATCGATTATTAACTTTTTAGCTGGCTTTGGTGCCTTGGACATGAGCTAGGACCTTAAGATTCTGCATGAAAGGAGGACTAGCAGCCGAGTTGCACGGGAGAACGTGAAAAGTGTTCATATGTAGTAAAAACCTGAGAAATCCGTCCGTTTTCGTCATTTGTTATCGAATCGACTTAAATCCAGATCGTCACATTGGCCGCTCCTCGTTCTGAAACGGTTGTTCTTATCTTGTGCAAAGCTATGTCGCGCGCTGCGGTATGCAGAGACACTAAATGCACCATAGTAGAACACAGATGAAGCTTCTAAGTTGATGTAATAGCCAGTAAGAAGTAATCCGATTCAAGTTTTAGGTATCGATTATTAACTTTTTAGCTGGCTTTGGTGCCTTGGACATGAGCTAGGACCTTAAGATTCTGCATGAAAGGAGGACTAGCAGCCGAGTTGCACGGGAGAATGTGAAAAGTGTTCATATGTAGTAAAAACCAGAGAAATCCGTCCGTGTTCGACATTTGTTATCAAATCGACTTAAAGCCAGATCGTCACATTGGCCGCTCTTCTCTCTCAAACGGTTGTACTTATCGACTGCAAAGCTATGTCGCGTGCTGCGGTATGCGGAGACACTAAAAGCACCATAGTAGAACACAGATGAAGCTTCTAAGTTGATGTAATAGTCAGTAAGAAGTAGTACAATTCAAGTTTTAGGTATTGATTATTGACTTTTTAGCTGGCTTTGGTGCCTTGGACATGAGCTAGGACCTTAAGATTCTGCATGAAAGGGGGACTAGCAGCCGAGTTGCACTGGAGAATGTGGAAAATGTTCATATGTAGTAAAAACCTGAGAAATCATTCCGATTTCGTCATTTGTTATCGAATCGACTTAAAGCCAGATCGTCACATTGGCCGCTCTTCTCTCTGAAACGGTTCTACTTATTGTCTGCAAAGCTATGTCGCATGCTGCGGTATGCGGAGACACTGAAAGCACCATAGTAGAACACAGATGAAGGCTCTAATTTGATGTAATAGCCTGTAAGAAGTAGTACAATTCAAGTTTTAGGTATCGATTATTGACTTTTTAGCTGGCTTTGGTGCCTTGGACATGAGCTAGGACCTTAAGATTCTGCATTAAAGGAGGACTAGCAGCCGAGTTGCACGTTAGAATGTGAAAAGTGTTCATATGTAGTAAAAACCAGAGAAATCCGTCCGTGTTCAACATTTGTCATCGAATCGACTTAAAGCCAGATCGTCACATTGGGCGCTCTACTCTCTAAAGCGGTTGTACTTATCGTCTGCAAAGCTATGTCGCGTGCTGCGGTATGTGGAGACACTAAAAGCACCATAGTAGAACACAGATGAAGCTTCTAAGTTGATGTAATAGCCAGTAAGAAGTAGTACAATTCAAGTTTTAGGTATCGATTGTTGACTTTTTACCCTTCTTTGGTGCCTTGGGCATGAGCTAGGAACTTAAGATTTTGCATGATAGGAGGTCTAGCAGCCGCGTTGCACGTGAGAATGTGAAAAGTGTTCATATGTAGTAAAAACCTGAGAAATCCGTCCGTTTCGTCATTTGTTATCGAATCGACTTAATGCCAGATAGTCACATTGGCCGCTCTTCTCTCTGAAACGGTTGTACTTATCGTCTGCAAAGCTATGTCGCGTGCTGTGGTATGCGGAGACACTAAAATCACCATTGTAGAACACAGATGAAGCTTCTAAGATGATGTAATAGCCAGTAAGATGTAGTACAATTCAAATCTTAGGTATCGATTATTGATTTTTTACCATTCTTTAGTGGCTTGGACATCAGCTAGGACCTTAAAATTCTGCATGAATGGAGGACTAGCAGCCGAGGTGCACGGGAGAATGTGAAAAGTGTTCATATGTAGTAAAAACCTGAGAAATCCGTCCGTGTTCGACATTTGTTATCGAATCGACTTAAAGCCAGATCGTCACATTGGCCGCTCTTCTCTTTGAAACGGTTGTACTTATCGTCTGCAAATCTATGTCGCGTGCTGCGGTATGCGGAGACACTAAAATCACCATAGTAGAACACAGATGAAGCTTCTAAGATGATGTAATAGCCAGTAAGAAGTAGTACAATTCAAGTTTTAGGTATCGATTATTTACTTTTTAGCTGGCTTTGGTGCCTTGGACATGAGCTAGGACCTTAAGATTCTGCATGAACGGAGGACTAGCAGCCGAGTTGCACGGGAGAATGTGAAAAGTGTTCATATGTAGTAAAAACCTGAGAAATCCGTCCGTTTCGTCATTTGTTATCGAATCGACTTAATGCCAGATAGTCACATTGGCCGCTCTTCTCTTTGAAACGGTTGTACTTATCGTCTGCAAATCTATGTCGCGTGCTGCGGTATGCGGAGACACTAAAATCACCATAGTAGAACACAGATGAAGCTTCTAAGTTGATGTAATAGCCAGTAAGAAGTAGTACAATTCAAGTTTTAGGTATCGATTATTTACTTTTTAGCTGGCTTTGGTGCCTTGGACATGAGCTAGGACCTTAAGATTCTGCATGAACGGAGGACTAGCAGCCGAGTTGCACTGGAGAATGTGAAAAGTGTTCATATGTAGTAAAAACCTGAGAAATCCGTCCGTTTCGTCATTTGTTATCGAATCGACTTAAAGCCATATAGTCACATTGGCCGCTCTTCTCTCTGAAACGGTTGTACTTATCGTCTGCAAAGCTATGTCACGTGCTGCGGTATGCGGAGATACTAAAAGCACCATAGTAGAACACAGATGTAGCTTCTAAGTTGATGTAATAGCCAGTAAGAAGTAGTAAAATTCAAGTTTTAGGTATCGATTATTGACTTTTTAGCTGGCTTTGGTGCCTTGGACATGAGCTAGGACCTTAAGATTCTGCATGAAAGGAAATTAGCAGCGGAGTTGCACGGGAGAATATGAAAAGTGCTCATATGTAGTAAAAACCTGAGAAATCCGTCCGTTTTCGTCATTTGTTATCGAATCGACTTAAAGCCAGATCGTCACATTGGCCGCTCTTCTCTCTGAAACGGTTGTACTTATCGTCTGCAAAGCTATGTCGCGTGCTGCGGTATTCTGAGACACTAAAAGCACCATAGTACAACACAGATAAAGCTTCTAAGTTGATGTAATAGCCAGTAAGAAGTAGTACAATTCGAGTTTTAGGTATCGATTATTGACTTTATAGCTGGCTTGGTGCCTTGGACATGAGCCAGGACCTTAACATTCTGCATGAAAGGAGGACTAGCAGCCAATTTGCACAGGAGAATGTGAAAAGTGTTCATATGTAGTAAAAACCTGAGAAATCCGTCCGTTATCGTCATTTGTTATCGAAACGACTTAAAGCCAGATCGTCACATTGGCCGCTCTTCTCTCTGAAACGGTTGTACGTATCGTGTGCAAAGCTATGTCGCGTGCTGCGGTATGCGGAGACAGTAAAAGCACCATAGTAGAAGACAGATGAAGCTTCTAAGTTGATGTAATACTCAGTAAGAAGTAGTCCAATTCAAGTTTTAGGTATCGATTATTGACTTTTTAGCTGGTTTTGTTGCCTTGGACATGAGACAGGACCTTAGGTTTCTGCATGAAAGGAGGACTAGCAGCCGAGTTGCACGGGAGAATGTGAAAAGTATTCATATGTAGTAAAAACCTTCGACATTTGTCCGTTTTCGTCATTTGTTATCGAATCGACTTAAAGCGAGATCGTCAAACTGGCCGCTCTTCTCTCTGAAACGGTTGTACTTCTCGTCTGCAAAGCTATGTTGCGTGCTGCGGTATGCGGAGACAGTAAAAGATTCATAGTAGAACACAGATGAAGCTTCTAAGTTGATGTAATAGCCAGTAAGAAGTAGTACAATTCAAGTTTTATCTAACGATTATTGACTTTTCAGCTGTCTTTGGTGCCTTGGACATGAGCTAGGACCTTAAGATTCTGGATGAAAGGAAGACTAGCAGCCGAGTTGCACGGGAGAATGTGAAAAGTGTTCATATGTAGTAAAAACCTGAGAAATCGGTCCGTTTTCGTCATTTGTTATCGAATCGACTTAAAACCAGATCGTGACATTGGCCGCCCTTCTCTCTGAAACGGTTCTACTTATCGTCTGCAAAGCTATGTCGCGTGCTGCGTTATGCGGAGACACTAAAATCACCATAGTAGAACACAGATGAAGCTTCTAAGTTGATGTAATAGCCAGTAAGAAGTAGTACAATTCAAGTTTTATGTATCGATTATTGACTTTTTAGCTGGCTTTGGTACCTTGGACATGAGCTAGGACCTTAAAATTCTGCAAGAATGGAGGACTAGAAGCCGAGTTGCACGGGAGAATGTGAATTGTGTTCATATGTAGTAAAAACCTGAGAAATACGTCCGTTTTCGTCATTTGTTATCGAATCGATTTATAGCCAGATCGTCACATTGGCCGTTCTTCTCTCTGAAAGGGTTGTTCTTATCGTCTGCAAAGCTATGTCGCGTGCTGCGGAATGCGGAGACAGTAAAAGCACCATAGTAGAACACAGATGTAGCTTCTAAGTTGATGTAATAGCCAGTAAGAAGTAGTAAAATTCAAGTTTTAGGTATCGATTATTGACTTTTTAGCTGGCTTTGGTGCCTTGGACATGAGCTAGGACCTTAAGATTCTGCATGAAAGGAAATTAGCAGCGGAGTTGCACGGGAGAATATGAAAAGTGCTCATATGTAGTAAAAACCTAGAAATCCGTCCGTTTTGGTCATTTGTTATCGAATCGACTTCAAGCCAGATCGTCTCATTGGCCACTCTTCTCTCTGCAAAAGTTGTACTTATCGTCTGCAAAGCTATGTCGCGTGCTGCGGTATGCGGACACACTAAAAGCACCATAGTAGAACACAGATGAAGCTTCTAAGTTGATGTAATAGCCAGTAAGAAGTAGTACAATTAAAGTTTTAGGTATCGGTTATTGACTTTTTACCCTTCTTTGGTGCCTTGGACATGAGCTAGGAAATTAAGATTTTGCATGAAGGAGGACTAGCAGCCGAGTTGCACGGTAGAATGTGAAAAGTGTTCATATGTAGTAAAAACCTGAGAAATCCGTCCGTTTTCGTCATTTGTTATCGAATCGACTTAAAGCCAGATCGTCACATTGGCCGCTCTTCTCTCTGAAACGGTTGTACTTATCGTCTGCAAAGCTATGTCGCGTACTGCGGTATGCTGAGACACTAAAAGCACCATAGTAGAACACATATGAAGCTTCTAAGTTGATGTAATAGCCAGTAAGAAGTAGTACAATTCAAGTTTTAGGTATTGAATATTGACTTTTTAGCTGGCTTTGGTGCCTTGGACTTGCGCTAGGACCTTAAGATTCTGCATGAAAGGAGGACTAGCAGCCGAGTTGCACGGGAGAATGTGAAAAGTGTTCATATGTAGTAAAAACCTGAGAAATCGGTCCGTTTTCGTTATTTGGTATCGAACCGACTTAAAGCCAGATCGTCACATTGGCCGCTCTTCTCTCTGAAACGGTTGTACTTATCGTCTGCAAAGCTATGTCGCGTGCTGCGGTATGCGGAGACACTAAAATCACCGTAGTAGAACACAGATGAAGCTTCTAAGTTAATGTAATAGCCAACAATTCAAGTTCTAGGTATCGATTATTGACTTTTTAGCTGGCTTTGGTGCTTTGGACATGAGCTAGGACCTTATGATTCTGCATGAAAGGAGGACTAGCAGCCGAGTTGCACGGGAGAATGTGAAAAGTGTTCATATGTAGTAAAAACATGAGAAATACGTCCGTTTTCGCCATTTGTTATCGAATCGATTTATAGCCAGATCGTCACATTGGCCGCTCTTCTCTCTGAAACGGTTGTACTTATCGTCTGCAAAGCTATGTCGCGTGCTGCGGTATGCGGAGACACTAAAAGCACCATAGTAGAACACAGATGAAGCTTCTAAGTTGATGTAATAGCCAGTAAGAAGTAGTACAATTCAAGTTTTAGGTTTTGAATATTGACTTTTTAGCGGCTTTGGTGCCTTGGACATGAGCTAGGACCTTAAGATTCTGCATGAAAGGAGGACTAGCAGCCGATTTGCACGGGAGAATGTGAAAAGTGTTCATATGTAGTAAAAACCTGAGAAATCCGTCCGTTTTCGTCATTTGTTATCGAATCTACTTAAAGCCAGATCGTCACAGTGGCCGCTCTTTTGTCTGAAACGCTTGTACTTATCGTCTGCAAAGCTATGTCGCGTGCTGCGGTATGCGGAGACACTAAAAGCACCATAGTAGAGCACATATGAAGCTTCTAAGTTGATGTAATAGCCAGTAAGAAGTAGTACAATTCAAGTTTTAGGTATTGAATATTGACTTTTTAGCTGGCTTTGGTGCCTTGGACATGAGCTATCACCTTAAGATTCTGCATAAAAGGAGGACTAGCAGCCGAGTTGCACGGGATAATGTGAAAAGTGTTCATATGTAGTAAAAACCTGAGAAATCGGTCCGTTTTCGTCATTTGTTATCGAACCGACTTAAAGCAAGATCGTCACATTGGCCGCTCTTCTCTCTGAAACGGTTGTACTTATCCTCTGCAAAGCTATGTCGCGTGCTGCGGTATGCGGAGACACTAAAATCACCATAGTAGAACACAGATGAGGCTTCTAAGTTGATGTAATAGCCAGTAAGAGGTAATACAATTCAAGTATCAGGTATCGATTATTGACTTTTTAGCTGGCTTTGGTACCTTGGACATGAGCTAGGACCTTAAGATTCTACATGAAAGGAGGACTAGCAGCCGAGTTGCACGGGAGAATGTGAATTGTGTTCATATGTAGTTAAAACCTGAGAAATACGTCCGTTTTCTTCATTTGTTATCGAATCGACTTAAAGCTAGATCGTCACATTGGCCGCTCTTCTCTCTGAAACGGTTGTACTTATCGATTGCAAAGCTATGTCGCGTGCTGCGGTATGCGGGGACACTAAAAGCACCATAGTAGAACACAGATGAAGCTTCTAAGTTGATGTAATAGCCAGTAAGAAGTAGTACAATTCAAGTTTTAGGTATCGATTATTGACTTTTTAGCTGGCTTTGGTGCCTTGGACATGAGCTAGGACCTTAAGATTCTGCATGAAAGGAGGACTAGCAGCCGAGTTGCACGGGAGAATGTGAAAAGTGTTCATATGTAGTAAAAACCTGAGAAATCCGTCCGTTATCGTCATTTGTTATCGAATCGACTTCAAGCCAGATCGTCTCATTGGCCACTCTTCTCTCTGCAAAAGTTGTACTTATCGTCTGCAAAGCTATGTCGCGTGCTGCGGTATGCGGACACACTAAAAGCACCATAGTAGAACACAGATGAAGCTTCTAAGTTGATGTAATAGCCAGTAAGTAGTAGTACAATTCAAGTTTTAGGTATTGAATATTGACTTTTTAGCTGGCTTTGGGCCTTGGACTTGAGCTAGGACCTTAAGATTCTGCATGAAAGGAGGACTAGCAGCCGAGTTGCACGGGAGAATGTGAAAAGTGTTCATATGTAGTAAAAACCTGAGAAATCGGTCCGTTTTCGTTATTTGGTATCGAACCGACTTAAAGCAAGATCGTCACATTGACCGCTCTTCTCTCTGAAACGGTTGTACTTATCGTCTGCAAAGCTATGTCGCGCTCTGCGATACGCGGAGTAAGTAAAAGCACCATAGTAGAACACAGATGAAGCTTCTAAGTTGATGTAATAGCCAGTAAGATATAGTACAATTCAAGTTTTAGGTATCGATTATTGACTTTTTAGCTGGCTTTGGTGCGTTGGACATGAGCTAGGACCTTAAGATTGTGCATGAAAGAAGGATTAGCAGCGGAGTTGCACGGGAGAATATGAAAAGTGTTCATATGTAGTAAAAACCTAAAAATCCGTCCGTTTTCGTCATTTGTTATCGTATCGACTTAAAGCCAGATCGTCACATTGGCCGCTCTTCTCTCTGAAACGGTTGTACTTATCGTCTGCAAAGCTATGTCGCGCTCTGCGATATGCGGAGACAGTAAAAGCACCATAGTAGAACACAGATGAAGCTTCTAAGTTGATGTAATAGCCAGTAAGATATAGTACAATCCAAGTTTTAGGTATCGATTATTGACTTTTTAGATGGCATTGGTGCGTTGGACATGAGCTAGGACCTTAAGATTGTGCATGAAAGAAGGGTTAGCAGCGGAGTTGCACGGGAGAATATGAAAAGTGTTCATATGTAGTAAAAACCTAGAAATCCGTCCGTTTTCGTCATTTGTTATCGAATCGACTTAAAGCCAGATCGTCACATTGGCCGCTATTCTCTCTGAAACGGTTGTACTTATCATCTGCAAAGCTATGTCGCGTGCTGCGGTATTCTGAAACACTAAAAGCACCATAGTAGAACACAGATGAAGCTTCTAAGTTGATGTAATAGCCAGGAAGAAGTAGTATAATTCAAGTTTTAGGTATGGTTTAAGACTTTATAGCTGGCTTTGGTGCCTTGGACATGAGCTAGGACCTTAACATTCTGCATGAAAGGAGGACTAGCAGCTTATTTGCACGGGAGAATGTGAAAAGTGTTCATATGTAGTAAAAACCTGAGAAACACGTCAGTTTTCGTCATTTGTTATCGAATCGACTTAAAGCCAGATCGTCACATTGGCCGCTCTTCTCTCTGAAACGGTTGTACTAATCGATTTCGTAGCTATGTCGCGTGCTGCGGTATGCGGAGACACTAAAAGCAGCATAATAGATCACAGATGAAGCTTCTAAGTTGATGTAATAGCCAGTAAGAAGTAGTACAATTCAAGTTTTAGGTATCGATTATTGACTTTTTAGCTGGCTTTGGTGCCTTGGAAATGAGCTCGGACCTTAACATTCTGCATGAAAGGAGGACTAGCAGCCGAGTTGCACGGGAGAATGTGAAATGTGTTCATATGTAGTAAAAACATGAGAAATCCGTCCGTTTTCGTCATTTGTTATCGAATCGACTTAAAGCCAGATCGTCACATTGGCCGCCCTTCTCTCTGAAAAAGTTGTACTTATCGTCTGCAAAGCTATGTCGCGTGCTGCGGTATGCGGACACACTAAAAGCACCATAGTAGAACACAGTTGAAGCTTTGTAAGTTGATGTAATAGCCAGTAAGAAGTAGTACAATTAACGTTTTAGGTATCGGTTATTGACTTTTTACCCTTCTTTGGTGCCTTGGACATGAGCTAGGAACTTTACATTTTTCATGAAAGGAGGACTAGCAGCCGAGTTGCACGGGAGAATGTGAAAAGTGTTCATATGTAGTAAAATCCTGAGAAATCCGTCCGTTTTCGTCATTTGTTATCGAATCGACTTAAAGCCAGATCGTCACATTGGCCGCTCTTCTCTCTGAAACGGTTGTAGTTATCGTCTGCAAAGCTATGTCGCGTGCTGCGGTATGCGGAGACATTAAAATCACCATAGTAGAACACAGATGAAGCTTCTAAGTTGATGTAATAGCCAGTAAGTAGTAGTACAATTCAAGTTTTAGGTATCGATTATTGACTTTTTAGCTGGCTTTGGTGCCTTGGACATGAGCTAGGACCTTTAGATTCTGCATGAAAGGAGGATTAGCAGCGGAGTTGCACGGGAGAATGTGAAAAGTGTTCATATGAAGTAAAAACCTGAGAAATCCGTCCGTTTTCGTCATTTGTTATCGAATCGACTTAAAGCCAGATCGTCACATTGGCCGCTCTTCTCTCTGAAACGGTTGTACTTATCGTCTGCAAAGCTATGTCGCGTGCTGCGGTATGCGGAGACAGTAAAAGCACCATAGTAGAATACAGATGAAGCTTCTAAGTTAATGTAATAGCCAGTAAGATATAGTAGAATTCAAGTTTTAGGTATCGATTATTGACTTTTTAGCCGGCTTTGGTGCCTTGGACATGAGCTAGGACCTTAAGATTCTGCATGAAAGGAGGATTAGCATCGGAGTTGCACGGGAGAATATGAAAAGTGTTCATATGTAGCAAAAACGTAGAAATCCGTCCGTTTTCGTCATTTGTTATCGAATCGACTTAAAGCCAGATCGTCACATTGGCCGCTCTTCTCTCTGAAACGGATGTACTTATCGTCTGCAAAGCTATGTCGCGTGCTGCGGTATGCGGAGACACTAAAATCACCATAGTAGAACACAGATGAAGCTTCTATGTTGATGTAATAGCCAGTAAGTAGTAGTACAATTCAAGTTTTAGGTATCGATTATTGACTTTTTAGCTGGCTTTGGTGCCTTGGACATGAGCTAGGACCTTAAGATTCTGCATGAAAGGAGGACTAGCAGCCGATTTGCATGGGAGAATGTGAAAAGTGTTCATATGTAGTAAAAACCTGAGAAATCCGTCCGTTTTCGTCATTTGTTATCGAATCGACTTAAAGCCAGATCGTCACATTGGCCGCTCTTCTCTCTGAAACGGTTGTACTTATTGTCTGCAAAGCTATGTCGCGTGCTGCGGTATTCTGAAACACTAAAAGCACCATAGTAGATCACAGATGAAGCCTCTAAGTTGATGTAATAGCCAGGAAGAAGTAGTATAATTCAAGTTTTAGGTATGGATTAAGACTTTATAGCTGGCTTTGGTGCCCTCGACATGAGCTAGGACCTTAACATTCTGCATGAAAGGAGGACTAGCAGCTTATTTGCACGGGAGAATGTGAAAAGTGTTCATATGTAGTAAAAACCTGAGGAACACGTCAGTTTTCGTCATTAGTTATCGAATCGACTTAAAGCCAGATCGTCACATTGGCCGCTCTTCTCTCTGAAACGGTTGTACTAATCGATTTCGTAGCTATGTCGCGTGCTGCGGTACGCGGAGACACTAAAAGCAGCATAATAGAACACAGATGAAGCTTCTAGGTTGATGTAATAGCCAGTAAGAAGTAGTACAATTGAAGTTTTAGGTATCGATTATTGACTTTTAGCTGGCTTTGGTGCCTTGGAAATGAGCTCGGACCTTAACATTCTGCATGAAAGGAGGACTAGCAGCCGAGTTGCACGGGAGAATGTGAAATGTGTTCATATGTAGTAAAAACCTGAGAAATCCGTCCGTTTTCGTCATTTGTTATCGAATCGACTTAAAGCCAGATCGTCACATTGGCAGCTCTTCTCTCAGAAAAAGTTGTACTTATCGTCTGCAAAGCTATGTCACGTGCTGCGGTATGCGGACACACTAAAAGCACCATAGTAGAACACAGATGAAGCTTCTAAGTTGATGTAATAGCCAGTAAGAAGTAGTACAATTAAAGTTTTAGGTATCGGTTATTGACTTTTTACCCTTCTTTTGTGCCTTGGACATGAGCTAGGAACTTAACATTTTTCATGAAAGGAGGACTAGCAGCCGAGTTGCACGGGAGAATGTGAAGAGTGTTCATATGTAGTAAAAACCTGAAAATCCGTCCGTCTTAGTCATTTGTTATCGAATCGACTTAAAGCCAGATCGTCACATTGGCCGCTCTTCTCTCTGATACGGTTGTACTTATCGTCTGCAAAGCTATGTCGCGTGCTGCGGTATGCGGAGACATTAAAATCACCATAGTAGAACACAGATGAAGCTTCTAAGTTGATGTAATAGCCAGTAAGTAGTAGTACAATTCAAGTTTTAGGAATCGATTATTGACTTTTTAGCTGGCTTTGGTGACTTGGACATGAGCTAGGACCTTTAGATTCTGCATGAAAGGAGGACTAGCAGCCGAGTTGCACGGGAGGATGTGAAAAGTGTTCATATGTAGTAAAAACCTAGTAATCCGTCCGTTTTCGTCATTTGTTATCGAATCGACTTAAAGCCAGATCGTCACATTGGCAGCTCTTCTCTCTGAAACGGTTGTACTTATCGTCTGCAAAGCTATGTCGGGTGCTGCAGTATGCGGAGACACTAAAAGCACCATAGTAGAACACAGATTAAGCTTCTAAGTTGATGTAATACCCAGTAAGAAGTAGTAAAATTCAAGTTTTAGGTATCGATTATTGACTTTTTAGCTGGCTTTGGTGCCTTGGACATTAGCTAGTACCTTAACATTCTGTATGAAAGGAGGACTAGCAGCCGAGTTGCACGGGAGAATGTGAAAAGTGTTCATATGTAGTAAAAACCTGAGAAATCGGTCCGTTTTCGTCATTTGTTATCGAACCGACTTAAAGCAAGATCGTCACATTGGCCGCTCTTCTCTCTGAAACGGTTGTACTTATCCTCTGCAAAGCTATGTCGCGTGCTGCGGTATGCGGAGACACTAAAATCACCATAGTAGAACACAGATGAGGCTTCTAAGTTGATGTAATAGCCAGTAAGAAGTAATACAATTCAAGTATCAGGTATCGATTATTGACTTTTTAGCTGGCTTTGGTACCTTGGACATGAGCTAGGACCTTAAGATTCTACATGAAAGGAGGACTAGCAGCCGAGTTGCACGGGAGAATGTGAATTGTGTTCATATGTAGTAAAAACCTGAGAAATACGTCCGTTTTTTTCATTTGTTATCGAATCGACTTAAAGCCAGATCGTCACATTGGCCGCTCTTCTCTCTGAAACGGTTGTACTTATTGTCTGCAAAGCTATGTCGCGTGCTGCGGTATGCGGAGACACTAAAAGCACCATAGTAGAACACAGATGAAGCTTCTAAGTTGATGTAATAGCCAGTAAGAAGTAGTACAATTCAAGTTTTAGGTATCGATTATTGACTTTTTAGCTGGCTTTGGTGCCTTGGACATGAGCTAGGACCTTAAGATTCTGCATGAAAGGAGGACTAGCAGCCGAGTTGCACGGGAGAATGTGAAAAGTGTTCATATGTAGTAAAAACCTGAGAAATCCGTCCGTTTTGGTCATTTGTTATCGAATCGACTTCAAGCCAGATCGTCTCATTGGCCAATCTTCTCTCTGCAAAAGTTGTACTTATCGTCTGCAAAGCTATGTCGCGTACTGCGGCATGCGGACACACTAAAAGCACCATAGTAGAACACAGATGAAGCTTCTAAGTTGATGTAATAGCCAGTAAGAAGTAGTACAATTAAAGTTTTAGGTATCGGTTATTGACTTTTTACCCTTCTTTGGTGCCTTGGACATGAGCTAGGAAATTAAGATTTTGCATGAAGGAGGACTAGCAGCCGAGTTGCACGGTAGAATGTGAAAAGTGTTCATATGTAGTAAGAACCTGAGAAATCCGTCCGTTTTCGTCATTTGTTATCGAATCGACTTAAAGCCAGATCGTCACATTGGCCGCTCTTCTCTCTGAAACGGTTGTACTTATCGTCTGCAAAGCTATGTCGCGTACTGCGGTATGCTGAGACACTAAAAGCACCATAGTAGAACACATATGAAGCTTCTAAGTTGATGTAATAGCCAGTAAGAAGTAGTACAATTCAAGTTTTAGGTATTGAATATTGACTTTTTAGCTGGCTTTGGTGCCTTGGACTTGAGCTAGGACCTTAAGATTCTGCATGAAAGGAGGACTAGCAGCCGAGTTGCACGGGAGAATGTGAAAATTGTTCATATGTAGTAAAAACCTGAGAAATCGGTCCGTTTTCGTTATTTGGTATCGAACCGACTTAAAGCCAGATCGTCACATTGGCCGCTCTTCTCTCTGAAACGGTTGTACTTATCGTCTGCAAAGCTATGTCGCGTGCTGCGTTATGCGGAGACACTAAAATCACCATAGTAGAACACAGATGAGGCTTCTAAGTTGATGTAATAGCCAGTAAGAAGTAATACAATTCAAGTATTATGAATCGATTATTGACATTTTAGCTGGTTTTGGTACATTGGACATGAGCTAGGACCTTAAGATTCTCCATGAAAGGAGGACTAGCAGCCAAGTTGCACGGGAGATTGTGAATAGTGTTCATATGTAGTAAAAACCTGAGACATCCGTCCGTTTTCGTCATTTGTTATCGAATCGACTTAAAGCCAGATCGTCACATTGGCCGCTCTTCTCTCTGAAACGGTTGTACTTATCGGCTGCAAAGCTATGTGTCGTGCTGCGGTATGCGGAGACAGTAAAAGCACCATAGTAGAACACAGATGAAGCTTCTAAGTTGATGTAATAGCCAGGAAGATATAGTACAATTCATGTTTTAGGTATCGATTATTTACTTTTTAGCTGGCTTTGGTGCCTTGGACATGAGCTAGAACCTTAAGATTCTGCATGAAAGGAGGATTAGCAGCGGAGTTACACGGGAGAATATGAAAAGTGTTCATATGTAGTAAAAACCTGAGACATCCGTCCGTTTTCGTCAT
Organism: Schistocerca gregaria; assembly: GCF_023897955.1. Lineage (NCBI taxonomy): Eukaryota > Metazoa > Arthropoda > Insecta > Orthoptera > Acrididae > Schistocerca > Schistocerca gregaria. The sequence goes on from NC_064925.1 coordinate 583,021,389, forward strand.
TTGTTATCGAATCGACGTGAAACCAAATCGTCACATTGGCCACTCTTCTCTCTGAAACGGTTGTACTTATCGTCTGCAAAGCTATGTCGCGTGCTGCGGTATGCGGAGACAGTGAAAGCACCATAGTAGAACACAGATGAAGCTTCTAAGTTGATGTAATAGCCAGGAAGAAGTAGTACAATTCAAGTTTTAGGTATCGATTAGTGACTTTTTAGCTGGCATTGGTGCCTTGGACATGAGCTAGGACCTTAAGATTCTGCATGAAAGGAGGACTAGCAGCCGAGTTGCACGGGAGAATGTGAAAAGTGTTCATATGTAGTAAAAACCTGAGAAATCGGTCCGTTTTCGTCAATTGTTATCATACCGACTTAAAGCCAGATCGTCACATTGGCCGCTCTCCTCTCTGAAACGCTTGTACTTATCGTCTGCAAAGCTATGTCGCGTGCTGCGGTATGCGGAGACACTAAAAGCACCATAGTAGAACACAGATGAGGCTTCTAAGTTGATGTAATAGCCAGTAAGAAGTAATACAATTCAAGTTTTAGGTATCGATTATTGACTTTTTAACTGGCTTTGGTACCTTGGACATGAGCTAGGACCTTAAGATTCTGCATGAAAGGAGGACTAGCAGCCGAGTTGCACGGGAGAATGTGAATAGTGTTCATATGTAGTAAAAACCTGAGACATCCTTCCGTTTTCGTCATTTGTTATCGAATCGACGTAAAGCCAGATCGTCACATTGGCCGCTCTTCTCTCTGAAACGGTTGTACTTATCGTCTGCAAAGCTATGTCGCGTGCTGCGGTATGCGGAGACAGTAAAAGCACCACAGTAGAACACAGATGAAGCTTCTAAGTTGATGTAATAGCCAGGAAGAAGTAGTACAATTCAAGTTTTAGGTATCGATTATTGAATTTTTAGCTGGCTTTGGTGCCTTGGACAAAAGCTAGGACCTTAAGATTCTGCATGAAAGGAGGACTAGCTGCCGAGTTGCACGGGAGAATGTGAAAAGTGTTCATATGTAGTAAAAACCTGAGAAATAGGTCCGTTTTCGTCATTTGTTATCGAATCGACTTAAAGCCAGATTGTCACATTGGCCGCTCTTCTCTCTGAAACGGTTGTACTTCTCGTCTGCAAAGCTATGTCGCGTGCTGCGGTATGCTGAGACACTAAAAGCACCAAAGTAGAACACAGATGAAGCTTCTAAGTTGATGTAATAGCCTGGAAGAAGTAGTACAATTCAAGTTTTAGTCATTTGTTATCGAACCGACTTAAAGCAAGATCGTCACATTGGCCGCTCTTCTCTCTGAAACGGTTGTACTTATCGTCTGCAAAGCTATGTCGCGTGCTGCGGTATGCGGAGACACTAAAATCACCATAGTAGAACACAGATGAAGCTTCTAAGTTGATGTAATAGCCAGTAAGAAGTAGTACAATTCAAGTTTTAGGTATCGATTATTGAATTTTTAGCTGGCTTTGGTGCCTTGGACATGAGCTAGGACCTTACGATTCTGCATGAAAGGAGGACTAGCAGCCGAGTTGCACGGGAGAATGTGAAAAGTGTTCATATGTAGTAAAAACCTGAGAAATCCGTCCGTTTTGGTCATTTGTTATCGATTCGACTTCAAGCCAGATCGTCTCATTGGCCACTCTTCTCTCTGCAAAAGTTGTACTTATCGTCTGCAAAGCTATGTCGCGTGCTGCGGTATGCGGACACACTAAAAGCACCATAGTAGAACACAGATGAAGCTTCTAAGTTGATGTAATAGCCAGCAAGAAGTAGTACAATTAAAGTTTTAGGTATCGGTTATTGACTTTTTAGCCTTCTTTGGTGGCTTGGACATGAGCTAGGAAATTAAGATTTTGCATGAAGGAGGACTAGCAGCCGAGTTGCACCTGAGAAATCCGTCCGTTTTGGTCATTTGTTATCGAATCGCCTTCAAGCCAGATCGTCTCATTGGCCACTCTTCTCTCTGCAAAAGTTGTACTTATCGTCTGCAAAGCTATGTCGCGTGCTGCGGTATGCGAACACACTAAAAGCACCATAGTAGAACACATATGAAGCTTCTAAGTTGATGTAATAGCCATTAAGAAGTAGTACAATTAAAGTTTTAGGTATCGGTTATTGACTTTTTACCCTTCTTTGGTGCCTTGGACATGAGCTAGGAAATTAAGATTTTGCATGAAGGAGGACTAGCAGCCGAGTTACACGGGAGAATGTGAAAAGTGTTCATATGTAGTAAAAACCTGAGAAATCCGTCCGTTTTCGTCATTTGTTATCGAATCGACTTAAAGCAAGATCGTCACATTGGCCGCTCTTCTCTCTGAAACGGTTGTACTTATCCTCTGCAAAGCTATGTCGCGTGCTGCGGTATGCGGAGAAACTAAAATCACCATAGTAGAACACAGATGAAGCTTCTAAGTTGATGTAATAGCCAGTAAGAAGTAGTACAATTCAAGTATTAGGTATCGATTATTGACTTTTTAGCTGGCTTTGGTGCCTTGGACATGAGCTAGGACCTTTAGATTCTGCATGAAAGGAGGACTAGCAGCCGAGTTGCACGGGAGAATGTGAAAAGTGTTCATATGTAGTAAAAACCTTAGAAATCCGTCCGTTTTCGTCATTTGTTATCGAATCGACTTTAAGCCATATTGTCACATTGGCCGCTCTTCTCTCTGAAACGCTTGTACCTATCGTCTGCAAAGCTATGTTGCGTGCTGCGGTATGCTGAGACACTAAAAGCACCATAGTAGAACACAGATGAAGCTTCTAAGTTGATGTAATAGCCAGTAAGAATTAGTACAATTCAAGTTTTAGGTATTGAATATTGACTTTTTAGCTGGCTTTGGTGCCTTGGGCATGAGCTAGGACCTTAAGATTCTGCATGAAAGGAGGACTAGCAGCTGACTTTCACGGGAGAATGTGAAAAATGTTAGTATGTAGTAAAAACCTGAGACATCCGTCCGTTTACGTCATTTGTTATCGAATCTACTTAAAGCCAGATCGTCACATTGGCCGCTCTTCTCTCTGAAACGGTTGTACTTATCGTCTGCAAAGCTATGTCACGTGCTGTGGTATGCGGAGACACTAAAAGCACTATAGTAGAACACAGATGAAGCTTCTGAGTTGATGTAATAGCCAGTAAGAAGTAGTACAATTCAAGTTTTAGGTATCGATTATTGACGTTTTAGCTGGCTTTGGTGAATTGGACATGAGCTAGGACCTTAAGATTCAGCATGAAAGGAGGACTAGCAACCGAGTTGCACGGGAAAATGTGAAAAGTGTACAAATGTAGTAAAAGCCTGAGAAATACGTCCGTTTTCCTCATTTGTTATCGAACTGACTTAAAGCCAAATCGTCACATTGGCCGATCTTCTCTCTGAAACGCTTGTACTTATCGTCTGCAATGCTATGTCGCGTGCTGCGGTATGCGGAGACACTAGAAGCACCATAGTAGAACACAGATGAAGCTTCAAAGTTGATGTAATAGCCAGTAAGAAGTAGTATAATTCAAGTTTTAGGTATCGATAATTGACTTTTTAGCCGGCTTTGGTGCCTTGGTCATGATCTATGTCCTTAAGATTCTGCATGAAAGGAGGACTAGCAGCCGAATTGCATGGGAGAATGTGAAAAGTGTTCATATGTAGTAAAAACCTGAGAAATCCGTCCGATTTCGTCATTTGTTATCGAATCAACTTGAAGCCAGATCGTCACATTTGCCGCTCTTCTCTCTTAATCTGTTGTACTTATCGCCTGCAAAGGTATGTCGCGTGATGAGGTATGCGGAGACACTAAAAGCACCATAGTAGAACACAGATGAAGCTTCTAAGTTGATGGAATAGCCAGTAAGGAGTAGTACAATTCAAGTTTTAGGTATCGATTATTGACTTTTTAGCTGGCTTTGGTGCCTTGGACATGAGGTAGGACCTTATGATTCTGCATGAAAGGAGGACTAGCAGCCGAGTTGCACGGGAGAATGTGAAAAATGTTAGTATGTAGTAAAGACCTGAGACATCCGTCCGTTTACGTCATTTGTTATCGAATCTACTTAAAGCCAGATCGTCACATTGGCCGCTCTTCTCTCTGAAACGGTTGTACTTATCGTCTGCAAAGCTATGTCGCGTGCTGCGGTATGCGGAGACAGTAAAAGCACCATAGTAGAACACAGATGAAGCTTCTAAGTTGATCTAATATCCAGTAAGAAGTAGTACAATTCAAGTTTTAGGAATCGATTATTGACTTTTAGCTGGCTTTGGTGCCTTGGACATGAGCTAGGACCTTAAGACTCTGCATGAAAGGAGGATTAGCAGCGGAGTTGCACGGGAGAATATGAAAAGTGTTCATATGTAGTAAAAACCTAGAAATCCGTCCGTTTTCGTCATTTGTTAAACAATCGACTTAAAGCCAGATCGTCACATTGTCCGCTCTTCTCTCTGAAACGGTAGTACTTATCGATTGCAAAGCTATGTCGCGTGCTGCCGTATGCGGAGACACTAAAAGCAACATAGTAGAACACAGATGAAGCTTCTAAGTTGATGTAATAGCCCGTAAGATGTAGTACAATTAAAGTTTTAGGTATCGATTATTGACTTTTCAGCTGGCTTTGGTACCTTGGACATGAGCTAGGACCTTAAGATTCTGCATGAAAGGAGGACTAGCAGCTGAGTTTCACGGGAGAATGTGAAAAATGTTCATAAGTAGTAAAAGCCTGAGACATCCGTCCGTTTACGTCATTTGTTATCGAATCTACTTAAACCAGATCGTCACATTGGCCGCTCTTCTCTCTGAAACGGTTGTACTTATCGTCTGCAAAGCTATGTCGTGTGCTGCGGTATGCGGAGACAGGAAAAACACCATAGTAGAACACAGATGAAGCTTCTAAGTTGATGTAATAGAAAGTAAGAAGTAGTACAATTCAAGTTTTAGGTATCGATTATTGACTTTTTAGCTGGCTTTGGTGCCTTGGGCATGAGCTAGGACCTTAAGATTCTGCATGAAAGGAGAACGAGGAGCCAAGTTGCACGGGAGAATGTGAAAAGTGTTCATATGTAGTAAAAACCTGAGAAATCGGTCCGTTTTCGTCACTTGTTATCGAATCGACTTAAAGCCAGATCGTCTCATTGGCTGCTCTTCTCTCTGAAACGGTTGTACTTATCGTCTGCAAAGCTATGTCGCGTGCTGAGGTATGCGGAGATACTAAAATCACCATAGTAGAACACAGATGAAGCTTCTAAGTTGATGTAATAGCCCGTAAGAAGTAGTACAATTAAAGTTTTACGTATCGATTATTGACTTTTCAGCTGGCTTTGGTACCTTGGACATGAGCTAGGACCTTAAGATTCTGCATGAAAGGAGGACTAGCAGCTGAGTTTCACGGGAGAATGTGAAAAATGTTCATATGTAGTAAAAGCCTGAGACATCCGTCCGTTTACGTCATTTGTTATCGAATCTACTTAAACCAGATCGTCACATTGGCCGCTCTTCTCTCTGAAACGGTTGTACTTATCGTCTGCAAAGCTATGTCGCGTGCTGCGGTATGCGGAGACAGTAAAAACACCATAGTAGAACACAGATGAAGCTTCTAAGTTGATGTAATAGCCAGTAAGAAGTAGTACAATTCAAGTTTTAGGTATCGATTATTGACTTTTTAGCTGGCTATGGTGCCTTGGACATGAGCTAGGACCTTAAGATTCTGCATGTAAGGAGGACTAGCAGCCGAGTTGCACGGGAGAATGTGAAAAGTGTTCATATGTAGCAAAAACCTGAGAAATCTGTCCGTTTTCGTCATTTGTTATCGAATCGACTTAAAGCCAGATCGTCTCATTGGCCGCTCTTCTCTCTGAAACGGTTGTACTTATCGTCTGCGAAGCTATGTCGCGTGCTGCGGTATGCGGAGACACTAAAATCACCATTGTAGAACACAGATGGAGCTTCTAAGTTGATGTAATAGCCAGTAAGATGTAGTACAATTCAAGTTTTAGGTATCGATTATTGACTTTTCAGCTGGCTTTGGTACCTTGGACATGAACTAGGACCTTAAGATTCTGCATGAAAGGAGGACTAGCAGCCGAGTTGCACGGGAGAATGTGAAAAATGTTCATATGTAGTAAAAACCTGAGACATCCGTTCGTTTACGTCATTTGTTATCGAATCTACTTAAAGCCAGATCGTCACATTGGCCGCTCTTCTTCTCTGAAACGGTTGTACTTATCGTGTGCAAACCTATGTCGCGTATTGCGGTATGCGGAGACAGTAAAAGCACCATAGTAGAACACAGATGAAGCTTCTAAGTTGATGTAATAGCCAGTAAGAAGTAGTACAATTCAAGTTTTAGGTATCGATTATTGACTTTTTAGCTGGCTTTGGTGCCTTGGACATGAGCTAGGACCTTAAGCTTCTGCATGAAAGGAGGATTAGCAGCGGAGTTGCACGGGAGAATATGAAAAGTGTTCATATGTAGAAAAAACCTAGAAATCCGTCCGTTTTCGTCATTTGATATCGAATCGACTTAAAGCTAGATCGTCATATTGGCCGCTCTTCTCTCTGAAACGGTTGTACTTATCGATTGCAAAGCTATGTCGCGTGCTGCGGTATGCGGAGACACTAAAAGCACCATAGTAGAACACAGATGAAGCTTCTAAGTTGATGTAATAGCCAGTAAGAAGTAGTACAATTAAATTTTAGGTATCGATTATTGACTTTTTAGCTGGCTTTGGTACCTTGGACATGAGCTAGGACCTTAAGATTCTGCATGAAAGGAGGACTAGCAGCCGAGTTGCACGGGGGAATGTGAAAAATGTTAGTATGTAGTAAAAACCTGAGACATCCGTCCGTTTACGTCATTTGTTATCGAATCTACTTAAAGCCAGATCGTCACATTGGCCGCTCTTCTCTCTGAAACGGTTGTACTTATCGTCTGCAAAGCTATGTCGCGTGCTGCGGTATGCGGAGACAGTAAAAGCACCATAGTGAAACACAGATGAAGCTTCTAAGTTGATCTAATATCCAGTAAGAAGTAGTACAATTCAAGTTTTAGGTATCGATTATTGACTTTTAGCTGGCTTTGGTGCCTTGGACATGAGCTAGGACCTTAAGATTCTGCATGAAATGAGGATTAGCAGCGGAGTTGCACGGGAGAATATGAAAAGTGTTCATATGTAGTAAAAACCTAGAAATCCGTCCGTTTTCGTCATTTGTTAAAGAATCGACTTAAAGCCAGATCGTCACATTGTCCGCTCTTCTCTCTGAAACGGTAGTACTTATCGATTGCAAAGCTATGTCGCGTGCAGCCGTATGCGGAGACACTAAAAGCAACATAGTAGAACACAGATGAAGCTTCTAAGTTGATGTAATAGCCAGTAAGAAATAGTACAATTCAAGTTTTAGGTATCGATTATTGACTTTTTAGCTGGCTTTGGTGCCTTGGACATGAGCTAGGACCTTATGATTCTGCATGAAAGGAGGACTAGCAGCCGAGTTGCACGGGAAAATGTGAAAAGTGTTCATATGTAGTAAAAACCTGAGAAATCCGTCCGTTTTGGTCATTTGTTATCGAATCGACTTAAAGCCAGATCGTAACATTGGCCGCTCTTCTCTCTGAAACACTTGTACTTATCGTCTGCTAAGCTATGTCGCGTGCTGCGGTATGCTGAGACACTAAAAGCACCATAGTAGAACACAGATGAAGCTCCTAAGTTGATGTAATAGCCAGTAAGAATTAGTACAATTCAAGTTTTAGGTATTGAATATTGACTTTTTAGCTGGCTTTGGTGCCTTGGGCATGAGCTAGGACCTTAAGATTCTGCATGAAAGGAGAACGAGGAGCCAAGTTGCACGGGAGAATGTGAAAAGTGTTCATATGTAGTAAAAACCTGAGAAATCGGTCCGTTTTCGTCACTTGTTATCGAATCGACTTAAAGCCAGATCGTCTCATTGGCCGCTCTTCTCTCTGAAACGGTTGTACTTATCGTCTGCTAAGCTATGTCGCGTGCTGCGGTATGCTGAGACACTAAAATCACCATTGTAGAACACAGATGGAACTTCTAAGTTGATGTAATAGCCAGTAGGATGTAGTACAATTCAAGTTTTAGGTATCGATTATTGACTTTTCAGCTGGCTTTGGTACCTTGGACATGAGCTAGGACCTTAAGATTCTGCATGAAAGGAGGACTAGCAGCCGCGTTGCACGGGAGAATGTGAAAAATGTTCATATGTAGTAAAAACCTGAGACATCCGTTCGTTTACGTCATTTGTTATCGAATCTACTTAAAGCCAGATCGTCACATTGGCCGCTCTTCTTCTCTGAAACGGTTGTACTTATCGTATGCAAACCTATGTCGCGTATTCCGGTATGCGGAGACAGTAAAAGCACCATAGTAGAACACAGATGAAGCTTCTAAGTTGATGTAATAGCCAGTAAGAAGTAGTACAATTCAAGTTTTAGGTATCGATTATTGACTTTTTAGCTGGCTTTGGTGCCTTGGACATGAGCTAGGACCTTATGATTCTGCATGAAAGGAGGACTAGCAGCCGAGTTGCACGGGAAAATGTGAAAAGTGTTCATATGTAGTAAAAACCTGAGAAATCCGTCCGTTTTGGTCATTTGTTATCGAATCGACTTAAAGCCAGATCGTAACATTGGCCGCTCTTCTCTCTGAAACACTTGTACTTATCGTCTGCTAAGCTATGTCGCGTGCTGCGGTATGCTGAGACACTAAAAGCACCATAGTAGAACACAGATGAAGCTCCTAAGTTGATGTAATAGCCAGTAAGAATTAGTACAATTCAAGTTTTAGGTATTGAATATTGACTTTTTAGCTGGCTTTGGTGCCTTGGGCATGAGCTAGGACCTTAAGATTCTGCATGAAAGGAGAACGAGGAGCCAAGTTGCACGGGAGAATGTGAAAAGTGTTCATATGTAGTAAAAACCTGAGAAATCGGTCCGTTTTCGTCACTTGTTATCGAATCGACTTAAAGCCAGATCGTCTCATTGGCCGCTCTTCTCTCTGAAACGGTTGTACTTATCGTCTGCTAAGCTATGTCGCGTGCTGCGGTATGCTGAGACACTAAAATCACCATTGTAGAACACAGATGGAACTTCTAAGTTGATGTAATAGCCAGTAGGATGTAGTACAATTCAAGTTTTAGGTATCGATTATTGACTTTTCAGCTGGCTTTGGTACCTTGGACATGAGCTAGGACCTTAAGATTCTGCATGAAAGGAGGACTAGCAGCCGCGTTGCACGGGAGAATGTGGAAAGTGTTCATATGTAGTAAAAACCTGAGAAATCCGTACGTTTTCGTCATTTGTTATCAAATCGACTTAAAGCCAGATCGTCACATTGGCCGCTCTTCTCTCTGAAACACTTGTACTTATCGTCTGCAAAGCTATGTCGCGTGCTGCGGTATGCTGAGACACTAAAAGCACCATAGTAGAACACTGATGAAACTTCTAAGTAGATGTAATAGCCAGTAAGAAGTAGTACAATTCAAGTTTTAGGTATTGAATATTGACTTTTAAGCTGGCTTTGGTGCCTTGGACATGAGCTAGGACCTTAAGATTCTGCATGAAAGGAGGACGAGGAGCCAAGTTGCACGGGAGAATGTGAAAAGTGTTCATATGTAGTAAAAACCTGAGAAATCGGTCCGTTTTCGTCACTTGTTATCGAATCGACTTAAAGCCAGATCGTCTCATTGGCCGCTCTTCTCTCTGAAACGGTTGTACTTATCGTCTGCGAAGCTATGTCGCGTGCTGCGGTATGCGGAGACACTAAAATCACCATAGTAGAACACAGATGAAGCTTACAAGTTGATGTAATAGCCAGTAAGATGTAGTACAAATCAAGTTTTAGGTATCGATTATTGACTTTTCAGCTGGCTTTGGTACCTTGGACATGAGCTAGGACCTTAAGATTCTGCATGAAAGGAGGGCTAGCAGCCGAGTTTCACGGGAGAATGTGAAAAATGTTCATATGAAAAAAAAAAAACCTGAGACATCCGTCCGTTTACGTCATTTGTTATCGAATCTACTTAAAGCCAGATCGTCACATTGGCCGCTCTTCTCTCTGAAACGGTTGTACTTATCGTCTGCAAAGCTATGTCGCGTGCTGCGGTATGCGGAGACAGTAAAAGCTCCATAGTAGAACACAGATGAAGCTTCTAAGTTGATGTAATAGCCAGTAAGACGTAGTACAATTCAAGTTTTAGGTATCGATTATTGACTTTTTAGCTGGCTTTGGTGCCTTGGACATGAGCTAGGACCTTAAGCTTCTGCATGAAAGGAGGATTAGCAGCGGAGTTGCACGGGAGAATATGAAAAGTGTTCATATGTAGTAAAAACCTAGAATTCCGTCCGTTTTCGTCATTTGTTATCGAATCTTCTTCAAGCCAGGTCGTCACATTGGCCGCTCTTCTCTCCGAAACAGTTGTACTTATCGTCTGCAAAGCTATGTCGCGTGCTGCGGTATGCGGACACACTAAAAGCACCATAGTAGAACACAGATGAAGCTTCTAAATTGATGTAATAGCCAGTAAGAAGTAGTACAATTGAAGTTTTAGTTGTCGGTTATTGAGTTTTTACCCTTCTTTGGTGCCTTGAACATGAGCTAGGAAATTAAGATTTTGCATGAAAGGAGGACTAGCAGCCGAGTTGCACGGGAGAATGTGAAAAGTGTTCATATGTAGTAAAAACCTGAGAAATCCGTCCGTTTTCGTCATTTGTTATCGAATCTACTTAAAGCCAGATCGTCACATTGGGGGCTCTTCTCTCTGAAACGGTTGTACTTATCGTCTGCAAAGCTATGTCGCGTGCTGCAGTATGCTGAGACACTAAAAGCACTATAGTAGAACACAGATGAAGCTTCTAAGTTGATGTAATAGCCAGTAAGAAGTAGTACAATTCAAGTTTTAGGTATTGAATATTGACTTTTTAGCTGGCTTTGGTGCCTTGGACATGAGCTAGGACCTTACGATTCTGCATGAAAGGAGGACTAGCAGCCGAGTTGCACTGGAGAATGTGAATAGTGTTCATATGTAGTAAAAACCTGAGAAATCGGTCCGTTTTCGTCATTTGTTATCGAACCGACTTAAAGCCAGATCGTCACATTGGCAGCTCTTCTCTCTGAAACGGTTGTACTTATCGATTGCAAAGCTATGTCGCGTGCTGCAGTATGCGGAGACACTAAAAGCACCATAGTAGAACACAGATGAAGCTTCTAAGTTGATGTAATAGCCAGTAAGAAGTAGTACAATTCAAGTTTTAAGTATCGATTATTGACTTTTTAGCTGGCTTTGGTGCCTTGGACTCGAGCTAGGACCTTAACATTCTGTATGAAAGGAGGACTAGCAGCCGAGTTGCACGGGAGAATGTGAAAAGTGTTCATATGTAGTAAAAACCTGAGAAATCCGTCCATTTTCCTCATTTGTTATCGAATCGACTTAAAGCCAGATCGCCACATTGGTCGCTCTTCTCTCTGAAACACTTGTACTTATCCTCTGCAAAGCTATGTCGCGTGCTGCGGTATGCTGAGACACTAAACGCACCATAGTAGAACACAGATGAAGCTTCTAAGTTGATGTAATAGCCAGTAAGAAGTAGTACAATTCCAGTTTTAGGTATTGAATATTGACTTTTTAGCTGGCTTTGGTGCCTTGTACATGAGCTAGGACCTTAAGATTCTGCATGAAAGGAGGACGAGGAGCCAAGTTGCACGGGAGAATGTGAGAAGTGTTCATAATTAGTAAAAACCAGAGAAATCGGTCCGTTTTCGTCATTTGTTATCGAATCGACTTAAAGCCAGATCGTCTCATTGGTCGCTCTTCTCTCTGAAACGGTTGTACTTATCGTCTGCAAAGCTATGTCGCGTGCTGCCGTATGCGGAGACACTAAAATCACCATAGTAGAACACAGATGAAGCTTCTAAGTTGATGTAATAGCCAGTAAGAAGTAGTACAATTCAAGTTTTAGGTATCGGTTGTTGACTTTTTACCCTTCTTTGGTGCCTTGGACATCAGCTAGGAAATTAAGATTTTGCATGAAGTAGGACTAGCAGCCGAGTTGCACGGGAGAATGTGAACAGTGTTCATATGTAGTAAAAACCTGAGACATCCGTCCGTTTTCGTCATTTGTTATCGAATCTACTTAAAGCCAGATCGTCACATTGGCCGCTCTTCTCTCTGAAACGGTTGTACTTATCGTCTACAAAGCTATGTGGCGTTCTGCGGTATGCGGAGACAGTAAAAGCACCATAGTAGAACACAGATGATGCTTCTAAGTTGATGTAATAGCCAGTAAGAAGTAGTACAATTCAAGTTTTAGGTATCGATTATTGACTTTTTAGCTGGCTTTGGTGCCTTGGACATGAGCTAGGACCTTAAGATTCTGCATGTAAGGAGGACTAGCAGCCGAGTTGCACGGGAGAATGTGAAAAGTGTTCATATGTAGTAAAAACCTGAGAAATCCGTCCGTTTTCGTCATTTGTTATCGAATCGACTTAAATCCAGATCGTCTCATTATCCGCTCTTCTCTCTGAAACGGTTGTACTTATCGTCTGCGAAGCTATGTCGCGTGCTGCGGTATGCGGACACAATAAAATCACCATAGTAGAACACAGATGAAGCTTCTAAGTTGATGTAATAACCAGTAAGATGTAGTACAATTCAAGTTTTAGGTATCGATTATTGACTTTTAAGCTGGCTTTGGTACCTTGGACATGAGCTAGGACCTTAAGATTCTGCATGAAAGGAGGACTAGCAGCCGCGTTGCACGGGAGAATGTGAAAAATGTTCATATGTAGTAAAAACCTGAGACATCCGTCCGTTTACGTCATTTGTTATCGAATCTACTTAAAGCCAGATCGTCACATTGGTCGCTCTTCTTCTCTGAAGCGGTTGTACTTATCGTGTGCAAACCTACGTCGCGTATTGCGGTATGCGGAGACAGTAAAAGCACCATAGTAGAACACAGATGAAGCTTCTAACTTGATGTAATAGCCAGTAAGAAGTAGTACAATTCAAGTTTTAAATATCGATTATTGACTTTTTAGCTGGCTTTGGTGCCTTGGACATGAGCTAGGACCTTAAGCTTCTGCATGAAAGGAGGATTAGCAGCGGAGTTGCACGGGAGAATATGAAAAGTGTTCATATGTAGTTAAAACCTAGAAATCCGTCTGTTTTCGTCATTTGTTATCGAATCTTCTTCAAGCCAGATTGTCACATTGGCCTCTCTTCTCTCTGAAACGGTTGTACTTATCGTCTGCAAAGCTATGTCGCGTGCTGCGGTATTCTGAGACACTAAAAGCACCATAGTGGAACACAGATAAAGCTTCTAAGTTGATGTAGTAGCCAGTAAGAAGTAGTACAGTTCAAGTTTTAGGTACCGATTATTTACTTTTTAGCTGGCTTTGGTGCCTTGGACATGAGCTAGGACCTTAACATTCTGCATGAAAGGAGGAGTAGCAGCCGATTTGCATGGGAGAATGTGAAAAGTGTTTATATGTAGTAAAAACTCGATAAATCCGTCCGTTTTCGTCATTTGTTATCGAATCGACTTAAAGCCAGATCGTCAAGTTAGCTGCTCTTCTCTCTGAAACGGTTGTACTTATCGATTGCAAAGCTATGTCGCGTGCTGCGGTATGCGGAGACACTAAAAGCACCACAGTAGAACACAGATGAAGCTTCTAAGTTGATGTAATAGCCAGTAAGAAGTAGTACAGTTCAAGTTTTAGGTACCGATTATTGACTTTTTAGCTGGCTTTGGTGCCTTGGACATGAGCTAGAACCTTAACATTCTGCATGAAAGGAGGACTAGCAGCCGAGTTGCACGGGAGAATGTGAAAAGTGTTCATATGTAGTAAAAACCTGAGAAATCCGTACGTTTTCGTAATTTGTTATCGAATCGACTTAAAGCCAGATCGTCACATTGGCCGCTCTTCTCTCTGAAACACTTGTACTTATCGTCTGCAAAGCTATGTCGCGTGCTGCGGTATGCTGAGACACTAAAAGCACCATAGTAGAACACAGATGAAGCTTCTAAGTTGATGTAATAACCAGTAAGAAGTAGTACAATTCAAGTTTTAGGTATTGAATATTGACTTTTTAGCTGTCGTTGGTGCCTTGGACATGAGCTAGGACCTTAAGATTCTGCATGAAAGGAGGACGAGGAGCCAAGTTGCACGGGAGAATGTGAAAAGTGTTCATATGTAGTAAAAACCTGAGAAATCGGTCCGTTTTCGTCACTTGTTATCGAATCGACTTAAAGCCAGATCGTCTCATTGTCCGCTCTTCTCTCTGAAACGGTTGTACTTATCGTCTGCAAAGCTATGTCGCGTGCTGCGGTATGCGGAGACACTAAAATCACCATAGTAGAACACAGATGAAGCTTACAAGTTGATGTAATAGCCAGTAAGAAGTAGTCCAATTAGAGTTTTAGGTATCGATTATTGACTTTTCAGCTGGCTTGGGTACCTTGGACATGAGCTAGAACCTTAAGATTCTGCATGAAAGGAGGACTAGCAGCCGAGTTTCACGGGAGAATGTGAAAAATGTTCATATGTAGAAAAAACCTGAGACATCCGTCCGTTTACATCATTTGTTATCGAATATACTTAAAGCCAGATCGTCACATTGGCCGCTCTTCTCTCTGAAACGGTTGTACTTATCGTCTGCAAAGCTATGTGGCGTTCTGCGGTATGCGGAGACAGTAAAAGCACCATAGTAGAACACAGATGATGCTTCTAAGTTGATGTAATAGCCAGTAAGAAGTAGTACAATTCAAGTTTTAGGTATCGATTATTGACTTTTTAGCTGGCTTTGGTGCTTTGGACATGAGCTAGGACCTTAAGATTCTGCATGAAAGGAGGACTAGCAGCCGCGGTGCACGGGAGAATGTGAAAAATGTTCATATGTAGTAAAAACCTGAGAAATCCGTCCGTTTACGTCATTTGTTATCGAATCTACTTAAAGCCAGATCGTCACATTTTCCGCTCTTCTTCTCTGAAACGGTTGTACTTATCGTGTGCAAACCTATGTCGCGTATTGCGGTATGCGGAGACAGTAAAAGCACCATAGTAGAACACAGATGAAGCTTCTAAGTTGATGTAATAGCCAGTAAGAAGTAGTACAATTAAAGTTTTAGGTATCGATTATTGACTTTTTAGCTGGCTTTGGTGCCTTGGACATGAGCTAGGACCTTAAGATTCTACATGTAAGGAGGACTAGCAGCCGAGTTGCACGGGAGAATGTGAAAAGTGTTCATATGTAGTAAAAACCTGAGAAATCCGTCCGTTTTCGTTATTTGTTATCGAATCGACTTATAGCCAGATCGTCACATTGGCCGCTCTTCTCTCTGAAACACTTGTACTTATCGTCTGCAAAGCTATGTCGCGTGCTGCGGTATGCGGAGACACTAAAAGCACCATAGTAGAACACAGATGAAGCTTCTAAGTTGATGTAATACAAAGGAAGAAGTAGTACAATTCAAGTTTTAGGTATCGATTATTGACTTTTTAGCTGGCTTTGGTGCCTTGGACATGAGCTAGGACCTTAACATTCTGCATGAAAGGAGGACTACCAGCCGATTTGCACGGGATAATGTGAAAAGTGTTCATATGTAGTAAAAACCTGAGAAATCCGTCCGTTTTCGTCATTTGTTATCGAATCGACTTAAAGCCAGATCGTCACATTGGCCGCTCTCCTCTCTGAATCGGTTGTACTTATCGTCTGCAAAGCTATGTCACGTGCTGCGGGATCTGGAGACACTAAAATCACCACAGTAGAACACAGATGAAGCTTCTAAGTTGATGTAATAACCAGTAAGAAGTAGTCCAATTCAAGTTTTAGGTATCGATTATTGACTTTTTAGCTGGCTTTGGTGCCTTGGACATGGGCTAGGACCTTAAGATTCTGCATGAAAGGAGGACTGGCAGCCGATTTGCACGTGAGAATGTGAAAAGTGTTCATATGTAGTAAGAACCTGAGAAATCCGTCCGTTTTCGTCATTTGTTATCGAATCGACTTAAAGCCAGATCGTCACATTGGCCGCTCTTCTCTCTGAAAAAGTTGTACTTATCGTCTGCAAAGCTATGTCGCGTGCTGCGGTATGCGGACACACTAAAAGCACCATAGTAGAACACAGATGAAGCTTCTAAGTTGATGTAATAGCCAGTAAGAAGTAGTACAATTCAAGTTTTGGTATCGGTTATTGACTTTTTACCCTTCTTTGGTGCCTTGGACATGAGTTAGGAAATTAAGATTTTGCATGAAGGAGGACTAGCAGCCGAGTTGCACGGGAGAATGTGAATAGTGTTCATATGTAGTAAAAACCTGAGACATCCGTCCGTTTTCGTCATTTGTTATCGAATCGACGTAAAGCCAGATCGTCACATTGGCCGCTCTTCTCTCTGAAACGTTTGTACTTATCGTCTGCAAAGCTATGTGGCGTTCTGCGGTATGCGGAGATAGTAAAAGCACCATAGTAGAACACAGATGAAGCTTCTAAGTTGATGTAATAGCCAGTAAGAAGTAGTACAATTCAAGTTTTAGGTATCGATTATTGACTTTTTAGCTGGCTTTGGTGCCTTGGACATCAGCTAGGACCTTAACATTCTGCATGAAAGGAGGACTATCAGCCGAGTTTCACGGGAGAATGTGAAAAGTGTTCATACGTAGTAAAAACCTGAGAAATCCGTCCGTTTTCGTCATTAGTTATCGAATCGACTTCAAGCCAGATCGTCACATTGGCCGCACTTCTCTCTGAAAAAGTTGTACTTATCGTCTGCAAAGCTATGTCGCGTGCTGCGGTATGCGGACACACTAAAAGCACCATAGTAGAACACAGATGAAGCTTCTAAGTTGATGTAATAGCCAGTAAGAAGTAGTACAATTAAAGTTTTAGGTATCGGTTATTGACTTTTTACCCTTCTTTGGTGCTTTGGACATGAGCTAGGACCTTAAGATTCTGCATGAAAGGAGGACGAGGAGCCAAGTTGCACGGGAGAATGTGAAAAGTGTTCATATGTAGTAAAAACCTGAGAAATCGGTCCGTTTTCGTCACTTGTTATCGAATCGACTTAAAG
The DNA here is from genome assembly GCF_023897955.1 of Schistocerca gregaria. Taxonomy (NCBI): domain Eukaryota; kingdom Metazoa; phylum Arthropoda; class Insecta; order Orthoptera; family Acrididae; genus Schistocerca; species Schistocerca gregaria. Next base: position 583,038,460 of record NC_064925.1, read on the forward strand.
CCAGATCGTCTCATTGTCCGCTCTTCTCTCTGAAACGGTTGTACTTATCGTCTGCAAAGCTATGTCGCGTGCTGTGGTATGCGGAGACACTAAAATCACCATAGTAGAACACAGATGAAGCTTACAAGTTGATGTAATAGCCAGTAAGAAGTAGTACAATTCAAGTTTTAGGTATCGATTATTGACTTTTCAGCTGGCTTTGGTACCTTGGACATGAGCTAGAACCTTAAGATTCTGCATGAAAGGAGGACTAGCAGCCGAGTTTCACGGGAGAATGTGAAAAATGTTCATATGTAGAAAAAACCTGAGACATCCGTCCGTTTACGTCATTTGTTATCGAATATACTTAAAGCCAGATCGTCACATTGGCCGCTCTTCTCTCTGAAAAAGTTGTACTTATCGTCTGCAAAGCTATGCCGCGTGCTGCGGTATGCGGACACACTAAAAGCACCATAGTAGAACACAGATGAAGCTTCTAAGTTGATGTAATAGCCAGTAAGAAGTAGTACAATTCAAGTTTTGGTATCGGTTATTGACTTTTTACCCTTCTTTGGTGCCTTGGACATGAGTTAGGAAATTAAGATTCTGCATGAAGGAGGACTAGCAGCCGAGTTGCACGGGAGAATGTGAATAGTGTTCATATGTAGTAAAAACCTGAGACATCCGTCCGTTTTCGTCATTTGTTATCGAATCGACTTAAAGCCAGATCGTCACATTGGCCGCTCTTCTCTCTGAAACGGTTGTACTTATCGTCTGCAAAGCTATGTGGCGTTCTGCGGTATGCGGAGACAGTAAAAGCACCATAGTAGAACACAGATGATGCTTCTAAGTTGATGTAATAGCCAGTAAGATATAGTTCAATTCAAGTTTTAGGTATCGATTATTGACTTTTTAGCTGGCTTTGGTGCCTTGGACATCAGCTAGGACCTTAACATTCTGCATGAAAGGAGGACTAGCAGCCGAGTTTCACGGGAGAATGTGAAAAGTGTTCATATGTAGTAAAAACCTGAGAAATCCGACCGTTTTCGTCATTTGTTATCGAATCGACTTAAAGCCAGATCGTCACATTGGCCGCTCTCCTCTCTGAATCGGTTGTACTTATCGTCTGCAAAGCTATGTCACGTGCTGCGGGATCTGGAGACACTAAAATCACCACAGTAGAACACAGATGAAGCTTCTAAGTTGATGTAATAACCAGTAAGAAGTAGTCCAATTCAAGTTTTAGGTATCGATTATTGCATTTTTAGCTGGCTTTGGTGCCTTGGACATGAGCTAGGACCTTAAGATTCTGCATGAAAGGAGGACTAGCAGCCCTGTTGCACGGGAGAATGTGAAAAGTGTTCATATGTAGTAAAAACCTGAGAAATCGGTCCGTTTTCGACATTTGTTATCGAATCGACTTAAAGCCAGATCGTCACATTGGCCGCTCTTCTCTCTGAAACGGTTGTACTTCTCGTCTGCAAAGCTATGTCGCGTGCTGCGGTATGCAGAGACACTAAAATCACCATAGTAGAACACAGATGAAGCTTCTAAGTTGATGTAATAGCCAGTAAGAAGTAGTACAATTCAAGTTTTAGGTATCGATTATTGACTTTTTAGCTGGCTTTGGTGCCTTGGACATGAGCTAGGACCTTAACGTTCTGCATGAAAGGAGGACTAGCAGCCGATTTGCACGGGAGAATGTGAAAAGTCTTCACATGTAGTAAAAACACGAGATATCCGTCCGTTTTCGTCATTTGTTATCGAATCGACTTAAAGCCAGATCGTCACATTGGCCGCTTTTCTCTCTGAAACGGTTGTACTTATCGATTGCAAAACTATGTGGCGTGCTGCGGAATGCGGAGACACTAAAAGCACCATAGTAGAAGACAGATCAAGTTTCTAAGTTGTTGTAATAGCCAGTAAGAAGTAGTACAATTCAAGTTTTAGGTATCGATTATTGACTTTTTAGCTATCTTTGGTGCCTTGGACATGAGCTAGACCCTTAAGATTCTGCATGAAAGGAGGATTAGCAGCGGAGTTGCACGGGAGAATATGAAAAGTGCTCATATGTAGTAAAAACCTGAGAGATCCGTCCGTTTTCGTCATTTGTTATCGAATCGACTTAAAGCCAGATCGTCACATTGGCCGCTCTTCTCTCTGAAACGCTTGTACTTATCGTCTGCAAAGCTATATCGCGTGCTGCGGTATGCTGAGACACTAAAATCACCATAGTAGAACACAGATGAAGCTTCTAAGTTGATGTAATAGAAAGGAAGAAGTAGTACGATTCAAGTTTTAGGTATCAATTACTGACTTTTTAGCTGACTTTGGTGCCTTGGACATGAGCTACGACCTTAACATTCTCCATGAAAGGAGGACTAGCAGCCGATTTGCACGGGAGAATGTGAAAAGTCTTCACATGTAGTAAAAACCCGAGAAATCCGTCCGTTTTCGTCATTTGTTATCGAATCGACTTAAAGCCAGATCGTCACATTGACCGCTCTTCTCTCTGAAACGGTTGTACTTATCGTCTGCAAAGGTATGTCGCGTGCTGCGGTATGCGGAGACACTAAAATCACCATAGTAGAACACAGATGAAGCATCTAAGTTGATGTAATAGCCAGTAAGAAGTAGTACAATTCAAGTTTTAGTTATCGATTATTGACTTTTTAGCTATCTTTGGTGCCTTGGACATGAGCTAGGCCCTTAAGATTCTGCATGAAAGGAGGATTAGCAGCGGAGTTGCACGGGAGAATATGAAAAGTGCTCATATGTAGTAAAAACCTGAGAAATCCGTCCTTTTCGTAATTTGTTATCGAATCAACTTAAAGCTAGATCATCACATTGGCCGCTCTTCTCTCTGAAACGGTTGTACTTATCGTCTGCAAAGCTATGTCGCGTGCTGCGGTTTGCGGAGACAGTAAAAGCACCATAGTAGAACACAGATGAAGCTTCTTAGTTGATGTAATAGCCAGTAAGATATAGTACAATTCAAGTTTTAGGTATCGATTATTGACTTTTTAGCTGGCATTGGTGCCTTGGAGATGAGCTAGGACCTAAAGATTCTGCATGAAAGGAGGACTAGCAGCCGTGTTGCACGGGAGAATGTGAAAAGTGTTCATATGTAGTAAAAACCTGAGAAATCCGTCCGTTTTCGTCATTTGTTATCGAATCGACTTAAAGCCAGATCGTCTCATTGGCCGCTCTTCTCTCTGAAACGGTTGTACTTATCGTCTGCAAAGCTATGTCGCGTGCTGAGGTATGCGGAGACACTAAAATCACCATAGTAGAACACAGATGAAGCTTCTAAGTTGATGTAATAGCCAGTAAGAAGTAGTACAATTCAAGTTTTGGGTATCGATTATTGACTTTTTAGCTGGCTTTGGTGTTTTGGACATGAGCTAGGACCTTAAGATTCTGCATGAAAGGAGGATTAGCAGCGGAGTTGCACGGGAGAATGTGAAAAGTGTTCATATGTAGTAAAAACCTGAGACATCCGTCCGTTTTCGTCATTTGTTATCGAATCGACTTAAAGCCAGATCGTCACATTGGCCGCTCTTCTCTCTGAAACGGTTGTACTTATCGTCTGCAAAGCTATGTCGCGTGCTGCGGTTTGCGGAGACAGTAAAAGCACCATAGTAGAACACAGATGAAGCTTCTTAGTTGATGTAATAGCCAGTAAGATATAGTACAATTCAAGTTTTAGGTATCGATTATTGACTTTTTAGCTGGCATTGGTGCCTTGGAGATGAGCTAGGACCTAAAGATTCTGCATGAAAGGAGGACTAGCAGCCGTGTTGCACGGGAGAATGTGAAAAGTGTTCATATGTAGTAAAAACCTGAGAAATCGGTCCGTTTTCGACATTTGTTATCGAATCGACTTAAAGCCAGATCGTCACATTGGCCGCTCTTCTCTCTGAAACGGTTGTACTTCTCGTCTGCAAAGCTATGTCGCGTGCTGCGGTATGCAGAGACACTAAAATCACCATAGTAGAACACAGATGAAGCTTACAAGTTGATGTAATAGCCAGTAAGAAGTAGTACAATTCAAGTTTTAGGTATCGATTATTGACTTTTCAGCTGGCTTTGGTACCTTGGACATGAGCTAGAACCTTAAGATTCTGCATGAAAGGAGGACTAGCAGCCGAGTTTCACGGGAGAATGTGAAAAATGTTCATATGTAGAAAAAACCTGAGACATCCGTCCGTTTACGTCATTTGTTATCGAATATACTTAAAGCCAGATCGTCACATTGGCCGCTCTTCTCTCTGAAAAAGTTGTACTTATCGTCTGCAAAGCTATGCCGCGTGCTGCGGTATGCGGACACACTAAAAGCACCATAGTAGAACACAGATGAAGCTTCTAAGTTGATGTAATAGCCAGTAAGAAGTAGTACAATTCAAGTTTTGGTATCGGTTATTGACTTTTTACCCTTCTTTGGTGCCTTGGACATGAGTTAGGAAATTAAGATTTTGCATGAAGGAGGACTAGCAGCCGAGTTGCACGGGAGAATGTGAATAGTGTTTATATGTAGTAAAAACCTGAGACATCCGTCCGTTTTCGTCATTTGTTATCGAATCGACTTAAAGCCAGATCGTCACATTGGCCGCTCTTCTCTCTGAAACGGTTGTACTTATCGTCTGCAAAGCTATGTGGCGTTCTGCGGTATGCGGAGACAGTAAAAGCACCATAGTAGAACACAGATGATGCTTCTAAGTTGATGTAATAGCCAGTAAGATATAGTTCAATTCAAGTTTTAGGTATCGATTATTGACTTTTTAGCTGGCTTTGGTGCCTTGGACATCAGCTAGGACCTTAACATTCTGCATGAAAGGAGGACTAGCAGCCGAGTTTCACGGGAGAATGTGAAAAGTGTTCATATGTAGTAAAAACCTGAGAAATCCGACCGTTTTCGTCATTTGTTATCGAATCGACTTAAAGCCAGATCGTCACATTGGCCGCTCTCCTCTCTGAATCGGTTGTACTTATCGTCTGCAATGCTATGTCACGTGCTGCGGGATCTGGAGACACTAAAATCACCACAGTAGAACACAGATGAAGCTTCTAAGTTGATGTAATAACCAGTAAGAAGTAGTCCAATTCAAGTTTTAGGTATCGATTATTGCATTTTTAGCTGGCTTTGGTGCCTTGGACATGAGCTAGGACCTTAAGATTCTGCATGAAAGGAGGACTAGCAGCCCTGTTGCACGGGAGAATGTGAAAAGTGTTCATATGTAGTAAAAACCTGAGAAATCGGTCCGTTTTCGACATTTGTTATCGAATCGACTTAAAGCCAGATCGTCACATTGGCCGCTCTTCTCTCTGAAACGGTTGTACTTCTCGTCTGCAAAGCTATGTCGCGTGCTGCGGTATGCAGAGACACTAAAATCACCATAGTAGAACACAGATGAAGCTTCTAAGTTGATGTAATAGCCAGTAAGAAGTAGTACAATTCAAGTTTTAGGTATCGATTATTGACTTTTTAGCTGGCTTTGGTGCCTTGGACATGAGCTAGGACCTTAACGTTCTGCATGAAAGGAGGACTAGCAGCCGATTTGCACGGGAGAATGTGAAAAGTCTTCACATGTAGTAAAAACACGAGATATCCGTCCGTTTTCGTCATTTGTTATCGAATCGACTTAAAGCCAGATCGTCACATTGGCCGCTTTTCTCTCTGAAACGGTTGTACTTATCGATTGCAAAACTATGTGGCGTGCTGCGGAATGCGGAGACACTAAAAGCACCATAGTAGAAGACAGATCAAGTTTCTAAGTTGTTGTAATAGCCAGTAAGAAGTAGTACAATTCAAGTTTTAGGTATCGATTATTGACTTTTTAGCTATCTTTGGTGCCTTGGACATGAGCTAGGCCCTTAAGATTCTGCATGAAAGGAGGATTAGCAGCGGAGTTGCACGGGAGAATATGAAAAGTGCTCATATGTAGTAAAAACCTGAGAGATCCGTCCGTTTTCGTCATTTGTTATCGAATCGACTTAAAGCCAGATCGTCACATTGGCCGCTCTTCTCTCTGAAACGCTTGTACTTATCGTCTGCAAAGCTATATCGCGTGCTGCGGTATGCTGAGACACTAAAATCACCATAGTAGAACACAGATGAAGCTTCTAAGTTGATGTAATAGAAAGGAAGAAGTAGTACGATTCAAGTTTTAGGTATCAATTACTGACTTTTTAGCTGACTTTGGTGCCTTGGACATGAGCTACGACCTTAACATTCTCCATGAAAGGAGGACTAGCAGCCGATTTGCACGGGAGAATGTGAAAAGTCTTCACATGTAGTAAAAACCCGAGAAATCCGTCCGTTTTCGTCATTTGTTATCGAATCGACTTAAAGCCAGATCGTCACATTGACCGCTCTTCTCTCTGAAACGGTTGTACTTATCGTCTGCAAAGGTATGTCGCGTGCTGCGGTATGCGGAGACACTAAAATCACCATAGTAGAACACAGATGAAGCATCTAAGTTGATGTAATAGCCAGTAAGAAGTAGTACAATTCAAGTTTTAGTTACCGATTATTGACTTTTTAGCTATCTTTGGTGCCTTGGACATGAGCTAGGCCCTTAAGATTCTGCATGAAAGGAGGATTAGCAGCGGAGTTGCACGGGAGAATATGAAAAGTGCTCATATGTAGTAAAAACCTGAGAAATCCGTCCTTTTCGTAATTTGTTATCGAATCAACTTAAAGCTAGATCGTCACATTGGCCGCTCTTCTCTCTGAAACGGTTGTACTTATCGTCTGCAAAGCTATGTCGCGTGCTGCGGTTTGCGGAGACAGTAAAAGCACCATAGTAGAACACAGATGAAGCTTCTTAGTTGATGTAATAGCCAGTAAGATATAGTACAATTCAAGTTTTAGGTATCGATTATTGACTTTTTAGCTGGCATTGGTGCCTTGGAGATGAGCTAGGACCTAAAGATTCTGCATGAAAGGAGGACTAGCTGCCGTGTTGCACGGGAGAATGTGAAAAGTGTTCATATGTAGTAAAAACCTGAGAAATCCGTCCGTTTTCGTCATTTGTTATCGAATCGACTTAAAGCCAGATCGTCTCATTGGCCGCTCTTCTCTCTGAAACGGTTGTACTTATCGTCTGCAAAGCTATGTCGCGTGCTGAGGTATGCGGAGACACTAAAATCACCATAGTAGAACACAGATGAAGCTTCTAAGTTGATGTAATAGCCAGTAAGAAGTAGTACAATTCAAGTTTTCGGTATCGATTATTGACTTTTTAGCTGGCTTTGGTGCTTTGGACATGAGCTAGGACCTTAAGATTCTGCATGAAAGGAGGATTAGCAGCGGAGTTGCACGGGAGAATGTGAAAAGTGTTCATATGTAGTAAAAACCTGAGACATCCGTCCGTTTTCGTCATTTGTTATCGAATCGACTTAAAGCCAGATCGTCACATTGGCCGCTCTTCTCTCTGAAACGGTTGTACTTATCGTCTGCAAAGCTATGTCGCGTGCTGCGGTTTGCGGAGACAGTAAAAGCACCATAGTAGAACACAGATGAAGCTTCTTAGTTGATGTAATAGCCAGTAAGATATAGTACAATTCAAGTTTTAGGTATCGATTATTGACTTTTTAGCTGGCATTGGTGCCTTGGAGATGAGCTAGGACCTAAAGATTCTGCATGAAAGGAGGACTAGCAGCCGTGTTGCACGGGAGAATGTGAAAAGTGTTCATATGTAGTAAAAACCTGAGAAATCGGTCCGTTTTCGTCATTTGTTATCGAATCGACTTAAAGCCAGATCGTCACATTGGCCGCTCTTCTCTCTGAAACGGTTGTACTTATCGTCTGCAAAGCTATGTCGCGTGCTGCGGTATGCGGAGACACTAAAAGCACCATAGTAGAACACAGATGAAGCTTCTAAGTTGATGTAATAGCCAGTAAGTAGTAGTACAATTCAAGTTTTAGGTATCGATTATTGACTTTTTAGCTGGCTTTGGTGCCTTGGACATGAGCTAGGACCTTAACGTTCTGCATGAAAGGAGGACTAGCAGCCGATTTGCACGGGAGAATGTGAAAAGTCTTCACATGTAGTAAAAACCCGAGAAATCCGTCCGTTTTCGTCATTTGTTATCGAATCGACTTAAAGCCAGATCGTCACATTGGCCGCTCTTCTCTCTGAAACGGTGGTACTTATCGTCTGCAAAGCTATGTCGCGTGCTGCGGTATGCGGAGACACTAAAAGCACCATAGTAGAACACAGATGAAGCTGCTAAGTTGATGTAATAGCCAGTAAGAAGTAGTACAATTCAAGTTTTAGGTATCGATTATTGACTTTTTAGCTGGCTTTGGTGCCTTGGACATGAGCTACGACCTTAAGATTCTGCATGAAAGGAGGACTAGCAGCCGAGGTGAACGGGAGAATGTGAAAAGTGTTCGTATGAAGTAAAAACCTGAGAAATCCGTCCGTTTTCGTCATTTGTTATCGAATCGATTTCAAGCCAGATCGTCACATTGGCCGCTCTTCTCTCTGAAAAATTTGTACATATCGTCAGCAAAGCTATGTCGCGTGCTGCGGTATGCGGAAACACTAAAAGCACCATAGTAGAACACAGATGAAGCTTTTAAGTTGATGTAATAGCCAGTAAGAAGTAGTACAATTCAAGTTTTGGTTATCGATTATTGACTTTTTAGCTGGCTTTGGTGCCTTGGACATGAGCTAGGACCCTAAGATTCTGCATGAAAGGAGGATTAGCAGCGGAGTTGCACGGGAGAATGTGAAAAGTGTTCATATGTAGTAAAAACCTGAGACATCCGTCCGTTTTCGTCATTTGTTATCGAATCGACTTAAAGCCAGATCGTCACATTGGCCGCTCTTCTCTCTGAAACGGTTGTACTTATCGTCTGCAAAGCTATGTCGCGTGCTGCGGTTTGCGGAGACAGTAAAAGCACCATAGTAGAACACAGATGAAGCTTCTTAGTTGATGTAATAGCCAGTAAGATATAGTACAATTCAAGTTTTAGGTATCGATTATTGACTTTTTAGCTGGCATTGGTGCCTTGGAGATGAGCTAGGACCTAAAGATTCTGCATGAAAGGAGGACTAGCAGCCGTGTTGCACGGGAGAATGTGAAAAGTGTTCATATGTAGTAAAAACCTGAGAAATCCGTCCGTTTTCGTCATTTGTTATCGAATCGACTTAAAGCCAGATCATCACATTGGCCGCTCTTCTCTCTGAAACGGTTGTACTTATCGTCTGCAAAGCTATGTCGCGTGCTGCGGTATGCGGAGACACTAAAATCACCATAGTAGAACACAGATGAAGCTTCTAAGTTGATGTAATAGCCAGTAAGAAGTAGTACAATTCAAGTTTTAGGTATCAATTATTGACTTTTTAGCTGACTTTGGTGCCTTGGACATGAGCTACGACCTTAACATTCTGCATGAAAGGAGGACTAGCAGCCGATTTGCACGGGAGAATGTGAAAAGTCTTCACATGTAGTAAAAACCCGAGAAATCCGTCCGTTTTCGTCATTTGTTATCGAATCGACTTAAAGCCAGATCGTCACATTGGCTGCTCTTCTCTCTGAAACGGTTGTACTTATTGTCTGCAAAGCTAAGTCGCGTGCTGCGGTATGCGGAGACACTAAAATCACCATAGTAGAACACAGATGAAGCTTCTAAGTTGATGTAATAGCCAGTAAGAAGTAGTACAATTCAAGTTTTAGGTATCGATTATTGACTTTTTAGCTATCTTTGGTGCCTTGGACATGAGCTAGGACCTTAAGATTCTGCATGAACGGAGGATTAGCAGCGGAGTTGCACGGGAGAATGTGAAAAGTGTTCATATGTAGTAAAAACCTGAGACACCCGTCCGTTTTCGTCATTTGTTATCGAATCGACTTTAAGCCAGATCATCACATTGGCCGCTCTTCTCTCTGAAACGGTGGTACTTATCGTCTGCAAAGCTATGTCGCGTGCTGCGGTATGCTGAGACCCTAAAAGCACCATAGTAGAACACAGATGAAGCTCCTAAGTTGATGTAATAGCCAGTAAGAAGTAGTACAATTCAAGTTTTAGGTATTGAATATTGAATTTTTAGCTGGCTTTGGTGCCTTGGACATGAGCTAGGACCTTAATATTCTGCATGAAAGGAGGACTAGCAGCCGAGTTGCACGGGAGAATGTGAAAAGTCTTCAAATGTAGTAAAAACCTGAGAAATACGTCCGTTTTCGTCATTTGTTATCGAATCGACTTAAAGCCAGATCGTCACATTGGCCGCTCTTCTCTCTGAAACGGTTGTACTTATCGATTGCAAAGCTATGTCGCGTGCTGCGGTATGCGGAGACACTAAAAGGACCATAGTAGAACACAGAAGAAGCTTCTAAGTTGATGTAATAGCCAGTAAGAAGTAGTACAATTCAAGTTTTAGGTATTCAATATTGAATTTTTAGCTGGCTTTGGTGCCTTGGACATGAGCTAGGATGTTAAGATTCTGCATGAAAGGAGGACTTGCAGCCGAGTTGCCCAGGAGAATGTGAAAAGTGTTCATATGTAGTTAAAACCTGAGAAATCCGTCCGTTTTCGTCATTTGTTATCGAATCGACTTAAAGCCAGATCGTCACATTGGCCGCTCTTCTCTCTGAAACGGTTGTACTTATCGTCTGCAACGCTATGTCGCGTGCTGCGGTATGCGGAGACACTAAAATCACCATAGTAGAACACAGATGAAGCTTATAAGTTGATGTAATAGCCAGTAAGAAGTAGTACAATTCAAGTTTTAGGTATCGAATATTGAATTTTTAGCTGGCTTTGGTGCCTTGGACATGAGCTAGGACCTTAAGATTCTGCATGGAAGGAGGATTAGCAGCGGAGTTGCACGGGAGAATGTGAAAAGTGTTCATATGTAGTAAAAACCTGAGAAATCGGTCCGTTTTCGTCATTTGTTATCGAATCGACTTAAAGCCAGATCGTCACATTGGCCGCTCTTCTCTCTGAAACGGTTGTACTTATCGTCTGCAAAGCTATGTCGCGTGCTGCGGTATGCGGAGACACTAAAAGCACCATAGTAGAACACAGATGAAGCTTCTAAGTTGATGTAATAGCCAGTAAGTAGTAGTACAATTCAAGTTTTAGGTATCGATTATTGACTTTTTAGCTGGCTTTGGTGCCTTGGACATGAGCTAGGACCTTAACGTTCTGCATGAAAGGAGGACTAGCAGCCGATTTGCACGGGAGAATGTGAAAAGTCTTCACATGTAATAAAAACCCGAGAAATCCGTCCGTTTTCGTCATTTGTTATCGAATCGACTTAAAGCCAGATCGTCACATTGGCCGCTCTTCTCTCTGAAACGGTGGTACTTATCGTCTGCAAAGCTATGTCGCGTGCTGCGGTATGCGGAGACACTAAAAGCACCATAGTAGAACACAGATGAAGCTGCTAAGTTGATGTAATAGCCAGTAAGAAGTAGTACAATTCAAGTTTTAGGTATCGATTATTGACTTTTTAGCTGGCTTTGGTGCCTTGGACATGAGCTACGACCTTAAGATTCTGCATGAAAGGAGGACTAGCAGCCGAGGTGAACGGGAGAATGTGAAAAGTGTTCGTATGAAGTAAAAACCTGAGAAATCCGTCCGTTTTCGTCATTTGTTATCGAATCGACTTAAAGCCAGATCGTCACATTGGCCGCTCTTCTCTCTGAAAAATTTGTACATATCGTCAGCAAAGCTATGTCGCGTGCTGCGGTATGCGGAAACACTAAAAGCACCATATTAGAACACAGATGAAGCTTTTAAGTTGATGTAATAGCCAGTAAGAAGTAGTACAATTCAAGTTTTGGGTATCGATTATTGACTTTTTAGCTGGCTTTGGTGCCTTGGACATGAGCTAGGTCCTTAACATTCTGCATGAAAGGAGGACTAGCAGCCGAGTTGCACGGGAGAATGTGAAAAGTGTTCATATGTAGTAAAAACCTGAGAAATCGGTCCGTTTTCGTCATTTGTTATCGAATCGACTTAAAGCCAGATCGTCACATTGGCCGCTCTTCTCACTGAAACGGTTGTACTTATTGTCTGCAAAGCTAAGTCGCGTGCTGCGGTATGCGGAGACACTAAAATCACCATAGTAGAACACAGATGAAGCTTCTAAGTTGATGTAATAGCCAGTAAGAAGTAGTACAATTCAAGTTTTAGGTATCGATTATTGACTTTTTAGCTATCTTTGGTGCCTTGGACATGAGCTAGGACCTTAAGATTCTGCATGAACGGAGGATTAGCAGCGGAGTTGCACGGGAGAATGTGAAAAGTGTTCATATGTAGAAAAAACCTGAGACACCCGTCCGTTTTCGTCATTTGTTATCGAATCGACTTTAAGCCAGATCGTCACATTGGCCGCTCTTCTCTCTGAAACGGTGGTACTTATCGTCTGCAAAGCTATGTCGCGTGCTGCGGTATGCTGAGACACTAAAAGCACCATAGTAGAACACAGATGAAGCTCCTAAGTTGATGTAATAGCCAGTAAGAAGTAGTACAATTCAAGTTTTAGGTATTGAATATTGAATTTTTAGCTGGCTTTGGTGCCTTGGACATGAGCTAGGACCTTAATATTCTGCATGAAAGGAGGACTAGCAGCCGAGTTGCACGGGAGAATGTGAAAAGTCTTCAAATGTAGTAAAAACCTGAGAAATACGTCCGTTTTCGTCATTTGTTATCGAATCGACTTAAAGCCAGATCGTCACATTGGCCGCTCTTCTCTCTGAAACGGTTGTACTTATCGATTGCAAAGCTATGTCGCGTGCTGTGGTATGCGGAGACACTAAAAGGACCATAGTAGAACACAGAAGAAGCTTCTAAGTTGATGTAATAGCCAGTAAGAAGTAGTACAATTCAAGTTTTAGGTATTCAATATTGAATTTTTAGCTGGCTTTGGTGCCTTGGACATGAGCTAGGACGTTAAGATTCTGCATGAAAGGAGGACTAGCAGCCGAGTTGCCCAGGAGAATGTGAAAAGTGTTCATATGTAGTTAAAACCTGAGAAATCCGTCCGTTTTCGTCATTTGTTATCGAATCGACTTAAAGCCAGATCGTCACATTGGCCGCTCTTCTCTCTGAAACGGTTGTACTTATCGTCTGCAACGCTATGTCGCGTGCTGCGGTATGCGGAGACACTAAAATCACCATAGTAGAACACAGATAAAGCTTCTAAGTTGATGTAATAGCCAGTAAGAAGTAGTACAATTCAAGTTTTAGGTATCGAATATTGACTTTTTAGCTGGCTTTGGTGCCTTGGACATGAGCTAGGACCTTAAGATTCTGCATGGAAGGAGGATTAGCAGCGGAGTTGCACGGGAGAATGTGTAAAAGTGTTCATATGTAGTAAAAACCTGAGAAATCCGTCCGTTTTCGTCATTTGTTATCGAATCGACTTAAAGCCAGATCGTCACATTGGCCGCTCTTCTCTCTGAAACGCTCGTAGTTATCGTCTGCAAAGCTATGTCGCGTGCTGCGGTATGCGGAGACACTAAAAGCACCATAGTAGAACACAGATAAAGCTTCTAAGTTGATGTAATACAAAGGAAGAAGTAGTACAATTCAAGTTTTAGGTATTGAATATTGAATTTTTAGCTGGCTTTGGTGCTTGGACATGAGCTAGGACCTTAATATTCTGCATGAAAGGGGGACTAGCAGTCGAGTTGCACGGGAGAATGTGAAAAGTTTCAAATGTAGTAAAAACCCGAGAAATACGTCCGTTTTCGTCATTTGTTATCGAATCGATTTAAAGCCAGATCGTCACATTGCCCGCTCTTCTCTCTGAAACGTTTGTACTTATCGATTGCAAAGCTATGTCGCGTGTTGCGGTATGCGGAGACACTAAAAGCACCATAGTAGAACACAGATGAAGCTTCTAAGTTGATGTAATAGCCAGTAAGAAGTAGTACAATTCAAGTTTTAGGTATTCAATATTGAATTTTTAGCTGGCTTTGGTGCCTTGGACATGAGCTAGGACCTTTGGATTCTGCATGGAAGGAGGATTAGCAGCGGAGTTGCACGGGAGAATATGAAAAGTGTTCATATGTAGTAAAAACCTGAGACATCCGTCCGTTTTCGTCATTTGTTATCGAATCGACTTAAAGCCAGATCGTCACGTTGGCCGCTCTTCTCTCTGAAACGGTTGTACTTCTCGTCTGCAAAACTATGTCGCGTGCTGCGGTATGCGGAGACACTAAAAGCACCATAGTAGAACACAGATGAAGCTTCTAAGTTGATGTAATAGCCAGTAAGAAGTAGTACAATTCAAGTTTTAGGTATCGATTATTGACTTTTTAGCTGGCTTTGGTGCCTTGGACATGAGCTAGGACCTTAACGTTCTGCATGAAAGGAGGACTAGCAGCCGATTTGCACGGGAGAATGTGAAAAGTCTTCACATGTAGTAAAAACACGAGAAATCCGTCCGTTTTCGTCATTTGTTATCGAATCGACTTAAAGCCAGATCGTCACATTGGCTGCTCTTCTCTCTGAAACGGTTGTACTTATCGATTGCAAAGCTATGTCGCGTGCTGCGGTATGCGGAGACACTAAAAGCACCATAGTAGAACACAGATGAAGCTTCTAAGTTGATGTAATAGCCAGTAAGAAGTAGTACAATTCAAATTTTAGGTATTCAATATTGAATTTTTAGCTGGCTTTGGTGCCTTGGACATGAGCTAAGACCTTAAGATTCTGCATGAAAGGAGGACTAGCAGCCCTGTTGCACGGGAGAATGTGAAAAGTGTTCATATGTAGTAAAAACCTGAGAAATCGGTCCGTTTTCGTCATTTGTTATCGAATCGACTTAAAGCCAGATCGTCACATTGGACGCCCTTCTCCCTGAAACGCTTGTACTCATCGTCTACAAAGGTATGTCGCGTGCTGCGGTATGCGGAGACACTAAAATCACCATAGTAGAACACAGATGAAGCTTCTAAGTTGATGTAATAGAAAGGAAGAAGTAGTACGATTCAAGTTTTAGGTATCAATTACTGACTTTTTAGCTGACTTTGGTGCCTTGGACATGAGCTACGACCTTAACATTCTCCATGAAAGGAGGACTAGCAGCCGATTTGCACGGGAGAATGTGAAAAGTCTTTACATGAGTAAAAACCCGAGAAATCCGTCCGTTTTCGTCATTTGTTATCGAATCGACTTAAAGCCAGATCGTCACATTGGCCGCTCTTCTCTCTGAAACGGTTGTACTTATCGTCTGCAAAGGTATGTCGCGTGCTGCGGTATGCGGAGACACTAAAATCACCATAGTAGAACACAGATGAAGCTTCTAAGTTGATGTAATAGCCAGTAAGAAGTAGTACAATTCAAGTTTTAGTTATCGATTATTGACTTTTTAGCTATCTTTGGTGCCATGGACATGAGCTAGGCCCTTAAGATTCTGCATGAAAGGAGGATTAGCAGCGGAGTTGCTCGGGAGAATATGAAAAGTGTTCATATGTAGTAAAAACCTGAGAAATCCGTCCTTTTCGTAATTTGTTATCGAATCAACTTAAAGCTAGATCGTCACATTGGACGCTCTTCTCTCTGAAACGCTTGTACTTATCGTCTGCAAAGCTATGTCGCGTGCTGCGGTATGCTGAGACACTATGAGCACCATAGTAGAACACAGACGAAGCTTCTAAGTTGATGTAATTTCCAGTAAGAAGTAGTACAATTCAAGTTTTAGGTATTCAATATTGAATTTTTAGCTGGCTTTGGTGCCTTGGACATGAGCTAGGACCTTAAGATTCTGCATGATAGGAGGACTAGCAGCCCTGTTGCACGGGAGAATGTGAAAAGTGTTCATATGTAGTAAAAACCTGAGAAATCGGTCCGTTTTCGTCATTTGTTATCGAATCGACTTAAAGCCAGATCTTCACATTGGCCGCTCTTCTCTCTGAAACGGTTGTACTTATCGTCTGCAAAGCTATGTCGCGTGCTGCGGTATGCGGAGACACTAAAAGCACCATAGTAGAACACAGATGAAGCTTCTAAGTTGATGTAATAGCCAGTAAGAAGTAGTACAATTCAAGTTTTAGGTATCGATTATTGACTTTTTAGCTGGCTTTGGTGCCTTGGACATGAGCTAGGACCTTAACGTTCTGCATGAAAGGAGGACTAGCAGCCGATTTGCACGGGAGAATGTGAAAAGTCTTCACATGTAGTAAAAACCCGAGAAATCCGTCCGTTTTCGTCATTTGTTATCGAATCGACTTAAAGCCAGATCGTCACATTGGCCGCTCTTCTCTCTGAAACGGTGGTACTTATCGTCTGCAAAGCTATGTCGCGTGCTGCGGTATGCGGAGACACTAAAAGCACCATAGTAGAACACAGATGAAGCTGCTAAGTTGATGTAATAGCCAGTAAGAAGTAGTACAATTCAAGTTTTAGGTATCGATTATTGA
Organism: Schistocerca gregaria; assembly: GCF_023897955.1. NCBI lineage: Eukaryota > Metazoa > Arthropoda > Insecta > Orthoptera > Acrididae > Schistocerca > Schistocerca gregaria. Next base: position 583,054,828 of record NC_064925.1, read on the forward strand.
CTTTTTAGCTGGCTTTGGTGCCTTGGACATGAGCTACGACCTTAAGATTCTGCATGAAAGGAGGACTAGCAGCCGAGGTGAACGGGAGAATGTGAAAAGTGTTCGTATGTAGTAAAAACCTGAGAAATCCGCCCCTTTTCGTCATTTGTTATCGAATCGATTTCAAGCCAGATCGTCACATTGGCCGCTCTTCTCTCTGAAACGGTTGTACTTATCGTCTGCAAAACTATTTCGCGTGCTGCGGTATGCGGAAACACTAAAAGCACCATAGTAGAACACAGATGAAGCTTTTAAGTTGATGTAATAGCCAGTAAGAAGTAGTACAATTCAAGTTTTGGGTATCGATTATTGACTTTTTAGCTGGCTTTGGTGCCTTGGACATGAGCTAGGACCTTAAGATTCTGCATGAAAGGAGGATTAGCAGCGGAGTTGCACGGGAGAATGTGAAAAGTGTTCATATGTAGTAAAAACCTGAGACATCCGTCCGTTTTCGTCATTTGTTATCGAATCGACTTTAAGCCAGATCGTCACATTGGCCGCTCTTCTCTCTGAAACGGTTGTACTTATCGTCTGCAAAGCTATGTCGCGTGCTGCGGTATGCGGAGACACTAAAAGCACCATAGTAGAACACAGATGAAGCTTCTTAGTTGATGTAATAGCCAGTAAGATATAGTACAATTCAAGTTTTAGGTATCGATTATTGACTTTTTAGCTGGCATTGGTGCCTTGGAGATGAGCTAGGACCTAAAGATTCTGCATGAAAGGAGGACTAGCAGCCGTGTTGCACGGGAGAATGAGAAAAGTGTTCATATGTAGTAAAAACCTGAGAAATCCGTCCGTTTTCGTCATTTGTTATCGAATCGACTTAAAGCCAGATCATCACATTGGCCGCTCTTCTCTCTGAAACGGTTGTACTTATCGTCTGCAAAGCTATGTCGCGTGCTGCGGTATGCGGAGACACTAAAATCACCATAGTAGAACACAGATGAAGCTTCTAAGTTGATGTAATAGCCAGTAAGAAGTAGTACAATTCAAGTTTTAGGTATCAATTATTGACTTTTTAGCTGACTTTGGTGCCTTGGACATGAGCTACGACCTTAACATTCTGCATGAAAGGAGGACTAGCAGCCGATTTGCACGGGAGAATGTGAAAAGTCTTCACATGTAGTAAAAACCCGAGAAATCCGTCCGTTTTCGTCATTTGTTATCGAATCGACTTAAAGCCAGATCGTCACATTGGCCGCTCTTCTCTCTGAAACGGTTGTACATATTGTCTGCAAAGCTAAGTCGCGTGCTGCGGTATGCGGAGACACTAAAATCACCATAGTAGAACACAGATGAAGCTTCTAAGTTGATGTAATAGCCAGTAAGAAGTAGTACAATTCAAGTATTAGGTATCGATTATTGACTTTTTAGCTATCTTTGGTGCCTTGGACATGAGCTAGGACCTTAAGATACTGCATGAACGGAGGATTAGCAGCGGAGTTGCACGGGAGAATGTGAAAAGTGTTCATATGTAGTAAAAACCTGAGACACCCGTCCGTTTTCGTCATTTGTTATCGAATCGACTTTAAGCCAGATCGTCACATTGGCCGCTCTTCTCTCTGAAACGGTGGTACTTATCGTCTGCAAAGCTATGTCGCGTGTTGCGGTATGCTGAGACACTAAAAGCACCATAGTAGAACACAGATCAAGCTCCTAAGTTGATGTAATAGCCAGTAAGAAGTAGTACAATTCAAGTTTTAGGTATTGAATATTGAATTTTTAGCTGGCTTTGGTGCCTTGGACATGAGCTAGGACCTTAAGATTCTGCATGGAAGGAGGATTAGCAGCGGAGTTGCACGGGAGAATGTGAAAAGTGTTCATATGTAGTAAAAACCTGAGAAATCCGTCCGTTTTCGTCATTTGTTATCGAATCGACTTAAAGCCAGATCGTCACATTGGCCGCTCTTCTCTCTGAAACGGTTGTACTTATCGTCTGTAAGGCTATGTCACGTGCTGCGGTATGCGGACACACTAAAAGCACAATAGTAGAACACAGATGAAGCTTCTAAGTTGATATAATAGTTACTAAGAAGTAGTAGAAATAATGTTTTAGGTATCGGTTATTGACTTTTTACCCTTCTTTGGTGCCCTGGACATGAGCTAGGACCTTAAGATTCTGCATGAAAGGAGGACTAGCAGCCGAGTTGCACGGGAGAATGTGAAAAGTTCTCATATGTAGTAAAAACCTGAGAAATCGGTCCGTTTACGTCATTTGTTATGGAACCGACATAAAGCCAGATCGTCACATTGGCCGCTCTTCTCTCTAAAACGGTTGTACTTATCGTCTGCAAAGCTCTGTCGCGTGCTGCGGTATGCGGACACACTAAAAGCACAATAGTAGAACACAGATGAAGCTTCTAAGTTGATATAATAGTTACTAAGAAGTAGTAGAAATAATGTTTTAGGTATCGGTTATTGACTTTTTACCCTTCTTTGGTGCCTTGGACATGAGCTAGGAAATTTAGATTTTGCATGAAGGAGGAGTAGCATCCGAGTTGCACGGGAGAATGTGAAAAGTGTTCATATGTAGTAAAAGCCTGAGAAATCCGCCCGTTTTCGTCATTTGTTATGGAATCGACTTAAAGCCAGATCGTCATATTGGCCGCTCTTCTCTCTGAAATGGTTGTACTTCTCGTCTGCAAAGCTATGTCGCGTGCTGCGGTATGCTGAGACACTAAAAGCACCATAGTAGAACACAGAACAAGCTTCTAAGTTGATGTAATAGCCAGTAAGAAGTAGTACAATTAAAGTTTTAGGTATCGGTTATTGACTTTTTAGCTGGCTTTGGTGCCTTGGACATGAGCTAGGACCTTAAGATTCTGCATGAAAGGAGGATTAGCAGCGGAGTTGGACGGGAGAATATGAAAAGTGTTCATATGTGGTAAAAACCTAGACATCCGTCCGTTTTCGTTATTTGATATCGAATCGACTTAAAGCCAGATCGTCACATTGGCCGCTCTTCTCTCTGAAACGGTTGTACTTATCGTCTGCAAAGCTATTTCGCGTGCTGCGGTATGCTGAGACACTAAAAGCACCATAGTAGAACACAGATGAAGCTTCTAAGTTGATGTAATACCCAGTAAGAAGTAGTACAATTAAAGTTTTAGGTATCGGTTATTGACTTTTTACCCATCTTTGGTGCCTTGGACACGAGCTAGGAACTTAAGATTTTGCATGAAGGAGGACTAGCAGCCGAGTTGCACGGGAGAATGTGAAAAGTGTTCAAATGTAGTAAAAACCTGAGAAATCCGTCCGTTTTCGTCATTTGTTATCGAATCGACTTAAAGCCAGATCGTCACATTGGCCGCTCTTCTCTCTGAAACACTTGTACTTATCGCCTGCAAAGCTATGTCGCGTGCTGCGGTATGCTGAGACACTAAAAGCACCATAGTAGAACACAGTTGAAGCTTCTAAGTTGATGTAATAGCCAGTAAGAAGTAATACAATTCGAGTTTTAGGTTTTGAATATTGAATTTTTAGCTGGATTTTGTGCCTTGGACATTAGCCGGGAACTTAAGATTTTGCATGAAGGAGGACTAGCAGCCGAGTTGCACGGAAGAATGTGAAAAGTGTTCATATGTAGTAAAAACCCGAGAAATCCTTCCATTTTCGTCATTTGTTATCGAATCGACTTATAGCCAGATCGTCACACTTTCCGATCTTCTCTCTGAAACGCTTGTACTTTTCGTCTGCAAAGCTATGTCACGTGCTGCGGTATGCGGAGACACTAAAAGCACCGTAGTAGAACACAGATGAAGCTTCTAAGTTGATGTAATACCCAGTAAGACGTAGTACAATTCAAGTTTTAGCTGTCGGTTATTGACTTTTTAGCTGGCTTTGGTGCCTTGGACATGAGCTAGGACCTTAACATTCTGCATGATAGGGGGACTAGCAGCCGAGTTGCACGGGAGAATGTGTAAAGTATTCATATGTAGTAAAAACCTGAGAAATCCGTCGGTTTTCTTCATTTGTTATCGAATCGACTTAAAGCCAGATCGTCACATTGGCCGCTATTCTCTCTGAATCGGTTGTTCTTATCGCCTGCAAAGCTATGTCACGTGCTGCGGTATGCGGAGACACTAAAATCACCACAGTAGAACAAAAATGAAGCTTCTAAGTTGATGTAATATCCAGTAAGAAGTAGTACAATTCAAGTTTTAGGTATTGAATATTGATCTTTAGCAGGCTTTGGTGCTTTGGACATGAGCTAGCACCTTAAGATTCAGCATGAAAGGAGGACTAGCAGCCGAGTTGCACGGGAGAATGTGTAAACTGTTCATATGTAGTAAAAACCTGAGACACCCGTCCGTTTTCGTCATTTGTTATCGAATCGACTTTAAGCCAGATCGTCGTATTGGCCACTCTTCTCTCTGAAACGGTTGTACTTATCGATTGCAATGCTATGTCGCGTGCTGCGGTATGCGGAGACACTAAATGCACCATAGTAGAACACAGATGAAGCTTCTAAGTTCATGTAATAGCCAGTAAAAAGTAGTACAATTCAAGTTTTAGCTGTCGGTTATTGACATTTTACCATTCTTTGGTGCCTTGGACACGAGCTAGGAACTTAAGATTTTGCATGAAGGAGGACTAGCAGCCGAGGTGCACGGGAGAATGTAAAAAGTGTTCAAAAGTAGTAAAAACCTGAGACATACGTCCGTTTTCGTCATTTGTTATCGAATCGACTTAAAGCCAGATCGTCACACTTTCCGATCTTCCCTCTGAAACGCTTGTACTTTTCGTCTGCAATGCTATGTTACGTGCTGCGGTATGCGGAGACACTAAAAGCACCGTAGTAGAACACAGATGAAGCTTCTAAGTTGATGTAATACCCAGTAAGACGTAGTACAATTCAAGTTTTAGGTATCGATTATTGACTTTTTAGCTGGCTTTGGTGCCTTGGACATGAGCTAGGACCTTAAGATTCTGCATGGAAGGAGGATTAGCAGCGGAGTTGCACGGGAGAATGTGAAAAGTGTTCATATGTAGTAAAAACCTGAGAAATCCGTCCGTTTTCGTCATTTGTTATCGAATCGACTTAAAGCCAGATCGTCACATTGGCCGCTCTTCTCTCTGAAACGGTTGTACTTATCGTCTGTAAGGCTATGTCACGTGCTGCGGTATGCGGACACACTAAAAGCACAATAGTAGAACACAGATGAAGCTTCTAAGTTGATATAATAGTTACTAAGAAGTAGTAGAAATAATGTTTTAGGTATCGGTTATTGACTTTTTACCCTTCTTTATTGCCCTGGACATGAGCTAGGACCTTAAGATTCTGCATGAAAGGAGGACTAGCAGCCGAGTTGCACGGGAGAATGTGAAAAGTTTTCATATGTAGTAAAAACCTGAGAAATCGGTCCGTTTACGTCATTTGTTATGGAACCGACATAAAGCCAGATCGTCACATTGGCCGCTCTTCTCTCTAAAACGGTTGTACTTATCGTCTGCAAAGCTCTGTCGCGTGCTGCGGTATGCGGACACACTAAAAGCACAATAGTAGAACACAGATGAAGCTTCTAAGTTGATATAATAGTTACTAAGAAGTAGTAGAAATAATGTTTTAGGTATCGGTTATTGACTTTTTACCCTTCTTTGGATCCTTGGACATGAGCTAGGAAATTTAGACTTTGCATCAAGGAGGAGTAGCATCCGAGTTGCACGGGAGAATGTGAAAAGTGTTCATATGTAGTAAAAGCCTGAGAAATCCGTCCGTTTTCGTCATTTGTTATGGAATCGACTTAAAGCCAGATCGTCATATTGGTCGCTCTTCTCTCTGAAATGGTTGTACTTCTCGTCTGCAAAGCTATGTCGCGTGCTGCGGTATGCGGAGACAGTAAAAGCACCATAGTAGAACACAGATGAAGCTTCTAAGTTGATGTAATAGCCAGTAAGAAGTAGTACAATTAAAGTTTTAGGTATCGGTTATTGACTTTTTAGCTGGCTTTGGTGCCTTGGACATGAGCTAGGACCTTATGATTCTGCATGAAAGGAGGATTAGCAGCGGAGTTGGACGGGAGAATATGAAAAGTGTTCATATGTGGTAAAAACCTAGACATCCGTCCGTTTTCGTTATTTGATATCGAATCGACTTAAAGCCAGATCGTCACATTGGCCGCTCTTCTCTCTGAAACGGTTGTACTTATCGTCTGCAAAGCTATTTCGCGTGCTGCGGTATGCTGAGACACTAAAAGCACCATAGTAGAACACAGATCAAGCTTCTAAGTTGATGTTAATGGCGGCCACTGAGTGACGCGCGTTTCTTCGGCTCGCGAGTTTTTCCGCTCACTGAAGGTGTTACAGAGAAGTGCGACAGTCCACAACGTGTGCATCTGACTAAACAAGTGTTACTTGCCGTGGTGTATTGTTCTCCGTCGATTACCACAAGTGATAAGTGATAAGTGAGTGAAAAATGGGAAGAGCACGAGTAAGCGGCAGCAGGCGAGGCTACAGGGGCGCAGGCAGCGCGGGCGCCCGGTCTCCGGCGGCAGGTGAGGCCCCGCTTCCCGACATCGGGGAGCTCGTCCGGTCCCAGGTGAGTGCGGCGCTGCACAGCAAAGACACGCTAGACGTTATCGTGCAATCCATCACGGACTCTGTGACGGCCGCGGTCATGGACAAACTGCAAGAGTCTGTCGGGCGCAACAGCACCGAAATCCAGTCTCTTAGAAAATCCTTGGCCGCACAAGAGAAAAAAGCCGCCGAGCTAGAAGCTAAACTGTCTCTTGCCACCGATGAAATTGAGCAGTATCAGCGAAGGAACAGCTTGCGCTTGTTCGGGGTAGCTGAAAACGATCGCGAAAACACCGACGACCTGGCCATTAGCCTCGTGCGTGAGAAACTTGGCGTGCAGATCGACGTGGCCGATATTGACAGAAGCCATCGTGTTGGGCGCAGGATACCAGGCGCCACGAAACCCAGGCCTATAATAATTAAATTTGTGTCGTACCGGAAAAGAGCTGAAGTGTTTGCTCAGAAAAGAAAACTCGCCAAGAGTGGGGTTACCCTGAGGGAAGATCTGACGCGCGAAAGACTAAAAGTTTTGAACGCTGCGATCACGCAGTTCGGCCTTCAAAATGTATGGACCCAGGACGGCAGGATCGTAGTCAAGACGGAAGGAGGGAGGAAAACGGTGACGAACATGTTCGAACTGAAAGACTGAGCGAAATCTCGCGAGACACAAAGTCTCATATTGTAATCTGTCTAATATAAGTTAATTTTTATTCTTTCTTTTCATGTTTTAGCTTAAATATAGCTCCGTTATTTCTATAAGTACCATAAGTACTCTATTTAAAATCAGTCAGTTATTTCACATAAATATTGTTTCTTTATTTGTCTATCATAAGTGCTCATGTATACTCATATTGTCAGTTAAATGGGAATTAACATTCTCCATTAACAGGAATCTGCTTACAACCGCCTTTCTATATCTGTTATTTTCATCTTCGCCACTACCACTACTACTACTATTATCTTTTTCGTAACCACTACTGCCACTTTCCATCTTTCTTTTCGCTCCCTTCTCCGATACTTCCAGCGTGTTTTTCACCTTTAGTTCACAGACGCTTGAGTCAGTCACGACCTTGGACACCTGTAAACATGTCTTCCCCCGCGAAATCCAGCTTTTGTCCCTCTTCCGGCCAGCAGGTAAACGGAGCGCGCTCGGTCCTACAGGCGGCCACAATGGGACGGACCGGTTCAGGCGGCGGGCTCTTTGTGGCCCACGCGAACGCGCAGTCGCTAACGGCCCACTTCGACGAGTTCTGTGACCTGTTCTGCCAATCGCTGTTCCACATTATCCTCGTCTCTGAAACTTGGTTGAAACCAAACATTTCTTCCGACGCTATCCGAATCGCTGGTTACTCTCTCCTAAGGGCAGATCGTGAAACACGACGCGGAGGTGGTGTGGGTGCCTATGTTCGCTCTGATCTGACACCTACTGTACTATGCACATCGGATGCAAAGGGCGAAGGAGAAGCAGAGTTCTTGTTTTTCGAAATAAATACATCAAATCAGAAACTGCTAATTGGAGTAATCTATAAACCTCCAAACGTCGGTGCCATGTCCTCCTTTCAGTCTGCCCTGTCCTCACTCGTGACACAGTATGAACACATAATCATTATGGGCGACACAAACATCGACTTACAGTTAAAATCTCCCTCTGCCGAAAAACTAAGGCGACTGTTCCACTCCAATGATATGAGTTTAACACCGCTGGACCCAACTCACCACACGTCACACAGCCACACACTCATAGATATAATAGCAACAAAGCGACCAGATAAAATAATCCGCGCCAATCAGACATCCGCTCCGGGACTCTCTGCTCATGACGTGATATTCTTAAATTACTCAGTGCATACTACCAAAGAAAAATCTCACCTGGTAACCTACAGAAACTTAAAAAATGTTAACCATGACGCTCTTCAAAAGGATTGCTCAGACATCCCTTGGCATGATATAAGCAATGAACCGACTTTAGACGGAAAAATTCGGCAATTATGTAGCAAAATTATTGCACTGTATGATAAACATGCTCCTCAACGCACTGTCAAGGTAAAGAGAGCTCCTGCTCCATGGCTCACCACTGCATTACGCCAGTTAATGAATAAACGTGATGCTGCACACAGGGCCTTCAAGCGTAACCCAACTCCCGAGGCGTACGAAGCTTATAGGAAACTCCGAAACAGAACGAAGCAAAGCGTGAGAAATGCCAAAATCAGACATGCCCGCTCTGTCGTATACGGCATATCAAAACCTGCTGCACTATGGAAAAAGCTGCGCAGTTTAGGTATAGGGAAGCGAAGATATGACGCTGTTTATCAAGCGTCTGCAGAAGAATTAAACGATTTCTTCTCAACAGCTGTAATCTGCCACGCAGCGACAAATTACCAGCCCCAAGATATCAATCTCTTGAGAGACAAGTTTTTCCTAAAACATGTCACTACCGGCACAGTACACAAGGCAATTATGAGAATCTCTTCCGAGGCAGTAGGAAATGATGGAGTGAGCATTGGCATGATTAAAAACGTCGTAGCCACTATTATTCCAATTATCACAGACATCTTCAACCTGTCTCTTGTCAGTAGTATATATCCTACTGAGTGGAAGCAAAGTTTAATCCAGCCTATACCCAAGACTGACAACCCTAAGTCGCCAGGTGACTACAGGCCGATCAGCATACTACCTGCAATATCTAAAGCCCTAGAATACATTGTCCATGAACAGCTGACGGATTACCTCAAAACTCATAACATCCATGACGAATATCAGTCAGGCTTTCGAAAGCACCACAGTACAGCAACTGCATTAATCAAAGTAACTGATGACATTAAACATGCTATGGACAGACGTGAAGCTACTATCCTAACACTGCTTGACTTTAGCAAGGCTTTTGACACAGTTGACTTCGATATATTACTAATTAAAATGAAACAGCTGAATTTCTCAAACAGCGCAATACACTGGTTCGACAGCTACCTCAAAAACAGAAGTCAACAAGTCATTTGTGGGTCGGAAAAGTCATCATGGAAAAGCGTGCGCTCTGGAGTTCCCCAAGGCTCCGTCCTTGGTCCACTACTCTTCTCACTGTATATTAATGATATTTCTTCAGTGATTCACTCCTGCAGTTACCATCTATATGCTGACGACATCCAACTGTACATAAGTGCAAGCCCCAAAAACATTGCTGGCGCAGTAGCGAGTATGAACGCAGATCTTTGCTCTGTTTCTCGATGGGCACAGAACCTAGGTCTGAAACTAAACCCCAAGAAATCCCAGGTCACACTTATATCTCATCCAAAGTTAATCAGCCGGTACTTTCGCGAAACAGTCCCTAAAATACTCCTCAATGGTACCCAACTACCATACCAAAAAACAGTAAAAGACCTTGGAATAATCTTGGATGAACACCTAAACTGGGAAGAACAAACAGTCACAGCTTGCCGGAAATCGCTATCCTCCCTACATGCAATTCAAAAATTTAGAAAAATATTTCCAACCCATGTTAAACAAAAATTAGTCCAAACACTAGTCTTGCCTAATCTTTACTACTGCGATGTAGTTCAACACGGCACGAATAGTGAAAATTCTAGATGCCTCGAGCTAGTGATGAATGCTTGCGTCAGATACGTGTGCAATATTCGGTTGTATGATCATATCAGTCCTTCATACTCCCAGCTAGGTTGGATACGCCCACATAAGGCACGCGATCTCCACACGATGTGCTTACTTCATCGATTTCTTAGCCACTGGTGCCCTCAATACTTATCTTCTCACATTAAACATCTATCATCATTCCACAATCGCAATACCAGATCGGATACGTCTATCATCTTGGCTGTACCTTTACATAACACAAAATCTTTCTCCGTGTCATTCTCCATCTCAGCCATACGACTATGGAACGCACTCCCCTGTGATCTGCGTCTTATCCAGAACTACTCAACATTCAAGAGGGAACTCAAAACTTACATATTAGGGACGGTATAGCCACCATTGTTGTGCCCCTAACATCTCTTTCTTTCTTCTCTCCATCACAGCTTCGAATTTTACCATTCTTTTTCTCTTCCTCAAACCTACCTACCTCTTATATATCTCTTTCACCCCATTCTATCGTCTTATGTCTCTGCTCGATGCGAATAACTCACAAGCTGCAAGAATATAACGAGAAAATTCCCAACTAACTGACATTCACAAAAGAAATGTATGTTTACTTTCATATACTTAGTCACTATTATTATTATTATTATTATCATTATTATTATCATTATTATCGTTGATTGTTATAATTATTTTTATTGTTATAACTATCATTGTACTACTGTTATAATCTCAAATTTTTTCGTTTGACATCAATACTGCATAATACGTTAAATGTTCTTAATGTTATTTAGTAACTGTAACTCGTTCAATCTGAGTATGCCTGGTTAGGTGTAAGAGAGGGCCTGAAGGCCCTAATCTTGCCAGGTAAAATAAATGCATAAATAAATAAATAAATAAATAATACCCAGTAAGAAGTAGTACAATTAAAGTTTTAGGTATCGGTTATTGACTTTTTACCCTTCTTTGGTGCCTTGGACACGAGCTAGGAACTTAAGATTTTGCATGAAGGAGGACTAGCAGCCGAGTTGCACGGGAGAATGTGAAAAGTGTTCAAATGTAGTAAAAACCTGAGAAATCCGTCCGTTTTCGTCATTTGTTATCGAATCGACTTAAAGCCAGATCGTCACATTGGCCGCTCTTCTCTCTGAAACACTTGTACTTATCGCCTGCAAAGCTATGTCGCGTGCTGCGGTATGCTGAGACACTAAAAGCACCATAGTAGAACACAGTTGAAGCTTCTAAGTTGATGTAATAGCCAGTAAGAAGTAATACAATTCGAGTTTTAGGTTTTGAATATTGAATTTTTAGCTGGATTTTGTGCCTTGGACATTAGCCGGGAACTTAAGATTTTGCATGAAGGAGGACTAGCAGCCGAGTTGCACGGGAGAATGTGTAAAGTATTCATATGTAGTAAAAACCTGATAAATCCGTCGGTTTTCGTCATTTGTTATCGAATCGACTTAAAGCCAGATCGTCACATTGGCCGCTATTCTCTCTGAGTCGGTTGTTCTTATCGCCTGCAAAGCTATGTCACGTGCTGCGGTATGCGGAGACACTAAAATCACCACAGTAGAACAAAAATGAAGCTTCTAAGTTGATGTAATATCCAGTAAGAAGTAGTACAATTCAAGTTTTAGGTATTGAATATTGATCTTTAGCAGGCTTTGGTGCTTTGGACATGAGCTAGGACCTTAAGATTCAGCATGAAAGGAGGACTAGCAGCCGAGTTGCACGGGAGAATGTGTAAACTGTTCATATGTAGTAAAAACCTGAGACACCCGTCCGTTTTCGTCATTTGTTATCGAATCGACTTTAAGCCAGATCGTCACATTGAAGCAAAGCAAGCGCTGTATCATGTATAAGATACAGAGGCGAGCGAGTGCACGGGACTTACCCTAGTTCACTGCTAGTAGCGTCACGTCATCGTAACGCGCCTGCATATAGTATTGCACCACATTTAACATAAAAGTAAAAATTAAGATTTGTGTGTAAAACTTTGTTAAAGTATAGTTCTATGTAATAATGTTTCAGGTAACAAATCTTAATGTTATAAAATTAGTAGTTTACGTAAAATTCACGTTTTGAAAGAAAAATAGGAGGCGCTAAATAATGACGCTAGGAAGCCAAAATTTGGTGAGAAGGTGCAGTAAGAAGTCATTAATGAGTGGTGCTGGTTTCCAAAACCATAAAACTAAAATTGACTCCAGAATCCGCGTTTTTCGGAAAAATCAGAGGCGCGAAATAATAGAGCTACAATATTGAAAATTGGTAGGATGCTTCAGTTCACCCTAATAATAATAATGGAAATACCACAATCAGTTACCTCTTCTAGTTTTTTAGTAATTTAGTAAAAACTACTTTTGTGAGTAAAATGTACATAAGCATTATAGATTAAGTACTTTAAATTTTAATGATAAAACAAATTCTTTAAGACCAATGATCAGATAGGACAATTAACAAAGCTACACCAAGTTTTAGTCTTGTAGCATAATTAACAGCTGATACAAGTCTTGATAAAGCTATGGTTCAGAGGTAACAATCTACCGTTAGTTCCATTGTAAAAATTCTAGAGAGTAAAGTTTTAATTTTAGCGGGCTGAGATTTTCTACGTGCTTCTGTACTGCTCAGATGTATGTATACAAAAATTGAGAAGTTTGTAAAGCTATTATTAAATGTGATATTTAAGATTATGTGCCTGAGATAGCGATCATTTGAAGGCTGCAGGCATCTGCATAGGAATGGAAAGAACAGATGCTCTCTTGGCGGTACGCGCCGGAGCTATATAAAAAGAGCGGCAGAGGCAGTAGTAAGCTCACTCCGCATTAGACCAACGCCTAGTCCACGCGAGCTTAACGTCCGATTGCGCCTCGCCTCGGGTGACGTCATAGCGGGCTGTGACATGCGCGTACTTAGCAATGTAAACGGACATTGAAAATCGCGAGGACTGTACACCGTCCTGGATCGTTTAGACTTCGGTAACAAACTGTTATTGTGCCGTCCGTGTGAAGTATAATTCCGCGTGGCAAGTGGTGACTAACTCCACTTTTAAGGCGAGCATTAATTTTTTTTTTTAACATTATTGCGAACTATTAATAGAGCACCGTTAGTTAGAGTAATGAACTATTCGGGAGGAACTTGCTGTAGAAGTCGCCTCTGAACTATTAAACGATTGGCTGAATTAACAATATTTAATGTCTTTAGCATTTTCAGAAGTTTCGAGTAATTTGTGTGAGCCTTTAAGATAATAAAATCTTGTTTGGAACTTTAAATTTTATTGAAGCAGCCCTAATCCCGTGAAGAACTATGGATATTTTTCGTTTAGCTGGGCTGTACAGGAATGTGGCCGTGCAGACTGGGAACTAAGGTCAGTAAGTTTCCCTTCGCTTTCTGACTGGCCACCAAATTAGTTGCCAGGCTCGCGTGATTTAAGGTGGCAATGTTCAACTTTCATTCAACATTAAACAACGACTTCTTCGCCGTCCCACATATGTTGCATCGGCAATAGTCTGTTACGTGAAATGAACATTCAAACAATTCATCCTCCAACTTCTTCGCCGCCCCACATATGGTGCTTATCGGCCGGGAAAACTGAATTAAAAGCAAATAAAAGTGCTCGATGTGTGAAAGCGATTGGTATAAATTAACGAACTCGGTAGGCAATAACAGGACACTGAATTGAACTAGTGTGGGAACAGTGTTACCAGTAAAGGCAGGTGTAGTGTATAAACAATAAGTGTCTACCGCTGTACGTTGGTTAGTGACGATGGTGAGGAAGGCGACGATGCTGGATCGCGGCTGCCGACGGCGCTGAGACTAAAGGAAGACGGTGCGTCATCGCGGAGCTGCGCTGATCTGCGAGACAGCTGCCGGCTGCGCCGAGCGGTCAACGGTGCCTTGCTGCCCCCCCCTGGAGCTATTGCAGTAGGCGATTCCTGTGGCGGTACTCGACGCTACAGCTGTTGCTGCTGCCTTCAATACGTCGCGACGCGTCGCATCACGATTGCTGGTACACCGCGACGACATCATTCGTCGAAATCAAGCATTTAAGTTAAGTCAAAGACTTTTAAAATATTTATTAACTGCTGCTAACAAACTAAAAGATATGGAAAGTAGTGTACATTTCAGAAGGGAACCGGTCTCTGACCAAGAATCCTCACGATCAGGAATTGAGTTTAATGAGGATGGTTCCATTAATCCCTCAAATATTGAACTAGAACGTAATTTGTCACCAGTAAATTATGACTTTAATTTAAATGAGAGTGCAGGGATGCAATCAATAAGTGAAATAGAAGTCAAAAGGGAGCCAGTAGAGTTGCTAACTTTGTCAGGTAGTGAAACTGAGCTCAATATATCTCCAGCTCAGTCAAGTCAAGAGATACAAAGTATCAAGATAGAAGCTCCGGATTGGATGCAAATACTGTTTGCCAAACTCGAATCAAACCAAAATAAAATTGAGGCTAAAATTGAAAATAGTAATAAAGAGTTGGAGAATAAAATTGAGGTTAGTAATAAAGGGTTGGAAAATAAAATTGAGGATAGTAATAAAGAACTAAAAGAAGAACTGCAATCAAAATGGAATAGTTTGAATTATAAGATAGATGCTATTCATCATGACATTCAAGTAAAAGTAGGGCAACAGTTAACTAAAATGCATAGTACTTTCAAATGTGAAATAGATCAAATTCAAAAAAATTATCAAGAGGCAGATGAACTTTTGGAAGTGAGGTTGTCCGAAAGATTGAGCAACGAGTCCAAACTTTGCTCTGACAAAGTTAAAGAGGTACAAATTAAAGTAGATACTTGTCAGAAAAACATTGAGAAAGTAAAAGAAACCTGTACCGAAATTCGTGGTGCAGTGGAACAAAGATGTTCTGCCAGGATAGAAGCAGTAGAGTCACAAGTAGAGGAATTAAATACTAACATTGCTAACCTAGAAAATAGAGTAACCTCTGTTAATTCTAGTCATTCTACTGTACAGCATGTGACTTCAGTTGACGCCGCTTTTATAGGGTGTCGACAGTTTTTGCGCTTTGATCCTGATAAGTACATTCACCCTCTTGAATTTTGGAATGACTTTGAGGATGTTCTCCCCAACACGTGGTCAGAAAGAGAAAAAATTTCATTTATAAGAAGTCATTTGTCAGGTGATGCTTTGCGATGGTCAGCGGATGTAATGATCAAATGTAAAACTTTATCTGAATTTAAGTCTGCATTTCTCAACGAATACTGGTCACATAACAAACAAAATGATGTGTTAAGGGAATTCTGGAGTGGTAAGAAGTTTTTCCCAGGGCGTGAATCAGTAAAGGATTTCGCTAGGAAGTGGGTTTCAAGACTGTCACATTTGACAGAAAAGATGAAGCCAGATATGATCATTATGGGTTTAGAAGGTAAGCTGCCGTGGTACTGGCAGAAGAGGATCATTTCCGCCCCTAGAGATAATATAGACAAATTTATTGAATATCTGGAAAGAGTGGAAAGAGTAGCTGCTGCTGAGGAGCAGGTGCAGCAGAATAACAAATCTTCTAACAATCACGTACAAAATAATGGAAACGTGAACGTTAGAAATATGGAAGTTAGGCACACCAAAACAAACTATCGAAACCAAAGCCGTGGCAGAGGAAGAGGGGGTAGATAATCACCACGCTTTCGTAACAACTACTATGACGAAAGTGGAGAAGTAAATCCTATGCCATTAAGACAAGAAGGGAGTCATGATGCTACTATATCTAGTGGTGTCACAGATGAACACAACAGGCCGCGTGTGGGAAACTAAATCCCGTCTATGAGGAAACTGGCGCTCACCAGGCGGTAACAGTAACACAGCCAGTAACGGAAACACAGACAATCAGCCAACATACACAGACAGACAACATGGATGACGAAATAAATACAGATAATACCAGTGATGTGTTAAGCCACTCTCACAAAATAGTGGATAGTATTTTGGATACACTAGAAAAATGGGTCAAGGAAGAACAGGAACTCAAGGTAGATAATGGGGAAGAAATAGATAATGGGTTTGAGTCTGATGGGAATAATGATGAAGTAAAAGCTTACATCTTCGATGAAAATGGCAATCTAAAAGCTGAAGTAGAAGTAGCAGAAGTAGAATCAGTACTGCAAAACTTTAGAGAGGAGGAAATGATGAATGAAGGGGGTAGAAATAGTAACGAGGTGAAAGAATCTAGTAGCTGTGTAAACGTGCCACAAATGGTTGAAGGTGACGACATTCTTATGAACAGCAATATTGCGCAGGGACGCAGTTGTTCAGAGGTAGAGGATAGTTTTGGCTGATGTGCAGCAAACAAAAGTAGAAAAAGTCGTCAGATGCTTCGATTTAATGTTAGTGGACAGATTAGAGAAAGCAGCTAAGATTATAGAGCATGATGAGCCCCAGGATGTAAATGTAATTGCAACTGATCAGAATTACTTTAGCTGGAAGAACATAGAACGAGATTTATTAGACGAGGTGTGTGAGCAACCTGTTCAATGTAAAATAACTCACCCTGTTATCAAAGTAAACATATCAGGAGTCACTGTGCGTTGTCTGCTTGACAGTGGCAGTGAAGCAAGTGCTTTATCACAAACATTTTTTGACACCATACCCAATAAAGAGAAGTTAACAGTTATGAAAGTAAGTGGCTTAAAGATTATAGGTGCTACTGGAAAAGTCTCTAGACCAGTTCAACACGAAGCTTTGATACCCATTGGTATAAATGACGTAGTAATAGATCATCCTTGTTTGATTGTGCTAGGCTTAAGTGTTGATATGTTGATTGGTACTGATTTCTTATCAAAGTACCAGGGAAAGATCAATTTTGATCAGAACAACTTAATTTTAACTTCACCTGACTCTAAAGTGATAAGAGAGTCTTTTATAGGAAGTCATATAGGCGGTAGTAATGAAACTTGGGAACTGCCTATTAGAGTAATAAAGAATAAAGGATACTTGCAGGAAAATTTGGTTTTCAGTGAGAATGAGGAAAGAGCTTTAGATAGGAAAAAGAGGCATGATGCAAGGGCTTCCCCCACTAGTTTTAAAATTGGTGAGCTAGTGCTGGTCAAAACAAAAGAAAAATCAAAGAAAATTTCTGCAGAAACTAAAACGTTTATGCATGTATATCATGGACCATTTAGAATAGTAAGTAAACCTCATGCAAATGCCTATCGTTTGGAATATCCAAAGAGTAAGAGAGAACTAGGTCTAAGAAATATTGTGGATCTAAAGGAATTTAAAATTAACAGTAATTAATTACTGTAGGGAGTCTGCCACTCTTTGGCGGATACACGGTTTGGCGTACCGTGCAGTCCCAGCTGGGTGAAACTTTATTTCCTTTTCAAGTTTCATTCCCTTCTTCTGGTCTATCATAACAGGTAAGAATCACATATGTCTTCATGTTGTATATATGCTATTAGGTTTTAAGTATTCTTAGTAAGGATCTACCTAGTGAATGGCAAAACAAAAGTCTGAGTACCAATAAGAGGCAAACATGGCTAAAATAAATAAATTAAAATATTTCATGTAATTGTAAAGGGTTAGAAACTACAACTAAGAGAGGCACTTTGCAGTATACGAAGTACGGTATGAATATGAATAATCCATGAGATTATGCAGAAGGTAGTATGTTGCTAGAAATAAGGTTGTCTGAAGGAAAACAGCGTAAGAAGGTAATGCTCATAGAGGCAAGCAATGGCGTTTTAGAATTAAATAAATGGAGATGTGTGGAAGTGGTGTGAGGATCGCACCAAATATATAGAAACAGGACGTCAATAGGCTGACAAAAGGAAAAGGGAGAAAGAAGTGGAGAAATGAAGTATTTTGAATCTGGAAGAAAAGGGAGAAAATGAATAGGTGAAGAAGTGAAGTAAGTAAATTGAAGTAAATGATGTAGGATTAAAGAATAATTCCCTCACGTCTCGTGAAATGGTGAAAAACGCTAAATCTTGCTTGAGGCAAATAAATAGTTAAACAGACAACAGAAACACACAAATATTGGAAAATGCAGAAATTTGGAATCGGTATACTGAAAATAACTAATTTCTTTAGTAATTCATACAATAAAGCAAAGTGCTGGTCAGCAAATGACTTCTTTGATGAACTAATCCATACGATAATTAAGCCAGAGTACATTAAAACTAAACGGTTACTCAATTTTCTAAGTTGAAGCAAGATCTTAATATATTAATTTGCTAAAAGAATTTTCACTATTTAGGAACCTAAAAGATTATTTATGAAAGAAGAAAGTAGGAGCTATTGTATCAGATACGACTTAGTGCTAAATGTCTTTCTGACAACTTCACAATTAGTAAAATAGTGCCAGAATATAAACTATAAAATGTACTTTGTCCTACCTTAGATATAAGTTGAAAACAGAAACTTAGACTGTATTGTCTGTTTCTCAGGGACATGCAGGCTGCATGAATGACTGACAACAAGCGGTAGGGAGATTGGAAGTAGAGACGCAAACCACAGTGAATACAATTTCCTCCCACAATTTTGTCAATCAGTGAAATTAAATGAGTGTTACAATAGGACACCCACCACAGTGCCGAGTATTATAGTAAAAGAAAAATGTGAGTGCGTTGCAGTGATAAAAGTCGTGTGTATTTTCTTTTTCAGGAAGAGACTGATTTTAAAGAAAAAAAAATAACTATTTTGTAACCATTGAAAAATTTATATTTCCATGTAAATGTATGTAAATAATTTGTGAATGTCTTCTGTACTAGGTTTTCTATGTGTATATGAGTATGGTTATTTTGTGTATGTAGTAATAAGGAATTTCCTAAGAAGAAGCAACTTAAGTTGAAAGAGGTATACTAATGTAATCCATCGCTTGTTTGTTCTTTTAGAAATTTAATTTTGTTCAAAAATAGATTTTCACGAAAATTAAAAAGGGGGTGATGAAGCAAAGCAAGCGCTGTATCATGTATAAGATACAGAGGCGAGCGAGTGCACGGGACTTACCCTAGTTCACTGCTAGTAGCGTCACGTCATCGTAACGCGCCTGCATATAGTATTGCACCACATTTAACATAAAAGTAAAAATTAAGATTTGTGTGTAAAACTTTGTTAAAGTATAGTTCTATGTAATAATGTTTCAGGTAACAAATCTTAATGTTATAAAATTAGTAGTTTACGTAAAATTCACGTTTTGAAAGAAAAATAGGAGGCGCTAAATAATGACGCTAGGAAGCCAAAATTTGGTGAGAAGGTGCAGTAAGAAGTCATTAATGAGTGGTGCTGGTTTCCAAAACCATAAAACTAAAATTGACTCCAGAATCCGCGTTTTTCGGAAAAATCAGAGGCGCGAAATAATAGAGCTACAATATTGAAAATTGGTAGGATGCTTCAGTTCACCCTAATAATAATAATGGAAATACCACAATCAGTTACCTCTTCTAGTTTTTTAGTAATTTAGTAAAAACTACTTTTGTGAGTAAAATGTACATAAGCATTATAGATTAAGTACTTTAAATTTTAATGATAAAACAAATTCTTTAAGACCAATGATCAGATAGGACAATTAACAAAGCTACACCAAGTTTTAGTCTTGTAGCATAATTAACAGCTGATACAAGTCTTGATAAAGCTATGGTTCAGAGGTAACAATCTACCGTTAGTTCCATTGTAAAAAGTCTAGAGAGTAAAGTTTTAATTTTAGCGGGCTGAGATTTTCTACGTGCTTCTGTACTGCTCAGATGTATGTATACAAAAATTGAGAAGTTTGTAAAGCTATTATTAAATGTGATATTTAAGATTATGTGCCTGAGATAGCGATCATTTGAAGGCTGCAGGCATCTGCATAGGAATGGAAAGAACAGATGCTCTCTTGGCGGTACGCGCCGGAGCTATATAAAAAGAGCGGCAGAGGCAGTAGTAAGCTCACTCCGCATTAGACCAACGCCTAGTCCACGCGAGCTTAACGTCCGATCGCGCCTCGCCTCGGGTGACGTCATAGCGGGCTGTGACATGCGCGTACTTAGCAATGTAAACGGACATTGAAAATCGCGAGGACTGTACACCGTCCTGGATCGTTTAGACTTCGGTAACAAACTGTTATTGTGCCGTCCGTGTGAAGTATAATTCCGCGTGGCAAGTGGTGACTAACTCCACTTTTAAGGCGAGCATTAATTTTTTTTTTTAACATTATTGCGAACTATTAATAGAGCACCGTTAGTTAGAGTAATGAACTATTCGGGAGGAACTTGCTGTAGAAGTCGCCTCTGAACTATTAAACGATTGGCTGAATTAACAATATTTAATGTCTTTAGCATTTTCAGAAGTTTCGAGTAATTTGTGTGAGCCTTTAAGATAATAAAATCTTGTTTGGAACTTTAAATTTTATTGAAGCAGCCCTAATCCCGTGAAGAACTATGGATATTTTTCGTTTAGCTGGGCTGTACAGGAATGTGGCCGTGCAGACTGGGAACTAAGGTCAGTAAGTTTCCCTTCGCTTTCTGACTGGCCACCAAATTAGTTGCCAGGCTCGCGTGATTTAAGGTGGCAATGTTCAACTTTCATTCAACATTAAACAACGACTTCTTCGCCGTCCCACATATGTTGCATCGGCAATAGTCTGTTACGTGAAATGAACATTCAAACAACTCATTCGACAACTTCTTCGCCGCCCCACAACATTGGCCGCTCTTCTCTCTGAAACGGTGGTACTTATCGTCTGCAAAGCTATGTCGCGTGTTGCGGTATGCTGAGACACTAAAAGCACCATAGTAGAACACAGTTCAAGCTCCTAAGTTGATGTAATAGCCAGTAAGAAGTAGTACAATTCAAGTTTTAGGTATTGAATATTGAATTTTTAGCTGGCTTTGGTGCCTTGGACATGAGCTAGGACCTTAATATTCTGCATGAAAGGAGGACTAGCAGCCGAGTTGCACGGGAGAATGTGAAAAGTCTTCAAATGTAGTAAAAACCTGAGAAATACGTCCGTTTTCGTCATTTGTTATCGAATCGACTTAAAGCCAGATCGTCACATTGGCCGCTCTTCTCTCTGAAACGGTTGTACTTATCGATTGCAAAGCTATGTCGCGTGCTGCGGTATGCGGAGACACTAAAAGCACCATAGTAGAACACAGATGAAGCTTCTAAGTTGATGTAATAGCCAGTAAGAAGTAGTACAATTCAAGTTTTAGGTATTCAATATTGAATTTTTAGCTGGCTTTGGTGCCTTGGACATGAGCTAGGACGTTAAGATTCTGCATGAAAGGAGGACTAGCAGCCGAGTTGCCCAGGAGAATGTGAAAAGTGTTCATATGTAGTTAAAACCTGAGAAATCCGTCCGTTTTCGTCATTTGTTATCGAATCGACTTAAAGCCAGATCGGCAAATTGGCCGCTCTTCTCTCTGAAACGGTTGTACTTATCGTCTGCAACGCTATGTCGCGTGCTGCGGTATGCGGAGACACTAAAATCACCATAGTAGAACACAGATGAAGCTTATAAGTTGATGTAATAGCCAGTAAGAAGTAGTACAATTCAAGTTTTAGGTATCGAATATTGACTTTTTAGCTGGCTTTGGTGCCTTGGACATGAGCTAGGACCTTAAGATTCTGCATGGAAGGAGGATTAGCAGCGGAGTTGCACGGGAGAATGTGAAAAGTGTTCATATGTAGTAAAAACCTGAGAAATACGTCCGTTTTCGTCATTTGTTATCGAATCGACTTAAAGCCAGATCGTCACATTGGCCGCTCTTCTCTCTGAAACGGTTGTACTTATCGTCTGTAAGGCTATGTCACGGGCTGCGGTATGCGGACACACTAAAAGCACAATAGTAGAACACAGATGAAGCTTCTAAGTTGATATAATAGTTACTAAGAAGTAGTAGAAATAATGTTTTAGGTATCGGTTATTGACTTTTTACCCTTCTTTGGTGCCCTGGACATGAGCTAGGACCTTAAGATTCTGCATGAAAGGAGGACTAGCAGCCGAGTTGCACGGGAGAATGTGAAAAGTTTTCATATGTAGTAAAAACCTGAGAAATCGGTCCGTTTACGTCATTTGTTATGGAACCGACATAAAGCCAGATCGTCACATTGGCCGCTCTTCTCTCTAAAACGGTTGTACTTATCGTCTGCAAAGCTCTGTCGCGTGCTGCGGTATGCGGACACACTAAAAGCACAATAGTAGAACACAGATGAAGCTTCTAAGTTGATATAATAGTTACTAAGAAGTAGTAGAAATAATGTTTTAGGTATCGGTTATTGACTTTTTACCCTTCTTTGGATCCTTGGACATGAGCTAGGAAATTTAGATTTCGCATCAAGGAGGAGTAGCATCCGAGTTGCACGGGAGAATGTGAAAAGTGTTCATATGTAGTAAAAGCCTGAGAAATCCGTCCGTTTTCGTCATTTGTTATGGAATCGACTTAAAGCCAGATCGTCATATTGGCCGCTCTTCTCTCTGAAATGGTTGTACTTCTCGTCTGCAAAGCTATGTCGCGTGCTGCGGTATGCGGAGACAGTAAAAGCACCATAGTAGAACACAGATGAAGCTTCTAAGTTGATGTAATAGCCAGTAAGAAGTAGTACAATTAAAGTTTTAGGTATCGGTTATTGACTTTTTAGCTGGCTTTGGTGCCTTGGACATGAGCTAGGACCTTATGATTCTGCATGAAAGGAGGATTAGCAGCGGAGTTGGACGGGAGAATATGAAAAGTGTTCATATGTGGTAAAAACCTAGACATCCGTCCGTTTTCGTTATTTGATATCGAATCGACTTAAAGCCAGATCGTCACATTGGCCGCTCTTCTCTCTGAAACGGTTGTACTTATCGTCTGCAAAGCTATTTCGCGTGCTGCGGTATGCTGAGACACTAAAAGCACCATAGTAGAACACAGATCAAGCTTCTAAGTTGATGTAATACCCAGTAAGAAGTAGTACAATTAAAGTTTTAGGTATCGGTTATTGACTTTTTACCCTTCATTGGTGCCTTGGACACGAGCTAGGAACTTAAGATTTTGCATGAAGGAGGACTAGCAGCCGAGTTGCACGGGAGAATGTGAAAAGTGTTCAAATGTAGTAAAAACCTGAGAAATCCGTCCGTTTTCGTCATTTGTTATCGAATCGACTTAAAGCCAGATCGTCACATTGGCCGCTCTTCTCTCTGAAACACTTGTACTTATCGCCTGCAAAGCTATGTCGCGTGCTGCGGTATGCTGAGACACTAAAAGCACCATAGTCGAACACAGTTGAAGCTTCTAAGTTGATGTAATAGCCAGTAAGAAGTAATACAATTCGAGTTTTAGGTTTTGAATATTGAATTTTTAGCTGGATTTTGTGCCTTGGACATTAGCCGGGAACTTAAGATTTTGCATGAAGGAGGACTAGCAGCCGAGTTGCACGGAAGAATGTGAAAAGTGTTCATATGTAGTAAAAACCCGAGAAATCCTTCCATTTTCGTCATTTGTTATCGAATCGACTTATAGCCAGATCGTCACATTGGCCGCTCTTCTCTCTGAAACGGTTGTACTTATCGATTGCAATGCTATGTCGCGTGCTGCGGTATGCGGAGACACTAAATGCACCATAGTAGAACACAGATGAAGCTTCTAAGTTGATGTAATAGCCAGTAAAAAGTAGTACAGTTCAAGTTTTAGCTGTCGGTTATTGACATTTTACCATTCTTTGGTGCCTTGGACACGAGCTAGGAACTTAAGATTTTGCATGAAGGAGGACTAGCAGCCGAGGTGCACGGGAGAATGTAAAAAGTGTTCAAAAGTAGTAAAAACCTGAGACATACGTCCGTTTTCGTCATTTGTTATCGAATCGACTTAAAGCCAGATCGTCACACTTTCCGATCTTCTCTCTGAAACGCTTGTACTTTTCGTCTGCAAAGCTATGTCACGTGCTGCGGTATGCGGAGACACTAAAAGCACCGTAGTAGAACACAGATGAAGCTTCTAAGTTGATGTAATACCCAGTAAGACGTAGTACAATTCAAGTTTTAGGTATCGATTATTGACTTTTTAGCTGGCTTTGGTGCCTTGGACATGAGCTAGGACCTTAACATTCTGCATGATAGGGGGACTAGCAGCCGAGTTGCACGGGAGAATGTGTAAAGTATTCATATGTAGTAAAAACCTGAGAAATCCGTCGGTTTTCGTCATTTGTTATCGAATCGACTTAAAGCCAGATCGTCACATTGGCCGCTATTCTCTCTGAATCGGTTGTTCTTATCGCCTGCAAAGCTATGTCACGTGCTGCGGTATGCGGAGACACTAAAATCACCACAGTAGAACAAAAATGAAGCTTCTAAGTTGATGTAATATCCAGTAAGAAGTAGTACAATTCAAGTTTTAGGTATTGAATATTGATCTTTAGCAGGCTTTGGTGCTTTGGACATGAGCTAGGACCTTAAGATTCAGCATGAAAGGAGGACTAGCAGCCGAGTTGCACGGGAGAATGTGTAAACTGTTCATATGTAGTAAAAACCTGAGAAATCCGTCCGTTTTCGTCATTTGTTATCGAATCGACTTAAAGCCAGATCGTCACATTGGCCGCTCTTCTCTCTGAAACGGTTGTACTAATCGTCTGCAAAACTATGTCGCGTGCTGCGGTATGCGGAGGAACTAAAAGCACCGTAGTAGAACACAGATGAAGCTTCTAAGTTGATGTAATAGCCAGTAAGAAGTAGTACAATTCAAGTTTTAGGTATCGATTATTGACGTTTTAGCTGGCTTTGGTGCCTTGGACATGAGCTAGGACCTTACGATTCTGCATGAAAGGAGGGCTAGCAGCCGAGTTGCACGGGAGAATGAGAAAAGTGTTCATATGTAGTAAAAACCTGAGAAATCCGTCCGCTTTCGTCATTTGTTATCGAATCGACTTAAAGCCAGATCGTCATATTGGCCGCTCTCCTCTCTGAATCGGTTGTACTTATCGTCTACAAAGCTATGTCACGTGCAGCGGTATGCGGAGACACTAAAATCACCACAGTAGAACACACATGAAGCTTCTAAGTTGATGTAATATCCAGTAAGAAGTAGTACAATTCAAATTTTAGGTATCGATTATTGACATTTTAGCTGGCTTTGGTGCCTTGGACATGAGCTAGGACCTTAAGATTCTGCATGAAAGGAGGACTAGCAGCCGAGTTGCACGCGAGAATGTGAAAAGTGTTCATATGTAGTAAAAACCTGAGAAATCCGTCCGTTTTCGTCATTTGTTATCGAATCGACTTAAAGCCAGATCGTCACATTGGCCGCTCTTCTCTCTGAAACGGTTGTACTTATCGTATGCAAAAATATGTCGCCTGCTGCGGTATGCGGAGAAACTAAAAGCAGAGTAGTAGAACACAGATGAAGCTTCTAAGTTGATGTAATAGCCAGTAAGAAGTAGTACAATTCAAGTTTTAGGTATCGATTATAGACTTTTTAGCTGGCTTTGGTGCCTTGGACATGAGGTAGGACCTTAACATTCTGCATGAAAGGAGGACTAGCAGCCGATTTCCACGGGAGAATGTGAAAAGTGTTCATATGTAGTAAAAACCTGAGAAATCCGTCCGTTTTCGTCATTTGTTATCGAATCGACTTAAAGCCAGATCGTCACATTTTCCGCTCTTCTCTCTGAAACGGTTGTACTTATCGATTGCAAAGCTATGTCGCGTGCTGCGGTATGCGGAGACACGAAAAGCACCATAGTAGAACACAGATGAAGCTTCTAAGTTGATGTAATAGCCAGTAAGAAGTAGTACAATTCAAGTTTTAGGTATCGATTATTGACTTTTTAGCTGGCTTTGGTGCCTTGGACATGAGCTAGGACCTTATGATTCTGCATGAAAGGAGGTCTAGCAGCCGAGTTGCACGGGAGAATGAGAAAAGTGTTCATATGTAGTAAAAACCTGAGAAATTCGTCCGTTTTCGTCATTTGTTATCGAATCTACTTACAGCCAGATCGTCACATTGGCCGCTCTTCTCTCTGAAACGGTTGTACTTATCGTCTGCAAAGCTATGTCGCGTGCTGCGATTTGCGGAGACACTAAAAGCACCATAGTAGAACACAGATGAAGCTTCTAAGTTGATGGAATAGCCAGTAAGAAGTAGTACAATTCAAGTTTTAGGTACGATTATTGTCTTTTTAGCTGGCTTTGGTGCCTTGGACATGAGCTAGGACCTTAAGATTCTGCATGAAAGGAGGACTAGCAGCCGAGTTGCACGGGAGAATATGAAAAGTGTTCATATGTAGTAAAAACATGAGAAATCCGTCCACTTTCGTCATTTGTTATCGAATCGACTTAAAGCCAGATCGTCACATTGGCCGCTCTTCTCTCTGAAACGGTTGTACTTATCGTCTGCAAAGCTATGTCGCGTGCTGCGGTATGCGGTGACACTAAAAGCACCATAGTAGAACACAGATGAAGCTTCTAAGTTGATGTAATACCCAGTAAGACGTAGTACAATTCAAGTTTTAGGTATCGATTATTGACTTTATAGCTGGCTTTGGTGCCTTGGACATGACCTAGGACCTTAACATTCTGCATGAAAGGAGGACTAGCAGCCGAGTTGCACGGGAGAATGTGAAAAGTGTTCATATGTAGTAAAAACCTGAGAAATACGTCCGTTTTCGTCATTTGTTATCGAATCGCCTTAAAGCCAGATCGTCACATTGGCCGCTCTCCTCTCTGAATCGGTTGTACTTATCGTCTGCAAAGCTATGTCACGTGCTGCGGGATCTGGAGACACTAAAATCACCACAGTAGAACACAGATGAAGCTTCTAAGTTGATGTAATAACCAGTAAGAAGTAGTCCAATTCAAGTTTTAGGTATCGATTATTGACTTTTTAGCTGGCTTTGGTGCCTTGGACATGAGCTAGGACCTTAACATTCTGTATGAAAGGAGGACTAGCAGCCGAGTTGCACGGGAGAATGTGAAAAGTGTTCATATGTAGTAAAAACCTGAGAAATCCGTCCGTTTTCGTCATTTGTTATCGAATCGACTTAAAGCCAGATCGTCATATTTTCCGCTCTTCTCTCTGAAATGGTTGTACTTATCGTCTGCAAAGCTATGTCGCGTGCCGCGGTATGCGGAGACACTAAAAGCACCATAGTAGAACACAGATGAAGCTTCTAAGTTGATGTAATAGCCAGTAAGAAGTAGTACAATTCAAGTTTTAGGTATCGATTATTGAATTTTACCTGGCTTTGGTGCATTGGACATGAGCTAGGACCTTATGATTCTGCATGAAAGGAGGACTAGCAGCCCAGTTGCATGGGAGAATGAGAAAAGTGTTCATATGTAGTAAAAACCTGAAAAATCCGTCCGCTTTCGTCATTTGTTATCGAATCTACTTAAAGCCAGATCGTCACATTGGCCGCTCTTCTCTCTGAAACGGTTGTACTTATCGTCTGCAAAGCTATGTCGCGTGCTGCGATTTGCGGAGACACTAAAAGCACCATAGTAGAACACAGATGAAGCTTCTAAGTTGATGGAATAGCCAGTAAGAAGTAGTACAATTCAAGTTTTAGGTACGATTATTGACTTTTTAGCTGGCTTTGGTGCCTTGGACATGAGCTAGGACCTTAAGATTCTGCATGAAAGGAGGACTAGCAGCCGAGTTGCACGGGAGAATATGAAAAGTGTTCATATGTAGTAAAAACCTGAGAAATCGGTCCGTTTTCGTCATTTGTTATCGAATCGACTTAAAGCCAGATCGTCACATTGGCCGCTCTTCTCTCTGAAACGGTTGTACTTATCGTCTGCAAAACTATTTCGCGTGCTGCGGTATGCTGAGACACTAAAAGCAGCATAGTAGAACACAGATGAAGCTTCTAAGTTGATGTAATAGCCAGGAAGAAGTAGTACAATTCAATTTTAGGTATCGATTATAGACTTTTTAGCTGGCTTTGGTGCCTTGGACATGAGGTAGGACCTTAACATTCTGCATGAAAGGAGGACTAGCAGCCGATTTGCACGGGAGAATGTGAAAAGTGTTCATATGTAGTAAAAACCTGAGAAATCCGTCCGTTTTCGTCATTTGTTATCGAATCGACTTAAAGCCAGATCGTCACATTGGCCGCTCTTCTCTCTGAAACGGTTGTACTTATCGATTGCAAAGCTATGTCGCGTGCTGCGGTATGCGGAGACACGAAAAGCACCATAGTAGAACACAGATGAAGCTTCTAAGTTGATGTAATAGCCAGTAAGAAGTAGTACAATTCAAGTTTTAGGTATCGATTATTGACTTTTTAGCTGGCTTTGGTGCCTTGGACATGAGCTAGGACCTTATGATTCTGCATGAAAAGAGGTCTAGCAGCCGAGTTGCACGGGAGAATGAGAAAAGTGTTCATATGTAGTAAAAACATGAGAAATCCGTCCACTTTCGTCATTTGTTATCGAATCGACTTAAAGCCAGATCGTCACATTGGCCGCTCTTCTCTCTGAAACGGTTGTACTTATCGTCTGCAAAGCTATGTCGCGTGCTGCGGTATGCGGAGACACTAAAAGCACCATAGTAGAACACAGATGAAGCTTCTAAGTTGATGTAATACAGTGTAAGACGTAGTACAATTCAAGTTTTAGGTATCGATTATTGACTTTATAGCTGGCTTTGGTGCCTTGGACATGACCTAGGACCTTAACATTCTGCATGAAAGGAGGACTAGCAGCCGAGTTGCACGGGAGAATGTGAAAAGTGTTCATATGTAGTAAAAACCTGAGAAATACGTCCGTTTTCGTCATTTGTTATCCAATCGACTTAAAGCCAGATCGTCGCATTGGCCGCTCTCCTCTCTGAATCGGTTGTACTTATCGTCTGCAAAGCTATGTCACGTGCTGCGGGATCTGGAGACACTAAAATCACCACAGTAGAACACAGATGAAGCTTCTAAGTTGATGTAATAACCAGTAAGAAGTAGTCCAATTTCAGTTTTAGGTATCGATTATTGAATTTTACCTGGCTTTGGTGCATTGGACATGAGCTAGGACCCTATGATTCTGCATGAAAGGAGGACTAGCAGCCGAGTTGGACGGGAGAATGAGAAAAGTGTTCATATGTAGTAAAAACCTGACAAATCCGTCCGCTTTCGTCATTTGTTATCGAATCTACTTAAAGCCAGATCGTCACATTGGCCGCTCTTCTCTCTGAAACGGTTGTACTTATCGTCTGCAAAGCTATGTCGCGTGCTGCGATTTGCAGAGACACTAAAAGCACCATAGTAGAACACAGATGAAGCTTCTAAGTTGATGGAATAGCCAGTAAGAAGTAGTACAATTCAAGTTTTAGGTATCGATTATTGACTTTTTAGCTGGCTTTGGTGCCTTGGACATGAGCTAGGACCTTAAGATTCTGCATAAAAGGAGGACTAGCAGCCGAGTTGCACGGGAGAATATGAAAAGTGTTCATATGTAGTAAAAACCTGAGAAATCGGTCCGTTTTCGTCATTTGTTATCGAATCGACTTAAAGCCAGATCGTCACATTGGCCGCTCTTCTCTCTGAAACGGTTGTACTTATCGTCTGCAAAACTATTTCGCGTGCTGCGGTATGCTGAGACACTAAAAGCACCATAGTAGAACACAGATGAAGCTTCTAAGTTGATGTAATAGCCAGGAAGAAGTAGTACAATTCAATTTTAGGTATCGATTATTGACTTTTTAGCTGGCTTTGGTGCCTTGGACATGAGGTAGGACCTTAACATTCTGCTTGAAAGGAGGACTAGCAGCCGATTTGCACGGGAGAATGTGAAATGTGTTCATATGTAGTAAAAACCTGAGAAATCCGTCCGTTTTCGTCATTTGTTATCGAATCGACTTAAAGCCAGATCGTCACATTGGCCGCTCTTCTCTCTGAAACGGTTGTACTTATCGATTGCAAAGCTATGTCGCGTGCTGCGGTATGCGGAGACACGAAAAGCACCATAGTAGAACACAGATGAAGCTTCTAAGTTGATGTAATAGCCAGTAAGAAGTAGTACAATTCAAGTTTTAGGTATCGATTATTGACTTTTTAGCTGGCTTTGTTGCCTTGTACATGGGCTAGGACCTTATGATTCTGCATGAAAGGAGGACTAGCAGCCGAGTTGCACGGGAGAATGAGAAAAGTGTTCATATGTAGTAAAAACCAGAGAAATCCGTCCACTTTCGTCATTTGTTATCGAATCGACTTAAAGCCAGATCGTCACATTGGCCGCTCTTCTCTCTGAAACGGTTGTACTTATCGTCTGCAAAGCTATGTCGCGTGCTGCGGTATGCGGAGACACTAAAAGCACCATAGTAGAACACAGATGAAGCTTCTAAGTTGATGTAATACCCAGTAAGACGTAGTACAATTCTAGTTTTAGGTATCGATTATTGACTTTATAGCTGGCTTTGGTGCCTTGGACATGACCTAATACCTTAACATTCTGCATGAAAGGAGGACTAGCAGCCGAGTTGCACGGGAGAATGTGAAAAGTGTTCATATGTAGTAAAAACCTGAGAAATACGTCCGTTTTCGTCATTTGTTATCGAATCGCCTTAAAGCCAGATCGTCACATTGGCCGCTCTCCTCTCTGAATCGGTTGTACTTATCGTCTGCAAAGCTATGTCACGTGCTGCAGGATCTGGAGACACTAAAATCACCACAGTAGAACACAGATGAAGCTTCTAAGTTGATGTAATAACCAGTAAGAAGTAGTCCAATTCAAGTTTTAGGTATCGATTATTGACTTTTTAGCTGGCTTTGGTGCCTTGGACATGAGCTAGGACCTTAACATTCTGTATGAATGGAGGACTAGCAGCCGAGTTGCACGGGAGAATGTGAAAAGTGTTCATATGTAGTAAAAACCTGAGATATCCGTCCGTTTTCGTCATTTGTTATCGAATCGACTTAAAGCCAGATCGTCATATTTTCCGCTCTTCTCTCTGAAATGGTTGTACTTATCGTCTGCAAAGCTATGTCGCGTGCTGCGGTATGCGGAGACACTAAAAGCACCATAGTATAACACAGATGAAGCTTCTAAGTTGATGTAATAGCCAGTAAGAAGTAGTACAATTCAAGTTTTAGGTATCGATTATTGAATTTTACCTGGCTTTGGTGCATTGGACATGAGCTAGGACCTTATGATTCTGCATGAAAGGAGGACTAGCAGCCGAGTTGCATGGGAGAATGAGAAAAGTGTTCATATGTAGTAAAAACCTGACAAATCCGTCCGCTTTCGTCATTTGTTATCGAATCTACTTAAAGCCAGATCGTCACATTGGCCGCTCTTCTCTCTGAAACGGTTGTACTTATCGTCTGCAAAGCTATGTCGCGTGCTGCGATTTGCGGAGACACTAAAAGCACCATAGTAGAACACAGATGAAGCTTCTAAGTTGATGGAATAGCCAGTAAGAAGTAGTACAATTCAAGTTTTAGGTACGATTATTGACTTTTTAGCTGTCTTTGGTGCCTTGGACATGACCTAGGACCTTAACATTCTGCATGAAAGGAGGACTAGCAGCCGAGTTGCACGGGAGAATATGAAAAGTGTTCATATGTAGTAAAAACCTGAGAAATCGGTCCGTTTTCGTCATTTGTTATCGAATCGACTTAAAGCCAGATCGTCACATTGGCCGCTCTTCTCTCTGAAACGGTTGTACTTATCGTCTGCAAAACTATTTCGCGTGCTGCGGTATGCTGAGACACTAAAAGCACCATAGTAGAACACAGATGAAGCTTCTAAGTTGATGTAATAGCCAGGAAGAAGTAGTACAATTCAATTTTAGGTATCGATTATTGACTTTTTAGCTGGCTTTGGTGCCTTGGACATGAGGTAGGACCTTAACATTCTGCATGAAAGGAGGACTAGCAGCCGATTTGCACGGGAGAATGTGAAAAGTGTTCATATGTAGTAAAAACCTGAGAAATCCGTCCGTTTTCGTCATTTGTTATCGAATCGACTTAAAGCCAGATCGTCACATTGGCCGCTCTTCTCTCTGAAACGGTTGTACTTATCGATTGCAAAGCTATGTCGCGTGCTGCGGTATGCGGAGACACGAAAAGCACCATAGTAGAACACAGATGAAGCTTCTAAGTTGATGTAATAGCCAGTAAGGAGTAGTACAATTCAAGTTTTAGGTATCGATTATTGACTTTTTAGCTGGCTTTGGTGCCTTGGACATGAGCTAGGACCTTATGATTCTGCATGAAAGGAGGACTAGCAGCCGAGTTGCACGGGAGAATGAGAAATGTGTTCATATGTAGTAAAAACCTGAGAAATCCGTCAACTTTCGTCATTTGTTATCGAATCTACTTAAAGCCAGATCGTCACATTGGCCGCTCTTCTCTCTGAAACGGTTGTACTTATCGTCTGCAAAGCTATGTCGCGTGCTGCGGTATGTGGAGACACTAAAAGCACCATAGTAGAACACAGATGAAGCTTCTAAGTTGATGTAATACCCAGTAAGACGTAGTACAATTCAAGTTTTAGGTATCGATTATTGACTTTATAGCTGGCTTTGGTGCCTTGGACATGACCTAGGACCTTAACATTCTGCATGAAAGGAGGACTAGTAGCCGAGTTGCACGGGAGAATGTGAAAAGTGTTCATATGTAGTAAAAACCTGAGAAATACGTCCGTTTTCGTCATTTGTTATCGAATCGACTTAAAGCCAGATCGTCACATTGGCCGCTCTCCTCTCTGAATCGGTTGTACTTATCGTCTGCAAAGCTATGTCACGTGCTGCGGGATCTGGAGACACTAAAATCACCACAGTAGAACACAGATGAAGCTTCTAAGTTGATGTAATAACCAGTAAGAAGTAGTCCAATTCAAGTTTTAGGTATGGATTATTGACTTTTTAGCTGGCTTTGGTGCCTTGGACATGAGCTAGGACCTTATTATTCTGTATGAAAGGAGGACTAGCAGCCGAGTTGCACGGGAGAATGTGAAAAGTGTTCATATGTAGTAATAACCTGAGAAATCCGTCCGTTTTCGTCATTTGTTATCGAATCGACTTAAAGCCTGATCGTCACATTTTCCGCTCTTCTCTCTGAAACGGTTGTACTTATCGTCTGCAAAGCTATGTCGCGTGCTGCGGTATGCGGAGACACTAGAAGCACCATAGCAGAACACAGATGAAGCTTCTAAGTTGATGTAATAGCCAGTAAGAAGTAGTTCAATTCAAGTTTTAGGTACGATTATTGACTTTTTAGCTGGCTTTGGTGCCTTGGACATGAGCTAGGACCTTAAGATTCTGCATGAAAGGAGGACTAGCAGCCGAGTTGCACGGGAGAATGTGAAAAGTGTTCCTATGTAGTAAAAACCTGAGAAATCGGTCCGTTTTCGTTATTTGGTATCGAACCGACTTAAAGCCAGATCGTCACATTGGCCGCTCTTCTCTCTGAAACGGTTGTACTTATCGTCTGCAAAGCTATGTCGCGTGCTGCGATTTGCAGAGACACTAAAAGCACCATAGTAGAACACAGATGAAGCTTCTAAGTTGATGGAATAGCCAGTAAGAAGTAGTACAATTCAAGTTTTAGGTATCGATTATTGACTTTTTAGCTGGCTTTGGTGCCTTGGACATGAGCTAGGACCTTAAGATTCTGCATGAAAGGAGGACTAGCAGCCGAGTTGCACGGGAGAATATGAAAAGTGTTCATATGTAGTAAAAACCTGAGAAATCGGTCCGTTTTCGTCATTTGTTATCGAATCGACTTAAAGCCAGATCGTCACATTGGCCGCTCTTCTCTCTGAAACGGTTGTACTTATCGTCTGCAAAACTATTTCGCGTGCTGCGGTATGCTGAGACACTAAAAGCACCATAGTAGAACACAGATGAAGCATCTAAGTTGATGTAATAGCCAGGAAGAAGTAGTAAAATTCAATTTTAGGTATCGATTATTGACTTTTTAGCTGGCTTTGGTGCCTTGGACATGAGGTAGGACCTTAACATTCTGCATGAAAGGAGGACTAGCAGCCGATTTGCACGGGAGAATGTGAAAAGTGTTCATATGTAGTAAAAACCTGAGAAATCCGTCCGTTTTCGTCATTTGTTATCGAATCGACTTAAAGCCAGATCGTCACATTGGCCGCTCTTCTCTCTGAAACGGTTGTACTTATCGATTGCAAAGCTATGTCGCGTGCTGCGGTATGCGGAGACACGAAAAGCACCATAGTAGAACACAGATGAAGCTTCTAAGTTGATGTAATAGCCAGTAAGAAGTAGTACAATTCAAGTTTTAGGTATCGATTATTGACTTTTTAGCTGGCTTTGTTGCCTTGGACATGAGCTAGCACCTTATGATTCTGCATGAAAGGAGGACTAGCAGCCGAGTTGCACGGGAGAATGAGAAAAGTGTTCATATGTAGTAAAAAGCAGAGAAATCCGTCCACTTTCGTCATTTGTTATCGAATCGACTTAAAGCCAGATCGTCACATTGGCCGCTCTTCTCTCTGAAACGGTTGTACTTATCGTCTGCAAAGCTATGTCGCGTGCTGCGGTATGCGGAGACACTAAAAGCACCATAGTAGAACACAGATGAAGCTTCTAAGTTGATGTAATACCCAGTAAGACGTAGTACAATTCTAGTTTTAGGTATCGATTATTGACTTTATAGCTGGCTTTGGTGCCTTGGACATGACCTAATACCTTAACATTCTGCATGAAAGGAGGACTAGCAGCCGATTTGCACGGGAGAATGTGAAAAGTGTTCATATGTAGTAAAAACCTGAGAAATACGTCCGTTTTCGTCATTTGTTATCGAATCGCCTTAAAGCCAGATCGTCACATTGGCCGCTCTCCTCTCTGAATCGGTTGTACTTATC
This sequence comes from Schistocerca gregaria, assembly GCF_023897955.1. Taxonomy (NCBI): domain Eukaryota; kingdom Metazoa; phylum Arthropoda; class Insecta; order Orthoptera; family Acrididae; genus Schistocerca; species Schistocerca gregaria. The sequence goes on from NC_064925.1 coordinate 583,089,717, forward strand.
GTCTGCAAAGCTATGTCACGTGCTGCGGGATCTGGAGACACTAAAATCACCACAGTAGAACACAGATGAAGCTTCTAAGTTGATGTAATAACCAGTAAGAAGTAGTCCAATTCAAGTTTTAGGTATCGATTATTGACTTTTTAGCTGGCTTTGGTGCCTTGGACATGAGCTAGGACCTTATGATTCTGCATGAAAGGAGGACTAGCAGCCGAGTTGCACGGGAGAATGAGAAAAGTGTTCATATGTAGTAAAAACCTGAGAAATCCGTCCACTTTCGTCATTTGTTATCGAATCTACTTAAAGCCAGATCGTCACATTGGCCGCTCTTCTCTCTGAAACGGTTGTACTTATCGTCTGCAAAGCTATGTCGCGTGCTGCGGTATGTGGAGACACTAAAAGCACCATAGTAGAACACAGATGAAGCTTCTAAGTTGATGTAATACCCAGTAAGACGTAGTACAATTCAAGTTTTAGGTATCGATTATTGACTTTATAGCTGGCTTTGGTGCCTTGGACATGACCTAGGACCTTAACATTCTGCATGAAAGGAGGACTAGTAGCCGAGTTGCACGGGAGAATGTGAAAAGTGTTCATATGTAGTAAAAACCTGAGAAATACGTCCGTTTTCGTCATTTGTTATCGAATCGACTTAAAGCCAGATCGTCACATTGGCCGCTCTCCTCTCTGAATCGGTTGTACTTATCGTCTGCAAAGCTATGTCACGTGCTGCGGGATCTGGAGACACTAAAATCACCACAGTAGAACACAGATGAAGCTTCTAAGTTGATGTAATAACCAGTAAGAAGTAGTCCAATTCAAGTTTTAGGTATGGATTATTGACTTTTTAGCTGGCTTTGGTGCCTTGGACATGAGCTAGGACCTTATTATTCTGTATGAAAGGAGGACTAGCAGCCGAGTTGCACGGGAGAATGTGAAAAGTGTTCATATGTAGTAATAACCTGAGAAATCCGTCCGTTTTCGTCATTTGTTATCGAATCGACTTAAAGCCTGATCGTCACATTTTCCGCTCTTCTCTCTGAAACGGTTGTACTTATCGTCTGCAAAGCTATGTCGCGTGCTGCGGTATGCGGAGACACTAAAAGCACCATAGCAGAACACAGATGAAGCTTCTAAGTTGATGTAATAGCCAGTAAGAAGTAGTTCAATTCAAGTTTTAGGTACGATTATTGACTTTTTAGCTGGCTTTGGTGCCTTGGACATGAGCTAGGACCTTAAGATTCTGCATGAAAGGAGGACTAGCAGCCGAGTTGCACGGGAGAATGTGAAAAGTGTTCCTATGTAGTAAAAACCTGAGAAATCGGTCCGTTTTCGTTATTTGGTATCGAACCGACTTAAAGCCAGATCGTCACATTGGCCGCTCTTCTCTCTGAAACGGTTGTACTTATCGTCTGCAAAGCTATGTCGCGTGCTGCGATTTGCAGAGACACTAAAAGCACCATAGTAGAACACAGATGAAGCTTCTAAGTTGATGGAATAGCCAGTAAGAAGTAGTACAATTCAAGTTTTAGGTATCGATTATTGACTTTTTAGCTGGCTTTGGTGCCTTGGACATGAGCTAGGACCTTAAGATTCTGCATGAAAGGAGGACTAGCAGCCGAGTTGCACGGGAGAATATGAAAAGTGTTCATATGTAGTAAAAACCTGAGAAATCAGTCCGTTTTCGTCATTTGTTATCGAATCGACTTAAAGCCAGATCGTCACATTGGCCGCTCTTCTCTCTGAAACGGTTGTACTTATCGTCTGCAAAACTATTTCGCGTGCTGCGGTATGCTGAGACACTAAAAGCACCATAGCAGAACACAGATGAAGCTTCTAAGTTGATGTAATAGCCAGGAAGAAGTAGTAAAATTCAATTTTAGGTATCGATTATTGACTTTTTAGCTGGCTTTGGTGCCTTGGACATGAGGTAGGACCTTAACATTCTGCATGAAAGGAGGACTAGCAGCCGATTTGCACGGGAGAATGTGAAAAGTGTTCATATGTAGTAAAAACCTGAGAAATCCGTCCGTTTTCGTCATTTGTTATCGAATCGACTTAAAGCCAGATCGTCACATTGGCCGCTCTTCTCTCTGAAACGGTTGTACTTATCGATTGCAAAGCTATGTCGCGTGCTGCGGTATGCGGAGACACGAAAAGCACCATAGTAGAACACAGATGAAGCTTCTAAGTTGATGTAATAGCCAGTAAGAAGTAGTACAATTCAAGTTTTAGGTATCGATTATTGACTTTTTAGCTGGCTTTGTTGCCTTGGACATGAGCTAGGACCTTATGATTCTGCATGAAAGGAGGACTAGCAGCCGAGTTCCACGGGAGAATGAGAAAAGTGTTCATATGTAGTAAAAACCAGAGAAATCCGTCCACTTTCGTCATTTGTTATCGAATCGACTTAAAGCCAGATCGTCACATTGGCCGCTCTTCTCTCTGAAACGGTTGTACTTATCGTCTGCAAAGCTATGTCGCGTGCTGCGGTATGCGGAGACACTAAAAGCACCATAGTAGAACACAGATGAAGCTTCTAAGTTGATGTAATACCCAGTAAGACGTAGTACAATTCTAGTTTTAGGTATCGATTATTGACTTTATAGCTGGCTTTGGTGCCTTGGACATGACCTAATACCTTAACATTCTGCATGAAAGGAGGACTAGCAGCCGAGTTGCACGGGAGAATGTGAAAAGTGTTCATATGTAGTAAAAACCTGAGAAATACGTCCGTTTTCGTCATTTGTTATCGAATCGCCTTAAAGCCAGATCGTCACATTGGCCGCTCTCCTCTCTGAATCGGTTGTACTTATCGTCTGCAAAGCTATGTCACGTGCTGCGGGATCTGGAGACACTAAAATCACCACAGTAGAACACAGATGAAGCTTCTAAGTTGATGTAATAACCAGTAAGAAGTAGTCCAATTCAAGTTTTAGGTATCGATTATTGACTTTTTAGCTGGCTTTGGTGCCTTGGACATGAGCTAGGACCTTAACATTCTGTATGAATGGAGGACTAGCAGCCGAGTTGCACGGGAGAATGTGAAAAGTGTTCATATGTAGTAAAAACCTGAGATATCCGTCCGTTTTCGTCATTTGTTATCGAATCGACTTAAAGCCAGATCGCCATATTTTCCGCTCTTCTCTCTGAAATGGTTGTACTTATCGTCTGCAAAGCTATGTCGCGTGCTGCGGTATGCGGAGACACTAAAAGCACCATAGTAGAACACAGATGAAGCTTCTAAGTTGATGTAATAGCCAGTAAGAAGTAGTACAATTCAAGTTTTAGGTATCGATTATTGAATTTTACCTGGCTTTGGTGCATTGGACATGAGCTAGGACCTTATGATTCTGCATGAAAGGAGGACTAGCAGCCGAGTTGCATGGGAGAATGAGAAAAGTGTTCATATGTAGTAAAAACCTGACAAATCCGTCCGCTTTCGTCATTTGTTATCGAATCTACTTAAAGCCAGATCGTCACATTGGCCGCTCTTCTCTCTGAAACGGTTGTACTTATCGTCTGCAAAGCTATGTCGCGTGCTGCGATTTGCGGAGACACTAAAAGCACCATAGTAGAACACAGATGAAGCTTCTAAGTTGATGGAATAGCCAGTAAGAAGTAGTACAATTCAAGTTTTAGGTACGATTATTGACTTTTTAGCTGTCTTTGGTGCCTTGGACATGACCTAGGACCTTAACATTCTGCATGAAAGGAGGACTAGCAGCCGAGTTGCACGGGAGAATATGAAAAGTGTTCATATGTAGTAAAAACCTGAGAAATCGGTCCGTTTTCGTCATTTGTTATCGAATCGACTTAAAGCCAGATCGTCACATTGGCCGCTCTTCTTTCTGAAACGGTTGTACTTATCGTCTGCAAAACTATTTCGCGTGCTGCGGTATGCTGAGACACTAAAAGCACCATAGTAGAACACAGATGAAGCTTCTAAGTTGATGTAATAGCCAGGAAGAAGTAGTACAATTCAATTTTAGGTATCGATTATTGACTTTTTAGCTGGCTTTGGTGCCTTGGACATGAGGTAGGACCTTAACATTCTGCATGAAAGGAGGACTAGCAGCCGATTTGCACGGGAGAATGTGAAAAGTGTTCATATGTAGTAAAAACCTGAGAAATCCGTCCGTTTTCGTCATTTGTTATCGAATCGACTTAAAGCCAGATCGTCACATTGGCCGCTCTTCTCTCTGAAACGGTTGTACTTATCGTCTGCAAAGCTATGTCGCGTGCTGCGGTATGTGGAGACACTAAAAGCACCATAGTAGAACACAGATGAAGCTTCTAAGTTGATGTAATACCCAGTAAGACGTAGTACAATTCAAGTTTTAGGTATCGATTATTGACTTTATAGCTGGCTTTGGTGCCTTGGACATGACCTAGGACCTTAACATTCTGCATGAAAGGAGGACTAGTAGCCGAGTTGCACGGGAGAATGTGAAAAGTGTTCATATGTAGTAAAAACCTGAGAAATACGTCCGTTTTCGTCATTTGTTATCGAATCGACTTAAAGCCAGATCGTCACATTGGCCGCTCTCCTCTCTGAATCGGTTGTACTTATCGTCTACAAAGCTATGTCGCGTGCTGCGGGATCTGGAGACACTAAAATCACCACAGTAGAACACAGATGAAGCTTCTAAGTTGATGTAATAACCAGTAAGAAGTAGTCCAATTCAAGTTTTAGGTATGGATTATTGACTTTTTAGCTGGCTTTGGTGCCTTGGACATGAGCTAGGACCTTATTATTCTGTATGAAAGGAGGACTAGCAGCCGAGTTGCACGGGAGAATGTGAAAAGTGTTCATATGTAGTAATAACCTGAGAAATCCGTCCGTTTTCGTCATTTGTTATCGAATCGACTTAAAGCCAGATCGTCACATTTTCCGCTCTTTTCTCTGAAACGGTTGTACTTATCGTCTGCAAAGCTATGTCGCGTGCTGCGGTATGCGGAGACACTAAAATCACCATAGTAGAACACAGATGAAGCTTCTAAGTTGATGTAATAGCCAGTAAGAAGTAGTACAATTCAAGTTTTAGGTATCGATTATTCAATTTTACCTGGCTTTGGTGCATTGTGCATGAGCTAGGACCTTATGATTCTGCATGAAAAGAGGACTAGCAGCCGAGTTGCACGGGAGAATGAGAAAAGTGTTCATATGTAGTAAAAACCTGACAAATCCGTCCGCTTTCGTCATTTGTTATCGAATCTACTTAAAGCCGGATCGTCACATTGGCCGCTCTTCTCTCTGAAACGGTTGTACTTATCGTCTGCAAAGCTATTTCGCGTGCTGCGATTTGCGGACATACTAAAAGCACCATAGTAGAACACAGATGAAGCTTCTAAGTTGATGGAATAGCCAGTAAGAAGTAGTACAATTCAAGTTTTAGGTACGATTATTGACTTTTTAGCTGGCTTTGGTGCCTTGGACATGAGCTAGGACGTTAAGATTCTGCATGAAAGGAGGACTAGCAGCCGAGTTGCACGGGAGAATGTGATAAGTGTTCAAATGCAGTAAAAACCTGAGAAATCCGTCCGTTTTCGTCATTTGTTATCGAATCGACTTAAAGCCAGATCGTCACATTGGCCGCTCTTCTCTCTGAAACACTTGTACTTATCGTCTGCAAAGCTATGTCGCGTGCTGCGGTATGCTGAGACACTAAAGGCACCATAGTAGAACACAGATGAAGCTTCTAAGTTGATGTAATAGCCAGTAAGAAATAGTAAAATTCGAGTTTTAGGTATTGAATATTGAATTTTTTGCTGGATTTTGTGCCTTGGACATGAGCTAGGACCTTAATATTCAGCATGAAAGGAGGACTAGCAGCCGAGTTGCACGGGAGAATGTGGAAAGTTTTCAAATGCAGTAAAAACCTGAGAAATCCGTCCGTTTTCGTCATTTGTTATCGAATCGACTTAAAGCCAGATCGTCACATTGGCCGCTCTTCTCTCTGAAACACTTGTACTTATCGTCTGCAAAGCTATGTCGCGTGCTGCGGTATGCTGAGACACTAAAGGCACCATAGTAGAATACAGATGAAGCTTCTAAGTTGATGTAATAGCCAGTAAGAAGTAGTAAAATTCGAGTTTTAGGTATTGAATATTGAATTTTTTGCTGGCTTTGGTTCCTTGGACATGAGCTAGGACCCTAATATTCAGCATGAAAGGAGGACTAGCAGCCGAGTTGCACGGGAGAATGTGAAAAGTGTTCAAATGTAGTAAAAACCTGAGAAATACGTCCGTTTTCGTCATTTGTTATCGAATCGACTTAAAGCCAGATCGTCACATTTTCCGATCTTCTCTCTGAAACGCTTGTACTTTTCGTCTGCAAAGCTATGTCGCGTGCTGCGGTATGTGGAGACACTAAAAGCACCGTAGTAGAACACAGATGAAGCTTCTAAGTTGATGTAATACACAGTAAGACGTAGTACAATTCAAGTTTTAGGTATCGATTATTGACTTTTTAGCTGGCTTTGGTGCCTTGGACATGAGCTAGGACCTTAACATTCTGCATGATAGGGGGACTAGCAGCCGAGTTGCACGGGAGAATGTGTAAAGTGTTCATATGTAGTAAAAACCTGAGAAATCCGTCCGTTTTCGTCATTTGTTGTCGAATCGACTTAAAGCCAGATCTTCACATTGGCCGCTATTCTCTCTGAATCGGTTGTTCTTATCGCCTGCAAAGCTATGTCACGTGCTGCGGTATGCGGAGACACTAAAATCACCACAGTAGAACAAAGATGAAGCTTCTAAGTTGATGTAATATCCAGTAAGAAGTAGTACAATTCAAGTTTTAGGTATTGAATATTGATCTTTAGCAGGCTTTGGTGCTTTGGACATGAGCTAGGACCTTAAGATTCAGCATGAAAGGAGGACTAGCAGCCGAGTTGCACGGGAGAATGTGTAAACTGTTCATATGTAGTAAAATCCTGAGAAATCCGTCCGTTTTCGTCATTTGTTATCGAATCGATTTAAAGCCAGATCGCCACATTGGCCGCTCTTCTCTCTGAAACGGTTGTACTTATCGATTGCAAAGCTATGTCGCGTGCTGTGGTATGCGGAGACACTAAAAGCACCATAGTATAACACAGATGAAGCTTCTAAGTTGATGTTATAGCCAGTAAGAAGTAGTACAATTCAAGTTTTAGGTATCGATTATTGACGTTTTAGCTGGCTTTAGTGCCTTGGACATCAGCTAGGACCTTATGATTCTGCATGAAAGGAGGAATAGCAGCCGAGTTGCACGGGAGAATGAGAAAAGTGTTCATATGTAGTAAAAACCTGAGAAATCCGTCCGCTTTCGTCATTTGTTATCGAATCGACTTAAAGCCAGATCGTCACATTGGCCGCTCTTCTCTCTGAAACGGTTGTACTTATCGTCTACAAAGCTATGTCGCGTGCTGCGATATGCGGAGACACTAAAAGCACCATAGTAGAACACAGATGAAGCTACTAAGTTGATGTAATAGCCAGTAAGAAGTAATCCAATTCAAGTTTTAGGTATCGATTATTGACTTTTTAGCTGGCTTTGGTGCCTTGGACATGAGCTAGGACCTTCAGATTCTGCATGAAAGAAGGACTAGCAGCCGAGTTGCACGGGAGAATGAGAAAAGTGTTCATATGTAGTAAAAACATGAGAAATCCGTCCGCTTTCGTCATTTGTTATCGAATCTACTTAAAGCAAGATCGTCACATTGGCCGCTCTTCTCTCTGAAACGGTTGTACTTATCGTCTACAAAGCTATGTCGCGTGCTGCGATATGCGGAGACACTAAAAGCACCATAGTAGAACACAGATGAAGCTTCTAAGTTGATATAATACCCAGTAAGACGTAGTACAATTCAAGTTTTAGGTATCGATTATTGACTTTTTAGCTGGCTTTGGTGCCTTGGACATGAGCTAGGTCCTTAACATTCTGCATGAAAGGAGGACTAGCAGCCGAGTTGCACGGGAGAATGTGAAAAGTGTTCATATGTAGTAAAAACCTGAGAAATCCGTCCGTTTTCGTCATTTGTTATCGAATCTACTTAAAGCCAGATCGTCACATTGGCCGATCTCCTCTCTGAATCGGTTGTACTTATCGTCTGCAAAGCTATGTCACGTGCAGCGGTATGCGGAGACACTAAAATCACCACAGTAGAACACAGATGAAGCTTCTAAGTTGATGTAATATCCAGTAAGAAGTAGTACAATTCAAATTTTAGGTATCGATTATTGACATTTTAGCTGGCTTTGGTGCCTTGGACATGAGCTAGGACCTTAAGATTCTGCATGAAAGGAGGACTAGCAGCCGAGTTGCACGCGAGAATGTGAAAAGTGTTCATATGTAGTAAAAACCTGAGAAATCCGTCCGTTTTCGTCATTTGTTATCGAATCGACTTAAAGCCAGATCGTCACATTGGCCGCTCTTCTCTCTGAAACGGTTGTACTTATCGTCTGCAAAGCTATGTCGAGTGCTGCGGTATGCTGAGACACTAAAAGCACCATAGTAGAACACAGATCAAGCTTCTAAGTTGATGTAATAGCCAGTAAGAAGTGGTACAATTCAAGTTTTAGGTATTGAATATTGATCTTTAGCTGGCTTTGGTGCCTTGGACATGAGCTAGGACCTTAAGATTCAGCATGAAAGGAGGACTAGCATCCGAGTTGCACGGGAGAAAGTGTCAAGTGTTCATATGTAGTAAAAACCTGAGAAATCCGTCAGTTTTCGTCATTTGTTATCGAATTGACTTAAAGCCAGATCGTCACATTGGCCGCTCTTCTCTCTGAAACGGTTGTACTTATCGTCTGCAAAACTATGTCGCCTGCTGCGGTATGCGGAGAAACTAAAAGCAGAGTAGTAGAACACAGATGAAGCTTCTAAGTTGATGTAATAGCCAGTAAGAAGTAGTACAATTCAAGTTTTAGGTATTGATTATGGACTTTTTAGCTGGCTTTGGTGCCTTGGACATGAGCTAGGACCTTAAGATTCTGCACGACAGGAGGACTAGCAGCCGAGTTGCACGGGAGAATATGAAAAGTGTTCATATGTAGTGAAAACCTGAGATATCGGTCCGTTTTCGTCATTTGTTATCGAATCGACTTAAAGCCAGATCGTCACATTGGCCGCTCTTCTCTCTGAAACGGTTGTACTTATCGATTGCAAAGCTATGTCGCGTGCTGCGGTATGCGGAGACACGAAAAGCACCATAGTAGAACACAGATGAAGCTTCTAAGTTGATGTAATAGCCAGTAAGAAGTAGTACAATTCAAGTTTTAGGTATCGATTATTGACTTTTTAGCTGGCTTTGGTGCCTTGGACATGAGCTAGGACCTTATGATTCTGCATGAAAGGGGGACTAGCAGCCGAGTTGCACGGGAGAATGAAAATAGTGTTCATATGTAGTAAAAACCTGAGAAATCCGTCCACTTTCGTCATTTGTTATCGAATCGACTTAAAGCCAGATCGTCACATTGGCCGCTCTTCTCTCTGAAACGGTTGTACTTATCGTCTACAAAGCTATTTCGCGTGCTGCGATATGCGGAGACACTAAAAGCACCATAGTAGAACACACATGAAGCTTCTAAGTTGATGTAATACCCAGTAAGACGTAGTACAATTCAAGTTTTAGGTATCGATTATTGACTTTTTAGCTGGCTTTGGTGCCTTGGACATGAGCTAGGTCCTTAACATTCTGCATGAAAGGAGGACTAGCAGCCGAGTTGCACGGGAGAATGTGAAAAGTGTTCATATGTAGTAAAAACCTGAGAAATCCGTCCGTTTTCGTCATTTGTTATCGAATCGACTTAAAGCCAGATCGTCACATTGGCCGCTCTCCTCTCTGAATCGGTTGTACTTATCGTCTGCAAAGCTATGTCACGTGCAGCGGTATGCGGAGACACTAAAATCACCACAGTATAACACAGATGAAGCTTCTAAGTTGATGTAATATCCAGTAAGAAGTAGTACAATTCAAATTTTAGGTATCGATTATTGACATTTTAGCTGGCTTTGGTGCCTTGGATATGAGCTAGGACCTTAAGATTCTGCATGAAAGGAGGACTAGCAGCCGAGTTGCACGCGAGAATGTGAAAAGTGTTCATATGTAGTAAAAACCTGAGAAATCCGTCCGTTTTCGTCATTTGTTATCGAATCGACTTAAAGCCAGATCGTCACATTGGCCGCTCTTCTCTCTGAAACGGTTGTACTTATCGTCTGCAAAGCTATGTCGCGTGATGCGGTATGCTGAGACACTAAAAGCACCATAGTAGAACACAGATCAAGCTTCTAAGTTGATGTAATAGCCAGTAAGAAGTAGTACAATTCAAGTTTTAGGTATTGAATATTTATCTTTAGCTGGCTTTGGTGCCTTGGACATGAGCTAGGACCTTAAGATTCTGCACGACAGGAGGACTAGCAGCTGAGTTGCACGGGAGAATATGAAAAGTGTTCATATGTAGTAAAAACCTGAGAAATCGGTCCGTTTTCGTCATTTGTTATCGAATCGACTTAAAGCCAGATCGTCACATTGGCCGCTCTTCTCTCTGAAACGGTTGTACTTATCGATTGCAAAGCTATGTCGCGTGCTGCGGTATGCGGAGACACGAAAAGCACCATAGTAGAACACAGATGAAGCTTCTAAGTTAATGTAATAGCCAGTAAGAAGTAGTACAATTCAAGTTTTAGGTATCGATTATTGACTTTTTAGCTGGCTTTGGTGCCTTGGACATGAGCTAGGACCTTATGATTCTGCATGAAAGGAGGACTAGCAGCCGAGTTGCACTTGAGAATGAGAAAAGTGTCCATATGTAGTAAAAACCTGAGAAATCCGTCCACTTTCGTCATTTGTTATCGAATCGACTTAAAGCCAGATCGTCACATTGGCCGCTCTTCTCTCTGAAACGGTTGTACTTCTCGTCTGCAAAGCTATGTCGCGTGCTGCGGTATGCGGAGACATTGTAATCACCATAGTAGAACACAGATGAAGCTTCTAAGTTGATGTAATAGCCAGTAAGAAGTAGTACAATTCAAGTTTTAGGTATCGATTATTGAATTTTACCTGGCTTTGGTGCATTGGACATGAGCTAGGACCTTATGATTCTGCATGAAAGGAGGACTAGCAGCCGAGTTGCACGGGAGAATGAGAAAAGTGTCCATATGTAGTAAAAACCTGAGAAATCCGTCCACTTTCGTCATTTGTTATCGGATCGACTTAAAGCCAGATCGTCACATTGGCCGCTCTTCTCTCTGAAACGGTTGTACTTATCGTCTGCAAAGCTATGTCGGGTGCTGCGATTTGCGGAGACACTAAAAGCACCATAGTAGAATACAGATGAAGCTTCTAAGTTGAAGGAATAGCCAGTAAGAAGTAGTCCAATTCAAGTTTTAGGTATCGGTTATTGACTTTTTAGCTGGCTTTGGTGACTTGGACATGAGCTAGGACCTTAAGATTCTGCATGAAAGGAGGACTAGCAGCCGAGTTGCACGGGAGAATATGAAAAGTGTTCATATGTAGTAAAAACCTGAGAAATCGGTCCGTTTTCGTCATTTGTTATCGAATCGACTTCAAGCCAGATCGTCACATTGGCCGCTCTTCTCTCTGAAACGGTTGTACTTATCGTCTGCAAAACTATTTCGCGTGCTGCGGTATGCTGAGACACTAAAAGCACCATAGTAGATCACAGATGAAGCTTCTAAGTTGATGTAATAGCCAGGAAGAAGTAGTACAATTCAATTTTAGGTATCGATTATTGACTTTTTAGCTGGCTTTGGTGCCTTGGACATGAGGTAGGACCTTAACATTCTGCATGAAAGGAGGACTAGCAGCCGATTTGCACGGGAGAATGTGAAAAGTGTTCATATGTAGTAAAAACCTGAGAAATCCGTCCGTTTTCGTCATTTGTTATCGAATCGACTTAAAGCCAGATCGTTACATTTGCCGCTCTCCTCTCTGAATCGGTTGTACTTATCGTCTGCAAAAGGTATGTCACGTGCTGCGGGATCTGGAGACACTAAAATCACCACAGTAGAACACAGATGAAGCTTCTAAGTTGATGTAATAACCAGTAAGAAGTAGTCCAATTCAAGTTTTAGGTATCGATTATTGACTTTTTAGCTGGCTTTGGTGCCTTGGACATGAGCTAGGACCTTGACATTCTGTATGAAAGGAGGACTAGCAGCCGAGTTGCACGGGAGTATGTGAAAAGTGTTCATATGTAGTAAAAACCTGAGAAATCCGTCCGTTTTCGTCATTTGTTATCGAATCGACTTAAAGCCAGATCGTCACATTGGCCGCTCTTCTCTCTGAAACGGTTGTACTTATCGTCTGCAAAGCTATGTCGCGTGCTGCGGTATGCGGAGACACTAAAAGCACCATAGTAGAACACAGATGAAGCTTCTAAGTTGATGTAATAGCCAGTAAGAAGTAGTACAATTCAAGTTTTAGGTATCGATTATTGAATTTTACCTGGCTTTGGTGCATTGGACATGAGCTAGGACCTTATGATTCTGCATGAAAGGAGGACTAGCAGCCGAGTTGCACGGGAGAATGAGAAAAGTGTTCATATGTAGTAAAAACGTGACAAATCCTTCCGCTTTCGTCATTTGTTATCGAATCTACTTAAAGCCAGATCGTCACATTGGCCACTCTCGTCTCTGAAACGCTTGTACTTATCGTCTGCTAAGCTATGTCGCGTGCTGCGGTATGCGGAGACACTAAAAGCACAATAGTAGAACACAGATGAATCTTCTAAGTTGATGTAATACCCAGTAAGATGTAGTACAATTCAAGTTTTAGGTATCGATTATTGACTTTTTAGCTGGCTTTGGTGCCTTGGACATGAGCTAGGACATTAAGATTCTGCATGAAAGGAGGACTAGCAGCCGAGTTGCACGGGAGAATGAGAAAAGTGTTCATATGTAGTAAAAACCTGAGAAATCCGTCCGCTTTTGTCATTTGTTATCGAACCTACTTAAAGCCAGATCGTCACATTGGCCGCTCTTCTCTCTGAAACGGTTGTACTTATCGTCTACAAAGCTATGTCGCGTGCTGCGATATGTGGAGACACTAAAAGCACCATAGTAGAACAGAGATGAAGCTTCTAAGTTGATGTAATAGCCAGTAAGAAGTAGTACAATTAAAGTTTTAGGTATCGGTTATTGACTTTTTACCCTTCTTTGGGCCTTGGACACGAGCTAGGAACTTAAGATTTTGCATGATGGAGGACTAGCAGCCGATTTGCACGGGAGAATGTGAAAAGTGTTCATATGTAGTAAAAACCTGAGAAATCCGTCCGTTTTCGTCATTTGTTATCGAATCGACTTAAAGCCAGATCGTCACATTGGCCTCTCTTCTCTCTGAAACGGTTGTACTTATCGTCTACAAAGCTATGTCGCGTGCTGCGATATGTGGAGACACTAAAAGCACCATAGTAGAACAGAGATGAAGCTTCTAAGTTGATGTAATAGCCAGTAAGAAGTAGTACAATTCAAGTTTTAGGTATTGATTATTGACTTTTTAGCTGGCTTTGGTGCCTTGGACATGGGCTAGGACCTTAAGATTCTGCATGAAAGGAGGACTAGCAGCCGAGTTGCAAGGGAGAATGTGAAAAGTGTTCATATGTAGTAAAAACCTGAGAAATCCGTCCGTTTTCGTCATTTGTTATCGAATCGACTTAAAGCCAGATCGTCAAATTGGCCGCACTTTTCTCTGAAACGGTTGTACTTATCGTCTGCAAAGCTATGTCACGTGCTGCGGTATGCGGAGACACTAAAATCACCACAGTAGAACACAGATGAAGCTTCCAAGTTGATGTAATATCCAGTAAGAAGTAGTACAATTCGAGTTTTAGGTATCGATTATTGACTTTTTAGCTGGCTTTGGTGCCTTGGACATGAGCTAGGACCTTAAGATTCTGCATGGAAGGAGGACTAGCAGCCGAGTTCCACGGGAGAATGTGAAAAGTGTTCATATGTAGTAAAAACCAGAGAAATCCGTCCGTTTTCGTCATTTGTTATCGAATCGACTTAAAGCCAGACCGTCACATTGGCCGCTCTTCTCTCTGAAACGCTTGTACCTATCGTCTGCAAAGCTATGTCGCGTGCTGCGGTATGCGGAGACACTAAAATCACCATAGTAGAACACAGATGAAGCATCTAAGTTGATGTAATAGCCAGTAAGAAGTAATCCAATTCATGTTTTAGGTATCGATTATTGACTTTTTAGCTGGCTTTGGTGCCTTGAACATGAGCTAGGACCTTAACATTCTGCATGAAAGGAGGACTTGCAGCCCAGTTACACGGGAGAATGTGAAAACTGTTCATATGTAATAAAAACCTTAGAAATCCGTCCGTTTTCATCATTTGTTATCGAATCGACTTAAAGCCAGATCGTCACATTGGCCGCTCTTCTCACTGAAACGGTTGTACTTATCGTCTGCAAAGCTATGTCGCGTGCTGCGGTATGTGGAGAGAGTAAAAGCACCATAGTAGAACACAGATGAAGCTTCTAAGTTGATGTAATAGCCAGTAAGAAGTAGTACAATTCATGTTTTAGGTATCGATTATTGACTTTTTAGCTGGCTTTGGTGCCTTGGACATGAGCTAGGACCTTACGATTCTGCATGAAAGGAGGACTAGCAGCCGAGTTGCACGGGAGAATGTGAAAAGTGTTCATATGTAGTAAAAACCTTAGAAATCCGTCCGTTTTCGTCATTTGTTATCGAATCGACTTAAAGCCAGATCGTCACATTGGCCGCTCTTCTCTCTGAAACGCTAGTACTTATGGTCTGCACAGCTATGTCGCGTGCTGCGGTATGCAGAGACACTAAAAGCAACATAGTAGAACACAGATGAAGCTTCTAAGTTGATGTAATAGCCAGTAAGGAGTAGTACAATTCATGTTTTAGGTATCGATTATTGACTTTTTAGCTGGCTTTGGTGCCTTGGACATGAGCTAGGACCTTAAGACTCTGCATGAAAGGACGACTAGCAGCCGTGTTGCACGGGAGAATGTGAAAAGTGTTCATATGTAGTAAAAACCTGAGAAATCCATCCGTTTTCGTCATTTGTTATCGAATCGACTTAAAGCCAGATCGTCAAATTGGCCGCTCTTTTCTCTGAAACGGTTGTACTTATCGTCTGCAAAGCTATGTCACGTGCTGCGGTATGCGGAGACACTAAAATCACCACAGTAGAACACAGATGAAGCTTCTAAGTTGATGTAATATCCAGTAAGAAGTAGTACAATTCGAGTTTTAGGTATCGATTATTGACTTTTTAGCTGGCTTTGGTACCTTGGACATGAGCTAGGACCTTAAGATTCTGCATGAAAGGAGGACTAGCAGCCGAGTTCCACGGGAGAATGTGAAAAGTGTTCATATGTAGTAAAAACCTGAGAAATCCGTCCGTTTTCGTCATTTGTTATCGAATCGACTTAAAGCCAGATCGACACATTGGCCGCTCTTCTCTCTGAAACGGTTGTACTTATCGTCTGCAAAGCTATGTCACCTGCTGCGGTATGCTGAGACACTAAAAGCACCATAATAGAACACAGATGAAGCTTCTAAGTTGATGTAATAGCCAGTAAGAAGTAGTACAATTCAAGTTTTAGGTATTGAATATGGAACTTTTAGCTGGCTTTGGTGCCTTGGACATGAGCTAGGACCTTAACATTCTGCATGAAAGGAGGACTAGCAGCCGAGTTGCACGGGAGAATGTGAAAAGTGTTCATATGTAGTTAAAACCTGAGAAATCCGTCCACTTTCGTCATTTGTTATCGAATCGACTTAAAGCCAGATTGTCACATTGGCCGCTCATCTCTCTGAAACGGTTGTACTTCTCGTCTGCAAAGCTATGTCGCGTGCTGCGGTATGCGGAGACATTGTAATCACCATAGTGGAACACAGATGAAGCTTCTAAGTTGATGTAATAGCCAGTAAGAAGTAGTACAATTCAAGTTTTAGGTATCGATTATTGAATTTTACCTGGCTTTGGTGCATTGGAAATGAGCTAGGACCTTATGATTCTGCATGAAAGGAGGACTAGCAGCCGAGATGCACGGGAGAATGAGAAAAGTGTTCATATGTAGTAAAAACCTGACAAATCCGTCCGCTTTCGTCATTTGTTATCGAATCTACTTAAAGCCAGATCGTCACATTGGCCGCTCTTCTCTCTGAAACGGTTGTACTTATCGTCTGCAAAGCTATGTCGCGTGCTGCGATTTGCGGAGACACTAAAAGCACCATAGTAGAATACAGATGAAGCTTCTAAGTTGAAGGAATAGCCAGTAAGAAGTAGTCCAATTCAAGTTTTAGGAATCGATTATTGACTTTTTAGCTGGCTTTGGTGACTTGGACATGAGCTAGGACCTTAAGATTCTGCATGAAAGGCGGACTAGCAGCCGAGTTGCACGGGAGAATATGAAAAGTGTTCATATGTAGTAAAAACCTGAGAAATCGGTCCGTTTTTGTCATTTGTTATCGAATCGACTTCAAGCCAGATCGTCACATTGGCCGCTCTTCTCTCTGAAACGGTTGTACTTATCGTCTGCAAAACTATTTCGCGTGCTGCGGTATGCTGAGACACTAAAAGCACCATAGTAGATCTCAGATGAAGCTTCTAAGTTGATGTAATAGCCAGGAAGAAGTAGTACAATTCAATTTTAGGTATCGATTATTGACTTTTTAGCTGGCTTTGGTGCCTTGGACATGAGGTAGGACCTTAACATTCTGCATGAAAGGAGGACTAGCAGCCGATTTGCACGGGAGAATGTGAAAAGTGTTCATATGTAGTAAAAACCTGAGAAATCCGTCCGTTTTCGTCATTTGTTATCGAATCGACTTAAAGCCAGATCGTCACATTGGCCGCTCTTCTCTCTGAAAAGGTTGTACTTATCGATTGCAAAGCTATGTCGCGTGCTGCGGTATGCGGAGACACTAAAAGCACCATAGTAGAACACAGATGAAGCTTCTAAGTTAATGTAATACCCAGTAAGACGTAGTATAATTCAAGTTTTAGGTATCGATTATTGACTTTATAGCTGGCTTTGGTGCCTTGGACATGACCTAGGACCATAACATTCTGCATGAAAGGAGGACTAGCAGCCGAGTTGCACGGGAGAATGTAAAAAGTGTTCATATGTAGTAAAAACCTGAGAAATACGTCCGTTTTCGTCATTTGTTATCAAATCGACCTAAAGCCTGATCGTTACATTGGCCGCTCTCCTCTCTGAATCGGTTGTACTTATCGTCTGCAAAGCTATGTCACGTGCTGCGGGATCTGGAGACACTAAAATCACCACAGTAGAACACAGATGAAGCTTCTAAGTTGATGTAATAACCAGTAAGAAGTAGTCCAATTCAAGTTTTAGGTATCGATTATTGACTTTTTAGCTGGCTTTGGTGCCTTGGACATGAGCTAGGACCTTAACATTCTGTATGAAAGGAGGACTAGCAGCCGAGTTGCACGGGAGTATGTGAAAAGTGTTCATATGTAGTAAAAACCTGAGAAATCCGTCCGTTTTCGTCATTTGTTATCGAATCGACTTAAAGCCAGATCGTCACATTGGCCGCTCTTCTCTCTGAAACGGTTGTACTTATCGTCTGCAAAGCTATGTCGCGTGCTGCGGTATGCGGAGACACTAAAAGCACCATAGTAGAACACAGATGAAGCTTCTAAGTTGATGTAATAGCCAGTAAGAAGTAGTACAATTCAAGTTTTAGGTATCGATTATTGAATTTTACCTGGCTTTGGTGCATTGGACATGAGCTAGGACCTTATGATTCTGCATGAAAGGAGGACTAGCAGCCGAGTTGCACGGGAGAATGAGAAAAGTGTTCATATGTAGTAAAAACCTGACAAATCCGTCCGCTTTCGTCACTTGTTATCGAATCTACTTAAAGCCAGATCGTCACATTGGCCACTCTTCTCTCTGAAACGCTTGTACTTATCGTCTGCTAAGCTATGTCGCGTGCTGCGGTATGCGGAGACACTAAAAGCACAATAGTAGAACACAGATGAATCTTCTAAGTTGATGTAATACCCAGTAAGATGTGGTACAATTCAAGTTTTAGGTATCGATTATTGACTTTTTAGCTGGCTTTGGTGCCTTGGACATGAGCTAGGACATTAAGATTCTGCATGAAAGGAGGACTAGCAGCCGAGTTGCACGGGAGAATGAGAAAAGTGTTCATATGTAGTAAAAACCTGAGAAATCCGTCCGCTTTCGTCATTTGTTATCGAACCTACTTAAAGCCAGATCGTCACATTGGCCGCTCTTCTCTCTGAAACGGTTGTACTTATCGTCTACAAAGCTATGTCGCGTGCTGCGATATCTGGAGACACTAAAAGCACCATAGTAGAACAGAGATGAAGCTTCTAAGTTGATGTAATAGCCAGTAAGAAGTAGTACAATTAAAGTTTTAGGTATCGGTTATTGACTTTTTACCCTTCTTTGGGCCTTGGACACGAGCTAGGAACTTAAGATTTTGCATGATGGAGGACTAGCAGCCCAGTTGCACGGGAGAATGTGAAAAGTGTTCATATGTAGTAAAAACCTGAGAAATCCGTCCGTTTTCGTCATTTGTTATCGAATCGACTTAAAGCCAGATCGTCACATTGGCCTCTCTTCTCTCTGAAACGGTTGTACTTTTCGTTTGCAAAACTATGTCGCGTGCTGCGGCATGCGGAGAATCTAAAAGCACCGTAGTAGAACAAAGATGAAGCTTCTAAGCTGATGTAATAGCCAGTAAGAAGTAGTACAATTCAAGTTTTAGGTATTGATTATTGACTTTTTAGCTGGCTTTGGTGCCTTGGACATGGGCTAGGACCTTAAGATTCTGCATGAAAGGAGGACTAGCAGCCGAGTTGCACGGGAGAATGTGAAAAGTGTTCATATGTAGTAAAAACCTGAGAAATCCGTCCGTTTTCGTCATTTGTTATCGAATCGACTTAAAGATCGATCGTCACATTAGCCGCTCTACTCTCTGAAACGGTTGTACGTATCGTCTGCAAAGCTATGTCGCGTGCTGCGGTATGCGGAGACACTACAATCACCATAGTAGAACACAGATGAAGCTTCTACGTTGATGTAATTAGCCAGTAAGAAGTAGTACAACTCAAGTTTTAGGTATCGATTATTGACTTTTTAGCTGGCTTTGGTGCCTTGGACATGAGCTAGGACCTTAAGATTCTGCATGAAAGGAGGACTAGCAGCCGAGTTGCAGGGGAGAATGTGAAAAGTGTTCATATGTAGTAAAAACCTGAGAAATCCGTCTGTTTTCGTCATTTGTTATCGAATCGACTTAAAGCCAGATCGTCACATTGGCCGCTCTGCTCTCGGAAACGGTTGTACTTATCGTCTGCAAAGCTATGTCGCGTGCTGCGGTATGTGGAGACACTAAAAGCACCATAGTAGAACACAGATGAAGCTTCTAAGTTGATGTAATAGCCAGTAAGAAGTAGTACAATTCAAGTTTTAGGTATCGATTATTGACTTTTTAGCTGGCTCTGGTGCCTTGGACATGAGCTAGGTCCTTACGATTCTGCATGAAAGGAGGACTAGCAGCCGAGTTGCACGGGAGAATGTGAAAAGTGTTCATATGTAATAAAAACTTTAAAAATCCGTCCGTTTTCGTCATTTGTTATCGAATCGACTTAAAGCCAGATCGTCACATTGGCCGCTCTTCTCTCTGAAACGGTTGTACTTATCGTCTGCAAAGCTATGTCGCGTGCTGCGGTATGTGGAGACACTAAAAGCACCATAGTAGAACACAGATGAAGCTTCTAAGTTGATGTAATAGCCAGTAAGAAGTAGTACAACTCAAGTTTTAGGTATCGATTATTGACTTTTTAGCTGGCTTTGGTGCCTTGGACATGAGCTAGGACCTTACGATTCTGCATGAAAGGAGGGCTAGCAGCCGAGTTGCGCGGGAGAATGTGAAAAGTGTTCATATGTAGTAAAAACCTTAGAAATCCGTCCGTTTTCGTCATTTGTTATCGAATCGACTTAAAGCCAGATCGACACATTGGCCGCTCTTCTCTCTGAAACGGTTGTAATTATCGTCTACAAAGCAATGTCGCGTGCTGCGGTAAGCGTAGACACTAAAATCACCATAGTAGAACACAGATGAAGCTTCTAAGTTGATGTAATAGAAGGTAAGAAGTAGTACAATTCAAGTTGTAGGTATCGATTATTGACTTTTTAGCTGGCTTTGGTGCCTTGGACATGAGCTAGGACCTTACGATTCTGCATGAAAGGAGGACTAGCAGCCGAGTTGCACGGGAGAATGTGAAAAGTGTTCATATGTAGTAAAAACCTGAGAAATCCGTCCGTTTTCGTCATTTGTTATCGAATCGACTTAAAGCCAGATCGTCAAATTGGCCGCTCTTTTCTCTGAAACGGTTGTACTTATCGTCTGCAAAGCTATGTCACATGCTGCGGTATGCGGAGACACTAAAATCACCACAGTAGAACACAGATGAAGCTTCTAAGTTGATGTAATATCCAGTAAGAAGTAGTACAATTCGAGTTTTAGGTATCGATTATTGACTTTTTAGCTGGCTTTGGTGCCTTGGACATGAGCTAGGACCTTAAGATTCTGCATGAAAGGAGGACTAGCAGCCGAGTTCCACGGGAGAATGTGAAAAGTGTTCATATGTAGTAAAAACCTGAGAAATCCGTCCGTTTTCGTCATTTGTTATCGAATCGACTTAAAGCCAGATCGTCACATTGGCCGCTCTTCTCTCTGAAACGCTTGTACCTATCGTCTGCAAAGCTATGTCGCGTGCTGCGGTATGCGGAGACACTAAAATCACCATAGTAGAACACAGATGAAGCATCTAAGTTGATGTAATAGCCAGTAAGAAGTAATCCAATTCATGTTTTAGGTATCGATTATTGACTTTTTAGCTGGCTTTGGTGCCTTGAACATGAGCTAGGACCTTAACATTCTGCATGAAAGGAGGACTAGCAGCCGAGTTACACGGGAGAATGTGAAAAGTGTTCATATGTAGTAAAAACCTGAGAAATCCGTCCGTTTTCATCATTTGTTATCGAATCGACTTAAAGCCAGATCGTCACATTGGCCGCTCTTCTCACTGAAACGGTTGTACTTATCGTCTGCAAAGCTATGTCGCGTGCTGCGGTATGTGGAGACACTAAAAGCACCATAGTAGAACACAGATGAAGCTTCTAAGTTGATGTAATAGCCAGTAAGAAGTAGTACAATTCATGTTTTAGGTATCGATTATTGACTTTTTAGCTGGCTTTGGTGCCTTGGACATAAGCTAGGACGTTACGATTCTGCATGAAAGGAGGACTAGCAGCCGAGTTGCACGGGAGAATGTGAAAAGTGTTCATATGTAGTAAAAACCTTAGAAATCCGTCCGTTTTCGTCATTTGTTATCGAATCGACTTAAAGCCAGATCGTCACATTGGCCGCTCTTCTCTCTGAAACGCTAGTACTTATGGTCTGCACAGCTATGTCGCGTGCTGCGGTATGCAGAGACACTAAAAGCACCATAGTAGAACACAGATGAAGCTTCTAAGTTGATGTAATAGCCAGTAAGAAGTAGTACAATTCATGTTTTAGGTATCGATTATTGACTTTTTAGCTGGCTTTGGTGCCTTGGACATGAGCTAGGACCTTAAGACTCTGCATGAAAGGAGGACTAGCAGCCGAGTTGCACGGGAGAATGTGAAAAGTGTTCATATGTAGTAAAAACCTGAGAAATCCGTCCGTTTTCGTCATTTGTTATCGAATCGACTTAAAGCCAGATCGTCAAATTGGCCGCTCTTTTCTCTGAAACGGTTGTACTTATCGTCTGCAAAGCTATGTCACGTGCTGCGGTATGCGGAGACACTAAAATCACCACAGTAGAACACAGATGAAGCTTCTAAGTTGATGTAATATCCAGTAAGAAGTAGTACAATTCGAGTTTTAGGTATCGATTATTGACTTTTTAGCTGGCTTTGGTACCTTGGACATGAGCTAGGACCTTAAGATTCTGCATGAAAGGAGGACTAGCAGCCGAGTTCCACGGGAGAATGTGAAAAGTGTTCATATGTAGTAAAAACCTGAGAAATCCGTCCGTTTTCGTCATTTGTTATCGAATCGACTTAAAGCCAGATCGACACATTGGCCGTTCTTCTCTCTGAAACGGTTGTACTTATCGTCTGCAAAGCTATGTCACCTGCTGCGGTATGCTGAGACACTAAAAGCACCATAATAGAAGACAGATGAAGCTTCTAAGTTGATGTAATAGCCAGTAAGAAGTAGTACAATTCAAGTTTTAGGTATTGAATATGGAACTTTTAGCTGGCTTTGGTGCCTTGGACATGAGGTAGGACCTTAAGATTCTGCATGAATGGAGGACTAGCAGCCGAGTTGCACGGGAAAATGTGAAAAGTGTTCATATGTAGTTAAAACCTGAGAAATCCGTCCGTTTTCGTCATTTGTTATCGAATCGACTTAAAGCCAGATCGTCACATTGGCTGCTCTTCTCTCTGAAACGGTTGTACTTATCGTCTTCAAAGGTATGTCGCGTGTTGCCGTAGGCGGAAACAGGAAAAGCACCATAGTAGAACACAGATGAAGCTTCTAAGTTGATGTAATAGCCAGTAAGAAGTAGTCCAATTCAAGATTTAGGTATCGATTATTGACTTTTTAGCTGGCTTTGGTGCCTTGGACATGAGCTAGCACCTTAATATTCTGCATGAAAGGATTACTAGCAGCCGAGTTGCATGGGGGAGTGTGAAAAGTGTTCAAATGTAGTAAAAACCTGAGAAATACGTCCGTTTTCGTCATTTGTTATCGAATCGACTTAAAGCCAGATCGTCACATTGGCCGCTCTTCTCTCTGAAACGGTTGTACTTATCGTCTGCAAAGCTATGTCGCGTGCTGCGGTATGCGGAGACACTAAAAGCACCATAGTAGAACACAGATTAGGCTTCTAAGTTGATGTAATACCCAGTAAGAAGTAGTAAAATTCAAGTTTTAGTTATCGATTATTGACTTTTTAGCTGGCTTTGGTGCCTTGGACATGAGCTAGGACCTTAACATTCTGCATGAAAGGAGGACTAGCAGCCGAGTTGCACGGGAGAATGTGAAAAGTGTTCATATGTAGTAAAAACCTTAGAAATCCGTCCGTTTTCGTCATTTGTTATCGGATCGACTTAAAGCCAGATCGTCACATTGGCCGCTCTTCTCTCTGAAACGCTTGTACCTATTGTCTGCAAAGCTATGTCGCGTGCTGCGGTATGCGGAGACACTAAAATCACCATAGTAGAACACAGATGAAGCATCTAAGTTGATGTAATAGCCAGTAAGAAGTAATCCAATTCAAGTTTTAGGTATCGATTATTGACTTTTTAGCTGGCTTTAGTGCCTTGGACATGAGCTAGGACCTTAAGATTCTGCATTAAAGGAGGACTAGCAGCCGAGTTGCATGGGAGAATGTGAAAAGTGTTCATATGTAGAGAAAACCTGAGAAATCCGTCCGTTTTCGTCATTTGTTATCGAATCGACTTAAAGCCAGATCGTCACATTGGCTGCTCTTCTCTCTGAAACGATTGCACTTATCGTCTGCAAAGCTATGTCGCGTGCTGCGGTATGCGGAGACACTAAAAGCACCATAGTAGAACACAGATGAAGCATCTAAGTTGATGTAATAGCCAGTAAGAAGTAATCCAATTCAAGTTTTAGGTATCGATTATTGACTTTTTAGCTGGCTGTGGTGCCTTGGACATGAGCTAGGACCTTAAGATTCTGCATGAAAGGAGGACTAGCAGCCGAGTTGCACGGGAGAATGTGAAAAGTGTTCATATGCAGTAAAAAGCTGAGACATCCGTCCGTTTTCGTCATTTGTTATAGAATCGACTTAAAGCCAGATCGTCACATTGGCCGCTCTTCTCTTTGAAACGGTTGTACTTATCGTCTGCAAAGCTATGTCGCATGCTGCGGTATGCGGACACACTAAAAGCACCATAGTAGAACACAGATGAAGCATCTAAGTTGATGTAATAGCCAGTAAGATGTAATCCAATTCAAGTTTTAGGTATTGAATATTGACCTTTTAGCTGGCTTTGGTGCCTTGGACATGAGCTAGGACCTTAAGATTCTGCATTAAAGGACGACTAGCAGCCGAGTTGCATGGGAGAATGTGAAAAGTGTTCATATGTAGTAAAAACCTTAGAAATCCGTTCGTTTTCGTCATTTGTTATCGAATCGACTTAAAGACAGATCGTCACATTGGCTGCTCTTCTCTCTGAAACGGTTGCACATATCGTATGCAAAGCAGTGTCGCGTGCTGCGGTATGCGGAGACACTAAAATCACCATAGTAGAACACAGATGAAGCATCTAAGTTGATGTAATAGCCACTAAGAGGTAATCGAATTCAAGTTTTAGGTATCGATTATTGACTTTTTAGCTGGCTTTGGTGCCTTGGACATGAGCTAGGACCTTAAGATTCTGCATGAAAGGAGGACTAGCAGCCGAGTTGCACGGGAGAATGTGAAAAGTGTTCATATGCATTAAAAACATGAGACATCCGTCCGTTTTCGTCATTTGTTATCGAATCGACTTAAAGCCAGATCGTCATATTGGCCGCTCTTCTCTCTGAAACGCTTGTACTTATCGTCTGCAAAGCTATGTCGCGTACTGCGGTATGCGGAGACACTAAAATCACCATAGTAGAACACAGATGAAGCTTCTAAGTTGATGTAATAGCCAGTAAGAAGTAGTACAATTCAAGTTTTAGGTATCGATTATTGACTTTTTAGCTGGCTTTGGTGCCTTGAACATGAGCTAGGACCTTAACATTCTGCATGAAAGGAGGACTAGCAGCCGAGTTACTCGGGAGGATGTGAAAACTGTTCATATGTAATAAAAACCTTAGAAATCCGTCCGTTTTCATCATTTGTTATCGAATCGACTTAAAGCCAGATCGTCACATTGGCCGCTCTTCTCACTGAAACGGTTGTACTTATCGTCTGCAAAGCTATGTCGCGTGCTGCGGTATGTGGAGAGAGTAAAAGCACCATAGTAGAACACAGATGAAGCTTCTAAGTTGATGTAATAGCCAGTAAGAAGTAGTACAATTCATGTTTTAGGTATCGATTATTGACTTTTTAGCTGGCTTTGGTGCCTTGGACATGAGCTAGGACCTTAAGACTCTGCATGAAAGGAGGACTAGCAGCCGAGTTGCACGGGAGAATGTGAAAAGTGTTCATATGTAGTAAAAACCTGAGAAATCCGTCCGTTTTCGTCATTTGTTATCGAATCGACTTAAACCCAGATCGTCAAATTGGCCGCTCTTTTCTCTGAAACGGTTGTACTTATCGTCTGCAAAGCTATGTCACGTGCTGCGGTATGCGGAGACACTAAAATCACCACAGTAGAACACAGATGAAGCTTCTAAGTTGATGTAATATCCAGTAGGAAGTAGTACAATTCGAGTTTTAGGTATCGATTATTGACTTTATAGCTGGCTTTGGTGCTTTGGACATTCACTAGGACCTTAAGATTCTGCATGAAAGGAGGACTAGCAGCCGAGTTCCGCGCGAGAATGTGAAAAGTGTTCATATGTAGTAAAAACCTGAGAAATCCGTCCGTTTTCGTCATTTGTTATCGAATCGACTTAAAGCCAGATCGACACATTGGCCGCTCTTCTCTCTGAAACGGTTGTACTTCTCGTCTGCAAAGCTATGTCGCGTGCTGCGGTATGTGGAGACACTGAAATCACCATAGTAGAACACAGATGAAGCATCTAAGTTGATGTAATAGCCAGTAAGAAGTAGTCCAATTCAAGTTTAGGTATCGATTATTGACTTTTTAGCTGGCTTTGGTGACTTGGACATGAGCTAGGACCTTAAGATTCTGCATGAAAGGAGGACTAGCAGCCGAGTTGCACGGGAGAATGTGAAAAGTGTTCATATCTAAAAAAAAAAAAAAACCTGAGAAATCCGTCCGTTTTCGTCATTTGTTATCGAATCGACTTAAAGCCAGATCGTCACATTGGTCGCTCTTCTCTCTGAAACGGTTGTACTTATCGTCTACAAAGCAATGTCGCGTGCTGCGGTATGCGGAGACACTAAAATCACCATAGTAGAACACAGATAAAGCTTCTAAGTTGATGTAATAGAAGGTAAGAAGTAGTACAATTCAAGTTGTAGGTATCGATTATTGACTTTTTAGCTGGCTTTGGTGCCTTGGACATGAGCTAGCACCTTAATATTCTGCATGAAAGGATTACTAGCAGCCGCGTTGCACGGGAGTATGTGAAAAGTGTTCATATGTAGTGAAAACCTTAGAAATCCGTCGGTTTTCGTCATTTGTTATCGAATCGACTTAAAGCCAGATCGTCACATTGGCCGCTCTTCTCTCTGAAACGCTAGTACTTATCGTCTGCACAGCTATGTCGCGTGCTGCGGTATGCAGAGACACTAAAAGCACCATAGTAGAACACAGATGAAGATTCTAAGTTGATGTAATAGCCTGTAAGAAGTAGTACAATTCGAGTTTTAGGTATCGATTATTGACTTTTTAGCTGGCTTTGGTACCTTGGACATGAGCTAGGACCTTAAGATTCTGCTTGAAAGGAGGACTAGCAGCCGAGTTCCACGGGAGAATGTGAAAAGTGTTCATATGTAGTAAAAACCTGAGAAATCCGTCCGTTTTCGTCATTTGTTATCGAATCGACTTAAAGCCAGATTGACACATTGGCCGCTCTTCTCTCTGAAACGGTTGTACTTATCGTCTGCAAAGCTATGTCACCTGCTGCGGTATGCTGAGACACTAAAAGCACCATAATAGAACACAGACGAAGCTTCTAAGTTGATGTAATAGACAGTAAGAAGTAATACAATTCAAGTTTTAGGTATTGAATATGGAACTTTTAGCTGGCTTTGGTGCCTTGGACATGAGCTAGGACCTTAAGAATCTGCATGAAAGGAGGACTAGCAGCCGAGTTGCACGGGAGAATGTGAAAAGTGTTCATATGTAGTTAAAGCATGAGAAATCCGTCCGTTTTCGTCATTTGTTATCGAATCGACTTAAAGCCAGATCGTCACATTGGCCGCTCTTCTCTCTGAAACGGTTGTACTTATCGTCTTCAAAGGTATGTCGCGTGTTGCCGTAGGCGGAAACAGGAAAAGCACCATAGTAGAACACAGATGAAGCTTCTAAACTGATGTAATAGCCAGTAAGATGTAGTCCAATTCAAGATTTAGGTATCGATTATTGAATTTTAGCTGGCTTTGGTGCCTTGGACATGAGCTAGCACCTTAATATTCTGCATGAAAGGATTACTAGCAGCCGAGTTGCATGGGGGAATGTGAAAAGTGTTCAAATGTAGTAAAAACCTGAGAAATACGTCCGTTTTCGTCATTTGTTATCGAATCGACTTAAAGCCAGATCGTCACATTGGCCGCTCTTCTCTCTGAAACGCTTGTACCTATCGTCTGCAAAGCTATGTCGCGTGCTGCGGTATGCGGAGACACTAAAATCACCATAGTAGAACACAGATGAAGCATCTAAGTTTATGTAATAGCCAGTAAGAAGTAATCCAATTCAAGTTTTAGGAATCGATTATTGACTTTTTAGCTGGCTTTGGTGCCTGGAACATGAGCTAGGACCTTAAGATTCTGCATGAAAGGAGGACTAGCAGCCGAGTTGCACGGGAGAATGTGAAAACTGTTCATATGTAATAAAAACCTTAGAAATCCGTCCGTTTTCATCATTTGTTATCGAATCGACTTAAAGCCAGATCGTCACATTGGCCGCTCTTCTCACTGAAACGGTTGTACTTATCGTCTGCAAAGCTATGTCGCGTGCTGCGGTATGTGGAGAGAGTAAAAGCACCATAGTAGAACACAGATGAAGCTTCTAAGTTGATGTAATAGCCATAAGAAGTAGTACAATTCATGTTTTAGGTATCGATTATTGACTTTTTAGCTGGCTTTGGTGCCTTGGACATAAGCTAGGACCTTACGATTCTGCATGAAAGGAGGACTAGCAGCCGAGTTGCACGGGAGAATGTGAAAAGTGTTCATATGTAGTAAAAACCTTAGAAATCCGTCCGTTTTCGTCATTTGTTATCGAATCGACTTAAAGCCAGATCGTCACATATCCGCTCTTCTCTCTGAAACGCTAGTACTTATGGTCTGCACAGCTATGTCGCGTGCTGCGGTATGCAGAGACACTAAAAGCACCATAGTAGAACACAGATGAAGCTTCTAAGTTGATGTAATAGCCAGTAAGAAGTTGTACAATTCATGTTTTAGGTATCGATTATTGACTTTTTAGCTGGCTTTGGTGCCTTGGACATGAGCTAGGACCTTAAGACTCTGCATGAAAGGAGGACTAGCAGCCGAGTTGCACGGGAGAATGTGAAAAGTGTTCATATGTAGTAAAAACCTGAGAAATCCGTCCGTTTTCGTCATTTGTTATCGAATCGACTTAAAGCCAGATCGTCAAATTGGCCGCTCTTTTCTCTGAAACGGTTGTACTTATCGTCTGCAAAGCTATGTCACGTGCTGCGGTATGCGGAGACACTAAAATCACCACAGTAGAACACAGATGAAGCTTCTAAGTTGATGTAATATCCAGTAAGAAGTAGTACAATTCGAGTTTTAGGTATCGATTATTGACTTTTTAGCTGGCTTTGGTACCTTGGACATGAGCTAGGACCTTAAGATTCTGCTTGAAAGGAGGACTAGCAGCCGAGTTCCACGGGAGAATGTGAAAAGTGTTCATATGTAGTAAAAACCTGAGAAATCCGTCCGTTTTCGTGATTTGTTATCGAATCGACTTAAAGCCAGATCGACACATTGGCCGCTCTTCTCTCTAAAACGGTTGTACTTATCGTCTGCAAAGCTATGTCACCTGCTGCGGTATGCTGAGACACTAAAAGCACCATAATAGAACACAGATGAAGCTTCTAAGTTGATGTAATAGACAGTAAGAAGTAATACAATTCAAGTTTTTGGTATTGAATATGGAACTTTTAGCTGGCTTTGGTGCCTTGGACATGAGCTAGGACCTTAAGATTCAGCATGAAAGGAGGACTAGCAGCCGAGTTGCACGGGAGAATGTGAAAAGTGTTCATATGTAGTTAAAACATGAGAAATCCGTCCGTTTTCGTCATTTGTTATCGAATCGACTTAAAGCCAGATCGTCACATTGGCCGCTCTTCTCTCTGAAACGGTTGTACTTATCGTCTTCAAAGGTATGTCGCGTGTTGCCGTAGGCGGAAACAGGAAAAGCACCATAGTAGAACACAGATGAAGCTTCTAAATTGATGTAATAGCCAGTAAGATGTAGCCCAATTCAAGATTTAGGTATCGATTATTGAATTTTAGCTGGCTTTGGTGCCTTGGACATGAGCTAGCACCTTAATATTCTGCATGAAAGGATTACTAGCAGCCGAGTTGCATGGGGGAATGTGAAAAGTGTTCAAATGTAGTAAAAACCTGAGAAATACGTCCGTTTTCGTCATTTGTTATCGAATCGACTTAAAGCCAGATCGTCACATTGGCCGCTCTTCTCTCTGAAACGGTTGTACTTATCGTCTGCAAAGCTATGTCGCGGGCTGCGGTATGCGGAGACACTAAAAGCACCATAGTAGAACACAGATTAGGCTTCTAAGTTGATGTAATACCCAGTAAGAAGTAGTAAAATTCAAGTTTTAGTTATCGATTATTGACTTTTTAGCTGGCTGTGGTGCCTTGGACATGAGCTAGGACCTTAAGATTCTGCATGAAAGGAGGACTAGCAGCCGAGTTGCACGGGAGAATGTGAAAAGTGTTCATATGCAGTAAAAAGCTGAGACATCCGTCAGTTTTCGTCATTTGTTATAGAATCGACTTAAAGCCAGATCGTCACATTTTCCGCTCTTCTCTCTGAAACGGTCGTACTTATCGTCTGCAAAGCTATGTCGCGTGCTGCGGTATGCGGACACACTAAAAGCACCATAGTAGAACACAGATGAAGCATCTAAGTTGATGTAATAGCCAGTAAGAAGTAATCCAATTCAAGTTTTAGGTATTGAATATTGACCTTTTAGCTGGCTTTGGTGCCTTGGACATGAGCTAGGACCTTAAGTTTCTGCATTAAAGGACGACTAGCAGCCGAGTTGCATGGGAGAATGTGAAAAGTGTTCATATGTAGTAAAAACCTGAGAAATCCGTCCGTTTTCGTCATTTGTTATTGAATCGACTTAAAGCCAGATCGACACATTGGCCGCTCTTCTCTCTGAAACGGTTGTACTTATCGTCTGCTAAGCTATGTCGCGTGCTGCGGTATGCTGAGACACTAAAAGCACCATAATAGAACACAGATGAAGCTTCTAAGTTGATGTAATAGCCAGTAAGAAGTAGTACAATTCAAGTTTTAGGTATTGAATATGGAACTTTTAGCTGGCTTTGGTGCCTTGGACATGAGCTAGGACCTTAAGATTCTGCATGAAAGGAGGACTAGCAGCCGACTTGCACGGGAGAATGTGAAACGTGTTCATATGTAGTAAAAACCTGAGAAATCCGTCCGTTTTCGTCATTTGTTATCGAATCGACTTAAAGCCAGATCGACACATTGGCCGCTCTTCTCTCTGAAACGGTTGTACTTATCGTCTGCTAAGCTATGTCGCGTGCTGCGGTATGCTGAGACACTAAAAGCACCATAATAGAACACAGATGAAGCTTCTAAGTTGATGTAATAGCCAGTAAGAAGTAGTACAATTCAAGTTTTAGGTATTGAATATGGAACTTTTAGCTGGCTTTGGTGCCTTGGACATGAGCTAGGACCTTAAGATTCTGCATGAAAGGAGGACTAGCAGCCGAGTTGCACGGGAGAATGTGAAAAGTGTTCATATGCAGTAAAATCCTGAGACATCCGTCCGTTTTCGTCATTTGTTATCGAATCGACTTAAAGCCAGATCGTCACATTGGCCGCTCTTCTCTCTGAAACGGTTGTACTTATCGTCTGCAAAGCTATGTCGCGTGCTGCGGTATGCGGAGACACTAAAAGCACCATAGTAGAACACAGATGAAGCTTCTAAGTTGATGTAATAGCCAGTAAGAAGTAGTACAATTCAAGTTTTAGGTATCGATTATTGAGTTTTTAGCTGGCTTTGGTGCCTTGGACATGAGCTAGGACCTTAAGATTCTGCATGAAAGGAGGACTAGCAGCCGAGTTGCACGGGAGAATGTGAAACGTGTTCATATGTAGTAAAAACCTGAGAAATCCGTCCGTTTTCGTCATTTGTTATCGAACCGACTTAAAGCCAGATCGTCACATTGGCCGCTCTTCTCTCTGAAACGGTTGTACTTATTGTCTGCGAAGCTATGTCACGTGCTGCGGTATGCGGAGACACTAAAATCACCACAGTAGAACACAGATGAAGCTTCTAAGTTGATGTAATATGCAGTAAGAAGTAGTACAATTCGCGTTTTAGGTATCGATTATTGACTTTTTAGCTGGCTTTGGTGCCTTGCACATGAGCTAGGACCTTAAGACTCTGCATGAAAGGAGGACTAGCAGCCGAGTTGCACGGGAGAATGTGAAAGGTGTTCATATGTAGTAAAAACCTGAGAAATCCGTCCGTTTTCGTCATTTGTTATCGAATCGACTTAAAGCCAGATCGTCAAATTGGCCGCTCTTTTCTCTGAAATGGTTGTACTTATCGTCTGCAAAGCTATGTCACGTGCTGCGGTATGCGGAGACACTAAAATCACAACAGTAGAACACAGATGAAGCTTCTAAGTTGATGTAATATCCAGTAAGAAGTAGTACAATTCGAGTTTTAGGTATCGATTATTGACTTTTTAGCTGGCTTTGGTACCTTGGACATGAGCTAGGACCTTAAGATTCTGCTTGAAAGGAGGACTAGCAGCCGAGTTCCACGGGAGAATGTGAAAAGTGTTCATATGTAGTAAAAACCTGAGAAATCCGTCCGTTTTCGTCATTTGTTATCGAATCGACTTAAAGCCAGATCGACACATTCGCCGCTCTTCTCTCTGAAACGGTTGTACTTATCGTCTGCAAAGCTATGTCACCTGCTGCGGTATGCTGAGACACTAAAA
This sequence comes from Schistocerca gregaria, assembly GCF_023897955.1. Classification (NCBI taxonomy): domain Eukaryota; kingdom Metazoa; phylum Arthropoda; class Insecta; order Orthoptera; family Acrididae; genus Schistocerca; species Schistocerca gregaria. The sequence goes on from NC_064925.1 coordinate 583,121,779, forward strand.
GCACCATAATAGAACACAGATGAAGCTTCTAAGTTGATGTAATAGACAGTAAGAAGTAATACAATTCAAGTTTTAGGTATTGAATATGGAACTTTTAGCTGGCTTTGGTGCCTTGGACATGAGCTAGGACCTTAAGATTCTGCATGAAAGGAGGACTAGCAGCCGAGTTGCACGGGAGAATGTGAAAAGTGTTCATATGTAGTTAAAACATGAGAAATCCGTCCGTTTTCGTCATTTGTTATCGAATCGACTTAAAGCCAGATCGTCACATTGGCCGCTCTTCTCTCTGAAACGGTTGTACTTATCGTCTTCAAAGTATGTCGCGTGTTGCCGTAGGCGGAAACAGGAAAAGCACCATAGTAGAACACAGATGAAGCTTCTAAATTGATGAAATAGCCAGTAAGATGTAGTCCAATTCAAGATTTAGGTATCGATTATTGAATTTTAGCTGGCTTTGGTGCATTGGACATGAGCTAGGACCTTAAGATTCTGCATTAAAGGAGGACTAGCAGCCGAGTTGCATGGGAGAATGTGAAAAGTGTTCATATGTAGAAAAAACCTGAGAAATCCGTCCGTTTTCGTCATTTGTTATCGAATCGACTTAAAGCCAGATCGTCACATTGGCCGCTCTTCTCTCTGAAACGGTTGTACTTATCGTCTGCAAAGCTATGTCGCGTGCTGCGGTATGCGGGGACACTAAAAGCACCATAGTAGAACACAGATGAAGCTTCTAAGTTGATGTAATAGTCAGTAAGAAGTAGTATAATTCAAGTTTTAGGTATCGATTATTGACTTTTTAGCTGGCTTTGGTGCCTTGGACATGAGCTAGGACCTTAAGATTCTGCATGAAAGGAGGACTAGCAGCCGACTTGCACGGGAGAATGTGAAACGTGTTCATATGTAGTAAAAACCTGAGACTTCCGTCCGTTTTCGTCATTTGTTATCGAATCGACTTAAAGCCAGATCGACACATTGGCCGCTCTTCTCTCTGAAACGGTTGTACTTATCGTCTGCTAAGCTATGTCGCGTGCTGCGGTATGCGGGGACACTAAAAGCACCATAGTAGAACACAGATGAAGCTTCTAAGTTGATGTAATAGTCAGTAAGAAGTAGTACAATTCAAGTTTTAGGTATCGATTATTGACTTTTTAGCTGGCTTTGGTGCCTTGGACATGAGCTAGGACCTTAAGATTCTGCATGAAAGGAGGACTAGCAGCCGACTTGCACGGGAGAATGTGAAACGTGTTCATATGTAGTAAAAACCTGAGACTTCCGTCCGTTTTCGTCATTTGTTATCGAATAGACTTAAAGCCAGATCGACACATTGGCCGCTCTTCTCTCTGAAACGGTTGTACTTATCGTCTGCAAAGCTATGTCGCGTGCTGCGGTATGCTGAGACACTAAAAGCACCATAATAGAACACAGATGAAGCTTCTAAGTTGATGTAATAGCCAGTAAGAAGTAGTACAATTCAAGTTTTAGGTATTGAATATGGAACTTTTAGCTGGCTTTGGTGCCTTGGACATGAGCTAGGACCTTAAGATTCTGCATGAAAGGAGGACTAGCAGCCGAGTTGCACGGGAGAATGTGAAAAGTGTTCATATGTAGTTAAAACCTGAGAAATCCGTCCGTTTTCCTCATTTGTTATCGAACCGACTTAAAGCCAGATCGTCACATTGGCCGCTCTTCTCTCTGAAACGGTTGTACTTATCGTCTGCAAAGCTATGTCGCGTGCTGCGGTATGCGGAGACACTAAAAGCACCATAGTAGAACACCCATTAAGCTTCTAAGTTGATGTAATACCCAGTAAGAAGTAGTAAAATTCAAGTTTTAGGTATCGATTATTGACTTTTTAGCTGGCTTTGGTGCCTTGGACATGAGCTAGGACCTTAACATTCTGCATGAAAGGAGGACTAGCAGCCGAGTTGCAAGGGAGAATGTGAAAAGTGTTCATATGTAGTAAAAACCTTAGAAATCCGTCCGTTTTCGTCATTTGTTATCGAATCGCTTTAAGCCAGATCGTCACATTGGCCGCTCTTCTCTCTGAAACGCTTGTACCTATCGTCTGCAAAGCTATGTCGCGTGCTGCGGTATGCGGAGACACTAAAATCACCATAGTAGAACACAGATGAAGCATCTAAGTTGATGTAATAGCCAGTAAGAAGTAATCCAATTCAAGTTTTAGGTATCGATTATTGACTTTTTAGCTGGCTTTAGTGCCTTGGACATGAGCTAGGACCTTAAGATTCTGCATTAAAGGAGGACTAGCAGCCGAGTTGCATGGGAGAATGTGAAAAGTGTTCATATGTAGAAAAAACCTGAGAAATCCGTCCGTTTTCGTCATTTGTTATCGAATCGACTTAAAGCCAGATCGTCACATTGGCCGCTCTTCTCTCTGAAACGGTTGTACTTATCGTCTGCAAAGCTATGTCGCGTGCTGCGGTATGCGGGGACACTAAAAGCACCATAGTAGAACACAGATGAAGCTTCTAAGTTGATGTAATAGTCAGTAAGAAGTAGTACAATTCAAGTTTTAGGTATCGATTATTGACTTTTTAGCTGGCTTTGGTGCCTTGGACATGAGCTAGGACCTTAAGATTCTGCATGAAAGGAGGACTAGCAGCCGAGTTGCAGGGGACAATGTAAAAAGTGTTCATATGAAGTAAAAACCTGAGAAATCCGTCCGTTTTCGTCATTTGTTATCGAATCGACTTAAAGCCAGATCGTCACATTGGCCGCTCTACTCTCGGAAACGGTTGTACTTATCGTCTGCAAAGCTATGTCGCTTGTTGCCGTAGGCGGAAACAGAAAAGCACCATAGTAGAACACAGATGAAGCTTCTAAGTTGATGTAATAGCCAGTAAGAAGTAGTACAATTCAAGTTTTAGGTATTGAATATGGAACTTTTAGCTGTCTTTGGTGCCTTGGACATGAGCTAGGACCTTAAGATTCTGCATGAAAGGAGGACTAGCAGCCGAGTTGCACGGGAGAATGTGAAAAGTGTTCATATGTAGTTAAAACCTGAGAAATCCGTCCGTTTTCCTCATTTGTTATCGAATCGACTTAAAGCCACATCGTCACATTGGCCGCTCTTCTCTCTGAAATGGTTGTACTTATCGTCTTCAAATGTATGTCGCATGTTGCCGTAGGCGGAAACAGGAAAAGCACCATAGTAGAACACAGATGAAGCTTCTAAGTTGATGTAATAGCCAGTAAGAAGTTGTCCAATTCAAGATTATGTATCGATTATTGACTTTTTAGCTGGGTTTTGGTGCCTTGGACAAGAGCTAGGACCTTAAGATTCTGCATGAAAGGAGGACTAGCAGCCGAGTTGCATGGGGGAATGTGAAAAGTGTTCATACGTAGTAAAAACCTGAGAAATCCGTCCGTTTTCGTCATTTGTTATCGAATCGACTTAAAGCCAGATTGTCACATTGGCCGCTCTTCTCTCTGAAACGGTTGTACTTATCGTCTGCTAAGCTATGTCGCATGCTGCGGTATGCTGAGACACTAAAAGCACCATAATAGAACACAGATGAAGCTTCTAAGTTGATGTAATAGCCAGTAAGAAGTAGTACAATTCAAGTTTTAGGTATTGAATATGGAACTTTTAGCTGGCTTTGGTGCCTTGGACATGAGATAGGACCTTAACATTCTGCATGAAAGGAGGACTAGCAGCTGAGATGCACGGGAGAATGTGAAAAGTGTTCATATGTAGTAAAAACCTTAGAAATCCGTCCGTTTTCATCATTTGTTATCGAATCGACTTAAAGCCAGATTGTCACATTGGCCGCTCTTCTCTCTGAAACGCTTGTACCTATCGTCTGCAAAGCTATGTCGCGTGCTGCGGTACGCGGAGACACTAAAAGCACCATAGTAGAACACAGATGAAGCTTCTAAGTTGATGTAATAGCCAGTAAGAAGTAGTACAATTCAAGTTTTAGGTATTGAATATGGATCTTTTAGCTGGCTTTGGTGCCTTGGACATGAGCTAGGACCTTAAGATTCTGCATGAAAGGAGGACTAGCAGCCGAGTTGCACGGGAGAATGTGAAAAGTGTTCATATGCAGTAAAAACCTGAGACATCCGTCCGTTTTCGTCATTTGTTATCGAATCGACTTAAAGCCAGATCGTCACATTGGCCGCTCTTCTCTCTGAAACGGTTGTACTTATCGTCTGCAAAGCTATGTCGCGTGCTGCGGTATGCGGACACACTAAAAGCACCATAGTAGAACACAGATGAAGCTTCTAAGTTGATGTAATAGCCAGTAAGAAGAAGTAAAATTCAAGTTTTATGTATCGGTTATTGACTTTTTACCCTTCTTTGGTGCCTTGGACACGAGCTAGGAACTTAAGATTTCGCATGAAGGAGAACTAGCAGCCGAGTTGCACGGGAGAATGTGAAAAGTGTTCATACGTAGTAAAAACCTGAGAAATCCGTCCGTTTTCGTCATTTGTTATCGAATCGACTTAAAGCCAGATCGTCACATTGGCCGCTCTTCTCTCTGAAACGGTTGTACTTATCGTCTGCAAAGCTATGTCGCGTGCTGCGGTATGCGGAGACACTAAAAGCACCATAGTAGAACACAGATGAAGCTTCTAAGTTGATGTAATAGCCAGTAAGAAGTAGTACAATTCAAGTTTTAGGTATCGATTATTGAGTTTTTAGCTGGCTTTGGTGCCTTGGACATGAGCTAGGACCTTAAGATTCTCCAATAAAGGAGGACTAGCAGCCGATTTGCATGGGAGAATGTGAAAAGTGTTAATATGTAGTAAAAACCCGAGAAATCCGTCCGGTTTCGTCATTTGTTATCGAATCGACTTAAAGTTAGATCGTCAAATTAGCCGCTCTTCTCTCTGAAACGGTTGTACTTATCGATTGCAAAGCTATGTCGCGTGCTGCGGTATGCGGAGACACTAAAAGCACCATAGTAGAACACAGATGAAGCTTCTAAGTTGATGTAATAGCCAGTACGAAGCAGTACAATTAAAGTTTTAGGTATCAGTTTATGACTTGTTACCCTTCTTTGGTGCCTTGGACACGAGCTAGGAAATTAAGATTTTGCATGAAGGAGGACTATCAGCCGAGTTGCACGGGAGAATGTGAAAAGTGTTCATATGTAGTAAAAACCTGAGAAATCCGTCCGTTTTCGTCATTTGTTATCGAATCTACTTAAAGCAAGATCGTCACATTGGCCGCTCTTCTCTCTGAAACGGTTGTACTTATCGTCTACAAAGCTATGTCGCGTGCTGCGGTATGCGGAGACAGTAAAAGCACCATAGTAGAAGACAGATGAAGCTTCTAAGTTGATGTAATACCCAGTAAGAAGTAGTCCAATTCAAGTTTTAGGTATCGATTATTGACTTTTTAGCTGGTTTTGGTGCCTTGGACATGAGACAGGGCCTTAGGTTTCTGCATTAAAGGAGGACTAGCAGCCGAGTTGCACGGGAGAATGTGAAAAGTATTCATATGTAGTAAAAACCTGAGACATTTGTCCGTTTTCGTCATTTGTTATCGAATCGACTTAAAGCCAGATCGTCAAACTGGCCGCTCTTCTCTCTGAAACGGTTGTACTTATCGTCTGCAAAGCTATGTCGCGTGCTGCGGTATGCTGCGACACTAAAAGCACCATAGTAGAACACAGATGAAGCTTCTAAGTTGATGTAATAGCCAGTAAGAAGTAGTACAATTAAAGTTTTAGGTATCAGTTAATGACTTTTTACCCTTCTTTGGTGCCTTGGACACGAGCTAGGAAATTAAGATTTTGCATGAAGGAGGACTATCAGCCGAGTTGCACGGGAGAATGTGAAAAGTGTTCATATGTAGTAAAAACCTGAGAAATCCGTCCGATTTCGTCATTTGTTATCGAATCGACTTAAAGCTAGATCGTCACATTGGCCGCTCTTCTCTCTGAAACGGTTGTACTTATCGTCTGCAAAGCTATGTCGCGTGCTGCGGTATGCGGACACACTAAAAGCACCATAGTAGAACACAGATGAAGCTTCTAAGTTGATGTAATAGCCAGTAAGAAGAAGTAAAATTCAAGTTTAAGGTATCGGTTATTGACTTTTTACACTTCTTTGGTGCCTTGGACACGAGCTAGGAACTTAAGATTTTGCATGAAGGAGGACTAGCAGCCGAGTTGCACGGGAGAATGTGAAAAGTGTTCATATGTAGTAAAAACCTGAGAAATCCGTCCGTTTTCGTCATTTGTTATCGAATCGACTTAAAGCCAGATCGTCACATTGGTCGCTCTTCTCTCTGACACGGTTGTACTTATCGTCTACTTAATCGACTTAAAGCCAGATCATCACATTGGCCGCTCTTCTCTCTGAAACGGTTGTACTTATCGTCTGCAAAGCTATGTCGCGTGCTGCGGTATGCTGAGACACTAAAAGCACCATAGTAGAACACACATGAAGCTTCTAAGTTGATGTAATAGCCAGTAAGAAGTAGTAGAATTCAAGTTTTAGGTATCGATTATTGACTTTTTAGTTGGCTCTGGTGCCTTGGAAATGAGCTAGGACGTTAAGATTCTAGATGAAAGGAGGACTAGCAGCCGAGTTGCCCATTAGAATGTGAAAAGTGTTCATATGTACAAAAATACCTGAGAAATCCGTCCGTTTTCGTCATTTGTTATCGAATCGACTTAAAGCCAGATCGTCACATTGGTCGCTCTTCTCTCTGACACGGTTGTACTTATCGTCTACAAAGATATGTCGCGTGCTGCGGTATGCGGAGACACTAAAATCACCATAGTAGAACACAGATGAAGCTTCTAAGTTGTTGTAATAGCCAGTAAGAAGTAGTACAATTCAAGTTTTAGGTATCGATTATTGACTTTTTAGCTAGCTTTGGTGCCTTGGACATGAGCTAGGACCTTAAGATTCTGCATGAAAGGAGGACTAGCAGCCGAATTGCACGGGAGAATGTGAAAAGTGTTCATATGCAGTAAAAACCTGAGACATCCGTCCGTTTTCGTCATTTGTTATCGAATCGACTTAAAGCCAGGTCGTCACATTGGCCGCTCTTCACTCTGAAACGGTTGTACTTATCGTCTGCAAAGCTATGTCGCGTGCTGCGGTATGCGGACACACTAAAAGCACCATAGTAGAACACAGATGAAGCTTCTAAGTTGATGTAATAGCCACTAAGAAGAAGTAAAATTCAAGTTTAAGGTATCGGTTATTGACTTTTTACACTTCTTTGGTGCCTTGGACACGAGCTAGGAACTTAAGATTTTGCATGAAGGAGGACTAGCAGCCGAGTTGCACGGGAGAATGTGAAAAGTGTTCATATGTAGTAAAAACCTGAGAAATCCGTCCGTTTTCGTCATTTGTTATCGAATCGACTTAAAGCCAGATCGTCACATTGGCCGCTCTTCTCTCTGAAACGGTTGTACTTATCGTCTGCAAAGCTATGTCACGTGCTGCGGTATGCGGAGACACTAAAATCACCACAGTAGAACACAGATGAAGCTTCTAAGTTGATGCAATATCCAGTAAGAAGTAGTACAATTCGCGTTTTAGGTATCGGTTATTGACTTTTTACACTTCTTTGGTGCCTTGGACACGAGCTAGGAACTTAAGATTTTGCATGAAGGAGGACTAGCAGCCGAGTTGCACGGGAGAATGTGAAAAGTGTTCATATGTAGTAAAAACCTGAGAAATCCGTCCGTTTTCGTCATTTGTTATCGAATCGACTTAAAGCCAGATCGACACATTGGCCGCTTTTCTCTCTGAAACGGTTGTACTTATCGTCTGCAAAGCTATGTCGCGTGCTGCGGTATGCTGAGACACTAAAAGCACTATAGTAGAACACAGATCAAGCTTCTAAGTTGATGTAATAGCCAGTAAGAAGTAGTACAATACAAGTATTAGGTATTGAATATTGACCTTTTAGCTGGCTTTTGTGCCTTGGACATGAGCTGGGACCTTAAGATTCTGCATGAAATGAGGACTAGCAGCCGAGTTGCACGGGAGAATGTGAAAAGTGTTCATATGTAGTAAAAACCTGAGAAATCCGTCCGTTTTCGTCATTTATTATCGAATCTACTTAAAGCCAGATCGTCACATTGGCCGCTCTTCTCTCTGAAACGGTTGTACTTATCGTCTGCAAAGCTATGTCGCGTACTGCGGTATTCGGAGACGCTAAAAGCACCATAGTAGAACACAGATGAAGCTTCTAAGATGATGTAATAGCCAGTAAGAAGTAGTACAATTCAAGTTTTAGGTATCGGTTGTTGACTTTTTAGCTAACTTTGGTGCCTTGGACATGAGCTAGGACCTTAAGATTCTGCAATAAAGGAGGACTAGCAGCCGAGTTGCACGGGAGAATGTGAAAAGTTTTCATATGTAGTAAAAACCTGAGAAATCGGTCCGTTTTCGTCATTTGTTATCGAATCGACTTAAAGCCAGATCGTCACATTGGCCGCTCTTCTCTCTGAAACGGTTGTACTTATCGTCTGCAAAGTTATGTCGCGTGTTGCCGTAAGCGGAAACAGGAAAAGCACCATAGTAGAAAACAGATGAAACTTCTAAGTTGATGTAATAGCCAGTAAGAAGTAGTCCAATTCAAGATTTAGGTATCGATTATTGACTTTTTAGTTGGCTTTGGTGCCTTGGACATGAGCTAGGACCTTAAGAATCTGCATGAAAGGAGGACTAGCAGCCGAGTTGCACGGGAGAATGGGAAAAGTTTTCATATGTAGTAAAAACCTAAGAAATTCGTCCGTTTTCGTCATTTGTTATCGAATCGACTTAAAGCCAGATCGTCACGTTGGCCGCTCTTCTCTCTGAAACGGTTGTACTTATCGTCTGCAAAGCTATGTCGCGTGCTGCGGTATGCGGAAACACTAAAAGCACCATAGTAGAACACAGATGAAGCTTCTAAGTTGACGTAATAGCCAGGAAGAAGTAGTACAATTCAAGTTTTAGGTGTCGGTTATTGACTTTTTAGCTGGCTTTGGTGCCTTGGACAAAAGCTAGGACCTTAACATTCTGTATGAAAGGAGGACTAGCAGCCGATTTGCATGGGAGAATGTGAAAAGTGTTCATATGTAGTAAAAACCCGAGAAATCCGTCCGTTTGTCATTTGTTATCGAATCGACTTAAAGCCAGATCGTCAAATTTGCCGCTCTTCTCTCTGAAACGGTTGTACTTATCGATTGCAAAGCTATGTCGCGTGCTGCGGTATGCTGAGACACTAAAAGCACCATAGTAGAACACAGATGAAGCTTCTATGTTGATGTAATAGCCAGTAAGAAGTAGTACAATTCAAGTTTTAGGTATCAGTTAATGACTTTTTACCCTTCTTTGGTGCCTTGGACACGTTCTAGGAAACTAAGATTTTGCATGAAGGAGGACTATCAGCCGAGTTGCACGGGAGAATGTGAAAAGTGTTCATATGTAGTAAAAACCTGAGACATCCGTCCGTTTTCGTCTTCTGTTATCGAATCGACTTAAAGCCATATCGTCACATTGGCCGCTCTTCTCTCTGAAACGCTTGTACTTATCGTCTGCAAAGCTATGTCGCGTGCTGCGGTATGCGGAGGCACTAAAAGCACCATAGTAGAACTCAGATGAAGCTTCTAAGTAGATGTAATAGCCAGTAAGAAGTAGTACAATTCAAGTTTTAGGTATCGATTATTGACTTTTTAGATAGCTTTGGTGCCTTGGACATGAGCTAGGACCTTAAGATTCTGCATGAAAAGAGGACTAGAAGCCGAGTTGCACGGGAGAATGTGAAAAGTGTTCATAAGTTGTAAAAACCTGAGAAATTCGTCCGTTTTCGTCATTTGTTTTCGAATCGACTTAAAGCCAGATCGTCACATTGGCCGCTCTTCTCTCTGAAACGCTTGTACTTATCGTCGGCAAAGCTATGTCGCATGCTGCGGTATGCTTAGACACTAAAAGCAGCATAGTAGAACACAGATGAAGTTTCTAACTTGATGTAATAGCCAGTAAGAAGTAGTACAATTCAAGTTTTAGGTATCGATTATTGACTTTTTAGCTGGCTTTGGTGCCTTGGACATGAGCTAGGACCTTAAGATTCTGCATGAAAGGAGGACTAGCAGCCGAGTTGCAGGCGAGAATGTAAAAAGTGTTCATATGAAGTAAAGACCTGAGTAATCCGTCCGTTTTCGTCATTTGTTATCGAATCGACTTAAAGCCAGATCGTCACATTGGCCGCTCTGCTCTCAGAAACGGTTGTACTTATCGTCTGCAAAGCTATGTCGCGTGCTGCGGTATGCGGAGACACTAAAAGCACCATAGTAGAACACAGATGAAGCTTCTAAGTTAATTTTAACACAAAGGAAGAAGTAGTACAATTCAAGTTTTAGGTATCGATTATTGACTTTTTAGCTGGCTTTGGTGCCTTGGACATGAGCTAGAACCTTAAGATTCTGCATGAAAGGAGGACTAGCAGCCGATTTGCACGGGAGAAAGTGAAAAGTCTTCACATGTAGTAAAAACCCGAGAAATCCGTCCGTATTCGTGATTTGTTATCGAATCGACTTAAAGCCAGATCGTCACATTGGCCGCTCTTCTCTCTGAAACGGTTGTACTTATCGATTGCAAAACTATGTCGCGTGCTGCGGTATGCGGAGACAGTAAAAGCACCATAGTAGAACACAGATGAAGCTTCTAAGTTGATGTAATAGCCAGTAAGAAGTAGTAAAACTCAAGTTTTAGGTATCGGTTATTGACTTTTTACCCTTCTTTGGTGCCTTGGACATCAGCTAGGACCTTAAGATTCTGCATGAAAGGAGGAGTAGCAGCCGGGTTGCAGGGGAAAATGTGAAAAGTGTTCATATGTAGTAAAAACCTGAGAAATCTGTCCGTTTTCGTCATTTGTTATCGAATCAACTTAAAGCCAGATCGTCACATTGGCCGCTCTGCTCTCGGAAACGGTTGTACTTATCGTCTGCAAAGCTATGTCGCGTGTTGCCGTAGGCGGAAACGGGAAAAGCCCCATAGTAGAACACAGATGAAGCTTCTAAGTTGATGTAATAGCGAGTAAGAAGTAGTCCAATTCAAGTTTTAGGTATCGATTATTGACTTTTTAGCTGGCTTTGGTGCCTTGGACATGAGCTAGGACCTTAAGATTCTGCATGAAAGGAGGACTAGCAGCAGAGTAGCACGGGAGAATGTGAAGAGTGTTCATATGTAGTAAAAACCTGAGAAATTCGTCCGTTTTCGTCATTTGTTAACGAATCGACTTAAAGCCAGATCGTCACATTGGCCGCTCTTCTCTCTGAAACGGTTGTACTTATCGTCTACAAAGCTATGTCGCGTGCTGCGGTATGCGGAGACACTAAAATCACCATAGTAGAACACAGATGGAGCTACTAAGTTGATGTAATAGCCAGTAAGAAGTAGTACAATTCAAGTTTTAGGTATCGATTATTGACTTTTTAGCTAGCTTTGGTGCCTTGGACATGAGCTAGGACCTTAAGATTCTGCATGAAAGGAGGACTAGCTGCCGAGTAGCACGGGAGAATGTGAAAAGTGTTCATATGTAGTAAAAACCTGGGAAATTCGTCCGTTTTCGTTATTTGTTATCGAATCGACTTAAAGCCACATCGTCTTATTGGCCGCTCTTCTCTCTGAAACGCTTGTACTTATCGTCTGCAAAGCTATGTCGCATGCTGCGGTATGCTGAGATGCTACAAGCAGCATAGTAGAACACAGATGAAGCTTCTAAGTTGATGTAATAGCCAGTAAGAAGTAGTACAATTCAAGTTTTAGGTATCGATTATTGACTTTTTAGCTAGCTTTGGTGCCTTGGACATGAGCTAGGACCTTAAGATTCTGCATGAAAGGAGGACTGGCAGCCGAGTAGCACGGGAGAATGTGAAAAGTGATCATATGTAGTAAAAACCTGAGAAATTCGTCCGTTTTCGTCATTTGTTATCGAATCGACTTAAAGCCAGATCGTCACATTGGCCGCTCTTCTCTCTGAAACGCTTGTACTTATCGTCTGCAAAGCTATGTCGCATGCTGCGGTATGCTGAGACACTACAAGCAGCATAGTAAAACACAGATGAAGCTTCTAAGTTGATGTAATAGCCAGTAAGAAGTAGTACAATTCAAGTTTTAGGTATCGATTATTGACTTTTTAGCTAGCTTTGGTGCCTTGGACATGAGCTAGGACCTTAAGATTCTGCATGAAAGGAGGACTAGCAGCCGAGTAGCACGGGAGAGTGTGAAAAGTGTTCATATGTTGTAAAAACCTGGGAAATTCGTCCGTTTTCGTCATTTGTTATCGAATCGACTTAAAGCCACATCGTCTTATTGGCCGCTCTTCTCTCTGAAACGCTTGTACTTATCGTCTGCAAAGCTATGTCGCATGCTGCGGTATGCTGAGACACTACAGGCAGCATAGTAGAACACAGATGAAGCTTCTAAGTTGATGTAATAGCCAGTAAGAATTAGTACAATTCAAGTTTTAGGTATCGATTATTGACTTTTTAGCTAGCTTTGGTGCCTTGAACATGAGCTAGGACCTTAAGATTCTGCATGAAAGGAGGACTAGCAGCCGAGTAGCACGGGAGAATGTGAAAAGTGATCATATGTAGTAAAAACCTGAGAAATTCGTCCGTTTTCTTCATTTGTTATCGAATCGACTTAAAGCCAGATCGTCACATTGGCCGCTCTTCTCCCTGAAACGCTTGTACTTATCGTCTGCAAAGCTATGTCGCATGCTGCGGTATGCTGAGACACTACAAGCAGCATAGTAAAACACAGATGAAGCATCTAAGTTGATGTAATAGCCAGTAAGAAGTAGTACAATTCAAGTTTTAGGTATCGATTATTGACTTTTTAGCTGGCTTTGGTGCCTTGGACATGAGATAGGACCTTAAGATTCTGCATGAAAGGAGGACTAGCAGCCGAGTTGCAGGGGAGAATGTAAAAAGTGTTCATATGAAGTAAAAACCTGACTAATCCGTCCGTTTTCGTCATTTGTTATCGATTCGACTTAAAGCCAGATCGTCACATTGGCCGCTCTGCTCTCGGAAACGGTTGCACTTATCGTCTGCAAAGCAATGTCGCGTTTTGCCGTAGGCGGAAACAGAAAAGCACCATGGTAGAACACAGATGAAGCTTCTAAGTTGATGTAATAGCCAGTAAGAAGTAGTACAATTCAAGTTTTAGGTATCGGTTATTGACTTTTTACCCTTCTTTGGTGCCTTGGACATCAGCTAGGACCTTAAGATTCTGCATGAAAGGAGGACTAGCATCCGAGTTGCACGGGAGAATGTGAAAAGTGTTCATATGTAGTAAAAACCTTAGACATCCATCCGTTTTCGTCATTTGTTATCGAATCGACTTAAAGCCAGATCGTCACATTGGCCGCTCTTCTCTCTGAAACGGTTGTACTAATCGTCTGCAAAGCTATGTCGCGTGCTGCGGTATGTGGACACACTAAAATTACCATAGTAGAACACAGATGAAGCATCTAAGTTGATGTAATATCCAGTAAGAAGTAATCCAATTCAAGTTTTAGGTATCGATTATTGACTTTTTAGCTGGCTTTGGTGCCTTCGACATGAGCTAGGACCTTAAGATTCTGCATGTAAGGAGGACTAGCAGCCGAGTTGCACGGGAGAATGTGAAAAGTGTTCATAAGTAAAAAAATACCTGAGAAATCCGTCCGTTTTCGTCATTTGTTATCGAATCGACTTAAAGCCAGATCGTCACATTGGTCGCTCTTCTCGCTGAAACGGTTGTACTTATCGTCTGCAAAGCTATGTCGCATGCTGCGGTCTGCTGAGACACTACAAGCAGCATAGTAGAACACAGATGAAGCTTCTAAGTTGATGTAATAGCCAGTAAGAAGTAATACAATTCAAGTTTTAGGTATCGATTATTGACTTTTTAGCTAGCTTTGGTGCCTTGGACATGAGCTAGGACCTTAAGATTCAGCGTGAAAGGAGGACTAGCAGCCGAGTAGCACGGGAGAATGTGAAAAGTGTTCATATGTAGTAAAAACCTGAGAAATTACTCCGTTTTCGTCATTTGTTATCGAATCGACTTAAAGCCAGATCGTCACATTGGCCGCTCTGCTCTCGGAAACGGTTGTACTTATCGTCTGCAAAGCTATGTCGCGTGTTGCCGTAGGCGGAAACAGGAAAAGCACCATAGTAGAACACAGATGAAGCTTCTAAGTTGATGTAATAGCCAGTAAGAAGTAGTACAATTAAAGTTTTAGGTATCGGTTAATGACATTTACCCTTCTTTGGTACCTTGGACACGAGCTAGGAAATTAAGATTTTGCATGAAGGAGGACTATCAGCCGAGTTGCACGGGAGAATGTGAAAAGTGTTCATATGTAGTAAAAACCTGAGAAATCCGTCCGATTTCGTCATTTGTTATCGAATCGACTTAAAGCCAGATCGTCACATTGGCCGCTCTTCTCTCTGAAACACTTGTACTTATCGTCTGCAAAGCTATGTCGCGTGCTGCGGTATGCTGAGACACTAAAAGCACCATAGTAGAACACAGATGAAGCTTCTAAGTTGATGTAATAGCCAGTAAGAAGTAGTACAATTCAAGTTTTTGGTATCGATTATTGACTTTTTAGCTGGCTTTGGTGCCTTGGACATGAGCTAGGACCTTAACATTCTGCATGAAAGGATTACTACCAGCCGAGTTGCACGGGAAAATGTGAAAAGTGTTCATATGTAGTAAAAACCTGAGAAATCCGTCCGTTTTCGTCATTTGTTATCGAATCGACTTAAAGCCAGATCGTCACATTGGCCGCTCTTCTCTCTGAAACGGTTGTACTTATCGTCTGCAAAGCTATGTCGCGTGCTGCGGTATGCGGAGACACTAAAAGCACCATAGTAGAACACAGATGAAGCTTCTAAGTTGATGTAATAGCCAGTAAGAAGTAGTATGATTCAAGTTTTAGGTATCCATTATTGACTTTTTAGCTGGCTTTGGTACCTTGGACATGAGCTAGGACCTTAAGAATCTGCATGAAAGGAGGACTAGCAGCCGAGTAGCACGGGAGAATGTGAAAAGTGTTCATATGTAGTAAAAACCTGAGAAATTCGTCCGTTTTCGTTATTTGTTATCGAATCGACTTAAAGCCAGATCGTCACATTGGCCGCTCTTCTCTCTGAAACGCTTGTACTTATCGTCTGCAAAGCTATGTCGCATGCTGCGGTATGCTGAGACACTACAAGCAGCATAGTAGAACACAGATGAGGCTTCTAAGTTGATGTAATAGCCAGGAAGAAGTAGTACAATTCAAGTTTTAGGTATCGATTATTGACTTTTTAGCTGGCTTTGGTGCCTTGGACAAAAGCTAGGACCTTAACATTCTGTATGAAAGGAATACTAGCAGCCGATTTGCATGGGAGAATGTGAAAAGTGTTAATATGTAGTAAAAACCCGAGAAATCCGTCCGTTTTCGTCATTTGTTATCGAATCGACTTAAAGCCAGATCGTCAAATTAGCCGCTCTTCTCTCTGAAACGGTTGTACTTGTCGATTGCAAAGCTATGTCGCGTGCTGCGGTATGCGGAGACACTAAAAGCACCATAGTAGAACACAGATGAAGCTTCTAAGTTGATGTAATAGCCAGTACGAAGTAGTACAATTCAAGTTTTAGTTATCGATTATTGACTTTTTAGCTAGCTTTGGTGCCTTGGACATGAGCTAGGACCTTATGATTCTGCATGAAAGGAGGACTAGCAGCCGAGTTGCACGGGAGAATGTGAAAAGTGTTCATATGTAGTAAAAACCTGAAAAATCCGTCCGTTTTCGTCATTTGTTATCGAATCTACTTAAAGCTAGATCGTCACATTGGCCGCTCTTCTCTCTGAAACGGTTGTACTTATCGTCTGCAAAGCTATGTCGCGTGCTGCGGTATGCGGAGACACTAAAAGCACCATAGTAGAACACAGATGAAGCTTCTAAGTTGATGTAATAGCCAGTAAGAAGAAGTAAAAATCAAGTTTTAGGTATCGGTTATTGACTTTTTACACTTCTTTGGTGCCTTGGACACGAGCTAGGAACTTAAGATTTTGCATGAAGGAGGACTAGCAGCCGAGTTGCACGGGAGAATGTGAAAAGTGTTCATATGTAGTAAAAACCTGAGAAATCCGTCCGTTTTCGTCATTTGTTATCGAATCGACTTAAAGCCAGATCGTCACATTGGCCGCTCTTCTCTCTGAAACGGTTGTACTTATCGTCTGCAAAGCTATGTCACGTGCTGCGGTATGCGGAGACACTAAAATCACCACAGTAGAACACAGATGAAGCTTCTAAGTTGATGCAATATCCAGTAAGAAGTAGTACAATTCGCGTTTTAGGTATCGATTATTGACTTTTTAGCTGGCTTTGGTGCCTTGGACATGAGCTAGGACCTTATGATTCTGCATGAAAGGAGGACTAGCAGCTCAGTTGCACGGGAGTATGTGAAAAGTGTTCATATGTAGTAAAAACCTGAGAAATCCGTCCGTTTTCGTCATTTGTTATCGAATCGACTTAAAGCCAGATCGACACATTGGCCGCTTTTCTCTCTGAAACGGTTGTACTTATCTTCTCCAAAGCTATGTCGCGTGCTGCGGTATGCTGAGACACTAAAAGCACTATAGTAGAACACAGATCAAGCTTCTAAGTTGATGTAATAGCCAGTAAGAAGTAGGACAATACAAGTATTAGGTATTGAATATTGACCTTTTAGCTGTTTTTGTGCCTTGGACATGAGCTGGGACCTTAAGATTCTGCATGAAAGGAGGACTAGCAGCCGAGTTGCACGGGAGAATGTGAAAAGTGTTCATATGTAGTAAAAACCTGAGAAATCCGTCCGCTTTCGTCATTTATTATCGAATCTACTTAAAGCCAGTTCGTCACATTGGCCGCTCTTCTCTCTGAAACGGTTGTACTTATCGTCTGCAAAGCTATGTCGCGTACTGCGGTATTCGGAGACACTAGAAGCACCATAGTAGAACACAGATGAAGCTTCTAAGATGATGCAATAGCCAGTAAGAAGTAGTACAATTCAAGTTTTAGGTATCGGTTGTTGACTTTTTAGCTGGCTTTGGTGCCTTGGACATGAGCTAGGACCTTAAGATTCTGCAATAAAGGAGGACTCGCAACCGAGTTGCACGGGAGAATGTGAAAAGTGTTCATATGTAGTAAAAACCTGAGAAATCGGTCCGTTTTCGTCATTTGTTATCGAATCGACTTAAAGCCAGATCGTCACATTGGCCGCTCTTCTCTCTGAAACGGTTGTACTTATCGTCTGCAAAGCTATGTCGCGTGTTGCCGTAGGCGGAAACAGGAAAAGCACCATAGTAGAACACAGATGAAACTTCTAAGTTGATGTAATAGCCAGTAAGAAGTAGTACAATTCAAGATTTAGGTATCGATTATTGACTTTTTAGCTGGCTTTGGTGCCTTGGACATGAGCTAGGACCTTAAGATTCTGCATGAAAGGAGGACTAGCAGCCGAGTTGCACGGGAGAATGTGAAAAGTTTTCATATGTTGTAAAAACCTAAGACATTCGTCCGTTTTCGTCATTTGTTATCGAATGGACTTAAAGCCAGATCGTCACATTGGCCGCTCTTCTCTCTGAAACGGTTGTACTTATCGTCTGCAAAGCTATGTCGCGTGCCGCGGTATGCGGCGACACTAAAAGCACCATAGTAGTACACAGATGAAGCTTCTAAGTTGACGTAATAGCCAGGAAGAAGTAGTACAATTCAAGTTTTAGGTGTCGGTTATTTACTTTTTAGCTGGCTTTGGTGCCTTGGACAAAAGTTAGGACCTTAACATTCTGTATGAAAGGAGGACTAGCAGCCGATTTGCATGGGAGAATGTGAAAAGTGTTCATATGTAGTAAAAACCCGAGAAATCCGTCCGTTTTCGTCATTTGTTATCGAATCGACTTAAAGCCAGATCGTCAAATTAGCCGCTCTTCTCTCTGAAACGGTTGTACTTATCGATTGCAAAGCTATGTCGCGTGCTGCGGTATGCGGAGACACTAAAAGCACCATAGTAGAAGACAGATGAAGCTTCTAAGTTGATGTAATAGCCAGTAAGAAGTAGTACAATTCAAGTTTTAGGTATCGATTATTGACTTTTTAGCCAGCTTTGGTGCCTTGGACATGAGCTAGGACCTTATGATTCTGCATGAAAGGAGGACTAGCAGCCGAGTTGCACGGAAGAATGTGAAAAGTGTTCATATGTAGTAAAAACCTGAGAAATCCGTCCGTTTTCTTCATTTGTTATCGAATCGACTTAAAGCCAGATCGTCACATTGGCCGCTTTTCTCTCTGAAACGGTTGTACTTATCGTCTGCAAAGCTATGTCGCGTGCTGCGGTATGCTGCGACACTAAAAGCACCATAGTAGAACACAGATCAAGCTTCTAAGTTGATGTAATAGCCAGTAAGAAGTAGTACAATTCAAGTTTTAGGTATTGAATATTGAATTTTTAGCTGGCTTTGGTGCCTTTGACATGAGCTAGGACCTTAATATTCTGCATGAAAGGAGGGCTAGCAGCCGAGTTGCACGGGAGAATGTGAAAAGTGTTCATATGTAGTAAAAACCTGAGATATCCGTCCATTTTCGTCATTTGTTATCGAATCGACTTAAAGCCAGATCGTCACATTGGCCGCTCTTCTCTCTGAAAAAGTTGTACTTATCGTCTGCAAAGCTATGTCGCGTGCTGCGGTATGCGGACACACTAAAAGCACCATAGTAGAACCCAGATGAAGCGTCTAAGTTGATGTAATAGCCAGTAAGAAGTAGTAGAATTCAAGTTTTAGGTATCGATTATTGACATTTAGCTAGTTTTGGTGCCTTGGACATGAGCTAGGACCTTATGATTCTGCATGCAAGGAGGACTAGTAGCCGAGTTGCACGGGAGAATGTGAAAAGTGTTCATATGTAGTAAAAACCTGAGAAATCCGTCCGTTTTCGTCATTTGTTATCGAATCTACTTAAAGCAAGATCGTCACATTGGCCGCTCTTCTCTCTGAAACGGTTGTACTTATCCTCTACAAAGCTATGTCGCGAGCTGCGATATGCGGAGACACTAAAAGCACCATAGTAGAACACAGATGAAGCTTCTAAGTTGATGTAATAGCCAGTAAGAAGTAGTACAATTAAAGTTTAAGTATCAGTTAATGACTTTTTACCCTTCTTTGGTGCATTGGACACGTTCTAGGAAATTAAGATTTTGCATGAAGGAGGACTATCAGCCGAGATGCACGGGAGAATGTGAAAAGTGTTCATTTGTAGTAAAAACCTGAGACATCCGTCCGTTTTCGTCATTTGTTATCGAATCGACTTAAAGCCAGATCGTCACATTGGCCGCTCTTCTCTCTGAAACGGTTGTACTTATCATCTGCAAAGCTATGTCGCGTGCTGCGGTATGCGGAGGCACTAAAAGCACCATAGTAGAACACAGATGAAGCTTCTAAGTTGATGTAATAGCCAGTAAGAAGTAGTACAATTCAAGTTTTAGGTATCGAATATTGACTTTTTTGCTAGCTTTGGTGCCTTGGACATGAGCTAGGACCTTAAGATTCTGCATGGAAGGAGGACTAGCAGCCGAGTTGCACGGGAGAATGTGAAAAATGTTCATATGCAGTAAAAACCTGAGACATCCGTCCGTTTTCGTCATTTGTTATCGAATCGACTTAAAGCCAGATCGTCACATTGGCCGCTCCTCTCTCTCAAACGGTTGTACTTATCGTCTGCAAAGCTATGTCGCGTGCTGCGGTATGCGGAGACACTAAAAGCACCATAGTAGAACACAGATGAAGCTTCTAAGTTGATGTAATAGCCAGTAAGGAGAAGTAAAATTCAAGTTTTAGGTATCGGTTATTGACTTTTTACACTTCTTTGGTGCCTTGGACACGAGCTAGGAACTTAAGATTTTGCATGAAGGAGGACTAGCAGCCGAGTTGCACGGGAGAATGTGAAAAGTGTTCATATGTAGTAAAAACCTGAGAAATCCGTCCGTTTTCGTCATTTGTTATCGAATCGACTTAAAGCCAGATCGTCACAATGGCCGCTCTTCTCTCTGAAACGGTTGTACTTATCGTCTTTAAAATTATGTCGCGTGCTGCGGTATGCGGAGAAAGTAAAAGCACCGTAGTAGAACACAGATGAAGCTTCTAAGTTGATGTAATAGCCAGGAAGAAGTAGTACAATTCAAGTTTTAGGTATCGATTATTGACTTTATAGCTGGCTTTGGTGCCTTGGACATGAGCTAGGACCTTAAGATTCTGCATGAAAGGAGGACTAGCAGCCGAGTTGCAGGGGAGAATGTAAAAAGTGTTCATATGAAGTAAAAACCTGAGAAATCCGTCCGTTTTCGTCATTTGTTATCGAATCGACTTAAAGCCAGATCGTCACATTGGCCGCTTTGCTCTCGGAAACGGTTGTACTTATCGTCTGCAAAGCTATGTCGCGTGCTGCGGTATGCGGAGGCTCTAAAAGCACAATAGTAGAACACAGATGAAACTTCTAAGTTGCTGTAATAGCCAGTAAGAAGTAATACCATTCAAGTTTTAGGTATCGATTATTGACTTTTTAGCTGGCTTTGGTGCCTTGGACATGAGCTAGGACCTTGAGATTCTGCATGAAAGGAGGACTAGCAGTCGAGTTGCAGGGGAGAATGTAAAAAGTGTTCATATGAAGTAAAAACCTGAGAAATCCGTCCGTTTTCGTCATTTGTTATCGAATCGACTTAAAGAGAGATCGTCACATTGGCCGCTCTGCTCTCGGAAACGGTTGTACTTATCGTCTGCAAAGCTATGTCGCGTGCTGCGGTATGCGGAGGCTCTAAAAGCACCATAGTAGAACACAGATGAAACTTCTAAGTTGCTGTAATAGCCAGTAAGAAGTAATACCATTCAAGTTTTAGGTATCGATTATTGACTTTTTAGCTGGCTTTGGTGCCTTGGACATGAGCTAGGACTTTAAGATTCTGCATAAAAGGAGGACTAGCAGCCCTGTTGCACGGGAGAATGTGAAAAGTGTTCATATGTATTAAAAACCTGAGACATCCGTCCGTTTTCGTCATTTGTTATCGAATCGACTTAAAGCCAGATCGTCACATTGGCCGCTCTTCTCTCTGAAACGGTTGTACTTATCGTCTGCAAAGCTATGTCGCGTGCTGCGGTATGCGGAGACACTAAAAGCACCATAGTAGAACACAGATGAAGCATCTACGTTGATGTCATAGCCAGTAAGAAGTAGTACAATTCAAGTTTTAGGTATTGATTATTGACTTTTTAGCTGGCTTTGGTGCCTTGGACATGAGCTAGGACCTTAAGATTCTGCATGAAAGGAGGACTAGCAGCCGAGTTGCAAGGGAGAATGTGAAAAGTGTTCATATGTAGTAAAAACCTGAGAAATCGGTCCGTTTTCGTCATTTGTTATCGAATCGACTTAAAGCCAGATCGTCACATTGGCCGCTCTTCTCTCTGAAACACTTGTACTTATCGTCTGCAAAGCTATGTCGCGTGCTGCGGTATGCGGAGACACTAAAAGCACCATAGTAGAACACAGATGAACCTTCTAAGTTGATGTAATAGCCAGTAAGAAGTAGTACAATTCAACTTTTAGGTATCGATTATTGACTTTTTAGCTGGCTTTGGTGCCTTGGACATGAGCTAGGACCTTAAGATTCTGCATGAAAGGAGGACTAGCAGCCGAGTTGCAGGGGAGAATGTAAAATGTGTTCATATGAAGTAAAAACCTGAGAAATCCGTCCGTTTTCGTCATTTGTTATCGAATCGACTTAAAGCCAGATCGTCACATTGGCCGCTTTGCTCTCGGAAACGGTTGTACTTATCGTCTGCAAAGCTATGTCGCGTGCTGCGGTATGCGGAGGCTCTAAAAGCACCATAGTAGAACACAGATGAAACTTCTAAGTTGCTGTAATAGCCAGTAAGAAGTAATACCATTCAAGTTTTAGGTATCGATTATTGACTTTTTAGCTGGCTTTGGTGCCTTGGACATGAGCTAGGACTTTAAGATTCTGCATAAAAGGTGGACTAGCAGCCGATTTGCAGGGGAGAATGTAAAAAGTGTTCATATGAAGTAAAAACCTGAGAAATCCGTCCGTTTTCGTCATTTGTTATCGAATCGACTTAAAGCCAGATCGTCACATTGGCCGCTTTGCTCTCGGAAACGGTTGTACTTATCGTCTGCAAAGCTATGTCGCGTGCTGCGGTATGCGGAGGCTCTAAAAGCACCATAGTAGAACACAGATGAAACTTCTAAGTTGCTGTAATAGCCAGTAAGAAGTAATACCATTCAAGTTTTAGGTATCGATTATTGACTTTTTAGCTGGCTTTGGTGCCTTGGACATGAGCTAGGACCTTAAGATTCTGCATGAAAGGAGGACTAGCAGCCGAGTTGCAGGGGAGAATGTAAAAAGTGTTCATATGAAGTAAAAACCTGAGAAATCCGTCCGTTTTCGTCATTTGTTATCGAATCGACTTAAAGCCAGATCGTCACATTGGCCGCTTTGCTCTCGGAAACGGTTGTACTTATCGTCTGCAAAGCTATGTCGCGTGCTGCGGTATGCGGAGGCTCTAAAAGCACCATAGTAGAACACAGATGAAACTTCTAAGTTGCTGTAATAGCCAGTAAGAAGTAATACCATTCAAGTTTTAGGTATCGATTATTGACTTTTTAGCTGGCTTTGGTGCCTTGGACATGAGCTAGGACTTTAAGATTCTGCATAAAAGGAGGACTAGCAGCCGAGTTGCAGGGGAGAATGTAAAAAGTGTTCATATGAAGTAAAAACCTGAGAAATCCGTCCGTTTTCGTCATTTGTTATCGAATCGACTTAAAGCCAGATCGTCACATTGGCCGCTTTGCTCTCGGAAACGGTTGTACTTATCGTCTGCTAAGCTATGTCGCGTGCTGCGGTATGCGGAGGCTCTAAAAGCACCATAGTAGAACACAGATGAAACTTCTAAGTTGCTGTAATAGCCAGTAAGAAGTAATACCATTCAAGTTTTAGGTATCGATTATTGACTTTTTAGCTGGCTTTGGTGCCTTGGACATGAGCTAGGACCTTGAGATTCTGCATGAAAGGAGGACTAGCAGCCGAGTTGCAGGGGAGAATGTAAAATGTGTTCATATGAAGTAAAAACCTTAGAAATCCATCCATTTTCGTCATTTGTTATCGAATCGACTTAAAGCCAGATCGTCACATTGGCCGCTTTGCTCTCGGAAACGGTTGTACTTATCATCTGCAAAGCTATGTCGCGTGCTGCGGTATGCGGAGGCTCTAAAAGCAACATAGTAGAACACAGATGAAACTTCTAAGTTGCTGTAATAGCCAATAAGAAGTAATACCATTCAAGTTTTAGGTATCGATTATTGACTTTTTAGCTGGCTTTGGTGCCTTGGACATGAGCTAGGACTTTAAGATTCTGCATAAAAGGAGGACTAGCAGCCGATTTGCAGGGGAGAATGTAAAAAGTGTTCATATGAAGTAAAAACCTGAGAAATCCGTCCGTTTTCGTCATTTGTTATCGAATCGACTTAAAGCCAGATCGTCACATTGGCCGCTTTGCTCTCGGAAACGGTTGTACTTATCGTCTGCAAAGCTATGTCGCGTGCTGCGGTATGCGGAGGCTCTAAAAGCACCATAGTACAACACAGATGAAACTTCTAAGTTGCTGTAATAGCCAGTAAGAAGTAATACCATTCAAGTTTTAGGTATCGATTATTGACTTTTTAGCTGGCTTTGGTGCCTTGGACATGAGCTAGGACCTTAAGATTCTGCATGAAAGGAGGACTAGCAGCCGAGTTGCAGGGGAGAATGTAAAAAGTGTTCATATGAAGTAAAAACCTGAGAAATCCGTCCGTTTTCGTCATTTGTTATCGAATCGACTTAAAGCCAGATCGTCACATTGGCCGCTTTGCTCTCGGAAACGGTTGTACTTATCGTCTGCAAAGCTATGTCGCGTGCTGCGGTATGCGGAGGCTCTAAAAGCACCATAGTAGAACACAGATGAAACTTCTAAGTTGCTGTAATAGCCAGTAAGAAGTAATACCATTCAAGTTTTAGGTATCGATTATTGACTTTTTAGCTGGCTTTGGTGCCTTGGACATGAGCTAGGACCTTAAGATTCTGCATGAAAGGAGGACTAGCAGCCGAGTTGCAGGGGAGAATGTAAAAAGTGTTCATATGAAGTAAAAACCTGAGAAATCCGTCCGTTTTCGTCATTTGTTATCGAATCGACTTAAAGCCAGATCGTCACATTGGCCGCTTTGCTCTCGGAAACGGTTGTACTTATCGTCTGCAAAGCTATGTCGCGTGCTGCGGTATGCGGAGGCTCTAAAAGCACCATAGTAGAACACAGATGAAACTTCTAAGTTGCTGTAATAGCCAGTAAGAAGTAATACCATTCAAGTTTTAGGTATCGATTATTGACTTTTTAGCTGGCTTTGGTGCCTTGGACATGAGCTAGGACTTTAAGATTCTGCATAAAAGGAGGACTAGCAGCCGAGTTGCAGGGGAGAATGTAAAAAGTGTTCATATGAAGTAAAAACCTGAGAAATCCGTCCGTTTTCGTCATTTGTTATCGAATCGACTTAAAGCCAGATCGTCACATTGGCCGCTTTGCTCTCGGAAACGGTTGTACTTATCGTCTGCAAAGCTATGTCGCGTGCTGCGGTATGCGGAGGCTCTAAAAGCACCATAGTAGAACACAGATGAAACTTATAAGTTGTTGTAATAGCCAGTAAGAAGTAATACCATTCAAGTTTTAGGTATCGATTATTGACTTTTTAGCTGGCTTTGGTGCCTTGGACATGAGCTAGGACCTTGAGATTCTGCATGAAAGGAGGACTAGCAGCCGAGTTGCAGGGGAGAATGTAAAATGTGTTCATATGAAGTAAAAACCTGAGAAATCCGTCCGTTTTCGTCATTTGTTATCGAATCGACTTAAAGCCAGATCGTCACATTGGCCGCTTTGCTCTCGGAAACGGTTGTACTTATCATCTGCAAAGCTATGTCGCGTGCTGCGGTATGCGGAGGCTCTAAAAGCACCATAGTAGAACACAGATGAAACTTCTAAGTTGCTGTAATAGCCAATAAGAAGTAATACCATTCAAGTTTTAGGTATCGATTATTGACTTTTTAGCTGGCTTTGGTGCCTTGGACATGAGCTAGGACTTTAAGATTCTGCATAAAAGGAGGACTAGCAGCCGATTTGCAGGGGAGAATGTAAAAAGTGTTCATATGAAGTAAAAACCTGAGAAATCCGTCCGTTTTCGTCATTTGTTATCGAATCGACTTAAAGCCAGATCGTCACATTGGCCGCTTTGCTCTCGGAAACGGTTGTACTTATCGTCTGCAAAGCTATGTCGCGTGCTGCGGTATGCGGAGGCTCTAAAAGCACCATAGTAGAACACAGATAAAACTTCTAAGTTGCTGTAATAGCCAGTAAGAAGTAATACCATTCAAGTTTTAGGTATCGATTATTGACTTTTTAGCTGGCTTTGGTGCCTTGGACATGAGCTAGGACTTTAAGATTCTGCATAAAAGGAGGACTAGCAGCCGAGTTGCAGGGGAGAATGTAAAAAGTGTTCATATGAAGTAAAAACCTGAGAAATCCGTCCGTTTTCGTCATTTGTTATCGAATCGACTTAAAGCCAGATCGTCACATTGGCCGCTCTTCTCTCTGAAACGGTTGTACTTATCGTCATCAAAGCTATGTCGCGTGCTGCGGTATGCGGAGACGCTAAAATCACCATAGTAGAACACAGATGAACCTTATAAGTTGATGTAATAGCCAGTTAGAAGTAGTACAATTGAAGTTTTAGGTATCGACTATTGACTTTTTAGCTGGCTTTGGTGCCTTGGACATGAGCTAGGACCTTAAGATTCTGCATGAAAGGAGGACTAGCAGCCGAGTTGCAGGGGAGAATGTAAAAAGTGTTCATATGAAGTAAAAACCTGAGAAATCCGTCCGTTTTCGTCATTTGTTATCGAATCGACTTAAAGCCAGATCGTAACATTGGCCGCTCTTCTCTCTAAAACGGTTGTACTTATCGTCTGCAAAGCTATGTCGCTTGCTGCGGTATGCGGAGGCTCTAAAAGCACCATAGTAGAACACAGATGAAACTTCTATGTTGCTGTAATAGCCAGTAAGAAGTAGTCCAATTCAAGATTTAGGTATCGATTATTGACTTTTTAGCTGGCTTTGGTGCCTTGGACATGAGCTAGGACTTTAAGATTCTGCATAAAAGGAGGACTAGCAGCCCAGTTGCACGGGAGAATGTGAAAAGTGTTCATATGTATTAAAAACCTGAGAAATCCATCCGTTTTCGTCATTTGTTATCGAATCGACTTAAAGCCAGATCGTCACATTGGCCGCTCTTCTCTTTGAAACGGTTGTACTTATCGTCTGCAAAGCTATGTCGCGTGCTGCGGTATGCGGAGACACTAAAAGCACCATAGTCGAACACAGATGAAGCTTCTAAGTTGATGTAATACCCAGTAAGAAGTAGTACAATTAAAGTTTTAGGTATCGGTTATTGACTTTTTACCCTTCTTTGGTGCCTTGGACACGAGCTAGGAACTTAAGATTTTGCATGAGGGAGGACTAGCAGCCGAGTTGCACGGGAGAATGTGAAAAGTGTTCATATGTAGTAAAAACCTGAGAAATCCGTCCGTTTTCGTCATTTGTGATCGAATCGACTTAAAGCCAGATCGTCACATTGGCCGCTCTTCTCTCTGAAACGTTTGTACTTATCGTCTACAAAGCTATGTCGCGTGCTGCGATATGCGGAGACATTAAAAGCACCATAGTAGAACACAAATGATCATTTTAAGTTGATGTAATAGCCAGTAAGAAGTAGTCCAATTCAAGATTTAGGTATCGATTATTGACTTTTTAGCTGGCTTTGGTGTCTTGGACATGAGCTAGGACCTTATGATTCTGCATAAAAGGAGGACTAGCAGCCCAGTTGCACGGGAGAATGTGAAAAGTGATCATATGTATTAAAAACCTGAGACATCCGTCCGTTTTCGTCATTTGTTATCGAATCGACTTAAAGCCAGATCGTCACATTGGCCGCTCTTCTCTCTGAAACGGTTGTACTTATCGTCTGCAAAACTATGTCGCGTGCTGCGGTATGCGGACACACTAAAAGCACCATAGTAGAACCCAGATGAAGCTTCTACGTTGATGTAATAGCCAGTAAGAAGTAGTACAATTAAAGTTTTAGGTATCAGTTAATGACTTTTTACCCTTCTTTGGTGACTTGGACACGTTCTAGGAAATTAAGATTTTGCATGAAGGAGGACTATCAGCCGAGTTGCACGGGAGAATGTGAAAAGTGTTCATATGTAGTAAAAACCTGAGACATCCGTCCGTTTTCGTCATTTATTATCGAATCGACTTAAAGCCAGATCGTCACATTGGCCGCTCTTCTCTCTGAAACGCTTGTACTTATCGTCTGCAATGCTATGTCGCGTGCTGCGGTATGCGGAGGCACTAAAAGCACCATAGTGGAACACAGATGAAGCTTCTAAGTTGATGTAATAGCCAGTAAGAAGTAGTACAATTCAAGTCTTAGGTATTGATTATTGACTTTTTAGCTGGCTTTGGTGCCTTGGACATGAGCTAGGACCTTAAGATTCTGCATGAAAGGAGGACTAGCAGCCGAGTTGCACGGGAGAATGTGAAAAGTGTTCATATGTAGTAAAAACCTAAGAAATTCGTCCGTTGTCGTCATTTGTTATCCAATCGACTTAAAGCCAGATCGTCACATTGGCCGCTCTTCTCTCTGAAACGGTTGTACTTATCCTCTACAAAGCTATGTCGCGAGCTGCGATATGCGGAGACACTAAAAGCACCATAGTAGAACACAGATGAAGCTTCTAAGTTGATGTAATGGCCAGTAAGAAGTAGTACAATTAAAGTTTATGTATCAGTTAATGACTTTTTACCCTTCTTTGGTGCCTTGGACACGTTCTAGGAAATTAAGATTTTGCATGAAGGAGGACTATCAGCCGAGTTGCACGGGAGAATGTGAAAATTGTTCATATGTAGTAAAAACCCGAGAAATCCGTCCGTTTTCGTCATTTGTTATCGAATTGTCTTATAGCCAGATCGTCACATTAGCCGCTCTTCACTCTGAAACGGTTGTACTTATCGATTGCAAAGCTATGTCGCGTGCTGCGGTATGCGGAGACACTAAAAGCACCATAGTAGAACACAGATGAAGCTTCTAAATTGATGTAATAGCCAGTAAGAAGTAGTACAATTCAAGTTTTAGGTATCGATTATTGACATTTAGCTAGTTTTGGTGCCTTGGACATGAGCTAGGACCTTATGATTCTGCATGAAAGGAGGAAAAGCAAACGAGTTGCACGGGAGAATGTGAAAAGTGTTCATATGTAGTAAAAACCTGAGAAATCCGTCCGTTTTCGTCATTTGTTATCGAATCTACTTAAAGCAAGTTCGTCACATTGGCCGCTCTTCTCTCTGAAACGGTTGTACTTATCCTCTACAAAGCTATGTCGCGAGCTGCGATATGCGGAGACACTAAAAGCACCATAGTAGAACACAGATGAAGCTTCTAAGTTGATGTAATAGCCAGTAAGAAGTAGTACAATTCAAGTCTTAGGTATTGGTTATTGACTTTTTAGCTGGCTTTGGTGCCTTGGACATGATCTAGGACCTTAAGATTCTGCATGAAAGGAGGACTAGCAGCCGAGTTGCACGGGAGAATGTGAAAAGTGTTCATATGTAGTAAAAACCTAAGAAATTCGTCCGTTTTCGTCATTTGTTATCCAATCGACTAAAAGCCAGATCGTCACATTGGCCGCTCTTCTCTCTGAAACGGTTGTACTTATCCTCTAGAAAGCTATGTCGCGAGCTGCGATATGCGGAGACACTAAAAGCACCATAGTAGAACACAGATGAAGCTTCTACGTTGATGTAATAGCCAGTAAGAAGTAGTACAATTAAAGTTTATGTATCAGTTAATGACTTTTTACCCTTCTTTGGTGCCTTGGACACGTTCTAGGAAATTAAGATTTTGCATGAAGGAGGACTATCAGCCGAGTTGCACGGGAGAATGTGAAAAGTGTTCATATGTAGTAAAAACCCGAGAAATCCGTCCGTTTTCGTCATTTGTTATCGAATTGTCTTATAGCCAGATCGTCACATTAGCCGCTCTTCACTCTGAAACGGTTGTACTTATCGATTGCAAAGCTATGTCGCGTGCTGCGGTATGCGAAGACACTAAAAGCACCATAGTAGAACACAGATGAAGCTTCTAAATTGATGTAATAGCCAGTAAGAAGTAGTACAATTCAAGTTTTAGGTATCGATTATTGACATTTAGCTAGTTTTGGTGCCTTGGACATGAGCTAGGACCTTATGATTCTGCATGAAAGGAGGACTAGCAGCCGAGTTGCACGGGAGAATGTGAAAAGTGTTCATATGTAGTAAAAACCTGAGAAATCCGTCCGTTTTCGTCATTTGTTATCGAATCTACTTAAAGCAAGATCGTCACATTGGCCGCTCTTCTCTCTGAAACGGTTGTACTTATCCTCCACAAAGCTATGTCGCGAGCTGCGATATGCGGAGACACTAAAAGCACCATAGTAGAACACAGATGAAGCTTCTAAGTTGATGTAATAGCCAGTAAGAAGTAGTACAATTAAAGTTTTAGGTATCGGTTATTGACTTTTTACCCTTCTTTGGTGCCTTGGACACGAGCTAGGAACTTAAGATTTTGCATGAGGGAGGACTAGCAGCCGAGTTGCACGGGAGAATGTGAAAAGTGTTCATATACAGTAAAAACCTGAGAAATCCGTCCGTTTTCGTCATTTGTTATCGAATCGACTTAAAGCCAGATCGTCACATTGGCCGCTCTTCTCTCTGAAACACTTGTACTTATCGTCTGCAAAGCTATGTCGCGTGCTGCGGTATGCGGAAACACTAAAATCACCATAGTAGAACACAGTTGAACCTTATAAGTTGATGTAATAGCCAGTAAGAAGTAGTACAATTGAAGATTTAGGTATCGATTATTGACTTTTTAGCTGGCTTTGGGGCCTTGGACATGAGCTAGGACCTTAAGATTCTGCATGAAAGGAGGACTAGCAGCCGAATTGCAGGGGAGAATGTAAAAAGTGTTCATATGAAGTAAAAACCTGAGAAATCCGTCCGTTTTCGTCATTTGTTATCGAATCGACTTAAAGCCAGATCGTCACATTGGCCGCTCTGCTCTCGGAAACGGTTGTACTTATCGTCTGCAAAGCTATGTCGCGTGCTGCGGTATGCGGAGGCTCTAAAAGCACCATAGTAGAACACAGATGAAACTTCTAAGTTGCTGTAATAGCCAGTAAGAAGTAGTCCAATTCAAGATTTAGGTATCGATTATTGACTTTTTAGCTGGCTTTGGTGCCTTGGACATGAGCTAGGACCTTATGATTCTGCATGAAACGAGGACTAGCGGCCGCGTTGCACGGGAGTATGTGAAAAGTGTTCATATGTAGTAAAATCCTGAGAAATCCGTCCATTTTCGTCATTTGTTATCGAATCGACTTAAAGCCAGATCATCACATTGACCGCTCTTCTCTCTGAAACGGTTGTACTTATCGTCTGCAAAACTATGTCGCGTGCTGCGGTATGCGGAGAAACTAAAAGCACCGTAGTAGAACACAGATGAAGCTTCTAAGTTGATGTAATAGCCAGGAAGAAGTAGTACAATTCAAGTTTTAGGTATTGATTATTGACTTTTTCGCTGGCTTTGGTGCCTTGGACATGAGCTAGGACCTTAAGATTCTGCATGAAAGGAGGACTAGCAGGCGAGTTGCAAGGGAGAATGTTAAAAGCGTTCATATGTAGTAAAAACCTGAGAAATCGCTCCGTTTTCGTCATTTGTTATCGAATCGACTTAAAGCCAGATCTTCACATTGGCCGCTCTTCTCTCTGAAACACTTGTACTTATCGTCTGCAAAGCTATGTCGCGTGCTGCGTTATGCGGAAACACTAAAATCACCGTAGTAGAACACAGATGAACCTTATAAGTTGATGTAATAGCCAGTAAGAAGTAGTACAATTGAAGTTTTAGGTATCGATTATTGACTTTTTAGCTGGCTTTGGGGCCTTGGACATGAGCTAGGACCTTAAGATTCAGCATGAATGGAGGACTAGCAGCCGAGTTGCAGGGGAGAATGTAAAAAGTGTTCATATGAAGTAAAAACCTGAGAAATCCGTCCGTTTTCGTCATTTGTTATCGAATCGACTTAAAGCCAGATCGTCACATTGGCCGCTCAGCTCTCGGAAACGGTTGTACTTATCGTCTGCAAAGCTATGTCGCGTGCTGCGGTATACGGAGGCTCTAAAAGTACCATAGTAGAACACAGATCACCCTTCTAAGTTGCTGTAATAGCCAGTAAGAAGTAATACCATTCAAGATTTAGGTAGCGATTATTGAATTTTTAGCTGGCTTTGGTGCCTTGGACATGAGCTAGGACTTTAAGATTCTGCATAAAAGGAGGACTAGCAGCCCAGTTGCACGGGAGAATGTGAAAAGTGTTCATATGTATTAAAAACCTGAGACATCCGTCCGTTTTCGTCATTTGTTATCGAATCGACTTAAAGCCAGATCGTCACATTGGCCGCTCTTCTCTCTGAAACGGTTGTACTTATCGTCTGCAAAGCTATGTCGCGTGCTGCGGTATGCGGAGGCTCTAAAAGCACCATAGTAGAATACAGATGAAGCATCAACGTTGATGTCATAGCCAGTAAGAAGTAGTACAATTCAAGTTTTGGGTATTGATTATTGACTTTTTAGCAGGCTTTGGTGCCTTGGACATGAGCTAGGACCTTAAGATTCTGCATGAAAGGAGGACTAGCAGCCGAGTTGCAAGGGAGAATGTGAAAAGTGTTCATATGTAGTAAAAACCTGAGAAATCGGTCCGTTTTCGTCATTTGTTATCGAATCGACTTAAAGCCAGATCGTCACATTGGCCGCTCTTCTCTCTGAAACACTTGTACTTATCGTCTGCAAAGCTATGTCGCGTGCTGCGGTATGCGGGGACACTAAAAGCACCATAGTAGAACACAGATGAACCTTCTAAGTTGATGTAATAGCCAGTAAGAAGTAGTACAATTCATGTTTTAGGTATCGATTATTGACTTTTTAGCTGGCTTTGGTGCCTTGGACATGAGCTAGGACCTTAAGATTCTGCATGAAAGGAGGACTAGCAGCCGAGTTGCAGGGGAGAATGTAAAAAGTGTTCATATGAAGTAAAAACCTGAGAAATCCGTCCGTTTTCGTCATTTGTTATCGAATCGACTTAAAGCCAGATCGTCACATTGGCCGCTTTGCTCTCGGAAACGGTTGTACTTATCGTCTGCAAAGCTATGTCGCGTGCTGCGGTATGCGGATGCTCTAAAAGCACCATA
Organism: Schistocerca gregaria; assembly: GCF_023897955.1. Taxonomy (NCBI): domain Eukaryota; kingdom Metazoa; phylum Arthropoda; class Insecta; order Orthoptera; family Acrididae; genus Schistocerca; species Schistocerca gregaria. Next base: position 583,154,213 of record NC_064925.1, read on the forward strand.
GTAGAACACAGATGAAACTTCTAAGTTGATGTAATAGCCAGTAAGAAGTAATACCATTCAAGTTTTAGGTATCGATTATTGACTTTTTAGCTGGCTTTGGTGCCTTGGACATGAGCTAGGACTTTAAGATTCTGCATAAAAGGAGGACTAGCAGCCCAGTTGCACGGGAGAATGTGAAAAGTGTTCATATGTATTAAAAACCTGAGAAATCCGTCCGTTTTCGTCATTTGTTATCGAATCGACTTAAAGCCAGTCGTCACATTGGCCGCTCTTCTCTCTGAAACGGTTGTACTTATCGTCTGCAAAGCTATGTCGCGTGCTGCGGTATGCGGAGACACTAAAAGCACCATAGTAGAACACAGATGGAGCTTCTAAGTTGATGTAATAGCCAGTAAGAAGTAGTACAATTAAAGTTTTAGGTATCGGTTATTGACTTTTTACCCTTCTTTGGTGCCTTGGACACGAGCTAGGAACTTAAGATTTTGCATGAGGGAGGACTAGCAGCCGAGATGCACGGGAGAATGTGAAAAGTGTTCATATGTAGTAAAAACCTGAGAAATCCGTCCGTTTTCGTCATTTGTGATCGAATCGACTTAAAGCCAGATCGTCACATTGGCCGCTCTTCTCTCTGAAACGGTTGTACTTATCGTCTACAAAGCTATGTCGCGTGCTGCGATATGCGGAGACATTAAAAGCACCATAGTAGAACACAAATGATGCTTCTAAGTTGATGTAATAGCCAGTAAGAAGTAGTCCAATTCAAGATTTAGGTATCGATTATTGACTTTTTAGCTGGCTTTGGTGCCTTGGACATGAGCTAGGACCTTATGATTCTGCATGAAACGAGGACTAGCGGCCGCGTTGCACGGGAGTATGTGAAAAGTGTTCATATGTAGTAAAAACCTGAGAAATCCGTCCATTTTCGTCATTTGTTATCAAATCGACTTAAAGCCAGATCGTCACATTGGCCGCTCTTCTCTCTGAAACGGTTGTACTTATCGTCTGCAAAACTATGTCGCGTGCTGCGGTATGCGGAGAAACTAAAAGCACCGTAGTAGAACACAGATGAAGCTTCTAAGTTGATGTAATAGCCAGGAAGAAGTAGTACAATTCAAGTTTTAGGTATTGATTATTGACTTTTTAGCTGGCTTTGGTGCCTTGGACATGAGCTAGGACCTTAAGATTCTGCATGAAAGGTGGACTAGCAGCCGAGTTGCAGGGGAGAATGTAAAAAGTGTTCATATGAAGTAAAAACCTGAGAAATCCGTCCGTTTTCGTCATTTGTTATCGAATCGACTTAAAGCCAGATCGTCACATTGGCCGCTCTACTCTCGGAAACGGTTGTACTTATCGTCTGCAAAGCTATGTCGCTTGTTGCCGTAGGCGGAAACAGAAAAGCACCATAGTAGAACACAGATGAACCTTCTAAGTTGATGTAATAGCCAGTAAGAAGTAGTACAATTCTAGTTTTAGGTATCGATTATTGACTTTTTAGCTGGCTTTGGTGCCTTGGACATGAGCTAGTACCTTAAGATTCTGCATGAAAAGAGGACTAGCAGCCGAGTTGCACGGGAGAATGTGAAAAGTGTTCATATGTAGTAAAAACCTGAGAAATCGGTCCGTTTTCGTCATTTGTTATCGAATCGACTTAAAGCCAGATCGTCACATTGGCCGCTCTTCTCTCTGAAACACTTGTACTTATCGTCTGCAAAGCTATGTCGCGTGCTGCGGTATGCGGAGACACTAAAAGCACCATAGTAGAACACAGATGAACCTTCTAAGTTGATGTAATAGCCAGTAAGAAGTAGTACAATTCAAGTTTTAGGTATCGATTATTGACTTTTTAGCTCGCTTTGGTGCCTTGGACATGAGCTAGGACCTTAAGATTCTGCATGAAAGGAGGACTAGCAGCCGAGTTGCAGGGGAGAATGTAAAAAGTGTTCATATGAAGTAAAAACCTGAGAAATCCGTCCGTTTTCGTCATTTGTTATCGAATCGACTTAAAGCCAGATCGTCACATTGGCCGCTCTGCTCTCGGAAATGGTTGTACTTATCGTCTGCAATGCTGTGTCGCGTGCTGCGGTATGCGGAGGCTCTAAAAGCACCATAGTAGAACACAGATGAAACTTCTAAGTTGCTGTAATAGCCAGTAAGAAGTAATACCATTCAAGTTTTAGGTATCGATTATTGACTTTTTAGCTTTCTTTGGTGCCTTGGACATGAGCTAGGACTTTAAGATTCTGCATAAAAGGAGGACTAGCATCCCAGTTGCACGGGAGAATGTGAAAAGTGTTCATATGTATTAAAAACCTGAGACATCCGTCCATTCTCGTCATTTGTTATCGAATCGACTTAAAGCCAGGTCGTCACATTGGCCGCTCTTCTCTCTGAAACGGTTGTACTTATCGTCTGCAAAGCTATGTCGCGTGCTGCGGTATGCGGAGACACTAAAAGCACCATAGTAGAACACAGATGAAGCTTCTAAGTTGATTTAACAGCCAGTAAGAAGTAGTACAATTAAAGTTTTAGGTATCGGTTATTGACTTTTTACCCTTCTTTGGTGCCTTGAACACGAGCTAGGAACTTAAGATTTTGCATGAGGGAGGACTAGCAGCCGAGTTGCACGGGAGAATGTGAAAAGTGTTCATATGTAGTAAAAACCTTTGAAATCCGTCCGTTTTCGTCATTTGTTATCGAATCGACTTAAAGCCAGATCGTCACATTGGCCGTTCTTCTCTCTGAAACGGTTGTACTTATCGTCTACAAAGCTATGTCGCGTGCTGCGATATGCGGAGACATTAAAAGCACCATAGTAGAACACAAATGATGCTTCTAAGTTGATGTAATAGCCAGTAAGAAGTAGTCCAATTCAAGATTTAGGTATCGATTATTGACTTTTTAGCTGGCTTTGGTGCCTTGGACATGAGCTAGGACCTTATGATTCTGCATGAAACGAGGACTAGCGGCCGCGTTGCACGGGAGTATGTGAAAAGTGTTCATATGTAGTAAAAACCTGAGAAATCGGTCCGTTTTCGTCATTTGTTATCCAATCGACTTAAAGCCAGATCTTCACATTGGCCGCTCTTCTCTCTGAAACGCTTGTACTTATCGTCTGCAAAGCTATGTCGCGTCCTGCGGTATTCGGAGACACTAAAATCACCATAGTAGAACACAGATGAAGCTTCTAAGTTGATGTAGTAGCCAGTAAGAAGTAGTACAATTGAAGTTTTAGGAATCGATTATTGACTTTTTAGCTGGCTTTGGTGCCTTGGACATGAGCTAGGACCTTAAGATTCTGCATGAAAGGTGGACTAGCAGCCGAGTTGCAGGGGACAATGTAAAAAGTGTTCATATGAAGTAAAAACCTGAGAAATCCGTCCGTTTTCGTCATTTGTTATCGAATCGACTTAAAGCCAGATCGTCACATTGGCCGCTCTTTTCTCTGAAACGGTTGTACTTATCGTCTGTAAAACTATGTCGCGTGCTGCGGTATGCGGAGAAACTAAAAGCACCGTAGTAGAACACAGATGAAGCTTCTAAGTTGATGTAATAGCCAGGAAGGAGTAGTACAATTCAAGTTTTAGGTATCGATTATTGACTTTTTAGCTGGCTTTGGTGCCTTGGACATGCGCTAGGACCTTAAGATTCTGCATGAAAGGAGGACTAGCAGCCGAGTTGCACGGGAAAATGAGAAAAGTGATCATATGTTGTAAAAACCTGAGAAATCCGTCCGTTTTCGTCATTTTTTATCGAATCGACATAGAGCCAGATCGTCACATTGGCCGCTCTTCTCTCTGAAACGGTTGTACTTATCGTCTGCAAAGCTATGTCGCGTGCTGCGGTATGTGGAGACACTAAAAGCACCATAGTAGAACGCAGATGAAGCTTCTAAGTTGATGTAATAGCCAGTAAGAAGTAGTACAATTCAAGTTTTAGGTATCGACTATTGACTTTTTAGCTGGCTTTGGTGCCTTGGACATGAGCTAGGACCTTAAGATTCTGCATGAAAGGAGGACTAGCAGCCGAGTTGCACGGGAAAATGTGAAAAGTGTTCATATGTAGTAAAAACCTGAGAAATCCGTCCGTTTTCGTCATTTGTTATCGAATCGACTTAAAGCCAGATCGTCACATTGGCCGCTCTTCTCTCTGAAACGGTTGTACTTATCGTCTACAAAGCTATGTCGCGTGCTGCGGTATGCGGAGACACTAAAATCACCATAGTAGAACACAGTTGGAGCTTCTAAGTTGATGTAATAGCCAGTAAGAAGTGGTACAATACAAGTTTTAGGTATCGATTATTGACTTTTTAGCTAGCGTTGGTGCCTTGGACCTGAGCTAGGACCTTAAGATTCTGCATGAAAGGAGGACTAGCAGCCGAGTAGCACGGGAGAATGTGAAAAGTGTTCATATGTAGTAAAAACCTGAGAAATTCGTCCGTTTTCGTCATTTGTTATCGAATCGACTTAAAGCCACATCGTCACATTGGCCGCTCTTCTCTCTGAAACGCTTGTACTTATCGTCTGCAAAGCTATGTCGTATGCTGCGGTATGCTGAGACACTACAAGCAGCATAGTAGAACATAGATGAAGTTTCTAAGTTGATGTAATAGCCAGTAAGAAGTAGTACAATTCAAGTTTTAGTTATCGATTATTGACTTTTTAGCTAGCTTTGGTGCCTTGGACATGGGCTAGGACCTTAAGATTCTGCATGGAAGGAGGACTAGCAGCAGAGTAGCACGGGAAAATGTGAAAAGTGTTCATATGTAGTAAAAACCTGAGTAATTCGTCCGTTTTCGTCATTTGTTATCGAATCGACTTAAAGCCAGATCGTCACATTGGCCGCTCTTCTCTCTGAAACGCTTGTACTTATCGTCTGCAAAGCTATGTCGCATGCTGCGGTATGCTGAGACACTACAAGCAGCATAGTAGAAGACAGATGAAGCTTCTATGTTGAGGTAATAGCCAGTAAGAAGTAGTACAATTCACGTTTTAGGTATCGATTATTGACTTTTTAGCTAGCTTTGGTGCCTTGGACATGAGCTAGGACCTTAAGATTCTGCATGAAAGGAGGACTAGCAGCCGAGTTGCAGGGGAGAATGTAAAAAGTGTTCATATGAAGTAAAGACCTGAGTAATCCGTCCGTTTTCGTCATTTGTTATCGAATCGACTTAAAGCCAGATCGTCACATTGGTCGCTCTGCTCTCAGAAACGGTTGTACTTATCGTCTGCAAAGCTATGTCGCGTGTTGCCGTAGGCGGAAACAGAAAAGCACCATAGTAGAACACAGATGAAGCTTCTAAGTTGATGTAATAGCCAGTAAGAAGTACACCAATTAGAGATTTAGGTATCGTTTATTGACTTTTTAGCTGGCTTTGGTGTGTTGGACATGAGATAGGACTTTAAGATTCTGCATAAAAGGAGGACTAGCAGCCCAGTTGCACGGGAGAATGTGAAAAGTGTTCATATGTATTAAAAACCTGAGACATCCGTCCGTTTTCGTCATTTGTGATCGAATCGACTTAAAGCCAGATCGTCACATTGACCGCTCTGCTCTCGGAAACGGTTGTACTTATCGTCTGCAAAGCAATGTCGCGTTTTGCCGTAGGCGGAAACAGAAAAGCACCATAGTAGAACACAGATGAAGCTTCTAAGTTGATGTAATAGCCAGTAAGAAGTAGACCAATTCAAGATTTAGGTATCGATTATTGACTTTTTAGCTGGCTTTGGTGCCTTGGACATGAGTTAGGACCTTAAGATTCTACATGAAAGGAGGACTAGCAGCCGAGTTGCACGGGAGAATGTGAAAAGTGTTCATATGTAGTATAAACCTGAGAAATCTGTCCGTTTTCGTCATTTGTTATAGAATCTACTTAAAGCCAGATCGTCACATTGGCCGCTCTTCTCTCTGAAAAAGTTCTACTTATCGTCTGGAAAGCTACGTCGCGTGCTGCGGTATGTGGACACAATAAAAGCACCGTAGTAGAACACAGATGAAGCTCCTAAGTTGATGTAATAGCCAGTAAGAAGTAGTACAATTCAAGTTTTAGGTATCGATTATTGACTTTTTAGCTGGCTTTGGTGACTTCGACATGAGCTAGGACCTTAAGATTCTGCATGTAAGGAGGACTAGCAGCCGAGTTGCACGGAAGAATGTGAAAGGTGTTCATATGCAGTAAAAACCTGAGACATCCGTCCGTTATCGTCATTTGTTATCGAATCGACTTAAAGCCAGATCGTCACATTGGCCGCTCTTCTCTCTGAAACGCTTGTACTTATCGTCTGCAAAGCTATGTCGCATGCTGCGGTATGCTGAGACACTACAAGCAGCATAGTAAAACACAGATGAAGCTTCTAAGTTGATGTAATAGCCAGTAAGAAGTAGTACAATTCATGTTTTAGGTATCGATTATTGACTTTTTAGCTGGCTATGGTGCCTTGGACATGAGCTAGGACCTTAAGATTCTGCATGAAAGGAGGACTAGCAGCCGAGTTGCAGGGGAGAATGTGAAAAGTGTTCATATGTAGTAAAAACCTTAGAAATCCATCCGTTTTCATCATTTGTTATCGAATCGACTTAAAGCCAGATCGTCACATTGGCCGCTATTCTCTCTGAAACGGTTGTACTTATCGTCTGCAAAGCTATGTCGCGTGCTGCGGTATGTGGAGACACTAAAATTACCATAGTAGAACACAGATGAAGCATCTAAGTTGATGTAATAGCCAGTAAGAAGTAATCCAATTCAAGTTTTAGGTATCGATTATTGACTTTTTAGCTGGCTTTAGAGACTTGGACATGAGCTAGGACCTTAAGATTCTACATGAAAGGAGGACTAGCCGCCGAGTTGCACGGGAGAAAGTGAAAAGTGTTCATATGTAGTAAAAACCTGAGAAATCTGTCCGTTTTCGTCATTTGTTATAGAATCTACTTAAAGCCAGATCGTCACATTGGCCGCTCTTCTCTCTGAAAAAGTTGTACTTATCGTCTGCAAAGCTATGTCGCGTGCTGCGGTATGTGGACACAATAAAAGCACCATAGTAGAACACAGATGAAGCTCCTAAGTTGATGTAATAGCCAGTAAGAAGTAGTACAATTAAAGTTTTAGGTATCGATTATTGACTTATTTAGCTGGCTTTGATGCCTTGGACATGAGGTAGGACCTTAAGATTCTGCATGAAAGGAGGACTAGCAGCCGAGTTGCACGGGAGAATGTGAAAAGTGTTCATATGTAGTAAAAACCTGAGAAATCCGTCCGTTTTCGTCATTTGTTATCGAATCGACATAGAGCCAGATCGTCACATTGGCCGCTCTTCTCTCTGAAACGGTTGTACTTATCGTCTGCAAAGCTATGTCGCGTGCTGCGGTATGTGGAGACACTAAAAGCACCATGGTAGAACACAGATGAAGCTTCTAAGTTGATGTAATAGCCAGTAAGAAGTAGTAGAATTCAAGTTTTAGGTATCGACTATTGACTTTTTAGCTGGCCTTGGTGCCTTGGACATGAGCTAGGACCTTAAGATTCTGCATGAAAGGAGGACTAGCAGCCGAGTTGCACGGGAGAATGTGAAAAGTGTTCATATGTAGTAAAAACCTGAGAAATCCGTCCGTTTTCGTCATTTGTTATCGAATCGACTTAAAGCCAGATCGTCACATTGGCCGCTCTTCTCTCTGAAACGGTTGTACTTATCGTCTAAAAAGCTATGTCGCGTGCTGCGGTATGCGGAGACACTAAAATCACCATAGTAGAACACAGATGGAGCTTCTAAGTTGATGTAATAGCCAGTAAGAAGTAGTACAATACAAGTTTTAGGTATCGATTATTGACTTTTTAGCTAGCATTGGTGCCTTGGACCTGAGCTAGAACTTTAAGATTCAGCATGAAAGGAGGACTAGTAGCCGAGTAGCACGGGAAAATGTGAAAAGTGTTCATATGTAGTAAAAACCTGAGAAATTCGTCCGTTTTCGTCATTTGTTATCGAATCGACGTAAAGCCAGATCGTCACATTGGCCGCTCTTCTCTCTGAAACGCTTGTACTTATCGTCTGCAAAGCTATGTCGCATGCTGCGGTATACTGAGACACTACAAGCAGCATAGTAGAAGACAGATGAAGCTTCTATGTTGATGTAATAGCCAGTAAGAAGTAGTACAATTCACGTTTTAGGTATCGATTATTGACTTTTTAGCTAGCTTTGGTGCCTTGGAAATGAGCTAGGACCTTAAGATTCTGCATGAAAGGAGGACTAGCAGCCGAGTAGCAGGGGAGAATGTAAAAAGTGTTCATATGAAGTAAAGACCTGAGTAATCCGTCCGTTTTCGTCATTTGTTATCGAATCGACTTAAAGCCAGATCGTCACATTGGTTGCTCTGCTCTCAGAAACGGTTGTACTTATCGTCTGCAAAGCTATGTCGCGTGTTGCCGTAGGCGGAAACAGAAAAGCACCATAGTAGAACACAGATGAAGCTTCTAAGTTGATGTAATAGCCAGTAAGAAGTACAACAATTAGAGATTTAGGTATCGATTATTGACTTTTTAGCTGGCTTTGGTGCCTTGGACATGAGCTAGGACTTTAAGATTCTGCATAAAAGGAGGACTAGCAGCCCAGTTGCACGGGAGAATGTGAAAAGTGTTCATATGTATTAAAAACCTGAGACATCCGTCCGTTTTCGTCATTTGTTATCGAATCGACTTAAAGCCAGATCGTCACATTGGCCGCTCTTCTCTCTGAAACGGTTGTACTTATCGTCTGCAAAGCTATGTCGCGTGCTGCGGTATGCGGAGACACTAAAAGCACCATAGTAGAACACAGATGAAGCTTCTAAGTTGATGTAATAGCCAGTAAGAAGTAATCCAATTCAAGTTTTAGGTATCGATTATTGACTTTTTAGCTGGCTTTGGTGCCTTGGACATGAGCTAGGACCTTAAGATTCTACATGAAAGGAGGACTAGCAGCCGAGTTGCACGGGAGAATGTGAAAAGTGTTCATATGTAGTAAAAACCTGAGAAATCCGTCCGTTTTCGTCATTTGTTATAGAATCGACTTAAAGCCAGATCGTCACATTGGCCGCTCTTCTCTCTGAAAAAGTTGTACTTATCGTCTGCAAAGCTATGTCGCGTGCTGCGGTATGTGGACACAATAAAAGCACCATAGTAGAACACAGATGAAGCTTCTAAGTTGATGTAATAGCCAGTAAGAAGTAGTACAATTAAAGTTTTAGGTATCGATTATTGACTTATTTAGCTGGCTTTGATGCCTTGGACATGAGCTAGGACCTTAAGATTCTGCATGAAAGGAGGACTAGCAGCCGAGTTGCACGGGAGAATGTGAAAAGTGTTCATATGTAGTAAAAACCTGAGAAATCCGTCCGTTTTCGTCATTTGTTATCGAATCGACATAGAGCCAGATCGTCACATTGGCCGCTCTTCTCTCTGAAACGGTTGTACTTATCGTCTGCAAAGCTATGTCGCGTGCTGCGGTATGTGGAGACACTAAAAGCACCATAGTAGAACACAGATGAAGCTTCTAAGTTGATGTAATAGCCAGTAAGAAGTAGACCAATTCAAGATTTAGGTATCGATTATTGACTTTTTAGCTGGCTTTGGTGCCTTGGACATGAGCTAGGACCTTAAGATTCTACATGAAAGAAGGACTAGCAGCCGAGTTGCACGGGAGAATGTGAAAAGTGTTCATATGTAGTAAAAACCTGAGAAATCTGTCCGTTTTCGTCATTTGTTATAGAATCTACTTAAAGCCAGATCGTCACATTGGCCGCTCTTCTCTCTGAAAAAGTTCTACTTATCGTCTGGAAAGCTATGTCGCGTGCTGCGGTATGTGGACACAATAAAAGCACCGTAGTAGAACACAGATGAAGCTCCTAAGTTGATGTAATAGCCAGTAAGAAGTAGTACAATTAAAGTTTTAGGTATCGATTATTGACTTATTTAGCTGGCTTTGATGCCTTGGACATGAGCTAGGACCTTAAGATTCTGCATAAAAGGAGGACTAGCAGCCGAGTTGCACGGGAGAATGTGAAAAGTGTTCATATGTAGTAAAAACCTGAGAAATCCGTCCGTTTTCGTCATTTGTTATCGAATCGACATAGAGCCAGATCGTCACATTGGCCGCTCTTCTCTCTGAAACGGTTGTACTTATCGTCTGCAAAGCTATGTCGCGTGCTGCGGTATGTGGAGACACTAAAAGCACCATGGTAGAACACAGATGAAGCTTCTAAGTTGATGTAATAGCCAGTAAGAAGTAGTACAATTCAAGTTTTAGGTATCGACTATTGACTTTTTAGCTGGCCTTGGTGCCTTGGACATGAGCTAGGACCTTAAGATTCTGCATGAAAGGAGGACTAGCAGCCGAGTTGCACGGGAGAATGTGAAAAGTGTTCATATGTAGTAAAAACCTGAGAAATCTGTCCGTTTTCGTCATTTGTTATCGAATCGACTTAAAGCCAGATCGTCACATTGGCCGCTCTTCTCTCTGAAACGCTTGTACTTATCGTCTGCAAAGCTATGTCGCATGCTGCGGTATGCTGAGACACTACAAGCAGCATAGTAAAACACAGATGAAGCTTCTAAGTTGATGTAATAGCCAGTAAGAAGTAGTAGAATTCAAGTTTTAGGTATCGATTATTGACTTTTTAGCTGGCTTTGGTGCCTTGGACATGGGCTAGGACCTTATGATTCTGAATGAAAGGAGGACTAGCAGCCGAGTTGCACGGGAGAATGTGAAAAGTGTTCATATGTAGTAAAAACCTGAGAAATCCGTCCGTTTTCGTCATTTGTTATCGAATCGACTTTAAGTCAGATCGTCACATTGGCCGTTCTTCTCTCTGAAACGGTTGTACTTATCGTCTACAAAGCTATGTCACGTGCTGCGGTATGTGGAGACACTAAAAGCAAAATAGTAGAACACAGATTAAGCTTCTAAGTTGATGTAATAGCCAGTAAGAAGTAGTTCAATTCAAGTTTTAGGTATCGATTATTGACTTTTTAGCTGGCTTTGGTGACTTCGACATGAGCTAGGACCTTAAGATTCTGCATGTAAGGAGGACTAGCAGCCGAGTTGCACGGAAGAATGTGAAAAGTGTTCATATGCAGTAAAAACCTGAGACATCCGTCCGTTATCGTCATTTGTTATCGAATCGACTTAAAGCCAGATCGTCACATTGGCCGCTCTTCTCTCTGAAACGCTTGTACTTATCGTCTGCAAAGCTATGTCGCATGCTGCGGTATGCTGAGACACTACAAGCAGCATAGTAAAACACAGATGAAGCTTCTAAGTTGATGTAATAGCCAGTAAGAAGTAGTACAATTCATGTTTTAGGTATCGATTATTGACTTTTTAGCTGGCTATGGTGCCTTGGACATGAGCTAGGACCTTAAGATTCTGCATGAAAGGAGGACTAGCAGCCGAGTTGCAGGGGAGAATGTTAAAAGTGTTCATATGAAGTAAAAACCTGAGTAATCCGTCCGTTTTCGTCATTTGTTATCGAATCGACTTAAAGCCAGATCGTCACATTGGCCGCTCTGCTCTCGGAAACGGTTGTACTTATCGTCTTTAAAGCAATGTCGCGTTTTGCCGTAGGCGGAAACAGAAAAGCACCATAGTAGAACACAGATGAAGCTTCTAAGTTGATGTAATAGCCAGTAAGAAGTAGACCAATTCAAGATTTAGGTATCGATTATTGACTTTTTAGCTGGCTTTTTGTGCCTTGGACATGAGCTAGGACTTTAAGATTCTGCATAAAAGGAGGACTAGCAGCCAAGTTGCACGGGAGAATGTGAAAAGTGTTCATATGTATTAAAAACCTGAGACATCCGTCCGTTTTCGTCATTTGTGATCGAATCGACTTAAAGCCAGATCGTCACATTGACCGCTCTTCTCTCTGAAACGGTTGTACTTATCGTCTGCAAAGCTATGTCGCGTGCTGCGGTATGCGGTGACACTAAAAGCACCATAGTAGAACACAGATGGAGCTTCTAAGTTGATGTAATAGCCAGTAAGAAGTAGTACAATTCAAGTTTTAGGTATCGATTATTGACTTTTTAGCTGGCTTTGGTGCCTTGGACATGAGCTAGTACCTTAAAATTCTGCATGAAAGGAGGACTAGCAGCCGAGTTGCACGGGAGAATGTGAAAAGTGTTCATATGTAGTAAAAACCTTAGAAATCCATCCGTTTTCGTCATTTGTTATCGAATCGACTTAAAGCCAGATCGTCACATTGGCCGCTATTCTCTCTGAAACGGTTGTACTTATCGTCTGCAAAGCTATGTCGCGTGCTGCGGTATGTGGAGACACTAAAATTACCATAGTAGAACACAGATGAAGCATCTAAGTTGATGTAATAGCCAGTAAGAAGTAATCCAATTCAAGTTTTAGGTATCGATTATTGACTTTTTAGCTGGCTTTGGTGCCTTGGACATGAGCTAGGACCTTAAGATTCTACATGAAAGGAGGACTAGCCGCCGAGTTGCACGGGAGAATGTGAAAAGTGTTCATATGTAGTAAAAACCTGAGAAATCTGTCCGTTTTCGTCATTTGTTATAGAATCTACTTAAAGCCAGATCGTCACATTGGCCGCTCTTCTCTCTGAAAAAGTTGTACTTATCGTCTGCAAAGCTATGTCGCGTGCTGCGGTATGTGGACACAATAAAAGCACCATAGTAGGACACAGATGAAGCTCCTAAGTTGATGTAATAGCCAGTAAGAAGTAGTACAATTAAAGTTTTAGGTATCGATTATTGACTTATTTAGCTGGCTTTGATGCCTTGGACATGAGGTAGGACCTTAAGATTCTGCATGAAAGGAGGACTAGCAGCCGAGTTGCACGGGAGAATGTGAAAAGTTTTCATATGTAATAAAAACCTGAGAAATCCGTCCGTTTTCGTCATTTGTTATCGAATCGACATAGAGCCAGATCGTCACATTGGCCGCTCTTCTCTCTGAAACGGTTGTACTTATCGTCTGCAAAGCTATGTCGCGTGCTGCGGTATGTGGAGACACTAAAAGCACCATGGTAGAACACAGATGAAGCTTCTAAGTTGATGTAATAGCCAGTAAGAAGTAGTAGAATTCAAGTTTTAGGTATCGACTATTGACTTTTTAGCTGGCCTTGGTGCCTTGGACATGAGCTAGGACCTTAAGATTCTGCATGAAAGGAGGACTAGCAGCCGAGTTGCACGGGAGAATGTGAAAAGTGTTCATATGTAGTAAAAACCTGAGAAATCCGTCCGTTTTCGTCTTTTGTTATCGAATCGACTTAAAGCCAGATCGTCACATTGGCCGCTCTTCTCTCTGAAACGGTTGTACTTATCGCCTACAAAGCTATGTCGCTTGCTGCGGTATGCGGAGACACTAAAATCACCATAGTAGAACACAGATGGAGCTTCTAAGTTGATGTAATAGCCAGTAAGAAGTAGTACAATACAAGTTTTAGGTATCGATTATTGACTTTTTACCTAGCATTGGTGCCTTGGACCTGAGCTAGGACCTTAAGATTCAGCATGAAAGGAGGACTAGCAGCCGAGTAGCATGGGAGAATGTGAAAAGTGTTCATATGTAGTAAAAACCTGGGAAATTCGTCCGATTTCGTCATTTGTTATCGAATCGACTTAAAGCCAGATCGTCACATTGGCCGCTCTTCTCTCTGAAACGCTTGTACTTATCGTCTGCAAAGCTATGTCGTATGCTGCGGTATGCTGAGACACTACAAGCAGCATAGTAGAACACAGATGAAGTTTCTAAGTTGATGTAATAGCCAGTAAGAAGTAGTACAATTCAAGTTTTAGTTATCGATTATTGACTTTTTAGCTAGCTTTGGTGCCTTGGAAGTGAGCTAGGACCTTAAGATTCTGCATGAAAGGAGGACTAGCAGCCGAGTAGCAGGGGAGAATGTAAAAAGTGTTCATATGAAGTAAAGACCTGAGTAATCCGTCCGTTTTCGTCATTTGTTATCGAATCGACTTAAAGCCAGATCGTCACATTGGTTGCTCTGCTCTCAGAAACGGTTGTACTTATCGTCTGCAAAGCTATGTCGCGTGTTGCCGTAGGCGGAAACAGAAAAGCACCATAGTAGAACACAGATGAAGCTTCTAAGTTGATGTAATAGCCAGTAAGAAGTACACCAATTAGAGATTTAGGTATCGATTATTGACTTTTTAGCTGGCTTTGGTGCCTTGGACATGAGCTAGGACTTTAAGATTCTGCATAAAAGGAGGACTAGCAGCCCAGTTGCACGGGAGAATGTGAAAAGTGTTCATATGTATTAAAAACCTGAGACATCCGTCCGTTTTCGTCATTTGTTATCGAATCGACTTAAAGCCAGATCGTCACATTGGCCGCTCTTCTCTCTGAAACGGTTGTACTTATCGTCTGCAAAGCTATGTCGCGTGCTGCGGTATGCGGAGACACTAAAAGCACCATAGTAGAACACAGATGAAGCTTCTAAGTTGATGTAATAGCCAGTAAGAAGTAATCCAATTCAAGTTTTAGGTATCGATTATTGACTTTTTAGCTGGCTTTAGTGCCTTGGACATGAGCTAGGACCTTAAGATTCTACATGAAAGGAGGACTAGCAGCCGAGTTGCACGGGAGAATGTGAAAAGTGTTCATATGTAGTAAAAACCTGAGAAATCCGTCCGTTTTCGTCATTTGTTATAGAATCGACTTAAAGCCAGATCGTCACATTGGCCGCTCCTCTCTCTGAAAAAGTTGTACTTATCGTCTGCAAAGCTATGTCGCGTGCTGCGGTATGTGGACACAATAAAAGCACCATAGTAGAACACAGATGAAGCTTCTAAGTTGATGTAATAGCCAGTAAGAAGTAGTACAATTAAAGTTTTAGGTATCGATTATTGACTTATTTAGCTGGCTTTGATGCCTTGGACATGAGCTAGGACCTTAAGATTCTGCATGAAAGGAGGACTAGCAGCCGAGTTGCACGGGAGAATGTGAAAAGTGTTCATATGTAGTAAAAACCTGAGAAATCCGTCCGTTTTCGTCATTTGTTATCGAATCGACATAGAGCCAGATCGTCACATTGGCCGCTCTTCTCTCTGAAACGGTTGTACTTATCGTCTGCAAAGCTATGTCGCGTGTTGCGGTATGTGGAGACACTAAAAGCACCATAGTAGAACACAGATGAAGCTTCTAAGTTGATGTAATAGCCAGTAAGAAGTAGTAGAATTCAAGTTTTAGGTATCGACTATTGACTTTTTAGCTGGCTTTGGTGCCTTGGACATGAGCTAGGACCTTAAGATTCTGCATGAAAGGAGGACTAGCAGCCGAGTAGCACGGGAAAATGTGAAAAGTGTTCATATGTAGTAAAAACCTGAGAAATTCGTCCGTTTTCGTCATTTGTTATCGAATCGACTTAAAGCCAGATCGTCACATTGGCCGCTCTTCTCTCTGAAACGGTTGTACTTATCGTCTGCAAAGCTATGTCGCATGCTGCGGTATGCTGAGACACTACAAGCAGCATAGTAGAAGACAGATGAAGCTTCTATGTTGATGTAATAGCCAGTAACAGGTAGTACAATTCACGTTTTAGTTATCGATTATTGACTTTTTAGCTAGCTTTGGTGCCTTGGACATGAGCTAGGACCTTAAGATTCTGCATGAAAGGAGGACTAGCAGCCGAGTTGCAGGGGAGAATGTAAAAAGTGTTCATATGAAGTAAAGACCTGAGTAATCCGTCCGTTTTCGTCATTTGTTATCGAATCGACTTAAAGCCAGATCGTCACATTGGTCGCTCTGCTCTCAGAAACGGTTGTACTCATCGTCTGCAAAGCTATGTCGCGTGTTGCCGTAGGTGGAAACAGAAAAGCACCATAGTAGAACACAGATGAAGCTTCTAAGTTGATGTAATAGCCAGTAAGAAGTACACCAATTAGAGATTTAGGTATCGATTATTGACTTTTTAGCTGGCTTTGGTGACTTGGACATGAGCTAGGACTTTAAGATTCTGCATAAAAGGAGGACTAGCAGCCGAGTTGCACGGGAGAATGTGAAAAGTGTTCATATGTATTAAAAACCTGAGACATCCGTCCGTTTTCGTCATTTGTTATCGAATCGACTTAAAGCCAGATCGTCACATTGGCCGCTCTTCTCTCTGAAACGGTTGTACTTACAGTCTGCAAAGCTATGTCGCGTGCTGCGGTATGCGGAGACACTAAAAACACCATAGTAGAACACAGATGAAGCTTCTAAGTTGATGTAATAGCCAATAAGAAGTAGTACAATTCAAGTTTTACGTATCGATTATTGACTTTTTAGATGGCTTTGGTGCCTTGGACATGGGCTAGGACCTTAAGATTCTGCATGAAAGGAGGACTAGCAGCCGAGTTGCACGGGAGAATGTGAAACGTGTTCATATGTAGTAAAAACCTGAGAAATCCGTCCGTTTTCGTCATTTGTTATCGAATCGACTTTAAGTCAGATCGTCACATTGGCCGTTCTTCTCTCTGAAACGGTTGTACTTATCGTCTACAAAGCTATGTCACGTGCTGCGGTATGTGGAGACACTAAAAGCAAAATAGTAGAACACAGATGAAGCTTCTAAGTTGATGTAATAGCCAGTAAGAAGTAGTACAATTCAAGTTTTAGGTATCGATTATTGACTTTTTAGCTGGCTTTGGTGCCTTCGACATGAGCTAGGACCTTAAGATTCTGCATGTAAGGGGGACTAGCAGCCGAGTTGCACGGAAGAATGTGAAAAGTGTTCATATGCAGTAAAAACCTGAGACATCCGTCCGTTATCGTCATTTGTTATCGAATCGACTTAAAGCCAGATCGTCACATTGGCCGCTCTTCTCTCTGAAACGTTTGAACTTATCGTCTGCATAGCTATGTCGCGTGCTGCGGTATGTGGAGACACTAAAAGCACTATAGTAGAACACAGATGAAGCTTCTAAGTTGATGTAATAGCCAGTAAGAAGTAGTAGAATTCAAGTTTTAGGTATCGATTATTGACTTTTTAGATGGCTTTGGTGCCTTGGACATGGGCTAGGACCTTAAGATTCTGCATGAAAGGAGGACTAGCAGCCGAGTTGCACGGGAGAATGTGAAAAGTGTTCATATGTAGTAAAAAAATGAGACATCCGTCCGTTTTCGTCATTTGTTATCGAATCGACTTAAAGCCACATCGTCACATTGGCCGCTCTTCTCTCGGAAACGGTTGTACTTATCGTCTGCAAAACTATGTCGCGTGCTGCGGTATGCGGAGAAACTAAAAGCACCGTAGTAGAACACAGATGAAGCTTCTAAGTTGTGTAATAGCCAGTAAGAAGTAGTACAATTCAAGTTTTAGGTATTGATTATTGACTTTTTAGCTGGCTTTGGTGCCTTGGACATGAGCTAGGATCTTAATATTCTGCATGAAAGGAGGACTAGCAGCCGAGTGGCACGGGAGAATGTGAAAAGTGTTCATATGTAGTAAAAACCTTAGAAATCCGTCCGTTTTCGTCATTTGTTATCGAATCGACTTAAAGCCAGATCCTCACATTAGCCGCTCTTCTCTCTGAAACGGTTGTACTTATCGTCTGTAAAGCTATGTCGCGTGCTGCGGTATGCGGAGACACTAAAATCACCACAGTAGAACACAGTTGAAGCTTCTAAGTTGATGTAACAGCCAGTAAGAAGTAGTACAATTCAAGTTTTAGTTATCGATTATTGACTTTTTAGCTAGCTTTGGTGCCTTGGACCTGAGCTAGGACCTTAAGATTCTGCATGAAAGGAGGACTAGCAGCCGAGTAGCACGGGAAAATGTGAAAAGTGTTCATATGTAGTAAAAACCTGAGAAATTCGTCCGTTTTCGTCATTTGTTATCGAATCGACGTAAAGCCAGATCGTCACATTGGCCGCTCTTCTCTCTGAAACGCTTGTACTTATCGTCTGCAAAGCTATGTCGCATGCTGCGGTATGCTGAGACACTACAAGCAGCATAGTAGAAGACAGATGAAGCTTCTATGTTGATGTAATAGCCAGTAAGAAGTAGTACAATTCACGTTTTAGGTATCGATTATCGACTTTTTAGCTAGCTTTAGTGCCTTGGACATGAGCTAGGACCTTAAGATTCTGCATGAAAGTATGACTAGCAGCCGAGTAGCAGGGGAGAATGTAAAAAGTGTTCATATGAAGTACAGACCTGAGTAATCCGTCCGCTTTCGTCATTTGTTATCGAATCGATTTAAAGCCAGATCGTCACATTGGTTGCTCTGCTCTCAGAAACGGTTGTACTTATCGTCTGCAAAGCTATGTCGCGTGTTGCCGTAGGCGGAAACAGAAAAGCACCATAGTAGAACACAGATGAAGCTTCTAAGTTGATGTAATAGCCAGTAAGAAGTACACCAATTAGAGATTTAGGTATCGATTATTGACTTTTTAGCTGGCTTTGGTGCCTTGGACATGAGCTAGGACTTTAAGATTCTGCATAAATGGAGGACTAGCAGCCCAGTTGCACGGGAGAATGTGAAAAGTGTTCATATGTATTAAAAACCTGAGACATCCGTCCGTTTTCGTCATTTGTTATCGAATCGACTTAAAGCCAGATCGTCACATTGGCCGCTCTTCTCTCTGAAACGGTTGTACTTATCGTCTGCAAAGCTATGTCGCGTGCTGCGGTATGCGGAGACACTAAAAGAACCATAGTAGAACACAGATGAAGCTTCTAAGTTGATGTAATAGCCAGTAAGAAGTAATCCAAATCAAGTTTTAGGTATCGATTATTGACTTTTTAGCTGGCTTTGGTGCCTTGGACATGAGCTAGGACCTTAAGATTCTACATGAAAGGAGGACTAGCAGCCGAGTTGCACGGGAGAATGTGAAAAGTGTTCATATGTAGTAAAAACCTGAGAAATCCGTCCGTTTTCGTCATTTGTTATAGAATCGACTTAAAGCCAGATCGTCACATTGGCCGCTCTTCTCTCTGAAAAAGTTGTACTTATCGTCTGCAAAGCTATGTCGCGTGCTGCGGTATGTGGACACAATAAAAGCACCATAGTAGAACACAGATGAAGCTTCTAAGTTGATGTAATAGCCAGTAAGAAATAGTACAATTAAAGTTTTAGGTATCGATTATTGACTTATTTAGCTGGCTTTGATGCCTTGGACATGAGCTAGGACCTTAAGATTCTGCATGAAAGGAGGACTAGCAGCCGAGTTGCAAGGGAGAATGTGAAAAGTGTTCATATGTAGTAAAAACCTGAGAAATCCGTCCGTTTTCGTCATTTGTTATCGAATCGACATAGAGCCAGATCGTCACATTGGCCGCTCTTCTCTCTGAAACGGTTGTACTTATCGTCTGCAAAGCCATGTCGCGTGCTGCGGTATGTGGAGACACTAAAAGCACCATAGTAGAACACAGATGAAGCTTCTAAGTTGATGTTATAGCCAGTAAGAAGTAGTAGAATTCAAGTTTTAGGTATCGACTATTGACTTTTTAGCTGGCTTTGGTGCCTTGGACATGAGCTAGGACCTTAAGATTCTGCATGAAAGGAGGACTAGCAGCCGAGTAGCACGGGAGAATGTGAAAAGTGTTCATATGTAGTAAAAACCTGGGAAATTCGTCCGTTTTCGTCATTTGTTATCGAATCGACTTAAACCAGATCGTCACATTGGCCGCTCTTCTCTCTGAAACGCTTGTACTTATCGTCTGCAAAGCTATGTCGTATGCTGCGGTATGCTGAGACACTACAAGCAGCATAGTAGAACACAGATGAAGTTTCTAAGTTGATGTAATAGCCAGTAAGAAGTAGTACAATTCAAGTTTTAGTTATCGATTATTGACTTTTTAGCTAGCTTTGGTGCCTTGGACATGAGCTAGGACCTTAAGATTCTGCATGAAAGGAGGACTAGCAGCCGAGTAGCACGGGAAAATGTGAAAAGTGTTCATATGTAGTAAAAACCTGAGAAATTCGTCCGTTTTCGTCATTTGTTATCGAATCGACTTAAAGCCAGATCGTCACATTGGCCGCTCATCTCTCTGAAACGCTTGTACTTATCGTCTGCAAAGCCATGTCGCATGCTGCGGTATGCTGAGACACTACAAGCAGCATAGTAGAAGACAGATGAAGCTTCTATGTTGATGTAATAGCCAGTAAGAAGTAGTACAATTCACGTTTTAGTTATCGATTATTGACTTTTTAGCTAGCTTTGGTGCCTTGGACATGAGCTAGGACCTTATGATTCTGCATGAAAGGAGGACTAGCAGCCGAGTTGCAAGGGAGAATGTAAAAAGTGTTCATATGAAGTAAAGACCTGAGTAATCCGTCCGTTTTCGTCATTTGTTATCGAATCGACTTAAAGCCAGATCGTCACATTGGTCGCTCTGCTCTCAGAAACGGTTGTACTTATCGTCTGCAAAGCTATGTCGCGTGTTGCCGTAGGCGGAAACAGAAAAGCACCATAGTAGAACACAGATGAAGCTTCTAAGTTGATGTAATAGCCAGTAAGAAGTACACCAATTAGAGATTTAGGTATCGATTATTGACTTTTTAGCTGGCTTTGGTGACTTGGACATGAGCTAGGACTTTATGATTCTGCATAAAAAGGAGGACTAGCAGCCGAGTTGCACGGGAGAATGTGAAAAGTGTTCATATGTATTAAAAACCTGAGACATCCGTCCGTTTTCGTCATTTGTTATCGAATCGACTTAAAGCCAGATCGTCACATTGGCCGCTCTTCTCTCTGAAACGGTTGTACTTATCGTCTGCAAAGCTATGTCGCGTGCTGCGGTATGCGGAGACACTAAAAGCACCATAGTAGAACACAGATGAAGCTTCTAAGTTGATGTAATAGCCAATAAGAAGTAGTACAATTCAAGTTTTACGTATCGATTATTGACTTTTTAGCTGGCTTTGGTGCCTTGGACATGATCTAGTACCTTAAGATTCTGCATGAAAGGAGGACTAGCAGCCGAGTTGCACGGGAGAATGTGAAAAGTGTTCATATGTAGTAAAAACCTTAGAAATCCATCCGATTTCGTCATTTGTTATCGAATCGACTTAAAGCCAGATCGTCACATTGGCCGCTCTTCTCTCTGAAACGGTTGTACTTATCGTCTGCAAAGCTATGTCGCGTGCTGCGGTATGTGGAGACACTAAAGGCACTATAGTAGAACACAGATGAAGCTTCTAAGTTGATGTAATAGCCAGTAAGAAGTAGTAGAATTCAAGTTTTAGGTATCGATTATTGACTTTTTAGATGGCTTTGGTGCCTTGGACATGGGCTAGGACCTTAAGATTCTGCATGAAAGGAGGACTAGCAGCCGAGTTGCACGGGAGAATGTGAAAAGTGTTCATATGTAGTAAAAACCTGAGAAATCCGTCCGTTTTCGTCATTTGTTATCGAATCGACTTTAAGTCAGATCGTCACATTGGCCGTTCTTCTCTCTGAAACGGTTGTACTTATCGTCTACAAAGCTATGTCACGTGCTGCGGTATGTGGAGACACTAAAAGCAAAATAGTAGAACACAGATGAAGCTTCTAAGTTGATGTAATAGCCAGTAAGAAGTAGTACAATTCAAGTTTTAGGTATCGATTATTGACTTTTTAGCTGGCTTTGGTGCCTTCGACATGAGCTAGGACCTTAAGATTCTGCATGTAAGGGGGACTAGCAGCCGAGTTGCACGGAAGAATGTGAAAAGTGTTCATATGCAGTAAAAACTGGAGACATCCGTCCGTTATCGTCATTTGTTATCGAATCGTATTAAAGCCAGATCGTCACATTGGCCGCTCTTCTCTCTGAAACGTTTGTACTTATCGTCTGCATAGCTATGTCGCGTGCTGCGGTATGTGGAGACACTAAAAGCACTATAGTAGAACACAGATGAAGCTTCTAAGTTGATGTAATAGCAAGTAAGAAGTAGTAGAATTCAAGTTTTAGGTATCGATTATTGACTTTTTAGATGGCTTTGGTGCCTTGGACATGAGCTAGGACCTTAAGATTCTGCATGAAAGGAGGACTAGCAGCCGAGTTGCACGGGAGTATGTGAAAAGTGTTCATATGTAGTAAAAAAATGAGACATCCGTCCGTTTTCGTCATTTGTTATCGAATCGACTTAAAGCCACATCGTCACATTGGCCGCTCTTCTCTCTGAAACGGTTGTACTTATCGTCTGCAAAACTATGTCGCGTGCTGCGGTATGCGGAGAAACTAAAAGCACCGTAGAAGAACACAGATGAAGCTTCTAAGTTGTGTAATAGCCAGTAAGACGTAGTACAATTCAAGTTTTAGGTATTGATTATTGACTTTTTAGCTGGCTTTGGTGCCTTGGACATGAGCTAGGATCTTAATATTCTGCATGAAAGGAGGACTAGCAGCCGAGTTGCACGGGAGTATGTGAAAAGTGTTCATATGTAGTAAAAAAATGAGACATCCGTCCGTTTTCGTCATTTGTTATCGAATCGACTTTAAGCCAGATCGTCACATTAGCCGCTCTTCTCTCTGAAACGGTTGTACTTATCGTCTGCAAAGCTATGTCGCGTGCTGCGGTATGCGGAGACACTAAAATCACCACAGTAGAACACAGTTGAAGCTTCTAAGTTGATGTAACAGCCAGTAAGAAGTAGTACAATTCAAGTTTTAGGTATTGAATATTGACTTTTTAACTGGCTTTGGTGCCTTGGACATGAGCTAGTGCCTTAAAATTCTGCATGAAAGGAGGACTAGAAGCCGAGTTGCACGAGAGAATGTGAAAAGTGTTCATATGTAGTAAAAACCTTAGAAATCCATCCGTTTTCGTCATTTGTTATCGTATCGACTTAAAGCCAGATCGTCACATTGGCCGCTATTCTCTCTGAAACGGTTGTACGTATCGTCTGCAAAGCTATGTCGCGTGCTGCGGTATGTGGAGACACTAAAATTACCATAGTAGAACACAGATGAAGCATCTAAGTTGATGTAATAGCCAGTAAGAAGTAATCCAATTCAAGTTTTAGGTATCGATTATTGACTTTTTTGCTGGCTTTGGTGCCTTGGACATGAGCTAGGAGCTTAAGATTCTACATGAATGGAGGACTAGCAGCCGAGTTGCACGGGAGAATGTGAAAAGTGTTCATATGTAGTAAAAACCTGAGAAATCCGTCCGTTTTCGTCATTTGTTATAGAATCGACTTCAAGCCAGATCGTCACATTGGCCGCTTTTCTCTCTGAAAAAGTTGTACTTATCGTCTGCAAAGCTATGTCGCGTGCTGCGGTATGTGGACACAATAAAAGCACCATAGTAGAACACAGATGAAGCTTCTAAGTTGATGTAATAGCCAGTAAGAAGTAGTACAATTAAAGTTTTAGGTATCGATTATTGACTTATTTAGCTGGCTTTGATGCCTTGGACATGAGCTAGGACCTTAAGATTCTGCATGAAAGGAGGACTAGCAGCAGAGTAGCACGGGAGAATGTGAAAAGTGTTCATATGTAATAAAAACCTGAGAAATCCGTCCGTTTTCGTCATTTGTTATCGAATCGACATAAAGTCAGATCGTCACATTGGCCGCTCTTCTCTCTGAAACGGTTGTACTTATCGTCTACAAAGCTATGTCACGTGCTGCGGTATGTGGAGACACTAAAAGCACCATAGTAGAACACAGATCAAGCTTCTAAGTTGATGTAATAGCCAGTAAGAAGTAGTACAATTCAAGTTTTAGGTATCGATTATTGACTTTTTAGCTGGCTTTGGTGCCTTCGACATGAGCTAGGACCTTAAGATTCGACATGTAAGGAGGACTAGCAGCCGAGTTGCACGGGAGAATGTGAAAAGTGTTCATATGTAAAAAAATACCTGAGAAATCCGTCCGTTTTCGTCATTTGTTATCGAATCGACTTAAAGCCAGATCGTCACATTGGTCGCTCTTCTCTCTGAAACGGTCGTACGTATCGTCTGCAAAGCTATGTCGCATGCTGCGGTATGCTGAGACACTACAAGCAGCATAGTAGAACACAGATGAAGCTTCTAAGTTGATGTAATAGCCAGTAAGAAGTAGTACAATTCAAGTTTTAGGTATCGATTATTGAGTTTTTAGCTAGCTTTGGTGCCTTGGACATGAGCTAGGGCCTTAAGATTCAGCATGAAAGGAGGACTAGCAGCCGAATAGCACGGGAGAATGTGAAGAGTGTTCATATGTAGTAAAAACCTGAGAAATTCGTCCGTTTTCGTCATTTGTTATCGAATCGACTTAAAGCCAGATCGTAACATTGGCCGCTCTGCTCTCGGAAACGGTTGTACTTATGGTCTGCAAAGCTATGTCGCGTGTTGCCGTAGGCGGAAACAGGAAAAGCACCATAGTAGAACACAGATGAAGCTTCTAAGTTGATGTAATAGCCAGTAAGAAGTAGTCCAATTCAAGTTTTAGGTATCGATTATTGACTTTTTAGCTGGCTTTGGTGCCTTGGACATGAGCTAGGACCTTAAGATTCTGCATGAAAGGAGGACTAGCAGCCGAGTTGCAGGGGAAAATGTGAAAAGTGTTCATATGTAGTAAAGACCTGAGAAATCCGTCCGTTTTCGTCATTTGTTATCGAATCGACTTAAAGCCAGATCGTCACATTGGACGCTCTGCTCTCGGAAACGGTTGTACTTATCGTCTGCAAAGCTATGTCGCGTGTTGCCGTAGGCGGAAACAGGAAAAGCACCATAGTAGAACACAGATGAAGCTTCTAAGTTGATGTAATAGCCAGTAAGAAGTGGTCCAATTCAAGTTTTAGGTATCGATTATTTACTTTTTAGCTGGCTTTGCTGCCTTGGACATGAGCTAGGACCTTAAGATTCTGCATGAAAGGAGGACTAGCAGCCGAGTTGCACGGGAGAATGTGAAAAGTGTTCATATGTAGTAAAAACCTGAGAAATCCGTCCGTTTTCGTCATTTGTTATCGAATCGACTTAAAGCCAGATCGTCACATTGGCCGCTCTTCTCTCTGAAACGGTTGTACTTATCGTCTGCAAAGCTATGTCGCGTGCTGCGGTATGCGGAGACACTAAAAGCACCATAGTAGAACACAGATGAAGCTTCTAAGTTGATGTAATAGCCAGTAAGAAGTAGTAGAATTCAAGTTTTAGGTATCCATTATTGACTTTTTAGCTGGCTTTGGTACCTTGGACATGAGCTAGGACCTTAAGATTCTGAATGAAAGGAGGACTAGCAGCCGAGTTGCACGGGAGAATGTGAAAAGTGTTCATATGTAGTAAAAACCAGAGAAATCCGTCCGTTTTCGTCATTTGTTATCGAATCGACTTAAAGCCAGATCGTCACATTGGCCGCTCTTCTCTCTGAAACACTTGTTCTTATCGTCTGCAAAGCTATGTCGCGTGCTGCGGTATGCGGACACACTAAAAGCACCATAGTAGAACACAGATGAAGCTTCTAAGTTGATGTAATAGCCAGTAAGAAGTAGTACAATTAAAGTTTTAGGTATCTGTTAATGACATTTACCCTTCTTTGGTGCCTTGGACACGAGCTAGGAAATTAAGATTTAGCATGAAGGAGGACTATCAGCCGAGTTGCACGGGAGAATGTGAAAAGTGTTCATATGTAGTAAAAACCTGAGAAATCCGTCCGTTTTCGTCATTTGTTATCGAATCGACATAGAGCCAGATCGTCACATTGGCCGCACTTCTCTCTGAAACGGTTGTACTTATCGTGTGTAAAACTATGTCGCGTGCTGCGGTATGCGGAGAAACTAAAAGCACCGTAGTAGAACACAGATGAAGCTTCTAAGTTGATGTAATAGCCAGTAAGAAGTAGTACAATTCAAGTTTTAGGTATCGATTATTGACTTTTTAGCTGGCTTTGGTGCCTTGGACATGAGCTAGGACCTTAACATTCTGCATGAAAGGATTACTACCAGCCGAGTTGCACGGGAGAATGTGAAAAGTGTTCATATGTAGTAAAAACTTTAGAAATCCGTCCGTTTTCGTCATTTGTTATCGAATCGACTTAAAGCCAGATCGTCACATTGGCCGCTCTTCTCTCTGAAACGGTTGAACTTATCGTCTGCAAAGCTATGTCGCCTGCTGCGGTATGTGGAGACACTAAAAGCACCATAGTAGAACACAGATGAAGCTTCTAAGTTGATGTAATAGCCAGGAAGAAGTAGTACAATTCAAGTTTTAGGTATCGATTATTGACTTTTTAGCTGGCTTTGGTGCCTTGGACATGAGCTAGGACCTTAAGATTCTGCATGAAAGGAGGACTAGCAGCCGAGCTGCACGGGAGAATGTGAAAAGTGTTCATATGTAGTAAAAACCTGAGAAATTCGTCCGTTTTCGTCATTTGTTATCGAATCGACTTAAAGCCACATCGTCACATTGGCCGCTCTTCTCTCTGAAACGCTTGTACTTATCGTCTGCAAAGCTATGTTGCATGCTGCGGTATGCTGAGACACTACAAGCAGCATAGTAGAACACAGATGAAGCTTCTAAGTTGATGTAATAGCCAGTAAGAAGTAGTACAATTAAAGTTTTAGGTATCTGTTAATGACATTTACCCTTCTTTGGTGCCTTGGACACGAGCTAGGAAATTAAGATTTAGCATGAAGGAGGACTATCAGCCGAGTTGCACGGGAGAATGTGAAAAGTGTTCATATGTAGTAAAAACCTGAGAAATTCGTCCGTTTTCGTCATTTGTTATCGAATCGACTTAAAGCCAGATTGTCACATTGGATGCTCTTCTCTCTGAAACACTTGTATTTATCGTCTGCAAAGCTATGTCGCGAGCTGCGGTATGCGGAGACACTAAAATCACCATAGTAGGAAACAGATGAAGCATCTAAGTTGATGTAATAGCCAGTAAGAAGTAGTACAATTCAAGTTTTAGGTATCGATTATTGACTTTTTAGCTGGCTTTTTGTGCCTTGGACATGAGCTAGGACCTTAAGATTCAGCATGAAAGGAGGACTAGCAGCTGAGTTGCACGGGAGAATGTGAAAAGTATTCATATGTAATAAAAACCTGAGAAATCCATCCGTTTTCGTCATTTGTTATCGAATCGACTTAAAGCCAGATCGTCACATTGGTCGCTCTTCTCTCTGAAACGGTTGTACTTATCGTCTGCAAAGCTATGTCGCATGCTGCGGTATGCTGAGACACTACAAGCAGCATAGTAGAACACAGATGAAGCTTCTAAGTTGATGTAATAGCCAGTAAGAAGTAGTACAATTCAAGTTTTAGGTATCGATTATTGAGTTTTTAGCTAGCTTTGGTGCCTTGGACATGAGCTAGGACCTTAAGATTCATCATGAAAGGAGGACTAGCAGCCGAGTTGCAGGGGAAAATGTGAAAAGTGTTCATATGTAGTAAAAACCTGAGAAATCCGTCCGTTTTCGTCATTTGTTATCGAATCGACTTAAAGCCAGATCGTCACATTGGCCGCTCTGCTCTCGGAAACGGTTGTACTTATCGTCTGCAAAGCTATGTCGCGTGTTGCCGTAGGTGGAAACAGGAAAAGCACCATAGTAGAACACAGATGAAGCTTCTAAGTTGATGTAATAGCCAGTAAGAAGTAGTCCAATTCAAGTTTTAGGTATCGATTATTTACTTTTTTGCTGGCTTTGGTGCCTTGGACATGAGCTAGGACCTTAAGATTCTGCATGAAAGGAGGACTAGCAGCCGAGTTGCAGGGGAGAATGTGAAAAGTGTTCATATGTAGTAAAAACCTGAGAAATCCGTCCGTTTTCGTCATTTGTTATCGAATCGACTTAAAGCCAGATCGTCACATTGGCCGCTCTTCTCTCTGAAACGGTTGTACTTATCGTCTGCAAAGCTATGTCGCGTGCTGCGGTATGCGGAGACACTAAAAGCACCATAGTAGAACACAAATGAAGCTTCTAAGTTGATGTAATAGCCAGTAAGAAGTAGTAGAATTCTAGTTTTAGGTATCCATTATTGACTTTTTAGCTGGCTTTGGTACCTTGGACTTGAGCTAGGACCTTAAGATTCTGCATGAAAGGAGGACTAGCAGCCGCGTTGCACGGGAGAATGTGAAAAGTGTTCATATGTAGTAAAAACCTGAGAAATCCGTCCGTTTTCGTCATTTGTTATCGAATCGACTTAAAGCCAGATCGTCACATTGGCCGTTCTTCTGTCTGAAACACTTGTACTTATCGTCTGGAAAGCTATGTCGCGTGCTGCGGTATGCGGACACACTAAAAGCACCATAGTAGAACACAGATGAAGCTTCTAAGTTGATGTAATAGCCAGTAAGAAGTAGTTCAATTAAAGTTTTAGGTATCGGTTAATGACATTTACCCTTCTTTGGTGCCTTGGACACGAGCTAGGAAATTAAGATTTTGCATGAAGGAGGACTATCAGCCGAGTTGCACGGGAGAATGTGAAAAGTGTTCATATGTAGTAAAAACGTGAGAAATCCGTCCGTTTTCGTCATTTGTTATCGAATCGACTTAAAGCCAGATCGTCACATTGGCCGCTCTTCTCTCTGAAACGGTTGTACTTATCGTCTGTAAAACTATGTCGCGTGCTGCGGTATGCGGAGAAACTAAAAGCACCGTAGTAGAACACAGATGAAGCTTCTAAGTTGATGTAATAGCCAGGAAGAAGTAGTAGAATTCAAGTTTTAGGTATCGATTATTGAGTTTTTAGCTGGCTTTGGTGCCTTGGACATGAGCTAGGACCTTAACATTCTGCATGAAAGGATTACTACCAGCCGAGTTGCAAGGGAGAATGTGAAAAGTGTTCATATGTAGTAAAAACCTTAGAAATCCGTCCGTTTTCGTCATTTGTTATCGAATCGACTTAAAGCCAGATCGTCACATTGGCCGCTCTTCTCTCTGAAACGGTTGAACTTATCGTCTGCAAAGCTATGTCGCCTGCTGCGGTATGTGGAGACACTGAAAGCACCATAGTAGAACACAGATGAAGCTCCTAAGTTGATGTAATAGCCAGTAAGAAGTAGTACAATTCAAGTTGTAGGTATAGATTATTGACTTTTTAGCTGGCTTTGGTGCCTTGGACATGAGCTAGGACCTTAAGATTCTGCATGAAAGGAGGACTAGCAGCCGAGTTGCAGGGGAAAATGTGAAAAGTGTTCATATGTAGTAAAAACCTGAGAAATCCGTCCGTTTTCGTCATTTGTTATCGAATCGACTTAAAGCCAGATCGTCACATTGGCCGCTCTTCTCTCTGAAACACTTGTACTTATCGTCTGCAAAGCTATGTCGCGTGCTGCGGTATGCGGACACACTAAAAGCACCATAGTAGAACACAGATGAAGCTTCAAAGTTGATGTAATAGCCAGTAAGAAGTAGTACAATTAAAGTTTTAGGTATCGGTTAATGACATTTACACTTCTTTGGTGCCTTGGACACGAGCTAGGAAATTAAGATTTTGCATGAAGGAGGACTATCAGCCGAGTTGTACGGGAGAATGTGAAAAGTGTTCATATGTAGTAAAAACCTGAGAAATCCGTCCGTTTTCGTCATTTGTTATCGAATCGACTTAATGCCAGATCGTCACATTGGCCGCTCTTCTCTCTGAAACGGTTGTACTAATCGTCTGTAAAACTATGTCGCGTGCTGCGGTATGCGGAGAAACTAAAAGCACCGTAGTAGAACACAGATGAAGCTTCTAAGTTGATGTAATAGCCAGGAAGAAGTAGTACAATTCAAGTTTTAGGTATCGATTATTGACCTTTTAGCTGGCTTTGGTGCCTTGGACATGAGCTAGGACCTTAACATTCTGCATGAAAGGATTACTACCAGCCGAGTTGCACGGGAGAATGTGAAAAGTGTTCATATGTAGTAAAAACTTTAGAAATCCGTCCGTTTTCGTCATTTGTTATCGAATCGACTTAATGCCAGATCGTCACATTGGCCGCTCTTCTCTCTGAAACGGTTGCACTTATCGTCTGTAAAACTATGTCGCGTGCTGCGGTATGCGGAGAAACTAAAAGCACCGTAGTAGAACACAGATGAAGCTTCTAAGTTGATGTAATAGCCAGGAAGAAGTAGTACAATTCAAGTTTTAGGTATCGATTATTGACTTTTTAGCTGGCTTTGGTGCCTTGGACATGAGCTAGGACCTTAACATTCTGCATGAAAGGATTACTACCAGCCGAGTTGCACGGGAGAATGTGAAAAGTGTTCATATGTAGTAAAAACCTTAGAAATCCGTCCGTTTTCGTCATTTGTTATCGAATCGACTTAAAGCCAGATCGTCACATTGGCCGCTCTTCTCTCTGAAACGGTTGAACTTATCGTCTGCAAAGCTATGTTTCTGGCTGCGGTATGTGGAGACACTAAAAGCACCATAGTAGAACACAGATGAAGCTTCTAAGTTGATGTAATAGACAGTAAGAAGTAGTACAATTCAAGTTTTAGGTATCGATTATTGACTTTTTAGCTGGCTTTGGTGCCTTGGACATGAGCTAGGACCTTAAGATTCTGCATGAAAGGAGGACTAGCAGCCGAGTTGCACGGGAGAATGTGAAAAGTGTTCATATGTAGTAAAAACCTGAGAAATCCATCCGTTTTCGTCATTTGTTATCAAATCCACTTAAAGCCAGATCGTCACATTGGCCGCTCTTCTCTCTGAAACGGTTGTACTTATCGTCTACAAAGCAATGTCGCGTGCTGCGGTATGCGGAGACACTAAAAGCACTATAGTAGAACACAGATGAAGCTTCTAAGTTGATGTAATAGCCAGTAAGAAGTAGTACAATTCAAGTTTTAGGTATCGATTATTGACTTTTTAAATAGCTTTGATGCCTTGGACATGAGCTAGGACCTAAAGATTCTGCATGAAAGGAGGACTAGCAGCCGAGTAGCACGGGAGAATGTGAAAAGTGTTCATATGTAGTAAAAACCTGAGAAATTCGTCCGTTTTCGTCATTTGTTATCGAATCGACTTAAAGCCAGATCGTCACATTGGCCGCTCTTCTCTCTGAAACGCTTGTACTTATCGTCTGCAAAGCTATGTTGCATGCTGCGGTATGCTGAGATACTACAAGCAGCATAGTAGAACACAGATGAGGCTTCTAAGTTGATGTAATAGCCATTAAGAAGTAGTACAATTCAAGTTTTAGGTATCGGTTATTGACTTTTTAGCTAGCTTTGGTGCCTTGGACATGAGCTAGGACCTTAAGATTCTGCATGAAAGGAGGACTAGCAGCCGAGTAGCACGGGAGAATGTGAAAAGTGTTCATATGTAGTAAAAACCTGAGAAATCCGTCCGTTTTCGTCATTTGTTATCGAATCGACTTAAAGCCAGATCGTCACATTGGATGCTCTTCTCTCTGAAACGCTTGTATTTATCGTCTGCAAAGCTATGTCGCGAGCTGCGGTATGCGGAGACACTAAAATCACCATAGTAGGAAACAGATGAAGCATCTAAGTTGATGTAATAGCCAGTAAGAAGTAATCCAATTCAAGTTTTAGGTATCGATTATTGACGTTTTAGCTGGCATTGGTGCCTTGGACATGAGCTAGGACCTTAAGATTCTGCATGAAAGGAGGACTAGCAGCCGAGTTGCACGGGAGAATGTGAAAAGTGTTCATATGTAATAAAAACCTGAGAAATCCGTCCGTTTTCGTCATTTGTTATCGAATCGACTTAAAGCCAGATCGTCACATTGGTCGCTCTGCTCTCGGAAACGGTTGTACTTATCGTCTACTAAGCTATGTCGCGTGCTGCGGTATGCGGAGACACTAAAAGCACCATAGTAGAACACAGATGAAGCTTCTAAGTTAATGTAATAGCCAGTAAGAAGTAGTACAATTCAAGTCTTAGGTATCGATTATTGACTTTTTAGCTGGCTTTGGTGCCTTGGACATGAGCTAGGACCTTAACATTCTGCATGAAAGGATTACTAGCAGCCGAGTTGCACGGGAGAATGTGAAAAGTGTTCATATGTAGTAAAAACCTTAGAAATCCGTCCGTTTTCGTAATTTGTTATCGAATCGACTTAAAGCCAGATCGTCACATTGGCCGCTCTTCTCTCTGAAACGGTTGTACTTATCGTCTGCAAAGCCATGTCGAGTACTGCGGTATTCGGAGACACTAAAAGCACGATAGTAGAACACAGATGAAGCTTCTAAGATGATGTAATAGCCAGTAAGAAGAAGTACAATTCAAGTTTTTGGTATCGGTTATTGACTTTTTAGCTGGCTTTGGTGCCTTGGACATGAGCTAGGACCTTAAGATTCTGCATGAATGGAGGACTAGCAGCCGAGTTGCACGGGAGAATGTGAAAAGTGTTCATATGTAGTAAAAACCTTAGAAATCCGTCCGTTTTCGTCATTTGTTATCGAATCGACTTAAAGCCAGATCGTCACATTGGCCGCTCTTCTCTCTGAAACACTTGTACTTATCGTCTGCAAAGCTATGTCGCGTGCTGCGGTATGCGTACACACTAAAAGCACCATAGTAGAACACAGATGAAGCTTCTAAGTTGATGTAATAGCCAGTAAGAAGTAGTACAATTAAGGTTTTAGGTATCGGTTAATGACATTTACCCTTCTTTGGTGCCTTGGACACGAGCTAGGAAATTAAGATTTTGCATGAAGGAGGACTATCAGCCGAGTTGCACGGGAGAATGTGAAAAGTGTTCATATGTAGTAAAAACCTGAGACATCCGTCCGTTTTCGTCATTTGTTATCGAATCGACTTAAAGCCAGATCGTCACATTGGCCGCTCTTCTCTCTGAAACGGTTGTACTTATCGTCTGTAAAACTATGTCGCGTGCTGCGGTATGCGGAGAAACTAAAAGCACCGTAGTAGAACACAGATGAAGCTTCTAAGTTGATGTAATAGCCAGGAAGAAGTAGTACAATTCAAGTTTTAGGTACCGATTATTGACTTTTTAGCTGGCTTTGGTGCCTTGGACATGAGCTAGGACCTTAACATTCTGCATGAAAGGATTACTAGCAGCCGAGTTGCACGGGAGAATGTGAAAAGTGTTCATATGTAGTAAAAACCTTAGAAATCCGTCCGTTTTCGTAATTTGTTATCGAATCGACTTAAAGCCAGATCGTCACATTGGCCGCTCTTCTCTCTGAAACGGTTGTACTTATCGTCTGCAAAGCCATGTCGAGTACTGCGGTATTCGGAGACACTAAAAGCACGATAGTAGAACACAGATGAAGCTTCTAAGATGATGTAATAGCCAGTAAGAAGAAGTACAATTCAAGTTTTTGGTATCGGTTATTGACTTTTTAGCTGGCTTTGGTGCCTTGGACATGAGCTAGGACCTTAAGATTCTGCATGAATGGAGGACTAGCAGCCGAGTTGCACGGGAGAATGTGAAAAGTGTTCATATGTAGTAAAAACCTTAGAAATCCGTCCGTTTTCGTCATTTGTTATCGAATCGACTTAAAGCCAGATCATCACATTGGCCGCTCTTCTCTCTGAAACACTTGTACTTATCGTCTGCAAAGCCATGTCGAGTACTGCGGTATTCGGAGACACTAAAAGCACGATAGTAGAACACAGATGAAGCTTCTAAGATGATGTAATAGCCAGTAAGAAGAAGTACAATTCAAGTTTTTGGTATCGGTTATTGACTTTTTAGCTGGCTTTGGTGCCTTGGACATGAGCTAGGACCTTAAGATTCTGCATGAATGGAGGACTAGCAGCCGAGTTGCACGGGAGAATGTGAAAAGTGTTCATATGTAGTAAAAACCTTAGAAATCCGTCCGTTTTCGTCATTTGTTATCGAATCGACTTAAAGCCAGATCGTCACATTGGCCGCTCTTCTCTCTGAAACGCTTGTACTTATCGTCTGCAAAGCTATGTTGCATGCTGCGGTATGCTGAGATACTACAAGCAGCATAGTAGAACACGGATGAGGCTTCTAAGTTGATGTAATAGCCAGTAAGAAGTAGTACAATTCAAGTTTTAGGTATCGATTATTGAGTTTTTAGCTAGCTTTGGTGCCTTGGACATGAGCTAGTGCCTTAAGATTCAGCATGAAAGGAGGACTAGCAGCCGAATAGCACGGGAGAATGTGAAAAGTGTTCATATGTAGTAAAAACCTGAGAAATTCGTCCGTTTTCGTCATTTGTTATCGAATCGACTTAAAGCCAGATCGTCACATTGGCCGCTCTGCTCTCGGAAACGGTTGTACTTATCGTCTGCAAAGCTATGTCGCGTGTTGCCGTAGGCGGAAACAGGAAAAGCACCATAGTAGAACACAGATGAAGCTTCTAAGTTGATGTAATAGCCAGTAAGAAGTAGTCCAATTCAAGTTTTAGGTATCGATTATTGACTTTTTAGCTGGCTTTGGTGCCTTGGACATGAGCTAGGACCTTAAGATTCTGCATGAAAGGAGGACTAGCAGCCGAGTTGCAGGGGAAAATGTGAAAAGTGTTCATATGTAGTAAAAACCTGAGGAATCCGTCCGTTTTCGTCATTTGTTATCGAATCGACTTAAAGCCAGATCATCACATTGGCCGCTGTTCTCTCTGAAACGGTTGTACTTATCGTCTGCAAAGCTATGTCGCGTGCTGCGGTATGCGGAGACACTAAAAGCACCATAGTAGAACTCAGATGAAGCTTCTAAGTTGATGTAATAGCCAGTAAGAAGTAGTAGAATTCTAGTTTTAGGTATCATTTATTGACTTTTTAGCTGGCTTTGGTACCTTGGACTTGAGCTAGGACCTTAAGATTCTGCATGAAAGGAGGACTAGCAGCCGAGTTGCACGGGAGAATGTGAAAAGTGTTCATATGTAGTAAAAACCTGAGAAATCCGTCCGTTTTCGTCATCTGTTATCGAATCGACTTAAAGCCAGATCGTTACATTGGCCGCTCTTCTCTCTGAAACACTTGTACTTATCGTCTGCAAAGCTATGTCGCGTGCTGCGGTATGCGGACACACTAAAAGCACCATAGTAGAACACAGATGAAGCTTCTAAGTTGATGTAATAGCCAGTAAGAAGTAGTACAATTAAAGTTTTAGGTATCGGTTAATGACATTTACCCTTCTTTGGTGCCTTGGACACGAGCTAGGAAATTAAGATTTTGCATGAAGGAGGACTATCAGCCGAGTTGCACGGGAGAATGTGAAAAGTGTTCATATGTAGTAAAAACCTGAGAAATCCGTCCGTTTTCGTCATTTGTTATCGAATCGACTTAATGCCAGATCGTCACATTGGCCGCTCTTCTCTCTGAAACGGTTGTACTTATCGTCTGTAAAACTATGTCGCGTGCTGCGGTATGCGGAGAAACTAAAAGCACCGTAGTAGAACACAGATGAAGCTTCTAAGTTGATGTAATAGCCAGGAAGAAGTAGTACAATTCAAGTTTTAGGTATCGATTATTGACTTTTTAGCTGGCTTTGGTGCCTTGGACATGAGCTAGGACCTTAACATTCTGCATGAAAGGATTACTACCAGCCGAGTTGCACGGGAGAATGTGAAAAGTGTTCATATGTAGTAAAAACCTTAGATATCCGTCCGTTTTCGTCATTTGTTATCGAATCGACTTAAAGCCAGATCGTCACATTGGCCGCTCTTCTCTCTGAAACGGTTGAACTTATCGTCTGCAAAGCTATGTCGCCTGCTGCGGTATGTGGAGACACTAAAAGCACCATAGTAGAACACAGATGAAGCTTCTAAGTTGATGTAATAGACTGCAAGAAGTAGTACAATTCAAGTTTTAGGTATCGATTATTGACTTTTTAGCTGGCTTTGGTGCCTTGGACATGAGCTAGGACCTTAAGATTCTGCATGAAAGGAGGACTAGCAGCCGAGTTGCACGGGAGAATGTGAAAAGTGTTCATATGTAGTAAAAACCTGAGAAATCCATCCGTTTTCGTCATTTGTTATCCAATCCACTTAAAGCCAGATCGTCACATTGGCCGCTCTTCTCTCTGAAACGGTTGTACTTATCGTCTACAAAGCAATGTCGCGTGCTGCGGTATGCGGAGACACTAAAAGCACTATAGTAGAACACAGATGAAGCTTCTAAGTTGATGTAATAGCCAGTAAGAAGTAGTACAATTCAAGTTTTAGGTATCGATTATTGACTTTTTAAATAGCTTTGATGCCTTGGACATGAGCTAGGACCTAAAGATTCTGCATGAAAGGAGGACTAGCAGCCGAGTAGCACGGGAGAATGTGAAAAGTGTTCATATGTAGTAAAAACCTGAGAAATTCGTCCGTTTTCGTCATTTGTTATCGAATCGACTTAAAGCCAGATCGTCACATTGGCCGCTCTTCTCTCTGAAACGCTTGTACTTATCGTCTGCAAAGCTATGTTGCATGCTGCGGTATGCTGAGATACTACAAGCAGCATAGTAGAACACAGATGAGGCTTCTAAGTTGATGTAATAGCCATTAAGAAGTAGTACAATTCAAGTTTTAGGTATCGGTTATTGACTTTTTAGCTAGCTTTGGTGCCTTGGACATGAGCTAGGACCTTAAGATTCTGCATGAAAGGAGGACTAGCAGCCGAGTAGCACGGGAGAATGTGAAAAGTGTTCATATGTAGTAAAAACCTGAGAAATTCGTCCGTTTTCGTCATTTGTTATCGAATCGACTTAAAGCCAGATCGTCACATTGGATGCTCTTCTCTCTGAAACGCTTGTATTTATCGTCTGCAAAGCTATGTCGCGAGCTGCGGTATGCGGAGACACTAAAATCACCATAGTAGGAAACAGATGAAGCATCTAAGTTGATGTAATAGCCAGTAAGAAGTAATCCAATTCAAGTTTTAGGTATCGATTATTGACGTTTTAGCTGGCATTGGTGCCTTGGACATGAGCTAGGACCTTAAGATTCTGCATGAAAGGAGGACTAGCAGCCGAGTTGCACGGGAGAATGTGAAAAGTGTTCATATGTAATAAAAACCTGAGAAATCCGTCCGTTTTCGTCATTTGTTATCGAATCGACTTAAAGCCAGATCGTCACATTGGTCGCTCTGCTCTCGGAAACGGTTGTACTTATCGTCTACTAAGCTATGTCGCGTGCTGCGGTATGCGGAGACACTAAAAGCACCATAGTAGAACACAGATGAAGCATCTAAGTTAATGTAATAGCCAGTAAGAAGTAGTACAATTCAAGTTTTAGGTAACGATTATTGACTTTTTAGCTGGCTTTGGTGCCTTGGACATGAGCTAGGACCTTATGATTCTGCATGAAAGGAGGACTAGCAGCCGAGTTGCACGGGAGAATGTGAAAAGTCTTCATATGTAGTAAAAACCTGAGAAATCCGTCCGTTTTCGTCATTTGTTATCGAATCGACTTAAAGCCAGATCGTCACATTGGCCGCTCTTCTCTCTCAAACGGTTGTACTTATCGTCTGCAAAGCTATGTTGCGTGCTGCGGTATGTGGAGACACTAAAAGCACCATAGTAGGAAACAGATGAAGCATCTAAGTTGATGTAATATCCAGTAAGAAGTAGTACAATTCAAGTCTTAGGTATCGATTATTGACTTTTTAGCTGGCTTTGGTGCCTTGGACATGAGCTAGGACCTTAACATTCTGCATGAAAGGATTACTAGCAGCCGAGTTGCACGGGAGAATGTGAAAAGTGTTCATATGTAGTAAAAACCTTAGAAATCCGTCCGTTTTCGTAATTTGTTATCGAATCGACTTAAAGCCAGATCGTCACATTGGCCGCTCTTCTCTCTGAAACGGTTGTACTTATCGTCTGCAAAGCCATGTCGAGTACTGCGGTATTCGGAGACACTAAAAGCACGATAGTAGAACACAGATGAAGCTTCTAAGATGATGTAATAGCCAGTAAGAAGAAGTACAATTCAAGTTTTTGGTATCGGTTATTGACTTTTTAGCTGGCTTTGGTGCCTTGGACATGAGCTAGGACCTTAAGATTCTGCATGAATGGAGGACTAGCAGCCGAGTTGCACGGGAGAATGTGAAAAGTGTTCATATGTAGTAAAAACCTTAGAAATCCGTCCGTTTTCGTCATTTGTTATCGAATCGACTTAAAGCCAGATCGTCACATTGGCCGCTCTTCTCTCTGAAACGCTTGTACTTATCGTCTGCAAAGCTATGTTGCATGCTGCGGTATGCTGAGATACTACAAGCAGCATAGTAGAACACGGATGAGGCTTCTAAGTTGATGTAATAGCCAGTAAGAAGTAGTACAATTCAAGTTTTAGGTATCGATTATTGAGTTTTTAGCTAGCTTTGGTGCCTTGGACATGAGCTAGTGCCTTAAGATTCAGCATGAAAGGAGGACTAGCAGCCGAATAGCACGGGAGAATGTGAAAAGTGTTCATATGTAGTAAAAACCTGAGAAATTCGTCCGTTTTCGTCATTTGTTATCGAATCGACTTAAAGCCAGATCGTCACATTGGCCGCTCTGCTATCGGAAACGGTTGTACTTATCGTCTGCAAAGCTATGTCGCGTGTTGCCGTAGGCGGAAACAGGAAAAGCACCATAGTAGAACACAGTTGAAGCTTCTAAGTTGATGTAATAGCCAGTAAGAAGTAGTCCAATTCAAGTTTTAGGTATCGATTATTGACTTTTTAGCTGGCTTTGGTGCCTTGGACATGAGCTAGGACCTTAAGATTCTGCATGAAAGGAGGACTAGCAGCCGAGTTGCAGGAGAAAATGTGAAAAGTGTTCATATGTAGTAAAAACCTGAGAAATCCGTCCGTTTTCGTCATTTGTTATCGAATCGACTTAAAGCCAGATCATCACATTGGCCGCTCTTCTCTCTGAAACGGTTGTACTTATCGTCTGCAAAGCTATGTCGCGTGCTGCGGTATTCGGAGACACTAAAAGCACCATAGTAGAACTCAGATGAAGCTTCTAAGTTGATGTAATAGCCAGTAAGAAGTAGTAGAATTCTAGTTTTAGGTATCATTTATTGACTTTTTAGCTGGCTTTGGTACCTTGGACTTGAGCTAGGACCTTAAGATTCTGCATGAAAGGAGGACTAGCAGCCGAGTTGCACGGGAGTATGTGAAAAGTGTTCATATGTAGTAAAAACCTGAGAAATCCGTCCGTTTTCGTCATTTGTTATCGAATCGACTTAAAGCCAGATCGTCACATTGGCCGCTCTTCTCTCTGAAACACTTGTACTTATCGTCTGCAAAGCTATGTCGCGTGCTGCGGTATGCGGACACACTAAAAGCACCATAGTAGAACACAGATGAAGCTTCTAAGTTGATGTAATAGCCAGTAAGAAGTAGTACAATTAAAGTTTTAGGTATCGGTTAATGACATTTACCCTTCTTTGGTGCCTTGGACACGAGCTAGGAAATTAAGATTTTGCATGAAGGAGGACTATCAGCCGAGTTGCACGGGAGAATGTGAAAAGTGTTCATATGTAGTAAAAACCTGAGAAATCCGTCCGTTTTCGTCATTTGTTATCGAATCGACTTAATGCCAGATCGTCACATTGGCCGCTCTTCTCTCTGAAACGGTTGTACTTATCGTCTGTAAAACTATGTCGCGTGCTGCGGTATGCGGAGAAACTAAAAGCACCGTAGTAGAACACAGATGAAGCTTCTAAGTTGATGTAATAGCCAGGAAGAAGTAGTACAATTCAAGTTTTAGGTATCGATTATTGACTTTTTAGCTGGCTTTGGTGCCTTGGACATGAGCTAGGACCTTAACATTCTGCATGAAAGGATTACTACCAGCCGAGTTGCACGGGAGAATGTGAAAAGTGTTCATATGTAGTAAAAACCTTAGAAATCCGTCCGTTTTCGTCATTTGTTATCGAATCGACTTAAAGCCAGATCGTCACATTGGCCGCTCTTCTCTCTGAAACGGTTGAACTTATCGTCTGCAAAGCTATGTCGCCTGCTGCGGTATGTGGAGACACTAAAAGCACCATAGTAGAACACAGATGAAGCTTCTAAGTTGATGTAATAGACAGCAAGAAGTAGTACAATTCAAGTTTTAGGTATCGATTATTGACTTTTTAGCTGGCTTTGGTGCCTTGGACATGAGCTAGGACCTTAAGATTCTGCATGAAAGGAGGACTAGCAGCCGAGTTGCACGGGAGAATGTGAAAAGTGTTCATATGTAGTAAAAACCTGAGAAATCCATCCTTTTCGTCATTTGTTATCGAATCCACTTAAAGCCAGATCGTCACATTGGCCGCTCTTCTCTCTGAAACGGTTGTACTTATCGTCTACAAAGCAATGTGGCGTGCTGCGGTATGCGGAGACACTAAAAGCACTATAGTAGAACACAGATGAAGCTTCTAAGTTGATGTAATAGCCAGTAAGAAGTAGTACAATTCAAGT
Organism: Schistocerca gregaria; assembly: GCF_023897955.1. Lineage (NCBI taxonomy): Eukaryota > Metazoa > Arthropoda > Insecta > Orthoptera > Acrididae > Schistocerca > Schistocerca gregaria. Next base: position 583,194,385 of record NC_064925.1, read on the forward strand.
TTTAGGTACCGATTATTGACTTTTTAAATAGCTTTGATGCCTTGGACATGAGCTAGGACCTAAAGATTCTGCATGAAAGGAGGACTAGCAGCCGAGTACCACGGGAGAATGTTAAAAGATGTTCATATGTAGTAAAAACCTGAGAAATTCGTCCGTTTTCGTCATTTGTTATCGAATCGACTTAAAGCCAGATCGTCACATTGGCCGCTCTTCTCTCTGAAACGCTTGTACTTATCGTCTGCAAAGCTATGTTGCATGCTGCGGTATGCTGAGATACTACAAGCAGCATAGTAGAACACAGATGAGGCTTCTAAGTTGATGTAATAGCCATTAAGAAGTAGTACAATTCAAGTTTTAGGTATCGATTATTGACTTTTTAGTTAGCTTTGGTGCCTTGGACATGAGCTAGGACCTTAAGATTCTGCATGAAAGGAGGACTAGCAGCCGAGTAGCACGGGAGAATGTGAAAAGTGTTCATATGTAGTAAAAACCTGAGAAATTCGTCCGTTTTCGTCATTTGTTATCGAATCGACTTAAAGCCAGATCGTCACATTGGATGCTCTTCTCTCTGAAACGCTTGTATTTATCGTCTGCAAAGCTATGTCGCGAGCTGCGGTATGCGGAGACACTAAAATCACCATAGTAGGAAACAGATGAAGCATCTAAGTTGATGTAATAGCCAGTAAGAAGTAATCCAATTCAAGTTTTAGGTATCGATTATTGACTTTTTAGCTGGCTTTGGTGCCTTGGACATGAGCTAGGACCTTAAGATTCTGCATGAAAGGAGGACTAGCAGCCGTGTTGCACGGGAGAATGTGAAAAGTGTTCATATGTAATAAAAACCTGAGAAATCCGTCCGTTTTCGTCATTTGTTATCGAATCGACTTAAAGCCAGATCGTCACATTGGTCGCTCTGCTCTCGGAAACGGTTGTACTTATCGTCTACTAAGCTATGTCGCGTGCTGCGGTATGCGGAGACACTAAAAGCACCACAGTAGAACACAGATGAAGCTTCTAAGTTAATGTAATAGCCAGTAAGAAGTAGTACAATTCAAGTTTTAGGTATCGATTATTGACTTTTTAGCTGGCTTTGGTGCCTTGGACATGAGCTAGGACCTTATGATTCTGCATGAAAGGAGGACTAGCAGCCGAGTTGCACGGGAGAATGTGAAAAGTCTTCATATGTAGTAAAAACCTGAGAAATCCGTCCGTTTTCGTCATTTGTTATCGAATCGACTTAAAGCCAGATCGTCACATTGGCCGCTCTTCTCTCTGAAACGGTTGTACTTATCGTCTGCAAAGCCATGTCGAGTACTGCGGTATTCGGAGACACTAAAAGCACGATAGTAGAACACAGATGAAGCTTCTAAGATGATGTAATAGCCAGTAAGAAGAAGTACAATTCAAGTTTTTGGTATCGGTTATTGACTTTTTAGCTGGCTTTGGTGCCTTGGACATGAGCTAGGACCTTAAGATTCTGCATGAATGGAGGACTAGCAGCCGAGTTGCACGGGAGAATGTGAAAAGTGTTCATATGTAGTAAAAACCTTAGAAATCCGTCCGTTTTCGTCATTTGTTATCGAATCGACTTAAAGCCAGATCGTCACATTGGCCGCTCTTCTCTCTGAAACACTTGTACTTATCGTCTGCAAAGCTATGTCGCGTGCTGCGGTATGCGTACACACTAAAAGCACCATAGTAGAACACAGATGAAGCTCCTAAGTTGATGTAATAGCCAGTAAGAAGTAGTACAATTAAAGTTTTAGGTATCGGTTAATGACATTTACCCTTCTTTGGTGCCTTGGACACGAGCTAGGAAATTAAGATTTTGCATGAAGGAGGACTATCAGCCGAGTTACACGGGAGAATGTGAAAAGTGTTCATATGTAGTAAAAACCTTAGAAATCCGTCCGTTTTCGTCATTTGTTATCGAATCGACTTAAAGCCAGATCGTCACATTGGCCGCTCTTCTCTCTGAAACGGTTGTACTTATCGTCTGCAAAGCTATGTCGCCTGCTGCGGTATGTGGAGACACTAAAAGCACCATAGTAGAACACAGATGAAGTTTCTAAGTTGATGTAATAGCCAGTAAGAAGTAGTACAATTCAAGTTTTAGGTATCGATTATTGACTTTTTAGCTGGCTTTGGTGCCTTGGACATGAGCTAGGACCTTAAGATTCTGCATGAAAGGAGGACTAGCAGTAGAGTTGCACGGGAGAATGTGAAAAGTGTTCATATGTAGTAAAAACCTGAGAAAACCGTCCGTTTTCTTCATTTGTTATCGAATCCACTTAAAGCCAGATCGTCACATTGGCCGCTCTTCTCTCTGAAACGGTTGTACTTATCGTTTACAAAGCAATGTCGCGTGCTGCGGTATGCGGAGACACTAAAAGCACCATAGTAGAACACAGATGAAGCTTCTAAGTTGATGTAATAGCCAGTAAGAAGTAGTACAATTCAAGTTTTAGGTATCGATTATTGACTTTTTAGCTGGCTTTGGTGACTTGGACATGAGCTAGGACCATAAGATTCAGCATGAAAGGAGGACTAGCAGCCCAGTTGCACGGGAGAATGTGAAAAGTGTTCATATGTAATAAAAACCTGAGAAATCCGTCCTTTTTCGTCATTTGTTATCGAATCGACTTAAAGCCAGCTCGTCACATTGGCCGCTCTTCTCTCGGAAACGGTTGTACTTATCGTCTACTAAGCTATGTCGCGTGCTGCGGTATGCGGAGACACTAAAAGCACCATAGTAGAACACAGATGAAGCTTCTAAGTTAATGTAATAGCCAGTAAGAAGTAGTACAATTCAAGTTTTAGGTATCGATTATTGACTTTTTAGCTGGCTTTGGTGCCTTGGACATGAGCTAGGACCTTATGATTCTGCATGAAAGGAGGACTAGCAGCCGAGTTGCACGGGAGAATGTGAAAAGTATTCATATGTAGAAAAAACCTGCGAAATCCGTCCGTTTTCGTCATTTGTTATCGAATCGACTTAAAGCCAGATCATCACATTGGCCGCTCTTCTCTCTGAAACGGTTGTACTTATCGTCTGCAAAGCTATGTCGCGTACTGCGGTATGCGCAGACACTAAAAGCACCATAGTTGAACACAGATGAACCTTCTAAGTTGATGTAATAGCCAGTAAGAAACAGTACAATTCAAGTTTTAGGTATCGATTATTGACTTTTTAGCTAGTTTTTGTGCCTTGGACATGATCTAGGACCTTAAGATTCAGCATGAAAGGAGGACTAGCAGCCGAGTAGCACGGGAGAATGTGAAAAGTGTTCATATGTAGTAAAAACCTGAGAAATTCGTCCGTTTTCGTCATTTGTTATCGAATCGACTTAAAGCCAGATCGTCACATTGGCCGCTCTTCTCTCTGAAACCGTTGTACTTATCGTCTGCAAAGCTATGTCGCGTGCTGCGGTATGCGGAGACACTAAAAGCACCATAGTAGAACACAGATGAAGCATCTAAGTTGATGTAATAGCCAGTAGGAAGAAGTAGAATTCAAGTTTTAGGTATCGATTATTGACTTTTTAGCTGGCTTTGGTACCTTGGACATGAGCTAGGACCTTAAGATTCTGCATGAAAGGAGGACTAGCGGCCGAGTTTCACGGGAGAATGTGAAAAGTGTTCATATGTAGTAAAAACCTGAGAAATCCGTCCGTTTTCGTCATTTGTTATCGAATCGACTTAAAGCCAGATCGTCACATTGGCCGCTCTTCTCTCTGAAAAAGTTGTACTTATCGTCTGCAAAGCTATGTCGCGTGCTGCGGTATGCGGACTCACTAAAAGCACCATAGTAGAACACAGATGAAGCTTCTAAGTTGATGTAATAGCCAGTAAGAAGTAGTACAATTAAAGTTTTAGGTATCGGTTAATGACTTTTACCCTTCTTTGGTGCCTTGGACACGAGTTAGGAAATTAAGATTTTGCATGAAGGAGGACTACATCCATCCATCCACATCCATACTCCGCAAGCCACCTGACGGTGTGTGGCGGAGGGTACCCTGAGTACCTCTATCGGTTCTCCCTTCTATTCCAGTCTCGTATTGTACGTGGAAAGAAGGATTGTCGGTATGCTTCTGTGGGGGCTCTAATCTCTCTGATTTTATCCTCATGGTCTCTTCGCGAGATATACGTAGGAGGGAGCAATATACTGCTTGACTCTTCGGTGAAGGTATGTTCTCGAAACTTTAACAAAAGCCCGTACCGAGCTACTGAGCGTCTCTCCTGCAGAGTCTTCCACTGGAGTTTATCTATCATCTCCGTAACGCTTTCGCAATTACTAAATGATCCTGTAACGAAGCGCGCTGTTCTCCGTTGGATCTTCTCTATCTCTTCTATCAACCCTACCTGGTGCGGATCCCACACTGCTGAGCAGTATTCAAGCATTGGGCGAACAAGCGTACTGTAACCTACTTCCTTTGTTGTCGGATTGCATTTCCTTAAGATTCTTCCAATGAATCTCAGTCTGGCATCTGCTTTACCGACGATCAACTTTATATGATCATTCCATTTTAAATCACTCCTAATGAGTACTCCCAGATAATTTATGGAATTAACTACTTCCAGTTGCTGACCTGCTATTTTGTAGCTAAATGATAAGGGACCTATCTTTCTATGTATTCGCATCACATTACACTTGTCTACATTGAGATTCAATTGCCATTCCGTGCACCATGCGTCAATTCGCTGCAGATCCTCCTGCATTTCAGTACAATTTTCCATTGTTGCAACCTCTCGATACACCACAGCATCATCTGCAAAAAGCCTCAGTGAACTTCCGATGTCATCCACCAGGTCATTTATGTATATTGTGAATAGCAACGGTCCTATGACACTCCCCTGCGGCACACCTGAAATCACTCTTACTTCGGAAGACTTCTCTCCATTGAGAATGACATGCTGCGTTCTGTTATCTAGGAACTCCTCAATCCAATCACACAATTGATCTGATAGTCCGTATGCTCTTACTTTGTTCATTAAACGACTGTGGGGAACTGTGTCAAACGCCTTGCGGAAGTCAAGAAACACGGCATCTACCTGTGAACCCGTGTCTAAGGCCCTCTGAGTCTCGTGGACGAATAGCGAGAGCTGGGTTTCACACGACCGTCTTTTTCGAAACCCATGCTGATTCCTACAGAGTAGATTTCTAGTCTCCAGAAAAGACATTATACTCGAACATAATACGTGTTCCAAAATTCTACAACTGATCGACGTTAGAGATATAGGTCTATAGTTCTGCACATCTGTTTGACGTCCCTTCTTGAAAACGGGGATGACCGGTGCCCTTTTCCAATCCTTTGGAACGCTTCGCTCTTCTAGAGACCTAAGGTACACCGCTGCAAGAAGGGGGGCAAGTTCCTTCGCGTACTCTGTGTAAAATCGAACTGGTATTCCATCAGGACCAGCGGCCTTTCCTCTTTTGAGCGATTTTAATTGTTTCTCTATCCCTCTGTCGTCTATTTCGATATCTACCATTTTGTCAACTGTGCGACAATCTAGAGAAGGAACTACAGTGCAGTCTTCCTCTGTGAAGCAGCTTTGGAAGAAGACATTTAGTAATTCGGCCTTTAGTCTGTCATCCTCTGTTTCAGTACCATTTTGGTCACAGAGTGTCTGGACATTTCGTTTTGATCCACCTACCGCTTTGACATAGGACCAAAATTTCTTAGGATTTTCTGCCAAGTCAGTACATAGAACTTTACTTTCGAATTCATTGAAAGCCTCTCGCATAGCCCTCCTCACACTGCATTTCGCTTCGCGTAATTTTTGTTTGTCTGCAAGGCTTTGGCTATGTTTATGTTTGCTGTGAAGTTCCCTTTGCTTCCGCAGCAGTTTTCTAACTCGGTTGTTGTACCACGGTGGCTCTTTCCTATCTCTTACGATCCTGCTTGGCACATACTCATCTAACGCATATTGTACCATGGTTTTGAACTTTGTCCACTGATCCTCAACACTGTCTGTACTTGAGACAAAACTTTTGTGTTGAGCCACCAAGTACTCTGAAATCTGCTTTTTGTCACTTTTGCTAAACAGAAAAATCTTCCTACCTTTTTTAATATTTCTATTTACGGCTGAAATCATCGATGCAGTAACCGCTTTATGATCGCTGATTCCCTGTTCTGCATTAACTGATTCAAATAGTTCGGGTCTGTTTGTCACCAGAAGGTCTAATATGTTATCGCCACGAGTCGGTTTTCTGTTTAACTGCTCAAGGTAGTTTTCAGATAAAGCACTTAAAAATATTTCACTAGATTCTTTGTCCCTGCCACCCGTTATGAACGTCTGAGTCTCCCAGTCTATATCCGGCAAATTAAAATCTCCACCCAGAACTATAACATGGTGGGGAAATCTACTCGAAATATTTTCCAAATTATTCTTCAGGTGCTGAGCCACAACAGCTGCTGAGCCCGGGGGCCTATAGAGACATCCAATTACCATGTCTGAGCCTGCTTTAACCGTGACCTTCACCCAAATCATTTCACAATTCGAATCTCCGTCAATTTCCTTCGATACTATTGCACTTCTTATCGCTATAAACACGCCTCCCCCTTCACTGTCCAGCCTATCTCTGCGGTATACATTCCAATCCGAGTTTAGCATTTCATTACTGTTTACGTCTGGTTTCAGCCAACTTTCTGTTCCTAGTACTATATGGGCGTTGTGACCGTTTATTAATGAGAGCAGTTCTGGGACCTTTCTATAGACGTTCCTGCAGTTTACTATAAGCACATTAATATTGTTATTCCTTGTTGCATTTTGCCTACTGCCTTGCCGCGTCTCAGGAGGCGTCTTGTCGGGCCTAGGGAGGGAATTCTCTAACCTAAAAAAACCCCTTGTGCACTCCACACGTACTCCGCTACCCTCGTAGCCGCTTCCGGCGTGTAGTGCACGCCTGACCTATTCAGGGGGACCCTACATTTCTCCACCCGATAGCGGAGGTCGAGAAATTTCCACCCCAGCTCTCCGCAGAATCGTCTGAGCCTCTGGTTTAAGCCTTCCACTCGGCTCCAAACCAGAGGACCGCGATCGGTTCTGGGAACGATACTACAAATAATTAGCTCTGATTCCACCCCGCGAGCGAGGCTTTCCGCCTTCACCAACTCCGCCAGCCGCCTGTACGAACTGAGGATGACCTCTGAACCCAGACGGCAGGAGTCATTGGTGCCGACATGAGCAACAATTTGCAGTCGGGTGCACCCAGTGCTCTCTATCGCCGCCGGTAGGGCCTCCTCCACTTCTCGGATGAGACACCCCGGCAAGCAGACAGAGTGAACACTGGCCTTCTTCCCCGACCTTTCCGCTATTTCCCTAAGGGGCTCCATCACCCGCCTTACGTTGGAGCTCCCAATAACTAATAAACCCCTCCCCCCATGTGCCTGCTCGGACCTTGCTGAAGGAGCAGCAACATGTCCACTCACAGGCAGAGCGGGCGATGCCACACGGCCAGCCTCCACATTGACCCTCCGCCTCGTGCGCCGCGAGTTGCACGGGAGAATGTGAAAAGTGTTCATATGTAGTAAAAACCTTAGAAATCCGTCCGTTTTCGTCATTTGTTATCGAATCGACTTAAAGCCAGATCGTCACATTGGCCGCTCTTCTCTCTGAAACGGTTGTACTTATCGTCTGTAAAACTATGTCGCGTGCTGCGGTATGCGGAGAAACTAAAATCACCGTAGTAGAACACAGATGAAGCTTGTAAGTTGATGTAATAGCCAGGAAGAAGTAGTACAATTCAAGTTTTAGGTATCGATTATTGACTTTTTAGCTGGCTTTGGTGACTTGGACATGAGCTAGGACCTTATGATTCTGCATGAAAGGAGGACTAGCAGCCGAGTTGCACGGGAGAATGTGAAAAGTGTTCATATGTAGTAAAAACCTGAGAAATCCGTCCGTTTTCGTCATTTGTTATCGAATAGACTTAAAGCCAGATCGTCACATTGGCCGCTCTTCTCTCTGAAACGGTTGTACTAATCGTCTGCAAAGCTATGTCGCTTGCTGCGGTATGCGGAGACACTAAAATCACCATAGTAGAACACAGATGAAGCATCTAAGTTGATGTAATAGCCAGTAAGAAGTAGTCCAATTCAAGTTTTAGGTATCGATTATTGACTTTTTAGCTGGCTTTGGTGCCTTGGACATGAGCTAGGACCTTAAGATTCTGCATGAAAGGAGGACTAGCAGCCGAGTTGCACGGGAGAATGTGAAAAGTGTTCATATGTAAAAAAATACCTGAGAAATCCGTCCGTTTTCGTCATTTGTTATCGAATCGACTTAAAGCCAGGTAGTCACATTGGTCGCTCTTCTCTCTGAAACGGTTGTACTTATCGTCTGCAAAGCTATGTCGCATGCTGCGGTATGCTGAGACAATACAAGCAGCATAGTAGAACACAGATGAAGCTTCTAAGTTGATGTAATAGCCAGTAAGAAGTAGTACAATTCAAGTTTTAGGTATCGATTATTGATTTTTAGCTAGCTTTGGTGCCTTGGACATGAGCTAGGACCTTAAGATTCAGCATGAAAGGAGGACTAGCAGCCGAGTAGCACGGGAGAATGTGAAAAGTGTTCATATGTCGTAAAAACCTGAGAAATTCCTCCGTTTTCGTCATTTGTTATCGAATCGACTTAAAGCCAGATCGTCACAGTGGCCGCTCTTCTGTCTGAAAAGGTTGTACTTATCGTCTACAAAGCTACGTCGCGTGCTTTGGTATGCGGAGACACTAAAATCAATATAGTAGAACACAGATGAGGCTTCTAAGCTGATGTAATAGCCAGTAAGAAGTAGTACAATTCAAGTTTTAGGTATCGATTATTGACTTTTTTGCTAGCTTTGGTGCCTTGGACATGAGCTAGGACCTTAAGATTCTGCATGAAAGGAGGACTAGCAGCCGAGTAGCACGGGAGAATGTGAAAAGTGTTCATATGTAGTAAAAACCTGAGAAATTCGTCCGTTTTCGTCATTTGTTATCGAATCGACCTAAAGCCAGATCGTCACATTAGCCGCTCTTCTCTCTGAAACGGTTGTACTTATCGATTGCAAAGCTATGTCGCGTGTTGCGGTATGCTGAGACACTAAAAGCACCATAGTAGAACACAGATGAAGCTTCTAAGTTGATGTAATAGCCAGTAAGAAGTAGTACAATTAAAGTTTTAGGTATCGGTTAATGACTTTTTGCCATTCTTTGGTGCCTTGGACACGAGCTAGGAAATTAAGATTTTGCATGAAGGAGGACTAGCAGCCGAGTTGCACGGGAGAATGTGAAAAGTGTTCATATGTAGTAAAAACCCGAGAAATCCGTCCGTTTTCGTCATTTGTTATCGAATCGACTTAAAGCCAGATCGTCACATTGACCGCTCTTCTCTCTGAAACGGTTGTACTTATCGTCTACAGAGCTATGTCGCGTGCTGCAATATGCGGAGACACTAAAAGCACCATAGTAGAACACAGATGATGCTTCTAAGTTGATGAAATAGCCAGTAAGAAGTAGACCAATTCAAGATTTAGGTATCGATTATTGACTTTTTAGCTGGCTTTGGTGCCTTGAACATGAGCTAGGACTTTAAGATTCTGCATAAAGGGAGGACTAGCAGCCCAGTTGCACGGGAGAATGTGAAAAGTGTTCATATGTATTAAAAACCTGACAAATCCGTCCGTTTTCGTCATTTGTTATCGAATCGACTTAAAGCCAGATCGTCACATTGGCCGCTCTTCTCTCTGAAACGGTTGTACTTATCGCCTGCAAAACTATGTCGCGTGCTGCGGTATGCGGAGACACTAAAATCACCCTAGTAGAACACAGATGAAGCTTCTAAGTTGATGTAATAGCCAGTAAGAAGTAGTAGAATTCAAGTTTTAGGTATCGATTATTGACTTTTTAGCTGGCTTTGGTGCCTTGGACATGAGCTAGGACCTTAAGATTCTGCATGAAAGGAGGACTAGCAGCCGAGTTGCAAGGGAGAATGTGAAAAGTGTTCACATGTAGTAAAAACCTGAGAAATCCGTCCGTTTTCGTCATTTGTTATCGAATCGACTTAAAGCCAGATCGTCACATTGGCCGCTCTGCTCTCGGAAACGGTTGTACTTATCGTCTGCAAAGCTATGTCGCTTACTGCGGTATGTATAGACACTAAAAGCACAATAGTAGAACACAGATGAACCTTCTAAGCTGATGTAATAGCCAGTAAGAAGTAATCCAATTCAAGTTTTAGGTATCGATTATTGACTTTTTAGCTGGCTTTGGTGCCTTGGACATGAGCTAGTACCTTAAGATTCAGCATGAAAGGAGGACTAGCAGCCGAGTTGCACGGGAGAATGTGAAAAGTGTTCATATGTAGTAAAAACCTGAGAAATCCGTCCGTTTTCGTCATTTGTTATCGAATCGACTTAAAGCCAGATCGTCACATTGGCCGCTCTTCTCTCTGATACGCTTGTACTTATCGTCTGCAAAGCTATGTCACGTGCTGCGGTATGTGGAGACACTAAAAGCAGCATAGTAGAACACAGATGAAGCTTCTAAGTTGATGTAATAGCCAGTAAGAAGTAGTACAATTCAAGTTTTAGGTATCGATTATTGACTTTTTAGCTGGCTTTGTTGCCTTGGACATGAGCTAGGACCTTAAGATTCTGCATGAAAGGAGGACTAGCAGCCGAGTTGCACGGGAGAATGTGAAAAGTGTTCATATGTAGTAAAAACCTTAGAAATCCGTACATTTTCGTCATTTGTTATCGAATCGACTTAAAGCCAGATCGTCACATTGGCCGCTCTTCTCTCCGAAACGCTTGTTCTTATCGTCTGCAAAGCTATGTCGCGTGCTGCGGTATCCGGAGACACTGCACTCACCATAGTAGAACACAGTTCAAGCTTCTAAGTTGATGTAATAGCCAGAAAGAAGTAGTACAATTCAAGTTTTAGGTATCGATTATTGACTTTTTAGCTGGCTTTGGTGCCTTGGACATGAGCTAGGACCTTAAGATTCTGCATGAAAGGAGGACTAGCAGCCGAGTAGCAGGGGAGAATGTGAAAAGTGTTCATATGTAGTAAAAACCTGAGATATCCGTCCGTTTACGTCATTTGTTATCGAATCGACTTAAAGCCAGATCGACACATTGGCCGCTCTTCTCTCTGAAACGGTTGTACTTATCGTCTGCAAAGCTATGTCGCGTGTTGCCGTAGGCGGAAACAGGAAAAGCACCATAGTAGAACACAGATGAAGCTTCTAAGTTGATGTAATAGCCAGTAAGAAGTAGTCCAATTCAATTTTTAGGTATCGATTATTGACTTTTTAGCTGGCTTTGGTGCCTTGGACATGAGCTAGGACCTTAAGATTCTGCATGAAAGGAGGACTAGCAGCCGAGTTGCACGGGAGAATGTGAAAAGTGTTCATATGTAGTAAAAACCTCAGAAATCCGTCCGTTTTGGTCATTTGTTATCGAATCGACTTAAAGCCAGATCGTGACATTGGCCTCTCTTCTCTCTGAAACGCTTGTACTTATCGTCTGCAAAGCTATGTCGCGTGCTGCGGTATGTGGAGACACTAAAAGCACCATAGTAGAACACAGATGAAGCTTCTAAGTTGAAGTAATAGCCAGTAAGAAGTAGTGGAATTCAAGTTTTAGGTATCGATTATTGACTTTTTAGCTGGCTTTGGTGCCTTGGACATGAGCTAGGACCTTAATTTTCTGCATGATAGGAGGACTAGCAGCCGCGTTGCACGGGAGAATGTGAAAAGTGTTCATATGTAGCAAAAAAACCTTAGAAATCCTTCCGTTTTCGTCATTTGTTATCGAATCGACTTAAAGATAGATCGTCACATTGGCCGCTCTTCTCTCTGAAACGCTTGTACTTATCGTCTGCAAAGCTATGTCGCGTGCTGCGGTATGCGGAGACACAAAAATCACCATAGTAGAACACAGATGAAGCTTTTAAGTTGATGTAATAGCCAGTAAGAAGTAGTACAATTCATGTTTTAGGTATCGATTATTGACTTTTTAGCTGGCTTTGGTGCCTTGGACATGAGCTAGGACCTTACGATTCTGCATGAAAGGAGGACTAGCAGCCGAGTTGCACGGGAGAATGTGAAAAGTGTTCATATGTAGTAAAAACCTGAGAAATCTGTCCGTTTTCGTCATTTGTTATCGAATCGACTTAAGGCCAGATCGTCACATTGGCCGCTCTTCTCTCTGAAACGGTTGTACTTATCGTCTGCAAAGCTATGTCGCGTGCTGCGGTATGTGGAGACACTAAAAGCACCATAGTAGAACACAGATGAAGCTTCTAAGTTGATGTAATAGCCATTAAGAAGTAGTACAATTCAAGTTTTAGGTATCGATTATTTACTTTTTAGCTGCAATTGTTGCCTTGGACATGAGCTAGGACCTTAACATTCTGCATGAAAGGAGGACTAGCAGCCGAGTTGCACGGGAGAATGTGAAAAGTGTTCATATGTAGTAAAAACCTTAGAAATCCGTCCGTTTTCGTCAATTGTTATCGAATCGACTTAAAGCCAGATCGTCACATTGGCCGCTCTTCTCTCCGAAACGCTTGTACTTATCGTCTGCAAAGCTATGTCGCGTGCTGCGGTATGCGGAGACACTGCACTCCCCATAGTAGAACACAGTTCAAGCTTCTAGGTTGATGTAATAGCCAGTAAGAAGTAGTACAATTCAAGTTTTAGGTATCGATTATTGACTTTTTAGCTGGCTTTGGTGCCTTGGACATGAGCTAGGACCTTAAGATTCTGCATGAAAGGAGGACTAGCAGCCGAGTTGCAGGGAAGAATGTGAAAAATGTTCATATGTAGTAAAAACTAGAGAAATCCGTCCATTTTCGTCATTTGTTATCGAATCGACTTTAAGCCAGATCGTCACATTGGCCGCTCTTCTCTCTGAAACGGTTGTACATATCGTCTGCAATGCTATGTCGCGTGCTGCGGTATGCGGAGACACTCAAAGCACCATTGTAGAACACAGATGAAGCTTCTAAGTTGATGTAATTGCCAGTAAGAAGTAGTACAATTCAAGTTTTAGGTATCGATTATTGACTTTTTAGCTGGCTTTGGTGCCTTGGACATGAGCTAGGACCTTAAATTTCTGCCTGAAAGGAGGACTAGCATCCGCGTTGCACGGGAGAATGTGAAAAGTGTTCATATGTAGTAAAAACCTTAGAAATCCTTCCGTTTTCGTCATTTGTTATCGAATCGACTTCAAGCCAGATCGTCACATTGGCCGCTCTTCTCTCTGAAACGCTTGTACTTATCGTCTGCAAAGCTATGTCGCGTGCTGCGGTATGCGGAGACACTAAAATCACCATAGTAGAACACAGATGAAGCTTTTAAGTTGATGTAATAGCCAGTAAGAAGTAGTACAATTCATGTTTTAGGTATCGATTATTGTCTTTTTAGCTGGCTTTGGTGCCTTGGACATGAGCTAGGACCTTAACATTCTGCATGAAAGGAGGACTAGCAGCCGAGTTGCACGGGAGAATGTTAAAAGTGTTCATATGTAGTAAAAATCTTAGAAATCCGTCCGTTTTCGTCATTTGTTATCGAATCGACTTAAAGCCAGATCGTCACATTGGCCGCTCTTCTCTCTGAAACGCTTGTACTTATCGTCTGCAAAGCTATGTCGCGTACTGCGGTATGTGGAGACACTAAGAGCACCATAGTAGAACACAGATGAAGCTTCTAAGTTGATGTAATATCCAGTAAGAAGTAGTACAATTCAAGTTTTACGTATCGATTATTGACATTTTAGCTGGCTTTGTTGCCTTGGACATGAGCTAGGACATTAACATTCTGCATGAAAGGAGGACTAGCAGCCGAGTTGCAGGGGAGAATGTGAAAAGTGTTCATATGTAGTAAAAACCTTAGAAATCCGTCCATTTTCGTGATTTGTTATCGAATCGACTTAAAGCCAGATCGTCACATTGGCCGCTCTTCTCTCCGAAACGCTTGTACTTATCGTCTGCAAACCTATGTCGCGTGCTGCGGTATCCGGAGACACTGCACTCACCATAGTAGAACACAGTTCAAGCTTCTAAGTTGATGTAATAGCCAGTAAGAAGTAGTACAATTCAAGTTTTAGGTATCGATTATTGACTTTTTAGCTGGCTTTGGTGCCTTGGACATGAGCTAGGACCTTAACATTCTGCATGAAAGGAGGACTAGCAGCCGAGTTGCAGGGGAGAATGTGAAAAGTGTTCATATGTTGTAAAAACCTGAGAAATCCGTCCGTTTTCGTCATTTGTTATCGAATCGACTTTAAGCCAGATCGTCACATTGGCCGCTCTTCTCTCTGAAACGGTTGTACATATCGTCTGCAATGCTATGTCGCGTGCTGCGGTATGCGGAGACACTCAAAGCACCATTGTAGAACACAGATGAAGCTTCTAAGTTGATGTAATTGCCAGTAAGAAGTAGTACAATTCAAGTTTTAGGTATCGATTATTGACTTTTTAGCTGGCTTTGGTGCCTTGGACATGAGCTAGGACCTTAAATTTCTGCCTGAAAGGAGGACTAGCATCCGCGTTGCACGGGAGAATGTGAAAAGTGTTCATATGTAGTAAAAACCTTAGAAATCCTTCCGTTTTCGTCATTTGTTATCGAATCGACTTCAAGCCAGATCGTCACATTGGCCGCTCTTCTCTCTGAAACGCTTGTACTTATCGTCTGCAAAGCTATGTCGCGTGCTGCGGTATGCGGAGACACTAAAATCACCATAGTAGAACACAGATGAAGCTTTTAAGTTGATGTAATAGCCAGTAAGAAGTAGTACAATTCATGTTTTAGGTATCGATTATTGTCTTTTTAGCTGGCTTTGGTGCCTTGGACATGAGCTAGGACCTTAACATTCTGCATGAAAGGAGGACTAGCAGCCGAGTTGCACGGGAGAATGTTAAAAGTGTTCATATGTAGTAAAAATCTTAGAAATCCGTCCGTTTTCGTCATTTGTTATCGAATCGACTTAAAGCCAGATCGTCACATTGGCCGCTCTTCTCTCTGAAACGCTTGTACTTATCGTCTGCAAAGCTATGTCGCGTACTGCGGTATGTGGAGACACTAAGAGCACCATAGTAGAACACAGATGAAGCTTCTAAGTTGATGTAATATCCAGTAAGAAGTAGTACAATTCAAGTTTTACGTATCGATTATTGACATTTTAGCTGGCTTTGTTGCCTTGGACATGAGCTAGGACATTAACATTCTGCATGAAAGGAGGACTAGCAGCCGAGTTGCAGGGGAGAATGTGAAAAGTGTTCATATGTAGTAAAAACCTTAGAAATCCGTCCATTTTCGTGATTTGTTATCGAATCGACTTAAAGCCAGATCGTCACATTGGCCGCTCTTCTCTCCGAAACGCTTGTACTTATCGTCTGCAAACCTATGTCGCGTGCTGCGGTATCCGGAGACACTGCACTCACCATAGTAAAACACAGTTCAAGCTTCTAAGTTGATGTAATAGCCAGTAAGAAGTAGTACAATTCAAGTTTTAGGTATCGATTATTGACTTTTTAGCTGGCTTTGGTGCCTTGGACATGAGCTAGGACCTTAACATTCTGCATGAAAGGAGGACTAGCAGCCGAGTTGCAGGGGAGAATGTGAAAAGTGTTCATATGTAGTAAAAACCTGAGAAATCCGTCCGTTTTCGTCATTTGTTATCGAATCGACTTAAAGCCAGATCGTCACATTGGCCGCTCTGCTCTCGGAAACGGTTGTACTTATCGTCTGCAAAGCTGTGTCACGTGCTGCGGTATTCGGAGACACTAAAATCACCATAGTAGAACACAGATCAAGTTTCTAAGTTGATGTAATAGCAAGTAAGAAGTAGTACAATTCAAGTTTTAGGTATCGATTATTGACTTTTTAGCTGGCTTTGGTGCCTTGGACATGAGCTAGGACCTTACGATTCTGCATGAAAGGAGGACTAGCAGCCGAGTTGCAGGGGAGAATGTGAAAAGTGTTCATATGTAGTAAAAACCTGAGAAATCCGTTCGTTTTTGTCATTTGTTATCGAATTGACTTAAAGCCAGATCGTCACATTGGCCGCTCTTCTTTCTGAAACGGTTGTACTTATCGTCTGCAAAGCTATGTCGCGTGCTGCGGAATGCGGAGACACTAAAATCACCATAGTAGAACACAGATGAAGCTTCTAAGTTGATGTAATAGCCAGTAAGAAGTAGTCCAATTCAAGTTTTAGGTATCGATTATTGACTTTTTAGCTGGCTTTGGTGCCTTGGACATGGGCTAGGACCTTAAGATTCTGCATGAAAGGAGGACTAGCAGCCGAGTTGCAGGGGAGAATGTGAAAAGTGTTCATATGTAATAAAAACCTGAGAAATCCGTCCGTTTTCGTCATTTGTTATCGAATCGACTTAAAGCCAGATCGTCACATTGGCCGCCCTTCTCTCTGAAACGGTTGTACTTATCGTCTGCAAAGCTATGTCGCGTGCTGCGGTATGCGGAGACACTAAAATCACCATAGTAGAACATAGATCAAGCTTCTAAGTTGATGTAATAGCCAGTAAGAAGTAGTACAATTCTAGTTTTAGGTATCGATCATTGACTTTTTAACTGGCTTTGGTGCCTTGGACATGAGCTAGGACCTTAAGATTCTGCATGAAAGGAGGACTAGCAGCCGAGTTGCACGGGAGAATGTGAAAAGTGTTCATATGCAGTAAAAACCTGAGACATCCGTCCGTTTTCGTCATTTGTTATCGAATCGACTTAAAGCCAGATAGTCACATTGGCCGCTCTTCTCTCTGAAACGCTTGTACTTATCGTCTGCAAAGCTGTGTCGCGTGCTGCGGTATTCGGAGACACTAAAATCACCATAGTAGAACACAGATCAAGCTTCTAAGTTGATGTAATAGCAAGTAAGAAGTAGTACAATTCAAGTTTTAGGTATCGATTATTGACTTTTTAGCTGGCTTTGGTGCCTTGGACATGAGCTAGGACATTACGATTCTGCATGAAAGGAGGACTAGCAGCCGAGTTGCAGGGGAGAATGTGAAAAGTGTTCATATGTAGTAAAAACCTGAGAAATCCGTTCGTTTTTGTCATTTGTTATTGAATTGACTTAAAGCCAGATCGTCACATTGGCCGCTCTTCTCTCTGAAACGGTTGTACTTATCGTCTGCAAAGCTATGTCGCGTGCTGCGGTATGCGGAGACACTAAAATCACCATAGTAGAACACAGATGAAGCTTCTAAGTTCATGTAATAGCAGGTAAGAAGTAGTACAATTCAAGTTTTAGGTATCGATTATTGACTTTTTAGCTGGCTTTGGTGCCTTGGACATGAGCTAGGACCTTAAGATTCTGCATGAAAGGAGGACTAGCAGCCGAGTTGCACGGGCGAATGTGAAAAGTGTTCATATGTAGTAAAAACCTGAGAAATCTGTCCGTAACGTGATTTGTTATCGAATCGACTTAAAGCCAGATCGTCAAATTGGCCGCTCTTCTCTCTGAAACGGTTGTACTTATCGTCTGCAAAGCTATGTTGCGTGCTGCGGTATGTGGAGACACTAAAAGCACCATAGTAGGAAACAGATGAAGCATCTAAGTTGATGTAATAGCCAGTAAGAAGTAATCCAATTCAAGTTTTGGGTATCGATTATTGACTTTTTAGCTGGCTTTGGTGCCTTGGACATGAGCTTGGACCTTAAGATTCTGCATGAAAGGAGGACTAGCAGCCGAGTTGCACGGGAGAATGTGAAAAGTTTTCATATGTAGTAAAAACCTGAGAAATCCGTCCGTTTTCGTCATTTGTTATCGAATCGACTTAAAGCCAGATCGACACATTGGCCGCTCTTCTCTCTGAAACGGTTGTACTTATCGTCTGCAAAGCTATGTGGCGTGCTGCGGTATGCTGAGACACTACAAGCACCATAGTAGAACACAGATGAAGCTTCTAAGTTGATGTACTAGCCAGTAAGAGGTAGTACAATTCAAGTTTTAGGTACTGAATATTGACCTTTTAGCTGGCTTTGGTGCCTTGGACATGAGCTAGGACCTTAAGATTCTGCATGAAAGGAGGACTAGCAGCCGAGTTGCACGGGAGAATGTGAAAAGTGTTCATATGTAGTAAAAACCTGAGACATCCGTCCGTTTTCGTCATTTGTTATCGAATCGACTTAAAGCCAGATCGTCACATTGGCCGCTCTTCTCTCTGAAACGGTTGTACTTATCGTCTGCAAAACTATGTCGCGTGCTGCGGTATGCGGAGAAACTAAAACCACCGTAGTAGAACACACATGAAGCTTCTAAGTTGATGTAATAGCCAGTAAGAAGTAGTACAATTCTAGTTTTAGGTATCGATTATTGACTTTTTAGCTGGCTTTGGTGCCTTGGACATGAGCTAGGACCTTAAGATTCTGCATGAAAGGAGGACTAGCAGCCAAGTTGCAGGGGAGAATGTGAAAAGTGTTCATATGTAGTAAAAACCAGAGAAATCCGTCCGTTTTCGTCATTTGTTATCGAATCTACTTAAAGCCAGATCGTCACATTGGCCGTTCTGCTCTCGGAAACGCTTGTACTTATCGTCTGCAAAGCTATGTCGCGTGTTGCCGTAGGCGGAAACAGGAAAAGCATCATAGTAGAACACAGATGAAGCTTCTAAGTTGATGTAATAGCCAGTAAGAAGTAGTCCATTTCAAGTTTTAGGTATCGATTATTGACTTTTTAGCTGGCTTTGGTGCCTTGGACATGAGCTAGGACCTTACGATTCTGCATGAAATGAGGACTGGCAGCCGAGTTGCAGGGGAGAATGTGAAAAGTGTTCATATGTAGTAAAAACCTGAGAAATCCGTCCGTTTTCGTCATTTGTTATCGAATCGACTTAAAACCAGATCGTCACATTGCCCGCTCTGCTCTTGGAAACGGTTGTACTTATCGTCTGCAAAGCTATGTCGCCTGCTGCGGTATGCGGAGACACTAAAAGCACCACAGCAGAACACAGATGGAGCTTCTAAGTTGATGTAATAGCCAGTAAGAAGTAGTACAATTCAAGTTTTAGGTATCGATTACTGACTTTTTAGCTGGCTTTGGTGCCTTGGACATGAGCTAGGACCTTAATATTCTGCATGAAAGGAGGACTAGCAATCGAGTTGCACGGGAGAATGTGAAAAGTGTTCATATGTAGTAAAAACCTGAGAAATCCGTCCGTTTTCGTCATTTGTTATCGAATCGACTTAAAGCCAGATCGACACATTGGCCGCTCTTCTCTCTGAAACGGTTGTACTTATCGTCTGCAAAGCTATGTCGCGTGCTGCGGTATGCAGAGACACTACAAGCACCATAGTAGAACACAGATGAAGCTTCTAAGTTGATGTACTAGCCAGTAAGAGGTAGTACAATTCAAGTTTTAGGTACTGAATATTGACCTTTTAGCTGGCTTTGGTGCCTTGGACATGAGCTAGGACCTTAAGATTTTGCATGAAAGGAGGACTAGCAGCCGAGTTGCACGGGAGAATGTGAAAAGTGTTCATATGTAGTAAAAACCTGAGAAATCCGTCCGTTTTCGTCATTTGTTATCGAATCGACTTAAAGCCAGATCGTCACATTGGCCGCTCTGCTCTCTGAAACGGTTGTACTTATCGTCTGCAAAGCTATGTCGCGTACTGCGGTATTCGGAGACACTAAAAGCACCACCGTAGAACACAGATGAAGCTTCTAAGTGGATGTAATATCCAGTAAGAAGTAGTACAATTGAAGTTTTAGGAATCGATTATTGACTTTTTAGCTGGCTTTGGTGCCTTGGACATGAGCTAGGACCTTAAGTTTCTGCATGAAAGGAGGACTAGCAGCCGAGTTGCACGGGAGAATGTGAAAAGTGTTCGTATGTAGTAAAAACCTGAGACATCCGTCCGTTTTCGTCATTTGTTATCGAATCGACTTAAAGCCACATCGTCACATTGGCCGCTCTTCTCTCTGAAACGGTTGTACTTATCGTCTGCAAAACCGTGTCGCGTGCTGCGGTATGCGGAGAAACTAAAAGCACCGTAGTAGAACACAGATCAAGCTTCTAAGTTGATGTAATAGCCAGTAAGAAGTAGTAGAATTCAAGTTTTAGGTATCGATTATTGACTTTTTACCTGGCTTTGGTGCCGTGGACATGAGCTAGGACCTTAAGATTCTGCATGAAAGGAGGACTAGCAGCCGAGTTGCACGGGAGAATGTGAAAAGTGTTCATATGTAGTAAAAACCTGAGAAATCCGTCCGTTTTCCTCATTTGTTATCGAATCGACTTAAAGCCAGATCGTCACATTAGCCGCTCTTCTCTCTGAAACGGTTGTACTTATCGTCTGCAAAGCTGTGTCGCGAGCTGTGGTATGCGGAGACACTAAAATCACCATAGTAGGAACAGATGAAGCATCTAAGTTCATGTAATAGCCAGTAAGAAGTAATCCAATTCAAGTTTTGGGTATCAATTATTGACTTTTTAGCAGGCTTTGGTGCCTTGGACATGAGCTAAGAGCTTAAGATTCTGCATGAAAGGAGGACTAGCAGCCGAGTTGCAGGGGAGAATGTGAAAAGTGTTCATATGTAATAAAAACCTGAGAAATCCGTCCGTTTTCGTCATTTGTTATTAAATCGACTTAAAACCAGATCGTCACATTGGCCGCTCTTCTCTCTGAAACGGTTGTACTTATCGTCTACAAAGCTATGTCGCGTGCTGCGGTATGCGGAGAAACTAAAACCACCGTAGTAGAACACACATGAAGCTTCTAAGTTGATGTAATAGCCAGTAAGAAGTAGTACAATTCAAGTTTTAGGTATTGATTATTGACTTTTTAGCTGGCTTTGGTGCCTTGGACATGAGCTAGGACCTTAAGATTCTGCATGAAAGGAGGACTAGCAGCCGAGTTGCACGGGAGAATGTGAAAAGTGTTCATATGTAGTAAAAACCTGAGAAATCCGTCCGTTTTCGTCATTTGTTATCGAATCGACTTAAAGCCAGATCGTCACATTGGCCGCTCTGCTCTCTGAAACGGTTGTACTTATCGTCTGCAAAGCTATGTCGCGTACTGCGGTATTCGGAGACACTAAAAGCACCACAGTAGAACACAGATGAAGCTTCTAAGTTGATGTAATATCCAGTAAGAAGTAGTACAATTCAAGTTTTAGGAATCGATTATTGACTTTTTAGCTGGCTTTGGTGCCTTTGACATGAGCTAGGACCTTACGTTTCTGCGTGAAAGGAGGACTAGCAGCCGAGTTGCACGGGAGAATGTGAAAAGTGTTCATATGTAGTAAAAACCTGAGAAATCCGTCCGTTTTCGTCATTTGTTATCGAATCGACTTAAAGCCAGATCGTCAAATTGGCCGCTCTTCTCTCTGAAACGGTTGTACTTATCGTCTGCAAAGCTATGTCGCGTGCTGCGGTATGCGGAGACACTAAAAGCACCATAGTAGAACACAGATCAAGCTTCTAAGTTGATGTAATATCCAGTAAGAAGTAGTACAATTCAAGTTTTAGGAATCGATTATTGACTTTTTAGCTGGCTTTGGTGCCTTGGACATGAGCTAGGACCTTAAGATTCTGCATGAAAGGAGGACTAGCAGCCGAGTTGCACGGGAGAATGTGAAAAGTGTTCATATGTAGTAAAAACCTGAGAAATCCGTCCGTTTTCCTCATTTGTTATCGAATCGACTTAAAGCCAGATCGTCACATTAGCCGCTCTTCTCTCTGAAAGGGTTGTACTTATCGTCTGCAAAGCTATGTCGCCTGCTGCGGTATGCTGAGACACTACAAGCACCATAGTAGAACACAGATGAAGCTCCTAAGTTGATGTAATAGCCAGTAAGAAGCAGTACAATTCAAGTTTTAGGTATTGATTATTGACTTTTTAGCTGTCTTTGGTGCCTTGGACATGAGCTAGGACCTTAAGATTCTGCATGAAAGGAGGACTAGCAGCCGAGTTGCACGGGAGAATGTGAAAAGTGTTCATATGTAGTAAAAACCTGAGAAATCCAACCGTTTTCGTCATTTGTTATCGAATCGACTTAAAGCCAGATCGTCTCATTGGCCGCTCTTCTCTCTGAAACGGTTGTACTTATCGTCTGCAAAACTATGTCGCGTGCTGCGGTATGCGGAGAAACTAAAACCACCGTAGTAGAACACACATGAAGCTTCTAAGTTGATGTAATAGCCAGTAAGAAGTAGTACAATTCAAGTTTTAGGTAACGATTATTGACTTTTTAGCTGGCTTTGGTGCCTTGGACATGAGCTAGGACCTTAAGATTCTGCATGAAAGGAGGACTAGCAGCCGAGTTGCACGGGAGAATGTGAAAAGTGTTCATATGTAGTAAAAACCTGAGAAATCCAACCGTTTTCGTCATTTGTTATCGAATCGACTTAAAGCCAGATCGTCAGATTGGCCGCTCTTCTCTCTGAAACGGTTGTACTTATCGTCTGCAAAACCATGTCGCGTGCTGCGGTATGCGGAGAAACTAAAAGCACCGTAGTAGAACACAGATGAAGCTCCTAAGTTGATGTAATAGCCAGTAAGAAGTAGTAGAATTCATATTTTAGGTATCGATTATTGACTTTTTAGCTGGCTTTGGTGCCGTGGACATGAGCTAGGGCCTTAAGATTCTGCATGAAAGGAGGACTAGCAGCCGAGTTGCACGGGAGAATGTGAAAAGTGTTCATATGTAGTAAAAACCTGAGAAATCCAACCGTTTTCGTCATTTGTTATCGAATCGACTTAAAGCCAGATCGTCACATTAGCCGCTCTTCTCTCTGAAACGGTTGTACTTATCGTCTGCAAAGCTATGTCGCGTGCTGCGGTATGCTGAGACACTACAAGCACCATAGTAGAACACAGATGAAGCTTCTAAGTTGATGTAATAGCCAGTAAGAAGTAGTACAATTCAAGTTTTAGGTATTGAATATTGAATATTTAGCTGGGTTTTGGTGCCTTGGACATGAGCTAGGACCTTAATATTCTGCATGAAAGGAGGACTAGCAGCCGAGTTGCATGAGAGAATGTGAAAAATGTTCAAATGTAGTAAAAACCTGAGAAATACGTCTGTTTTCGTCATTTGTTATCGAATCGACTTAAAGCCAGATCGTCACATTGGCCGCTCTTCTCTCTGAAACGGTTGTACTTATCGTCTGCAAAGCTATGTCGCGTGCTGCGTTATGCGGAGACACTAAAAGCACCATAGTAGAACACAGATGAAGCTTCTAAGTTGATGTAATAGCCAGTAAGAAGTAGTACAATTCAAGTTTTAGGTATCGATTATTGACTTTTTAGCTGGCTTTGGTGCCTTGGACATGAGCTAGGACCTTAAGATTCTGCATGAAAGGAGGACTAGCAGCCGAGTTGCACGGGAGAATGTGAAAAGTGTTCACATGTAGTAAAAACCTGAGACATCCGTCCGTTTTCGTCATTTGTTATCGAATCGACTTAAAGCCAGATCGTCAAATTGGCCGTTCTTCTCTCTGAAACGGTTGTACTTATCGTCTGCAAAGCTATGTCGCGTGCTGCGGTATGCGGAGACACTAAAAGCACCATAGTAGAACACAGATGAAGCTTCTAAGTTGATGTACTAGCCAGTAAGAGGTAGTACAATTCAAGTTTTAGGTATTGAATATTGACCTTTTAGCTGGCCTTGGTGCCTTATACATGAGCTAGGACCTTAAGATTCTGCATGAAAGGAGGACTAGCAGCCGAGTTGCACGGGAGAATGTGAAAAGTGTTCATATGTAGTAAAAACCTGAGACATCCGTCCGTTTTCGTCATTTGTTATCGAATCGACTTAAAGCCACATCGTCACATTGGCCGCTCTTCTCTCTGAAACGGTTGTACTTATCGTCTGCAAAACTATGTCGCGTGCTGCGGTATGCGGAGAAACTAAAAGCACCGTAGTAGAACACAGATGAAGCTTCTAAGTTGATGTATTAGCCAGTAAGAAGTAGTACAATTCAAGTTTTAGGTATCGATTATTGACTTTTTAGCTGGCTTTGGTGCCTTGGACATGAGCTAGGACCTTAATATTCTGCATGAAAGGAGGACTAGCAGCCGAGTTGCATGAGAGAATGTGAAAAATGTTCATATGTAGTAAAAACCTGAGACATCCGTCCGTTTTCGTCATTTGTTATCGAATCGACTTAAAGCCACATCGTCACATTAGCCGCTCTTCTCTCTGAAACGGTTGTACTTATCGTCTGCAAAGCTATGTCGCGTGCTGCGGTATGCTGAGACACTACAAGCACCATAGTAGAACACAGATGAAGCTTCTAAGTTGATGTAATAGCCAGTAAGAAGTAGTACAATTCAAGTTTTAGGTATTGAATATTGAATATTTAGCTGGGTTTTGGTGCCTTGGACATGAGCTAGGACCTTAATATTCTGCATGAAAGAAGGACTAGCAGCCGAGTTGCATGAGAGAATGTGAAAAATGTTCAAATGTAGTAAAAACCTGAGAAATACGTCTGTTTTCGTCATTTGTTATCGAATCGACTTAAAGCCAGATCGTCACATTGGCCGCTCTTCTCTCTGAAACGGTTGTACTTATCGTCTGCAAAGCTATGTCGCGTGCTGCGTTATGCGGAGACACTAAAAGCACCATAGTAGAACACAGATGAAGCTTCTAAGTTGATGTAATAGCCAGTAAGAAGTAGTACAATTCAAGTTTTAGGTATCGATTATTGACTTTTTAGCTGGCTTTGGTGCCTTGGACATGAGCTAGGACCTTAAGATTCTGCATGAAAGGAGGACTAGCAGCCGAGTTGCACGGGAGAATGTGAAAAGTGTTCACATGTAGTAAAAACCTGAGACATCCGTCCGTTTTCGTCATTTGTTATCGAATCGACTTAAAGCCAGATCGTCAAATTGGCCGTTCTTCTCTCTGAAACGGTTGTACTTATCGTCTGCAAAGCTATGTCGCGTGCTGCGGTATGCGGAGACACTAAAATCACCATAGTAGAACACAGATGAAGCTTCTAAGTTGATGTAATAGCCAGTAAGAAGTAGTACAATTCAAGTTTTAGGTATTGAATATTGAATATTTAGCTGGGTTTTGGTGCCTTGGACATGAGCTAGGACCTTAATATTCTGCATGAAAGGAGGACTAGCAGCCGAGTTGCATGAGAGAATGTGAAAAATGTTCAAATGTAGTAAAAACCTGAGAAATACGTCTGTTTTCGTCATTTGTTATCGAATCGACTTAAAGCCAGATCGTCACATTGGCCGCTCTTCTCTCTGAAACGGTTGTACTTATCGTCTGCAAAGCTATGTCGCGTGCTGCGTTATGCGGAGACACTAAAAGCACCATAGTAGAACACAGACGAAGCTTCTAAGTTGATGTAATAGCCAGTAAGAAGTAGTACAATTCAAGTTTTAGGTATCGATTATTGACTTTTTAGCTGGCTTTGGTGCCTTGGACATGAGCTAGGACCTTAAGATTCTGCATGAAAGGAGGACTAGCAGCCAAGTTGCACGGGAGAATGTGAAAAGTGTTCATATGTAGTAAAAACCTGAGAAATCCGTCCGTTTTCGTCATTTGTTATCGAATCGACTTAAAGCCAGATCGTCAGATTGGCCGCTCTTCTCTCTGAAACGGTTGTACTTATCGTCTGCAAAACCATGTCGCGTGCTGCGGTATGCGGAGAAACTAAAAGCACCGTAGTAGAACACAGATGAAGCTTCTAAGTTGATGTAATAGCCAGTAAGAAGTAGTAGAATTCAAGTTTTAGGTATCGATTATTGACTTTTTAGCTGGCTTTGGTGCCGTGGACATGAGCTAGGGCCTTATGATTCTGCATGAAAGGAGGACTAGCAGCCGAGTTGCACGGGAGGATGTGAAAAGTGTTCATATGTAGTAAAAACCTGAGAAATCCGTCCGTTTTCCTCATTTGTTATCGAATCGACTTAAAGCCAGATCGTCATATTAGCCGCTCTTCTCTCTGAAACGGTTGTACTTATCGTCTGCAAAGCTATGTCGCGTGCTGCGGTATGCGGAGACACTAAAAGCACCATAGTAGAACACAGATGAAGCTTCTAAGTTAATGTAATAGCCAGTAAGAAGTAGTACAATTCTAGTTTTAGGTATCGATTATTGACTTTTTAGCTGGCTTTGGTGCCTTGGACATGAGCTAGGACCTTAAGATTCTGCATGAAAGGAGGACTAGCAGCCGAGTTGCACGGGAGAATGTGAAAAGTGTTCATATGCAGTAAAAACCTGAGACATCCGTCCGTTTTCGTCATTTGTTATCGAATCGACTAAAAAGCCAGATTGTCACATTGGCCGCTCTTCTCTCTGAAACGGTTGTACTTATCGTCTGCAAAGCTATGTCGCCTGCTGCGGTATGCTGAGACACTACAAGCACCATAGTAGAACACAGATGAAGCTTCTAAGTTGATGTAATAGCCAGTAAGAAGTAGTACAATTCAAGTTTTAGGTATTGAATATTGAATTTTTAGCTGGCTTTGGTACCTTGGACATGAGCTAGGACCTTAATATTCTGCATGAAAGGAGGACTAGCAGCCGAGTTGCATGAGAGAATGTGAAAAGTGTTCAAATGTCGTAAAAACCTGAGAAATACTTCTGTTTTCGTCATTTGTTATCGAATCGACTTAAAGCCAGATCGTCACATTGGCCGCTCTTCTCTCTGAAACGGTTGTACTTATCGTCTGCAAAGCTATGTCGCGTGCTGCGGTATGCGGAGACACTAAAAGCACCATAGTAGAACACAGATGAAGCTTCTAAGTTGATGTAATACCCTGTAAGAATTAGTACAATTCAAGTTTTAGGTATTGATTATTGACTTTTTAGCTGGCTTTGGTGCCTTGGACATGAGCTAGGACCTTAAGATTCTGCATGAAAGGAGGACTAGCAGCCGAGTTGCACGGGAGAATGTGAAAAGTGTTCATATGTAGTAAAAACCTGAGAAATCCGTCGGTTTTCGTCATTTGTTATCGAATCGACTTAGAGCCAGATCGACACATTGGCCGCTCTTCTCTCTGAAACGGTTGTACTTATCGCCTACAAAGCTATGTCGCGTGCTGCGTTATGCGGAGACACTAAAAGCACCATAGTAGAACACAGATGAAGCTTCTAAGTTGATGTAATAGCCAGTAAGATGTAGTACAATTCAAGTTTTAGGTATCGATTATTGACTTTTTAGCTGGCTTTGGTGCCTTGGACATGAGCTAGGACCTTAAGATTCTGCATGAAAGGAGGACTAGCAGCCGAGTTGCACAGGAGAATGTGAAAAGTGTTCATATGCAGTAAAAACCTGAGACATCCGTCCGTTTTCGTCATTTGTTATCGAATCGACTTAAAGCCAGATCGTCACATTGGCCGCTCTTCTCTCTGAAACGGTTGTACTTATCGTCTGCAAAGCTATGTCGCGTGCTGCGGTATGCTGAGACACTACAAGCACCATAGTAGAACACAGATGAAGCTTCTAAGTTGATGTAATAGCCAGTAAGAAGTAGTACAATTAAAGTTTTAGGTATTGATTATTGACTTTTTAGCTGGCTTTGGTGCCTTGGACATGAGCTAGGACCTTAAGATTCTGCATGAAAGGAGGACTAGCAGCCGAGTTGCACGGGAGAATGTGAAAAGTGTTCATATGTAGTAAAAACCTGAGAAATCCGTCCGTTTTCGTCATTTGTTATCGAATCGACTTAAAGCCAGATCGTCACATTGGCCGCTCTTCTCTCTGAAACGGTTGTACTTATCGTCTGCAAAGCTATGTCGCGTGCTGCGGTATGCGGAGACACTAAAAGCATTATAGTAGAACACAGATGAAGCTTCTAAGTTGATGTAATACCCTGTAAGAATTAGTACAATTCAAGTTTTAGGTATTGATTATTGACTTTTTAGCTGGCTTTGGTGCCTTGGACATGAGCTAGGACCTTAAGATTCTGCATGAAAGGAGGACTAGCAGCCGAGTTGCACGGGAGAATGTGAAAAGTGTTCATATGTAGTAAAAACCTGAGAAATCCGTCCGTTTTCGTCATTTGTTATCGAATCGACTTAGAGCCAGATCGACACATTGGCCGCTCTTCTCTCTGAAACGGTTGTACTTATCGTCTGCAAAGCTATGTCGCGTGCTGCGGTATGCTGAGA
Source organism: Schistocerca gregaria (assembly GCF_023897955.1). Lineage (NCBI taxonomy): Eukaryota > Metazoa > Arthropoda > Insecta > Orthoptera > Acrididae > Schistocerca > Schistocerca gregaria. The sequence continues at coordinate 583,222,478 of NC_064925.1, forward strand.
CACTACAAGCACCATAGTAGAACACAGATGAAGCTTCTAAGTTGATGTAATAGCCAGTAAGAAGTAGTACAATTCAAGTTTTAGGTATTGAATATTGAACTTTTAGCTGGCTTTGGTGCTTTGGACATGGGCTAGGACCTTAAGATTCTGCATGAAAGGAGGACTAGCAGCCGAGTTGCAGGGGGGAATGTGAAAAGTGTTCATATGTAGTAAAAACCTGAGAAATCCGTCCGTTTTGGTCATTTGTTATCGAATCGACTTAAAGCCAGATCGTCACATTGGCCGCTCTTCTCTCTGAAACGCTTGTACTTATCGTCTGCAAAGCTATGTCGCGTGCTGCGGTATGCGGGGACACTAAAAGCACCATAATAGAACACAGATGAAGCATCTAAGTTGATGTAATAGCCAGTAAGAAGTAATCAAATTCAAGTTTTAGGTATCGATTATTGACTTTTTAGCTGGCTTTGGTGCCTTGGACATGAGCTAGGACCTTAAGATTCTGCATGAAAGGAGGACTAGCAGCCGAGTTGCACGGGAGAATGTGAAAAGTGTTCATATGTAGTAAAAACCTGAGAAATCCGTCCGTTTTCGTCATTTGTTATCGAATCGACTTAAAGCCAGATCGTCACATTGGCCGATCTTCTCTCTGAAACGGATGTACTTATCGTCTGCAAAGCTATGTCGCGTGCTGCGGTATGCTGAGACACTAAAAGCACCATAGTAGAACACAGATCAAGCTTCTAAGTTGATGTAATAGCCAGTAAGAAGTAGTACAATTCAAGTTTTAGGTATTGAATATTGACCTTTTTGCTGGCTTTGGTGCCTTGGACATGAGCTAGGACCTTAAGATTCTGCATGAAAGGAGGACTAGCAGCCGAGTAGCACGGGAGAATGTGAAAAGTGTTCATATGTAGTAAAAACCTGAGAAATCCAACCGTTTTCGTCATTTGTTATCGAATCGACTTAAAGCCAGATCGTCACATTGGCCGCTCTTCTCTCTGAAACGGTTGTACTTATCGTCTGCAAAACCATGTCGCGTGCTGCGGTATGCGGAGAAACTAAAAGCACCGTAGTAGAACACAGATGAAGCTCCTAAGTTGATGTAATAGCCAGTAAGAAGTAGTAGAATTCATATTTTAGGTATCGATTATTGACTTTTTAGCTGGCTTTGGTGCCGTGGACATGAGCTAGGGCCTTAAGATTCTGCATGAAAGGAGGACTAGCAGCCGAGTTGCACGGGAGAATGTGAAAAGTGTTCATATGTAGTAAAAACCTGAGAAATCCAACCGTTTTCGTCATTTGTTATCGAATCGACTTAAAGCCAGATCGTCACATTAGCCGCTCTTCTCTCTGAAACGGTTGTACTTATCGTCTGCAAAGCTATGTCGCGTGCTGCGGTATGCTGAGACACTACAAGCACCATAGTAGAACACAGATGAAGCTTCTAAGTTGATAACACGCGATCTAGTGTGTAGTACAATTCAAGTTTTAGGTATTGAATATTGAATATTTAGCTGGGTTTTGGTGCCTTGGACATGAGCTAGGACCTTAATATTCTGCATGAAAGGAGGACTAGCAGCCGAGTTGCATGAGAGAATGTGAAAAATGTTCAAATGTAGTAAAAACCTGAGAAATACGTCTGTTTTCGTCATTTGTTATCGAATCGACTTAAAGCCAGATCGTCACATTGGCCGCTCTTCTCTCTGAAACGGTTGTACTTATCGTCTGCAAAGCTATGTCGCGTGCTGCGGTATGCTGAGACACTACAAGCACCATAGTAGAACACAGATGAAGCTTCTAAGTTGATGTAATAGCCAGTAAGAAGTAGTACAATTCAAGTTTTAGGTATTGAATATTGAATATTTAGCTGGGTTTTGGTGCCTTGGACATGAGCTAGGACCTTAATATTCTGCATGAAAGAAGGACTAGCAGCCGAGTTGCATGAGAGAATGTGAAAAATGTTCAAATGTAGTAAAAACCTGAGAAATACGTCTGTTTTCGTCATTTGTTATCGAATCGACTTAAAGCCAGATCGTCACATTGGCCGCTCTTCTCTCTGAAACGGTTGTACTTATCGTCTGCAAAGCTATGTCGCGTGCTGCGTTATGCGGAGACACTAAAAGCACCATAGTAGAACACAGATGAAGCTTCTAAGTTGATGTAATAGCCAGTAAGAAGTAGTACAATTCAAGTTTTAGGTATCGATTATTGACTTTTTAGCTGGCTTTGGTGCCTTGGACATGAGCTAGGACCTTAAGATTCTGCATGAAAGGAGGACTAGCAGCCGAGTTGCACGGGAGAATGTGAAAAGTGTTCACATGTAGTAAAAACCTGAGACATCCGTCCGTTTTCGTCATTTGTTATCGAATCGACTTAAAGCCAGATCGTCAAATTGGCCGTTCTTCTCTCTGAAACGGTTGTACTTATCGTCTGCAAAGCTATGTCGCGTGCTGCGGTATGCGGAGACACTAAAATCACCATAGTAGAACACAGATGAAGCTTCTAAGTTGATGTAATAGCCAGTAAGAAGTAGTACAATTCAAGTTTTAGGTATTGAATATTGAATATTTAGCTGGGTTTTGGTGCCTTGGACATGAGCTAGGACCTTAATATTCTGCATGAAAGGAGGACTAGCAGCCGAGTTGCATGAGAGAATGTGAAAAATGTTCAAATGTAGTAAAAACCTGAGAAATACGTCTGTTTTCGTCATTTGTTATCGAATCGACTTAAAGCCAGATCGTCACATTGGCCGCTCTTCTCTCTGAAACGGTTGTACTTATCGTCTGCAAAGCTATGTCGCGTGCTGCGTTATGCGGAGACACTAAAAGCACCATAGTAGAACACAGACGAAGCTTCTAAGTTGATGTAATAGCCAGTAAGAAGTAGTACAATTCAAGTTTTAGGTATCGATTATTGACTTTTTAGCTGGCTTTGGTGCCTTGGACATGAGCTAGGACCTTAAGATTCTGCATGAAAGGAGGACTAGCAGCCAAGTTGCACGGGAGAATGTGAAAAGTGTTCATATGTAGTAAAAACCTGAGAAATCCGTCCGTTTTCGTCATTTGTTATCGAATCGACTTAAAGCCAGATCGTCAGATTGGCCGCTCTTCTCTCTGAAACGGTTGTACTTATCGTCTGCAAAACCATGTCGCGTGCTGCGGTATGCGGAGAAACTAAAAGCACCGTAGTAGAACACAGATGAAGCTTCTAAGTTGATGTAATAGCCAGTAAGAAGTAGTAGAATTCAAGTTTTAGGTATCGATTATTGACTTTTTAGCTGGCTTTGGTGCCGTGGACATGAGCTAGGGCCTTATGATTCTGCATGAAAGGAGGACTAGCAGCCGAGTTGCACGGGAGGATGTGAAAAGTGTTCATATGTAGTAAAAACCTGAGAAATCCGTCCGTTTTCCTCATTTGTTATCGAATCGACTTAAAGCCAGATCGTCATATTAGCCGCTCTTCTCTCTGAAACGGTTGTACTTATCGTCTGCAAAGCTATGTCGCGTGCTGCGGTATGCGGAGACACTAAAAGCACCATAGTAGAACACAGATGAAGCTTCTAAGTTAATGTAATAGCCAGTAAGAAGTAGTACAATTCTAGTTTTAGGTATCGATTATTGACTTTTTAGCTGGCTTTGGTGCCTTGGACATGAGCTAGGACCTTAAGATTCTGCATGAAAGGAGGACTAGCAGCCGAGTTGCACGGGAGAATGTGAAAAGTGTTCATATGCAGTAAAAACCTGAGACATCCGTCCGTTTTCGTCATTTGTTATCGAATCGACTAAAAAGCCAGATTGTCACATTGGCCGCTCTTCTCTCTGAAACGGTTGTACTTATCGTCTGCAAAGCTATGTCGCCTGCTGCGGTATGCTGAGACACTACAAGCACCATAGTAGAACACAGATGAAGCTTCTAAGTTGATGTAATAGCCAGTAAGAAGTAGTACAATTCAAGTTTTAGGTATTGAATATTGAATTTTTAGCTGGCTTTGGTACCTTGGACATGAGCTAGGACCTTAATATTCTGCATGAAAGGAGGACTAGCAGCCGAGTTGCATGAGAGAATGTGAAAAGTGTTCAAATGTCGTAAAAACCTGAGAAATACGTCTGTTTTCGTCATTTGTTATCGAATCGACTTAAAGCCAGATCGTCACATTGGCCGCTCTTCTCTCTGAAACGGTTGTACTTATCGTCTGCAAAGCTATGTCGCGTGCTGCGGTATGCGGAGACACTAAAAGCACCATAGTAGAACACAGATGAAGCTTCTAAGTTGATGTAATACCCTGTAAGAATTAGTACAATTCAAGTTTTAGGTATTGATTATTGACTTTTTAGCTGGCTTTGGTGCCTTGGACATGAGCTAGGACCTTAAGATTCTGCATGAAAGGAGGACTAGCAGCCGAGTTGCACGGGAGAATGTGAAAAGTGTTCATATGTAGTAAAAACCTGAGAAATCCGTCGGTTTTCGTCATTTGTTATCGAATCGACTTAGAGCCAGATCGACACATTGGCCGCTCTTCTCTCTGAAACGGTTGTACTTATCGCCTACAAAGCTATGTCGCGTGCTGCGTTATGCGGAGACACTAAAAGCACCATAGTAGAACACAGATGAAGCTTCTAAGTTGATGTAATAGCCAGTAAGATGTAGTACAATTCAAGTTTTAGGTATCGATTATTGACTTTTTAGCTGGCTTTGGTGCCTTGGACATGAGCTAGGACCTTAAGATTCTGCATGAAAGGAGGACTAGCAGCCGAGTTGCACAGGAGAATGTGAAAAGTGTTCATATGCAGTAAAAACCTGAGACATCCGTCCGTTTTCGTCATTTGTTATCGAATCGACTTAAAGCCAGATCGTCACATTGGCCGCTCTTCTCTCTGAAACGGTTGTACTTATCGTCTGCAAAGCTATGTCGCGTGCTGCGGTATGCTGAGACACTACAAGCACCATAGTAGAACACAGATGAAGCTTCTAAGTTGATGTAATAGCCAGTAAGAAGTAGTACAATTAAAGTTTTAGGTATTGATTATTGACTTTTTAGCTGGCTTTGGTGCCTTGGACATGAGCTAGGACCTTAAGATTCTGCATGAAAGGAGGACTAGCAGCCGAGTTGCACGGGAGAATGTGAAAAGTGTTCATATGTAGTAAAAACCTGAGAAATCCGTCCGTTTTCGTCATTTGTTATCGAATCGACTTAAAGCCAGATCGTCACATTGGCCGCTCTTCTCTCTGAAACGGTTGTACTTATCGTCTGCAAAGCTATGTCGCGTGCTGCGGTATGCGGAGACACTAAAAGCATTATAGTAGAACACAGATGAAGCTTCTAAGTTGATGTAATACCCTGTAAGAATTAGTACAATTCAAGTTTTAGGTATTGATTATTGACTTTTTAGCTGGCTTTGGTGCCTTGGACATGAGCTAGGACCTTAAGATTCTGCATGAAAGGAGGACTAGCAGCCGAGTTGCACGGGAGAATGTGAAAAGTGTTCATATGTAGTAAAAACCTGAGAAATCCGTCCGTTTTCGTCATTTGTTATCGAATCGACTTAGAGCCAGATCGACACATTGGCCGCTCTTCTCTCTGAAACGGTTGTACTTATCGTCTGCAAAGCTATGTCGCGTGCTGCGGTATGCTGAGACACTACAAGCACCATAGTAGAACACAGATGAAGCTTCTAAGTTGATGTAATAGCCAGTAAGAAGTAGTACAATTCAAGTTTTAGGTATTGAATATTGAACTTTTAGCTGGCTTTGGTGCTTTGGACATGGGCTAGGACCTTAAGATTCTGCATGAAAGGAGGACTAGCAGCCGAGTTGCAGGGGGGAATGTGAAAAGTGTTCATATGTAGTAAAAACCTGAGAAATCCGTCCGTTTTGGTCATTTGTTATCGAATCGACTTAAAGCCAGATCGTCACATTGGCCGCTCTTCTCTCTGAAACGCTTGTACTTATCGTCTGCAAAGCTATGTCGCGTGCTGCGGTATGCGGGGACACTAAAAGCACCATAATAGAACACAGATGAAGCATCTAAGTTGATGTAATAGCCAGTAAGAAGTAATCAAATTCAAGTTTTAGGTATCGATTATTGACTTTTTAGCTGGCTTTGGTGCCTTGGACATGAGCTAGGACCTTAAGATTCTGCATGAAAGGAGGACTAGCAGCCGAGTTGCACGGGAGAATGTGAAAAGTGTTCATATGTAGTAAAAACCTGAGAAATCCGTCCGTTTTCGTCATTTGTTATCGAATCGACTTAAAGCCAGATCGTCACATTGGCCGATCTTCTCTCTGAAACGGATGTACTTATCGTCTGCAAAGCTATGTCGCGTGCTGCGGTATGCTGAGACACTAAAAGCACCATAGTAGAACACAGATCAAGCTTCTAAGTTGATGTAATAGCCAGTAAGAAGTAGTACAATTCAAGTTTTAGGTATTGAATATTGACCTTTTTGCTGGCTTTGGTGCCTTGGACATGAGCTAGGACCTTAAGATTCTGCATGAAAGGAGGACTAGCAGCCGAGTAGCACGGGAGAATGTGAAAAGTGTTCATATGTAGTAAAAACCTGAGAAATCCAACCGTTTTCGTCATTTGTTATCGAATCGACTTAAAGCCAGATCGTCACATTGGCCGCTCTTCTCTCTGAAACGGTTGTACTTATCGTCTGCAAAACCATGTCGCGTGCTGCGGTATGCGGAGAAACTAAAAGCACCGTAGTAGAACACAGATGAAGCTCCTAAGTTGATGTAATAGCCAGTAAGAAGTAGTAGAATTCATATTTTAGGTATCGATTATTGACTTTTTAGCTGGCTTTGGTGCCGTGGACATGAGCTAGGGCCTTAAGATTCTGCATGAAAGGAGGACTAGCAGCCGAGTTGCACGGGAGAATGTGAAAAGTGTTCATATGTAGTAAAAACCTGAGAAATCCAACCGTTTTCGTCATTTGTTATCGAATCGACTTAAAGCCAGATCGTCACATTAGCCGCTCTTCTCTCTGAAACGGTTGTACTTATCGTCTGCAAAGCTATGTCGCGTGCTGCGGTATGCTGAGACACTACAAGCACCATAGTAGAACACAGATGAAGCTTCTAAGTTGATGTAATAGCCAGTAAGAAGTAGTACAATTCAAGTTTTAGGTATTGAATATTGAATATTTAGCTGGGTTTTGGTGCCTTGGACATGAGCTAGGACCTTAATATTCTGCATGAAAGGAGGACTAGCAGCCGAGTTGCATGAGAGAATGTGAAAAATGTTCAAATGTAGTAAAAACCTGAGAAATACGTCTGTTTTCGTCATTTGTTATCGAATCGACTTAAAGCCAGATCGTCACATTGGCCGCTCTTCTCTCTGAAACGGTTGTACTTATCGTCTGCAAAGCTATGTCGCGTGCTGCGTTATGCGGAGACACTAAAAGCACCATAGTAGAACACAGATGAAGCTTCTAAGTTGATGTAATAGCCAGTAAGAAGTAGTACAATTCAAGTTTTAGGTATCGATTATTGACTTTTTAGCTGGCTTTGGTGCCTTGGACATGAGCTAGGACCTTAAGATTCTGCATGAAAGGAGGACTAGCAGCCGAGTTGCACGGGAGAATGTGAAAAGTGTTCACATGTAGTAAAAACCTGAGACATCCGTCCGTTTTCGTCATTTGTTATCGAATCGACTTAAAGCCAGATCGTCAAATTGGCCGTTCTTCTCTCTGAAACGGTTGTACTTATCGTCTGCAAAGCTATGTCGCGTGCTGCGGTATGCGGAGACACTAAAAGCACCATAGTAGAACACAGATGAAGCTTCTAAGTTGATGTACTAGCCAGTAAGAGGTAGTACAATTCAAGTTTTAGGTATTGAATATTGACCTTTTAGCTGGCCTTGGTGCCTTATACATGAGCTAGGACCTTAAGATTCTGCATGAAAGGAGGACTAGCAGCCGAGTTGCACGGGAGAATGTGAAAAGTGTTCATATGTAGTAAAAACCTGAGACATCCGTCCGTTTTCGTCATTTGTTATCGAATCGACTTAAAGCCACATCGTCACATTGGCCGCTCTTCTCTCTGAAACGGTTGTACTTATCGTCTGCAAAACTATGTCGCGTGCTGCGGTATGCGGAGAAACTAAAAGCACCGTAGTAGAACACAGATGAAGCTTCTAAGTTGATGTATTAGCCAGTAAGAAGTAGTACAATTCAAGTTTTAGGTATCGATTATTGACTTTTTAGCTGGCTTTGGTGCCTTGGACATGAGCTAGGACCTTAATATTCTGCATGAAAGGAGGACTAGCAGCCGAGTTGCATGAGAGAATGTGAAAAATGTTCATATGTAGTAAAAACCTGAGACATCCGTCCGTTTTCGTCATTTGTTATCGAATCGACTTAAAGCCACATCGTCACATTAGCCGCTCTTCTCTCTGAAACGGTTGTACTTATCGTCTGCAAAGCTATGTCGCGTGCTGCGGTATGCTGAGACACTACAAGCACCATAGTAGAACACAGATGAAGCTTCTAAGTTGATGTAATAGCCAGTAAGAAGTAGTACAATTCAAGTTTTAGGTATTGAATATTGAATATTTAGCTGGGTTTTGGTGCCTTGGACATGAGCTAGGACCTTAATATTCTGCATGAAAGAAGGACTAGCAGCCGAGTTGCATGAGAGAATGTGAAAAATGTTCAAATGTAGTAAAAACCTGAGAAATACGTCTGTTTTCGTCATTTGTTATCGAATCGACTTAAAGCCAGATCGTCACATTGGCCGCTCTTCTCTCTGAAACGGTTGTACTTATCGTCTGCAAAGCTATGTCGCGTGCTGCGTTATGCGGAGACACTAAAAGCACCATAGTAGAACACAGATGAAGCTTCTAAGTTGATGTAATAGCCAGTAAGAAGTAGTACAATTCAAGTTTTAGGTATCGATTATTGACTTTTTAGCTGGCTTTGGTGCCTTGGACATGAGCTAGGACCTTAAGATTCTGCATGAAAGGAGGACTAGCAGCCGAGTTGCACGGGAGAATGTGAAAAGTGTTCACATGCAGTAAAAACCTGAGACATCCGTCCGTTTTCGTCATTTGTTATCGAATCGACTTAAAGCCAGATCGTCAAATTGGCCGTTCTTCTCTCTGAAACGGTTGTACTTATCGTCTGCAAAGCTATGTCGCGTGCTGCGGTATGCGGAGACACTAAAATCACCATAGTAGAACACAGATGAAGCTTCTAAGTTGATGTAATAGCCAGTAAGAAGTAGTACAATTCAAGTTTTAGGTATTGAATATTGAATATTTAGCTGGGTTTTGGTGCCTTGGACATGAGCTAGGACCTTAATATTCTGCATGAAAGGAGGACTAGCAGCCGAGTTGCATGAGAGAATGTGAAAAATGTTCAAATGTAGTAAAAACCTGAGAAATACGTCTGTTTTCGTCATTTGTTATCGAATCGACTTAAAGCCAGATCGTCACATTGGCCGCTCTTCTCTCTGAAACGGTTGTACTTATCGTCTGCAAAGCTATGTCGCGTGCTGCGTTATGCGGAGACACTAAAAGCACCATAGTAGAACACAGACGAAGCTTCTAAGTTGATGTAATAGCCAGTAAGAAGTAGTACAATTCAAGTTTTAGGTATCGATTATTGACTTTTTAGCTGGCTTTGGTGCCTTGGACATGAGCTAGGACCTTAAGATTCTGCATGAAAGGAGGACTAGCAGCCAAGTTGCACGGGAGAATGTGAAAAGTGTTCATATGTAGTAAAAACCTGAGAAATCCGTCCGTTTTCGTCATTTGTTATCGAATCGACTTAAAGCCAGATCGTCAGATTGGCCGCTCTTCTCTCTGAAACGGTTGTACTTATCGTCTGCAAAACCATGTCGCGTGCTGCGGTATGCGGAGAAACTAAAAGCACCGTAGTAGAACACAGATGAAGCTTCTAAGTTGATGTAATAGCCAGTAAGAAGTAGTAGAATTCAAGTTTTAGGTATCGATTATTGACTTTTTAGCTGGCTTTGGTGCCGTGGACATGAGCTAGGGCCTTATGATTCTGCATGAAAGGAGGACTAGCAGCCGAGTTGCACGGGAGGATGTGAAAAGTGTTCATATGTAGTAAAAACCTGAGAAATCCGTCCGTTTTCCTCATTTGTTATCGAATCGACTTAAAGCCAGATCGTCATATTAGCCGCTCTTCTCTCTGAAACGGTTGTACTTATCGTCTGCAAAGCTATGTCGCGTGCTGCGGTATGCGGAGACACTAAAAGCACCATAGTAGAACACAGATGAAGCTTCTAAGTTAATGTAATAGCCAGTAAGAAGTAGTACAATTCTAGTTTTAGGTATCGATTATTGACTTTTTAGCTGGCTTTGGTGCCTTGGACATGAGCTAGGACCTTAAGATTCTGCATGAAAGGAGGACTAGCAGCCGAGTTGCACGGGAGAATGTGAAAAGTGTTCATATGCAGTAAAAACCTGAGACATCCGTCCGTTTTCGTCATTTGTTATCGAATCGACTAAAAAGCCAGATTGTCACATTGGCCGCTCTTCTCTCTGAAACGGTTGTACTTATCGTCTGCAAAGCTATGTCGCCTGCTGCGGTATGCTGAGACACTACAAGCACCATAGTAGAACACAGATGAAGCTTCTAAGTTGATGTAATAGCCAGTAAGAAGTAGTACAATTCAAGTTTTAGGTATTGAATATTGAATTTTTAGCTGGCTTTGGTACCTTGGACATGAGCTAGGACCTTAATATTCTGCATGAAAGGAGGACTAGCAGCCGAGTTGCATGAGAGAATGTGAAAAGTGTTCAAATGTCGTAAAAACCTGAGAAATACGTCTGTTTTCGTCATTTGTTATCGAATCGACTTAAAGCCAGATCGTCACATTGGCCGCTCTTCTCTCTGAAACGGTTGTACTTATCGTCTGCAAAGCTATGTCGCGTGCTGCGGTATGCGGAGACACTAAAAGCACCATAGTAGAACACAGATGAAGCTTCTAAGTTGATGTAATACCCTGTAAGAATTAGTACAATTCAAGTTTTAGGTATTGATTATTGACTTTTTAGCTGGCTTTGGTGCCTTGGACATGAGCTAGGACCTTAAGATTCTGCATGAAAGGAGGACTAGCAGCCGAGTTGCACGGGAGAATGTGAAAAGTGTTCATATGTAGTAAAAACCTGAGAAATCCGTCGGTTTTCGTCATTTGTTATCGAATCGACTTAGAGCCAGATCGACACATTGGCCGCTCTTCTCTCTGAAACGGTTGTACTTATCGCCTACAAAGCTATGTCGCGTGCTGCGTTATGCGGAGACACTAAAAGCACCATAGTAGAACACAGATGAAGCTTCTAAGTTGATGTAATAGCCAGTAAGATGTAGTACAATTCAAGTTTTAGGTATCGATTATTGACTTTTTAGCTGGCTTTGGTGCCTTGGACATGAGCTAGGACCTTAAGATTCTGCATGAAAGGAGGACTAGCAGCCGAGTTGCACAGGAGAATGTGAAAAGTGTTCATATGCAGTAAAAACCTGAGACATCCGTCCATTTTCGTCATTTGTTATCGAATCGACTTAAAGCCAGATCGTCACATTGGCCGCTCTTCTCTCTGAAACGGTTGTACTTATCGTCTGCAAAGCTATGTCGCGTGCTGCGGTATGCTGAGACACTACAAGCACCATAGTAGAACACAGATGAAGCTTCTAAGTTGATGTAATAGCCAGTAAGAAGTAGTACAATTAAAGTTTTAGGTATTGATTATTGACTTTTTAGCTGGCTTTGGTGCCTTGGACATGAGCTAGGACCTTAAGATTCTGCATGAAAGGAGGACTAGCAGCCGAGTTGCACGGGAGAATGTGAAAAGTGTTCATATGTAGTAAAAACCTGAGAAATCCGTCCGTTTTCGTCATTTGTTATCGAATCGACTTAAAGCCAGATCGTCACATTGGCCGCTCTTCTCTCTGAAACGGTTGTACTTATCGTCTGCAAAGCTATGTCGCGTGCTGCGGTATGCGGAGACACTAAAAGCATTATAGTAGAACACAGATGAAGCTTCTAAGTTGATGTAATACCCTGTAAGAATTAGTACAATTCAAGTTTTAGGTATTGATTATTGACTTTTTAGCTGGCTTTGGTGCCTTGGACATGAGCTAGGACCTTAAGATTCTGCATGAAAGGAGGACTAGCAGCCGAGTTGCACGGGAGAATGTGAAAAGTGTTCATATGTAGTAAAAACCTGAGAAATCCGTCCGTTTTCGTCATTTGTTATCGAATCGACTTAGAGCCAGATCGACACATTGGCCGCTCTTCTCTCTGAAACGGTTGTACTTATCGTCTGCAAAGCTATGTCGCGTGCTGCGGTATGCTGAGACACTACAAGCACCATAGTAGAACACAGATGAAGCTTCTAAGTTGATGTAATAGCCAGTAAGAAGTAGTACAATTCAAGTTTTAGGTATTGAATATTGAACTTTTAGCTGGCTTTGGTGCTTTGGACATGGGCTAGGACCTTAAGATTCTGCATGAAAGGAGGACTAGCAGCCGAGTTGCAGGGGGGAATGTGAAAAGTGTTCATATGTAGTAAAAACCTGAGAAATCCGTCCGTTTTGGTCATTTGTTATCGAATCGACTTAAAGCCAGATCGTCACATTGGCCGCTCTTCTCTCTGAAACGCTTGTACTTATCGTCTGCAAAGCTATGTCGCGTGCTGCGGTATGCGGGGACACTAAAAGCACCATAATAGAACACAGATGAAGCATCTAAGTTGATGTAATAGCCAGTAAGAAGTAATCAAATTCAAGTTTTAGGTATCGATTATTGACTTTTTAGCTGGCTTTGGTGCCTTGGACATGAGCTAGGACCTTAAGATTCTGCATGAAAGGAGGACTAGCAGCCGAGTTGCACGGGAGAATGTGAAAAGTGTTCATATGTAGTAAAAACCTGAGAAATCCGTCCGTTTTCGTCATTTGTTATCGAATCGACTTAAAGCCAGATCGTCACATTGGCCGATCTTCTCTCTGAAACGGATGTACTTATCGTCTGCAAAGCTATGTCGCGTGCTGCGGTATGCTGAGACACTAAAAGCACCATAGTAGAACACAGATCAAGCTTCTAAGTTGATGTAATAGCCAGTAAGAAGTAGTACAATTCAAGTTTTAGGTATTGAATATTGACCTTTTTGCTGGCTTTGGTGCCTTGGACATGAGCTAGGACCTTAAGATTCTGCATGAAAGGAGGACTAGCAGCCGAGTAGCACGGGAGAATGTGAAAAGTGTTCATATGTAGTAAAAACCTGAGAAATCCGTCCGTTTTCGTCATTTGTTATCGAATCGAGATAAAGCCAGATCGTCACATTGGCCGCTCTTCTCTCTGAAACGGTTGTACTTATTGTCTGCAAAACTATGTCGCGTTCTGCGGTATGCGGAGAAACTAAAAGCAACGTAGTAGAACACAGATGAAGTTTCTATGTTGATGTAATAGCCAGTAAGAAGCAGTACATTTCAAGTTTTAGCTATTGATTATTGACTTTTTAGATGGCTTTGGTGCCTTGGACATGAGCTAGGACCTTAAGATTCTGCATGAAAGGAGGACTAGCACCCGAGTTGCACAGGAGAATGTGAAAAGTGTTCATATGTAGTAAAAACCTGAGAAATCCGTCCGTTTTCGTCATTTGTTATCGAATCGACTTAAAGCCAGATCGTCACTTTGGCCGCTCTTCTCTCAGAAACGGTTGTACTTATCGTCTGCAAAACTATGTCGCGTGCTGCGGTATGCGGAGAAACTAAAACCACCGTAGGAGAACACACATGAAGCTTCTAAGTTGATGTAATAGCCAGTAAGAAGTAGTACAATTCAAGTTTTAGGTATTGGTTATTGACTTTTTAGCTGGCTTTGGTGCCTTGGACATGAGCTAGGACCTTAAGATTCTGCATGAAAGGAGGACTAGCTGCCGAGTTGCACGGGAGAATGTGAAAAGTGTTCATATGTAGTAAAAACCTGAGAAATCCGTCCGTTTTCGTCATTTGTTATCGCATCGACTTAAAGCCAGATCGACACATTGGCCGCTCTTTTCTCTGAAACGGTTGTACTTATCGTCTGCAAAGCTTTTTCGCGTGCTGCGGTATGCTGAGACACTACAAGCACCAAAGTAGAACACAGATTAAGCTTCTAAGTTGAGGTAATAGCCAGTAAGAGGTAGTACAATTCAATTTTTAGGTATTGAATATTGACCATTTAGCTGGCTTTGGTGCCTTGGACATGAGATAGGACCTTGAGATTCTGCATGAAAGGAGGACTAGCAGCCGAGTTGCACGGGAGAATGTGAAAAGTGTTCATATGTAATAAAAACCTGAGACATCCGTCCGTTTTCGTCATTTGTTAACGAATCGACGTAAAGCCAGATCGTCACATTGGCCGCTCTGCTCTCTGAAATGGTTGTACTTATCGTCTGCAAAGCTATGTCGCGTACTGCGGTATTCGGAGACACTAAAAGCACCACAGTAGAACACAGATGAAGCTTCTAAGTTGATGTAATATCCAGTAAGAAGTAGTACACTTCAAGTTTTAGGTATAGATTATTGACTTTTTAGCTGGCTTCGGTGCCTTGGACATGAGCTAGGACCTTAACATTATGCATGAAAGGAGGACTAGCAGCCGAGTTGCACGGGAGAATGTGAAAAGTGTTCATATGTAGTAAAAACCTGAGAAATCCGTCCGTTTTCGTCATTTGTTATCGAATCGACTTAGAGCCAGATCGTCACATTGGCCGCTCTTCTCTCTGAAACGGTTGTACTTATCGTCTGCAAAGCAATGTCACGTGCTGCGGTATGCTGAGATACTAAAAGCACCATAGTAGAACACAGATCACCCTTCTAAGTTGATGTAATAGCCAGTAAGAAGTAGTACAATTCAAGTTTTAGGTATTGAATATTGACCTTTTAGCTGGCTTTGGTGCCTTGGACATGAGCTAGGACCTTAAGATTCTGCATGAAAGGAGGACTAGCAGCCGAGTTGCACGGGAGAATGTGAAAAGTGTTCATATGTAGTAAAAAAATGAGACATCCGTCCGTTTTCGTCATTTGTTATCGAATCGACTTAAAGCCACATCGTCACATTGGCCGCTCTTCACTCTGAAACGGTTGTACTTATCGTCTGCAAAACTATGTCGCGTGCTGCGGTATGCGGAGAAACTAAAAGCACCGTAGTAGAACACAGATGAAGCTTCTAAGTTGATGTAATAGCAAGAAGTAGTACAATTCAAGTTTTAGGTATTGAGTATTGACTTTTTAGCTGGCTTTGGTGCCTTGGACATGAGCTAGGATCTTAATATTCTGCATGAAAGGAGGACTAGCTGCCGAGTTGCACGGG
Source organism: Schistocerca gregaria (assembly GCF_023897955.1). Classification (NCBI taxonomy): domain Eukaryota; kingdom Metazoa; phylum Arthropoda; class Insecta; order Orthoptera; family Acrididae; genus Schistocerca; species Schistocerca gregaria. The sequence goes on from NC_064925.1 coordinate 583,237,802, forward strand.
AGAATGTGAAAAGAGTTCATACGTAGTAAAAACCTGAGAAATCCGTCCGTTTTCGTCATTTGTTATCGAATAGACTTAAAGCCAGATCGTCACATTGGCCGCTCTTCTCTCTGAAACGGTTGTACTTATCGTCTACAAAGCTATGCCGCGTGCTGCGGTATGCGGAGACACTAAAAGCACCATAGTAGAACACAGATGAAGCTTCTAAGTTAATGTAATAGCCAGTAAGAAGTACTACAATTCAAGTTTTAGGTATCGATTATTGACTTTTTAGCTGGCTTTGGTGCCTTGGACATGAGCTAGGACCTTAAGATTCTGCATGAAAGAAGGACTAGCAGCCGAGTTGCACGGGAGAATGTGAAAAGTGGTCATATGCAGTAAAAACCTGAGACATCCATCCGTTTTCGTCATTTGTTATCGAATCGACTTAAAGCCAGATCGTCACATTGGCCGCTCTTCTCTCTGAAACGGTTGTACTTATCGTCTGCAAAGCTATGTCGCGTGCTGCGGTATGCTGAGACACTAAAAGCACCATAGTAGAACACAGATGAAGCTTCTAAGTTGATGTAATAGCCAGTAAGAAGTAGTACAATTCAAGTTTTAGGAATCGATTATTGACTTTTTAGCTGGCTTTGGTGCCTTGGACAATAGCTAGGACTTTAAGATTCTGCATGAAAGGAGGACTAGCAGCCGAGTTGCGCGGGAGGATGTGAAATGTGTTCATATGTAGTAAAAACCTGAGTAATCCGTCCGTTTTCGTCATTTGTTATCGAATCGACTTAAAGACAGATCGTCACATTGGCCGCTCTTCTCTCTGAAACGGTTGTACTTATCGTCTGAAACGCTATGTCGCGTGCTGCGGCATGCTGAGACACTAAAAGCACCATAGTAGAACACAGATCAAGCTTCTAAGTTGATGTAATAGCCAGTAAGAAGTAGTACAATTCAAGTTTTAGGTATTGAATATGGATCTTTTAGCTGGCTTTGGTGCCTTGGACATGAGCTAGGACCTTAAGATTCTGCATGAAAGGAGGACTAGCAGCCGAGTTGCACGGGAGAATGTGAAAAGTGTTCATATGTAGTAATAACCTTAGAAATCCGTCCTTTTTCGTCATTTGTTAGCGAATCGACTTAAAGCCACATCGTCACATTGGCCGCTCTTCTCTCTGAAACGGTTGTACTTATCGTCTGCAAAGCTATGTCACGTGCTGCGGTATGCGGAGACACTAAAGTCACCACAGTGGAACACAGATGAAGCTTCTAAGTTGATGTAATATCCAGTAAGAAGTAGTACAATTCAAGTTTTAGGTATCGATTATTGACTTTTTAGCTGGCTTTGGTGCCTTGGACATGAGCTAGGACCTTAAGATTCTGCATGAAAGGAGGACTAGCAGCCGAGTTGCACGGGAGAATGTGAAAAGTGGTCATATGTAGTAAAAACCTGAGAAATCCGTTCGTTTTCGTCATTTGTTATCGAATAGACTTAAAGCCAGATCGTCACATTGGCCGCTCTTCTCTCTGAAACGGTTGTACTTATCGTCTGCAAAGCAATGTCACGTGCTGCGGTATGCTGAGACACTAAAAGCACCATAGTAGAACACAGATCACCCTTCTAAGTTGATGTAATAGCCAGTAAGAAGTAGTACAATTCAAGTTTTAGGTATTGAATATTGAACTTTTAGCTGGCTTTGGTGCCTTGGACATGAGCTAGGACCTTAAGATTCTGCATGAAAGGAGGACTAGCAGCCGAGTTGCACGGGAGAATGTGAAAAGTGTTCATATGTAGTAAAAAAATGAGACATCCGTCCGTTTTCGTCATTTTTTATCGAATCGACTTAAAGCCACATCGTCACATTGGCCGCTCTTCTCTCTGAAACGGTTGTACTTATCGTCTGCAAAACTATGTCGCGTGCTGCGGTATGCAGAGAAACTAAAAGCACCGTAGTAGAACACAGATGAAGCTCCTAAGTTGATGTAATAGCCAGTAAGAAGTAGTAGAATTCATATTTTAGGTATCGATTATTGACTTTTTAGCTGGCTTTGGTGCCGTGGACATGAGCTAGGGCCTTAAGATTCTGCATGAAAGGAGGACTAGCAGCCGAGTTGCACGGGAGAATGTGAAAAGTGTTCATATGTAGTAAAAACCTGAGAAATCCAACCGTTTTCGTCATTTGTTATCGAATCGACTTAAAGCCAGATCGTCACATTAGCCGCTCTTCTCTCTGAAACGGTTGTACTTATCGTCTGCAAAGCTATGTCGCGTGCTGCGGTATGCTGAGACACTACAAGCACCATAGTAGAACACAGATGAAGCTTCTAAGTTGATGTAATAGCCAGTAAGAAGTAGTAAAATTCAAGTTTTAGGTATTGAATATTGAATATTTAGCTGGGTTTTGGTGCCTTGGACATGAGCTAGGACCTTAATATTCTGCATGAAAGGAGGACTAGCAGCCGAGTTGCATGAGAGAATGTGAAAAATGTTCAAATGTAGTAAAAACCTGAGAAATACGTCTGTTTTCGTCATTTGTTATCGAATCGACTTAAAGCCAGATCGTCACATTGGCCGCTCTTCTCTCTGAAACGGTTGTACTTATCGTCTGCAAAGCTATGTCGCGTGCTGCGTTATGCGGAGACACTAAAAGCACCATAGTAGAACACAGATGAAGCTTCTAAGTTGATGTAATAGCCAGTAAGAAGTAGTACAATTCAAGTTTTAGGTATCGATTATTGACTTTTTAGCTGGCTTTGGTGCCTTGGACATGAGCTAGGACCTTAAGATTCTGCATGAAAGGAGGACTAGCAGCCGAGTTGCACGGGAGAATGTGAAAAGTGTTCACATGTAGTAAAAACCTGAGACATCCGTCCGTTTTCGTCATTTGTTATCGAATCGACTTAAAGCCAGATCGTCAAATTGGCCGTTCTTCTCTCTGAAACGGTTGTACTTATCGTCTGCAAAGCTATGTCGCGTGCTGCGGTATGCGGAGACACTAAAAGCACCATAGTAGAACACAGATGAAGCTTCTAAGTTGATGTACTAGCCAGTAAGAGGTAGTACAATTCAAGTTTTAGGTATTGAATATTGACCTTTTAGCTGGCCTTGGTGCCTTATACATGAGCTAGGACCTTAAGATTCTGCATGAAAGGAGGACTAGCAGCCGAGTTGCACGGGAGAATGTGAAAAGTGTTCATATGTAGTAAAAACCTGAGACATCCGTCCGTTTTCGTCATTTGTTATCGAATCGACTTAAAGCCACATCGTCACATTGGCCGCTCTTCTCTCTGAAACGGTTGTACTTATCGTCTGCAAAACTATGTCGCGTGCTGCGGTATGCGGAGAAACTAAAAGCACCGTAGTAGAACACAGATGAAGCTTCTAAGTTGATGTATTAGCCAGTAAGAAGTAGTACAATTCAAGTTTTAGGTATTGATTATTGACTTTTTAGCTGGCTTTGGTGCCTTGGACATGAGCTAGGACCTTAAGATTCTGCATGAAAGGAGGACTAGCAGCCAAGTTGCACGGGAGAATGTGAAAAGTGTTCATATGTAGTAAAAACCTGAGAAATCCGTCCGTTTTCGTCATTTGTTATCGAATCGACTTAAAGCCAGATCGTCAGATTGGCCGCTCTTCTCTCTGAAACGGTTGTACTTATCGTCTGCAAAACCATGTCGCGTGCTGCGGTATGCGGAGAAACTAAAAGCACCGTAGTAGAACACAGATGAAGCTTCTAAGTTGATGTAATAGCCAGTAAGAAGTAGTAGAATTCATATTTTAGGTATCGATTATTGACTTTTTAGCTGGCTTTGGTGCCGTGGACATGAGCTAGGGCCTTAAGATTCTGCATGAAAGGAGGACTAGCAGCCGAGTTGCACGGGAGGATGTGAAAAGTGTTCATATGTATTAAAAACCTGAGAAATCCGTCCGTTTTCCTCATTTGTTATCGAATCGACTTAATGCCAGATCGTCACATTAGCCGCTCTTCTCTCTGAAACGGTTGTACTTATCGTCTGCAAAGCTATGTCGCGTGCTGCGGTATGCTGAGACACTACAAGCACCATAGTAGAACACAGATGAAGCTTCTAAGTTGATGTAATAGCCAGTAAGAAGTAGTACAATTCAAGTTTTAGGTATTGAATATTGAATATTTAGCTGGGTTTTGGTGCCTTGGACATGAGCTAGGACCTTAATATTCTGCATGAAAGAAGGACTAGCAGCCGAGTTGCATGAGAGAATGTGAAAAATGTTCAAATGTAGTAAAAACCTGAGAAATACGTCTGTTTTCGTCATTTGTTATCGAATCGACTTAAAGCCAGATCGTCACATTGGCCGCTCTTCTCTCTGAAACGGTTGTACTTATCGTCTGCAAAGCTATGTCGCGTGCTGCGTTATGCGGAGACACTAAAAGCACCATAGTAGAACACAGATGAAGCTTCTAAGTTGATGTAATAGCCAGTAAGAAGTAGTACAATTCAAGTTTTAGGTATCGATTATTGACTTTTTAGCTGGCTTTGGTGCCTTGGACATGAGCTAGGACCTTAAGATTCTGCATGAAAGGAGGACTAGCAGCCGAGTTGCACGGGAGAATGTGAAAAGTGTTCACATGCAGTAAAAACCTGAGACATCCGTCCGTTTTCGTCATTTGTTATCGAATCGACTTAAAGCCAGATCGTCAAATTGGCCGTTCTTCTCTCTGAAACGGTTGTACTTATCGTCTGCAAAGCTATGTCGCGTGCTGCGGTATGCGGAGACACTAAAATCACCATAGTAGAACACAGATGAAGCTTCTAAGTTGATGTAATAGCCAGTAAGAAGTAGTACAATTCAAGTTTTAGGTATTGAATATTGAATATTTAGCTGGGTTTTGGTGCCTTGGACATGAGCTAGGACCTTAATATTCTGCATGAAAGGAGGACTAGCAGCCGAGTTGCATGAGAGAATGTGAAAAATGTTCAAATGTAGTAAAAACCTGAGAAATACGTCTGTTTTCGTCATTTGTTATCGAATCGACTTAAAGCCAGATCGTCACATTGGCCGCTCTTCCCTCTGAAACGGTTGTACTTATCGTCTGCAAAGCTATGTCGCGTGCTGCGTTATGCGGAGACACTAAAAGCACCATAGTAGAACACAGACGAAGCTTCTAAGTTGATGTAATAGCCAGTAAGAAGTAGTACAATTCAAGTTTTAGGTATCGATTATTGACTTTTTAGCTGGCTTTGGTGCCTTGGACATGAGCTAGGACCTTAAGATTCTGCATGAAAGGAGGACTAGCAGCCAAGTTGCACGGGAGAATGTGAAAAGTGTTCATATGTAGTAAAAACCTGAGAAATCCGTCCGTTTTCGTCATTTGTTATCGAATCGACTTAAAGCCAGATCGTCAGATTGGCCGCTCTTCTCTCTGAAACGGTTGTACTTATCGTCTGCAAAACCATGTCGCGTGCTGCGGTATGCGGAGAAACTAAAAGCACCGTAGTAGAACACAGATGAAGCTTCTAAGTTGATGTAATAGCCAGTAAGAAGTAGTAGAATTCAAGTTTTAGGTATCGATTATTGACTTTTTAGCTGGCTTTGGTGCCGTGGACATGAGCTAGGGCCTTATGATTCTGCATGAAAGGAGGACTAGCAGCCGAGTTGCACGGGAGGATGTGAAAAGTGTTCATATGTAGTAAAAACCTGAGAAATCCGTCCGTTTTCCTCATTTGTTATCGAATCGACTTAAAGCCAGATCGTCATATTAGCCGCTCTTCTCTCTGAAACGGTTGTACTTATCGTCTGCAAAACTATGTCGCGTGCTGCGGTATGCGGAGACACTAAAAGCACCATAGTAGAACACAGATGAAGCTTCTAAGTTAATGTAATAGCCAGTAAGAAGTAGTACAATTCTAGTTTTAGGTATCGATTATTGACTTTTTAGCTGGCTTTGGTGCCTTGGACATGAGCTAGGACCTTAAGATTCTGCATGAAAGGAGGACTAGCAGCCGAGTTGCACGGGAGAATGTGAAAAGTGTTCATATGCAGTAAAAACCTGAGACATCCGTCCGTTTTCGTCATTTGTTATCGAATCGACTAAAAAGCCAGATTGTCACATTGGCCGCTCTTCTCTCTGAAACGGTTGTACTTATAGTCTGCAAAGCTATGTCGCCTGCTGCGGTATGCTGAGACACTACAAGCACCATAGTAGAACACAGATGAAGCTTCTAAGTTGATGTAATAGCCAGTAAGAAGTAGTACAATTCAAGTTTTAGGTATTGAATATTGAATTTTTAGCTGGCTTTGGTACCTTGGACATGAGCTAGGACCTTAATATTCTGCATGAAAGGAGGACTAGCAGCCGAGTTGCATGAGAGAATGTGAAAAGTGTTCAAATGTCGTAAAAACCTGAGAAATACGTCTGTTTTCGTCATTTGTTATCGAATCGACTTAAAGCCAGATCGTCACATTGGCCGCTCTTCTCTCTGAAACGGTTGTACTTATCGTCTGCAAAGCTATGTCGCGTGCTGCGGTATGCGGAGACACTAAAAGCACCATAGTAGAACACAGATGAAGCTTCTAAGTTGATGTAATACCCTGTAAGAATTAGTACAATTCAAGTTTTAGGTATTGATTATTGACTTTTTAGCTGGCTTTGGTGCCTTGGACATGAGCTAGGACCTTAAGATTCTGCATGAAAGGAGGACTAGCAGCCGAGTTGCACGGGAGAATGTGAAAAGTGTTCATATGTAGTAAAAACCTGAGAAATCCGTCGGTTTTCGTCATTTGTTATCGAATCGACTTAGAGCCAGATCGACACATTGGCCGCTCTTCTCTCTGAAACGGTTGTACTTATCGCCTACAAAGCTATGTCGCGTGCTGCGTTATGCGGAGACACTAAAAGCACCATAGTAGAACACAGATGAAGCTTCTAAGTTGATGTAATAGCCAGTAAGATGTAGTACAATTCAAGTTTTAGGTATCGATTATTGACTTTTTAGCTGGCTTTGGTGCCTTGGACATGAGCTAGGACCTTAAGATTCTGCATGAAAGGAGGACTAGCAGCCGAGTTGCACAGGAGAATGTGAAAAGTGTTCATATGCAGTAAAAACCTGAGACATCCGTCCGTTTTCGTCATTTGTTATCGAATCGACTTAAAGCCAGATCGTCACATTGGCCGCTCTTCTCTCTGAAACGGTTGTACTTATCGTCTGCAAAGCTATGTCGCGTGCTGCGGTATGCTGAGACACTACAAGCACCATAGTAGAACACAGATGAAGCTTCTAAGTTGATGTAATAGCCAGTAAGAAGTAGTACAATTAAAGTTTTAGGTATTGATTATTGACTTTTTAGCTGGCTTTGGTGCCTTGGACATGAGCTAGGACCTTAAGATTCTGCATGAAAGGAGGACTAGCAGCCGAGTTGCACGGGAGAATGTGAAAAGTGTTCATATGTAGTAAAAACCTGAGAAATCCGTCCGTTTTCGTCATTTGTTATCGAATCGACTTAAAGCCAGATCGTCACATTGGCCGCTCTTCTCTCTGAAACGGTTGTACTTATCGTCTGCAAAGCTATGTCGCGTGCTGCGGTATGCGGAGACACTAAAAGCATTATAGTAGAACACAGATGAAGCTTCTAAGTTGATGTAATACCCTGTAAGAATTAGTACAATTCAAGTTTTAGGTATTGATTATTGACTTTTTAGCTGGCTTTGGTGCCTTGGACATGAGCTAGGACCTTAAGATTCTGCATGAAAGGAGGACTAGCAGCCGAGTTGCACGGGAGAATGTGAAAAGTGTTCATATGTAGTAAAAACCTGAGAAATCCGTCCGTTTTCGTCATTTGTTATCGAATCGACTTAGAGCCAGATCGACACATTGGCCGCTCTTCTCTCTGAAACGGTTGTACTTATCGTCTGCAAAGCTATGTCGCGTGCTGCGGTATGCTGAGACACTACAAGCACCATAGTAGAACACAGATGAAGCTTCTAAGTTGATGTAATAGCCAGTAAGAAGTAGTACAATTCAAGTTTTAGGTATTGAATATTGAACTTTTAGCTGGCTTTGGTGCTTTGGACATGGGCTAGGACCTTAAGATTCTGCATGAAAGGAGGACTAGCAGCCGAGTTGCAGGGGAGAATGTGAAAAGTGTTCATATGTAGTAAAAACCTGAGAAATCCGTCCGTTTTGGTCATTTGTTATCGAATCGACTTAAAGCCAGATCGTCACATTGGCCGCTCTTCTCTCTGAAACGCTTGTACTTATCGTCTGCAAAGCTATGTCGCGTGCTGCGGTATGCGGGGACACTAAAAGCACCATAATAGAACACAGATGAAGCATCTAAGTTGATGTAATAGCCAGTAAGAAGTAATCAAATTCAAGTTTTAGGTATCGATTATTGACTTTTTAGCTGGCTTTGGTGCCTTGGACATGAGCTAGGACCTTAAGATTCTCCATGAAAGGAGGACTAGCAGCCGAGTTGCACGGGAGAATGTGAAAAGTGTTCATATGTAGTAAAAACCTGAGAAATCCGTCCGTTTTCGTCATTTGTTATCGAATCGACTTAAAGCCAGATCGTCACATTGGCCGATCTTCTCTCTGAAACGGATGTACTTATCGTCTGCAAAGCTATGTCGCGTGCTGCGGTATGCTGAGACACTAAAAGCACCATAGTAGAACACAGATCAAGCTTCTAAGTTGATGTAATAGCCAGTAAGAAGTAGTACAATTCAAGTTTTAGGTATTGAATATTGACCTTTTTGCTGGCTTTGGTGCCTTGGACATGAGCTAGGACCTTAAGATTCTGCATGAAAGGAGGACTAGCAGCCGAGTAGCACGGGAGAATGTGAAAAGTGTTCATATGTAGTAAAAACCTGAGAAATCCGTCCGTTTTCGTCATTTGTTATCGAATCGAGATAAAGCCAGATCGTCACATTGGCCGCTCTTCTCTCTGAAACGGTTGTACTTATTGTCTGCAAAACTATGTCGCGTGCTGCGGTATGCGGAGAAACTAAAAGCAACGTAGTAGAACACAGATGAAGTTTCTATGTTGATGTAATAGCCAGTAAGAAGCAGTACATTTCAAGTTTTAGCTATTGATTATTGACTTTTTAGATGGCTTTGGTGCCTTGGACATGAGCTAGGACCTTAAGATTCTGCATGAAAGGAGGACCAGCACCCGAGTTGCACAGGAGAATGTGAAAAGTGTTCATATGTAGTAAAAACCTGAGAAATCCGTCCGTTTTCGTCATTTGTTATCGAATCGACTTAAAGCCAGATCGTCACTTTGGCCGCTCTTCTCTCAGAAACGGTTGTACTTATCGTCTGCAAAACTATGTCGCGTGCTGCGGTATGCGGAGAAACTAAAACCACCGTAGGAGAACACACATGAAGGTTCTAAGTTGATGTAATAGCCAGTAAGAAGTAGTACAATTCAAGTTTTAGGTATTGGTTATTGACTTTTTAGCTGGCTTTGGTGCCTTGGACATGAGCTAGGACCTTAAGATTCTGCATGAAAGGAGGACTAGCTGCCGAGTTGCACGGGAGAATGTGAAAAGTGTTCATATGTAGTAAAAACCTGAGAAATCCGTCCGTTTTCGTCATTTGTTATCGCATCGACTTAAAGCCAGATCGACACATTGGCCGCTCTTTTCTCTGAAACGGTTGTACTTATCGTCTGCAAAGCTTTTTCGCGTGCTGCGGTATGCTGAGACACTACAAGCACCAAAGTAGAACACAGATTAAGCTTCTAAGTTGAGGTAATAGCCAGTAAGAGGTAGTACAATTCAATTTTTAGGTATTGAATATTGACCATTTAGCTGGCTTTGGTGCCTTGGACATGAGATAGGACCTTGAGATTCTGCATGAAAGGAGGACTAGCAGCCGAGTTGCACGGGAGAATGTGAAAAGTGTTCATATGTAATAAAAACCTGAGACATCCGTCCGTTTTCGTCATTTGTTAACGAATCGACGTAAAGCCAGATCGTCACATTGGCCGCTCTGCTCTCTGAAATGGTTGTACTTATCGTCTGCAAAGCTATGTCGCGTACTGCGGTATTCGGAGACACTAAAAGCACCACAGTAGAACACAGATGAAGCTTCTAAGTTGATGTAATATCCAGTAAGAAGTAGTACACTTCAAGTTTTAGGTATAGATTATTGACTTTTTAGCTGGCTTCGGTGCCTTGGACATGAGCTAGGACCTTAACATTATGCATGAAAGGAGGACTAGCAGCCGAGTTGCACGGGAGAATGTGAAAAGTGTTCATATGTAGTAAAAACCTGAGAAATCCGTCCGTTTTCGTCATTTGTTATCGAATCGACTTAGAGCCAGATCGTCACATTGGCCGCTCTTCTCTCTGAAACGGTTGTACTTATCGTCTGCAAAGCAATGTCACGTGCTGCGGTATGCTGAGATACTAAAAGCACCATAGTAGAACACAGATCACCCTTCTAAGTTGATGTAATAGCCAGTAAGAAGTAGTACAATTCAAGTTTTAGGTATTGAATATTGACCTTTTAGCTGGCTTTGGTGCCTTGGACATGAGCTAGGACCTTAAGATTCTGCATGAAAGGAGGACTAGCAGCCGAGTTGCACGGGAGAATGTGAAAAGTGTTCATATGTAGTAAAAAAATGAGACATCCGTCCGTTTTCGTCATTTGTTATCGAATCGACTTAAAGCCACATCGTCACATTGGCCGCTCTTCACTCTGAAACGGTTGTACTTATCGTCTGCAAAACTATGTCGCGTGCTGCGGTATGCGGAGAAACTAAAAGCACCGTAGTAGAACACAGATGAAGCTTCTAAGTTGATGTAATAGCAAGAAGTAGTACAATTCAAGTTTTAGGTATTGAGTATTGACTTTTTAGCTGGCTTTGGTGCCTTGGACATGAGCTAGGATCTTAATATTCTGCATGAAAGGAGGACTAGCTGCCGAGTTGCACGGGAGAATGTGAAAAGTGTTCATACGTAGTAAAAACCTGAGAAATCCGTCCGTTTTCGTCATTTGTTATCGAATAGACTTAAAGCCAGATCGTCACATTGGCCGCTCTTCTCTCTGAAACGGTTGTACTTATCGTCTACAAAGCTATGCCGCGTGCTGCGGTATGCGGAGACACTAAAAGCACCATAGTAGAACACAGATGAAGCTTCTAAGTTAATGTAATAGCCAGTAAGAAGTACTACAATTCAAGTTTTAGGTATCGATTATTGACTTTTTAGCTGGCTTTGGTGCCTTGGACATGAGCTAGGACCTTAAGATTCTGCATGAAAGAAGGACTAGCAGCCGAGTTGCACGGGAGAATGTGAAAAGTGGTCATATGCAGTAAAAACCTGAGACATCCATCCGTTTTCGTCATTTGTTATCGAATCGACTTAAAGCCAGATCGTCACATTGGCCGCTCTTCTCTCTGAAACGGTTGTACTTATCGTCTGCAAAGCTATGTCGCGTGCTGCGGTATGCTGAGACACTAAAAGCACCATAGTAGAACACAGATGAAGCTTCTAAGTTGATGTAATAGCCAGTAAGAAGTAGTACAATTCAAGTTTTAGGAATCGATTATTGACTTTTTAGCTGGCTTTGGTGCCTTGGACAATAGCTAGGACTTTAAGATTCTGCATGAAAGGAGGACTAGCAGCCGAGTTGCGCGGGAGGATGTGAAATGTGTTCATATGTAGTAAAAACCTGAGTAATCCGTCCGTTTTCGTCATTTGTTATCGAATCGACTTAAAGACAGATCGTCACATTGGCCGCTCTTCTCTCTGAAACGGTTGTACTTATCGTCTGAAACGCTATGTCGCGTGCTGCGGCATGCTGAGACACTAAAAGCACCATAGTAGAACACAGATCAAGCTTCTAAGTTGATGTAATAGCCAGTAAGAAGTAGTACAATTCAAGTTTTAGGTATTGAATATGGATCTTTTAGCTGGCTTTGGTGCCTTGGACATGAGCTAGGACCTTAAGATTCTGCATGAAAGGAGGACTAGCAGCCGAGTTGCACGGGAGAATGTGAAAAGTGTTCATATGTAGTAATAACCTTAGAAATCCGTCCTTTTTCGTCATTTGTTAGCGAATCGACTTAAAGCCACATCGTCACATTGGCCGCTCTTCTCTCTGAAACGGTTGTACTTATCGTCTGCAAAGCTATGTCACGTGCTGCGGTATGCGGAGACACTAAAGTCACCACAGTGGAACACAGATGAAGCTTCTAAGTTGATGTAATATCCAGTAAGAAGTAGTACAATTCAAGTTTTAGGTATCGATTATTGACTTTTTAGCTGGCTTTGGTGCCTTGGACATGAGCTAGGACCTTAAGATTCTGCATGAAAGGAGGACTAGCAGCCGAGTTGCACGGGAGAATGTGAAAAGTGGTCATATGTAGTAAAAACCTGAGAAATCCGTTCGTTTTCGTCATTTGTTATCGAATAGACTTAAAGCCAGATCGTCACATTGGCCGCTCTTCTCTCTGAAACGGTTGTACTTATCGTCTGCAAAGCAATGTCACGTGCTGCGGTATGCTGAGACACTAAAAGCACCATAGTAGAACACAGATCACCCTTCTAAGTTGATGTAATAGCCAGTAAGAAGTAGTACAATTCAAGTTTTAGGTATTGAATATTGAACTTTTAGCTGGCTTTGGTGCCTTGGACATGAGCTAGGACCTTAAGATTCTGCATGAAAGGAGGACTAGCAGCCGAGTTGCACGGGAGAATGTGAAAAGTGTTCATATGTAGTAAAAAAATGAGACATCCGTCCGTTTTCGTCATTTTTTATCGAATCGACTTAAAGCCACATCGTCACATTGGCCGCTCTTCTCTCTGAAACGGTTGTACTTATCGTCTGCAAAACTATGTCGCGTGCTGCGGTATGCAGAGAAACTAAAAGCACCGTAGTAGAACACAGATGAAGCTTCTAAGTTGATGTAATAGCAAGAAGTAGTACAATTCAAGTTTTAGGTATTGATTATTGACTTTTTAGCTGGCTTTGGTGCCTTGGACATGACCTAGGATCTTAATATTCTGCATGAAAGGAGGACTAGCTGCCGAGTTGCACGGGAGAATGTGAAAAGTGTTCATACGTAGTAAAAACCTGAGAAATCCGTCCGTTTTCGTCATTTGTTATCGAATAGACTTAAAGCCAGATCGTCACATTGGCCGCTCTTCTCTCTGAAACGGTTGTACTTATCGCCTGCAAAGCCATGTCGCGTGCTGTGGTATGCGGAGACACTAAAATCACCATAGTAGGACAAATGAAGCATCTAAGTTGATGTAATAGCCAGTAAGAAGTAATCCAATTCAAGTTTTGGGTATCGATTATTGACTTTTTAGCTGGCTTTGGTGCCTTGGACATGAGCTAGGACCTTAAGATTCTGCATTAAAGGAGGACTAGCAGCCGAGTTGCACGGGAGAATGTGAAAAGTGTTCATATGTAATAAAAACCTGAGAAATCCGTCCGTTTTCGTCATTTGTTATCGAATTGACTTAAAGCCAGATCGTCACATTGGCCGCTCTTCTCTCTGAAACGGTTGTACTTATCGTCTACAAAGCTATGCCGCGTGCTGCGGTATGCGGAGACACTAAAAGCACCATAGTAGAACACAGATGAAGCTTCTAAGTTAATGTAATAGCCAGTAAGAAGTATTACAATTCAAGTTTTAGGTATCGATTATTGACTTTTTAGCTGGCATTGGTGCCTTGGACATGAGCTAGGACCTTAAGATTCTGCATGAAAGAAGGACTAGCAGCCGAGTTGCACGGGAGAATGTGAAAAGTGGTCATATGCAGTAAAAACCTGAGACATCCATCCGTTTTCGTCATTTGTTATCGAATCGACTTAAAGCCAGATCGTCACATTGGCCGCTCTTCTCTCTGAAACGGTTGTACTTATCGTCTGCAAAGCTATGTCGCGTGCTGCGGTATGCTGAGACACTAAAAGCACCATAGTAGAACACAGATGAAGCTTCTAAGTTGATGTAATAGCCAGTAAGAAGTAGTACAATTCAAGTTTTAGGAATCGATTATTGACTTTTTAGCTGGCTTTGGTGCCTTGGACAATAGCTAGGACTTTAAGATTCTGCATGAAAGGAGGACTAGCAGCCGAGTTGCGCGGGAGGATGTGAAATGTGTTCATATGTAGTAAAAACCTGAGTAATCCGTCCGTTTTCGTCATTTGTTATCGAATCGACTTAAAGACAGATCGTCACATTGGCCGCTCTTCTCTCTGAAACGGTTGTACTTATCGTCTGAAACGCTATGTCGCGTGCTGCGGCAAGCTGAGACACTAAAAGCACCATAGTAGAACACAGATCAAGCTTCTAAGTTGATGTAATAGCCAGTAAGAAGTAGTACAATTCAAGTTTTAGGTATTGAATATGGATCTTTTAGCTGGCTTTGGTGCCTTGGACATGAGCTAGGACCTTAAGATTCTGCATGAAAGGAGGACTAGCAGCCGAGTTGCACGGGAGAATGTGAAAAGTGTTCATATGTAGTAATAACCTTAGAAATCCGTCCTTTTTCGTCATTTGTTAGCGAATCGACTTAAAGCCACATCGTCACATTGGCCGCTCTTCTCTCTGAAACGGTTGTACTTATCGTCTGCAAAGCTATGTCACGTGCTGCGGTATGCGGAGACACTAAAGTCACCACAGTGGAACACAGATGAAGCTTCTAAGTTGATGTAATATCCAGTAAGAAGTAGTACAATTCAAGTTTTAGGTATCGATTATTGACTTTTTAGCTGGCTTTGGTGCCTTGGACATGAGCTAGGACCTTAAGATTCTGCATGAAAGGAGGACTAGCAGCCGAGTTGCACGGGAGAATGTGAAAAGTGGTCATATGTAGTAAAAACCTGAGAAATCCGTTCGTTTTCGTCATTTGTTATCGAATAGACTTAAAGCCAGATCGTCACATTGGCCGCTCTTCTCTCTGAAACGGTTGTACTTATCGTCTGCAAAGCAATGTCACGTGCTGCGGTATGCTGAGACACTAAAAGCACCATAGTAGAACACAGATCACCCTTCTAAGTTGATGTAATAGCCAGTAAGAAGTAGTACAATTCAAGTTTTAGGTATTGAATATTGAACTTTTAGCTGGCTTTGGTGCCTTGGACATGAGCTAGGACCTTAAGATTCTGCATGAAAGGAGGACTAGCAGCCGAGTTGCACGGGAGAATGTGAAAAGTGTTCATATGTAGTAAAAAAATGAGACATCCGTCCGTTTTCGTCATTTTTTATCGAATCGACTTAAAGCCACATCGTCACATTGGCCGCTCTTCTCTCTGAAACGGTTGTACTTATCGTCTGCAAAACTATGTCGCGTGCTGCGGTATGCGGAGAAACTAAAAGCACCGTAGTAGAACACAGATGAAGCTTCTAAGTTGATGTAATAGCAAGAAGTAGTACAATTCAAGTTTTAGGTATTGATTATTGACTTTTTAGCTGGCTTTGGTGCCTTGGACATGACCTAGGATCTTAATATTCTGCATGAAAGGAGGACTAGCTGCCGAGTTGCACGGGAGAATGTGAAAAGTGTTCATACGTAGTAAAAACCTGAGAAATCCGTCCGTTTTCGTCATTTGTTATCGAATAGACTTAAAGCCAGATCGTCACATTGGCCGCTCTTCTCTCTGAAACGGTTGTACTTATCGCCTGCAAAGCCATGTCGCGTGCTGTGGTATGCGGAGACACTAAAATCACCATAGTAGGACAAATGAAGCATCTAAGTTGATGTAATAGCCAGTAAGAAGTAATCCAATTCAAGTTTTGGGTATCGATTATTGACTTTTTAGCTGGCTTTGGTGCCTTGGTCATGAGCTAGGACCTTAAGATTCTGCATTAAAGGAGGACTAGCAGCCGAGTTGCACGGGAGAATGTGAAAAGTGTTCATATGTAATAAAAACCTGAGAAATCCGGCCGTTTTCGTCATTTGTTATCGAATTGACTTAAAGCCAGATCGTCACATTGGCCGCTCTTCTCTCTGAAACGGTTGTACTTATCGTCTACAAAGCTATGCCGCGTGCTGCGGTATGCGGAGACACTAAAAGCACCATAGTAGAACACAGATGAAGCTTCTAAGTTAATGTAATAGCCAGTAAGAAGTAGTACAATTCAAGTTTTAGGTATCGATTATTGACTTTTTAGCTGGCTTTGGTGCCTTGGACATGAGCTAGGACCTTAAGATTCTGCATGAAAGAAGGACTAGCAGCCGAGTTGCACGGGAGAATGTGAAAAGTGGTCATATGCAGTAAAAACCTGAGACATCCATCCGTTTTCGTCATTTGTTATCGAATCGACTTAAAGCCAGATCGTCACATTGGCCGCTCTTCTCTCTGAAACGGTTGTACTTATCGCCTGCAAAGCTATGTCGCGTGCTGCGGTATGCTGAGACACTAAAAGCACCATAGTAGAACACAGATGAAGCTTCTAAGTTGATGTAATAGCCAGTAAGAAGTAGTACAATTCAAGTTTTAGGTATTGAATATTGAATTTATACCTGGCTTTGGTGCCTTGGACATTAGCTAGGACCTTAATATTCTGCATGAAAGGAGGACTAGCAGCCGATTTGCACGTCAGAATGTGAAAAGTGTTCATATGTAGTAAAAACCTGAGAAATCCGTCCGTTTTCGTCATTTGTTATCGAATCTACTTAAAACCAGATGGTCACATTGGCCGCTCTTCTCTCTGAAACGTTTGTACATATCGTCTGCAAAGCTATGTCGCGTGCAGCGGTATGTGGAGACACTAAAATCACCATAGTAGAACACAGATGATGCATCTAAGTTGATGTAATAGCCAGTAAGAAGTAGTACAATTCAAGTTTTTGGAATCGATTATTGACTTTTTAGCTGGCTTTGGTGCCTTGGACAATAGCTCGGACTTTAAGATTCTGCATGAAAGGAGGACTAGCAGCCGAGTTGCGCGGGAGGATGTGAAATGTGTTCATATGTAGTAAAAACCTGAGTAATCCGTCCGTTTTCGTCATTTGTTATCGAATCGACTTAAAGACAGATCGTCACATTGGCCGCTCTTCTCTCTGAAACGGTTGTACTTATCGTCTGAAAAGCTATGTCGCGTGCTGCGGCATGCTGAGACACTAAAATCACCATAGTAGAACACAGATCAAGCTTCTAAGTTGATGTAATAGCCAGTAAGAAGTAGTACAATTCAAGTTTTAGGTATTGAATATGGACCTTTTAGCTGGCTTTGGTGCCTTGGACATGAGCTAGGACCTTAAGATTCTGCATGAAAGGAGGACTAGCAGCCGAGTTGCACGGGAGAATGTGAAAAGTGTTCATATGTAGTAATAACCTTAGAAATCCGTCCTTTTTCGTCATTTGTTAGCGAATCGACTTAAAGCCAGATCGTCATATTGGCCGCTCTTCTCTCTGAAACGGTTGTGCTTATCGTCTGCAAAGCTATGTCGCGTGTTGCCGTAGGCGGAAACAGGAAAAGCACCATAGTAGAACACAGATGAAGCTTCTAAGTTGATGTAATAGCCAGTAAGAAGTAGTCCAATTCAAGATTTAGGTATCGATTATTGACTTTTTGCTCGCTTTCGTGCCTTGGACATGAGCTAGGACTTTAAGATTCTGCATAAAAGGAGGACTAGCAGCCCAGTTGCACGGGAGAATGTGAAAAGTGTTCATATGTAGTAAAAACCTGAGAAATCCGTCCGTTTTCGTCATTTGTTATCGAATCGACTTAAAGCCAGATCGTCACATTGGCCGCTCTTCTCTCTGAAACGGTTGTACTTATCGTCTGCAAAACTATGTCGCGTGCTGCGGTATGCGGAGACACTAAAAGCACCATAGTAGAACACAGATGAAGCTTCTAAGTTGATGTAATACCCAGTAAGAAGTAGTACAATTCAAGTTTAAGTTATCGATTACTGACTTTTTAGCTGGCTTTGGACCCTTTGACATGAGCTAGGACCTTAACATTCTTCATGAAAGGAGGACTAGCAGCCGAGTTGCACGGGAGAATGTGAAAAGTGTTCATATGTAGTAAAAACCTTAGAAATCCGTCCGTTTTCGTCATTTGTTATCGAATCGACTTAAAGCCAGATCGTCACATTGGCCGCTCTTCTCTCTGAAACGGTTGTACTTATCGTCTGCAAAGCTATGTCGCGTACTGCGGTATTCGGAGACACTAAAAGCACCATAGTACAACACAGATGAAGCTCCTAAAATGATGAAATAGCCTGTAAGAAGTAGTACAATTCAAGTTTTAGGTATCGGTTATTGACTTTTTAGCTGGCTTTGGTGCCTTGGACATGAGCTAGGATGTTAAGATTCTGCATGAAAGGAGGACTAGCAGCCGAGTTGCACGGGAGAATGTGAAAAGTGTTCATATGTAGTAATAACCTTAGAAATCCGTCCTTTTTCGTCATTTGTTAGCGAATCGACTTAAAGCCAGATCGTCACATTGGCCGCTCTTCTCTCTGAAACGGTTGTGCTTATCGTCTGCAAAGCCATGTCGCGTGTTGCCGTAGGCGGAAACAGGAAAAGCACCATAGTAGAACACAGATGAAGCTTCTAAGTTGATGTAATAGCCAGTAAGAAGTAGTCCAATTCAAGATTTAGGTATCGATTATTGACTTTTTGCTCGCTTTCGTGCCTTGGACATGAGCTAGGACTTTAAGATTCTGCATAAAAGGAGGACTAGCAGCCCAGTTGCACGGGAGAATGTGAAAAGTGTTCATATGTAGTAAAAACCTGAGAAATCCGTCCGTTTTCGTCATTTGTTATCGAATCGACTTAAAGCCAGATCGTCACATTGGCCGCTCTTCTCTCTGAAACGGTTGTACTTATCGTCTGCAAAACTATGTCGCGTGCTGCGGTATGCGGAGACACTAAAAGCACCATAGTAGAACACAGATGAAGCTTCTAAGTTGATGTAATACCCAGTAAGAAGTAGTACAATTCAAGTTTAAGTTATCGATTACTGACTTTTTAGCTGGCTTTGGACCCTTTGACATGAGCTAGGACCTTAACATTCTTCATGAAAGGAGGACTAGCAGCCGAGTTGCACGGGAGAATGTGAAAAGTGTTCATATGTAGTAAAAACCTTAGAAATCCGTCCGTTTTCGTCGTTTGTTATCGAATCGACTTAAAGCCAGATCGTCACATTGGCCGCTCTTCTCTCTGAAACGGTTGTACTTATCGTCTGCAAAGCTATGTCGCGTACTGCGGTATTCGGAGACACTAAAAGCACCATAGTACAACACAGATGAAGCTCCTAAAATGATGAAATAGCCAGTAAGAAGTAGTACAATTCAAGTTTTAGGTATCGGTTATTGACTTTTTAGCTGGCTTTGGTGCCTTGGACATGAGCTAGGATGTTAAGATTCTGCATGAAAGGAGGACTAGCAGCCGAGTTGCACGGGAGAATGTCAAAAGTGTTCATATGTAGTAAAAACCTGAGAAATCCGTCCGTTTTCGTCATTTGTTATCGAATCGACTTAAAGCCAGATCGTCACATTGGCCGCTCTTCTCTCTGAAACGGTTGTACTTATCGTCTGCAAAACTATGTCGCGTGCTGCGGTATGTGGAGAAACTAAAAGCACCGTAGTAGAACACAGATGGAGCTTCTAAGTTGATGTAATAGCCAGTAAGAAGTAGTACAATTCAAGTTTTAGGTATTGATTATTGACTTTTTAGCTGGCTTTGGTGCCTTGGACATGAGCTAGGACCTTAAGATTCTGCATGAAAGGAGGACTAGCAGCCGAGTTGCACGGGAGAATGTCAAAAGTGTTCATATGTAGTAAAAACCTGAGAAATCCGTCCGTTTTCGTCATTTGTTATCGAATCGACTTAAAGCCAGATCGTCACATTGGCCGCTCTTCTCTCTGAAACGGTTGTACTTATCGTCTGCAAAGCTATGTCGCGTGCTGCGGTATGCTGAGACACTAAAAGCACCATAGTAGAACACAGATGAAGCTTCTAAGTTGATGTAATAGCCAGTAAGAAGTAGTACAATTCAAGTTTTAGGTATTGAATATTGAATTTATACCTGGCTTTGGTGCCTTGGACATTAGCTAGGACCTTAATATTCTGCATGAAAGGAGGACTAGCAGCCGAGTTGCACGTCAGAATGTGAAAAGTGTTCATATGTAGTAAAAACCTGAGAAATCCGTCCGTTTTCGTCATTTGTTATCGAATCTACTTAAAACCAGATGGTCACATTGGCCGCTCTTCTCTCTGAAACGTTTGTACATATCGTCTGCAAAGCTATGTCGCGTGCAGCGGTATGTGGAGACACTAAAATCACCATAGTAGAACACAGATGATGCATCTAAGTTGATGTAATAGCCAGTAAGAAGTAGTACAATTCAAGTTTTAGGAATCGATTATTGACTTTTTAGCTGGCTTTGGTGCCTTGGACAATAGCTAGGACTTTAAGATTCTGCATGAAAGGAGGACTAGCAGCCGAGTTGCGCAGGAGGATGTGAAATGTGTTCATATGTAGTAAAAACCTGAGTAATCCGTCCGTTTTCGTCATTTGTTATCGAATCGACTTAAAGACAGATCGTCACATTGGCCGCTCTTCTCTCTGAAACGGTTGTACTTATCGTCTGAAAAGCTATGTCGCGTGCTGCGGCATGCTGAGACACTAAAAGCACCATAGTAGAACACAGATCAAGCTTCTAAGTTGATGTAATAGCCAGTAAGAAGTAGTACAATTCAAGTTTTAGGTATTGAATATGGAACTTTTAGCTGGCTTTGGTGCCTTGGACATGAGCTAGGACCTTAAGATTCTGCATGAAAGGAGGACTAGCAGCCGAGTTGCACGGGAGAATGTGAAAAGTGTTCATATGTAGTAATAACCTTAGAAATCCGTCCTTTTTCGTCATTTGTTAGCGAGTCGACTTAAAGCCAGATCGTCACATTGGCCGCTCTTCTCTCTGAAACGGTTGTACTTATCGTCTGCAAAGCTATGTCGCGTGTTGCCGTAGGCGGAAACAGGAAAAGCACCATAGTAGAACACAGATGAAGCTTCTAAGTTGATGTAATAGCCAGTAAGAAGTAGTCCAATTCAAGATTTAGGTGTCGATTATTGACTTTTTGCTGGCTTTCGTGCCTTGGACATGAGCTAGGACTTTAAGATTCTGCATAAAAGGAGGACTAGCAGCCCAGTTGCACGGGAGAATGTGAAAAGTGTTCATATGTAGTAAAAACCTGAGAAATCCGTCCGTTTTCGTCATTTGTTATCGAATCGACTTAAAGCCAGATCGTCACATTGGCCGCTCTTCTCTCTGAAACGGTTGTACTTATCGTCTGCAAAACTATGTCGCGTGCTGCGGTATGCGGAGACACTAAAAGCACCATAGTAGAACACAGATGAAGCTTCTAAGTTGATGTAATACCCAGTAAGAAGTAGTACAATTCAAGTTTAAGTTATCGATTACTGACTTTTTAGCTGGCTTTGGACCCTTTGACATGAGCTAGGACCTTAACATTCTTCATGAAAGGAGGACTAGCAGCTGAGTTGCACGGGAGAATGTGAAAAGTGTTCATATGTAGTAAAAACCTTAGAAATCCGTCCGTTTTCGTCATTTGTTATCGAATCGACTTAAAGCCAGATCGTCACATTGGCCGCTCTTCTCTCTGAAACGGTTGTACTTATCGTCTGCAAAGCTATGTCCCGTACTGCGGTATTCGGAGACACTAAAAGCACCATAGTACAACACAGATGAAGCTCCTAAAATGATGAAATAGCCAGTAAGAAGTAGTACAATTCAAGTTTTAGGTATCGGTTATTGACTTTTTAGCTGGCTTTGGTGCCTTGGACATGAGCTAGGATGTTAAGATTCTGCATGAAAGGAGGACTAGCAGCCGAGTTGCACGGGAGAATGTCAAAAGTGTTCATATGTAGTAAAAACCTGAGAAATCCGTCCATTTTCGTCATTTGTTATCGAATCGACTTAAAGCCAGATCGTCACATTGGCAGCTCTTCTCTCTGAAATGGTTGTACTTATCGTCTGCAAAACTATGTCGCGTGCTGCGGTATGCGGAGAAACTAAAAGCACAGTAGTAGAACACAGATGAAGCTTCTAAGTTGATGTAATAGCCAGTAAGAAGTAGTACAATTCAAGTTTTAGGTATTGATTATTGACTTTTTAGCTGGCTTTGGTGCCTTGGACATGAGCTAGGACCTTAAGATTCTGCATGAAAGGAGGACTAGCAGCCGAGTTGCACGGGAGAATGTGAAAAGTGGTCATATGTAGTAAAAACCTGAGAAATCCGTTCGTTTTCGTCATTTGTTATCGAATAGACTTAAAGCCAGATCGTCACATTGGCCGCTCTTCTCTCTGAAACGGTTGTACTTATCGTCTGCAAAGCTATGTCGCGTGCTGCGGTATGCGGAGACACTAAAATCACAATAGTAGAACACAGATGAAGCTTCTAAGTTGATGCAATAGCCAGTAAGAAGTAGAACAATTCAAGTTTTAGGTATCGATTATTGTCTTTTTAGCTGGCTTCGGTACCTTGGACATGAGCTAGGACCTTAATATTCTGCATGAAAAGAGGACTAGCAGCCGAGTTGCGCGGGAGAATGTGAAATGTGTTCATATGTAGTAAAAACCTGAGTAATCCGTCCGTTTTCGTCATTTGTTATCGAATCGACTTAAAGACAGATCGTCACATTGGCCACTCTTCTCTCTGAAACGGTTGTACTTATCGTCTGAAAAGCTATGTCGCGTGCTGCGGCATGCTGAGACACTAAAAGCACCATAGTAGAACACAGATCAAGCTTCTAAGTTGATGTAATAGCCAGTAAGAAGTAGTACAATTCAAGTTGTAGGTATTGAATATGGAACTTTTAGCTGGCTTTGGTGCCTTGGACATGAGCTAGGACCTTAAGATTCTGCATGAAAGGAGGACTAGCAGCCGAGTTGCACGGGAGAATGTGAAAAGTGTTCATATGTAGTAATAACCTTAGAAATCCGTCCTTTTTCGTCATTTGTTAGCGAGTCGACTTAAAGCCAGATCGTCACATTGGCCGCTCTTCTCTCTGAAACGGTTGTACTTATCGTCTGCAAAGCTATGTCGCGTGTTGCCGTAGGCGGAAACAGGAAAAGCACCATAGTAGAACACAGATGAAGCTTCTAAGTTGATGTAATAGCCAATAAGAAGTAGTCCAATTCAAGATTTAGGTGTCGATTATTGACTTTTTGCTGGCTTTCGTGCCTTGGACATGAGCTAGGACTTTAAGATTCTGCATAAAAGGAGGACTAGCAGCCCAGTTGCACGGGAGAATGTGAAAAGTGTTCATATGTAGTAAAAACCTGAGAAATCCGTCCGTTTTCGTCATTTGTTATCGAATCGACTTAAAGCCAGATCGTCACATTGGCCGCTCTTCTCTCTGAAACGGTTGTACTTATCGTCTGCAAAACTATGTCGCGTGCTGCGGTATGCGGAGACACTAAAAGCACCATAGTAGAACACAGATGAAGCTTCTAAGTTGATGTAATACCCAGTAAGAAGTAGTACAATTCAAGTTTAAGTTATCGATTACTGACTTTTTAGCTGGCTTTGGACCCTTTGACATGAGCTAGGACCTTAACATTCTTCATGAAAGGAGGACTAGCAGCTGAGTTGCACGGGAGAATGTGAAAAGTGTTCATATGTAGTAAAAACCTTAGAAATCCGTCCGTTTTCGTCATTTGTTATCGAATCGACTTAAAGCCAGATCGTCACATTGGCCGCTCTTCTCTCTGAAACGGTTGTACTTATCGTCTGCAAAGCTATGTCCCGTACTGCGGTATTCGGAGACACTAAAAGCACCATAGTACAACACAGATGAAGCTCCTAAAATGATGAAATAGCCAGTAAGAAGTAGTACAATTCAAGTTTTAGGTATCGGTTATTGACTTTTTAGCTGGCTTTGGTGCCTTGGACATGAGCTAGGATGTTAAGATTCTGCATGAAAGGAGGACTAGCAGCCGAGTTGCACGGGAGAATGTCAAAAGTGTTCATATGTAGTAAAAACCTGAGAAATCCGTCCATTTTCGTCATTTGTTATCGAATCGACTTAAAGCCAGATCGTCACATTGGCAGCTCTTCTCTCTGAAATGGTTGTACTTATCGTCTGCAAAACTATGTCGCGTGCTGCGGTATGCGGAGAAACTAAAAGCACAGTAGTAGAACACAGATGAAGCTTCTAAGTTGATGTAATAGCCAGTAAGAAGTAGTACAATTCAAGTTTTAGGTATTGATTATTGACTTTTTAGCTGGCTTTGGTGCCTTGGACATGAGCTAGGACCTTAAGATTCTGCATGAAAGGAGGACTAGCAGCCGAGTTGCACGGGAGAATGTGAAAAGTGGTCATATGTAGTAAAAACCTGAGAAATCCGTTCGTTTTCGTCATTTGTTATCGAATAGACTTAAAGCCAGATCGTCACATTGGCCGCTCTTCTCTCTGAAACGGTTGTACTTATCGTCTGCAAAGCTATGTCGCGTGCTGCGGTATGCGGAGACACTAAAATCACAATAGTAGAACACAGATGAAGCTTCTAAGTTGATGCAATAGCCAGTAAGAAGTAGAACAATTCAAGTTTTAGGTATCGATTATTGTCTTTTTAGCTGGCTTCGGTACCTTGGACATGAGCTAGGACCTTAATATTCTGCATGAAAAGAGGACTAGCAGCCGAGTTGCGCGGGAGAATGTGAAATGTGTTCATATGTAGTAAAAACCTGAGTAATCCGTCCGTTTTCGTCATTTGTTATCGAATCGACTTAAAGACAGATCGTCACATTGGCCACTCTTCTCTCTGAAACGGTTGTACTTATCGTCTGAAAAGCTATGTCGCGTGCTGCGGCATGCTGAGACACTAAAAGCACCATAGTAGAACACAGATCAAGCTTCTAAGTTGATGTAATAGCCAGTAAGAAGTAGTCCAATTCAAGTTTTAGGTATTGAATATGGACCTTTTAGCTGGCTTTGGTGCCTTGGACATGAGCTAGGACCTTAAGATTCTGCATGAGAGGAGGACTAGCAGCCGAGTTGCACGGGAGAATGTCAAAAGTGTTCATATGTAGTAATAACCTTAGAAATCCGTCCTTTTTCGTCATTTGTTAGCGAATCGACTTAAAGCCAGATCGTCACATTGGCCGCTCTTCTCTCTGAAACGGCTGTACTTATCGTCTGCAAAGCTATGTTGCGTGCTGCGGTATGTGGAAACACTAAAAGCACCATAGTAGGAAACAGATGAAGCATCTAAGTTGATGTAATAGCCAGTAAGTGTAATCCAATTCAAGTTTTGGGTATCGATTATTGAGTGCTTAGCTGGCTTTGGTGCCTTGGACATGAGCTAAGAGCTTAAGATTCTGCATGAAAGGAGGACTAGCAGCCGAGTTGCACGGGAGAATGTGAAAAGTGTTCATATGTAATAAAAACCTGAGAAATCCGTCCGTTTTCGTCATTTGTTATCGAATCGACTTAAAACCAGATCATCACATTGGCCGCTCTTCTCTCTGAAACGGTTGTACTTATCGTCTACAAAGCTATGTCGCGTGCTGCGGTATGCGGAGACACTAAAAGCACCATAGTTGAACACAGATGAAGCTTCTAAGTTAATGTAATAGCCAGTAAGAAGTAGTACAATTCAAGTTTTAGGTATCGATTATTGACTTTTTAGCTGGCTTTGGTGCCTTGGACATGAGCTAGGACCTTAAGATTCTGCATGAAAGGAGGACTAGCAGCCGAGTTGCACGGGAGAATGTGAAAAGTGTTCATATGCAGTAAAAACCTGAGACATCCGTCCGTTTTCGTCATTTGTTATAGAATCGACTTAAAGCCAGATCGTCACATTGGCCACTCTTCTCTCTGAAACGGTTGTACTTATCGTCTGCAAAGCTATGTCGCCTGCTGCGGTATGCTGAGACACTACAAGCACCATAGTAGAACACAGATGAAGCTTCTAAGTTGATGTAATACCCAGTAAGAATTAGTACAATTCAAGTTTTAGGTATTGATTATTGACTTTTTAGCTGGCTTTGGTGCCTTGGACATGAGCTAGGACCTTAAGATTCTGCATAAAAGGAGGACTAGCAGCCGAGTTGCACGGGAGAATGTGAAAAGTGTTCATATGTAGTAAAAACCTGAGAAATCCGTCCGTTTTCGTCATTTGTTATCGAATCGACTTAGAGCCAGATCGACACATTGGCCGCTCTTCTCTCTGAAACGGTTGTACTTATCGTCTACAAAGCTATGTCGCGTGCTGCGTTATGCGGAGACACTAAAAGCACCATAGTAGAACACAGATGAAGCTTCTAAGTTGATGTAATAGCCAGTAAGAAGTAGTACAATTCAAGTTTTACGTATCGATTATTGACTTTTTAGCTGGCTTTGGTGCCTTGGACATGAGCTAGGACCTTAAGATTCTGCATGAAAGGAGGACTAGCAGCCGAGTTGCACGGGAGAATGTGAAAAGTGTTCATATGTAGTAAAAACCTGAGAAATCCGTCCGTTTTCGTCATTTGTTATCGAATCGACTTAAAGCCAGATCGTCACATTGGCCGCTCTTCTCTCTGAAACGGTTGTACTTATCGTCTGCAAAGCTATGTCACGTGTTGCCGTAGGCGGAAACAGGAAAAGCACCGTAGTAGAACACAGACGAAGCTTCTAAGTTGATGTAATAGCCAGTAAGAAGTAGTACAATTCAAGTTTTAGGTATCGATTATTGACTTTTTAGCTGGCTTTGGTACCTTGGACATGAGCTAGGACCTTAATATTCTGCATGAAAAGAGGACTAGCAGCCGAGTTGCGCGGGAGAATGTGAAATGTGTTCATATGTAGTAAAAACCTGAGTAATCCGTCCGTTTTCGTCATTTGTTATCGAATCGACTTAAAGACAGATCGTCACATTGGCCACTCTTCTCTCTGAAACGGTTGTACTTATCGTCTGAAAAGCTATGTCGCGGTCTGCGGCATGCTGAGACACTAAAAGCACCATAGTAGAACACAGATCAAGCTTCTAAGTTGATGTAATAGCCAGTAAGAAGTAGTCCAATTCAAGTTTTAGGTATTGAATATGGACCTTTTAGCTGGCTTTGGTGCCTTGG
This sequence comes from Schistocerca gregaria, assembly GCF_023897955.1. NCBI lineage: Eukaryota > Metazoa > Arthropoda > Insecta > Orthoptera > Acrididae > Schistocerca > Schistocerca gregaria. The sequence goes on from NC_064925.1 coordinate 583,264,829, forward strand.
ACATGAGCTAGGACCTTAAGATTCTGCATGAGAGGAGGACTAGCAGCCGAGTTGCACGGGAGAATGTGAAAAGTGTTCATATGTAGTAATAACCTTAGAAATCCGTCCTTTTTCGTCATTTGTTAGCGAATCGACTTAAAGCCAGATCGTCACATTGGCCGCTCTTCTCTCTGAAACGGCTGTACTTATCGTCTGCAAAGCTATGTTGCGTGCTGCGGTATGTGGAAACACTAAAAGCACCATAGTAGGAAACAGATGAAGCATCTAAGTTGATGTAATAGCCAGTAAGTGTAATCCAATTCAAGTTTTGGGTATCGATTATTGAGTGCTTAGCTGGCTTTGGTGCCTTGGACATGAGCTAAGAGCTTAAGATTCTGCATGAAAGGAGGACTAGCTGCCGAGTTGCACGGGAGAATGTGAAAAGTGTTCATATGTAATAAAAACCTGAGAAATCCGTCCGTTTTCGTCATTTGTTATCGAATCGACTTAAAACCAGATCATCACATTGGCCGCTCTTCTCTCTGAAACGGTTGTACTTATCGTCTACAAAGCTATGTCGCGTGCTGCGGTATGCGGAGACACTAAAAGCACCATAGTTGAACACAGATGAAGCTTCTAAGTTAATGTAATAGCCAGTAAGAAGTAGTACAATTCAAGTTTTAGGTATCGATTATTGACTTTTTAGCTGGCTTTGGTGCCTTGGACATGAGCTAGGACCTTAAGATTCTGCATGAAAGGAGGACTAGCAGCCGAGTTGCACGGGAGAATGTGAAAAGTGTTCATATGCAGTAAAAACCTGAGACATCCGTCCGTTTTCGTCATTTGTTATAGAATCGACTTAAACCCAGATCGTCACATTGGCCACTCTTCTCTCTGAAACGGTTGTACTTATCGTCTGCAAAGCTATGTCGCCTGCTGCGGTATGCTGAGACACTACAAGCACCATAGTAGAACACAGATGAAGCTTCTAAGTTGATGTAATACCCAGTAAGAATTAGTACAATTCAAGTTTTAGGTATTGATTATTGACTTTTTAGCTGGCTTTGGTGCCTTGGACATGAGCTAGGACCTTAAGATTCTGCATGAAAGGAGGACTAGCAGCCGAATTGCACGGGAGAATGTGAAAAGTGTTCATATGTAGTAAAAACCTGAGAAATCCGTCCGTTTTCGTCATTTGTTATCGAATCGACTTAGAGCCAGATCGACACATTGGCCGCTCTTCTCTCTGAAACGGTTGTACTTATCGTCTACAAAGCTATGTCGCGTGCTGCGTTATGCGGAGACACTAAAAGCACCATAGTAGAACACAGATGAAGCTTCTAAGTTGATGTAATAGCCAGTAAGAAGTAGTACAATTCAAGTTTTACGTATCGATTATTGACTTTTTAGCTGGCTTTGGTGCCTTGGACATGAGCTAGGACCTTAAGATTCTGCATGAAAGGAGGACTAGCAGCCGAGTTGCACGGGAGAATGTGAAAAGTGTTCATATGTAGTAAAAACCTGAGAAATCCGTCCGTTTTCGTCATTTGTTATCGAATCGACTTAAAGCCAGATCGTCACATTGGCCGCTCTTCTCTCTGAAACGGTTGTACTTATCGTCTGCAAAGCTATGTCACGTGTTGCCGTAGGCGGAAACAGGAAAAGCACCGTAGTAGAACACAGACGAAGCTTCTAAGTTGATGTAATAGCCAGTAAGAAGTAGTACAATTCAAGTTTTAGGTATCGATTATTGACTTTTTAGCTGGCTTTGGTGCCTTGTCCATGAGCTAGGACCTTGACATTCTGCATGAAAGGAGGACTAGCAGCCGCGTTGCACGGGAGAGTGTGAAAAGTGTTCATATGTAGAAAAAACCTGAGAAATCCGTCCGTTTTCGTCATTTGTTATCGAATCGACTTAAAGCCAGATCGTCACATTGGCCGCTCTTCTCTCTGAAACGGTTGTACTTATCGTCTGCAAAGCTATGTCGCGTGCTGCGGTATGCGGAGACACTAAAAGCACCATAGTAGAACACAGATGAAGCTTCTAAGTTGATGCAATAGCCAGTAAGAAGTAGAACAATTCAAGTTTTAGGTATCGATTATTGTCTTTTTAGCTGGCTTCGGTACCTTGGACATGAGCTAGGACCTTAAGATTCTGCATGAAAAGAGGACTAGCAGCCGAGTTGCGCGGGAGAATGTGAAATGTGTTCATATGTAGTAAAAACCTGAGTAATCCGTCCGTTTTCGTCATTTGTTATCGAATCGACTTAAAGACAGATCGTCACATTGGCCACTCTTCTCTCTGAAACGGTTGTACTTATCGTCTGAAAAGCTATGTCGCGTGCTGCGGCATGCTGAGACACTAAAAGCACCATAGTAGAACACAGATCAAGCTTCTAAGTTGATGTAATAGCCAGTAAGAAGTAGTACAATTCAAGTTTTAGGTATTGAATATGGACCTTTTAGCTGGCTTTGGTGCCTTGGACATGAGCTAGGACCTTAAGATTCTGCATGAAAGGAGGACTAGCAGCCGAGTTGCACGGGAGAATGTGAAAAGTGTTCATATGTAGTAATAACCTTAGAAATCCGTCCTTTTTCGTCATTTGTTAGCGAATCGACTTAAAGCCAGATCGTCACATTGGCCGCTCTTCTCTCTGAAACGGCTGTACTTATCGTCTGCAAAGCTATGTTCCGTGCTGCGGTATGTGGAAACACTAAAAGCACCATAGTAGGAAACAGATGAAGCATCTAAGTTGATGTAATAGCCAGTAAGTGTAATCCAATTCAAGTTTTGGGTATCGATTATTGACTGTTTAGCTGGCTTTGGTGCCTTGGACATGAGCTAAGAGCTTAAGATTCTGCATGAAAGGAGGACTAGCAGCCGAGTTGCACGGGAGAATGTGAAAAGTGTTCATATGTAGTAAAAACCTGAGAAATCGGTCCGTTTTCGTCATTTGTTATCGAATCGACTTAAAGCCAGATCGTCACATTGGCCGCTCTACTCTCTGAAACGGTTGTACTTATCGTCTACAAAGCTATGTCGCGTGCTGCGATATGCGGAGACACTAAAAGCACCATACTAGAACACAAATGATGCTTCTAAGTTGATGTAATAGCCAGTAAAAAGTAGTCCAATTCAAGATTTAGGTATCGATTATTGACTTTTTAGCTGGCATTGGTGCCTTGGACATGAGCTAGGACCTTATGATTCTGCATGAAACGAGGACTAGCGGCCGCGTTGCACGGGAGTATGTGAAAAGTGTTCATATGTAGTAAAAACCTGAGAAATCCGTCCATTTTCGTCATTTGTTATCGAATCGACTTAAAGCCAGATCGTCACATTGGCAGCTCTTCTCTCTGAAATGGTTGTACTTATCGTCTGCAAAACTATGTCGCGTGCTGCGGTATGCGGGGAAACTAAAAGCACAGTACTAGAACACAGATGAAGCTTCTAAGTTGATGTAATAGCCAGTAAGAAGTAGTACAATTCAAGTTTTAGGTATCGGTTATTGACTTTTTACCCTTCTTTGGTGCCTTGGACACGAGCTAGGACCTTAATATTCTGCATGAAGGAGGACTAGCAACCGAGTTGCACGGGATAATGTGAAAAGTGTTCATATGTAGTAAAACCTGAGAAATACGTCCGTTTTAGTCATTTGTTATCGAATCGACTTAAAGCCAGATCGTCACATTGGCCGCTCTTCTCTCTGAAATGGTTGTACTTATCGTCTGCAAAACTATGTCGCGTACTGCGGTATTCGGAGACACTAAAAGCACCATAGTACAACACAGATGAAGCTCCTAAAATGATGAAATAGCCAGTAAGAAGTAGTACAATTCAAGTTTTAGGTATCGGTTATTGACTTTTTAGCTGGCTTTGGTGCCTTGGACATGAGCTAGGATGTTAAGATTCTGCATGAAAGGAGGACTAGCAGCCGAGTTGCACGGGAGAATGTCAAAAGTGTTCATATGTAGTAAAAACCTGAGAAATCCGTCCGTTTTCGTCATTTGTTATCGAATCGACTTAATGCCAGATCGTCACATTGGCCGCTCTTCTCTCTGAAACGGTTGTACTTATCGTCTGCAAAGCTATGTCGCGTGCTGCGGTATGCGGAGACACTAAAATCACAATAGTAGAACACAGATGAAGCTTCTAAGTTGATGCAATAGCCAGTAAGAAGTAGAACAATTCAAGTTTTAGGTATCGATTATTGTCTTTTTAGCTGGCTTCGGTACCTTGGACATGAGCTAGGACCTTAATATTCTGCATGAAAAGAGGACTAGCAGCCGAGTTGCGCGGGAGAATGTGAAATGTGTTCATATGTAGTAAAAACCTGAGTAATCCGTCCGTTTTCGTCATTTGTTATCGAATCGACTTAAAGACAGATCGTCACATTGGCCACTCTTCTCTCTGAAACGGTTGTACTTATCGTCTGAAAAGCTATGTCGCGTGCTGCGGCATGCTGAGACACTAAAAGCACCATAGTGGAACACAGATCAAGCTTCTAAGTTGATGTAATAGCCAGTAAGAAGTAGTACAATTCAAGTTTTAGGTATTGAATATGGACCTTTTAGCTGGCTTTGGTGCCTTGGACATGAGCTAGGACCTTAAGATTCTGCATGAAAGGAGGACTAGCAGCCGAGTTGCACGGGAGAATGTGAAAAGTGTTCATATGTAGTAATAACCTTAGAAATCCGTCCTTTTTCGTCATTTGTTAGCGAATCGACTTAAAGCCAGATCGTCACATTGGCCGCTCTTCTCTCTGAAACGGCTGTACTTATCGTCTGCAAAGCTATGTTGCGTGCTGCGGTATGTGGAAACACTAAAAGCACCATAGTAGGAAACAGATGAAGCATCTAAGTTGATGTAATAGCCAGTAAGTGTAATCCAATTCAAGTTTTGGGTATCGATTATTGAGTGCTTAGCTGGCTTTGGTGCCTTGGACATGAGCTAAGAGCTTAAGATTCTGCATGAAAGGAGGACTAGCAGCCGAGTTGCACGGGAGAATGTGAAAAGTGTTCATATGTAATAAAAACCTGAGAAATCCGTCCGTTTTCGTCATTTGTTATCGAATCGACTTAAAACCAGATCATCACATTGGCCGCTCTTCTCTCTGAAACGGTTGTACTTATCGTCTACAAAGCTATGTCGCGTGCTGCGGTATGCGGAGACACTAAAAGCACCATAGTAGAACACAGATGAAGCTTCTAAGTTAATGTAATAGCCAGTAAGAAGTAGTACAATTCAAGTTTTAGGTATCGATTATTGACTTTTTAGCTGGCTTTGGTGCCTTGGACATGAGCTAGGACCTTAAGATTCTGCATGAAAGGAGGACTAGCAGCCGAGTTGCACGGGAGAATGTGAAAAGTGTTCATATGCAGTAAAAACCTGAGACATCCGTCCGTTTTCGTCATTTGTTATAGAATCGACTTAAAGCCAGATCGTCACATTGGCCGCTCTTCTCTCTGAAACGGTTGTACTTATCGTCTGCAAAGCTATGTCGCCTGCTGCGGTATGCTGAGACACTACAAGCACCATAGTAGAACACAGATGAAGCTTCTAAGTTGATGTAATACCCAGTAAGAATTAGTACAATTCAAGTTTTAGGTATTGATTATTGACTTTTTAGCTGGCTTTGGTGCTTTGGACATGAGCTAGGACCTTAAGATTCTGCATGAAAGGAGGACTAGCAGCCGCGTTGCACGGGAGTATGTGAAAAGTGTTCATATGTAGTAAAAACCTGAGAAATCCGTCCATTTTCGTCATTTGTTATCGAATCGACTTAAAGCCAGATCGTCACATTGGCAGCTCTTCTCTCTGAAATGGTTGTACTTATCGTCTGCAAAACTATGTCGCGTGCTGCGGTATGCGGAGAAACTAAAAGCACAGTAGTAGAACACAGATGAAGCTTCTAAGTTGATGTAATAGCCAGTAAGAAGTAGTACAATTCAAGTTTTAGGTATTGATTATTGACTTTTTAGCTGGCTTTGGTGCCTTGGACATGAGCTAGGACCTTAAGATTCTGCATGAAAGGAAGACTAGCAGCCGAGTTGCACGGGAGAATGTGAAAAGTGGTCATATGTAGTAAAAACCTGAGAAATCCGTTCGTTTTCGTCATTTGTTATCGAATAGACTTAAAGCCAGATCGTCACATTGGCCGCTCTTCTCTCTGAAACGGTTGTACTTATCGTCTGCAAAGCTATGTCGCGTACTGCGGTATTCGGAGACACTAAAAGCACCATAGTACAACACAGATAAAGCTCCTAAAATGATGAAATAGCCAGTAAGAAGTAGTACAATTCAAGTTTTAGGTATCGGTTATTGACTTTTTAGCTGGCTTTGGTGCCTTGGACATGAGCTAGGATGTTAAGATTCTGCATGAAAGGAGGACTAGCAGCCGAGTTGCACGGGAGAATGTCAAAAGTGTTCATATGTAGTAAAAACCTATGAAATCCGTCCGTTTTCGTCATTTGTTATCGAATCGACTTAAAGCCAGATCGTCACATTGGCCGCTCTTCTCTCTGAAACGGTTGTACTTATCGTCTGCAAAACTATGTCGCGTGCTGCGGTATGTGGAGAAACTAAAAGCACCGTAGTAGAACACAGATGAAGCTTCTAAGTTGATGTAATAGCCAGTAAGAAGTAGTACAATTCAAGTTTTAGGTATTGATTATTGACTTTTTAGCTGGCTTTGGTGCCTTGGACATGAGCTAGGACCTTAAGATTCTGCATGAAAGGAGGACTAGCAGCCGAGTTGCACGGGAGAATGTCAAAAGTGTTCAAATGTAGTAAAAACCTGAGAAACCCGTCCGTTTTCGTCATTTGTTATCGAATCGACTTAAAGCCAGATCGTCACATTGGCCGCTCTTCTCTCTGAAACGGTTGTACTTATCGTCTGCAAAGCTATGTCGCGTGCTGCGGTATGCGGAGACACTAAAATCACAATAGTAGAACATAGATGAAGCTTCTAAGTTGATGCAATAGCCAGTAAGAAGTAGAACAATTCAAGTTTTAGGTATCGATTATTGTCTTTTTAGCTGGCTTCGGTACCTTGGACATGAGATAGGACCTTAATATTCTGCATGAAAAGAGGACTAGCAGCCGAGTTGCGCGGAAGAATGTGAAATGTGTTCATATGTAGTAAAAACCTGAATAATCCGTCCGTTTTCGTCATTTGTTATCGAATCGACTTAAAGACAGATCGTCACATTGGCCACTCTTCTCTCTGAAACGGTTGTACTTATCGTCTGAAAAGCTATGTCGCGTGCTGCGGCATGCTGAGACACTAAAAGCACCATAGTAGAACACAGATCAAGCTTCTAAGTTGATGTAATAGCCAGTAAGAAGTAGTACAATTCAAGTTTTAGGTATTGAATATGGACCTTTTAGCTGGCTTTGGTGCCTTGGACATGAGCTAGGACCTTAAGATTCTGCATGAAAGGAGGACTAGCAGCCGAGTTCACGGGAGAATGTGAAAAGTGTTCATATGTAGTAATAACCTTAGAAATCCGTCCTTTTTCGTCATTTGTTAGCGAATCGACTTAAAGCCAGATCGTCACATTGGCCGCTCTTCTCTCTGAAACGGCTGTACTTATCGTCTGCAAAGCTATGTTGCGTGCTGCGGTATGTGGAAACACTAAAAGCACCATAGTAGGAAACAGATGAAGCATCTAAGTTGATGTAATAGCCAGTAAGTGTAATCCAATTCAAGTTTTGGGTATCGATTATTGAGTGCTTAGCTGGCTTTGGTGCCTTGGACATGAGCTAAGAGCTTAAGATTCTGCATGAAAAGAGGACTAGCAGCCGAGTTGCACGGGAGAATGTGAAAAGTGTTCATATGTAATAAAAACCTGAGAAATCCGTCCGTTTTCGTCATTTGTTATCGAATCGACTTAAAACCAGATCATCATATTGGCCGCTCTTCTCTCTGAAACGGTTGTACTTATCGTCTACAAAGCTATGTCGCGTGCTGCGGTATGCTGAGACACTACAAGCACCATAGTAGAACACAGATGAAGCTTCTAAGTTAATGTAATAGCCAGTAAGAAGTAGTACAATTCAAGTTTTAGGTATCGATTATTGACTTTTTAGCTGGCTTTGGTGCCTTGGACATGAGCTAGGACCTTAAGATTCTGCATGAAAGGAAGACTAGCAGCCGAGTTGCACGGGAGAATGTGAAAAGTGTTCATATGTAGTAAAAACCTGAGAAATCCGTCCGTTTTCGTCATTTGTTATCGAATCGACTAAGAGCCAGATCGACACATTGGCCGCTCTTCTCTCTGAAACGGTTGTACTTATCGTCTACAAAGCTATGTCGCGTGCTGCGTTATGCGGAGACACTAAAAGCACCATAGTAGAACACAGATGAAGCTTCTAAGTTGATGTAATAGCCAGTAAGAAGTAGTACAATTCAAGTTTTACGTATCGATTATTGACTTTTTAGCTGGCTTTGGTGCCTTGGACATGAGCTAGGACCTTAAGATTCTGCATGAAAGGAGGACTAGCAGCCGAGTTGCACGGGAGAATGTGAAAAGTGTTCATATGTAGTAAAAACCTGAGAAATCCGTCCGTTTTCGTCATTTGTTATCGAATCGACATAAAGCCAGATCGTCACATTGGCCGCTCTTCTCTCTGAAACGGTTGTACTTATCGTCTGCAAAGCTATGTCACGTGTTGCCGTAGGCGGAAACAGGAAAAGCACCGTAGTAGAACACAGACGAAGCTTCTATGATGATGTAATAGCCAGTAAGAAGTAGTACAATTCAAGTTTTAGGTATCGATTATTGACTTTTTAGCTGGCTTTGGTGCCTTGGCCATGAGCTAGGACCTTGACATTCTGCATGAAAGGAGGACTAGCAGCCGCGTTGCACGGGAGAGTGTGAAAAGTGTTCATATGTAGAAAAAACCTGAAAAATCCGTCCGTTTTCGTCATTTGTTATCGAATCGACTTAAAGCCAGATCGTCACATTGGCCGCTCTTCTCTCTGAAACGGTTGTACTTATCGTCTGAAAAGCTATGTCGCGTGCTGCGGCATGCTGAGACACTAAACGCACCATAGTAGAACACAGATCAAGCTTCTAAGTTGATGTAATAGCCAGTAAGAAGTAGTACAATTCAAGTTTTAGGTATTGAATATGGACCTTTTAGCTGGCTTTGGTGCCTTGGACATGAGCTAGGACCTTAAGATTCTGCATGAAAGGAGGACTAGCAGCCGAGTTGCACGGGAGAATGTGAAAAGTGTTCATATGTAGTAATAACCTTAGAAATCCGTCTTTTTCGTCATTTGTTAGCGAATCGACTTAAAGCCAGATCGTCACATTTGCCGCTCTTCTCTCTGAAACGGCTTATCTTATCGTCTGCAAAGCTATGTTGCGTGCTGCGGTATGTGGAAACACTAAAAGCACCATAGTAGGAAACAGATGAAGCATCTAAGTTGATGTAATAGCCAGTAAGTGTAATCCAATTCAAGTTTTGGGTATCGATTATTGAGTGCTTAGCTGGCTTTGGTGCCTTGGACATGAGCTAAGAGCTTAAGATTCTGCATGAAAGGAGGACTAGCAGCCGAGTTGCACGGGAGAATGTGAAAAGTGTTCATATGTAATAAAAACCTGAGAAATCCGTCCGTTTTCGTCATTTGTTATCGAATCGACTTAAAACCAGATCATCACATTGGCCGCTCTTCTCTCTGAAACGGATGTACTTATCGTCTACAAAGCTATGTCGCGTGCTGCGGTATGCGGAGACACTAAAAGCACCATAGTAGAACACAGATGAAGCTTCTAAGTTAATGTAATAGCCAGTAAGAAGTAGTACAATTCAAGTTTTAGGTATCGATTATTGACTTTTTAGCTGGCTTTGGTGCCTTGGACATGAGCTAGGACCTTAAGATTCTGCATGAAAGGAGGACTAGCAGCCGAGTTGCACGGGAGAATGTGAAAAGTGTTCATATGCAGTAAAAACCTGAGACATCCGTCCGTTTTCGTCATTTGTTATAGAATCGACTTAAAGCCAGATCGTCACATTGGCCGCTCTTCTCTCTGAAACGGTTGTACTTATCGTCTGCAAAGCTATGTCGCCTGCTGCGGTATGCTGAGACACTACAAGCACCATAGTAGAACACAGATGAAGCTTCTAATTTGATGTAATACCCAGTAAGAATTAGTACAATTCAAGTTTTAGGTATTGATTATTGACTTTTTAGCTGGCTTTGGTGCCTTGGACATGAGCTAGGACCTTAAGATTCTGCATGAAAGGAGGACTAGCAGCCGCGTTGCACGGGAGTATGTGAAAAGTGGTCATATGTAGTAAAAACCTGAGAAATCCGTCCATTTTCGTCATTTGTTATCGAATCGACTTAAAGCCAGATCGTCACATTGGCAGCTCTTCTCTCTGAAATGGTTGTACTTATCGTCTGCAAAACTATGTCGCGTGCTGCGGTATGCGGAGAAACTAAAAGCACAGTAGTAGAACACAGATGAAGCTTCTAAGTTGATGTAATAGCCAGTAAGAAGTAGCACAATTCAAGTTTTAGGTAGTGATTATTGACTTTTTAGCTGGCTTTGGTGCCTTGGACATGAGCTAGGACCTTAAGATTCTGCATGAAAGGAAGACTAGCAGCCGAGTTGCACGGGAGAATGTGAAAAGTGGTCATATGTAGTAAAAACCTGAGAAATCCGTTCGTTTTCGTCATTTGTTATCGAATAGACTTAAAGCCAGATCGTCACATTGGCCGCTCTTCTCTCTGAAACGGTTGTACTTATCGTCTGCAAAGCTATGTCGCGTACTGCGGTATTCGGAGACACTAAAAGCACCATAGTACAACACAGATAAAGCTCCTAAAATGATGAAATAGCCAGTAAGAAGTAGTACAATTCAAGTTTTAGGTATCGGTTATTGACTTTTTAGCTGGCTTTGGTGCCTTGGACATGAGCTAGGATGTTAAGATTCTGCATGAAAGGAGGACTAGCAGCCGAGTTGCACGGGAGAATGTCAAAAGTGTTCATATGTAGTAAAAACCTATGAAATCCGTCCGTTTTCGTCATTTGTTATCGAATCGACTTAAAGCCAGATCGTCACATTGGCCGCTCTTCTCTCTGAAACGGTTGTACTTATCGTCTGCAAAACTATGTCGCGTGCTGCGGTATGTGGAGAAACTAAAAGCACCGTAGTAGAACACAGATGAAGCTTCTAAGTTGATGTAATAGCCAGTAAGAAGTAGTACAATTCAAGTTTTAGGTATTGATTATTGACTTTTTAGCTGGCTTTGGTGCCTTGGACATGAGCTAGGACCTTAAGATTCTGCATGAAAGGAGGACTAGCAGCCGAGTTGCACGGGAGAATGTCAAAAGTGTTCAAATGTAGTAAAAACCTGAGAAATCCGTCCGTTTTCGTCATTTGTTATCGAATCGACTTAAAGCCAGATCGTCACATTGGCCGCTCTTCTCTCTGAAACGGTTGTACTTATCGTCTGCAAAGCTATGTCGCGTGCTGCGGTATGCGGAGACACTAAAATCACAATAGTAGAACATAGATGAAGCTTCTAAGTTGATGCAATAGCCAGTAAGAAGTAGAACAATTCAAGTTTTAGGTATCGATTATTGTCTTTTTAGCTGGCTTCGGTACCTTGGACATGAGCTAGGACCTTAATATTCTGCATGAAAAGAGGACTAGCAGCCGAGTTGCGCGGGAGAATGTGAAATGTGTTCATATGTAGTAAAAACCTGAGTAATCCGTCCGTTTTCGTCATTTGTTATCGAATCGACTTAAAGACAGATCGTCACATTGGCCACTCTTCTCTCTGAAACGGTTGTACTTATCGTCTGAAAAGCTATGTCGCGTGCTGCGGCATGCTGAGACACTAAAAGCACCATAGTAGAACACAGATCAAGCTTCTAAGTTGATGTAATAGCCAGTAAGAAGTAGTACAATTCAAGTTTTAGGTATTGAATATGGACCTTTTAGCTGGCTTTGGTGCCTTGGACATGAGCTAGGACCTTAAGATTCTGCATGAAAGGAGGACTAGCAGCCGAGTTCACGGGAGAATGTAAAAAGTGTTCATATGTAGTAATAACCTTAGAAATCCGTCCTTTTTCGTCATTTGTTAGCGAATCGACTTAAAGCCAGATCGTCACATTGGCCGCTCTTCTCTCTGAAACGGCTGTACTTATCGTCTGCAAAGCTATGTTGCGTGCTGCGGTATGTGGAAACACTAAAAGCACCATAGTAGGAAACAGATGAAGCATCTAAGTTGATGTAATAGCCAGTAAGTGTAATCCAATTCAAGTTTTGGGTATCGATTATTGAGTGCTTAGCTGGCTTTGGTGCCTTGGACATGAGCTAAGAGCTTAAGATTCTGCATGAAAGGAGGACTAGCAGCCGAGTTGCACGGGAGAATGTGAAAAGTGTTCATATGTAATAAAAACCTGAGAAATCCGTCCGTTTTCGTCATTTGTTATCGAATCGACTTAAAACCAGATCATCATATTGGCCGCTCTTCTCTCTGAAACGGTTGTACTTATCGTCTACAAAGCTATGTCGCGTGCTGCGGTATGCGGAGACACTAAAAGCACCATAGTAGAACACAGATGAAGCTTCTAAGTTAATGTAATAGCCAGTAAGAAGTAGTACAATTCAAGTTTTAGGTATCGATTATTGACTTTTTAGCTGGCTTTGGTGCCTTGGACATGAGCTAGGACCTTAAGATTCTGCATGAAAGGAAGACTAGCAGCCGAGTTGCACGGGAGAATGTGAAAAGTGTTCATATGTAGTAAAAACCTGAGAAATCCGTCCGTTTTCGTCATTTGTTATCGAATCGACTAAGAGCCAGATCGACACATTGGCCGCTCTTCTCTCTGAAACGGTTGTACTTATCGTCTACAAAGCTATGTCGCGTGCTGCGTTATGCGGAGACACTAAAAGCACCATAGTAGAACACAGATGAAGCTTCTAAGTTGATGTAATAGCCAGTAAGAAGTAGTACAATTCAAGTTTTACGTATCGATTATTGACTTTTTAGCTGGCTTTGGTGCCTTGGACATGAGCTAGGACCTTAAGATTCTGCATGAAAGGAGGACTAGCAGCCGAGTTGCACGGGAGAATGTGAAAAGTGTTCATATGTAGTAAAAACCTGAGAAATCCGTCCGTTTTCGTCATTTGTTATCGAATCGACATAAAGCCAGATCGTCACATTGGCCGCTCTTCTCTCTGAAACGGTTGTACTTATCGTCTGCAAAGCTATGTCACGTGTTGCCGTAGGCGGAAACAGGAAAAGCACCGTAGTAGAACACAGACGAAGCTTCTATGATGATGTAATAGCCAGTAAGAAGTAGTACAATTCAAGTTTTAGGTATCGATTATTGACTTTTTAGCTGGCTTTGGTGCCTTGGCCATGAGCTAGGACCTTGACATTCTGCATGAAAGGAGGACTAGCAGCCGCGTTGCACGGGAGAGTGTGAAAAGTGTTCATATGTAGAAAAAACCTGAAAAATCCGTCCGTTTTCGTCATTTGTTATCGAATCGACTTAAAGCCAGATCGTCACATTGGCCGCTCTTCTCTCTGAAACGGTTGTACTTATCGTCTGAAAAGCTATGTCGCGTGCTGCGGCATGCTGAGACACTAAAAGCACCATAGTAGAACACAGATCAAGCTTCTAAGTTGATGTAATAGCCAGTAAGAAGTAGTACAATTCAAGTTTTAGGTATTGAATATGGACCTTTTAGCTGGCTTTGGTGCCTTGGACATGAGCTAGGACCTTAAGATTCTGCATGAAAGGAGGACTAGCAGCCGAGTTGCACGGGAGAATGTGAAAAGTGTTCATATGTAGTAATAACCTTAGAAATCCGTCTTTTTCGTCATTTTTTAGCGAATCGACTTAAAGCCAGATCGTCACATTTGCCGCTCTTCTCTCTGAAACGGCTTATCTTATCGTCTGCAAAGCTATGTTGCGTGCTGCGGTATGTGGAAACACTAAAAGCACCATAGTAGGAAACAGATGAAGCATCTAAGTTGATGTAATAGCCAGTAAGTGTAATCCAATTCAAGTTTTGGGTATCGATTATTGACTGTTTAGCTGGCTTTGGTGACTTGGACATGAGCTAAGAGCTTAAGATTCTGCATGAAAGGATGACTAGCAGCCGAGTTGCACGGGAGAATGTGAAAAGTGTTCATATGTAATAAAAACCTGAGAAATCCGTCCGTTTTCGTCATTTGTTATCGAATCGACTTAAAACCAGATCGTCACATTGGCCGCTCTTCTCTCTGAAACGGTTGTACTTATCGTCTACAAAGCTATGTCGCGTGCTGCGGTATGCGGAGACACTAAAAGCACCATAGTAGAACACAGATGAAGCTTCTAAGTTAATGTAATAGCCAGTAAGTAGTAGTACAATTCAAGTTTTAGGTATCGATTATTTACTTTTTAGGTGGCTTTGGTGCCTTGTACATGAGCTAGGACCTTAAGATTCTGCATGAAAGGAGGACTAGCAGCCGAGTTGCACGGGAGAATGTGAAAAGTGTTCATATGCTGTAAAAACCTGAGACATCCGTCCGTTTTCGTCATTTGTTATAGAATCGACTTAAAGCCAGATCGTCACATTGGCCGCTCTTCTCTCTGAAACGATTGTACTTATCGTCTGCAAAGCTATGTCGCGTGCTGCGGTATGCTGAGACACTACAAGCACCATAGTAGAACACAGATGAATCTTCTAAGTTGATGTAATACCCAGTAAGAATTAGTACAATTCAAGTTTTAGGTATCGATTATTGACTTTTTAGCTGGCTTTGGTGCCTTGGACATGAGTTAGGACCATAAGATTTTGCATGAAAGTAGGACTAGCAGCCGAGTTGCACGGGAGAATGTGAAAAGTGTTCATATGTAGTAAAAACCTGAGACATCCATCCGTTTTCGTTATTTGTTATCGAATCGACTTAAAGCCACATCGTCACATTGGCCGCTCTTCTCTCTGAAACGGTTGTACTTATCGTCTGCAAAACTATGTCGCGTGCTGCGGTATGCGGAGAAACTAAAACCACCGTAGTAGAACACACATGAAGCTTCTAAGTTGATGTAATAGGCAGTAAGAAGTAGTACAATCCAAGTTTTAGGTATTGATTATTGACTTTTTAGCTGGCTTTGGTGCCTTGGACATGAGCTAGGACCTTAAGATTCTGCATGAAAGGAGGACTAGCAGCCGAGTTGCACGGGAGAATGTCAAAAGTGTTCATATGTAGTAAAAACCTGAGAAATCCGTCCGTTTTCGTCATTTGTTATCGAATCGACTTAAAACCAGATCGTCAGATTGGCCGCTCTTCTCTCTGAAACGGTTGTACTTATCGTCTGCAAAACTATGTCGCGTGCTGCGGTATGCGGAGAAACTAAAAGCACCGTAGTAGAACACAGATGAAGCTTCTAAGTTGATGTAATAGCCAGTAAGAAGTAGTAGAATTCAAGTTTTAGGTATCGATTATTGACTTTTTAGCTGGCTTTGGTGCCGTGGACATGAGCTAGGACCTTAAGATTCTGCATGAAAGGAGGACTAGCAGCCGAGTTGCAAGGGAGAATGTGAAAAGTGTTCATATGTAGTAAAAACCTGAGAAATCCGTCAGTTTTCGTCATTTGTTATCGAATCGACTTAAAGCCAGATCGTCAGATTGGCCGCTCTTCTCTCTGAAACGGTTGTACTTATCGTCTGCAAAGCTATGTCGTGAGCTGTGGTATGCGGAGACACTAAAATCACAATAGTAGGAACAGATGAAGCTTCTAAGTTCATGTAATAGCCAGTAAGAAGTAGTACAATTCAAGTTTTGGTTATCGATTATTGACTTTTTAGCTGGCTTTGGTGCCTTGGACATGAGCTAGGACCTTAAGATTCTGCATGAAAGGAGGACTAGCAGCCGAGATGCACGGGACAATGTGAAAAGTGTTCATATGCAGTAAAAACCTGAGACATCCGTCCGTTTTCGTCATTTGTTATCGAATCGACTTAAAGCCAGATCGTCACATTGGCCGCTCTTCTCTCTGAAACGGTTGTACTTATCGTCTGCAAAGCTATGTCGCGTGCTGCGGTATGCTGAGACACTACAAGCACCATAGTAGAACACAGATGAAGCTTCTAAGTTGATGTAATAGCCAGTAAGAAGTAGTACAATTCAAGTTTTAGGTATTGAATATCGAATTTTTAGCTGGCTTTGGTGCCTTGGACATGAGCTAGGACCTTAAGATTCTGCATGAAAGGAGGACTAGCAGCCGAGTTGCATGAGAGAATGTGAAAAGTGTTCAAATGTAGTAAAAACCTAAGAAATACGTCTGTTTTCGTCATTTGTTATCGAATCGACTTAAAGCCAGATCGTCACATTGGCCGCTCTTCTCTCTGAAACGGTTGTACTTATCGTCTGCATAGCTATGTCGCCTGCTGCGGTATGCGGAGACACTAAAAGCACCATAGTAGAACACAGATGAAGCTTCTAAGTTGATGTAATACCCAGTAAGAATTAGTACAATTCAAGTTTTAGGTATTGATTATTGACTTTTTAGCTGGCTTTGGTGCCTTGGACATGAGCTAGGACCTTAAGATTCTGCATGAAAGGAGGACTAGCAGCCGAGTTGCACGGGAGAATGTGAAAAGTGTTCATATGTAGTAAAAACCTGAGAAATCCGTCCGTTTTCGTCATTTGTTATCGAATCGACTTAGAGCCAGATCGACAAATTGGCCGCTCTTCTCTCTGAAACGGTTGTACTTATCGTCTACAAAGCTATGTCGCGTGCTGCGTTATGCGGAGACACTAAAAGCACCATAGTAGAACACAGATGAAGCTTCTAAGTTGATGTAATAGCCAGTAAGAAGTAGTACAATTCAAGTTTTAGGTATCGATTATTGACTTTTTAGCTGGCTTTGGTGCCTTGGACATGAGCTAGGACCTTAAGATTCTGCATGAAAGGAGGACTAGCAGCCGAGTTGCACGGGAGAATGTGAAAGGTGTTCATATGCAGTAAAAACCTGAGACATCCGTCCGTTTTCGTCATTTGTTATCGATTCGACTTAAAGCCAGATCGTCACATTGGCCGCTCTTCTCTCTGAAACGGTTGTACTTATCGTCTGCAAAGCTATGTCGCGTGCTGCGGTATGCTGAGACACTACAAGAACCATAGTAGAACACAGATGAAGCTTCTAAGTTGATGTAATATCCAGTAAGAAGTAGTACAATTCAAGTTTTAGGTATTAAATATTGAATTTTTAGCTGGCTTTGGTGCCTTGGACATGAGCTAGGACCTTAATATTCTGCATGAAAGGAGGACTAGCAGCCGAGTTGCACGGGAGAATGTGAAAAGTGTTCATATGTAGTAAAAACCTGAGAAATCCGTCCGTTATCGTCATTTGTTATCGAATCGACTTAAAGCCAGATCGTCACATTGACCGCTCTGCTCTCTGAAACGGTTGTACTTATCGTCTGCAAAGCTATGTCGCGTACTGCGGTATTCGGAGACACTAAAAGCACCATAGTAGAACACAGATGAAGCTTCTAAAATGATGTAATAGCCAGTAAGAAGTAGTACAATTCAAGTTTTAGGTATCGGTTATTGACTTTTTAGCTGGTTTTGGTGCCTTGGACATGAGCTGGGACCTTAAGATTCTGCATGAAAGGAGGACTAGCAGCCTAGTTGCACGGGAGAATGTGAAAAGTGTTCATATGTAGTAAAAACCTGAGAAATCCGTCCGTTTTCGTCATTTGTTATCGAATCGACTTAAAGCCAGATCGTCACATTGACCGCTCTGCTCTCTGAAACGGTTGTACTTATCGTCTGCAAAGCTATGTCGCGTACTGCGGTATTCGGAGACACTAAAAGCACCATAGTAGAACACAGATCAAGCTTCTAAGTTGATGTAATAGCCAGTAAGAAGTAGTACAATTCAAGTTTTAGGTATTGAATATTGACCTTTTAGCTGGCTTTGGTGCTTTGGACATGAGCTAGGACCTTAAGATTCTGCATGAAAGGAGGACTAGCAGCCGAGTTGCAGGGGAGAATGTGAAAAGTGTTCATATGTAGTAAAAACCTGAGAAATCCGTCCGTTTTCGTCATTTGTTATCGAATCGTCTTAGAGCCAGATCGACACATTGGCCGCTCTTCTCTCTGAAACGGTTGTACTTATCGTCTACAAAGCTATGTCGCGTGCTGCGTTATGCGGAGACACTAAAAGCACCATAGTAGAACACAGATGAAGCTTCTAAGTTGATGTAATAGCCAGTAAGAGGTAGTACAATTCAAGTTTTAGGTATCGATTATTGACTTTTTAGCTGGCTTTGGTGCCTTGGACATGAGCTAGGACCTTAAGTTTCTGCATGAAAGGAGGACTAGCAGCCGAGTTGCACGGGAGAATGTGAAAAGTGTTCATATGTAGTAAAAACCTGAGAAATCCGTCCGTTTTCGTCATTTGTTATCGAATTGACTTAAAGCCAGATCGTCAAATTGGCCGCTCTTCTCTCTGAAACGGTTGTACTTATCGTCTGCAAAGCTATGTCGCGTGCTGCGGTATACGGAGACACTAAAAGCACCATATTAGAACACAGATCAAGCTTCTAAGTTGATGTAATAGCTAGTAAGAAGTAGTACAATTCAAGTTTTAGGTATTGAATATTGACCTTTAGGCTGGCATTGGTGCCTTGGACATGAGCTAGGACCTTAAGATTCTGCATGAAAGGAGGACTAGCAGCCGAGTTGCATGAGAGAATGTGAAAAGTGTTCAAATGTAGTAAAAACCTGAGAAATACGTCTGTTTTCGTCATTTGTTATCGAATCGACTTAAAGCCAGATCGTCACATTGGCCGCTCTTCTCTCTGAAACGGTTGTACTTATCGTCTGCAAAGCTATGTCGCCTGCTGCGGTATGCGGAGACACTAAAAGCACCATAGTAGAACACAGATGAAGCTTCTAAGTTGATGTAATACCCAGTAAGAATTAGTACAATTCAAGTTTTAGGTATCGATTATTGACTTTTTAGCTGGCTTTGGTGCCTTGGACATGAGCTAGGACCTTAAGATTCTGCATGAAAGGAGGACTAGCAGCCGAGTTGCACGGGAGAATGTGAAAAGTGTTCATATGTAGTAAAAACCTGAGAAATCCGTCCGTTTTCGTCATTTGTTATCGAATCGACTTAGAGCCAGATCGACAAATTGGCCGCTCTTCTCTCTGAAACGGTTGTACTTATCGTCTACAAAGCTATGTCGCGTGCTGCGTTATGCGGAGACACTAAAAGCACCATAGTAGAACACAGATGAAGCTTCTAAGTTGATGTAATAGCCAGTAAGAAGTAGGACAATTCAAGTTTTAGGTATCGATTATTGACTTTTTAGCTGGCTTTGGTGCCTTGGACATGAGCTAGGACCTTAAGATTCTGCATGAAAGGAGGACTAGCAGCCGAGTTGCACGGGAGAATGTGAAAGGTGTTCATATGCAGTAACAACCTGAGACATCCGTCCGTTTTCGTCATTTGTTATCGATTCGACTTAAAGCCAGATTGTCACATTGGCCGCTCTTCTCTCTGAAACGGTTGTACTTATCGTCTGCAAAGCTATGTCGCGTGCTGCGGTATGTTGAGACACTACAAGCACCATAGTAGAACACAGATGAAGCTTGTAAGTTGATGTAATATCCAGTAAGAAGTAGTACAATTCAAGTTTTAGGTATTGAATATTGAATTTTTAGCTGGCTTTGGTGCCTTGGACATGAGCTAGGACCTTAATATTCTGCATGAAAGGAGGACTAGCAGCCGAGTTACACGGGAGAATGTGAAAAGTGTTCATATGTAGTAAAAACCTGAGAAATCCGTCCGTTTTCGTCATTTGTTATCGAATCGACTTAAAGCCAGATCGTCACATTGACCGCTCTGCTCTCTGAAACGGTTGTACTTATCGTCTGCAAAGCTATGTCGCGTGCTGCGGTATGTGGAGACAATAAAAGCACCATAGTAGAACACAGATGAAACTTCTAAGTTGATGTAATAGCCAGTAAGAAGTAGTGGAATTCAAGTTTTAGGTATCGATTATTGACCTTTTAGCTGGCTTTGGTGCCTTGGACATGAGCTAGGACCTTAAGATTCTGCATGAAAGGAGGACTAGCAGCCGAGTTGCACGGGAGAATGTGAAAAGTGTTCATATGTAGTAAAAACCTGAGAAATCCGTCCGTTTTCGTCATTTGTTATCGAATCGACTTAAAGCCAGATCGTCATATTGGCCGATCTTTTCTCTGAAACGGATGTACTTATCGTGTGCAAAGCTATGTCGCGTGCTGCGGTATGCTGAGACACTAAAAGCACCATAGTAGAACACAGATCAAGCTTCTAAGTTGATGTAATAGCCAGTAAGAAGTAGTACAATTCAAGTTTTAGGTATTGAATATTGACCTTTTAGCTGGCTTTGGTGCTTTGGACATGAGCTAGGAACTTAAGATTCTGCATGAAAGGAGGACTAGCAGCCGAGTTGCAGGGGAGAATGTGAAAAGTGTTCATATGTAGTAAAAACCTGAGAAATCCGTCCGTTTTGGTCATTTGTTATCGAATCGACTTAAAGCCAGATCGTCACATTGGCCGCTCTTCTCTCTGAAACGCTTGTACTTATCGTCTGCAAAGCTGTGTCGCGTGCTGCGGTATGTGGAGACAATAAAAGCACCATAGTAGAACACAGATGAAACTTCTAAGTTGATGTAATAGCCAGTAAGAAGTAGTGGAATTCAAGTTTTAGGTATCGATTATTGACCTTTTAGCTGGCTTTGGTGCCTTGGACATGAGCTAGGACCTTAAGATTCTGCATGAAAGGAGGACTAGCAGCCGAGTTGCACGGGAGAATGTGAAAAGTGTTCATATGTAGTAAAAACCTGAGAAATCCGTCCGTTTTCGTCATTTGTTATCGAATCGACTTAGAGCCAGATCGACACATTGGCCGCTCTTCTCTCTGAAACGGTTGTACTTATCGTCTACAAAGCTATGTCGCGTGCTGCGTTATGCGGAGACACTAAAAGCACCATAGTAGAACACAGATGAAGCTTCTAAGTTGATGTAATAGCCAGTAAGAGGTAGTACAATTCAAGTTTTAGGTATCGATTATTGACTTTTTAGCTGGCTTTGGTGCCTTGGACATGAGCTAGGACCTTAAGATTTTGCATGAAAGGAGGACTAGCAGCCGAGTTGCAGGGGAGAATGTGAAAAGTGTTCATATGTAGTAAAAACCTGAGACATCCATCCGTTTTCGTTATTTGTTATCGAATCGACTTAAAGCCAGATCGTCACATTGGCCGCTCTTCTCTCTGAAACGGTTGTACTTACCGTCTGCAAAACTATGTCGCGTGCTGCGGTATGCGGAGAAACTAAAACCACCGTAGTAGAACACACATGAAGCTTCTAAGTTGATGTAATAGGCAGTAAGAAGTAGTACAATTCAAGTTTTAGGTATTGATTATTGACCTTTTAGCTGGCTTTGGTGCCTTGGACATGAGCTAGGACCTTAGGATTCTGCATGAAAGGAGGACTAGCAGCCGAGTTGCACGGAAGAATGTGAAAAGTGTTCATATGTAGTAAAAACCTGAGAAATCCGTCCGTTTTCGTCATTTGTTATCGAACCGACTTAAAGCCAGATCGTCACATTGGCCGCACTGCTCTCTGAAACGGTTGTACTTATCGTCTGCAAAGTTATGTCGCGTACTGCGGTATTCGGAGACACTAAAAGCACCACAGTAGAACACAGATGAAGCTTCTAAGTTGATGTAATATCCATTAAGAAGTAGTACAATTCAAGTTTTAGGAATGGATTATTGACATTTTAGCTGGCTTTGGTGCCTTGGACATGAGCTAGGACCTTAAGTTTCTGCATGAAAGGAGGACTAGCAGCCGAGTTGCACGGGAGAATGTGAAAAGTGTTCATATGTAGTAAAAACCTGAGAAATCCGTCCGTTTTCGTCATTTGTTATCGAATCGACTTAAAGCCAGATCGTCAAATTGGCCGCTCTTCTCTCTGAAACGGTTGTACTTATCGTCTGCAAAGCTATGTCGCGTGCTGCGGTATACGGAGACACTAAAAGCACCATAGTAGAACACAGATCAAGCTTCTAAGTTGATGTAATAGCCAGTAAGAAGTAGTACAATTCAAGTTTTAGGTATTGAATATTGACCTTTAGGCTGGCTTTGATGCCTTGGACATGAGCTAGGACCTTAAGATTCTGCATGAAAGGAGGACTAGCAGCCGAGTTGCACGGGAGAATGTGAAAAGTGTTCATATGTAGTAAAAACCTGAGACATCCGTCCGTTTTCGTCATTTGTTATCGAATCGACTTAAAGCCAGATCGTCAGATTGGCCGCTCTACTCTCTGAAACGGTTGTACTTATCGTCTGCAAAACCATGTCGCGTGCTGCGGTATGCGGAGAAACTAAAAGCACCGTAGTAGAACACAGTTGAAGCGTCTAAGTTGATGTAATAGCCAGTAAGAAGTAGTAGAATTCAAGTTTTAGGTATCGATTATTGACTTTTTAGCTGGCTTTGGTGCCGTGGACATGAGCTAGGACCTTAATATTCTGCATGAAAGGAGGACTAGCAGCCGAGTTGCACGGGAGGATGTGAAAAGTGTTCATATGTAGTAAAAACCTGAGAAATACGTCTGTTTTCGTCATTTGTTATCGAATCGACTTAAAGCCAGATCGTCACATTGGCCGCTCTTCTCTCTGAAACGGTTGTACTTATCGTCTGCAAAGCTATGTCGCGTGCTGCGGTATGCGGAGACACTAAAAGCACCATAGTAGAACGCAGATGAAGCTTCTAAGTTGATGTAATACCCAGTAAGAATTAGTACAATTCAAGTTTTAGGTATTGAATATTGAATTTTTAGCTGGCTTTAGTGCCTTGGACATGAGCTATGACCTTAAGTTTCTGCATGAAAGGAGGACTAGCAGCCGAGTTGCACGGGAGATTAGATTAGATTAGATTAGATTAGATTAATACTTGTTCCATAGATCATGAATACGACACTTCGTAATGATGTAGAACGTGTCAGGTTAATAAAAGATGTCTGTACAAGAAATTACATTACACAAAATATTGCATGACACTAATGAATAAGTTTTTTTTTCTTTTTTTTTTATACTTACTTTATATCTAAAAATTCAGCCAATGAGTAGAAGGAGTTGTCATCTAGAAATTCTTTTAATTTATTTTTAAATGTTAGTTGGCTATCTGTCAGGCTTTTGATGCTGTTTGGTAGGTGCCCAAAGACTTTTGTGGCAGCATAATTTACCCCTTTCTGTGCCAAAGTCAGATTTAACCCTGCATAGTGAAGATCATCCTTTCTCCTGGTGTTACAGGTATGCACACTGCTATTACTTTTGAATTGGGTTGGATTATTATCAACAAATTTCATAAGGGAATATATATACTGTGAGGTTACTGTGAGGATCCCTAGATCCTTAAATAGATGTCTGCATGATGACCGTGGCTGGGCTCCAGCAATTATTCTGATTACACGTTTTTGTGCAAATGAATACTTTTCTACTCAACGATGAATTACCCCAGAATATGATGCCATACGAAAGCAGTGAATGAAAAAAGGCATAGTAAGCTAATTTACTGAGATTCTTATCACCAAAATTTGCAATAACCCTAATAGCATACATAGCTGATCTCAGACGTTTCAGCAGACCGTCAATGTGTTGCTTCCAGTTTAACCTCTCATCAATGGACACACCTAAAAATTTTGAAAATTCTACCTTAGCTACAGACTTCTGTTCAAATTCTATATTTGTTACTGGAGTTGTGCCATTTACTGTACGGAACTGTATATACTGTGTTTTATCAAAATTTAAAGAGAGTCCGTTTGCTGAGAACCACTTAATAATTTTGTGAAAAACATCATTTACAATTACATCACTTAGTTCTTGGTTTTTGGATGTTATTACTATACTTGTATCATCAGCAAAAAGAACTAACTTTCCATCTTCATCAATGTGGAATGGTAAGTCATTAATGTATATCAAGAACAGTAAAGGACATAAGACCGAACCCTGTGGGACCCCGTGCTTGATAGCACCCCAGTTTGAGGAATCAGCTGTTTTAACATTACACGAACCACTTATTTCAACTTTCTGCATTCTTCCAGTTAAGTATGAATTAAACCATTTGTGCACTGCCCCACTCAAACCATAATGATTTAGCTTATCTAAAAGAATTCCATGATTTACACAATCAAAGGCCTTTGAGAGATCACAAAAAATACCAATGGGTGATGTCCGGTTATTCAGAGCATTTAATATTTGATCAGTGAAAGCATATATAGCATTTTCTGTTGAAAAGCCTTTCTGAAAACCAAACTGACATTTTGTTAGTACTTTATTTTTACAGATATGGGAGGCTACTCTTGAATACATTACTTTCTCAAAAATTTTTGATAGAGCTGTCAGAAGAGAGATTGGGCGGTAGTTGTTGACATCCGACATATCCCCCTTTTTATGCAATGGTTTTACAATGGCATATTTCAGTCTATCAGGGAAAACACCCTGCTCCAAAGAGCTATTACATACGTGGCTGAGAATTCTACTTATCTGTGGGGAACAAGCTTTAAGTACTTTGCTGGAAATGCCATCAATTCCGTAAGAGCTTTTACTTTTCAGTGAGTTTCTTATTTTACTAATTTCAGAGGGAGAGGTTGGTGGAATTACAGCTGTTTCAAACTGTGCAGGTATGGCCTCTTCTATTAATAGCCTTGCCTCTTCTAGTGAAGATCTAGATCTTATTTTCTCCACAACATTTAAAAAATGATTATTCAAAATATTTTCAATTTCTGATTGTTTGTTAGTGCACTTGTCATTCAATTTTATTGCACTAAAGTCTTCCTGTGCTCTTGGTTGCCCTGTTTCCCTTTCAATAATATTCCAAATTGCTTTAATTTTATTATCAGAGTTACTGATCTCAGACATGATACACATGCTTCTGGACTTTTTAATAACTTTTCTTAGTACCGCACAATAGTTTTTATAATATTGAACAATTTCGGGGTCAGTACTCCATCTTGCTGTTAGATACAGTTCTCTTTTGCGGTTGCAAGATATTCTTATTCCTTTAGTTAGCCAAGGTTTTTTATATGTTTTCTTGGAATTATGTTTAACTATTTTCTTGGGAAAACAATTTTCAAATACCCTTAAAAATGTATTGTGAAATAAGTTATATTTCAAGTTTGCATCGGGTTCCTTATACACTTCATCCCAGTCTAGCTGCTGTAGGCTTTCCCTAAAGTTTGCAATATTTATATTGTTAATTGAACGCACTGCTTTGAAAGTCTGATTTATTATACTGCATGGAGCTATGTCATGTACTGTAACAAGCTGTGCACTATGATCTGAAAGACCATTCTCAACAGGATAAGCATTTATGTCCTTAAACTTATCTTGGTCTATAAAAAAGTTATCTATCAATGTACTGCTGTTCTTTGTTATCCGAGTAGGAAAATCAATGACGGAGCTCAAATTGAAAGAACTGAGTAATACTAAAAGGACATTCTTCCTATTACACTCTTTCAGGGAATCAACATTGAAATCCCCACAAATGATAATTTGCTTCCCCCTGTCTGACAGATAGCACAACAAAGCATCCAAGTTTTCCAGAAATAGCTGGAAATTCCCTGAGGGGGATCTATACACTGTTACAATTATGAAAGTGCCATCCTTTAGTTTAAGTTCAGTGGCACATGCTTCCATATGTTGCTCTACACAAAATTTTTTAGTTTCTAAATTTTTTGCACTGTGGGAGCTTTGACATATATGGCAACTCCAGCTCTCATCATATTATCTCTACTTACATGTGCAGCTAATTTGTACCCATTGATGCTAACCTTTTGCATATCAGTGACAATGTGATGCTCAGACAGGCATAGTATATCTATTACATTCTTGGTTTCTATATCTTCTAAACAAAGCAGAAGCTCATCAATTTTATTCTTCAAGCCCCCAATATTTTGATGAAATATACTAACAGTATTTTTCACTTTACTTTTGTGAGTATCTTGAACTTTTTTAACATCTTTGGTACTTTTATTCTTCAATCCCCCAATATTTTGATGAAATATACTAACATTATATTTCACTTTACTTTTGTGAGTATCTTGAACTTTTTTAACATCTTTAGTACTTGTGTGAAAAGTGTTCATATGTAGTAAAAAAATGAGAAATCCGTGCGTTTTCGTCATTTGTTATCGAATCGACTTAAAGCCAGATCGTCACATTGGCCGATCTTCTCTCTGAAACGGTTGTACTTATCGCCTGCAAAGCTATGTCGCGTACTGCGGTATTCGGAGACACTAAAAGCAACATAGTAGAACACAGATGAAGCTTCTAAAATGATGTAATAGCCAGTAAGAAGTAGTACAATTCAAGTTTTAGGTATCGATTATTGACTTTTTAGCTGGCTTTGGTGCCTTGGACATGAGCTAGGACCTTAAGATTCTGCATGAAAGGAGGACTAGCAGCCGAGTTGCACGGGAGAATGTGAAAAGTGTTCATATGTAGTAAAAACCTGAGAAATCCGTCCGTTTTCGTCATTCGTTACCAAATCGACTTAAAGCCAGATCGTCACATTGGCCGATCTTCTCTCTGAAACGGTTGTACTAATCGTCTGCAAAGCTATGTCGCGTGTTGCCGTAGGCGGAAACAGGAAAAGCACCATAATAGAACACAGATGAAGCTTCTAAGTTGATGTAATAGCCAGTAAGAAGTAGTCCAATTCAAGTTTTAGGTATCGGTTATTGACTTTTTAGCTGGCTTTGGTGCCTTGACCATGAGCTAGGACCTTAAGATTCTGCATGAAAGGAGGACTAGCAGCCGACTTGCACGGGAGAATGTGAAAAGTGTTCATATGTAGTAAAAACCTGAGAAATCCGTCCGTTTTCGTCATTTGTTATCGAATCGACTTAAAGCCAGATCGTCACATTGGCCGACCTTCTCACTGAAACGGATGTACTTATCGTCTGCAAAGCTATGTCGCGTACTGCGGTATGCTGAGACACTAAAAGCACCATAGTAGAACACAGATCAAGCTTCTAAGTTGATGTAATAGCCAGTAAGAAGTAGTACAATTCAAGTTTTAGGTATTGAATATTGACCTTTTAGCTGGCTTTGGTGCCTTGGACATGCGCTAGGACCTTAAGATTCTGCATGAAAGGAGGACTAGCAGCCGAGTAGCACGGGAGAATGTGAAAAGTGTTCATATGTAGTAAAAACCTGAGACATCCGTCCGTTTTCGTCATTTGTTATCGAATCGACTTAAAGCCACATCGTCACATTGGCCGCTCTTCTCTCTGAAACGGTTGTACTTATCGTCTACAAAACTATGTCGCGTGCTGCGGTATGCGGAGAAACTAAAAGCACCGTAGTAGAACACAGATGTAGCTTCTAAGTTGATGTATTAGCCAGTAAGAAGTAGTACAATTCAAGTTTTAGGTATTGATTATTGACTTTTTAGCTGGCTTTGGTGCCTTGGACATGAGCTAGGACCTTAAGATTCTGCATGAAAGGAGGACTAGCAGCCAAGTTGCACGGGAGAATGTGAAAAGTGTTCATATGTAGTAAAAACCTGAGAAATCCGTCCGTTTCCGTCATTTGTTATCGAATCGACTTAAAGCCAGATCGTCACATTGGCCGCTCTTCTCTCTGAAACGGTTGTACTTATCGTCTGCAAAACTATGTCGCGTGCTGCGGTATGCGGAGAAACTAAAAGCAACGTAGTAGAACACAGATGAAGCTTCTAAGTTGATGTAATAGCCAGTAAGAAGCAGTACATTTCAAGTTTTAGGTATTGATTATTGACTTTTTTAGCTGGCTTTGGTGCCTTGGACATGAGCTAGGACCTTAAGATTCTGCATGAAAGGAGGACTAGCAGCCGAGTTGCACGGGAGAATGTGAAAAGTGTTCATATGTAGTAAAAACCTGAGAAATCCGTCCGTTTTCGTCATTTGTTATCGAATCGACTTAAAGCCAGATCGTCACATTGGCCGCTCTTCTCTCTGAAACGGTTGTACTTATCGTCTGCAAAGCTATGTCGCGTGCTGCGGTATTCGGAGACACTAAAAGCAACATAGTAGAACACAGATGAAGCTTCTAAAATGATGTAATAGCCAGTAAGAAGTAGTACAATTCAAGTTTTAGGTATTGAATATTGACCTTTTAGCTGGCTTTGGTGCCTTGGACATGCGCTAGGACCTTAAGATTCTGCATGAAAGGAGGACTAGCAGCCGAGTAGCACGGGAGAATGTGAAAAGTGTTCATATGTAGTAAAAACCTGAGACATCCGTCCGTTTTCGTCATTTGTTATCGAATCGACTTAAAGCCACATCGTCACATTGGCCGCTCTTCTCTCTGAAACGGTTGTACTTATCGTCTACAAAACTATGTCGCGTGCTGCGGTATGCGGAGAAACTAAAAGCACCGTAGTAGAACACAGATGTAGCTTCTAAGTTGATGTATTAGCCAGTAAGAAGTAGTACAATTCAAGTTTTAGGTATTGATTATTGACTTTTTAGCTGGCTTTGGTGCCTTGGACATGAGCTAGGACCTTAAGATTCTGCATGAAAGGAGGACTAGCAGCCAAGTTGCACGGGAGAATGTGAAAAGTGTTCATATGTAGTAAAAACCTGAGAAATCCGTCCGTTTCCGTCATTTGTTACCGAATCGACTTAAAGCCAGATCGTCACATTGGCCGCTCTTCTCTCTGAAACGGTTGTACTTATCGTCTGCAAAACTATGTCGCGTGCTGCGGTATGCGGAGAAACTAAAAGCAACGTAGTAGAACACAGATGAAGCTTCTAAGTTGATGTAATAGCCAGTAAGAAGCAGTACATTTCAAGTTTTAGGTATTGATTATTGACTTTTTTAGCTGGCTTTGGTGCCTTGGACATGAGCTAGGACCTTAAGATTCTGCATGAAAGGAGGACTAGCAGCCGAGTTGCACGGGAGAATGTGAAAAGTGTTCATATGTAGTAAAAACCTGAGAAATCCGTCCGTTTTCGTCATTTGTTATCGAATCGACTTAAAGCCAGATCGTCACATTGGCCGCTCTTCTCTCTGAAACGGTTGTACTTATCGTCTGCAAAGCTATGTCGCGTACTGCGGTATTCGGAGACACTAAAAGCAACATAGTAGAACACAGATGAAGCTTCTAAAATGATGTAATAGCCAGTAAGAAGTAGTACAATTCAAGTTTTAGGTATCGATTATTGACTTTTTAGCTGGCTTTGGTGCCTTGGACATGAGCTAGGACCTTAAGATTCTGTATGAAAGGAGGACTAGCAGCCGAGTTGCACGGGAGAATGTGAAAAGTGTTCATATGTAGTAAAAACCTGAGAAATCCGTCCGTTTTCGTCATTTGTTATCGAATCGACTTAAAGCCAAATCGTCACATTGGCCGCTCTTCTCTCTGAAACGGTTGTACTTATCGTCTGCAAAACTATGTCGCGTGCTGCGGTATGCGGAGAAACTAAAACCACCGTAGGAGAACACAGATGAAGCTTCTAAGTTGATGTAATAGCCAGTAAGAAGTAGTACAATTCAATTTTTAGGTATTGATTATTGACTTCTTATCTGGCTTTGGTGCCTTGGACATGAGCTAGGACCTTAAGATTCTGCATGAAAGGAGGACTAGCAGCCGAGTTGCACGGGAGAATGTGAAAAGTGTTCATATGTAGTAAAAACCTTAGAGATCCGTCCGTTTTCGTCATTTGTTATCGAATCGACTTAAAGCCAGATCGTCACATTAGCCGCTCTTCTCTCTGAAACGGTTGTACTTATCGTCTGCAAAGCTATGTCGCGTGCTGCGGTATGCGGAGACACTAAAATCACCACAGTAGAACACAGATGAAGCTTCTAAGTTGATGTAACAGCCAGTAAGAAGTAGTACAATTCAAGTTTTAGGTATTGAATATTGACCTTTTTGATGGCTTTGGTGCCTTGGACATGTTCTAGGACCTTAAGATTCTGCATGAAAGGAGGACTAGCTGCCGAGTTGCACGGGAGAATGTGAAAAGTGTTCATATGTAGTAAAAACCTGAGAAATCCGTCCGTTTTCGTCATTTGTTATCGAATCGACTTAAAGCCAGATCGTCACATTGGCCGCTCTTCTCTCTGAAACGGTTGTACTTATCGTCTGCAAAGCTATGTCGCGAGCTGTGGTATGCGGAGACACTAAAATCACCATAGTAGGAACAGATGAAGCATCTATGTTGATGTAATAGTCAGTAAGAAGTAATCCAATTCAAGTTTTGGGTATCGATTATTGACTTTCTAGCTGGCTTTGGTGCCTTGGACATGAGCTAGGACCTTAAGATTCTGCATGAAAGGAGGACTAGCAGCCGAGTTACACGGGAGAATGTGAAAAGTGTTCATATGCAGCCAAAACCTGAGACATCCGTCCGTTTTCGTCATTTGTTATCGAATCGACTTAAAGCCAGATCGTCACATTGGCCGCTCTTCTCTCTGAAACGGTTGTACTTATCGTCTGCAAAGCTATGTCGCGTGCTGCGGTATGCTGAGACACTAAAAGCACCACAGTAGAACACAGATGAAGCTTCTAAGTTGATGTAATAGCCAGTAAGAAGTAGTACAATTCAAGATTTAGGTATTGAATATTGAATTTTTAGCTGGCTTTGGTGCCTTGGACATGAGCTAGGACCTTAATATTCTGCATGAATGGAGGACTAGCAGCCGAGTTGCATGGGAGAATGTGAAAAGTGTTCAAATGTAGTAAAAACCTGAGAAATACATCTGTTTTCGTCATTGGTTATCGAATCGACTTAAAGCCAGATCGTCACATTGGCCGCTCTTCTCTCTGAAACGCTTGTACTTATCGTCTGCAAAGCTATGTCGCGTGCTGCGGTATGCGGAGACACTAAAAGCACCATAGTAGAACACAGATGAAGCTTGTAAGTTGATGTAATACCCAGTAAGAATTAGTACAATTCAAGTTCTAGGTATTGATTATTGACTTTTTAGCTGGCTTTGGTGCCTTGGACATGAGCTAATACCTTAAGATTCTGCATGAAAGGAGGACTAGCAGCCGAGTTGCACGGGAGAATGTGAAAAGTGTTCATATGTAGTAAAAACCTGAGAAATGCGTCCGTTTTCGTCATTTGTTACCAAATCGACTTAAAGCCAGATCGTCACATTGGCCGATCTTCTCTCTGAAACGGTTGTACTTATCGTCTGCAAAGCTATGTCGCGTGTTGCCGTAGGCGGAAACAGGAAAAGCACCATAATAGAACACAGATGAAGCTTCTAAGTTGATGTAATAGCCAGTAAGAAGTAGTCCAATTCAAGTTTTAGGTATCGGTTATTGACTTTTTAGCTGGCTTTGGTGCCTTGACCATGAGCTAGGACCTTAAGATTCTGCATGAAAGGAGGACTAGCAGCCGAGTTGCACGGGAGAATGTGAAAAGTGTTCATATGTAGTAAAAACCTGAGAAATCCGTCCGTTTTCGTCATTTGTTATCGAATCGACTTAAAGCCAAATCGTCACATTGGCCGCTCTTCTCTCTGAAACGGTTGTACTTATCGTCTGCAAAACTATGTCGCGTGCTGCGGTATGCGGAGAAACTAAAACCACCGTAGGAGAACACAGATGAAGCTTCTAAGTTGATGTAATAGCCAGTAAGAAGTAGTACAATTCAATTTTTAGGTATTGATTATTGACTTCTTATCTGGCTTTGGTGCCTTGGACATGAGCTAGGACCTTAAGATTCTGCATGAAAGGAGGACTAGCAGCCGAGTTGCACGGGAGAATGTGAAAAGTGTTCATATGTAGTAAAAACCTTAGAGATCCGTCCGTTTTCGTCATTTGTTATCGAATCGACTTAAAGCCAGATCGTCACATTAGCCGCTCTTCTCTCTGAAACGGTTGTACTTATCGTCTGCAAAGCTATGTCGCGTGCTGCGGTATGCGGAGACACTAAAATCACCACAGTAGAACACAGATGAAGCTTCTAAGTTGATGTAACAGCCAGTAAGAAGTAGTACAATTCAAGTTTTAGGTATTGAATATTGACCTTTTTGATGGCTTTGGTGCCTTGGACATGTGCTAGGACCTTAAGATTCTGCATGAAAGGAGGACTAGCTGCCGAGTTGCACGGGAGAATGTGAAAAGTGTTCATATGTAGTAAAAACCTGAGAAATCCGTCCGTTTTCGTCATTTGTTATCGAATCGACTTAAAGCCAGATCGTCACATTGGCCGCTCTTCTCTCTGAAACGGTTGTACTTATCGTCTGCAAAGCTATGTCGCGAGCTGTGGTATGCGGAGACACTAAAATCACCATAGTAGGAACAGATGAAGCATCTAAGTTGATGTAATAGCCAGTAATAAGTAATCCAAATCCAAGTTTTGGGTATCGATTATTGACTTTCTAGCTGGCTTTGGTGCCTTGGACATGAGCTAGGACCTTAAGATTCTGCATGAAAGGAGGACTAGCAGCCGAGTTGCACGGGAGAATGTGAAAAGTGTTCATATGCAGCCAAAACCTGAGACATCCGTCCGTTTTCGTCATTTGTTATCGAATCGACTTAAAGCCAGATCGTCACATTGGCCGCTCTTCTCTCTGAAACGGTTGTACTTATCGTCTGCAAAGCTATGTCGCGTGCTGCGGTATGCTGAGACACTAAAAGCACCACAGTAGAACACAGATGAAGCTTCTAAGTTGATGTAATAGCCAGTAAGAAGTAGTACAATTCAAGTTTTAGGTATTGAATATTGAATTTTTAGCTGGCTTTGGTGCCTTGGACATGAGCTAGGACCTTAATATTCTGCATGAATGGAGGACTAGCAGCCGAGTTGCATGGGAGAATGTGAAAAGTGTTCAAATGTAGTAAAAACCTGAGAAATACATCTGTTTTCGTCATTGGTTATCGAATCGACTTAAAGCCAGATCGTCACATTGGCCGCTCTTCTCTCTGAAACGCTTGTACTTATCGTCTGCAAAGCTATGTCGCGTGCTGCGGTATGCGGAGACACTAAAAGCACCATAGTAGAACACAGATGAAGCTTGTAAGTTGATGTAATACCCAGTAAGAATTAGTACAATTCAAGTTCTAGGTATTGATTATTGACTTTTTAGCTGGCTTTGGTGCCTTGGACATGAGCTAGGACCTTAAGATTCTGCATGAAAGGAGGACTAGCAGCCGAGTTACACGGGAGAATGTGAAAAGTGTTCATATGTAGTAAAAACCTGAGAAATCCGTCCGTTTTCGTCATTTGTTATCGAATCGACTTAAAGCCAGATCGTCACATTGGCCGCTCTTCTCTCTGAAACGGTTGTACTTATCGTCTGCCAAGCTATGTCGCGTGTTGCCGTAGGCGGAAACAGGAAAAGCACCATAATAGAACACAGATGAAGCTTCTAAGTTGATGTAATAGCCAGTAAGAAGTAGTCCAATTCAAGTTTTAGGTATCGGTTATTGACTTTTTAGCTGGCTTTGTTGCCTTGACCATGAGCTAGGACGTTAAGATTCTGCATGAAAGGAGGACCAGCAGCCGAGTTGCACGGGAGAATGTGAAAAGTGTTCATATGTAGTAAAAACCTGAGAAATCCGTCCGTTTTCGTCATTTGTTATCGAATCGACTTAAAGCCAGATCGCCACATTGGCCGCTCTTCTCTCTGAAACGGTTGTACTTATCGTCTGCAAAACTATGTCGCAAGCTGCGGTATGCGGAGAAACTAAAACCACCGTAGGAGAACACACATGAAGCTTCTAAGTTGATGTAATAGCCAGTAAGAAGTAGTACAATTCAAGTTTTAGGTATTGATTATTGACTTTTTAGCTGGCTTTGGTGCCTTGGAGATGAGCTAGGACCTTAAGATTCTGCATGAAAGGAGGACTAGCAGCCGAGTTGCACGGGAGAATGTGAAAAGTGTTCATATGTAGTAAAAAAATGAGACATCCGTCCGTTTTCGTCATTTGTTATCGAATCGACTTAAAGCCACATCGTCACATTGGCCGCTCTTCTCTCTGAAACGGTTGTACTTATCGTCTGCAAAGCTTTGTCGCGTGCTGCGGTATGCTGAGACACTACAAGCACCATAGTAGAACACAGACGAAGCTTCTAAGTTGAGGTAATAGCAAGTAAGAGGTAGTACAATTCAAGTTTAAGGTATTGAATATTGACCTTTTAGCTGGCTTTGGTGCCTTGGACATGAGATAGGACCTTAAGATTCTGCATGAAAGGAGGACTAGCACCCGAGTTGCACGGGAGAATGTGAAAAGTGTTCATATGTAATAAAAAACTGAGACATCCGTCCGTTTTCGTCATTTGTTATCGAATCGACGTAAAGCCAGATCGTCACATTGGCCGCTCTGCTCTCTGAAATGGTTGTACATATCGTCTGCAAAGCTATGTTGCGTGCTGCGGTATGTGGAGACACTAAAAGCACCATAGTAGGAAACAGATGAAGCATCTAAGTTGATGTAATAGCCAGTAAGAGGTAGTACAATTCAAGTTTAAGGTATTGAATATTGACCTTTTAGCTGGCTTTGGTGCCTTGGACATGAGATAGGACCTTAAGATTCTACATGAAAGGAGGACTAGCTGCCGAGTTGTACGGGAGAATGTGAAAAGTGTTCATGTGTAGTAAAAACCTGAGAAATCCGTCCGTTTTCGTCATTTGTTATCGAATAGACTTAAAGCCAGATCGTCACATTCTCCGCTCTTCTCTCTGAAACGGTTGTACTTATCGTCTGCAAAGCTATGTCGCGAGCTGTGGTATGCGGAGACACTAAAATCACCATAGTAGGAACAGATGAAGCATCTAAGTTGATGTAATAGCCAGTAAGAAGTAATCCAATTCAAGTTTTGGGTATCGATTATTGACTTTCTAGCTGGCTTTGGTGCCTTGGACATGAGCTAGGTCCTTAAGATTCTGCATGAAAGGAGGACTAGCAGCCGAGTTGCACGGGAGAATGTGAAAAGTGTTCATATGTAATAAAAACCTGAGAAATCCGTCCGTTATCGTCATTTGTTATCGAATTGACTTAAAGCCAGATCGTCACATTGGCCGCTCTTCTCTCTGAAACGGTTGTACTTATCGTCTACAAAGCTATGTCGCGTGCTGCGGTATGCGGAGACACTAAAAGCACCATAGTAGAACACAGATGAAGCTTTTAAGTTAATGTAATAGCCAGTAAGAAGTAGTACAATTCAAGTTTTAGGTATCGATTATTGACTTTTTAGCTGGATTTGGTGCCTTGGACATGAGCTAGGACCTTAAGATTCTGCATGAAAGGAGGACTAGCAGCCGAGTTGCACGGGAGAATGTGAAAAGTGTTCATACGCAGTAAATACCTGAGACATCCGTCCGTTTTCGTCATTTGTTATCGAATCGACTTAAAGCCAGATCGTCACATTGGCCGCTCTTCTCTCTGAAACGGTTGTACTTATCGTCTGCAAAGCTATGTCGCGTGCTGCGGTATGCTGAGACACTAAAAGCACCATAGTAGAACACAGATGAAGCTTCTAAGTTGATGTAATAGCCAGTAAGAAGTAGTACAATTCAAGTTTTAGGTATTGAATATTGAATTTTTAGCTGGCTTTGGTGCCTTGGACATGAGCTAGGACCTTAATATTCTGCATGAAAGGAGGACTAGCAGCCGAGTTGCATGAGAGAATGTGAAAAGTGTTCAAATGTAGTAAAAACCTGAGAAATACGTCTGTTTTCGTCATT
Organism: Schistocerca gregaria; assembly: GCF_023897955.1. Taxonomy (NCBI): domain Eukaryota; kingdom Metazoa; phylum Arthropoda; class Insecta; order Orthoptera; family Acrididae; genus Schistocerca; species Schistocerca gregaria. The sequence goes on from NC_064925.1 coordinate 583,300,527, forward strand.
GGTTATCGAATCGACTTAAAGCCAGATCGTCACATTGGCCGCTCTTCTCTCTGAAACGCTTGTACTTATCGTCTGCAAAGCTATGTTGCGTGCTGCGGTATGCGGAGACACTAAAAGCACCATAGTAGAACACAGATGAAGCTTGTAAGTTGATGTAATAGCCAGTAAGAAGTAATCCAATTCAAGTTTTGGGTATTGATTATAGACTTCTTAGCTGGCTTTGGTGCCTTGGACATGAGCTAGGACCTTAAGATTCTGCATGAAAGGAGGACTAGCAGCCGAGTTGCACGGGAGAATGTGAAAAGTGTTCATATGTAGTAAATACCTGAGAAGTCCGTCCGTTTTCGTCATTTGTTATCGAATCGACTTAAAGCCAGATCGTCACATTGGCCGCTCTTCTCTCTGAAACGGTTGTACTTATCGTCTGCAAAGCTATGTCGCGTGCTGCGGTATGCTGAGAAACTAAAAGCACCATAGTAGAACACAGATCAAGCTTCTAAGTTGATGTAATAGCCAGTAAGAAGTAGTACAATTCAAGTTATAGGTATTGAATATTGACCTTTTAGCTGGCTTTGGTGCCTTGGACATGAGCTAGGACCTTAAGATTCTGCATGAAAGGAGGACTAGCAGCCGAGTTGCATGGGAGAATGTGAAAAGTGTTCATATGTAGTAAAAACCTTAGAAATCCGTCCGTTTTCGTCATTTGTTTTCGAATAGACTTAAAGCCAGATCGTCACATTGGCCGCTCTTCTCTCTGAAACGGTTGTACTTATCGTCTGCAAAGCTATGTCGCGAGCTGTGGTATGCGGAGACACTAAAATCACCATAGTAGGAACAGATGAAGCATCTAAGTTGATGTAATAGCCAGTAAGAAGTAATCCAATTCAAGTTTTGGGTATCGATTATTGACTTTTTAGCTGGCTTTGGTGCCTTGGACATGAGCTAGGACCTTAAGATTCTGCATGAAAGGAGGACTAGCAGCCGAGTTGCACGGGAGAATGTGAAAAGTGTTCATATGTAACAAAAACCTGAGAAATCCGTCCGTTTTCGTCATTTGTTATCGAATTGACTTAAAGTCAGATCGTCACATTGGCCGCTCTTCTCTCTGAAACGGTTGTACTTATCGTCTACAAAGCTATGTCGCGTGATGCGGTATGCGGAGACACTAAAACCACCATAGTAGAACACAGATGAAGCTGCTAAGTTAATGTAATAGCCAGTAAGAAGTAGTACTATTCAAGTTTTAGGTATCGATTATTGACCTTTTAGCTGGCTTTGGTGCCTTGGACATGAGCTAGGACCTTAAGATTCTGCATGAAAGGAGGACTAGCAGCCGAATTGCACGGGAGAATGGGAAAAGTGTTCATATGCAGTAAAAACCTGAGACATCCGTCCGTTTTCGTCATTTGTTATCGAATCGACTTAAAGCCAGATCGTCACATTGGCCGCTCTTCTCTCTGAAACGCTTGTACTTATCGTCTGCAAAGCTATGTCGCGTGCTGCGGTATGCGGAGACACTAAAATCACCATAGTAGGAACAGATGAAGCATCTAAGTTGATGTAATAGCCAGTAAGAAGTAATCCAATTCAAGTTTTGGGTATCGATTATTGACTTTCTAGCTGGCTTTGGTGCCCTGGACATGAGCTAGGACCTTAAGATTCTGCATGAAAGGAGGACTAGCAGCCGAGTTGCCCGGGAGAATGTGAAAAGTGTTCATATGCAGCCAAAACCTGAGACATCCGTCTGTTTTCGTCATTTGTTATCGAATCGACTTAAAGCCAGATCGTCACATTGGCCGCTCTTCTCTCTGAAACGGTTGTACTTATCGTCTGCAAAGCTATGTCGCGTGCTGCGGTATGCTGAGACACTAAAAGCACCATAGTAGAACACAGATCAAGCTTCTAAGTTGATGTAATAGCCAGTACGAAGTAGTACAATTCAAGTTTTAGGTATTGAATATTGACCTTTTAGCTGGCTTTGATGACTTGGACATGAGCTAGGACCTTAAGATTCTGCATGAAAGGAGGACTAGCAGCCGAGTTGCACGGGAGAATGTAAAAAGTGTTCATATGTAGTAAAACCTGAGACATCCGTCCGTTTTCGTCATTTGTTATCGAATCGACTTAAAGCCAGATCGTCACATTGGCCGCTCTTCTCTCTGAAACGGTTGTACTTATCGTCTGCAAAACTATGTCGCGTGCTGCGGTATGCGGAGAAACTAAAAGCATCGTAGTAGAACACAGATGAAGCTTCTAAGTTGATGTATTAGCCAGTAAGAAGTAGTACAATTCAAGTTTTAGGTATTGATTATTGACTTTTTAGCTGGCTTTGGTGCCTTGGACATGAGCTAGGATCTTAATATTCTGCATGAAAGGAGGACTAGCAGCAGAGTTGCACGGGAGAATGTGAAAAGTGTTCATATGTAGTAAAAACCTTAGAAATCCGTCCGCTTTCGTCATTTGTTATCGAATCGACTTAAAGCCAGATCGTCACATTAGCCGCTCTTCTCTCTGAAACGGTTGTACTTATCGTCTGCAAAGCTATGTCGCGTGTTGCGGTATGCGGAGACACTAAAATCACCACAGTAGAACACAGATGAAGCTTCTAAGGTAATGTAACAGCCAGTAAGAAGTAGTACAATTCAAGTTTTAGGTATTGAATATTGACCTTTTTGCTGGCTTTGGTGCCTTGGACATGTGCTAGGACCTTAAGATTCTGCATGAAAGGAGGACTAGCTGCCGAGTTGCACGGGAGAATGTGAAAAGTGTTCATATGTAGTAAAAACCTTAGAAATCCGTCCGTTTTCGTCATTTGTTATCGAATAGACTTAAAGCCAGATCGTCACATTGGCCGCTCTTCTCTCTGAAACGGTTGTACTTATCGTCTGCAAAGCTATGTCGCGAGCTGTGGTATGCGGAGACACTAAAATCACCATAGTAGGAACAGATGAAGCATCTAAGTTGATGTAATAGCCAGTAAGAAGTAATCCAATTCAAGTTTTGGGTATCGATTATTGACTTTTTAGCTGGCTTTGGTGCCTTGGACATGAGCTAGGACCTTAAGATTCTGCATGAATGGAGGACTAGCAGCCGAGTTGCACGGGAGAATGTGAAAAGTGTTCATATGTAATAAAAACCTGAGAAATCCGTCCGTTTTCGTCATTTGTTATCGAATTGACTTAAAGCCAGATCGTCACATTGGCCGCTCTTCTCTCTGAAACGGTTGTACTTATCGTCTACAAAGCTATGTCGCGTGCTGCGGTATGCGGAGACACTAAAAGCACCATAGTAGAACACAGATGAAGCTTCTAAGTTAATGTAATAGCCAGTAAGGATTAGTACAATTCAAGTTTTAGGTATTGTTTATTGACTTTTTAGCTGGCTTTGCTGCCTTGGACATGAGCTAGGACCTTAAGATTCTGCATGAAAGGAGGACTAGCAGCCGTGTCGCACGGGAGAATGTGAAAAGTGTTCATATGCAGTAAAAACCTGAGACATCCGTCCGTTTTCGTCATTTGTTATCGAATCGACTTAAAGCCAGATCGTCACATTGGCCGCTCTTCTCTCTGAAACGGTTGTACTTATCGTCTCTAAAGCTATGTCGCGTGCTGCGGTATGCTGAGACACTAAAAGCACCATAGTAGAACACAGATGAAGCTTCTAAGTTGATGTAATAGCCAGTAAGAAGTAGTACAATTCAAGTTTTAGGTATTGAATATTGAATTTTTAGTTGGCTTTGGTGCCTTGGACATGAGCTAGGACCTTAATATTCTGCATGAAAGGAGGACTAGCAGCCGAGTTGCATGAGAGAATGTGAAAAGTGTTCAAATGTAGTAAAAACCTGAGAAATACGTCTGTTTTCGTCATTGGTTATCGAATCGACTTAAAGCCAGATCGTCACATTGGCCGCTCTTCTCTCTGAAACGCTTGTACTTATCGTCTGCAAAGCTATGTCGCGTGCTGCGGTATGCGGAGACACTAAAAGCACCTTAATAGAACACAGATTAAGCTTGTAAGTTAATGTAATACCCAGTAAGAATTAGTACAATTCAAGTTTTAGGTATCGATTATTGACTTTTTTGCTGGCTTTGGTGCCTTGGACATGAGCTAGGACCTTACGATTCTGCATGAAAGGAGGACTAGCAGCCGAGTTGCACGGGAGAATGTGAAAAGTGTTCATATGTAGTAAATACCTGAGAAATCCGTCCGTTTTCTTCATTTGTTATCGAATCGACTTAAAGCCAGATCGTCACATTGGCCGCTCTTCTCTCTGAAACGGTTGTACTTATCGTCTGCATAGCTATGTCGCGTGCTGCGGTATGCTGAGACACTAAAAGCACCATAGTAGAACACAGATCAAGCTTCTAAGTTGATGTAATAGCCAGTAAGAAGTAGTACAATTCAAGTTTTAGGTATCGGTTATTGACTTTTTAGCTGGCTTTGGTGCCTTGGACATGAGCTAGGACCTTAAGATTCTGCATGAAAGGAGGACTAGCAGCCGAGTTGCACGGGAGAATGTGAAAAGTGTTCATATGTAGTAAAAACCTGAGAAATCCGTCCGTTTTCGTCATTTGTTATCGAATCGACTTAAAAGCCAGATCGCCACATTGGCCGATATTCTCTCTGAAACGGTTGTACTTATCGTCTGCAAAGCTATGTCGCGTGTTGCCGTAGGCGGAAACAGGAAAAGCACCATAATAGAACTCAGATGAAGCTTCTAAGTTGATGTAATAGCCAGTAAGAAGTAGTCCAATTCAAGTTTTATGTATCGGTTATTGACTTTTTAGCTGGCTTTGGTGCCTTGGACATGAGCTAGGACCTTAAGATTCTGCATGAAAGGAGGACTAGCAGACGAGTTGCACGGGAGTATGTGAAAAGTGTTCATATGTAGTAAAAACCAGAGAAATCCGTCCGTTTTCGTCATTTGTTATCGAATCGACTTAAAGCCAGATCGTCACATTGGCCGATCTTCTCTCTGAAATGGTTGTACTTATCGTCTGCAAAGCTATGTCGCGTGTTGCCGTAGGCGGAAACAGGAAAAGCACCATAATAGAACACATATGAAGCTTCTAAGTTGATGTAATAGCCAGTAAGAAGTAGTCCAATTCAAGTTTTAGGTATCGATTATTGACTTTTTAGCTGGCTTTGGTGCCTTGGACATGAGCTAGGACCTTACGATTCTGCATGAAAGGAGGACTAGCAGCCGAGTTGCACGGGAGAATGTGAAAAGTGTTCATATGTAGTAAAAACCTGAGAAATCCGTCCGTTTTCGTCATTTGTTATCGCATCGACTTAAAGCCATATCGACACATTGGCCGCTCTTCTCTCTGAAACGGTTGTACTTATCGTCTGCAAAGCTCTGTCGCGTGCTGCGGTATGCTGAGACACTACAAGCACCATAGTAGAACACAGATGAAGCTTCTAAGTTGATGTAATAGCCAGTAAGAGGTAGTACAATTCAAGTTATAGGTATTGAATATTGACCTTTTAGCTGGCTTTGGTGCCTTGGACATGACCTAGGACCTTAAGATTCTGCATGAAAGGAGGACTAGCAGCCGAGTTGCGCGGGAGAATGTGAAAAGTGTTCATATGTAGTAAAAACCTGAGACATCCGTCCGTTTTCGTCATTTGTTATCGAATCGACTTAAAGCCAGATCGTCACATTGGCCGCTCTTCTCTCTGAAACGGTTGTACTTATCGTCTGCAAAGCTATGTCGCGTGTTGCCGTAGGCGGAAACAGGAAAAGCACCATAATAGAACTCAGATGAAGCTTCTAAGTTGATGTATTAGCCAGTAAGAAGTAGTCCAATTCAAGTTTTATGTATCGGTTATTGACTTTTTAACTGGCTTTGGTGCCTTGGACATGAGCTAGGACCTTAAGATTCTGCATGAAAGGAGGACTAGCAGCCGAGTTGCACGGGAGAATGTGAAAAGTGTTCATATGTAGTAAAAACCTGAGACATTCCGTCCGTTTTCGTCATTTGTTATCGAATCGACTTAAAGCCAGATCGACACATTGGCCGCTCTTCTCTCTGAAACGGTTGTACTTATCGTCTGCAAAACTATGTCGCGTGCTGCGGTATGCGGAGAAACTAAAAGCAGCGTAGTAGAACACAGATGAAGCTTCTAAGTTGATGTAATAGCCAGTAAGAAGCAGTAGAATTCAAGTTTTAAGTATTGATTATTGACTTTTTAGCTGGCTTTGGTGCCTTGGACATGAGCTAGGACCTTAAGATTCTGCATGAAATCAAGACTAGCAGCCGAGTTGCACGGGAGAATGTGAAAAGTGTTCATATGTAGTAAAAACCTGAGAAATCCATCCGTTTTCGTCATTTGTTATCGAATCGACTTAAAGCCAGATCGTCACATTGGCCGCTCTTCTCTCTGAAACGGTTGTACTTATCGTCTGCAAAGCTATGTCGCGTACTGCGGTATTCGGAGACACTAAATGCACCATAGTGGCACACAGATGAAGCTTCTAAAATGATGTAATAGCCAGTAAGAAGTAGTACAATTCAAGTTTTAGGTATCGACAATTAACTTTTTAGCTGGCTTTGGTGTCTTGGACATGAGCTAGGACCTTAAGATTCTGCATGAAAGGAGGACTAGCAGCCGAGTTGCACGGGAGAATGTGAAATGTGTTCATATGTAGTAAAAACCTGAGAAATACGTCTGTTTTCGTCATTGGTTATCGAATCGACTTAAAAGCCAGATCGTCACATTGGCCGATCTTCTCTCTGAAACGGTTGTACTTATCGTCTGCAAAGCTATGTCGCGTGTTGCCGTAGGCGGAAACAGGAAAAGCACCATAATAGAACACAGATGAAGCATCTAAGTTGATGTAATAGCCAGTAAGAAGTAGTCCAATTCAAGTTTTAGGTATCGATTATTGACTTTTTAGCTGGCTTTGGTGCCTTGGACATGAGCTAGGACCTTAAGATTCTGCATGAAAGGAGGACTAGCAGCCGAGTTGCACGGGAGAATGTGAAAAGTGTTCATATGTAGTAAAAACCTGAGAAATCCGTCCGTTTTCGTCATTTGTTATCGAATCGACTTAAAGCCAAATCGTCACATTGGCCGCTCTTCTCTCTGAAACGGTTGTACTTATCGTCTGCAAAACTATGTCGCGTGCTGCGGTATGCTGAGACACTACAAGCACCATAGTAGAACACAGATGAAGCTTCTAAGTTGATGTAATAGCAAGTAAGGGGTAGTACAATTCAAGTTATAGGTATTGAATATTATCCTTTTAGCTGGCTTTGGTGCCTTGGACATGAGCTAGGACCTTAAGATTCTGCATGAAAGGAGGACTAGCAGCCGAGTTGCACGGGAGAATGTGAAAAGTGTTCATATGTAGTAAAAACCTGAGACATCCGTCCGTTTTCGTCATTTGTTATCGAATCGACTTAAAGCCAGATCGTCACATTGGCCGCTCTTCTCTCTGAAAAGGTTGTACTTATCGTCTGCAAAGCTATGTCGCGTACTGCGGTATTCGGAGACACTAAAAGCACCACAGTAGAACACAGATGTAGCTTCTAAGTTGATGTAATATCCAGTAAGAAGTAGTACAATTCAAGTTTTAGGTATCGATTATTGACTTTTTAGCTGGCTTTGGTGCCTTGGACATGAGCTGTTACCTTAAGATTCTGCATGAAAGGAGGACTAGCAGCCGAGTTGCACGGGAGAATGTGAAAAATGTTCATATGTAGTAAAAAAATGAGACATCCGTCCGTTTTCGTCATTTGTTATCGAATCGACTAAAAGCCACATCGTCACATTGGCCGCTCTTCTCTCTGAAACGGTTGTACTTATCGTCTGCAAAACTATGTCGCGTGCTGCGGTATGCGGAGAAACTAAAAGCACCGTAGTAGAACACAGATGAAGCTTCTAAGTTGATGTAATAGCAAGTAAGAAGTAGTACAATTCAAGTTTTAGGTATTGATTATTGAATTTTAGCTGGCTTTGGTGCCTTGGACATGAGCTAGGACCTTAATATTCTGCATGAAAGTAGGACTAGCAGCCGAGTTGCACGGGAGAATGTGAAAAGTGTTCATATGTAGTAAAAACCTTAGAAATCCGTCCGTTTTCGTCATTTGTTATCGAATCGACTTAAAGCCAGATCGTCACATTGGCCGCTCTTCTCTCTGAAACGGTTGTACTTATCGTCTGCAAAGCTATGTCGCGTACTGCGGTATTCGGAGACACTAAAAGCACCATAGTAGAACACAGATGAAGCTTCTAAGTTGATGTAATATCCAGTAAGAAGTAGTACAATTCAAGTTTTAGGAATTGATTATTGACTTTTTAGCTGGTTTTGGCGCCTTGGACATGAGCTAGGACCTTAATATTCTGCATGAAAGGAGGACTAGCAGCCGAGTTGCACGGGAGAATGTGAAAACTGTTCATATGTAGTAAAAACCTGAGACATCCGTCCGTTTTCGTCATTTGTTATCGAATCGACTTGAAGCCAGATCGTCACATTGGCCGCTCTTCTCTCTGAAACGGTTGTACGTATCGTCTGCAAAACTATGTCGCGTGCTACGGTATGCGGAGAAACTAAAAGCACCGTAGTAGAACACAGATGAAGCTTCTAAGTTGATGTAATAGCCAGTAAGAAGCAGTACAATTCAAGTTTTAGGTATTGATTATTGACTTTTTAGCTGGCTTTGGTGCCTTGGACATGAGCTAGGACCTTAAGATTCTGCATGAAAGTAGGACTAGCAGCCGTGTCGCACGGGAGAATGTGAAAAGTGTTCATATGCAGTAAAAACCTGAGACATCCGTCCGTTTTCGTCATTTGTTATCGAATCGACTTAAAGCCAGATCGTCACATTGGCCGCTCTTCTCTCTGAAACGGTTGTACTTATCGTCTGCAAAGCTATGTCGCGTGCTGCGGTATGCTGAGACACTAAAAGCACCATAATAGAACACAGATGAAGCTTCTAAGTTGATGTAATAGCCAGTAACAAGTAGTCCAATTCAAGTTTTATGTATCGGTTATTGACTTTTTAGCTTTCTTTGGTGCCTTGGACGTGAGCTAGGACCTTAAGATTCTGCATGAAAGGAGGACTAGCAGCCGAGTTGCACGGGAGAATGTGAAAAGTGTTCATATGTAGTAAAAACCAGAGAAATCCGTCCGTTTTCGTCATTTGTTATCGAATCGACTTAAAGCCAGATCGTCACATTGGCCGCTCTTCTCTCTGAAATGGTTGTACTTATCGTCTGCAAAGCTATGTCACGTGTTGCCGTAGGCGGAAACAGGAAAAGCACCATAATAGAACAAGATGAAGCTTCTAAGTTGATGTAATAGCCAGTAAGAAGTAGTCCAATTCAAGTTTTAGGTATCGATTATTGACTTTTTAGCTGGCTTTGGTGCCTTGGACATGAGCTAGGACCTTAAGATTCTGCATGAAAGGAGGAGTAGCAGCCGAGTTGCACGGGAGAATGTGAAAAGTGTTCATATTTAGTAAAAACCTGAGAAATCCGTCCGTTTTCGTCATTTGTTATCGCATCGACTTAAAGCCATATCGACACATTGGCCGCTCTTCTCTCTGAAACGGTTGTACTTATCGTCTGCAAAGCTCTGTCGCGTGCTGTGGTATGCTGAGACACTACAAGCACCATATTAGAACACAGATGTAGCTTCTAAGTTGATGTAATATCCAGTAAGAAGTAGTACAATTCAAGTTTTAGCTATCGATTATTGACTTTTTAGCTGGCTTTGGTGCCTTGGACATGAGCTGTTACCTTAAGATTCTGCATGAAAGGAGGACTAGCAGCCGAGTTGCACGGGAGAATGTGAAAAATGTTCATATGTAGTAAAAAAATGAGACATCCGTCCGTTTTCGTCATTTGTTATCGAATCGACTTAAAGCCACATCGTCACATTGGCCGCTCTTCTCTCTGAAACGGTTGTACTTATCGTCTGCAAAACTATGTCGCGTGCTGCGGTATGCGGAGAAACTAAAAGCACCGTAGTAGAACACAGATGAGGATTCTAAGTTGATGTAATAGCAAGTAAGAAGTAGTACAATTCAAGTTTTAGGTATTGATTATTGACTTTTTAGCTGGTTTGGTGCCTTGGACATGAGCTAGGACCTTAATATTCTGCATGAAACGAGGACTAGCAGCCGAGTTGCACGGGAGAATGTGAAAAGTGTTCATATGTAGTAAAAACCTTAGAAATCCGTCCGTTTTCGTCATTTGTAATCGAATCGACTTAAAGCCAGATCGTCACATTGGCCGCTCTTCTCTCTGAAACGGTTGTACTTATCGTCTGCAAAGCTATGTCGCGTACTGCGGTATTCGGAGACACTAAAAGCACCATAGTAGAACACAGATGAAGCTTCTAAAATGATGTAATAGCCAGTAAGAAGTAGTACAATTCAAGTTTTAGGTATCGGTTATTGACTTTTTAGCTGGCTTTGGTGCCTTGGACATGAGCTAGGACCTTAAGATTCTGCATGAAAGGAGGACTAGCAGCCGAGTTGCACGGGAGAATGTGAAAAGTGTTCATATGTAGTAAAAACCTGAAAAATCCGTCCGTTTTCGTCATTTGTTATCGAATCGACTTAAAAGCCAGATCGTCACATTGGCCGATCTTCTCTCTGAAACGGTTGTACTTATCGTCTGCAAAGCTATGTCGCGTGTTGCCGTAGGCGGAAACAGGAAAAGCACCATAATAGAACACAGATGAAGCTTCTAAGTTGATGTAATAGCCAGTAAGAAGTAGTCCAATTCAAGTTTTATGTATCGGTTATTGACTTTTTAGCTGGCTTTGGTGCCTTGGACATGAGCTAGGACCTTAAGATTCTGCATGAAAGGAGGACTAGCAGCCGAGTTGCACGGGAGAATGTGAAAAGTGTTCATATGTAGTAAAAACCAGAGAAATCCGTCCGTTTTCGTCATTTGTTATCGAATCGACTTAAAGCCAGATGGTCACATTGGCCGATCTTCTCTCTGAAATGGTTGTACTTATCGTCTGCAAAGCTATGTCGCGTGTTGCCGTAGGCGGAAACAGGAAAAGCACCATAATAGAACACAGATGAAACTTCTAAGTTGATGTAATAGCCAGTAAGAGGTAGTACAATTCAAGTTATAGGTATTGAATATTGACCTTTTAGCTGGCTTTGGTACCTTGGACATGAGCTAGGACCTTAAGATTCTGCATTAAAGGAGGACTAGCAGCCGAGTTGCACGGGAGAATGTGAAAAGTGTTCATATGTAGTAAAAACCTGAGACATCCGTCCGTTTTCGTCATTTGTTATTGAATCGATGTAAAGTCAGATCGTCACATTGGCCGCTCTTCTCTCTGAAACGGTTGTACTTATCGTCTGCAAAACTATGTCGCGTGCTGCGCTATGCGGAGAAACTAAAAGCACCGTAGTAGAACACAGATGAAGCTTCTAAGTTGATGTAATAGCCAGTAAGAAGTAGTACAATTCAAGTTTTAGGTATTGAATATGGACCTTTTAGCTGGCTTTGGTGCCTTGGACATGAGCTAGGACCTTAAGATTTTGCATGAAAGGAGGACTAGCAGCCGAGTTGCACGGGAGAATGTGAATAGTGTTCATATGTAGTAATAACCTGAGAAATCCGTCCTTTTTCGTCATTTGTTAGCGAATCGACATAAAGCCAGATCGTCACATTGGCCGCTCTTCTCTCTGAAACGGTTGTGCTTATAGTCTGCAAAGCTATGTCGCGTGTTGCCGTAGGCGGAAACAGGAAAAGCACCATAGTAGAACACAGATGAAGCTTCTAAGTTGATGTAATAGCCAGTAAGAAGTAGTCCAATTCAGGATTTAGGTATCGATTATTGACTTTTTAGCTGGCTTTCGTGCCTTGGATATGAGCTAGGACTTTAAGATTCTGCATAAAAGGAGGACTAGCAGCCCAGTTGCACGGGAGAATGTGAAAAGTGTTCATATGTAGTAAAAACCTGAGAAATCCGTCCGTTTTCGTCATTTGTTATCGAATCGACTTAAAGCCAGATCGTCACATTGGCCGCTCTTCTCTCTGAAACGGTTGTACTTATCGTCTGCAAAGCTATGTCGCGTGTTGCGGTATGCGGAGACACTAAAAGCACCATAGTAGAACACAGATGAAGCTTCTAAGTTGATGTAATACCCAGTAAGAAGTAGTACATTTCAAGTTTAAGGTATCGATTATTGACTTCTTAGCTGGCTTTGGTGCCTTGGACATGAGCTGTTACCTTAAGATTCTGCATGAAAGGAGGACTAGCAGCCGAGTTGCACGGGAGAATGTGAATAATGTTCATATGTAGTAAAAAAATGAGACATCCGTCCGTTTTCGTCATTTGTTATCGAATCGACTTAAAGCCACATCGTCACATTGGCCGCTCTTCTCTCTGAAACGGTTGTACTTATCGTCTGCAAAACTATGTCGCGTGCTGCGGTATGCGGAGAAACTAAAAGCACCGTAGTAGAACACAGATGAGGATTCTAAGTTGATGTAATAGCAAGTAAGAAGTAGTACAATTCAAGTTTTAGGTATTGATTATTGACTTTTTAGCTGGTTTGGTGCCTTGGACATGAGCTAGGACCTTAATATTCTGCATGAAACGAGGACTAGCAGCCGAGTTGCACGGGAGAATGTGAAAAGTGTTCATATGTAGTAAAAACCTTAGAAATCCGTCCGTTTTCGTCATTTGTAATCGAATCGACTTAAAGCCAGATCGTCACATTGGCCGCTCTTCTCTCTGAAACGGTTGTACTTATCGTCTGCAAAGCTATGTCGCGTACTGCGGTATTCGGAGACACTAAAAGCACCATAGTAGAACACAGATGAAGCTTCTAAAATGATGTAATAGCCAGTAAGAAGTAGTACAATTCAAGTTTTAGGTATCGGTTATTGACTTTTTAGCTGGCTTTGGTGCCTTGGACATGAGCTAGGACCTTAACATTCTTCATGACAGGAGGACTAGCAGCCGAGTTGCACGGGAGAATGTGAAAAGTGTTCATATGTAGTAAAAACCTTAGAAATCCGTCCGTTTTCGTCATTTGTTATCGAATCGACTTAAAGCCAGATCGTCACATTGGCCGCTCTTCTCTCTGAAACGGTTGTACTTATCGTCTGCAAAGCTATGTCACGTGCTGCGGTATGCGGAGACACTAAAATCACCACAGCAGAACACAGATGAAGCTTCTAAGTTGATGTAATATCCAGTAAGAAGTAGTACAATTCAAGTTTTAGGTATCGATTATTGACTTTTTAGCTGGCTTTGGTTCATTGGACATGAGCTAGGACCTTAATATTCTGCACGAAAGGTGGACTAGCAGCCGAGTTGCACCGGAGAATGTGAAAAGTGTTCATATGTAGTAAAAACCTGAGAAATCCGTTCGTTTTCGTCATTTGTTATCGAATCGACTTAAAGCCAGATCGTCACATTGGCCGCTCTTCTCTCTGAAACGGTTGTACTTATCGTCTGCAAAGCTATGTCGCGTGCTGCGGTTTGTGGAGACACTAAAAGCACCTTAATAGAACACAGATGAAGCTTCTCAGTTGATGTAATACCCAATAAGAAGTAGTACAATTCAAGTTTTAGGTATCGAATATTGACTTTTTAGCTGGCTTTGGTGCCTTGGACATGAGCTAGGACCTTAAGATTCTGCATGAAAGGAGGACTAGCAGCCGAGTTGCACGGGAGAATGTGAAAAGTGTTCATATGTAGTAAAAACCTGAGAAATCCGTCCGTTTTCGTCATTTGTTATCGAATCGACTTAAAGCCAGATCGTCACATTGGCCGCTCTTCTCTCTGAAACGGTTGTACTTACCGTCTGCAAAGCTATGTCGCGTGCTGCGGTATGCGGAGACACTAAAATCACCATAGTAGAACACAGATGAAGCTTCTAAGTTGATGCAATAGCCAGTAAGAAGTAGAACAATTCAAGTTTTAGGTATCGATTATTGACTTTTTAGCTGGCTTCGGTACCTTGGACGTGAGCTAGGACCTTAAGATTCTGCATGAAAGGAGGACTAGCAGCCGAGTAGCACGGGAAAATGTGAAAAGTGTTCATATGTAGTAAAAACCTGAGAAATTCGTCCGTTTTCGTCATTTGTTATCGAATCGACTTAAAGCCAGATGGTCACATTGGCCGCTCTTCTCTCTGAAACGTTTGTACATATCGTCTGCAAAGCTATGTCGCGTGCAGCGGTATGTGGAGACACTAAAATCACCATAGTAGAACACAGATGAAGCATCTAAGTTGATGAAATAGCCAGTAAGAAGTAGTACAATTCAAGTTTTAGAATCGATTATTGACTTTTTAGCTGGCTTTGGTGCCTTGGACATGAGCTAGGACTTTAAGATTCTGCATGTAAGGAGGACTAGCAGCCGAGTTGCACGGGAGAATGTGAAAAGTGTTCATATGTAGTAAAAACCTGAGAAATCCGTCCGTTTTCGTCATTTGTTATCGAATCGACTTAAAGCCAGATCGTCACATTGGCCGCTCTTCTCTCTGAAACGGTTGTACTTATCGTCTGCAAAGCTATGTCGCGTGCTGCGGCATGCTGAGACACTAAAAGCACCATAGTAGACCACAGATCAAGCTTCTAAGTTGATGTAATAGCCAGTAAGAAGTAGTACAATTCAAGTTTTAGGTATTGAATATGGACCTTTTAGCTGGCTTTGGTGCCTTGGACATGAGCTAGGACCTTAAGATTTTGCATGAAAGGAGGACTAGCAGCCGAGTTGCACGCGAGAATGTGAATAGTGTTCATATGTAGTAATAACCTGAGAAATCCGTCCTTTTTCGTCATTTGTTAGCGAATCGACTTAAAGCCAGATCGTCACATTGGCCGCTGTTCTCTCTGAAACGGTTGTGCTTATAGTCTGCAAAGCTATGTCGCGTGTTGCCGTAGGCGGAAACAGGAAAAGCACCATAGTAGTACACAGATGAAGCTTCTAAGTTGATGTAATAGCCAGTAAGAAGTAGTCCAATTCAGGATTTAGGTATCGATTATTGACTTTTTAGCTGGCTTTCGTGCCTTGGACATGAACTAGGACTTTAAGATTCTGCATGAAAGGAGGACTAGCAGCCCAGTTGCACGGGAGAATGTGAAAAGTGTTCATATGTAGTAAAAACCTGAAAAATCCGTCCGTTTTCGTCATTTGTTATCGAATCGACTTAAAGCCAGATCGTCACATTGGCCGCTCTTCTCTCTGAAACGGTTGTACTTATCGTCTGCAAAGCTATGTCGCGTGTTGCGGTATGCGGAGACACTAAAAACACCATAGTAGAACACAGATGAAGCTTCTAAGTTGATGTAATACCCAGTAAGAAGTAGTACATTTCAAGTTTAAGGTATCGATTATTGAATTTTTAGCTGGCTTTGGTGCCTTGGACATGAGCTAGGACCTTAACATTCTTCATGAAAGGAGGACTAGCAGCCGAGTTGCACGGGAGAATGTGAAAAGTGTTCATATGTAGTAAAAACCTTAGAAATCCGTCCGTTTTCGTCATTTGTTATCGAATCGACTTAAAGCCAGATCGTCACATTGGCCGCTCTTCTCTCTGAAACGGTTGTACTTATCGTCTGCAAAGCTATGTCACGTGCTGCGGTATACGGAGACACTAAAATCATCACAGCAGAACACAGATGAAGCTTCTAAGTTGATGTAATATCCAGTAAGAAGTTGTACAATTCAAGTTTTAGGTATCGATTATTGACTTTTTAGCTGGCTTTGGTTCATTGGACATGAGCTAGGACCTTAAGATTCTGCATGAAAGGAGGACTAGCAGCCGAGTTGCACCGGAGAATGTGAAAAGTGTTCATATGTAGTAAAAACCTGAGAAATCCGTCCGTTTTCGTCATTTGTTATCGAATCGACTTAAAGCCAGATCGTCACATTGGCCGCTCTTCCCTCTGAAACGGTTGTACTTATCGTCTGCAAAGCTATGTCACGTGCTGCGGTATGCGGTGACACTAAAATCACCGCAATAGAACACAGATGAAGCTTCTAAGTTGATGTAATATCCAGGAAGAAGTAGTACAATTCAAGTTTTAGGTATCGATTATCGACTTTTTAGCTGGCTTTGGTGCATTGGACATGAGCTAGGACCTTAAGATTCTGCATGAAAGGTGGACTAGCAGCCGAGTTCCACGGGAGAATGTGAAAAGTGTTCATATGTAGTAAAAACCTGAGACATCCGTCCGTTTTCGTCATTTGTTATCGAATGGACTTAAAGCCAGATCGTCACATTGGCCGCTCTTCTCTCTGAAACGGTTGTACTTATCGTCTGCAAAACTATGTCGCGTGCTGCGGTATGCGGAGAAACTAAAAGCACCGTAGTAGAACACAGATGAAGCTTCTAAGTTGATGTAATACCCAGTAAGAAGTAGTACAATTCAAGTTTTACGTATCGATTATTGACTTTTTAGCTGGCTTTGGTGCCTTGGACATGAGCTAGGACCTTAAGATTCTGCATGAAAGGAGGACTAGCAGCCGAGTTGCACGGGAGAATGTGAAAAGTGTTCATATGTAGTAAAAACCTGAGAAATCCGTCCGTTTTCGTCATTTGTTATCGAATCGACTTAAAGCCAGATCGTCACATTGGCCGCTCTTATCTCTGAAACGGTTGTACTTATCGTCTGCAAAGCTATGTCGCGTGCTGCGGCATGCTGAGACACTAAAAGCACCATAGTAGACCACAGATCAAGCTTCTAAGTTGATGTAATAGCCAGTAAGAAGTAGTACAATTCAAGTTTTAGGTATTGAATATGGACCTTTTAGGTGGCTTTGGTGCCTTGGACATGAGCTAGGACCTTAAGTTTTTGCATGAAATGAGGACTAGCAGCCGAGTTGCACGGGAGAATGTGAATAGTGTTCATATGTAGTAATAACCTGAGAAATCCGTCCTTTTTCGCCATTTGTTAGCGAATCGACTTAAAGCCAGATCGTCACATTGGCCGCTCTTCTCTCTGAAACGGTTGTGCTTATAGTTTGCAAAGCTATGTCGCGTGTTGCCGTAGGCGGAAACAGGAAAAGCACCATAGTAGAACACAGATGAAGCTTCTAAGTTGATGTAATAGCCAGTAAGAAGTAGTCCAATTCAGGATTTAGGTATCGATTATTGACTTTTTAGCTGGCTTTCGTGCCTTGGACATGAGCTAGGACTTTAAGATTCTGCATAAAAGGAGGACTAGCAGCCCAGTTGCACGGGAGAATGTGAAAAGTGTTCATATGTAGTAAAAACCTGAGAAATCCGTCCGTTTTCGTCATTTGTTATCGAATCGACTTGAAGCCAGGTCGTCACATTGGCCGCTCCTCTCTCTGAAACGGTTGTACTTATCGTCTGCAAAGCTATGTCGTGTGTTGCGGTATGCGGAGACACTAAAAGCACCATAGTAGAAAACAGATGAAGCTTCTAAGTTGATGTAATACCCAGTAAGAAGTAGTACATTTCAAGTTTAAGGTATCGATTATTGACTTTTTAGCTGGCTTTGGTGCCTTGGACATGAGCTAGGACCTTAACATTCTTCATGAAAGGAGGACTAGCAGCCGAGTTGCACGGGAGAATGTGAAAAGTGTTCATATGTAGTAAAAACCTTAGAAATCCGTCCGTTTTCGTCATTTGTTATCGAATCGACTTAAAGCCAGATCGTCACATTGGCCGCTCTTCTCTCTGAAACGGTTGTACTTATCGTCTGCAAAGCTATGTCACGTGCTGCGGTATGCGGAGACACTAAAATCACCACAGCAGAACACAGATGAAGCTTCTAAGTTGATGTAATATCCAGTAAGATGTAGTACCATTCAAGTTTTAGGTTTCGATTATTGACTTTTTAGCTGGCTTTTGTTCATTGGACATGAGCTAGGACCTTAATATTCTGCATGAAAGGTGGACTAGCAGCCGAGTTGCACCGGAGAATGTGAAAAGTGTTCATATGTAGTAAAAACCTGAGAAATCCGTTCGTTTTCGTCATTTGTTATCGAATCGACTTAAAGCCAGATCGTCACATTGGCCGCTCTTCTCTGTGAAACGTTTGTACTTATCGTCTGCAAAGCTATGTCGCGAGTTGCCGTAGGCGGAAACAGGAAAAGCACCATAATAGAACACAGATGAAGCTTCTAAGTTGATGTAATACCCAGTAAGAAGTAGTCCAATTCAAGTTTTAGGTATCGATTATTGACTTTTTAGCTGGCTTTGGTGCCTTGGACATGAGCTAGGACTTTAAGATTCTGCATAATAGGAGGACTAGCAGACGAGTTGCACGGGAGAATGTGAAAAGTGTTCATATGTAGTAATAACCTGAGAAATCCGTCCTTTTTCGTCATTTGTTATCGAATCGACTTAAAGCCAGATCGTCACATTGGACACTCTTCTCTCTGAAACGGTTGTACTTATCGTCTGCAAAGCTATTTCGCGTGCTGCGGTATGCGGAGACACTAAAAGCACCATAGTAGAACACAGATCAAGCTTCTAAGTTGATGTAATAGCCAGTAAGAAGTAGTAAATTTCAAGTATTAGGTTCTGAATATTGAAATTTTAGCTGGCTTTGGTGCCTTCGACATGAGCTAGGACCTTAATATTCTGCATGAAAGGAGGACTAGAAGCCGAGTTGCACGGGAGAATGTGAAAAGTGTTAATATGTAGTAAAAACCTGAGAAATCCGTCCGTTTTCCTCATTTGTTATCGAATCGACTTAAAGCCAGATCGTCACATTGGCCGCTCTTCTCTCTGAAACGGTTGTACTTATCGTCTGCAAAGCTATGTCGCAAGTTGCCGTAGGCGGAAACAGGAAAAGCACCATAACAGAACACAGATGAAGCTTCTAAGTTGATGTAATACCCAGTAAGAAGTAGTACAAATCAAGTTTTAGGAATCGATTATTGACTTTTTAGCTGGCTTTGGTGCCTTGGACATGAGCTAGGACTTTAAGATTCTGCATAAAAGGAGGACCAGCAGCCCAGTTGCACGGGAGAATGTGAAAAGTGTTCATATGTAGTAAAAACCTGAGAAATCCGTCCGTTTTCGTCATTTGTTATCGAATCGACTTAAAGCCAGATCGTCACATTGGCCGCTCTTCTCGCTGAAATGGTTGTACTTATCGTCTGAAAAGCTATGTCGCGTACTGCGGTATTCGGAGACACTAAAAGCACCATAGTAGAACACAGATCAAGCTTCTAAGTTGATGTAATAGCCAGTAAGAAGTAGTACAATTCAAGTTTTAGGTATTGAATATGGACCTTTTAGCTGGCTTTGGTGCATTGGACATGAGCTAGGACCTTAAGATTCTGCATGAAAGGAGGACTAGCAGCCGAGTTGCACGGGAGAATGTGAAAACTGTTCAAATGTAGTAAAAACCTGAGAAATCCGTCCGTTTTCGTCATTTGTTATCGAATCGACTTAAAGCCAGATGGTCACATTGGCCGCTCTTCTCTGTGAAACGGATGTACTTATCGTCTGCAAAGCTATGTCGCGTGCTGCGATATGCGGACACACTAAAAGCACCATAGTAGAACACAGATGAAGCTTCTAAGTTGATGTAATACCCAGTAAGAAGTAGTACAATTCAAGTTTAGGGTATCGATTATTGACTTTTTAGCTGGCTTTGGTCCCTTGGACATGAGCTAGGACCTTAACATTCTTCATGAAAGGAGGACTAGCAGCCGAGTTGCACGGGAGAATGTGAAAAGTGTTCATATGTAGTAAAAACCTTAGAAATCCATCAGTTTTCGTCATTTGTTATCGAATCGACTTAAAGCCACATCGTCACATTGGCCGCTCTTCTCTCTGAAACGGTTGTACTTATCGTCTGCAAAGCTATGTCACGTGCTGCGGTGTGTGGAGACACTAAAATCACCACAGTAGAACACAGATGAAGATTCTAAGTTGATGTAATATCCAGTAAGAAGTAGTACAATTCAAGTTTTAGGTATCGATTATTGACTTTTTAGCTGGCTTTGGTTCATTGGACATGAGCTAGGACCTTAATATTCTGCATGAAAGGTGGACTAGCAGCCGAGTTGCACGGGAGAATGTGAAAAGTGTTCATATGTAGCAAAAACCTTAGAAATCCGTCCGTTTTCGTCAGTTGTTATCGAATCGACTTAAAGCCAGATCGTCACATTGGCCGCTCTTCTCTCTGAAACGGTTGTACTTATCGTCTGCAAAGCTATGTCGCGTACTGCGGTATGCTGAGACACTAAAAGCACCATAGTAGAACACAGATCAAGCTTCTAAGTTGATGTAATAGCCAGTAAGAAGTAGTACAATTCAAGTTTTAGGTATTGAATATTGACCTTTTAGCTGGCTTTGGTGCCTTGGACATGTGCTAGGACATTAAGATTCTGCATGAAAGGAGGACTAGCAGCCGAGTTGCACGGGAGAATGTGAAAAGTGTTCATATGTAGTAAAAACCTGAGAAATCGGTCCGTTTTCGTCATTTGTTATCGAATCGACTTAAAGCCAGATCGTCACATTGGCCGCTCTTCTCTCTGAAACGGTTGTACTTATCGTCTGCAAAGCTATGTCACGTGTTGCCGTAGGCAGAAACAGGAAAAGCACCATAGTAGAACACAGACGAAGCTTCTAAGTTGATGTAATAGCCAGTAATAAGTAGTACAAATCAAGTTTTAGGAATCGATTATTGACTTTTTAGCTGGCTTTGGTGCCTTGGACATGAGCTAGGACTTTAAGATTCTGCATAAAAGGAGGACCAGCAGCCCAGTTGCACGGGAGAATGTGAAAAGTGTTCATATGTAGTAAAAACCTGAGAAATCCGTCCGTTTTCGTCATTTGTTATCGAATCGACTTAAAGCCAGATCGTCACATTGGCCGCTCTTCTCTCTGAAACGGTTGTACTTATCGTCTGAAAAGCTATGTCGCGTGCAGCGGAATGCTGAGACACCAAAAGCACCATAGTAGAACACAGATCAAGCTTCTAAGTTGATGTAATAGCCAGTAAGAAGTAGTACAATTCAAGTTTTAGGTATTGAATATGGACCTTTTAGCTGGCTTTGGTGCCTTGGACATGAGCTAGGACCTTAAGATTCGGCATGAAAGGAGGACTAGCAGCCGAGTTGCACGGGAGAATGTGAAAAGTGTTCATATGTAGTAATAACCTGAGAAATCCGTCCTTTTTCGTCATTTGTTAGCGAATTGACTTAAAGCCAGATCGTCACATTGGCCGCTCTTCTCTGTGAAACGGATGTACTTATCGTCTGCAAAGCTATGTCGCGTGCTGCGGTATGCTGAGACACTAAAAGCACCATAGTAGAACACAGATCAAGCTTCTAAGTTGATGTAATAGCCAGTAAGAAGTAGTAAATTTCAAGTATAAGGTACTGAATATTGAATTTTTAGCTGGCTTTGGTGCTTTGGACATGAGCTAGGACCTTAAGATTCTGCATGAAAGGAGGACTAGCAGCCGAGTTGCACGGGAGAATGTGAAAACTGTTCAAATGTAGTAAAAACCTGAGAAATCCGTCCGTTTTCGTCATTTGTTATCGAATCGACTTAAAGCCAGATCGTCACATTGGCCGCTCTTCTCTGTGAAACGGATGTACTTATCGTCTGCAAAGCTATGTCGCGTGCTGCGATATGCGGACACACTAAAAGCACCATAGTAGAACACAGATGAAGCTTCTAAGTTGATGTAATACCCAGTAAGAAGTAGTACAATTCAAGTTTAAGGTATCGATTATTGACTTTTTAGCTGGCTTTGGTCCCTTGGACATGAGCTAGGACCTTAACATTCTTCATGAAAGGAGGACTAGCAGCCGAGTTGCACGGGAGAATGTGAAAAGTGTTCATATGTAGTAAAAACCTTAGAAATCCATCCGTTTTCGTCATTTGTTATCGAATCGACTTAAAGCCACATCGTCACATTGGCCGCTCTTCTCTCTGAAACGGTTGTACTTATCGTCTGCAAAGCTATGTCACGTGCTGCGGTGTGTGGAGACACTAAAATCACCACAGTAGAACACAGATGAAGATTCTAAGTTGATGTAATATCCAGTAAGAAGTAGTACAATTCAAGTTTTAGGTATTGAATATTGACCTTTTAGCTGGCTTTGGTGCCTTGGACATGTGCTAGGACATTAAGATTCTGCATGAAAGGAGGACTAGCAGCCGAGTTGCACGGGAGAATGTGAAAAGTGTTCATATGTAGTAAAAACCTGAGAAATCGGTCCGTTTTCGTCATTTGTTATCGAATCGACTTAAAGCCAGATCGTCACATTGGCCGCTCTTCTCTCTGAAACGGTTGTACTTATCGTCTGCAAAGCTATGTCACGTGTTGCCGTAGGCAGAAACAGGAAAAGCACCATAGTAGAACACAGACGAAGCTTCTAAGTTGATGTAATAGCCAGTAAGAAGTAGTACAATTAAAGTTTTAGGTATCGATTATTGACTTTTTAGCTGGCTTTGGTGCCTTGGACATGAGCTAGGACTTTAAGATTCTGCATAATAGGAGGACTAGCAGCCGAGTTGCACGAGAGAATGTGAAAAGTGTTCATATGTAGTAATAACCTGAGAAATCCGTCCTTTTTCGTCATTTGTTATCGAATCGACTTAAAGCCAGATCGTCACATTGGCAGCTCTTCCCTCTGAAATGGTTGTACCTATCGTCTGCAAAACTATGTCGCGTGCTGCGGTATGCGGAGAAACTAATAGCACCGTGGTAGAACACAGATGAAGCTTCTAAGTTGATGTAATAGCCAGTAAGAAGTAGTACAGTTCAAGATTTAGGTATTGATTATTGACTTTTTAGCTGGCTTTGGTGCGTTGGAAATGAGCTAGGACCTTAAGATTCTACATGAAAGGAGGACTAGCAGCCGAGTTGCACGGGAGAATGTGAAAAGTGGTCATATGTAGTAAAAACCTGAGAAATCCGTTCGTTTTCGTCATTTGTTATCGAATCGACTTAAAGCCAGATCGTCACATTGGCCGCTCTTCTCTCTGAAACGGTTGTACTTATCGTCTGCAAAGCTATGTCGCGTACTGCGGTATTCGGAGACACTAAAAGCACCATAGTAGAACACAGATGAAGCCCCTAAGATGATGAAATAGCCAGTAAGAAGTAGTACAATTCAAGTTGTAGGTATCGGTTATTGACTTTTTAGCTGGCTTTGGTGCCTTGGACATGAGCTAGGACCTTAAGATTCTGCATGAAAGGAGGACTAGCAGCCGAGTTGCACGGGAGAATGTCAAAAGTGTTCATATGTAGTAAAAACCTGAGAAATCCGTCCGTTTTCGTCATTTGTTATCGAATCGACGTAAAGCCAAATCGTCACATTGGCCGCTCTTCTCTCTGAAACGGTTGTACTTATCGTCTGCAAAGCTATGTCGCGTGCTGCGCTATGTGGAGACACTAAAAGCTCCATAGTAGAACACAGACGAAATTTCTAAGTTGATGTAATAGCCAGTAAGAAGTAGTACAATTCAAGTTTTAGGTATCGATTATTGACTTTTTAGCTGGCTTTGGTGCCTTGGACATGAGCTAGGACCTTAAGATTCTGCATGAAAGGAGGACTTGCAACCGAGTTGCACGGGAGAATGTGAAAAGTGTTCATATGTAGTAAAAACCTTAGAAATCCGTCAGTTTTCGTCATTTGTTATCGAATCGACTTAAAGCCAGATCGTCACATTGGCCGCTCTTCTCTCTGAAACGGTTGTACTTATCGTCTGCAAAGCTATGTCGCGTGCTGCGGTATGCTGAGACACTAAAAGCACCATAGTAGAACACAGATCAAGCTTCTAAGTTGATGTAATAGCCAGTAAGAAGTAGTAAATTTCAAGTATAAGGTACTGAATATTGAATTTTTAGCTGGCTTTGGTGCCTTGGACATGAGCTAGGACCTTAATATTCTGCATGAAAGGAGGACTAGCAGCCGAGTTGCACGGGGGAATGTGAAAACTGTTCAAATGTAGTAAAAACCTGAGAAATCCGTCCGTTTTCGTCATTTGTATCGAATCGACTTAAAGCCAGATCGTCACATTGGGCGCTCTTCTCTGTGAAACGGATGTACTTATCGTCTGCAAAGCTATGTCGCGTGCTGCGGTATGCGGAAACACTAAAAGCACCATAGTAGAACACAGATGAAGCTTCTAAGTTGATGTAATACCCAGTAAGAAGTTGTACAATTCAAGTTTAAGGTATCGATTATTGACTTTTTAGCTGGCTTTGGTCCCTTGGACATGAGCTAGGACCTTAACATTCTTCATGAAAGGAGGACTAGCAGCCGAGTTGCACGGGAGAATGTGAAAAGTGTTCATATGTAGTAAAAACCTTAGAAATCCATCCGTTTTCGTCATTTGTTATCGAATCGACTTAAAGCCAGATCGTCACATTGGCCGCTCTTCTCTCTGAGACGGTTGTACTTATCGTCTGAAAGCTATGTCACGTGCTGCGGTATGCGGAGACACTAAAATCACCACAGTAGAACACAGATGAAGATTCTAAGTTGATGTAATATCCAGTAAGAAGTAGTACAATTCAAGTTTTAGGTATCGATTATTGACTTTTTAGCTGGCTTTGGTGCATTGGACATGAGCTAGGACCTTAATATTCTGCATGAAAGGTGGACTAGCAGCCGAGTTGCACGGGAGAATGTGAAAAGTGTTCATATGTAACAAAAACCTGAGAAATCCGTCCGTTTTCGTCATTTGTTATCGAATCGACTTAAAGCCAGATCGTCACATTGGCCGCTCTTCTCTCTGAGACGGTTGTACTTATCGTCTGAAAGCTATGTCACGTGCTGCGGTATGCGGAGACACTAAAATCACCACAGTAGAACACAGATGAAGATTCTAAGTTGATGTAATACCCAGTAAGAAGTAGTACAATTCAAGTTTTAGGTATCGATTATTGCCTTTTTAGCTGGCTTTGGTGCCTTGGACATGAGCTAGGACTTTAAGATTCTGCATAATAGGAGGACTAGCAGCCGAGTTGCACGGGAGAATGTGAAAAGTGTTCATATGTAGTAATAACCTGAGAAATCCGTCCTTTTTCGTCATTTGTTATCGAATCGACTTAAAGCCAGATCGTCACATTGGCAGCTCTTCCCTCTGAAATGGTTGTACTTATCGTCTGCAAAACTATGTCGCGTGCTGCGGTATGCGGAGAAACTAAAAGCACCGTGGTAGAACACAGATGAAGCTTCTAAGTTGATGTAATAGCCAGTAAGAAGTAGTACAATTCAAGTTTTAGGTATTGATTATTGACTTTTTAGCTGGCTTTGGTGCCTTGGACATGAGCTAGGACCTTAAGATTCTGCATTAAAGGAGGACTAGCAGCCGAGTTGCACGGGAGAATGTCAAAAGTGTTCATATGTAGTAAAAACCTGAGAAATCCGTCCGTTTTCGTCATTTGTTATCGAATCGATGTAAAGCCAGATCGTCACATTGGCCGCTCTTCTCTCTGAAACGGTTGTACTTATCGTCTGCAAAGCTATGTCGCGTGCTGCGGTATGGGGAGACACTAAAAGCACCATAGTAGAACACAGATGAAGCTTCTAAGTTGATGTAATACCCAGTAAGAAGTAGTACAATTCAAGTTTAAGGTATCGATTATTTACTTGTTAGCTGGCTTTGGTCCCTTGGACATGAGCTAGGACCTTAACATTCGTCATGAAAGGAGGACTAGCAGCCGAGTTGCACGGGAGAATGTGAAAAGTGTTCATATGTAGTAAAAACCTTAGAATCCCGTCCGTTTTGGTCATTTGTTATCGAATCGACTTAAAGCCAGATCGTCACATTGGCCGCTCTTCTCTCTGAAACGGTTGTACTTATCGTCTGCAAAGCTATGTCACGTGCTGCGGTATGCGGAGACACTAAAATCACCACAGTAGAACACAGATGAAGCTTCTAAGTTGATGTAATATCCAGTAAGAAGTAGTACAATTCAAGTTTTAGGTATCGATTATTGACTTTTTAGCTGGCTTTGGTGCATTGGACATGAGCTAGGACCTTGATATTCTGCATGAAAGGTGGACTAGCAGCCGAGTTGCACGGGAGAATGTGAAAACTGTTCAAATGTAGTAAAAACCTGAGAAATCCGTCCGTTTTCGTCATTTGTTATCGAATCGACTTAAAGCCACATCGTCACATTGGCCGCTCTTCTCTCTGAAACGGTTGTACTTATCGTTTGCAAAGCTATGTCACGTGCTGCGGTATGCGGAGACACTAAAATCACCACAGTAGAACACAGATGAAGCTTCTAAGTTGATGTAATATCCAGTAAGAAGTAGTACAATTCAAGTTTTAGGTATCGATTATTGACTTTTTAGCTGGCTTTGGTGCCTTGGACATGAGCTAGGACCTTAAGATTCTGCATGAAAGGAGGACTTGCAACCGAGTTGCACGGGAGAATGTGAAAAGTGTTCATATGTAGTAAAAACCTTAGAAATCCGTCAGTTTTCGTCATTTGTTATCGAATCGACTTAAAGCCAGATCGTCACATTGGCCGCTCTTCTCTCTGAAACGGTTGTACTTATCGTCTGCAAAGCTATGTCGCGTGCTGCGGTATGCTGAGACACTAAAAGCACCATAGTAGAACACAGATCAAGCTTCTAAGTTGATGTAATAGCCAGTAAGAAGTAGTAAATTTCAAGTATAAGGTACTGAATATTGAATTTTTAGCTGGCTTTGGTGCCTTGGACATGAGCTAGGACCTTAATATTCTGCATGAAAGGAGGACTAGCAGCCGAGTTGCACGGGGGAATGTGAAAACTGTTCAAATGTAGTAAAAACCTGAGAAATCCGTCCGTTTTCGTCATTTGTATCGAATCGACTTAAAGCCAGATCGTCACATTGGGCGCTCTTCTCTGTGAAACGGATGTACTTATCGTCTGCAAAGCTATGTCGCGTGCTGCGGTATGCGGAAACACTAAAAGCACCATAGTAGAACACAGATGAAGCTTCTAAGTTGATGTAATACCCAGTAAGAAGTTGTACAATTCAAGTTTAAGGTATCGATTATTGACTTTTTAGCTGGCTTTGGTCCCTTGGACATGAGCTAGGACCTTAACATTCTTCATGAAAGGAGGACTAGCAGCCGAGTTGCACGGGAGAATGTGAAAAGTGTTCATATGTAGTAAAAACCTTAGAAATCCATCCGTTTTCGTCATTTGTTATCGAATCGACTTAAAGCCAGATCGTCACATTGGCCGCTCTTCTCTCTGAGACGGTTGTACTTATCGTCTGAAAGCTATGTCACGTGCTGCGGTATGCGGAGACACTAAAATCACCACAGTAGAACACAGATGAAGATTCTAAGTTGATGTAATATCCAGTAAGAAGTAGTACAATTCAAGTTTTAGGTATCGATTATTGACTTTTTAGCTGGCTTTGGTGCATTGGACATGAGCTAGGACCTTAATATTCTGCATGAAAGGTGGACTAGCAGCCGAGTTGCACGGGAGAATGTGAAAAGTGTTCATATGTAACAAAAACCTGAGAAATCCGTCCGTTTTCGTCATTTGTTATCGAATCGACTTAAAGCCAGATCGTCACATTGGCCGCTCTTCTCTCTGAAACGGTTGTACTTATCGTCTGCAAAGCTATGTCACGTGTTGCCGTAGGCGGAAACAGGAAAAGCACCATAGTAGAACACAGACGAAGCTTCTAAGTTGATGTAATAGCCAGTAAGAAGTAGTACAATTTAAGTTTTAGGTATCGATTATTGACTTTTTAACTGGCTTTGGTGCCTTGGCCATGAGCTAGGACCTTGACATTCTGCATGAAAGGAGGACTAGCAGCCGAGTTGCACGGGAGAATGTGAAAAGTGTTCATATGTAGTAAAAACCTGAGAAATCCGTCCGTTTTTGTCATTTGTTATCGAATCGACTTAAAGCCAGATCGTCACATTGGCCGCTCTTCTCTCTGAAACGGTTGTACTTATCGTCTGCAAAGCTATGTCGCTTGCAGCGGTATGTGGAGACACTAAAATCACCATAGTAGAACACAGATGAAGCATCTAAGTTGATGTAATAGCCAGTAAGAAGTAGTACAATTCATGTTTTAGGTATCGGTTATTGACTTTTTAGCTGGCTTTGGTGCCTTGGACATGAGCTAGGACCTTAAGATTCTGCATGAAAGGAGGACTAGCAGCCGAGTTGCACGGGAGAATGTCAAAAGTGTTCATATGTAGTAAAAACCTGAGAAATCCGTCCGTTTTCGTCATTTGTTATCGAATCGACGTAAAGCCAGATCGTCACATTGGCCGCTCTTCTCTCTGAAACGGTTGTACTTATCGTCTGCAAAGCTATGTCTCGTGCTGCGCTATGTGGAGACACTAAAAGCACCATAGTAGAACACAGACGAAGTTTCTAAGTTGATGTAATAGCCAGTAAGAAGTAGTACAATTCAAGTTTTAGGTATCGATTATTGACTTTTTAGCTGGCTTTGGTGCATTGGACATGAGCTAGGACCTTAAGATTCTGCATGAAAGGTGGACTAGCAGCCGAGTTCCACGGGAGAATGTGAAAAGTGTTCATATGTAGTAAAAACCTGAGAAATCCGTCCGTTTTCGTCATTTGTTATCGAATCGACTTAAAGCCAGATCGTCACTTTGGCCGCTCTTCTCTCTGAAACGGTTGTACTTATCGTCTGCAAAGCTATGTCACGTGTTGCCGTAGGCGGAAACAGGAAAAGCACCATAGTAGAACACAGACGAAGCTTCTAAGTTGATGTAATAGCCAGTAAGAAGTAGTACAATTCAAGTTTTAGGTATCGATTATTGACTTTTTAACGGGCTTTGGTGACTTGGCCATGAGCTAGGACCTTGTCATTCTGCATGAAAGCAGGACTAGCAGCCGAGTTGCACGGGAGAATGTGAAAAGTGTTCATATGTAGTTAAAACCTGAGAAATCCGTCCGTTTTCGTCATTTGTTCTCGAATCGACTTAAAACCAGATCGTCACATTGGCCGCTCTTCTCTCTGAAATGGTTGTACTTATCGTCTGCAAAGCTATGTCGCGTGCTGCTGTATGCGGAGACACTACAAGCACCATGGTAGAACACAGATGAAGCTTCTAAGTTGATGCAATAGCCAGTAAGAAGTAGAACAATTCAAGTTTTAGGTATCGATTATTGTCTTTTTAGCTGGCTTCGGTTCCTTGGACATGAGCTAGGACCTCAACATTCTGCATGAAAGGAGGACTAGCAGCCGAGTTGCACGTCAGAATGTGAAAAGTGTTCATATGTAGTAAAAACCTGAGAAATCCGTCCGTTTTCGTCATTTGTTATCGAATCTACTTAAAGCCAGATGGTCACATTGGCCGCTCTTCTCTCTGAAACGTTTCAACATATCGTCTGCAAAGCTATGTCGCGTGCAGCGGTATGTGGAGACACTAAAATCACCATAGTAGAACACAGATGAAGCATCTAAGTTGATGTAATAGTCAGTAAGAAGTAGTACAATTCAAGTTTTAGGAATCGATTATTGACTTTTTAGCTGGCTTTGGTTCCTTGGACATGAGCTAGGACTTTAAGATTCTGCATGAAAGGAGGACTAGCAGCCGAGTTGCGCGGGAGAATGTGAAATGTGTTCATATGTAGTAAAAACCTGAGTAATCCGTCCGTTTTCGTCATTTGTTATCGAATCGACTTAAAGACAGATCGTCACATTGGCCGCTCTTCTCTCTGAAACGGTTGAACTTATCGTCTGAAAAGCTATGTCGCGTGCTGCGGCATGCTGAGACACTAAAAGCACCATAGTTGAACACAGATCAAGCTTCTAAGTTGATGTAATAGCCAGTAAGAAGTAGTACATTTCAAGTTTTAGGTATTGAATATGGACCTTTTAGCTGGCTTTGGTGCCTTGGACATGAGCTAGGACCTTAAGATTCTGCATGAAAGGAGGACTAGCAGCCGAGTTGCACGGGAGAATGTGAAAAGTGTTCATATGTAGTAATAACCTTAGAAATCCGTCCTTTTTCGTCATTTGTTAGCGAATCGACTTAAAGCCAGATCGTCACATTGGCCGCTCTTCTCTCTGAAACGGTTGTGCTTATTGTCTGCAAAGCTATGTCGCGTGTTGCCGTAGGCGGAAACAGGAAAAGCACCATAGTAGAACACAGATGAAGCTTCTAAGTTGATGTAATAGCCAGTAAGAAGTAGTCCAATTCAAGATTTAGGTATCGATTATTGACTTTTTAGCTGGCTTTCGTGCCTTGGACATGAGCTAGGACTTTAAGATTCTGCATGAAAGGAGGTCTAGGAGCCCAGGTGCACGGGAGAATGTGAAAAGTGTTCATATGTAGTAAAAACCTGAGAAATCCGTCCGTTTTCGTCATTTGTTATCGAATCGACTTAAAGCCAGATCGTCACATTGGCCGCTCTTCTCTCTGATACGGTTGTACTTATCGTCTGCAAAACTATGTCGCGTGCTGCGGTATGCGGAGACACTAAAAGCACCATAGTAGAACACAGATGAAGCTTCTAAGTTGATGTAATACCCGGTAAGAAGTAGTACAATTCAAGTTTAAGTTATCGATTATTGACTTTTTAGCTGGCTTTGGATCCTTGGACATGAGCTAGGACCTTAACATTCTTCATGAAAGGAGGACTAGCAGCCGAGTTGCACGGGAGAATGTGAAAAGTGTTCATATGTAGTAAAAACCTTAGAAATCCGTCCGTTTTCGTCATTTGTTATCGAATCGACTTAAAGCCAGATCGTCACATTGGCCGCTCTTCTCTCTGAAACGGTTGTACTTATCGTCTGCAAAGCTATGTCACGTGCTGCGGTATGCGGAGACACTAAAATCACCACAGTAGAACACAGATGAAGCTTCTAAGTTGATGTAATATCCTGTAAGAAGTAGTACAATTCAAGTTTTAGGTCTCGATTATTGACTTTTTAGCTGGCTTTGGTGCATTGGACATGAGCTAGGACCTTAATATTCTGCATGAAAGGTGGACCAGCAGCCGAGTTGCACGGGAGAATGTGAAAACTGTTCAAATGTAGTAAAAACCTGAGAAATCCGTCCTTTTTCGTCATTTGTTATCAAATCGACTTAAAGCCAGATCGTCACATTGGCCGCTCTTCTCTCTGAAACGGTTGTACTTATCGTCTGCAAAGCTATGTCACGTGCTGCGGTATGCGGAGACACTAAAATCACCACAGTAGAACACAGATGAAGCTTCTAAGTTGATGTAATATCCAGTAAGAAGTAGTACAATTCAAGTTTTAGGTATCGATTATTGACTTTTTAGCTGGCTTTGGTGCCCTGGACATGAGCTAGGACCTTAAGATTCTGCATGAAAGGAGGACTAGCAACCGAGTTGCACGGTAGAGTGTGAAAAGTGTTCATATGTAGTAAAAACCTTAGAAATCCGTCCGTTTTCGTCATTTGTTATCGAATCGACTAAAGCCAGATCGTCACATTGGCCGCTCTTCTCTCTGAAACGGTTGTACTTATCGTCTGCCAAGCTATGTCGCGTGCTGCGGTATGCTGAGACACTAAAAGCACCATAGTAGAACACAGATCAAGCTTCTAAGTTGATGTAATAGCCAGTAACAAGTAGTAAAATTCAAGTATAAGGTACTGAATATTGAATTTTTAGCTGGCTTTGGTGCCTTGGACATGAGCTAGGACCTTAAGATTCTGCATGAAAGGAGGACTAGCAGCCGAGTTGCACGGGAGAATGTAAAAAGTGTTCATATGTAGTAAAAACCTTAGAATTCCATCCGTTTTCGTCATTTGTTATCGAATCGACTTAAAGCCAGATCGTCACATTGGCCGCTCTTCTCTCTGAAACGGTTGTACTTATCGTCTGCAAAGCTATGTCACGTGCTGCGGTATGCGGAGACACTAAAATCACCACAGTAGAACACAGATGAAGATTCTAAGTTGATGTAATATCCAGTAAGAAGTAGTACAATTCAAGTTTTAGGTATAGATTATTGACTTTTTAGCTGGCTTTGGTGCATTGGACATGAGCTAGGACCTTAATATTCGGCATGAAATGTGGACTAGCAGCCGAGTTCCACGGGAGAATGTGAAAAGTGTTCATATGTAGCAAAAACCTGAGAAATCCTTCCGTTTTCGTCATTTGTTATCGAATCGACTTAAAGCCAGATCGTCACATTGGCCGCTCTTCTCTCTGAAACGGTTGTACTTATCGCCTGCAAAGCTATGTCGCGTACTGCGGTATTCGGAGACACTAAAAGCACCATAGTAGAACACAGATGAAGCTTCTAAGATGATGTAATAGCCAGTAAGAAGAAGTACAATTCAAGTTTTAGGTATCGGTTATTGACTTTTTAGCTGGCTTTGGTGCTTTGGACATGAGCTAGGACCTTAAGATTCTGCATGAAAGGAGGACTAGCAGCCGAGTTGCACGGGAGAATGTGAAAAGTGTTCATATGTAGTAAAAACCTGAGAAATCCGTCCGTTTTCGTCATTTGTTATCGAATCGACTTAAAGCCAGATCGTCACATTGGCTGCTCTTCTCTCTGAAACGGTTGTACTTATCGTCTGCAAAGCTATGTCGCGTGTTGCCGTAGGCGGAAACAGGAAAAGCACCATAATAGAACACAGATGAAGCTTCTAAGTTGATGTAATACCCAGTAAGAAGTAGTCCAATTCAAGTTTTAGGTATCGGTTATTGACTTTTTAGCTGGCTTTGGTGCCTTGGACATGAGCTAGGACTTTAAGATTCTGCATAATAGGAGGACTAGCAGCCGAGTTGCACGGGTGAATGTGAAAAGTGTTCATATGTAGTAATAACCAGAGAAATCCGTCCTTTTTCGTCATTTGTTATCGAATCGACTTAAAGCCAGATCGTCACATTGGCAGCTCTTCTCTCTGAAATGGTTGTACTTATCGTCTGCAAAACTATGTCGCGTGCTGCGGTATGCCGAGAAACTAAAAGCACCATAGTAGAACACAGATGAAGCTTCTATGTTGACGTAATAGCCAGTAAGAAGTAGTACAATTCAAGTTTTAGGTATTGTCTATTGACTTTTTAGCTGGCTTTGGTGCCTTGGACATGAGCTAGGACCTTAAGATTCTGCATGAAAGGAGGACTAGCAGCCGAGTTGCACGGGAGAATGTGAAAAGTGTTCATATGTAGTAAAAACCTGAGAAATCCGTCCGTTTTCGTCATTTGTTATCGAATCGACTTAAAACCAGATCGTCACATTGGCCGCTCGTCTCTCTGAAATGGTTGTACTTATCGTCTGCAAATCTATGTCGCGTGCTGCGGTATGCGGAGACACTACAAGCACCATGGTAGAACACAGATGAAGCTTCTAAGTTGATGCAATAGCCAGTAAGAAGTAGAACAATTCAAGTTTTAGGTATCGATTATTGTCTTTTTAGCTGGCTTCGGTACCTTGGACATGAGCTAGGACCTTAACATTCTGCATGAAAGGAGGACTAGCAGCCGAGTTGCACGTCAGAATGTGAAAAGTGTTCATATGTAGTAAAAACCTGAGAAATCCGTCCGTTTTCGTCATTTGTTATCGAATCTACTTAAAGCCAGATCGTCACATTGGCCGCTCTTCTCTCTGAAACGTTTCAACATATCGTCTGCAAAGCTATGTCGCGTGCAGCGGTATGTGGAGACACTAAAATCACCATAGTAGAACACAGATGAAGCATCTAAGTTGATGTAATAGTCAGTAAGAAGTAGTACAATTCAAGTTTTAGGAATCGATTATTGACTTTTTAGCTGGCTTTGGTTCCTTGGACATGAGCTAGGACTTTAAGATTCTGCATGAAATTAGGACTAGCAGCCGAGTTGCGCGGGAGAATGTGAAATGTGTTCATATGTAGTAAAAACCTGAGTAATCCGTCCGTTTTCGTCATTTGTTATCGAATCGACTTAAAGACAGATCGTCACATTGGCCGCTCTTCTCTCTGAAACGGTTGAACTTATCGTCTGAAAAGCTATGTCGCGTGCTGCGGCATGCTGAGACTATAAAAGCACCATAGTTGAACACAGATCAAGCTTCTAAGTTGATGTAATAGCCAGTAAGAAGTAGTACATTTCAAGTTTTAGGTATTGAATATGGACCTTTTAGCTGGCTTTGGTGCCTTGGACATGAGCTAGGACCTTAAGATTCTGCATGAAAGGAGGACTAGCAGCCGAGTTGCACGGGAGAATGTGAAAAGTGTTCATATGTAGTAATAACCTTAGAAATCCGTCCTTTTTCGTCATTTGTTAGCGAATCGACTTAAAGCCAGATCGTCACATTGGCCGCTCTTCTCTCTGAAACGGTTGTGCTTATTGTCTGCAAAGCTATGTCGCGTGTTGCCGTAGGCGGAAACAGGAAAAGCACCATAGTAGAACACAGATGAAGCTTCTAAGTTGATGTAATAGCCAGTAAGAAGTAGTCCAATTCAAGATTTAGGTATCGATTATTGACTTTTTAGCTGGCTTTCGTGCCTTGGACATGAGCTAGGACTTTAAGATTCTGCATGAAAGGAGGTCTAGGAGCCCAGTTGCACGGGAGAATGTGAAAAGTGTTCATATGTAGTAAAAACCTGAGAAATCCGTCCGTTTTCGTCATTTGTTATCGAATCGACTTAAAGCCAGATCGTCACATTGGCCGCTCTTCTCTCTGAAACGGTTGTACTTATCGTCTGCAAAACTATGTCGCGTGCTGCGGTATGCGGAGACACTAAAAGCACCATAGTAGAACACAGATGAAGCTTCTAAGTTGATGTAATACCCGGTAAGAAGTAGTACAATTCAAGTTTAATTTATCGATTATTGACTTTTTAGCTGGCTTTGGACCCTTGGACATGAGCTAGGACCTTAACATTCTTCATGAAAGGAGGACTAGCAGCCGAGTTGCACGGGAGAATGTGAAAAGTGTTCATATGTAGTAAAAACCTGAGAAATCCGTCCGTTTTCGTCATTTGTTATCGAATCGACTTAAAGCCAGATCGTCACATTGGCCGCTCTTCTCTCTGAAACGGTTGTACTTATCGACTGCAAAGCTATGTCGCGTACTGCGGTATTCGGAGACACTAAAAGCACCATAGTAGAACACAGATGAAGCTCCTAAGATGATGTAATAGCCAGTAAGAAGTAGTACAATTCAAGTTGTAGGTATCGGTTATTGACTTTTTAGCTGGCCTTGGTGCCTTGGACATGAGCTAGGACCTTAAGATTCTGCATGAAAGGAGGACTAGCAGCCGAGTTGCACGGGAGAATGTAAAAAGTGTTCATATGTAGTAAAACCCTTAGAATTCCATCCGTTTTCGTCATTTGTTATCGAATCGACTAAAGCCAGATCGTCACATTGGCCGCTCTTCTCTCTGAAACGGTTGCACTTATCGTCTGCAAAGCTATGTCACGTGCTGCGGTATGCGGAGACACTAAAATCACCACAGTAGAACACAGATGAAGATTCTAAGTTGATGTAATATCCAGTAAGAAGTAGTACAATTCAAGTTTTAGGTATAGATTATTGACTTTTTAGCTGGCTTTGGTGCATTGGACATGAGCTAGGACCTTAATATTCTGCATGAAAGGTGGACTAGCAGCCGAGTTGCACGGGAGAATGTGAAAAGTGTTCATATGTTGCAAAGACCTGAGAAATCCTTCTGTTTTCGTCATTTGTTATCGAATCGACTTAAAGCCAGATCGTCACATTGGCCGCTCTTCTCTCTGAAACGGTTGTACTTATCGTCTGCAAAGCTATGTCGCGTGTTGCCGTAGGCGGAAACAGGAAATACACCATAATAGAACACAGATGAAGCTTCTAAGTTGATGTAATACCCAGTAAGAAGTAGACCAATTCAAGTTTTAGGTATCGATTATTGACTTTTTAGCTGGCTTTGGTGCCTTGGACATGAGCTAGGACCTTAAGATTCTGCATAATAGGAGGACTAGCAGCCGAGTTGCACGGGTGAATGTGAAAAGTGTTCATATGTAGTAATAACCAGAGCAATCCGTCCGTTTTCGTCATTTGTTATCGAATCGACTTAAAGCCAGATCGTCACATTGACCGCTCTGCTCTCTGAAACGGTTGTACTTATCGTCTGCAAAGCTATGTCGCGTACTGCGGTATTCGGAGACACTAAAAGCACCATAGTAGAACACAGATGAAGCTTCTAAAATGATGTAATAGCCAGTAAGAAGTAGTACAATTCAAGTTTTAGGTATTGATTATTGACTTTTAGCTGGCTTTGGTGCCTTGGACATGAGCTAGGACCTTAAGATTCTGCATGAAAGGAGGACTAGAAGCCGAGTTGCACGGGAGAATGTGAAAAGTGTTCATATGTAGTAAAAACCTGAGAAATCCGTCCGTTTTCGTCATTTGTTATCGAATCGACTTAAAGCCAGATCGTCACATTGGCCGCTCTTGTCTCTGAAACGGTTGTACTTATCGACTGCAAAGCTATGTCGCGTACTGCGGTATTCGGAGACACTAAAAGCACCATAGTAGAACACAGATGAAGCTCCTAAGATGATGTAATAGCCAGTAAGAAGTAGTACAATTCAAGTTGTAGGTATCGGTTATTGACTTTTTAGCTGGCCTTGGTGCCTTGGACATGAGCTAGGACCTTAAGATTCTGCATGAAAGGAGGACTAGCAGCCGAGTTGCACGGGAGAATGTCAAAAGTGTTCATATGTAGTAAAAACCTGAGAAATCCGTCCGTTTTCGTCATTTGTTATCGAATCGACTTAAAGCCAGATCGTCACATTGGCAGCTCTTCTCTCTGAAACGGTTGTACTTATCGTCTGCAAAGCTATGTCGCGTGCTGCGCTATGTGGAGACACTAAAAGCACCATAGTAGAACACAGACGAAGCTTCTAAGTTGATGTAATAGCCAGTAGGAAGTAGTACATTCAAGTTTTAGGTATAGATTATTGATTTTTTAACAGGCTTTGGTGCCTTGGCCATGAGCTAGGACCTTGACATTCTGCATGAAAGGAGGACTAGCAGCCGAGTTGCACGGGAGAATGTGAAAAGAGTTCATATGTAGTAAAAACCTGAGAAATCCGTCCGTTTTCGTCATTTGTTATCGAATCGACTTAAAGCAGTGCGTCACATTGGCCGCTCTTCTCTCTGAAACGGTTGTACTTATCGTCTGCAAAGCTATGTCACGTGCTGCGGTATGCGGAGACACTAAAATCACCACAGTAGAACACAGATGAAGATTCTAAGTTGATGTAATATCCAGTAAGAAGTAGTACAATTCAAGTTTTAGGTATAGATTATTGACTTTTTAGCTGGCTTTGGTGCATTGGACATGAGCTAGGACCTTAATATTCTGCATGAAAGGTGGACTAGCAGCCGAGTTGCACGGGAGAATGTGAAAAGTGTTCATATGTAGCAAAGACCTGAGAAATCCTTCCGTTTTCGTCATTTGTTATCGAATCGACTTAAAGCCAGATCGTCACATTGGCCGCTCTTCTCTCTGAAACGGTTGTACTTATCGTCTGCAAAGCTATGTCGCGTACTGCGGTATTCGGAGACACTAAAAGCACCATAGTAGAACACAGATGAAGCTTCTAAGATGATGTAATAGCCAGTAAGAAGTAGTACAATTCAAGTTGTAGGTATCGGTTATTGACTTTTTAGCTGGCCTTGGTGCCTTGGACATGAGCTAGGACCTTAAGATTCTGCATGAAAGGAGGACTAGCAGCCGAGTTGCACGGGAGAATGTGAAAAGTGTTCATATGTAGTAAAAACCTGAGAAATCCGTCCGTTTTCGTCATTTGTTATCGAATCGACTTAAAGCCAGATCGTCACACTGGCCGCTCTTCTCTCTGAAACGGTTGTACTTATCGTCTGCAAAGCTATGTCGCGTGTTGCCGTAGGCGGAAACAGGAAAAGCACCATAATAGAACACAGATGAAGCTTCTAAGTTGATGTAATACCCAGTAAGAAGTAGTCCAATTCAAGTTTTAGGTATCGATTATTGACTTTTTAGCTGGCTTTGGTGCCTTGGACATGAGCTAGGACTTTAAGATTCTGCACAATAGGAGGACTAGCAGCCGAGTTGCACGGGTGAATGTGAAAAGTGTTCATATTTAGTAATAACCAGAGAAATCCGTCCTTTTTCGTCATTTGTTATCGAATCGACTTAAAGCCAGATCGTCACATTGGCCGCTCTTCTCTCTGAAACGGTTGTACTTATCGACTGCAAAGCTATGTCGCGTACTGCGGTATTCGGAGACACTAAAAGCACCATAGTAGAACACAGATGAAGCTCCTAAGATGATGTAATAGCCAGTAAGAAGTAGTACAATTCAAGTTGTAGGTATCGGTTATTGACTTTTTAGCTGGCCTTGGTGCCTTGGACATGAGCTAGGACCTTAAGATTCTGCATGAAAGGAGGACTAGCAGCCGAGTTGCACGGGAGAATGTCAAAAGTGTTCATATGTAGTAAAAACCTGAGAAATCCGTCCGTTTTCGTCATTTGTTATCGAATCGACTTAAAGCCAGATCGTCACATTGGCAGCTCTTCTCTCTAAAACGGTTGTACTTATCGTCTGCAAAGCTATGTCGCGTGCTGCGCTATGTGGAGACACTAAAAGCACCATAGTAGAACACAGACGAAGCTTCTAAGTTGATGTAATAGCCAGTAAGAAGTAGTACAATTCAAGTTTTAGGTATAGATTATTGACTTTTTAACAGGCTTTGGTGCCTTGGCCATGAGCTAGGATCTTGACATTCTGCATGAAAGGAGGACTAGCAGCCGAGTTGCACGGGAGAATGTGAAAAGAGTTCATATGTAGTAAAAACCTGAGAAATCCGTCCGTTTTCGTCATTTGTTATCGAATCGACTTAAAGCCAGATCGTCACATTGGCCGCTCTTCTCTCTGAAACGGTTGTACTTATCGTCTGCAAAGCTATGTCACGTGCTGCGGTATGCGGAGACACTAAAATCACCACAGTAGAACACAGATGAAGCTTCTAAGTTGATGTAATATCCTGTAAGAAGTAGTACAATTCAAGTTTAAGGTCTCGATTATTGACTTTTTAGCTGGCTTTGGTGCATTGGACATGAGCTAGGACCTTAATATTCTGCATGAAAGGTGGACTAGCAGCCGAGTTGCACGGGAGAATGTGAAAACTGTTCAAATGTAGTAAAAACCTGAGAAATCCGTCCTTTTTCGTCATTTGTTATCGAATCGACTTAAAGCCAGATCGTCACATTGGCCGCTCTTCTCTCTGAAACGGTTGTACTTATCGACTGCAAAGTTATGTCACGTGCTGCGGTATGCGGAGACACTAAAATCACCACAGTAGAACACAGATGAAGCTTCTAAGTTGATGTAATATCCAGTAAGAAGTAGTACAATTCAAGTTTTAGGTATCGATTATTGACTTTTTAGCTGGCTTTGGTGCCTTGGACATGAGCTAGTACCTTAAGATTCTGCATGAAAGGAGTACTAGCAACCGAGTTGCACGGGAGAGTGTGAAAAGTGTTCATATGTAGTAAAAACCTTAGAAATCCGTCCGTTTTCGTCATTTGTTATCGAATCGAGTAAAGCCAGATCGTCACATTGGCCGCTCTTCTCTCTGAAACGGTTGTACTTATCGTCTGCCAAGCTATGTCGCGGGCTGCGGTATGTGGCGACACTAAAAGCACCATAGTAGAACACAGATCAAGCTTCTAAGTTGATGTAATAGCCAGTAAGAAGTAGTAAAATTCAAGTATAAGGTACTGAATATTGAATTTTTAGCTGGCTTTGGTGCCTTGGACATGAGCTATGACCTTAAGATTCTGCATGAAAGGAGGACTAGCAGCCGAGTTGCACGGGAGAATGTGAAAACTGTTCAAAAGTAGTAAA
This sequence comes from Schistocerca gregaria, assembly GCF_023897955.1. Lineage (NCBI taxonomy): Eukaryota > Metazoa > Arthropoda > Insecta > Orthoptera > Acrididae > Schistocerca > Schistocerca gregaria. The sequence goes on from NC_064925.1 coordinate 583,340,257, forward strand.
AACCTGAGAAATCCGTCCGTTTTCGTCATTTGTTATCGAATCGACTTAAAGCCAGATCGTCACATTGGCCGCTCTTCTCTGTGAAACGTTTGTACTTATCGTCTGCAAAGCTATGTCGCGTGCTGCGGTATGCGGAGACACTAAAAGCACCATAGTAGAACACAGATGAAGCTTCTAAGATGATGTAATAGCCAGTAAGAAGAAGTACAATTCAAGTTTTAGGTATCGGTTATTGACTTTTTAGCTGGCTTTGGTGCTTTGGACATGAGCTAGGACCTTAAGATTCTGCATGAAAGGAGGACTAGCAGCCGAGTTGCACGGGAGAATGTGAAAAGTGTTCATATGTAGTAAAAACCTGAGAAATCCGCCCGTTTTCGTCATTTGTTATCGAATCGACTTAAAGCCAGATCGTCACATTGGCCGCTCTTCTCTCTGAAACGGTTGTACTTATCGTCTGCAAAGCTATGTCGCGTGTTGAAGTAGGCGGAAACAGGAAAAGCACCATAATAGAACACAGATGAAGCTTCTAAGTTGATGTAATACCCAGTAAGAAGTAGTCCAATTCAAGTTTTAGGTATCGATTATTGACTTTTTAGCTGGCTTTGGTGCCTTGGACATGAGCTAGGACCTTAAGATTCTGCATGAAAGGAGGACTAGCAGCCGAGTTGCACGGGAGAATGTGAAAAGTGTTCATATGTAGTAAAAACCTGAGAAATCCGTCCGTTTTCGTCATTTGTTATCGAATCGACTTAAAGCCAGATTGGCCGCTCTTCTCTCTGAAACGGTTGTACTTATCGACTGCAAAGCTATGTCGCGTACTGCGGTATTCGGAGACACTAAAAGCACCATAGTAGAACACAGATGAAGCTCCTAAGATGATGTAATAGCCAGTAAGAAGTAGTACAATTCAAGTTGTAGGTATCGGTTATTGACTTTTTAGCTGGCCTTGGTTCCTTGGACATGAGCTAGGACCTTAAGATTCTGCATGAAAGGAGGACTAGCAGCCGAGTTGCACGGGAGAATGTCAAAAGTGTTCATATGTAGTAAAAACCTGAAAAATCCGTCCGTTTTCGTCATTTGTTATCGAATCGACTTAAAGCCAGATCGTCACATTGGCAGCTCTTCTCTCTGAAACGGTTGTACTTATCGTCTGCAAAGCTATGTCGCGTGCTGCGCTATGTGGAGACACTAAAAGCACCATAGTAGAACACAGACGAAGCTTCTAAGTTGATGTAATAGCCAGTAAGAAGTAGTACAATTCAAGTTTTAGGTATAGATTATTGACTTTTTAACAGGCTTTGGTGCCTTGGCCATGAGCTAGGACCTTGACATTCTGCATGAAAGGAGGACTAGCAGCCGAGTTGCACGGGAGAATGTGAAAAGAGTTCATATGTAGTAAAAACCTGAGAAATCCGTCCGTTTTCGTCATTTGTTATCGAATCGACTTAAAGCCAGATCGTCACATTGGCCGCTCTTCTCTCTGAAACGGTTGTACTTATCGTCTGCAAAGCTATGTCGCGTGTTGCCGTAGGCGGAAACAGGAAAAGCACCATAATAGAACACAGATGAAGCTTCTATGTTGATGTAATACCCAGTAAGAAATAGTCCAATTCAAGTTTTAGGTATCGATTATTGACTTTTTAGCTGGCTTTGGTGCCTTGGACATGAGCTAGGACCTTGACATTCTGCATGAAAGAAGGACTAGCAGCCGAGTTGCACGGGAGACTGTGAAAAGTTTTCATATGTAGTAAAAACCTGAGAAATCCGTCCGTTTTCGTCATTTGTTATCGAATCGACTTAAAGCCAAATCGTCACATTGGCTACTCTTCTCTCTGAAACGGTTGTACTTATCGTCTGCAAAGCTATGTCGCGTGCTGCGGTATGTGGCGACACTTAAAGCACCATAGTAGAACACAAACGAATCTTCTAAGTTGATGTAATGGCCAGTAAGAGGTAGTACAATTCAAGTTTTAGGTATCGATTATTGACGTTTTAACTGGCTTTGGTGCCTTGGACATGAGCTAGGACCTTGACATTCTGCATGAAAGGAGGACTAGCAGCCGAGTTGCACGGGTGAATGTGGAAAGTGTTCATATGTAGTAAAAACCTGAGGAATCGGTCCGTTTTCGTCACTTGTTATCGAATCGACTTAAAGCCAGATCGTCACATTGGCCGCTCTTCTCTCTGAAACGGTTGTACTTATCGTCTGCAAAGCTATGTCGCGTGCTGCGGTATGCGGAGACACTAAAATCACCATAGTAGAACACAGATGAAGCATCTAAGTTGATGTAATAGCCAGTAAGAAGTAGTACAATTCAAGTTTTAGGAATCGATTATTGACTTTTTAGCTGGCTTTGGTTCCTTGGACATGAGCTAGGACCTTAAGATTCTGCATGAAAGGAGGACTAGCAGCCGAGTTAAACGGGAGAATGTGAAAAGTGTTCATATGTAGTAAAATCCCGAGAAATCCGTCCGTTTTCGTCATTTGTTATTGAATCGACATAAAGCCAGATCGTCACATTGGCCGCTCTTCTCTCTGAAACGGTTGTACATATCGTATGCAAAGCTATGTCGCGTGCAGCGGTATGTGGAGACGCTAAAATCACCATAGCAGAACACAGATGAAGCTTCTAAGTTGATGTAATAGCCAGTAAGAAGTAGTACAATTCAAGTTTTAGGTATTGAATATTGACCTTTTAGCTGGCTTTGGTGCCTTGGACATGAGCTAGGACCTTAAGATTCTGCATGAAAGGAGGACTAGCAGCCGAGTTGCACGTGAGAATGTGGAAAGTGTTCATATGTAGCAAAAACCTAAGAAATCCGTCCGTTTTCATCATTTGTTATCGAATCGACTTAAAGCCAGATGGTCACATTGGCCACTCTTCTCTCAGAAACGGTTGTACATATCGTCTGCAAAGCTATGTCGCGTGCAGCGGTATGTGGAGACACTAAAATCACCATAGTAGAACACAGATGAATCTTCTAAGTTGATGTAATAGCCAGTAAGAAGTAGTACAATTCAAGTTTTAGGAATCGATTATTGACTTTTTAGCTGGCTTTGGTGCCTTGGACATGAGCTAGGACCTTAAGATTCTGCATGAAAGGAGGACTAGCAGCCGAGTTGCACGGGAGAATGTGAAAAGTGTTCATATGTAGTAAAATCCCGAGATATCCGTCCGTTTTCGTCATTTGTTATTGAATCGACATAAAGCCAGATCGTCACATTGGCCGCTCTTCTCTCTGAAACGGTTGTACATATCGTATGCAAAGCTATGTCGCGTGCAGCGGTATGTGGAGACGCTAAAATCACCATAGCAGAACACAGATGAAGCATCTAAGTTGATGTAATAGCCAGTAAGAAGTAGTACAATTCAAATTTTAGGTATCGATTATTGACTTTTTAGCTGGCTTTTGCCTTGGACATGAGCTAGGACTTTAAGATTCTGCATAAAAGGAGGACTAGCAGCCCAGTTGCACGGGAGAATGTGAAAAGTGTTCACATGTAGTAAAAACCTGAGAAATCCGTCCGTCTTCGTCATTTGTTATCGAATCGACTTAAAGCCAGATCGTCACATTGGCCGCTCTTCTCTCTGAAACGGTTGTACTTATCGTCTGCAAAGCTATGTCGCGTGTTGCGGTATGCGGAGACACTAAAATCACCGTAGTAGAACACAGATGAAGCTTCTAAGTTGATGCAATAGCCAGTAAGAAGTAGAACAATTCAAGTTTTAGGTATCGATTATTGACTTTTTAGCTGGCTTCGGTACCTTGGACATGAGCTAGGACCTTAAGATTCTGCATGAAAGAAGGACTAGCAGCCGAGTTGCACGGGAGACTGTGAAAAGTTTTCATATGTAGTAAAAACCTGAGAAATCCGTCCGTTTTCGTCATTTGTTATCGAATCGACTTAAAGCCAAATCGTCACATTGGCTACTCTTCTCTCTGAAACGGTTGTACTTATCGTCTGCAAAGCTATGTCGCGTGCTGCGGTATGTGGAGACACTAAAAGCACCATAGTAGAACACAGATGAAGCTTCTAAGTTGATGTAATAGCCAGTAAGAAGTAGTAGAATTCAAGTTTTAGGTATCGATTATTGACTTTTTAGCTGGCTTTCGTGCCTTGGACATGAGCAAGGACCTTACGATTCTGCATGAAAGGAGGACTATCAGCCGAGTTGCACGGGAGAATGTGAAAAGTGTTCATATGTAGTAAAAACCTGAGAAATCCGTCCGTTTTTATCATTTGTTATCGAATCAACTTAAAGCCACATCGTCACATTGGCCGCTCTTCTCTCTGAAACGGTTGTGCTTATCGACTGCAAAACTATGTCGCGTGTTGCCGTAGGCGGAAACAGGAAAAGCACCATAGTAGAACACAGATGAAGCTTCTAAGTTGATGTAATAGCCAGTAAGAAGTAGTCCAATTCAAGATTTAGGTATCGATTATTGACTTTTTAGCTGGCTTTGGTGCCTTGGACATGAGCTAGGACCTTGACATTCTGCATGAAAGGAGGACTAGCAGCCGAGTTGCACGGGAGAATGTGAAAAGTTTTCATATGTAGTAAAAACCTGAGAAATCCGTCCGTTTTCGTCATTTGTTATCGAATCGACTTAAAGCCAAATCGTCACATTGGCTACTCTTCTCTCTGAAACGGTTGTACTTATCGTCTGCAAAGCTATGTCGCGTGCTGCGGTATGTGGAGACACTAAAAGCACCATAGTAGAACACAGATGAAGCTTCTAAGTTGATGTAATAGCCAGTAAGAAGCAGTAGAATTCAAGTTTTAGGTATCGATTATTGACTTTTTAGCTGGCTCTGGTGCCTTGGACATGAGCTAGGACCTTGACATTCTGCATGAAAGAAGGACTAGCAGCCGAGTTGCACGGGAGACTGTGAAAAGTTTTCATATGTAGTAAAAACCTGAGAAATCCGTCCGTTTTCGTCATTTGTTATCGAATCGACTTAAAGCCAAATCGTCACATTGGCTACTCTTCTCTCTGAAACGGTTGTGCTTATCGACTGCAAAACTATGTCGCGTGCTGCGATATGCGGAGAAACTAAAAGCACCGTAGTAGAACACAGATGAAGCTTCTAAGTTGATGTAATAGCCAGTAAGAAGTAGTCCAATTCAAGTTTTAGGTATAGATTATTGACTTTTTAGCTGGCTTTGGTGCCTTGGACATGAGCTAGGACCTTAAGATCCTGCATGAAAGGAGGACTAGCAGCCGAGTTGCACGGGAGAAAGTGAAAAGTGTTCATATGTAGTAAAAACCTGAGAAATCCGTCCGTTTTCGTCATTTGTTATCGAATCGACTTAAAGCCAGATCGTCACATTGGCCCCTCTTCTCTCTGAAACGGTTGTACTTATCGTCTGCAGAGCTGTCTCGCGTGTTGCGGTATGCGGAGACACTAAAATCACCATAGTAGAACACAGGTGAAGCTTCTAAGTTGATGTAATAGCCAGTAAGATGTAGTACAATTCAAGTTTTAGGAATCGATTATTGACTTTTTAGCTGGCTTTGGTGCCTTGGACATGAGCTAGGACCTTAAGATCCTGCATGAAAGGAGGACTAGCAGCCGAGTTGCACGGAAGAATGTGAAAAGTGTTCATATGTAGTAAAAACCTGAGAAATCCGTCCGTTTTCGTCATTTGTTATCGAATCGACTTAAAGCCAGTTCGTCACACTGGCCGCTCTTCTCTCTGAAACGGTTGTACTTATCGTCTGCAAAGCTATGTGGCGTGCTGCGGTATGCTGAGACACTAAAAGCACCATAGTAAAACACAGATGAAGCTTCTAAGTGTATGTAATAGCCAGTAAGAAGTAGTACAAGTCAAGTTTTAGGTATTGAATATTGACCTTTTAGCTGGCTTTGGTGCCTTGGATATGAGCTAGGACCTTGACATTCTGCATGAAAGGAGGAATAGCAGCCGAGTTGCACGGGAGACTGTGAAAAGTGTTCATATGTAGTAAAAACCTTAGAAATCCGTCCGTTTTCGTCATTTGTTATCGAATCGACTTAAAGCCAGATCGTCACATTGGCCGCTCTTCTCTCTGAAACGGTTGTACTTATCGTCTGGAAAGCTATGCCGCGTGCTGCGGAATGTGGAGACACTAAAAGCACCATAGTAGAACACAGATGAAGCTTCTAAGTGTATGTAATAGCCAGTAAGAAGTAGTACAAGTCAAGTTTTAGGTATTGAATATTGACCTTTTAGCTGGCTTTGGTGCCTTGGATATGAGCTAGGACCTTGACATTCTGCATGAAAGGAGGAATAGCAGCCGAGTTGCACGGGAGACTGTGAAAAGTGTTCATATGTAGTAAAAACCTTAGAAATCCGTCCGTTTTCGTCATTTGTTATCGAATCGACTTAAAGCCAGATCGTCACATTGGCCGCTCTTCTCTCTGAAACGGTTGTACTTATCGTCTACAAAGCTATGTCGCGTGCTGCGGTATGCGGAGACACTAAAAGCACCATAGTAGAACACAGATGAAGCTTCTAAGTTGATGTAATAGCCAGTAAGAAGTAGTACAATTCAAGTTTTAGGTATCGATTATTGCCTTTTTGGCTTGGTTTGGTGCCTTGGACATGAGCTAGGACCTTAGGATTCTGCATGAAAGGAGGAGTAGCAGCCGAGTTGCACGGGAGAATGTGAAAAGTGTTCATATGTAGTAAAAACCTGAGAAATTCGTCCGTTTTCGTCATTTGTTATCGAATCGACTTAAAGCCAGATCGTCACATTGGCCGCTCTTCTCTCTGAAACGGTTGTACTTATCGTCTGCAAAGCTATGTCGCGTGCTGCGGTATGCGGAGACACTAAAAGCACCATAGTAGAACACAGATGAAGCTTCTAAGTTGATGTAATAGCCGGTAAGAAGTAGTACAATTCAAGTTTTAGGTATCGATTATTGACTTTTTAGCTGGCTTTGGTGCCTAGGACATGAGCTAGGACCTTAAGATTCCGCATAAAAGGAGGAGTAGCAGCCGCGTTGCACGGGAGAATGTGAAAAGTGTTCACATGTAGTAAAAACTGAGACATCCGTCCGTTTTCGTCATTTGTTATTGAATCGACTTAAAGCCAGATCGTCACATTGGCCGCTCTTCTCTCTGAAACGGTTGTATTTATCGTCTGCAAAGCTATGTCGCGTGCTGCGGTATGCGGAGACACTAAAAGCACCATAGTAGAACACAGATGAAGCTTCTAAGTTGATGTAATAGCCAGTAAGAAGTAGTACAATTCAAGTTTTAGGTATCGATTATTGACTTCCTAGCTGGCTTTGGTGCCTTGGACATGAGCTAGGACCTTAAGATTCTGCATGAAAGGAGGAGTAGCAGCCGAGTTGCACGGGAGAATGTGAAATGTGTTTATATGTAGTAAAAACCGGAGAAATTCGTCAGTTTTCGTCATTTGTTATCGAATCGACTGAAAGCCAGATCGTCACATTGGCTGCTCTTCTCTCTGAAACGGTTGTACTTATCGTCTGCAAGGCTATGTCGCGTGCTGCGGTATGCGGAGACACTAAAAGAACCATAGTAGAACACAGATGAAGCTTCCAAGTTGATGTAATAGCCAGTAAGAAGTAGTACAATTCAAGTTTTAGGTATCGATTATTGCCTTTTTAGCTGGCTTAGGTGCCTTGGACATGAGCTAGGAGCTCGGGATTCTGCATGAAAGGAGGAGTAGCAGCCGAGTTGCACGGGAGAATGAGAAAAGTGTTCATATGTAGTAGAAACCTGAGAAATTCGTCCGTTTTCGTCATTTGTTATCGAATCGACTTAAAGCCAGATCGTCACATTGGCCGCTCTTCTCTCTGAAGCGCTTGTACTTATCGTCTGCAAAGCTATGTCGCGTGCTGCGCTATGCGGAGACACTAAAAGCACCATAGTAGAACACAGATGAAGCTTCTAAGTTGATGTAATAGCCAGTAAGAAGTAGTACAATTCAAGTTTTAGGTATCGATTATTGACTTCTTAGCTGGCATTGGTGCCTTGTACATGAGCTAGGACCTTAAGATTCTGCATGAAAGGAGGAGTAGCAGCCGAGTTGCACGGGAGAATGTGAAAAGTGTTCATATGTAGTAAAAACCTGAGAAATCCGTCCGTTTTCGTCATTTGTTATCGAATCGACTGAAAGCCAGATCGTCACATTGGCCGCTCTTCTCTCTGAAACGGTTGTACTTATCGTCTGCAAAGCTATGTCGCGTGCTGCGGTATGCGGAGACACTAAAATCACCATAGTAGAACACAGATGAAGCTACTAAGTTGATGCAATAGCCAGTAAGAAGTAGACCAATTCATGATTTAGGTATCGATTATTGACTTTTTAGCTGGCTTCGGTACCTTGGACATGAGCTAGGACCTTAAGATTCTGCATAAAAGGAGGACTAGCAGCCCAGTTGACGGGAGAATGTGAAAAGTGTTCATATGCAGTAAAAACCTGAGAAATCCGTCCGTTTTCGTCATTTGTTATCGAATCGACTTAAAGCCAGATCGTCACATTGGCCGCTCTTCTCCCTGAAACGCTTGTACTTATCGTCTGCAAAGCTATGTCGCGTACTACGGTATTCGGAGACACTAAATGCACCTTAGTAGAACACAGATGAAGCTCCTAAGATGATGTAATAGCCAGTAAGAAGTAGTAGAATTCAAGTTTAAGGTAATGAATATTGACCTATTAGCTGGCTTTGGTGCCTTGGACATGAGCTAGGACCTTAAGATTCTGCATGAAAGGAGGACTAGCAGCCGAGTTGCACGGAAGAATGTGAAAAGTGTTCATATGTAGTAAAAACCTGAGAAATCCGTCCGTTTTCGTCATTTGTTATCGAATCGACTTAAAGCCAGATCGTCACATTGGCTGCTCTTCTCTCTGAAACGGTTGTATTTATCGTCTGCAAAGCTATGTCGCGTACTGCGGTATGCGGAGACACTAAAAGCACCATAGTAGAACACAGATCAAGCTTCTAAGTTGATGTAATAGCCAGTAAGATGTAGTACAGTTCAAGTTTTAGGTATTGAATATCGACCTTTTAGCTGGCTTTGGTGCCTTGGACATGAGCCAGGAGCTTAAGATTCTGCATGAAAGGAGGACTAGCAGCCGAGTTGCACGGGAGAATGTGAAAAGTGTTCATATGTAGTAAAAACCTGAGAAATCCGTCCGTTTTCGTCATTTGTTATCGAATCGACTTAAAGATAGGTCGTCACATTGGCTGCTCTTCTCTCTGAAACGGTTGTACTTATCGTCTGCAAAGCTATGTCGCGTGCAGCGGTATGCGGCGACACTAAAAGCACCATAGTAGAACACATATGAAGCTTCAAAGTTGAAGTAATAGCCAGTAACAAGTAGTACAGTTCAAGTTTTAGGTATCGATTATTGACTTTTTAGCTGGCTTTGGTGCATTGGACATGAGCTAGGACCTTAACATTCTGCATGAAAGGAGGACTAGCAGCCGAGTTGCACGGGAGAATGTGAAAACTGTTCATATGTAATAAAAACCTGAGAAATCCGTACGTTTTCGTCATTTGTTATCGAATCGACTTAAAGCCAGATCGTCACATTGGCCGCTCTTCTATCTGAAACGGTTGTACTTATCGTCTACAAAGCTATGTCGCGTGCTGCGGTATGCGGAGACACTAAAAGCACCATAGTAGAACACAGATGAAGCTTCTAAGTTGATGTAATAGCCAGTAAGAAGTAGTACAATTCAAGTTTTAGGTATCGATTATTGCCTTTTTAGCTGGCTTTGGTGCCTTGGACATGAGCTAGGACCTTGGGATTCTGCATGAAAGGAGGAGTAGCAGCCGAGTTGCACGGGAGAATGTGAAAAGTGTTCATATGTAGTAAAAACCTGAGAAATCCGTCCGTTTTCGTCATTTGTTATCGAATCGACTTAAAGCCAGATCGTCACATTGGCCGCTCTTCTCTCTGAAGCGCTTGTACTTATCGTCTGAAAAGCTATGTCGCGTGCTGCGGTATGCGGAGACACTAAAATCACCATAGTAGAACACAGATGAAGCTACTAAGTTGATGCAATAGCCAGTAATAAATAGTCCAATTCAAGATTTAGGTATTGAATATTGACCTTTTAGCTGGCTTTTGTGCCTTGGACATGAGCAAGGACCTTAAGATTCTGCATGAAAGGAGGACTAGCAGCCGAGTTGCACGGGAGAATGTGAAAAGTGTTCATATGTAGTAAAAACCTGAGAAATCCGTCCGTTTTCGTCATTTGTTATCGAATCGACTTAAAGCCAGATCGTCACATTGGCCGCTCTTCTGTCTGAAACGGTTGTATTTATCGTCTGCAAAGCTATGTCGCGTGCTGCGCTATACGGAGACACTAAAAGCACCATAGTAGAACACAGATGAAGCTTCTAAGTTGATGTAATAGCCAGTAAGAAGTAGTACAATTCATGTTTTAGGTATCGATTATTGACTTCTTACCTGGCATTGGTGCCTTGTACATGAGCTAGGACCTTAAGATTCTGCATGAAAGGAGGAGAAGCAGCCGAGTTGCACGGGAGAATGTGAAAAGTGTTTATATGTAGTAAAAAACGGAGAAATTCGTCCGTTTTCGTCATTTGTTATCGAATCGACTGAAAGCCAGATCGTCACATTGGCCGCTCTTCTCTCTGAAACGGTTGTACTTATCGTCTGCAAAGCTATGTCGCGAGCTGCGGTATGCGGAGACACTAAAATCACCATAGTAGAACACAGATGAAGCTACTAAGTTGATGCAATAGCCAGTAAGAAGTAGTCCAATTCAAGATTTAGGTATCGATTATTGACTTTTTAGCTGGCTTCGGTACCTTGGACATGAGCTAGGACCTTAAGATTCTGCATAAAAGGAGGACTAGCAGCCCAGTTGCACGGGAGAATGTGAAAAGTGTTCATATGCAGTAAAAACCTGAGAAATTCGTCCGTTTTCGTCATTTGTTATCGAATCGACTTAAAGCCAGATCGTCACATTGGCCGCTCTTCTCTCTGAAACGCTTGTACTTATCGTCTACAAAGCTATGTCGCGTACTACGGTATTCGGAGACACTAAATGCACCTTAGTAGAACACAGATGAAGCTCCTAAGATGATGTAATAGCCAGTAAGAAGTAGTAGAATTCAAGTTTTAGGTAATGAATATTGACATATTAGCTGGCTTTGGTGCCTTGGACATGAGCTAGGACCTTAAGATTCTGCATGAAAGGAGGACTAGCAGCCGAGTTGCACGGGAGAATGTGAAAAGTGTTCATATGTATTAAAAACCTGAGAAATCCGTCCGTTTTCGTCATTTGTTATCGAATCGACTTAAAGCCAGATCGTCACATTGGCCGCTCTTCTCTCTGAAACGGTTGTATTTATCGTCTGCAAAGCTATGTCGCGTACTGCGGTATGCGGAGACACTAAAAGCACCATAGTAGAACACAGATGAAGCTTCTAAGTTGATGTAATAGCCAGTAAGATGTAGTACAGTTCAAGTTTTAGGTATTGAATATTGACCTTTTAGCTGGCTTTGGTGCCTTGGACATGAGCTAGGACCTTAAGATTCTGCATGAAAGGAGGATTAGCAGCCGAGTTGCACGGGAGAATGTGAAAAGTGTTCATATGTAGTGAAAACCTGAGAAATCCGTCCGTTTTCGTCATTTGTTATCGAATTGAATTAAAGCCAGATCGTCACATTGGCCGCTCTTCTCTCTGAAACGGTTGTACTTATCGTCTGCAGAGCTGTCTCGCGTGCTGCGGTATGCGGAGAAACTAAAAGCACCGTAGTAGAACACAGTTGAAGCTTCTAGGTTGATGTAATAGCCAGTAAGAAGATAGGTATCGATTATTGACTTGTTGGCTGGCTTTGGTGCCTTGGACATGAGCTAGGACCTTAACATTCTGCATGAAAGGAGGATTAGCAGCCGCGTTGCTCGTGAGAATGTGAAAAGTGTTCATATGTAGTAAAAACCTGAGAAATCCGTCCGGTTTCGTCATTTGTTATCGAATCGAGTTAAAGCCAGATCGTCACATTGGCCGCTCTTCTCTCTGAAACGGTTGTACTTATCGTCTGCAAAGCTATGTCGCGTGCTGCGGTATGCTGAGACACTAAAAGCACCATAGTAGAACACAGATGAAGCTTCTAAGTTGATGTAATAGCCAGTAAGAAGTAGTCCAATTCAAGTTTTAGGTATCGATTATTGACTTTTTAGCTTGCTTTGGTGCCTTGGACATGAGCTAGGACTTTAAGATTCTGCATAAAAGGAGGACTAGCAGCCCAGTTGCACGGGAGAATGTAAAAAGTGCTCATATGTAGTAAAAACCTGAGAAATCCGTCCGTTTTCGTCATTTGTTATCGAATCGACTTAAAGCCAGATCGTCACATTGGCCGCTCTTCTCTCTGAAACGGTTGTGCTTATCGTCTGCAAAACTATGTCGCGTGCTGCGGTATGCGGAGAAAATAAAAGCACCGTAGTAGAACACAGATGAAGCTTCTAAGTTGATGCAATAGTCAGTAAGAAGTAGTACAGTTCAAGTTTTAGGTATCAATTATTGACTTTTTAGCTGTCTTTGGTGCCTTGGACATGAGCTAGGACCTTAAGATTCTGCATGAAAGGAGGACTATCAGCCGAGTTGCACGGGAGAATGTGAAAAGTGTTCATATGTAGTAAAAACCTTAGAAATCCGTCCGTTTTCGTCATTTGTTATCGAATCGACTTAAAGCCAGATCTTCACATTGGCCGCTCTTCTCTCTGAAACGGTTGTACTTATCTTCTGCAAAGCTATGTCGCGTGCTGCGGTATGTGGAGACACTGAAAGCACCATAGTAGAACAGAGATGAAGCTTCTAAGTTGATGTAATAGATAGTAAGAAGAAGTAGAATTCAAGTTTTAGGTATCGATTATTGACTTTTTAGCTGGCTTTGGTGCCTTGGACATGAGCAAGGACCTTAAGATTCTGCATGAAAGAAGGACTAGCAGCCGAGTTGCATGGGAGAATGTGAAAGGTAGTATGTAGTAGTATGTAGTAGTATGTAGTAAAAACCTTAGAAATCCGTCCGTTTCCGTCATTTGTTATCGAATCGACTTAATGCCAGATCGTCACATTGGCCGCTCTTCTCTCTGAAACGGTTGTACTTATCGTCTACAAAGCTATGTCGCGTGCTGCGGTATGCGGAGACACTAAAAGCACCATAGTAGAACACAGATGAAGCTTCTAAGTTGATGTAATAGCCAGTAAGAAGTAGTACAATTCAAGTTTTAGGTATCGGTTACTGACTTTTTAGCTGGCTTTGGTGCCTTGGACATGAGCTAGGACCTTAAGATTCTGCATGAGAAGAGGACTAGCAGCCGAGTTGCACGGGAGAATGTGAAAAGTGTTCATATGTAGTAAAAACCTGGGAAATCCGTTCGTTTTCGTCATTTGTTATCGAATCAACTTAAAGCCAGATCGTCACATTGGCCACTCTTCTCCGTGAAACGGTTGTACTTATCGTCTGCAAAGCTGTGTCACCCGCTGCAGTATGCGGAGACACGAAAATCATCATAGTAGAACACAGATGAAACTTCTAAGTTGATGTTATAGCCAGTGAGAAGTAGTACAATTCAAATTTTAGGTATCGATTATTGACTTTTTAGCTGGCTTTGGTGCCTTGGACATGAGCTACGACCTTGAGATTCTGCGTGAATGGAGGACTAGCAGCAGAGTTGCACGGGAGAATGTGAAAAGTGTACGCATGTAGTAAAAACCTGAGAAATCCGTCCGTTATCTTCATTTGTTATCGAATCGACTTAAAGCCAGATCGTCACATTGGCCGCTCGTCTCTCTGAAACGGTTGTACTTATCGTCTACAAAGCTATGTCGCGTGCTGCGGTATGCGGAGACACTAAAATCACCATAGTGGAACACAGATGAAGCTACTAAGTTGATGCAATAGCCAGTAAGAAGTAGTCCAATTCAAGATTTAGGTATTGAATATTGACCTTTTAGCTGGCTTTGGTGCCTTGGACATGAGCAAGGACCTTAAGATTCTGCATGAAAGGTGGACTAGCAGCCGAGTTGCACGGGAGAATGTGAAAAGTGTTCATATGTAGTAAAAACCTGAGAAATCCGTCCGTTTTCGTCATTTGTTATCGAATCGACTTAAAGCCAGATTATCACATTGGCCGCTCTGCTCTCTGAAACGGTTGTACTTATCGTCTGCAAAGCTATGTCGCGTACTGCGGTATTCGGAGACACTAAAAGCACCATAGTAGAACACAGATGAAGCTCCTAAGATGGTGTAATAGCCAGTAAGAAGTAGTACAATTCAAGTTTTAGGTAATGAATATTGACCTTTTAGCTGGCTTTGGTGCCTTGGACATGAGCTAGGACCTTAAGATTCTGCATGAAAGGAGGACTAGCAGCCGAGTTGCACGGGAGAATGTGAAAAGTGTTCATATGTAGTAAAAACCTGAGAAATCCGTCCGTTTTCGTCATTTGTTATCGAATCGACTTAAAGCCAGACCGTCACATTGGCCGCTCTTCTCTCTGAAACGGTTGTGCTTATCGTCTGCAAAACTATGTCGCGTGCTGCGGTATGCGAAGAAACTAAAAGCACCATAGTAGATCACAGATGAAGCTTCTAAGATGATGTAATAGCCAGTAAGAAATAGTACAATTTAAGTTTTAGGTATCGATTATTGCCTTTTTAGCTGGCTTTGGTGCCTTGGACATGAGCTAGGACCTTAACATTCTGCATGAAAGAAGGACTAGCAGCCGAGTTGCACGGGAGAATGTGAAAAGTGTTCATATGTAGTAAAAACCTGAGAAATCCGTCCGTTTTCGTCATTTGCTATCCAATCGACTTAAAGCCAGATCGTCACATTGGCCGCTCTTCTCTCTGAAACCGTTGTACGTATCGTCTGCAAAGCTATGTCGCGTACTGTGGTATTCGGAGACACTAAAAGCAAAATAGTAGCACACAGATGAAGCTCCTAAGATTATGTAATAGCCAGTAAGAAGTAGTACAATTCAAGTTTTAGGTAATGAATATTGACCTTTTATCTGGCTTTGGTGCCTTGGACATGAGCTTGGACCTTAAGATTCTGCATGAAAAGAGGACTAGCAGCCGAGTTGCACGAGAGAATGTGAAAAGTGTTCATATGTAGTAAAAACCTGAGAAATCCGTCCGTTTTCGTCATTTGCTATCGAATCGACTTAAAGCCAGATCGTCACATTGGCCGCTCTGCTCTCTGAAACGGTTGTACGTATCGTCTGCAAAGCTATGTCGCGTACTGCGGTATTCGGAGACACTAAAAGCACCATAGTAGAACACAGATGAAGCTCCTAAGATGATGTAATAGCCAGTAAGAAGTAGTACAATTCAAGTTGTAGGTATCGGTTATTGACTTTTTAGCTGGCTTTGGTGCCTTGGACATGAGCTAGGACCTTAAGATTCTGCATGAAAGGAGGACTAGCAGCCGACTTGCACGGGAGAATGTGAAAAGTGTTCGTATGTAGTAAAAACCTGAGAAATCCGTCCGTTTTCGTCATTTGTTATCGAATCGAGTTAAAGCCAGATCGTCACATTGGCTGCTCTTCTCTCTGAAACGGTTGTACTTATCGTCTGCAAAGCTATGTCGCGTGCTGCGCTACGCGGAGGCACTAAAAGCACCATAGTAGAACACAGATGAAGCTTCTAAGTTGATGTAATAGCCAGTAAGAAGTAGTACAATTCAAGTTTTAGGTATCGATTATTGACTTCTTAGCGGGCTTTGGTGCCTTGGACATGAGCTAGGACATTAACATTCTGCATGAAAGGAGGACTAGCAGCCGAGTTGCACGGGAGAATGTGAAAAGTGTTCATATGTAGTAAAAATCTGAGAAATCCGTCCGTTTTCGTCATTTGTTATCGAATCGACATAAAGCCAGATCGTCACATTGCCCGCTCTTCTCCCTGAAACGGTTGTATTTATCGTCTGCAAAGCTATGTCGCGTGCTGCGGTATGCGGAGACACTAAAAGCACCATAGTAGAACACAGATGAAGCTTCTAAGTTGATGTAATAGCCAGTAAGAAGTAGTACAGTTCAAGTTTTAGGTATTGAATATTGACCTTTTAGCTGGCATTGGTGCCTTGGACATGAGCAAGAACCTTAAGATTCTGCATGAAAGGAGGACTAGCAGCCGAGTTGCACGGGAGACTGTGAAAAGTGTTCATACGTAGTAAAAACCTGAGAAATCCGTCCGTTTTCGTCATTTGTTATCGAATCGAGATAAAGCCAGATCGTCACATTGGCTGCTCTTCTCTCTGAAACGGTTGTACTTATCGTCTGCAAAGCTATGTCACGTGCTGCGCTACGCGGAGGCACTAAAAGCACCATAGTAGAACACAGATGAAGCTTCTAAGTTGATGTAATAGCCAGTAAGAAGTAGTACAATTCAAGTTTTAGGTATCGATTATTGACTTCTTAGCGGGCTTTGGGGCCTTGGACATGAGCTAGGACCTTAACATTCTGCATGAAAGGAGGACTAGCAGCCGAGTTGCACGGGAGAATGTGAAAAGTGTTCATATGTAGTAAAAACCTGAGAAATCCGTCCGTTTTCGTCATTTGCTATCCAATCGACTTAAAGCCAGATCGTCACATTGGCCGCTCTTCTCTGAAACCGTTGTACGTATCGTCTGCAAAGCTATGTCGCGTACTGTGGTATTCGGAGACACTAAAAGCAAAATAGTAGAACACAGATGAAGCTCCTAAGATTATGTAATAGCCAGTAAGAAGTAGTACAATTCAAGTTTTAGGTAATGAATATTGACCTTTTATCTGGCTTTGGTGCCTTGGACATGAGCTTGGACCTTAAGATTCTGCATGAAAAGAGGACTAGCAGCCGAGTTGCACGAGAGAATGTGAAAAGTGTTCATATGTAGTAAAAACCTGAGAAATCCGTCCGTTTTCGTCATTTGCTATCGAATCGACTTAAAGCCAGATCGTCACATTGGCCGCTCTGCTCTCTGAAACGGTTGTACGTATCGTCTGCAAAGCTATGTCGCGTACTGCGGTATTCGGAGACACTAAAAGCACCATAGTAGAACACAGATGAAGCTCCTAAGATGATGTAATAGCCAGTAAGATGTAGTACAATTCAAGTTGTAGGTATCGGTTATTGACTTTTTAGCTGGCTTTGGTGCCTTGGACATGAGCTAGGACCTTAAGATTCTGCATGAAAGGAGGACTAGCAGCCGACTTGCACGGGAGAATGTGAAAAGTGTTCGTATGTAGTAAAAACCTGAGAAATCCGTCCGTTTTCGTCATTTGTTATCGAATCGAGTTAAAGCCAGATCGTCACATTGGCTGCTCTTCTCTCTGAAACGGTTGTACTTATCGTCTGCAAAGCTATGTCGCGTGCTGCGCTACGCGGAGGCACTAAAAGCACCATAGTAGAACACAGATGAAGCTTCTAAGTTGATGTAATAGCCAGTAAGAAGTAGTACAATTCAAGTTTTAGGTATCGATTATTGACTTCTTAGCGGGCTTTGGTGCCTTGGACATGAGCTAGGACATTAACATTCTGCATGAAAGGAGGACTAGCAGCCGAGTTGCACGGGAGAATGTGAAAAGTGTTCATATGTAGTAAAAATCTGAGAAATCCGTCCGTTTTCGTCATTTGTTATCGAATCGACATAAAGCCAGATCGTCACATTGCCCGCTCTTCTCCCTGAAACGGTTGTATTTATCGTCTGCAAAGCTATGTCGCGTGCTGCGGTATGCGGAGACACTAAAAGCACCATAGTAGAACACAGATGAAGCTTCTAAGTTGATGTAATAGCCAGTAAGAAGTAGTACAGTTCAAGTTTTAGGTATTGAATATTGACCTTTTAGCTGGCATTGGTGCCTTGGACATGAGCAAGAACCTTAAGATTCTGCATGAAAGGAGGACTAGCAGCCGAGTTGCACGGGAGACTGTGAAAAGTGTTCATACGTAGTAAAAACCTGAGAAATCCGTCCGTTTTCGTCATTTGTTATCGAATCGAGATAAAGCCAGATCGTCACATTGGCTGCTCTTCTCTCTGAAACGGTTGTACTTATCGTCTGCAAAGCTATGTCACGTGCTGCGCTACGCGGAGGCACTAAAAGCACCATAGTAGAACACAGATGAAGCTTCTAAGTTGATGTAATAGCCAGTAAGAAGTAGTACAATTCAAGTTTTAGGTATCGATTATTGACTTCTTAGCGGGCTTTGGGGCCTTGGACATGAGCTAGGACCTTAACATTCTGCATGAAAGGAGGACTAGCAGCCGAGTTGCACGGGAGAATGTGAAAAGTGTTCATATGTAGTAAAAACCTGAGAAATCCGTCCGTTTTCGTCATTTGCTATCGAATCGACTTAAAGCCAGATCGTCACATTGGCCGCTCTTCTCTCTGAAACGGTTGTACGTATCGTCTGCAAAGCTATGTCGCTTACTACGGTATTCGGAGACACTAAAAGCACCATAGTAGAACACAGATGAAGCTCCTAAGATGATGTAATAGCCAGTAAGAAGTAGTACAATTCAAGTTTTAGGTAATGAATATTGACCTTTTAGCTGGCTTTGGTGCCTTGGACATGAGCTAGGACCTTAAGATTCTGCATGAAAGGAGGACTAGCAGCCGAGTTGCACGAGAGAATGTGAAAAGTGTTCATATGTATTAAAAACCTGAGAAATCCGTCCATTTTCGTCATTTGTTATCGAATCGACGTAAAGCCAGATCGTCACATTGGCCGCTCTGCTCTCTGAAACGGTTGTACTTATTGTCTGCAAAGCTATGTCGCGTACTGCGGTATTCGGAGACACTAAAAGCACCATAGTAGAATACAGATGAAGCTCCTAAGATGATGTAATAGCCAGTAAGAAGTAGTACAATTCAAGTTGTAGGTATCGGTTATTGACTTTTTAGCTGGCTTTGGTGCCTTGGACATGAGCTAGGACCTTAAGATTCTGCATGAAAGGAGGACTAGCAGCCGACATGCACGGGAGAATGTGAAAAGTGTTCATATGTAGTAAAAACCTGAGAAATCCGTCCGTTTTCGTCATTTGTTATCGAATCGAGTTAAAGCCAGATCGTCACATTGGCTGCTCTTCTCTCTGAAACGGTTGTACTTATCGTCTGCAAAGCTATGTCACGTGCTGCGCTACGCGGAGGCACTAAAAGCACCATAGTAGAACACAGATGAAGCTTCTAAGTTGATGTAATAGCCAGTAAGAAGTAGTACAATTCAAGTTTTAGGTATCGATTATTGACTTCTTAGCGGGCTTTGGGGCCTTGGACATGAGCTAGGACCTTAACATTCTGCATGAAAGGAGGACTAGCAGCCGAGTTGCACGGGAGAATGTGAAAAGTGTTCATATGTAGTAAAAACCTGAGAAATCCGTCCGTTTTCGTCATTTGCTATCCAATCGACTTAAAGCCAGATCGTCACATTGGCCGCTCTTCTCTGAAACCGTTGTACGTATCGTCTGCAAAGCTATGTCGCGTACTGTGGTATTCGGAGACACTAAAAGCAAAATAGTAGAACACAGATGAAGCTCCTAAGATTATGTAATAGCCAGTAAGAAGTAGTACAATTCAAGTTTTAGGTAATGAATATTGACCTTTTATCTGGCTTTGGTGCCTTGGACATGAGCTTGGACCTTAAGATTCTGCATGAAAAGAGGACTAGCAGCCGAGTTGCACGAGAGAATGTGAAAAGTGTTCATATGTAGTAAAAACCTGAGAAATCCGTCCGTTTTCGTCATTTGCTATCGAATCGACTTAAAGCCAGATCGTCACATTGGCCGCTCTGCTCTCTGAAACGGTTGTACGTATCGTCTGCAAAGCTATGTCGCGTACTGCGGTATTCGGAGACACTAAAAGCACCATAGTAGAACACAGATGAAGCTCCTAAGATGATGTAATAGCCAGTAAGATGTAGTACAATTCAAGTTGTAGGTATCGGTTATTGACTTTTTAGCTGGCTTTGGTGCCTTGGACATGAGCTAGGACCTTAAGATTCTGCATGAAAGGAGGACTAGCAGCCGACTTGCACGGGAGAATGTGAAAAGTGTTCGTATGTAGTAAAAACCTGAGAAATCCGTCCGTTTTCGTCATTTGTTATCGAATCGAGTTAAAGCCAGATCGTCACATTGGCTGCTCTTCTCTCTGAAACGGTTGTACTTATCGTCTGCAAAGCTATGTCGCGTGCTGCGCTACGCGGAGGCACTAAAAGCACCATAGTAGAACACAGATGAAGCTTCTAAGTTGATGTAATAGCCAGTAAGAAGTAGTACAATTCAAGTTTTAGGTATCGATTATTGACTTCTTAGCGGGCTTTGGTGCCTTGGACATGAGCTAGGACATTAACATTCTGCATGAAAGGAGGACTAGCAGCCGAGTTGCACGGGAGAATGTGAAAAGTGTTCATATGTAGTAAAAATCTGAGAAATCCGTCCGTTTTCGTCATTTGTTATCGAATCGACATAAAGCCAGATCGTCACATTGCCCGCTCTTCTCCCTGAAACGGTTGTATTTATCGTCTGCAAAGCTATGTCGCGTGCTGCGGTATGCGGAGACACTAAAAGCACCATAGTAGAACACAGATGAAGCTTCTAAGTTGATGTAATAGCCAGTAAGAAGTAGTACAGTTCAAGTTTTAGGTATTGAATATTGACCTTTTAGCTGGCATTGGTGCCTTGGACATGAGCAAGAACCTTAAGATTCTGCATGAAAGGAGGACTAGCAGCCGAGTTGCACGGGAGACTGTGAAAAGTGTTCATACGTAGTAAAAACCTGAGAAATCCGTCCGTTTTCGTCATTTGTTATCGAATCGAGATAAAGCCAGATCGTCACATTGGCTGCTCTTCTCTCTGAAACGGTTGTACTTATCGTCTGCAAAGCTATGTCACGTGCTGCGCTACGCGGAGGCACTAAAAGCACCATAGTAGAACACAGATGAAGCTTCTAAGTTGATGTAATAGCCAGTAAGAAGTAGTACAATTCAAGTTTTAGGTATCGATTATTGACTTCTTAGCGGGCTTTGGGGCCTTGGACATGAGCTAGGACCTTAACATTCTGCATGAAAGGAGGACTAGCAGCCGAGTTGCACGGGAGAATGTGAAAAGTGTTCATATGTAGTAAAAACCTGAGAAATCCGTCCGTTTTCGTCATTTGCTATCGAATCGACTTAAAGCCAGATCGTCACATTGGCCGCTCTTCTCTCTGAAACGGTTGTACGTATCGTCTGCAAAGCTATGTCGCTTACTACGGTATTCGGAGACACTAAAAGCACCATAGTAGAACACAGATGAAGCTCCTAAGATGATGTAATAGCCAGTAAGAAGTAGTACAATTCAAGTTTTAGGTAATGAATATTGACCTTTTAGCTGGCTTTGGTGCCTTGGACATGAGCTAGGACCTTAAGATTCTGCATGAAAGGAGGACTAGCAGCCGAGTTGCACGAGAGAATGTGAAAAGTGTTCATATGTATTAAAAACCTGAGAAATCCGTCCATTTTCGTCATTTGTTATCGAATCGACGTAAAGCCAGATCGTCACATTGGCCGCTCTGCTCTCTGAAACGGTTGTACTTATTGTCTGCAAAGCTATGTCGCGTACTGCGGTATTCGGAGACACTAAAAGCACCATAGTAGAATACAGATGAAGCTCCTAAGATGATGTAATAGCCAGTAAGAAGTAGTACAATTCAAGTTGTAGGTATCGGTTATTGACTTTTTAGCTGGCTTTGGTGCCTTGGACATGAGCTAGGACCTTAAGATTCTGCATGAAAGGAGGACTAGCAGCCGACATGCACGGGAGAATGTGAAAAGTGTTCATATGTAGTAAAAACCTGAGAAATCCGTCCGTTTTCGTCATTTGTTATCGAATCGAGTTAAAGCCAGATCGTCACATTGGCCGCTCTTCTCTCTGAAACGGTTGTACTTATCGTCTGCAAAGCTATGTCGCGTGCTGCGCTAATCGGAGGCACTAAAAGCACCATAGTAGAACACTGATTAAGCTTCTAAGTTGATGTAATAGCCAGTAAGAAGTAGTACAATTCAAGTTTTAGGTATCGATTATTGAATTCTTAGCTGGCTTTGGTGCCTTGGACATGAGCTATTACCTTAAGATTCTGCATGAAAGTAGGACTAGCAGCCGAGTTACACGGGAGACTGTGAAAAGTGTTCATATGTAGTAAAAACCTGAGAAAACCGTCCATTTTCGTCATTTGTTATCGAATCGACTTAAAGCCAGATCGTCACATTGGCCGCTCTTCTCTCTGAAACGGTTGTACTTATCTTCTGCAAAGCTATGTCGCGTGCTGCGGTATGTGGACACACTAATAGCACCATAGCAGAACAGAGATGAAGCTTCTAAGTTGATGTAATAGCCAGTAAGAACTAGAACTATTCAAGTTTTAGGTATCGATTATTGACTTTTTAGTTGGCTTTGGTGCCTTGGTCATGAGCTAGGACCTTAAGATTCTGCATGAATGGAGGACTAGCAACCGAGTTGCACGGGAGAATGTGAAAAGTGTTCATATGTAATAAAAACCTGAGAAATCCGTCCATTTTCGTCATTTGTTATCGAATCGACTTAAGGCCAGATCGTCACATTGGCCGCTCTTCTCCCTGAAACGGTTGTACTTATCGTCTGCACAGCTATGTCGCGTGCTGCTGTATGCTGAGACACTAAAAGCACCATAGTAGAACACAGATGAAGCATCTAAGTTGATGTATTAGCCAGTAAGAAGTAGTCGAATTCAAGTTTTAGGTATCGATTATTGACTTTTTAGCTGGCTTTGGTGACTTGGACATGAGCTAGGACCTTAAGATTCTGCATGAAAGGAGGACTAGCAACCGAGTTGCACGGGAGAATGTGAAAAGTGTTCATATGTTAATAAAAACCTGAGAAATCCGTCCGTTTTCGTCATTTGTTATCGAATCGACTTAAAGCCAGATTATCACATTGGCCGCTCTGCTCTCTGAAACGGTTGTACTTATCGTCTGCAAAGCTATGTCGCGTACTGCGGTATTCGGAGACACTAAAAGCACCATAGTAGAACACAGATGAAGCTCCTAAGATGGTGTAATAGCCAGTAAGAAGTAGTACAATTCAAGTTTTAGGTAATGAATATTGACCTTTTAGCTGGCTTTGGTGCCTTGGACATGAGCTAGGACCTTAAGATTCTGCATGAAAGGAGGACTAGCAGCCGAGTTGCACGGGAGAATGTGAAAAGTGTTCATATGTAGTAAAAACCTGAGAAATCCGTCCGTTTTCGTCATTTGTTATCGAATCGACTTAAAGCCAGACCGTCACATTGGCCGCTCTTCTCTCTGAAACGGTTGTGCTTATCGTCTGCAAAACTATGTCGCGTGCTGCGGTATGCGAAGAAACTAAAAGCACCATAGTAGATCACAGATGAAGCTTCTAAGATGATGTAATAGCCAGTAAGAAATAGTACAATTTAAGTTTTAGGTATCGATTATTGCCTTTTTAGCTGGCTTTGGTGCCTTGGACATGAGCTAGGACCTTAACATTCTGCATGAAAGAAGGACTAGCAGCCGAGTTGCACGGGAGAATGTGAAAAGTGTTCATATGTAGTAAAAACCTGAGAAATCCGTCCGTTTTCGTCATTTGCTATCCAATCGACTTAAAGCCAGATCGTCACATTGGCCGCTCTTCTCTCTGAAACCGTTGTACGTATCGTCTGCAAAGCTATGTCGCGTACTGTGGTATTCGGAGACACTAAAAGCAAAATAGTAGCACACAGATGAAGCTCCTAAGATTATGTAATAGCCAGTAAGAAGTAGTACAATTCAAGTTTTAGGTAATGAATATTGACCTTTTATCTGGCTTTGGTGCCTTGGACATGAGCTTGGACCTTAAGATTCTGCATGAAAAGAGGACTAGCAGCCGAGTTGCACGAGAGAATGTGAAAAGTGTTCATATGTAGTAAAAACCTGAGAAATCCGTCCGTTTTCGTCATTTGCTATCGAATCGACTTAAAGCCAGATCGTCACATTGGCCGCTCTGCTCTCTGAAACGGTTGTACGTATCGTCTGCAAAGCTATGTCGCGTACTGCGGTATTCGGAGACACTAAAAGCACCATAGTAGAACACAGATGAAGCTCCTAAGATGATGTAATAGCCAGTAAGAAGTAGTACAATTCAAGTTGTAGGTATCGGTTATTGACTTTTTAGCTGGCTTTGGTGCCTTGGACATGAGCTAGGACCTTAAGATTCTGCATGAAAGGAGGACTAGCAGCCGACTTGCACGGGAGAATGTGAAAAGTGTTCGTATGTAGTAAAAACCTGAGAAATCCGTCCGTTTTCGTCATTTGTTATCGAATCGAGTTAAAGCCAGATCGTCACATTGGCTGCTCTTCTCTCTGAAACGGTTGTACTTATCGTCTGCAAAGCTATGTCGCGTGCTGCGCTACGCGGAGGCACTAAAAGCACCATAGTAGAACACAGATGAAGCTTCTAAGTTGATGTAATAGCCAGTAAGAAGTAGTACAATTCAAGTTTTAGGTATCGATTATTGACTTCTTAGCGGGCTTTGGTGCCTTGGACATGAGCTAGGACATTAACATTCTGCATGAAAGGAGGACTAGCAGCCGAGTTGCACGGGAGAATGTGAAAAGTGTTCATATGTAGTAAAAATCTGAGAAATCCGTCCGTTTTCGTCATTTGTTATCGAATCGACATAAAGCCAGATCGTCACATTGCCCGCTCTTCTCCCTGAAACGGTTGTATTTATCGTCTGCAAAGCTATGTCGCGTGCTGCGGTATGCGGAGACACTAAAAGCACCATAGTAGAACACAGATGAAGCTTCTAAGTTGATGTAATAGCCAGTAAGAAGTAGTACAGTTCAAGTTTTAGGTATTGAATATTGACCTTTTAGCTGGCATTGGTGCCTTGGACATGAGCAAGAACCTTAAGATTCTGCATGAAAGGAGGACTAGCAGCCGAGTTGCACGGGAGACTGTGAAAAGTGTTCATACGTAGTAAAAACCTGAGAAATCCGTCCGTTTTCGTCATTTGTTATCGAATCGAGATAAAGCCAGATCGTCACATTGGCTGCTCTTCTCTCTGAAACGGTTGTACTTATCGTCTGCAAAGCTATGTCACGTGCTGCGCTACGCGGAGGCACTAAAAGCACCATAGTAGAACACAGATGAAGCTTCTAAGTTGATGTAATAGCCAGTAAGAAGTAGTACAATTCAAGTTTTAGGTATCGATTATTGACTTCTTAGCGGGCTTTGGGGCCTTGGACATGAGCTAGGACCTTAACATTCTGCATGAAAGGAGGACTAGCAGCCGAGTTGCACGGGAGAATGTGAAAAGTGTTCATATGTAGTAAAAACCTGAGAAATCCGTCCGTTTTCGTCATTTGCTATCCAATCGACTTAAAGCCAGATCGTCACATTGGCCGCTCTTCTCTGAAACCGTTGTACGTATCGTCTGCAAAGCTATGTCGCGTACTGTGGTATTCGGAGACACTAAAAGCAAAATAGTAGAACACAGATGAAGCTCCTAAGATTATGTAATAGCCAGTAAGAAGTAGTACAATTCAAGTTTTAGGTAATGAATATTGACCTTTTATCTGGCTTTGGTGCCTTGGACATGAGCTTGGACCTTAAGATTCTGCATGAAAAGAGGACTAGCAGCCGAGTTGCACGAGAGAATGTGAAAAGTGTTCATATGTAGTAAAAACCTGAGAAATCCGTCCGTTTTCGTCATTTGCTATCGAATCGACTTAAAGCCAGATCGTCACATTGGCCGCTCTGCTCTCTGAAACGGTTGTACGTATCGTCTGCAAAGCTATGTCGCGTACTGCGGTATTCGGAGACACTAAAAGCACCATAGTAGAACACAGATGAAGCTCCTAAGATGATGTAATAGCCAGTAAGATGTAGTACAATTCAAGTTGTAGGTATCGGTTATTGACTTTTTAGCTGGCTTTGGTGCCTTGGACATGAGCTAGGACCTTAAGATTCTGCATGAAAGGAGGACTAGCAGCCGACTTGCACGGGAGAATGTGAAAAGTGTTCGTATGTAGTAAAAACCTGAGAAATCCGTCCGTTTTCGTCATTTGTTATCGAATCGAGTTAAAGCCAGATCGTCACATTGGCTGCTCTTCTCTCTGAAACGGTTGTACTTATCGTCTGCAAAGCTATGTCGCGTGCTGCGCTACGCGGAGGCACTAAAAGCACCATAGTAGAACACAGATGAAGCTTCTAAGTTGATGTAATAGCCAGTAAGAAGTAGTACAATTCAAGTTTTAGGTATCGATTATTGACTTCTTAGCGGGCTTTGGTGCCTTGGACATGAGCTAGGACATTAACATTCTGCATGAAAGGAGGACTAGCAGCCGAGTTGCACGGGAGAATGTGAAAAGTGTTCATATGTAGTAAAAATCTGAGAAATCCGTCCGTTTTCGTCATTTGTTATCGAATCGACATAAAGCCAGATCGTCACATTGCCCGCTCTTCTCCCTGAAACGGTTGTATTTATCGTCTGCAAAGCTATGTCGCGTGCTGCGGTATGCGGAGACACTAAAAGCACCATAGTAGAACACAGATGAAGCTTCTAAGTTGATGTAATAGCCAGTAAGAAGTAGTACAGTTCAAGTTTTAGGTATTGAATATTGACCTTTTAGCTGGCATTGGTGCCTTGGACATGAGCAAGAACCTTAAGATTCTGCATGAAAGGAGGACTAGCAGCCGAGTTGCACGGGAGACTGTGAAAAGTGTTCATACGTAGTAAAAACCTGAGAAATCCGTCCGTTTTCGTCATTTGTTATCGAATCGAGATAAAGCCAGATCGTCACATTGGCTGCTCTTCTCTCTGAAACGGTTGTACTTATCGTCTGCAAAGCTATGTCACGTGCTGCGCTACGCGGAGGCACTAAAAGCACCATAGTAGAACACAGATGAAGCTTCTAAGTTGATGTAATAGCCAGTAAGAAGTAGTACAATTCAAGTTTTAGGTATCGATTATTGACTTCTTAGCGGGCTTTGGGGCCTTGGACATGAGCTAGGACCTTAACATTCTGCATGAAAGGAGGACTAGCAGCCGAGTTGCACGGGAGAATGTGAAAAGTGTTCATATGTAGTAAAAACCTGAGAAATCCGTCCGTTTTCGTCATTTGCTATCGAATCGACTTAAAGCCAGATCGTCACATTGGCCGCTCTTCTCTCTGAAACGGTTGTACGTATCGTCTGCAAAGCTATGTCGCTTACTACGGTATTCGGAGACACTAAAAGCACCATAGTAGAACACAGATGAAGCTCCTAAGATGATGTAATAGCCAGTAAGAAGTAGTACAATTCAAGTTTTAGGTAATGAATATTGACCTTTTAGCTGGCTTTGGTGCCTTGGACATGAGCTAGGACCTTAAGATTCTGCATGAAAGGAGGACTAGCAGCCGAGTTGCACGAGAGAATGTGAAAAGTGTTCATATGTATTAAAAACCTGAGAAATCCGTCCATTTTCGTCATTTGTTATCGAATCGACGTAAAGCCAGATCGTCACATTGGCCGCTCTGCTCTCTGAAACGGTTGTACTTATTGTCTGCAAAGCTATGTCGCGTACTGCGGTATTCGGAGACACTAAAAGCACCATAGTAGAATACAGATGAAGCTCCTAAGATGATGTAATAGCCAGTAAGAAGTAGTACAATTCAAGTTGTAGGTATCGGTTATTGACTTTTTAGCTGGCTTTGGTGCCTTGGACATGAGCTAGGACCTTAAGATTCTGCATGAAAGGAGGACTAGCAGCCGACATGCACGGGAGAATGTGAAAAGTGTTCATATGTAGTAAAAACCTGAGAAATCCGTCCGTTTTCGTCATTTGTTATCGAATCGAGTTAAAGCCAGATCGTCACATTGGCCGCTCTTCTCTCTGAAACGGTTGTACTTATCGTCTGCAAAGCTATGTCGCGTGCTGCGCTAATCGGAGGCACTAAAAGCACCATAGTAGAACACTGATTAAGCTTCTAAGTTGATGTAATAGCCAGTAAGAAGTAGTACAATTCAAGTTTTAGGTATCGATTATTGAATTCTTAGCTGGCTTTGGTGCCTTGGACATGAGCTATTACCTTAAGATTCTGCATGAAAGTAGGACTAGCAGCCGAGTTACACGGGAGACTGTGAAAAGTGTTCATATGTAGTAAAAACCTGAGAAAACCGTCCATTTTCGTCATTTGTTATCGAATCGACTTAAAGCCAGATCGTCACATTGGCCGCTCTTCTCTCTGAAACGGTTGTACTTATCTTCTGCAAAGCTATGTCGCGTGCTGCGGTATGTGGACACACTAATAGCACCATAGCAGAACAGAGATGAAGCTTCTAAGTTGATGTAATAGCCAGTAAGAACTAGAACTATTCAAGTTTTAGGTATCGATTATTGACTTTTTAGTTGGCTTTGGTGCCTTGGTCATGAGCTAGGACCTTAAGATTCTGCATGAATGGAGGACTAGCAACCGAGTTGCACGGGAGAATGTGAAAAGTGTTCATATGTAATAAAAACCTGAGAAATCCGTCCATTTTCGTCATTTGTTATCGAATCGACTTAAAGCCAGATCGTCACATTGGCCGCTCTTCTCCCTGAAACGGTTGTACTTATCGTCTGCACAGCTATGTCGCGTGCTGCTGTATGCTGAGACACTAAAAGCACCATAGTAGAACACAGATGAAGCATCTAAGTTGATGTATTAGCCAGTAAGAAGTAGTCGAATTCAAGTTTTAGGTATCGATTATTGACTTTTTAGCTGGCTTTGGTGACTTGGACATGAGCTAGGACCTTAAGATTCTGCATGAAAGGAGGACTAGCAACCGAGTTGCACGGGAGAATGTGAAAAGTGTTCATATGTTAATAAAAACCTGAGAAATCCGGCCGTTTTCGTCATTTGTTATCGAATCGACTTAAAGCCAGATCGTCACATTGGCCGCTCTTCTCTCTGAAACGGTTGTAGTTATCGTCTACAAAGCTACGTCGCATGCTGCGGTATGCGGAGACACTAAAAGCACCATAGTAGAACACAGATGAAGCTTCTAAGTTGATGTAATAGCCAGTAAGAAGTAGTACAATTCAAGTTTTAGGTATCGATTATTGACTTCTTAGCTTTCTTTGGTGCCTTGGACATGAGCAAGAACCTTAAGATTCTGCATGAAAGGAGGACTAGCAGCCGAGTTGCACGGGAGACTGTGAAAAGTGTTCATACGTAGTAAAAACCTGAGAAATCCGTCCGTTTTCGTCATTTGTTATCGAATCGAGATAAAGCCAGATCGTCACATTGGCTGCTGTTCTCTCTGAAACGGTTGTACTTATCGTCTGCAAAGCTATGTCACGTGCTGCGCTACGCGGAGGCACTAAAAGCACCATAGTAGAACACAGATGAAGCTTCTAAGTTGATGTAATAGCCAGTAAGAAGTAGTACAATTCAAGTTTTAGGTATCGATTATTGACTTCTTAGCGGGCTTTGGGGCCTTGGACATGAGCTAGGACCTTAACATTCTGCATGAAAGGATGACTAGCAGCCGAGTTGCACGGGAGAATGTGAAAAGTGTTCATATGTAGTAAAAACCTGAGAAATCCGTCCGTTTTCGTCATTTGCTATCGAATCGACTTAAAGCCAGATCGTCACATTGGCCGCTCTTCTCTCTGAAACGGTTGTACGTATCGTCTGCAAAGCTATGTCGCTTACTACGGTATTCGGAGACACTAAAAGCACCATAGTAGAACACAGATGAAGCTCCTAAGATGATGTAATAGCCAGTAAGAAGTAGTACAATTCAAGTTTTAGGTAATGAATATTGACCTTTTAGCTGGCTTTGGTGCCTTGGACATGAGCTAGGACCTTAAGATTCTGCATGAAAGGAGGACTAGCAGCCGAGTTGCACGAGAGAATGTGAAAAGTGTTCATATGTAGTAAAAACCTGAGAAATCCGTCCATTTTCGTCATTTGTTATCGAATCGACGTAAAGCCAGATCGTCACATTGGCCGCTCTGCTCTCTGAAACGGTTGTACTTATTGTCTGCAAAGCTATGTCGCGTACTGCGGTATTCGGAGACCCTAAAAGCACCATAGTAGAATACAGATGAAGCTCCTAAGATGATGTAATAGCCAGTAAGAAGTAGTACAATTCAAGTTGTAGGTATCGGTTATTGACTTTTTAGCTGGCTTTGGTGCCTTGGACATGAGCTAGGACCTTAAGATTCTGCATGAAAGGAGGACTAGCAGCCGACATGCACGGGAGAATGTGAAAAGTGTTCATATGTAGTAAAAACCTGAGAAATCCGTCCGTTTTCGTCATTAGTTATCGAATCGAGTTAAAGCCAGATCGTCACATTGGCCGCTCTTCTCTCTGAAACGGTTGTACTTATCGTCTGCAAAGCTATGTCGCGTGCTGCGCTAATCGGAGGCACTAAAAGCACCATAGTAGAACACTGATTAAGCTTCTAAGTTGATGTAATAGCCAGTAAGAAGTAGTACAATTCAAGTTTTAGGTATCGATTATTGAATTCTTAGCTGGCTTTGGTGCCTTGGACATGAGCTATTACCTTAAGATTCTGCATGAAAGTAGGACTAGCAGCCGAGTTACACGGGAGACTGTGAAAAGTGTTCATATGTAGTAAAAACCTGAGAAATCCGTCCATTTTCGTCATTTGTTATCGAATCGACTTAAAGCCAGATCGTCACATTGGCCGCTCTTCTCTCTGAAACGGTTGTACTTATCTTCTGCAAAGCTATGTCGCGTGCTGCGGTATGTGGACACACTAATAGCACCATAGCAGAACAGAGATGAAGCTTCTAAGTTGATGTAATAGCCAGTAAGAACTAGAACTATTCAAGTTTTAGGTATCGATTATTGACTTTTTAATTGGCTTTGGTGCCTTGGTCATGAGCTAGGACCTTAAGATTCTGCATGAATGGAGGACTAGCAACCGAGTTGCACGGGAGAATGTGAAAAGTGTTCATATGTAATAAAAACCTGAGAAATCCGTCCATTTTCGTCATTTGTTATCGAATCGACTTAAAGCCAGATCGTCACATTGGCCGCTCTTCTCCCTGAAACGGTTGTACTTATCGTCTGCACAGCTATGTCGCGTGCTGCTGTATGCTGAGACACTAAAAGCACCATAGTAGAACACAGATGAAGCATCTAAGTTGATGTATTAGCCAGTAAGAAGTAGTCCAATTCAAGTTTTAGGTATCGATTATTGACTTTTTAGCTGGCTTTGGTGACTTGGACATGAGCTAGGACCTTAAGATTCTGCATGAAAGGAGGACTAGCAACCGAGTTGCACGGGAGAATGTGAAAAGTGTTCATATGTTAATAAAAACCTGAGAAATCCGGCCGTTTTCGTCATTTGTTACCGAATCGACTTAAAGCCAGATCGTCACATTGGCCGCTCTTCTCTCTGAAACGGTTGTACTTATCGTCTACAAAGCTACGTCGCATGCTGCGGTATGCGGAGACACTAAAAGCACCATAGTAGAACACAGATGAAGCTTCTAAGTTGATGTAATAGCCAGTAAGAAGTAGTACAATTCAAGTTTTAGGTATCGATTATTGACTTCTTAGCTTTCTTTGGTGCCTTGGACATGAGCTATTACCTTAAGATTCTGCATGAAAGTAGGACTAGCAGCCGAGTTGCACGGGAGAATTTGAAAAGTGTTCATATGTAGTAGAAACCTGAGAAATCCGTCCGTTTTCGTCATTTGTTATCGAATCGACATAAAGCCAGATCGTCACATTGGCCGCTCTTCTCTCTGAAACGGTTGTACTTATCGTCTGCAAAGCTGTGTCACGTGCTGCGGTATGCGGAGAAACTAAAAGCACCGTAGTAGAACACAGATGAAGCTTCTAAGTTGATGTAATAGCCAGTAAGAAGTTAGGTATCGATTATTGACTTTTTAGCTGGCTTTGGTGCCTTGGACATGAGCTAGGACCTTAACATTCTGCATGAAAGGAGGACTAGCAGCCGAGTTGCACGGGAGAATGTGAAAAGTGTTCATATGTAATAAAAACCTGAAAAATCCGTCCGTTTTCGTCATTTGTTATCGAATCGACCTAAAGCCAGATCGTCACGTTGGCCGCACTTCTCTCTGAAACGGTTGTACTTATCTTCTGCAAAGCTATGTTGCGTGCTGCGTTATGTGGAGACACTAAAAGCACCATAGTAGAACAGAGATGAAGCTTCTAAGTTGATGTAATAGCCAGTAAGAAGTAGGAGAATTCAAGTTTTAGGTATTGATTATTGACTTTTTAGCTGGCTTTGGTGCCTTAAATTAGCTTGGACCTTTACATTCTGCATGAAAGGAGGACTAGCAGCCGAGTTGCACGGGAGAATGTGAAAAGTGTTCATATGTAATAAAAACCTGAAAAATCCGTCCGTTTTCGTCATTTGTTATCAAATCGACTTAAAGCCAGATCGTCACATTGGCCGCTCTTCTCTCTGAAACGGTTGTACTTATCGTCTACAAAGCAATGTCGCGTGCTGCGGTATGCGGAGACACTAAAAGCACCATAGTAGAACACAGATGAAGCATCTAAGTTGATGTAATAGCCAGTGAGAAGTAGTACAATTCAAGTTTTAGGTATCGGTTATTGACTATTTAGCTGGCTTTGGTGCCTTGGACATGAGCTAGGACCTTAAGATTCTGCATGAAAGGAGGACTAGCTGCCGAGTTGCACTGGAGAATGTGAGAAGTGTTCATATGTAGTAAATACCCAAGAAATCCGTCCGTTTTCGTCATTTGTTATCGAATCGTCTTAAAGCCAGATCGTCACAATGACCGCTCTTCTCTCTGAAACGGTTGTACTTATCGTCTGCAAATCTATGTCGCGTGCTGCGGTATGCGGAGACACTAAAAGCACCATAGTAGAACACAGATGAAGCTTCTAAGTTGATGTAATAGCCAGTAAGAAGTAGTACAATTGAAGTTTTAGTTATCGATTACTGACTTTGTAGCTGGCTTTGAAGCCTTGGACATGAGCTAGGACCTTAAGATTCTGCATGAAAGGAGGACTAGCAGCCGAGTTGCACGGGAGAATGTGAATAGTGTTCGCATGTAGTAAAAACCTGAGAAATCCGTCCGATTTCGTCATTTATACTTATCGTCTACAAAGCTATGTCGCGTGCTGCGGTATGCGGAGACACTAAAAGCACCGTAGTAGAACACAGATGAAGCTTCTAAGTTGATGTAATAGCCAGTAAGAAGTAGTACAATTCAAGTTTTAGGTATCGGTTATTGACTTTTTAGCTGGCTTTGGTGCCTTGGACATGAGCTAGGTCCTTAAGATTCTGCATGAAAGGGCTAGCTGCCGAGTTGCACGGGAGAATGTGAAAAGTGTTCATATGTAGTAAAAACCCAAGAAATCCGTCCGTTTACGTCATTTGTTATCGATTCGTCTTAAAGCCAGATCGTAACATTGGCCGCTCTTCTCTCTGAAACGGATGTACTTATCGTCTGCAAAGCTATGTCGCGTGCTGCGGTATGCGGATACACTAAAATCACCATAGTAGAACACAGATAAAGTTTCTAAGTTGATGTAATAGCCAGTAAGAAGTAGTACAATTCAAGTTTTAAGTATTGATTATTGAAAATTTAGCTGCCTTGGTGCCTTGGACATGAGCTAGGACCTTGAGATTCTGCATGAAAGGAGGACTAGCAGCCGAGTTGCACGGGAGAATTTGAAAAGTGTTCGCATGTAGTAAAAACCTGAGAAATCCGTCCGTTTTCGTCATTTTTTATCGAATCGACTTATAGCCAGATCGTCACATTGGCCGCTCTTCTCTCTGAAACGGTTGTACTTATCGTCTGCAAAGCTATGTCGCTTGCTGCGGTATGCGGAGACGCTAATATCACCATAGTAGAACAGAGATGAAGCTTCTAAGTTGATGCAATAGCCAGTAAGAAGTAGTACAATTCAAGTTTTAGGTATCGATTATTGACTTTTTAGCTGGCTTAGGTGCCTTGGACATGAGCTAGGACCTTAAGATTCTGCATGAAAAGAGGGCTAGCAGCCGAGTTGCACGGGAGAATGTGAAAAGTGTTCATATGTAGTAATAACCTGAGAAATCCGTCCGTTTTTGTCATTTGTTATCGAATCGACTTAAAGCCAGATCGTCACATTGGCCGCTCTTCTCTCTGAACAGTTGTACTTATCGTCTGCAAAGCTATGTCGCGTGCTGCGGTATGCTGAGACACTAAAAGCACCATAGTACAACACAGATCAAGCTTCTAAGTTGATGTAATAGCCAGTAAGAAGTAGTACAATTCTAGTTTTAGGTATCGGTTATTGACTTTTTAGCTGGCTTTGGTGCCTTGGACATGAGCTACGACCTTATGATTCTACATGAAAGGAGGACTAGCTGCCGAGTTGCACGGGAGAATGTGAAAAGTGTTCATATGTAGTAAAAACCCAAGAAATCCGTCCGTTTTCGTCATTTGTTATCGAATCGTCTTAAAGCCAGATCGTCACATTGACCGCTCTTCTCTCTGAAACGGTTGTACTTATCGTCTGCAAAGCAATGTCGCGTGCTGCGGTATGCGGAGACACTAAAATCACCATAGTAGAACACAGATGAAGCATCTAAGTTGATGTAATAGCCAGTAAGAAGTAGTCCAATTCAAGTTTTAGGTATCGATTATTGACTTTTTAGCTGGCTTTGGTGACTTGGACATGAGCTAGGACCTTAAGGTTCTATATGAAAGGAGGACTAGCAACCGAGTTGCACGGTAGAATGTGAAAAGTGTTCATATGTAATAAAAACCTGAGAAATCCGTCCGTTTTCGTCATTTGTTATCGAATCGACTTAAAGCCAGATCGTCACATTGGCCGCTCTTCTCTCTGAAACGGTTGTACTTATCGTCTACAAAGCTAAGTCGCGTGCTGCGGTATGCGGAGACACTAAAAGCACCATAGTAGAACACAGATGAAGCTTCTAAGTTGATGTAATAGCCAGTAAGAAGTAGTACAATTCAAGTTTTAGGTATCGGTTATTGACTTTTTAGCTGGCTTTGGTGACTTGGACATGAGCTAGGACCTTAAGATTCTGCATGAAAGGAGGACTAGCTGCCGAGTTGCACGGGAGAATGTGAAAAGTGTTCATATGTAGTAAAAACCCAAGATATCCGTCCGTTTTCGTCATTTGTTATCGAATCGTCTTAAAGCCAGATCGTCACATTGACCGCTCTTCTCTCTGAAACGGTTGTACTTATCGTCTGCAAAGCTATGTCGCCTGCTGCGGTATGCGGAGACACTAAAAGCACCATAGTAGAACACAGATGAAGCGTCTAAGTTGATGTAATAGCCAGTAAGAAGTAGTACAATTCAAGTTTTAAGTATTGATTATTGACCCTTTAGCTGCCTTGGTGCCTTGGACATGAGCTAGGACCTTGAGATTCTGCATGAAAGGAGGACTAGCAGCCGAGTTGCACGGGAGAATGTGAAAAGTGTTCGCATGTAGTAAAAACCTGAGAAATCCGTCCGTTTTCGTCATTTGTTATCGAATCGACTTATAGCCAAATTGTCACATTGGCCGCTCTTCTCTCTGAAACGGTTGTACTTATCGTCTGCAAAGCTATGTCGCGTGCTGCGGTATGCGGAGACACTAAAATCACCATAGTAGAACACAGATGAAGCATCTAAGTTGATGTAATAGCCAGTAAGAAGTAGTCCAATTGAAGTTTTTGGTATCGATTATTGACATTTTAGCTGGCTTTGGTGACTTGGACATGAGCTAGGACCTTAAGATTCTGCATGAAAGGAGGACTAGCAGCCGAGTTGCACGGGAGAATGTGAAAAGTGTTCATATGTATTAAAAACCTGAGAAATCCGTCCGTTTTCGTCATTTGTTATCCAATCGACTTAAAGCCAGATCGTCACGTTGGCCGCTCTTCTCTCTGAACGGTTGTACATATCGTCTGCAAAGCTATGTCGCGCGCTGCGGTATGCGGAGACTAGAAAATCTTCATAGTAGAACACAGATGAAGCTTCTAAGTTGATGTAATAGCCAGTAAGAAGTAGTACAATTCAAGTTTTAGTTATCGATTATTGACTTTTTAGCTGCCTTTGATGCCTTGGACATGAGCTAGGACCTTAAGATTCTGCATGAAAGGAGGACTAGCAGAGGAGTTGCACGGGTGAATGTGAGAAGTGTTCATACGTAGTAAAAACCTGAGAAATCCGTCCGTTTTCGTCATTTGTTATCGAATCGACTTAAAGCCAGATCGTCACATTGGCCGCTCTTCTCTCTGAAACCGTTGTACAAATCGTCTGCAAAGCTATGTCGCGTGCTGCGGTATGCGGAGACACTAAACGCACCATAGTAGAACACAGATGAAGCTTCTAAGTTGATGCAATAGCCAGTAAGAAGTAGTACAATTCAAGTTTTATGTATCGATTATTGACTTTTTAGCTGGCTTCGGTGCCTTGGACATGAGCTAGGACCTTAAGATTCTGCATGAAAGGAGGACTAGCAGCCGAGTTGCACGGGAGAATGTGGAAAGTGTTCATATGTAGTAAAAACCTGAGAAATCCGTCCGTTTTCGTCATTTGTAATCGAATCGACTTAAAGCCAGATGGTCACATTGGCAGCTCTTCTCTCTGTAACGGTTGTACTTATCGTCTGCAAAGCTATGTCACGTACTGCGGTATTCGGAGACACTAAAAACACCATAGTAGAACACAGATGAAGCTTCTAAGATGGTGTAATAGCCAGTAAGAAGTTGTACAATACAATTTTTAGGTATCGGTTATTGACTTTTTTGCTCGCTTTGGTCCCTTGGACATGAGCTAGGACCTTAAGATTCTGCATGAAAGGAGGACTAGGAGCAGAGTTGCACGGGAGAATGTGAAAAGTGTTTATATGTAGTAAAAACCTGAGAAATCCGTCCGTTTTCGTCATTTGTTATCGAATCGACTTAAAGCCAAATCGTCACATTGGCCGCTCTGATCTCTGAAACGGTTGTACTTATCGTCTGCAAAGCTATGTCGCGTACTGCGGTATTCGGAGACACTAAACGCACCATAGTAGAACACAGATGAAGCTTCTAAGTTGATGTAATAGCCAGTAAGAAGTAGTACAATTCAAGTTTTAGATATTGATTATTGACTTTTTAGCTGGCTTTGGTGCCTTGGACATGATCTAGGACCTTAAGATTCTGCATGAAAGAAGGACTAGCAGCCGAGTTGCACGGGAGAATGTGAAAAGAGTTCATATGTAGTAAAAACCTTAGAAATCCGTCCGTATTCGTCATTTTTTTATCCAATCGACTTAAAGCCAGATCGTCACATTGGCCGTTCTTCTCTCTGAAACGGTTGTACTTATCGTCTGCAAAACTATGTCGCGTGCTGCGGTATGCGGAGAAACTAAAAGCACCGTAGTAGAACATAGATGAAGGTTCTAAGTTGATGTAATAGCCAGTAAGAAGTAGTCCAATTCAAGTTTTAGGTATCGATTAATGACTTTTTAGCTGGCTTTGGTGCCTTGGACATGAGCTAGGACCTTAAGATTCTGCATAAAAGGAGGACTAGAAGCCGAGTTGCACGGGAGAATGTGAAAAGTGTTCATATGTAGTAAAAACCTGAGACATCCGTCCGTTTTCGTCATTTGTTATCGAATCGACTTTAAGCCAGATCGTAACATTGGCCGCTCTTCTCTCTAAAACGGTTGTACTTATCGCCTGCAAAGCTGTGTCGCGTGCTGCGGTATGCGGAGAAACTAAAAGCACCGTAGTAGAACATTGATGAAGGTTCTAAGTTGATGTAATAGCCAGTAAGAAGTAGTCCAATTCAAGTTTTAGGTATCGATTATTGACTTTTAAGCTGGCTTTGGTGCCTTGGACATGAGCTAGGAACATAACATTCTGCATAAAAGGAGGACTAGCAGCCGAGTTGCGCGGGAGAATGTGAAAAGTGTTCATATGTAGTAAAAACCTGAGAAATCCGTCCGTTTTCGTCATTTGTTATCCAATCGACTTAAAGCCAGATCGTATCATTGGCCGCTCTTCTCTCTAAAACGGTTGTACTTATCGTCTGCAAAGCTATGTCGCGTGCTGCGGTATGCGGAGACACTAAAATCACCATAGTAGAACACAGATGAAGCATCTAAGTTGATGTAATAGCCAGTAAGAAGTAGTCCAATTCAAGTTTTAGGTATCGATTATTGACTTTTTAGCTGGCTTTGGTGACTTGGACATGAGCTAGGACCTTAAGATTCTGCATGAAAGGAGGAATAGCAGCCGAGTTGCACGGGAGAATGTGAAAAGTGTTCATATGTAGTAAAAACCTGAGAAATCCGTCCGTTTTCGTCATTTGTTATCGAATCGACTTAAAGCCAGATCGTCACATTGGCCGCTCTTCTCTCTGAACGGTTGTACTTATCGTCTGCAAAGCTATGTCGCGTACTGCGGTATTCGGAGACACTAAGCGCACCATTGTAGAACACAGATGAAGCTTCTAAGATGATGTAATAGCCAGTAAGAAGTAGTACAATTCAAGTTTTAGATATTGATTATTGACTCTTTAGCTGGCTTTGGGGCCTTGGACATGATCTAGGACCTTAAGATTCGGCATGAAAGGAGGACTAGCAGCCGAGTTGCACGGGCGAATGTGAAAAGTGTTCATATGTAGTAAAAACCTGAGAAATCCGTCCGTTTTCGTCATTTGTTATCCAATCGACTTAAAGCCAGATCGTCACATTGGCCGCTCTTCTCTCTGAAACGGTTGTACTTATCGTCTGCAAAGCTATGTCGCGTGCTGCGGTATGCGGAGAAACTAAAAGCACCGTAGTAGGACACAGATGAAGGTTCTAAGTTGATGTAATAGCCAGTAAGAAGTAGTCCAATTCAAGTTTTAGGAATCGATTATTGACTTTGTAGCTGGCTTTGGTGCCTTGGACATGGGCTGGACCTTAGGATTCTGCATGAAAGGAGGACTAGCAGCCGAGTTGCACGGGAGAATGTGAAAAGTGTTCATATGTAGTAAAAACCTGAGACATCCGTCCGTTTTCGTCATTTGTTATCGAATCGACTTAAAGCCAGATCGTAACATTGGCCGGTCTTCTCTCTAAAACGGTTGTACTTATCGTCTGCAAAGCTATGTCGCGTGCTGCGGTATGCGGAGACACTAAAATCACCATAGTAGAACACAGATGAAGCTTTTAACTTGATGTAATAGCCAGTAAGAAGTAGTAGAATTCAAGTTTTAGGTATCGATTATTGATTTTTAGCTGGCTTCGGTGCCTTGGACGTGAGCTAGGACCTTAAGATTCTGCATGAAATTAGGACTAGCAGCCGAGTTGCACGGGAGAATGTGAAAGGTGTTCATATGTAGTAAAAACCTGAGAAATCCGTCCGTTTTCGTCATTTGTTATCGAATCGACTTATAGCCAGATCGTCACATTGGCCGCTCTTCT
The DNA here is from genome assembly GCF_023897955.1 of Schistocerca gregaria. Classification (NCBI taxonomy): domain Eukaryota; kingdom Metazoa; phylum Arthropoda; class Insecta; order Orthoptera; family Acrididae; genus Schistocerca; species Schistocerca gregaria. The sequence continues at coordinate 583,379,658 of NC_064925.1, forward strand.
CTCTGAAACGGTTGTACTTATCGTCTGCAAAGCTATGTCGCGGACTGCGGTATGCAGGGACGCTAAAATCACCATAGTAGAACACAGATGAAGCTTCTAAGTTGATGCAATAGCCAGTAAGAAGTAGTACAATTCATGTTTTAGGTATCGATTATTGACTTTTTAGCTGGCTTCGGTGCCTTGGACATGAGCTAGGACCTTAAGATTCTGCATGAGTGGAGGACTAGCAGCCGAGTTGCACGGGAGAATGTGAAAAGTGTTCATATGTAGTAAAAACCTGAGAAATCCGTCCGTTTTCGTCATTTGTTATCGAATCGACTGAAAGCCAGATCGTCACATTGGCCGCTCTTCTCTCTGAAACGGTTGTACTTATCGTCTACAAAGCTAAGTCGCGTGCTGCGGTATGCGGAGACACTAAAAGCACCATAGTAGAACACAGATGAAGCTTCTAAGTTGATGTAATAGCCAGTAAGAAGTAGTACAATTCAAGTTTTAGGTATCGGTTATTGACTTTTTAGCTGGCTTTGGTGACTTGGACATGAGCTAGGACCTTAAGATTCTGCATGAAAGGAGGACTAGCTGCCGAGTTGCACGGGAGAATGTGAAAAGTGTTCATATGTAGTAAAAACCCAAGAAATCCGTCCGTTTTCGTCATTTGTTATCGAATCGTCTCAAAGCCAGATCGTCACATTGACCGCTCTTCTCTCTGAAACGGTTGTACTTATCGTCTGCAAAGCAATGTCGCGTGCTGCGGTATGCGGAGACACTAAAATCACCATAGTAGAACACAGATGAAGCATCTAAGTTGATGTAATAGCCAGTAAGAAGTAGTCCAATTCAAGTTTTAGGTATCGATTATTGACTTTTTAGCTGGCTTTGGTGACTTGGACATGAGCTAGGACCTTAAGGTTCTATATGAAAGGAGGACTAGCAACCGAGTTGCACGGTAGAATGTGAAAAGTGTTCATATGTAATAAAAACCTGAGAAATCCGTCCGTTTTCGTCATTTGTTATCGAATCAACTTAAAGCCAGATCGTCACATTGGCCGCTCTTCTCTCTGAAACGGTTGTACTTATCGTCTACAAAGCTAAGTCGCGTGCTGCGGTATGCGGAGACACTAAAAGCACCACAGTAGAACACAGATGAAGCTTCTAAGTTGATGTAATAGCCAGTAAGAAGTAGTACAATTCAAGTTTTAGGTATCGGTTATTGACTTTTTAGCTGGCTTTGGTGACTTGGACATGAGCTAGGACCTTAAGATTCTGCATGAAAGGAGGAATAGCTGCCGAGTTGCACGGGAGAATGTGAAAAGTGTTCATATGTAGTAAAAACCCAAGAAATCCGTCCGTTTTCGTCATTTGTTATCGAATCGTCTTAAAGCCAGATCGTCACATTGACCGCTCTTCTCTCTGAAACGGTTGTACTTATCGTCTGCAAAGCTATGTCGCCTGCTGCGGTATGCGGAGACACTAAAAGCACCATAGTAGAACACAGATGAAGCGTCTAAGTTGATGTAATAGCCAGTAAGAAGTAGTACAATTCAAGTTTTAAGTATTGATTATTGACCCTTTAGCTGCCTTGGACATGAGCTAGGACCTTGAGATTCTGCATGAAAGGAGGACTAGCAGCCGAGTTGCACGGGAGAATGTGAAAAGTGTTCGCATGTAGTAAAAACCTGAGAAATCCGTCCGTTTTCGTCATTTGTTATCGAATCGACTTATAGCCAAATTGTCACATTGGCCGCTCTTCTCTCTGAAACGGTTGTACTTATCGTCTGCAAAGCTATGTCGCGTGCTGCGGTATGCGGAGACACTAAAATCACCATAGTAGAACACAGATGAAGCATCTAAGTTGATGTAATAGCCAGTAAGAAGTAGTCCAATTGAAGTTTTTGGTATCGATTATTGACATTTTAGCTGGCTTTGGTGACTTGGACATGAGCTAGGACCTTAAGATTCTGCATGAAAGGAGGACTAGCAGCCGAGTTGCACGGGAGAATGTGAAAAGTGTTCATATGTATTAAAAACCTGAGAAATCCGTCCGTTTTCGTCATTTGTTATCCAATCGACTTAAAGCCAGATCGCCACATTGCCCGCTCTTCTCTCTGAACGGTTGTACATATCGTCTGCAAAGCTATGTCGCGTGCTGCGGTATGCGGAGACTAGAAAATCTTCATAGTAGAACACAGATGAAGCTTCTAAGTTGATGTAATAGCCAGTAAGAAGTAGTACAATTCAAGTTTTAGGTATCGATTATTGACTTTTTAGCTGCCTTTGATGCCTTGGACATGAGCTAGGACCTTAAGATTCTGCATGAAAGGAGGACTAGCAGAGGAGTTGCACGGGTGAATGTGAGAAGTGTTCATACGTAGTAAAAACCTGAGAAATCCGTCCGTTTTCGTCATTTGTTATCGAATCGACTTAAAGCCAGATCGTCACATTGGCCGCTCTTCTCTCTGAAACCGTTGTACTTATCGTCTGCAAAGCTATGTCGCGTGCTGCGGTATGCAGAGACACTAAAAGCACCATAGTAGAACACAGATGAAGCTTCTAAGTTGATGCAATAGCCAGTAAGAAGTAGTACAATTCAAGTTTTATGTATCGATTATTGACTTTTTAGCTGGCTTCGGTGCCTTGGACATGAGCTAGGACCTTAAGATTCTGCATGAAAGGAGGACTAGCAGCCGAGTTGCACGGGAGAATGTGGAAAGTGTTCATATGTAGTAAAAACCTGAGAAATCCGTCCGTTTTCGTCATTTGTAATCGAATCGACTTAAAGCCAGATGGTCACATTGGCCGCTCTTCTCTCTGAAACGGTTGTACTTATCGTCTGCAAAGCTATGTCACGTACTGCGGTATTCGGAGACACTAAAAACACCATAGTAGAACACAGATGAAGCTTCTAAGATGGTGTAATAGCCAGTAAGAAGTTGTACAATACAATTTTTAGGTATCGGTTATTGACTTTTTTGCTCGCTTTGGTCCCTTGGACATGAGCTAGGACCTTAAGATTCTGCATGAAAGGAGGACTAGGAGCAGAGTTGCACGGGAGAATGTGAAAAGTGCTTATATGTAGTAAAAACCTGAGAAATCCGTCCGTTTTCGTCATTTGTTATCGAATCGACTTAAAGCCAAATCGTCACATTGGCCGCTCTGATCTCTGAAACGGTTGTACTTATCGTCTGCAAAGCTATGTCGCGTACTGCGGTATTCGGAGACACTAAACGCACCATAGTAGAACACAGATGAAGCTTCTAAGTTGATGTAATAGCCAGTAAGAAGTAGTACAATTCAAGTTTTAGATATTGATTATTGACTTTTTAGCTGGCTTTGGTGCCTTGGACATGATCTAGGACCTTAAGATTCTGCATGAAAGAAGGACTAGCAGCCGAGTTGCCCGGGAGAATGTGAAAAGAGTTCATATGTAGTAAAAACCTTAGAAATCCGTCCGTATTCGTCATTTTTTTATCCAATCGACTTAAAGCCAGATCGTCACATTGGCCGTTCTTCTCTCTGAAACGGTTGTACTTATCGTCTGCAAAACTATGTCGCGTGCTGCGGTATGCGGAGAAACTAAAAGCACCGTAGTAGAACATAGATGAAGGTTCTAAGTTGATGTAATAGCCAGTAAGAAGTAGTCCAATTCAAGTTTTAGGTGTCGATTATTGACTTTTTAGCTGGCTTTGGTGCCTTGGACATGAGCTAGGACCTTAAGATTCTGCATAAAAGGAGGACTAGAAGCCGAGTTGCACGGGAGAATGTGAAAAGTGTTCATATGTAGTAAAAACCTGAGACATCCGTCCGTTTTCGTCATTTGTTATCGAATCGACTTTAAGCCAGATCGTAACATTGGCCGCTCTTCTCTCTAAAACGGTTGTACTTATCGTCTGCAAAGCTGTGTCGCGTGCTGCGGTATGCGGAGAAACTAAAAGCACCGTAGTAGAACATTGATGAAGGTTCTAAGTTGATGTAATAGCCAGTAAGAAGTAGTCCAATTCAAGTTTTAGGTATCGATTATTGACTTTTAAGCTGGCTTTGGTGCCTTGGACATGAGCTAGGACCATAACATTCTGCATAAAAGGAGGACTAGCAGCCGAGTTGCGCGGGAGAATGTGAAAAGTGTTCATATGTAGTAAAAACCTGAGAAATCCGTCCGTTTTCGTCATTTGTTATCCAATCGACTTAAAGCCAGATCGTAACATTGGCCGCTCTTCTCTCTAAAACGGTTGTACTTATCGTCTGCAAAGCTATGTCGCGTGCTGCGGTATGCGGAGACACTAAAATCACCATAGTAGAACACAGATGAAGCATCTAAGTTGATGTAATAGCCAGTAAGAAGTAGTCCAATTCAAGTTTTTGGTATCGATTATTGACTTTTTAGCTGGCTTTGGTGACTTGGACATGAGCTAGGACCTTAAGATTCTGCATGAAAGGAGGACTAGCAGTCGAGTTGCACGGGAGAATGTGAAAAGTGTTCATATGTAGTAAAAACCTGAGAAATCCGTCCGTTTTCGTCATTTGTTATCGAATCGACTTAAAGCCAGATCGTCACATTGGCCGCTCTTCTCTCTGAACGGTTGTACTTATCGTCTGCAAAGCTATGTCGCGTACTGCGGTATTCGGAGACACTAAACGCACCATTGTAGAACACAGATGAAGCTTCTAAGATGATGTAATAGCCAGTAAGAAGTAGAACAATTCAAGTTTTAGATATTGATTATTGACTCTTTAGCTGGCTTTGGGGCCTTGGACATGATCTAGGACCTTAAGATTCTGCATGAAAGAAGGACTAGCAGCCGAGTTGCACGGGAGAATGTGAAAAGTGTTCATATGTAGTAAAAACCTGAGAATTCCGTCCGTTTTCGTCATTTGTTATCCAATCGACTTAAAGCCAGATCGTCACATTGGCCGCTCTTCTCTCTGAAACGGTTGTACTTATCGTCTGCAAAACTATGTCGCGTGCTGCGGTATGCGGAGAAACTAAAAGCACCGTAGTAGGACACAGATGAAGGTTCTAAGTTGATGTAATAGCCAGTAAGAAGTAGTCCAATTCAAGTTTTAGGAATCGATTATTGACTTTGTAGCTGGCTTTGGTGCCTTGGACATGGGCTGGACCTTAGGATTCTGCATGAAAGGAGGACTAGCAGCCGAGTTGCACGGGAGAATGTGAAAAGTGTTCATATGTAGTAAAAACCTGAGACATCCGTCCGTTTTCGTCATTTGTTATCGAATCGACTTAAAGCCAGATCGTCACATTGGCCGTTCTTCTCTCTGAAACGGTTGTACTTATCGTCTGCAAAACTATGTCGCGTGCTGCGGTATGCGGAGAAACTAAAAGCACCGTAGTAGAACATAGATGAAGGTTCTAAGTTGATGTAATAGCCAGTAAGAAGTAGTCCAATTCAAGTTTTAGGTGTCGATTATTGACTTTTTAGCTGGCTTTGGTGCCTTGGACATGAGCTAGGACCTTAAGATTCTGCATAAAAGGAGGACTAGAAGCCGAGTTGCACGGGAGAATGTGAAAAGTGTTCATATGTAGTAAAAACCTGAGACATCCGTCCGTTTTCGTCATTTGTTATCGAATCGACTTTAAGCCAGATCGTAACATTGGCCGCTCTTCTCTCTAAAACGGTTGTACTTATCGTCTGCAAAGCTGTGTCGCGTGCTGCGGTATGCGGAGAAACTAAAAGCACCGTAGTAGAACATTGATGAAGGTTCTAAGTTGATGTAATAGCCAGTAAGAAGTAGTCCAATTCAAGTTTTAGGTATCGATTATTGACTTTTAAGCTGGCTTTGGTGCCTTGGACATGAGCTAGGACCATAACATTCTGCATAAAAGGAGGACTAGCAGCCGAGTTGCGCGGGAGAATGTGAAAAGTGTTCATATGTAGTAAAAACCTGAGAAATCCGTCCGTTTTCGTCATTTGTTATCCAATCGACTTAAAGCCAGATCGTAACATTGGCCGCTCTTCTCTCTAAAACGGTTGTACTTATCGTCTGCAAAGCTATGTCGCGTGCTGCGGTATGCGGAGACACTAAAATCACCATAGTAGAACACAGATGAAGCATCTAAGTTGATGTAATAGCCAGTAAGAAGTAGTCCAATTCAAGTTTTTGGTATCGATTATTGACTTTTTAGCTGGCTTTGGTGACTTGGACATGAGCTAGGACCTTAAGATTCTGCATGAAAGGAGGACTAGCAGTCGAGTTGCACGGGAGAATGTGAAAAGTGTTCATATGTAGTAAAAACCTGAGAAATCCGTCCGTTTTCGTCATTTGTTATCGAATCGACTTAAAGCCAGATCGTCACATTGGCCGCTCTTCTCTCTGAACGGTTGTACTTATCGTCTGCAAAGCTATGTCGCGTACTGCGGTATTCGGAGACACTAAACGCACCATTGTAGAACACAGATGAAGCTTCTAAGATGATGTAATAGCCAGTAAGAAGTAGAACAATTCAAGTTTTAGATATTGATTATTGACTCTTTAGCTGGCTTTGGGGCCTTGGACATGATCTAGGACCTTAAGATTCTGCATGAAAGAAGGACTAGCAGCCGAGTTGCACGGGAGAATGTGAAAAGTGTTCATATGTAGTAAAAACCTGAGAATTCCGTCCGTTTTCGTCATTTGTTATCCAATCGACTTAAAGCCAGATCGTCACATTGGCCGCTCTTCTCTCTGAAACGGTTGTACTTATCGTCTGCAAAACTATGTCGCGTGCTGCGGTATGCGGAGAAACTAAAAGCACCGTAGTAGGACACAGATGAAGGTTCTAAGTTGATGTAATAGCCAGTAAGAAGTAGTCCAATTCAAGTTTTAGGAATCGATTATTGACTTTGTAGCTGGCTTTGGTGCCTTGGACATGGGCTGGACCTTAGGATTCTGCATGAAAGGAGGACTAGCAGCCGAGTTGCACGGGAGAATGTGAAAAGTGTTCATATGTAGTAAAAACCTGAGACATCCGTCCGTTTTCGTCATTTGTTATCGAATCGACTTAAAGCCAGATCGTAACATTGGCCGCTCTTCTCTCTAAAACGGTTGTACTTATCGTCTGCAAAGCTATGTCGCGTGCTGCGGTATGCGGAGACACTGAAATCACCATAGTAGAACACAGATGAAGCTTTTAACTTGATGTAATAGCCAGTAAGAAGTAGTAGAATTCAAGTTTTAGGTATCGATTATTGATTTTTAGCTGGCTTCGGTGCCTTGGACATGAGCTAGGACCTTAAGATTCTGCATGAAATTAGGACTAGCAGCCGAGTTGCACGGGAGAATGTGAAAGGTGTTCATATGTAGTAAAAACCTGAGAAATCGGTCCGTTTTCGTCATTTGTTATCGAATCGACTTATAGCCAGATCGTCACATTGGCCGCTCTTCTCTCTGAAACGGTTGTACTTATCGTCTGCAAAGCTATGTCGCGGACTGCGGTATGCAGGGACGCTAAAATCACCATAGTAGAACACAGATGAAGCTTCTAAGTTGATGCAATAGCCAGTAGGAAGTAGTACAATTCATGTTTTAGGTATCGATTAATGACTTTTTAGCTGGCTTCGGTGCCTTGGACATGAGCTAGGACCTTAAGATTCTGCATGAGTGGAGGACTAGCAGCCGAGTTGCACGGGAGAATGTGAAAAGTGTTCATATGTAGTAAAAACCAACCTGAGAAATCCGTCCGTTTTCGTCATTTGTTATCGAATCGACTTAAAGCCAAATCATCTCATTGGCAGCTCTGCTCTCTGAAACGGTTGTTCTTATCGTCTGCAAAGCTATGTCGCGTGCTGCGGTATGCTGAGATACTAAAAGCACCATAGTACAACACAGATCAAGCTTCTAAGTTGATGTAATAGCCGCTAAGAAGTAGTACAATTCTAGTTCTAGGTATCGGTTATTGACTTTTTAGCTGGCTTTGGTGCCTTGGACATGAACTAGGACCTTAAGATTCTACATGAAAGGAGGACTAGCTGCCGAGTTGCACGGGAGAATGTGAAAAGTGTTCATATGTAGTAAAAACCCAAGAAATCCGTCCGTTTTCGTCATTTGTTATCGAATCGTCTTAAAGCCAGATCGTCACATTGACCGCTCTTCTCTCTGAAACGGTTGTACATATCGTCTGCAAAGCTATGTCGCGTGCTGCGTTATGCAGAGACACTAAAAGCACCATAGTAGAACACAGATGAAGCTTGTAAGATGATGTAATAGCCAGTAAGAAATAGTACAATTCAAGTTTTAGATATCGTTATTGACTTTTTAGCTGCCTTTGGTGCCTTGGACATGGGCTATGACCTTAAGATTCTGCATGAAAGGAGGAGTAGCAGCCGAGTTGCACGGGAGAATGTGAAAAGTGTTCATATGTAGTAAAAACCTGAGAAATCCGTCCGTTTGCGTCATTTGTTATCGAATCGACTTTTAGCCAGATCGTCACATTGGCCGCTCTTCTCTCTGAAACGGTTGTACTTATCTTCTGCAAAGCTATGTCGCGTGCTGCGGTATGTGGAGACACTAAATGCACCATAGTAGAACAGAGATGAAGCTTCTAAGTTGATGTAATAGCCAGTAAGAAGTAGTAGAATTCAAGTTTTAGGTATTGATTATTGACTTTTTAGCTGGCTTTGGTGCCTTGGACATGAGCTAGGACCTTAAGATTCTGCATGAAAGGATGACTAGCAGCCGAGTTGCACGGGAGAATGTGAAAAGTGTTCATATGTAATAAAATCCTGAGAAATCCGTCCGTTTTCGTCATTTGTTATCGAATCTACTTAAAGCCAGATCGTCACATTGGCCGCTCTTCTCTCTGAAACGGTTGTACTAATCGTCTGCAAAGCTATTTCGCGTGCTGCGGTATGCGGAGACACTAAAATCACCATAGTAGAACACAGATGAAGCATCTAAGTTGATGTAATAGCCAGTAAGAAGTAGTCCAATTCAAATTTAGGTATCGATTATTGACTTTTTAGCTGGCTTTGGTGACTTGGACATGAGCTAGGACCTTAAGATTCTGCATGAAAGGAGGACTAGCAAACGAGTTGCACGGGAGAATGTGAAAAGTGTTCATATGTAATAAAAACCTGAGAAATAAGTCCGTTTTCGTCATTTGTTATCGAATCGACTTAAAGCCAGATCGTCACATTGGCCGCTCTTCTCTCTGAAACGGTTGTACTTATCGTCTACAAAGCTATGTCGCGTGCTGCGGTATGCGGAGACACTAAAAGCACCATAGTAGAACACAGATGAAGCTTCTAAGTTGATGTAATAGCCAGTAAGAAGTAGTACAATTCAAGTTTTAGGTATCGGTTATTAACTTTTTAGCTGGCTTTGGTGCCTTGGACATGAGATAGGACCTTAAGATTCTGCATGAAAGGAGGACTAGCTGCCGAGTTGCACGGGAGAATGTGAAAAGTGTTCATATGTAGTAAAAACCTGAGAAATCCGTCCGTTTTCGTCATTTGTTATCGAATCGACTTAAAGCCAGATCGTCACATTTGCCGTTCTTCTCTCTGAATCCGTTGTACTTATCGTCTGCAAAGCTATGTCGCGTGCTGCGGTATGCGGAGACACTAAAAGCACCATAGTAGAACACAGATGAAACTTCTAAGTTGATGTAATAGCCAGTAAGATGTAGTACAATTCAAGTTTTAGATATTGATTATTGACTTTTTAGCTGGCTTTTGTGCCTTGGACATGATCTAGGACCTTAAGATTCTGCATGAAAGAAGGACTAGCAGCCGAGTTGCACGGGAGAATGTGAAAAGTGTTCATATGTAGTAAAAACCAACCTGAGAAATCCGTCCGTTTTCGTCATTTGTTATCGAATCGACTTAAAGCCAAATCATCTCATTGGCAGCTCTGCTCTCTGAAACGGTTGTTCTTATCGTCTGCAAAGCTATGTCGCGTGCTGCGGTATGCTGAGATACTAAAAGCACCATAGTACAACACAGATCAAGCTTCTAAGTTGATGTAATAGCCGCTAAGAAGTAGTACAATTCTAGTTCTAGGTATCGGTTATTGACTTTTTAGCTGGCTTTGGTGCCTTGGACATGAACTAGGACCTTAAGATTCTACATGAAAGGACGACTAGAAGCCGAGTTGCACGGGAGAATGTGAAAAGTGTTCATATGTAATAAAATCCTGAGAAATCCGTCCGTTTTCGTCATTTGTTATCGAATCGACTTAAAGCCAGATCGTCACATTTGCCGTTCTTCTCTCTGAATCCGTTGTACTTATCGTCTGCAAAGCTATGTCGCGTACAGCGGTATTCGGAGACACTAAAAACACCATAGTAGAACACAGATGAAGCTTCTAAGATGATGTAATAGCCAGTAAGAAGTTGTACAATTCAATTTTTAGGTATCGGTTATTGACTTTTTGGCTCGCTTTGGTCCCTTGGACATGAGCTAGGACCTTAAGATTCTGCATGAAAGGAGGACTAGGAGCAGAGTTGCACGGGAGAATGTGAAAAGTGTTCATATGTAGTAAAATCCTGAGAAATCCGTCCGTTTTCGTCATTTGTTATCGAATCGACTTAAAGCCAGATCGTCACATTGGTCACTCTTCTCTCTGAAACGGTTGTACTTATTGTCTGCAAAGCTATGTCGCGTGCTGCGGTATGCGGAGACACAAAAATCATCATAGTAGAACACAGATAAAGCTTCTAAGTTGATGTAATAGCCAGTAAGAACTAGTACAATTCAAGTTTTAGGTATCGATTATTGACTTTTTAGCTGGCTTTTGTGCCTTGGACATGAGCTAGGACCTTACGATTCTGCATGAAAGGAGGACTAGCAGCCGAGTTGCACGGGAGAATATGAAAAGTGTTTATATGTAGTAAAAACCTGAGAAATCCGTCCGTTTTCGCCATTTGTTATCGAATCGACTTAAAGCCAAATCGTCACATTGGCCGCTCTGCTCTCTGAAACGGTTGTACTTATCGTCTGGAAAGCTATGTCGCGTACTGCGGTATTCGGAGACACTAAACGCACCATAGTAGAACACAGATGAAGCATCTAAGTTGATGTAATAGCCAGTAAGAAGTAGTACAATTCAAATTTAGGTATCGATTATTGACTTATTAGCTGGCTTTGGTGAATTGGACATGAGCTAGGACCTTAAGATTCTGCATGAAAGGAGGACTAGCAAACGAGTTGCACGGGAGAATGTGAAAAGTGTTCATATGTAGTAAAAACCTGAGAAATCCGTCCGTTTTCGTCATTTGTTATCGAATCGACTTTTAGCCAGATCGTCACATTGGCCGCTCTTCTCTCTGAAACGGTTGTACTTATCTTCTGCAAAGCTATGTCGCGTGCTGCGGTATGTGGAGACACTAAAAGCACCATAGTAGAACAGAGATGAAGCTTCTAAGTTGATGTAATAGCCAGTAAGAAGTAGTAGAATTCAAGTTTTAGGTATTGATTATTGACTTTTTAGCTGGCTTTGGTGCCTTGGACATGAGCTAGGACCTTAAGATTCTCCATGAAAGGATGACTAGCAGCCGAGTTGCACGGGAGAATGTGAAAAGTGTTCATATGTAATAAAATCCTGAGAAATCCGTCCGTTTTCGTCATTTGTTATCGAATCGACTTAAAGCCAGATCGTCACATTGGCCGCTCTTCTCTCTGAAACGGTTGTACTTATCGTCTGCAAAGCTATTTCGCGTGCTGCGGTATGCGGAGACACTAAAATCACCATAGTAGAACACAGATGAAGCATCTAAGTTGATGTAATAGCCGGTAAGAAGTAGTCCAATTCTAATTTAGGTATCGATTATTGACTTTTTAGCTGGCTTTGGTGACTTGGACATAAGCTAGGACCTTAAGATTCTGCATGAAAGGAGGACTAGCAAACGAGTTGCACGGGAGAATGTGAAAAGTGTTCATATGTAATAAAAACCTGAGAAATAAGTCCGTTTTCGTCATTTGTTATCGAATCGACTTAAAGCCAGATCGTCACATTGGCCGCTCTTCTCTCTGAAACGGTTGTACTTATCGTCTGCAAAGCTATGTCGCGTGCTGCGGTATGCGGAGACACTAAAAGCACCATAGTAGAACACAGATGAAGCTTCTAAGTTGATGTAATAGCCAGTAAGAAGTAGTACAATTCAAGTTTTAGGTATCGGTTATTAACTTTTTAGCTGGCTTTGGTGCCTTGGACATGAGCTAGGACCCTAAGATTCTGCATGAAAGGAGGACTAGCTGCCGAGTTGCACGGGAGAATGTGAAAAGTGTTCATATGTAATAAAAACCCAAGAAATCCGTCCGTTTTCGTCATTTGTTATCGAATCGTCTTAAAGCCAGATCGTCACATTGACCGCTCTTCTCTCTGAAACGGTTGTACTTATCGTCTGCAAAGCTATGTCGCGTGCTGCGGTATGCGGAGACATTAAAAGCACCATAGTAGAACACAGATGAAGCTTCTAAGTTGATGTAATAGCCAGTAAGAGGTAGTACAATTCAAGTTTTAAGTATTGATTATTGACCTCTTAGCTGCCTTGGTGCCTTGGACATGAGCTAGGACCTTCAGATTATGCATGAAAGGAGGACTAGCAGCCGAGTTGCACGGGAGAATGTGAAAAGTGTTCGCATGTAGTAAAAACCTGAGAAATCCGTCCGTTTTCGTCATTTGTTATCGAATCGACTTATAGCCAGATCGTCACATTGGCCGCTCTTCTCTCTGAGACGGTTGTACTTATCGTCTACAAAGCTACGTCGCGTGCTGCGGTATGCGGAGACACTAAAAGCACCATAGTAGAACACAGATGAAGCTTCTAAGTTGATTTAATAGCCAGTAAGAAGTAGTACAATTGAAGTTTTTGGTATCGATTATTGACTTTTTAGCTGGCTTTGGTGACTTGGACATGAGCTAGGACCTTAAGATTCTGCATGAAAGGAGGACTAGCTGCCGAGTTGCACGGGAGAATGTGAAAAGTGTTCATATGTAGTAAAAACCCAAGAAATCCGTCCGTTTTCGTCATTTGTTATCGAATCGTCTTAAAGCCAGATCGTCACATTGACCGCTCTTCTCTCTGAAACGGTTGTACTTATCGTCTGCAAAGCTATGTCGCCTGCTGCGGTATGCGGAGACACTAAAAGCACCATAGTAGAACACAGATGAAGCTTCTAAGTTGATGTAATAGCCAGTAAGAAGTAGTACAATTCAAGTTTTAAGTATTGATTATTAACCTTTTAGCTGCCTTGGTGCCTTGGACATGAGCTAGGACCTTGAGATTCTGCATGAAAGGAGGACTAGCAACCGAGTTGCACGGTAGAATGTGAAAAGTGTTCGCATGTAGTAAAAACCTGAGAAATCCGTCCGTTTTCGTCATTTGTTATCGAATCGACTTATAGCCAGATCGTCATATTGGCCGCTCTTCTCTCTGAAACGGTTGTACTTATCGTCTGCAAAGCTATGTCGCGTGCTGCGGTATGCGGAGACACTAAAATCACCATAGTAGAACACAGATGAAGCATCTAAGTTGATGTAATAGCCAGTAAGAAGTAGTCCAATTGAAGTTTTTGGTATCGATTATTGACGTTTTAGCTGGCTTTGGTGACTTGGACATGAGCTAGGACCTTAAGATTCTGCATGAAAGGAGGACTAGCAGCCGAGTTGCACGGGAGAATGTGAAAAGTGTTCATATGTAGTAAAAACCTGAGAAATCCGTCCGTTTTCTTCATTTGTTATCGAATCGACTTAAAGCCAGATCGTCACATTGGCCGCTCTTCTCTCTGAACGGTTGTACATATCGTCTGCAAAGCTATGTCGCGTGCTGCGGTATGCGGAGACAAGAAAATCTTCATAGTAGCACACAGATGAAGCTTCTAAGCTGACGTAATAGCCAGTAAGAAGTAGTACAATTCAAGTTTTAGTTATCGATTATTGACTTTTTAGCTGGCTTTGATGCCTTGGACATGAGCTAGGACCTTAAGATTCTGCATGAAAGGAGGACTAGCAGAGGAGTTGCACGGGTGAATGTGAGAAGTGTTCATACGTAGTAAAAACCTGAGAAATCCGTCCATTTTCGTCATTTGTTATCGAATCGACTTAAAGCCAGATCGTCACATTGGCCGCTCTTCTCTCTGAAACCGTTGTACTTATCGTCTGCAAAGCTATGTCGCGTGCTGCGGTATGCGGAGACACTAAAAGCACCATAGTAGAACACAGATGAAGCTTCTAAGTTGATGCAATAGCCAGTAAGAAGTAGTACAATTCAAGTTTTATGTATCGATTATTGACTTTTTAGCTGGCTTCGGTGCCTTGGACATGAGCTAGGACCTTAAGATTCTGCATGAAAGGAGGACTAGCAGCCGAGTTGCACGGGAGAATGTGGAAAGTGTTCATATGTAGTAAAAACCTGAGAAATCCGTCCGTTTTCGTCATTTGTTATCGAATCGACTTAAAGCTAGATGGTCACATTGGCCGCTCTTCTCTCTGAAACGGTTGTACTTATCGTCTGCAAAGCTATGTCACGTACTGCGGTATTCGGAGACACTAAAAACACCATAGTAGAACACAGATGAAGCTTCTAAGATGATGTAATAGCCAGTAAGAAGTTGTACAATTCAATTTTTATGTATCGGTTATTGACTTTTTGGCTCGCTTTGGTCCCTTGGACATGAGCTAGGACATTAAGATTCTGCATGGAAGGAGGACTAGGAGCAGAGTTGCACGGGAGAATGTGAAAAGTGTTCATATGTAGTAAAAACCTGAGAAATCCGTCCGTTTTCGTCATTTGTTATCGAATCGACTTAAAGCCAGATCGTAACATTGGCCGCTCTTCTCTCTAAAACGGTTGTACTTATCGTCTGCAAAACTATGTCGCGTGCTGCGGTATGCGGAGACACTAAAATCACCATAGTAGAACACAGATGAAGCATCTAAGTTGATGTAATAGCCAGTAAGAAGTAGTCCAATTCAAGTTTTAGGTATCGATTATTGACTTTTTAGCTGGCTTTGGTGACTTGGACATGAGCTAGGACCTTAAGATTCTGCATGAAAGGAGGACTAGCAGCCGAGTTGCACGGGAGAATGTGAAAAGTGTTCATATGTAGTAAAAACCTGAGAAATCCGTCCGTTTTCGTCATTTGTTATCGAATCGACTTAAAGCCAGATCGTCACATTGGCCGCTCTTCTCTCTGAACGGTTGTACTTATCGTCTGCAAACCTATGTCGCGTGCTGCGGTATGCGGAGACACTAAAATCACCGTAGTAGAACACAGATGAAGCTTTTAAGTTGATGTAATAGCCAGTAAGAAGTAGTAGAATTCAGGTTTTAGGTATCGATTATTGATTTTTAGCTGGCTTCGGTGCCTTGGACATGAGCTAGGACCTTAAGATTCTGCATGAAATTAGGACTAGCAGCCGAGTTGCACGGGAGAATGTGAAAGGTGTTCATATGTAGTAAAAACCTGAGAAATCCGTCCGTTTTCGTCATTTGTTATCGAATCGACTTATAGCCAGATCGTCACTTTGGCCGCTCTTCTCTCTGAAACGGTTGTACTTATCGTCTGCGAAGCTATGTCGCGTGCTGCGGTATGCAGGGACGCTAAAATCACCATAGTAGAACACAGATGAAGCTTCTAAGTTGATGCAATAGCCAGTAAGAAGTAGTACAATTCATGTTTTAGGTATCGATTATTGACTTTTTAGCTGGCTTTGGTGCCTTGGACATGAGCTAGGACCTTAAGATTCTGCATGAGAGGAGGACTAGCAGCCGAGTTGCACGGGAGAATGTGAAAAGTGTTCATATGTAGTAAAAACCTGAGAAATCCGTCCGTTTTCGTCATTTGTTATCGAATCGACTTAAAGCCAGATGGACACATTGGCCGCTCTTCTCTCTTAAACGGTTGTACTTATTGTCTGCAAAGTTATGTCGCGTGCTGCGGTATGCGAAGACACGAAAATCATCATAGTAGAACACAGATAAAGCTTCTAAGTTGATGTAATAGCCAGTAAGAAGTAGTACAATTCAAGTTTTAGGTATCGATTATTGACTTTTTAGCGGGCTTTGGTGCCTTGGACATGAGCTAGGACCTTAAGATTCAGCATGAAAGTAGGACTAGCAGCCGAGTTGCACGGGAGAATGTGAAAAGTGTTCAAATGTAGTAAAAACCTGAGAAATCCGTCGGTTTTCGTCATTTGTTATCGAATCGACTTAAAGCCAAATCGGCACATTGGCCGCTCTGCTCTCTGAAACGTTTGTACTTATCGTCTGCAAAGCTATGTCGCGTACTGCGGTATTCGGAGACACTAAACGCACCATAGTAGAACACAGATGAAGCTTCTAAGATGATATAATAGCGAGTAAGAAATAGTACAATTCAAGTTTTAGGTATAGTTAATGACTTTTTAGCTGGCTTTGGTGCCTTGGACATGAGCTATGACCTTAAGATTCTGCATGAAAGGAGGACTAGCACTCGAGTTGCACGGGAGAATGTGAAAAGTGTTCATATGTAGTAAAAACCTGAGAAATCCGTCCGTTTTCGTCATTTGTTATCGAATCGACTTAAAGCCAGATCGTCACATTTGCCGTTCTTCTCTCTGAAACGGTTGTACTTATCGTCTGCAAAGCTACGTCGCGTGCTGCGGTATGCGGAGACACTAAAAGCACCATAGTAGAACACAGATGAAACTTCTAAGTTGATGTAATAGCCAGTAAGAAGTAGTACAATTCAAGTTTTAGATATTGATTATTGACTTTTTAGCTGGCTTTGGTGCCTTGGACATGATCTAAGACCTTAAGATTCTGCATGAAAGAAGGACTAGCAGGCGAGTTGCACGGGTGAATGTGAAAAGTGTTCATATGTAGTAAAAACCAACCTGAGAAATCCGTCCGTTTTCGTCATTTGTTATCGAATCGACTTAAAGCCAAATCATCACATTGGCAGCTCTGCTCTCTGAAACGGTTGTTCTTATCGTCTGCAAAGCTATGTCGCGTACTGTTGTATTCGGAGACACTAAAAGCACCATAGTAGAACACAGATGGAGCTTCTTAGTTGATGTAATAGCCAGTAAGAAGTAGTAGAATTCAAGTTTTAGGTATCGATTATTGACTTTTTAGGTGGCTTTGGTGCCTTGGACATGAGCTAGGACCTTAAGATTCTGCATGAAAGGAGGACTAGCAGCCGAGTTGCACGGGAGAATGTGAAAAGTGTTCATATGTAGTAAAAACCTGAGATATCCGTCCGTTTTCGTCATTTGTTATCGAATCGACTTAAAGCCAGATGGTCACATTGGCCGCTCTTCTCTCTGAAACGGTTGTACTTATCGTCTGCAAAGCTATGTCGCGTGCTGCGGTATGTGGAGACACTAAAATCACCATAGTAGAACACAGATGAAGCTTCTAAGTTGATGTAATGGCCAGTAAGAAGTAGTACAATTCAAGTTCTAGGTATCGATTATTGACTTTTTAGCTGGCTTTGGTGCCTTGGACATAAGCAAGGACCTTGAGATTCGCCATGAAAGGAGGACTAGCAGTCGAGTTGCACGGGACAATGTGAAAAGAGTTCATATGTAGTAAAAACCTGAGAAATCCGTCCGTTTTCGTCATTTGTTATCGAATCGACTTAAAGCCAGATCATCACATTGGCCGCTCTTATCTCTGAAACGGTTGTACTTATCGTCTGCAAAGCTATGTCGCGTACTGCGGTATTCGGAGACACTAAAAACACCATAGTAGAACACAGATGAAGCTTCTAAGATGATATAATAGCCAGTAAGAAGTAGTACAATTCAAGTTTTAGGTATCGGTTATTGAATTTTTAGCTGGCTTTGGTGCCTTGAACATGAGCTAGGACCTTAGGATTCTGTATGAAAGGAGGACTAGCAGCGCGGTTGCACGGGAGAATGTGAAAACTGTTCATATGTAGTAAAAACCAACCTGAGAAATCAGTCCGTTTTCGTCATTTTTTATCGAATCGACTTAAAGCCAGATCGTCACATTGGCCGCTCTTCTCTCTGAACGGTTGTACTTATCGTCTGCAAACCTATGTCGCGTGCTGCGGTATGCGGAGACACTAAAATCACCGTAGTAGAACACAGATGAAGCTTTTAAGTTGATGTAATAGCCAGTAAGAAGTAGTAGAATTCAGGTTTTAGGTATCGATTATTGATTTTTAGCTGGCTTCGGTGCCTTGGACATGAGCTAGGACCTTAAGATTCTGCATGAAATTAGGACTAGCAGCCGAGTTGCACGGGAGAATGTGAAAGGTGTTCATATGTAGTAAAAACCTGAGAAATCCGTCCGTTTTCGTCATTTGTTATCGAATCGACTTATAGCCAGATCGTCACTTTGGCCGCTCTTCTCTCTGAAACGGTTGTACTTATCGTCTGCAAAGCTATGTCGCGTGCTGCGGTATGCAGGGACGCTAAAATCACCATAGTAGAACACAGATGAAGCTTCTAAGTTGATGCAATAGCCAGTAAGAAGTAGTACAATTCATGTTTTAGGTATCGATTATTGACTTTTTAGCTGGCTTTGGTGCCTTGGACATGAGCTAGGACCTTAAGATTCTGCATGAGAGGAGGACTAGCAGCCGAGTTGCACGGGAGAATGTGAAAAGTGTTCATATGTAGTAAAAACCTGAGAAATCCGTCCGTTTTCGTCATTTGTTATCGAATCGACTTAAAGCCAGATGGACACATTGGCCGCTCTTCTCTCTTAAACGGTTGTACTTATTGTCTGCAAAGTTATGTCGCGTGCTGCGGTATGCGAAGACACGAAAATCATCATAGTAGAACACAGATAAAGCTTCTAAGTTGATGTAATAGCCAGTAAGAAGTAGTACAATTCAAGTTTTAGGTATCGATTATTGACTTTTTAGCGGGCTTTGGTGCCTTGGACATGAGCTAGGACCTTAAGATTCAGCATGAAAGTAGGACTAGCAGCCGAGTTGCACGGGAGAATGTGAAAAGTGTTCAAATGTAGTAAAAACCTGAGAAATCCGTCGGTTTTCGTCATTTGTTATCGAATCGACTTAAAGCCAAATCGGCACATTGGCCGCTCTGCTCTCTGAAACGTTTGTACTTATCGTCTGCAAAGCTATGTCGCGTACTGCGGTATTCGGAGACACTAAACGCACCATAGTAGAACACAGATGAAGCTTCTAAGATGATATAATAGCGAGTAAGAAATAGTACAATTCAAGTTTTAGGTATAGTTAATGACTTTTTAGCTGGCTTTGGTGCCTTGGACATGAGCTATGACCTTAAGATTCTGCATGAAAGGAGGACTAGCACTCGAGTTGCACGGGAGAATGTGAAAAGTGTTCATATGTAGTAAAAACCTGAGAAATCCGTCCGTTTTCGTCATTTGTTATCGAATCGACTTAAAGCCAGATCGTCACATTTGCCGTTCTTCTCTCTGAAACGGTTGTACTTATCGTCTGCAAAGCTACGTCGCGTGCTGCGGTATGCGGAGACACTAAAAGCACCATAGTAGAACACAGATGAAACTTCTAAGTTGATGTAATAGCCAGTATGAAGTAGTACAATTCAAGTTTTAGATATTGATTATTGACTTTTTAGCTGGCTTTGGTGCCTTGGACATGATCTAAGACCTTAAGATTCTGCATGAAAGAAGGACTAGCAGGCGAGTTGCACGGGTGAATGTGAAAAGTGTTCATATGTAGTAAAAACCAACCTGAGAAATCCGTCCGTTTTCGTCATTTGTTATCGAATCGACTTAAAGCCAAATCATCACATTGGCAGCTCTGCTCTCTGAAACGGTTGTTCTTATCGTCTGCAAAGCTATGTCGCGTACTGTTGTATTCGGAGACACTAAAAGCACCATAGTAGAACACAGATGGAGCTTCTTAGTTGATGTAATAGCCAGTAAGAAGTAGTAGAATTCAAGTTTTAGGTATCGATTATTGACTTTTTAGGTGGCTTTGGTGCCTTGGACATGAGCTAGGACCTTAAGATTCTGCATGAAAGGAGGACTAGCAGCCGAGTTGCACGGGAGAATGTGAAAAGTGTTCATATGTAGTAAAAACCTGAGATATCCGTCCGTTTTCGTCATTTGTTATCGAATCGACTTAAAGCCAGATGGTCACATTGGCCGCTCTTCTCTCTGAAACGGTTGTACTTATCGTCTGCAAAGCTATGTCGCGTGCTGCGGTATGTGGAGACACTAAAATCACCATAGTAGAACACAGATGAAGCTTCTAAGTTGATGTAATGGCCAGTAAGAAGTAGTACAATTCAAGTTCTAGGTATCGATTATTGACTTTTTAGCTGGCTTTGGTGCCTTGGACATAAGCAAGGACCTTGAGATTCGCCATGAAAGGAGGACTAGCAGTCGAGTTGCACGGGACAATGTGAAAAGAGTTCATATGTAGTAAAAACCTGAGAAATCCGTCCGTTTTCGTCATTTGTTATCGAATCGACTTAAAGCCAGATCATCACATTGGCCGCTCTTATCTCTGAAACGGTTGTACTTATCGTCTGCAAAGCTATGTCGCGTACTGCGGTATTCGGAGACACTAAAAACACCATAGTAGAACACAGATGAAGCTTCTAAGATGATGTAATAGCCAGTAAGAAGTAGTACAATTCAAGTTTTAGGTATCGGTTATTGAATTTTTAGCTGGCTTTGGTGCCTTGAACATGAGCTAGGACCTTAGGATTCTGTATGAAAGGAGGACTAGCAGCGCGGTTGCACGGGAGAATGTGAAAACTGTTCATATGTAGTAAAAACCAACCTGAGAAATCAGTCCGTTTTCGTCATTTTTTATCGAATCGACTTAAAGCCAGATCGTCACATTGGCCGCTCTTCTCTCTGAAACGGTTGTACTTATCGTCTGCAAAGCTATGTCGCGTGCTGCGGTATGCGGAGGCACTAAAAGCACCATTGTAGAATACATATGAAGCTTCTAAGATGATGTAATAGCCAGTAAGAAGTTGTACAATTCAAGTTTTAGGTATTGATTATTGACTTTTTAGCTGGCTTTGGTGCCTTGGACATGAGCTAGGACCTTAAGATTCTTCATGAAAGGAGGAGTAGCAGCCGAGTTGAACGGGAGAATGTGAAAAGTGTTCATATGTAGTAAAAACCTGAGAAATCCGTCCGTTTTCGTCATTTGTTATCGAATCGACTTAAAGCCAGATCGTCACATTGGCCGCTCTTTTCTCTCTGGAACGGTTGTACTTATCGTCTGCAAAGCTAGGTCGCGTGCTGCGGTATGCGGAGACACTAAAAGCACCATAGTAGAACACAGATGAAGCTTCTATGTTGATGTAATAGCCAGTAAGAAGTAGTACAATTCAAGTTTTAGGTATCGGTTATTGACTTTTTACCCTTCTTTGGTGCCTTGGACATGAGCTAGGACCTTAAGATTCTGCATGAAAGGAGGACTAGCAGCCGAGTTGCTCGGGAGAATGTGAAAAGTGTTCATATGTAGTAAAAACCTGAGAAATCCGTCCGTTTTCGTCATTTGTTATCAAATCGACTTAAAGCCAGATGGACACATTGGAGGGTCTTCTCTCTTAAACGGTTGTACTTATCGTCTGGAGAGCTATGTCGCGTGCTGCGCTATGTAGAGACACTAAAATCACCATAGTAGAACACAGATGAAGCTTCTAAGTTGATGTAATAGCCAGTAAGAAATAGTACAATTTAAGTTTTAGGTATCGATTATTGACTTTTTAGCTGGCTTTGGTGCCTTGGACATGAGCTAGGACCTTGAGATTCGGCATGAAAGGAGGACTAGCAGCCGAGTTGCACGGGAGAATGTGAAAAGTGTTCATATGTAGTAAAAACCTGAGAAATCCGTCCGTTTTCGTCATTTGTTATCGAATCGACTTAAAGCCCGATCGTCACATTGGCCGCTCTTCTCTCTAAAACGGTCGTACTTATCGTCTGCAAAGCTATGTCGCGTACTGTTGTATTCGGAGACACTAAACGCACCATAGTAGAACACAGATGAAGCTTCTAAGATGATATAATAGCCAGTAAGAAATAGTAGAATTCAAGTTTTAGGTATACTTATTGACTTTTTAGCTGGCTTTAGTGCCTTGGACATGAGCTATGACCTTAAGATTCTGCATGAAAGGAGGACTAGCACCCGAGTTGCACGGGAGAATGTGAAAAGTGTTCATATGTAGTAAAAACATGAGAAATCCGTCCGTTTTCGTCATTTGTTATCTAATCGACTTAAAGCCAGATCGTCACATTTGCCGTTCTTTTCTCTGAAACCGTTGTACTTTTCGTCTGCAAAGCTATGTCGCGTGCTGCGGTATGCGGAGACACTAAAAGCACCAGAGTAGAACACAGATGAAGCTTCTAAGTTGATGTAATAGCCAGTAAGAAGTAGTCCAATTCAAGTTTTAGGTATCGATTATTGACTTTTTAGCTGGCTTTGGTGCCTTGGACACGAGCTAGGACCTTAAGATTCTGCATAAAAGGAGGACTAGCAGCCGAGTTGCACGGGAGAATGTGAAAAGTGTTCATATGTAATAAAAACCTGAGACATCCGTCAGTTTTCGTCATTTGTTATCGAATTGACTTAAAGCCAGATGGTCACATTGACCGCTCTTCTCTCTGAAACGGTTGTACTTATCGTCTGCAAAGCTATGTCGCATGCTGCGGTATGTGGAGACAATAAAATCACCATAGTAGAACACAGATGAAGCTTCTAAGTTGATGTAATAGCCAGTAAGAAGTAGTACAATTCAAGTTTTAGGTATCGATTATTGACTTTTTAGCTGGCTTTGGTGCCTTGGACATGAGCTAGGATCTTGGGATTCTGCATAAAAGGAGGACTAGCAGCCGAGTTGCACGGGACAATGTGAAAAGTGTTCATATGTAGTAAAAACCTGAGAAATCCGTCCGTTTTCGTCATTTGTTATCGAATCGACTTAAAGCCAGATCGTCACATTGGCCGCTCTTCTCTCTGAAACGGTTGTACTTATCGTCTGCAAAGCTACGTCGCGTGCTGCGGTGTGCGGAGGCACTAAAAGCACCATAATAGAACACAGATGAAGCTTCTAAGATGATGTAATAGAAAGTAATAAGTTGTACAATTCAAGTTTTAGGTATTGATTATTGACTTTTTAGCTGGCTTTGATGCCTTGGACATGAGCTAGGACCTTAAGATTCTTCATGAAAGGAGGAGTAGCAGCCGAGTTGCACGGGAGAATGTGAAAAGTGTTCATATGTAGTAAAAACCTGAGAAATCCGTCCGTTTTAGTCATTTGTTATCGAATCGACTTAAAGCCAGATCTTCACATTGGCCGCTCTTCTCTCTGAAACGGTTGTACTTATAGTCTGTAAAGCTATGTCGCGTGCTGCGGTATGCGGAGACACTAAAAGCACCATAGTAGAACACAGATGAAGCTTCTAAGTTGATGTAATAGCCAGTAAGAAGTAATCCAATTCAAGTTTTAGGTATCGATTATTGACTTTTTAGCTGGCTTTGGTGCCTTGGACATGAGCTAGGATCTTGGGATTCTGCATAAAAGGAGGACTAGCAGCCGAGTTGCACGGGACAATGTGAAAAGTGTTCATATGTAGTAAAAACCTTAGACATCCGTCCGTTTTCGTCATTTGTTATCGAATAGACTTAAAGCCAGATCGTCACATTGGCCGCTCTTCTCTCTGAAACCGTTGTACTTATCGTCTGCAAAGCTATGTCGCGTGCTGCGGTATGCGGAGACACTAAAAGCACCATAGTAGAACACAGATGAAGCTTTTAAGTTGATGTAATAGCCAGTAAGAAGTAGTAGAATTCAAGTTTTAGGTATTGATTATTGACTTTTTAGCTGGCTTCGGTGCCTTGGACATGAGCTAGGGCCTTAAGATTCTGCATGAAAGGAGGACTAATAGCCGAGTTGCACGGGAGAATGTGAAAAGTGTTCATATGTAGTAAAAACCTGAGAAATCCGTCCGTTTTCGTCATTTGTTATGAAATCGACTTAAAGCCAGATGGACACATTGGCCGCTCTTCTCTCTTAAACGGTTGTACTTATCGTCTGGAGAGCTATGTCGTATGCTGCGGTATGTGGAGACACTAAAATCACCATAGTAGAACACAGATGAAGCTTCTAAGTTGATGTAATAGCCACTAAGAAATAGTACAATTCAAGTTTTAGGTATCGATTATTGACTTTTTAGCTGGCTTTGGTGCCTTGGACATGAGCTAGGACCTTGAGATTCGGCATGAAAGGAGGACTAGCAGCCGAGTTGCACGGGAGAATGTGAAAAGTGTTCATATGTAGTAAAAACCTGAGAAATCCGTCCGTTTTCGTCATTTGTTATCGAATCGACTTAAAGCCCGATCGTCACATTGGCCGCTCTTCTCTCTGAAACGGTTGTACTTATCGTCTGCAAAGCTATGTCGCGTACTGTTGTATTCGGAGACACTAAACGCACCATAGTAGAACACAGATGAAGCTTCTAAGATGATATAATAGGCAGTAAGAAATAGTAGAATTCAAGTTTTAGTTATACTTATTGACTTTTTAGCTGGCTTTAGTGCCTTGGACATGAGCTATGACCTTAAGATTCTGCATGAAAGGAGGACTAGCACCCGAGTTGCACGGGAGAATGTGAAAAGTGTCCATATGTAGTAAAAACCTGAGATATCCGTCCGTTTTCGTCATTTGTTATCTAATCGACTTAAAGCCAGATCGTCACATTTGCCGTTCTTTTCTCTTAAACTGTTGTACTTTTCGTCTGCAAAGCTATGTCGCGTGCTGCGGTATGCGGAGACACTAAAAGCACCATAGTAGAACACAGATGAAGCTTCTAAGTTGATGTAATAGCCAGTAAGAAGTAGTCCAATTCAAGTTTTAGGTATCGATTATTGACTTTTTAGCTGGCTTTGGTGCCTTGGACATGAGCTAGGACCTTAAGATTCTGCATAAAAGGAGGACTAGCAGCCGAGTTGCATGGGAGAATGTGAAACGTGTTCATATGTAATAAAAACCTGAGACATCCGTCAGTTTTCGTCATTTGTTATCGAATTGACTTGAAGCCAGATGGTCACCTTGACCGCTCTTCTCTCTGAAACGGTTGTACTTATCGTCTGCAAAGCTATGTCGCATGCTGCGGTATGTGGAGACAATAAAATCACCATAGAAGAACACAGATGAAGCTTCTAAGTTAATGTAATAGCCAGTAAGAAGTAGTACAATTCAAGTTTTAGGTATCGATTATTGACTTTTTAGCTGGCTTTGGTGCCTTGGACATGAGCTAGGACCTTAAGATTCTGCATAAAAGGAGGACTAGCAGCCGAGTTGCATGGGAGAATGTGAAAAGTGTTCATATGTTATAAAAACCTGAGACATCCGTCAGTTTTCGTCATTTGTTATCGAAATGACTTAAAGCCAGATGGTCACATTGACCGCTCTTCTCTCTGAAACGGTTGTACTTATCGTCTGCAAAGCTATGTCGCATGCTGCGGTATGTGGAGACAATAAAATCACCATAGTGGAACACAGATGAAGCTTCTAAGTTGATGTAATAGCCAGTAAGAAGTAGTACAATTCAAGTTTTAGGTATCGATTATTGACTTTTTAGCTGGCTTTGGTGCCTTGGACATGAGCTAGGACCTTGAGATTCGGCATGAAAGGAGGACTAGCAGCCGAGTTGCACGGGACTATGTGAAAAGTGTTCATATGTAGTAAAAACCTGAGAAATCCGTCCGTTTTCGTCATTTGTTATCGAATCGACTTAAAGCCAGATCGTTACATTGGCCGCTCTTCTCTCTGAAACGGTTGTACTTATCGTCTGCAAAGCTATGTCGCGTGCTGCGGTGTGCGGAGGTACTAAAAGCACCATAATAGAACACAGACGAAGCTTCTAAGATGATGTAATAGCCAGTAAGAAGTGGTAGAATTCAAGTTTTAGGTATTGATTATTGACTTTTTAGCTGGCTTTGGTGCCTTGCACATGAGCTAGGAACTTAAGATTCTTCATGAAAGGAGGAGTAGCAGCCGAGTTGCACGGGAGAATGTGAAAAGTGTTCATATGTAGTAAAAACCTGAGAAATCCGTCCGTTTTCGTCATTTGTTATCGAATCGACTTAAAGCCAGATCGTCACATTGGCCGCTCTTCTCTCTGAAACGGTTGTACTTATCGTCTGCAAAGCTATGTCGCGTGCTGCGGTATGCGGAGACACTAAAAGCACCATAGTAGAACACAGATGAAGCTTCTAAGTTGATGTAATAGCCAGTAAGAAGTAATCCAATTCAAGTTTTAGGTATCGATTATTGACTTTTTAGCTGGCTTTGGTGCCTTGAACATGAGCTAGGACCTTAAGATTCTGTATGAAAGGAGGACTAGCAGCCCGGTTGCACGGGAGAATGTGAAAACTGTTCATATGTAGTAAAAACCAACCTGAGAAATCCGTCCGTTTTCGTCATTTTTTATCGAATCGACTTAAATCCAGATCGTCACATTGGCCGCTCTTCTCTCTGAAACGGTTGTACTTATCGTCTGCAAAGCTATGTCGCGTGCTGCGGTATGCGGAGGCACTAAAAGCACCATAGTAGAATACATATGAAGCTTCTAAGATGATGTAATAGCCAGTAAGAAGTTGTACAATTCAAGTTTTAGGTATTGATTATTGACTTTTTAGCTGGCTTTGGTGCCTTGGACATGAGCTAGGACCTTAAGATTCTTCATGAAAGGAGGAGTAGCAGCCGAGTTGCACGGGAGAATGTGAAGTGTTCATATGTAGTAAAAACCTGAGAAATCCGTCCGTTTTCGTCATTTGTTATCGAATCGACTTAAAGCCATATCGTCACATTGGCCGCTCTTTTCTCTCTGGAACGGTTGTACTTATCGTCTGCAAAGCTAGGTCGCGTGCTGCGGTATGCGGAGACACTAAAAGCACCATAGTAGAACACAGATGAAGCTTCTAAGTTGATGTAATAGCCAGTAAGAAGTAATCCAATTCAAGTTTTAGGTATCGATTATTGACTTTTTAGCTGGCTTTGGTGCCTTGGACATGAGCTAGGACCTTTAGATTCTGCATGAAAGGAGGACTAGCAGCCGAGTTGCTCGGGAGAATGTGAAAAGTGTTCAAATGTAGTAAAAACCTGAGAAATCCGTCCGTTTTCGTCATTTGTTATCAAATCGACTTAAAGCCAGATGGACACATTGGCCGCTCTTCTCTCTTAAACGGTTGTACTTATCGTCTGGAGAGCTATGTCGCGAGCTGCGCAATGTGGAGACACTAAAATCACCATAGTAGAACACAGATGAAGCTTCTAAGTTGATGTAATAGCCAGTAAGAAATAGTACAATTTAAGTTTTAGGTATCGATTATTGACTTTTTAGCTGGCTTTGGTGCCTTGGACATGAGCTAGGACCTTGAGATTCCGCATGAAAGGAGGACTAGCAGCCGAGTTGCACGGGAGAATGTGAAAAGTGTTCATATGTAGTAAAAACCTGAGAAATCCGTCCGTTTTCGTCATTTGTTATCGAATCGACTTAAAGCCCGATCGTCACATTGGCCGCTCTTCTCTCTAAAACCGTTGTACGTATCGTCTGCAAAGCTATGTCGCGTACTGTTGTATTCGGAGACACTAAACGCACCATAGTAGAACACAGATGAAGCTTCTAAGATGATATAATAGACAGTAAGAAATAGTAGAATTCAAGTTTTAGGTATACCTATTGACTTTTTAGCTGGCTTTAGTGCCTTGGACATGAGCTATGACCTTAAGATTCTGCATGAAAGGAGGACTAGCACCCGAGTTGCACGGGAGAATGTGAAAAGTGTTCATATGTAGTAAAAACATGAGAAATCCGTCCGTTTTCGTCATTTGTTATCTAATCGACTTAAAGCCAGATCGTCACATTTGCCGTTCTTTTTTCTGAAACCGTTGTACTTTTCGTCTGCAAAGCTATGTCGCGTGCTGCGGTATGCGGAGACACTAAAAGCACCATAGTAGAACACAGATGAAGCTTCTAAGTTGATGTAATAGCCAGTAAGAAGTAGTCCAATTCAAGTTTTAGGTATCGATAATTGACTTTTTAGCTGGCTTTGGTGCCTTGGACATGAGCTAGGTCCTTGAGATTCGGCATGAAAGGAGGACTAGCAGCCGAGTTGCACGGGAGAATGTGAAAAGTGTTCATATGTAGCAAAAACCTGAGAAATCCGTCAGTTTTCGTCATTTGTTATCGAATCGACTTAAAGCCCGATCGTCACATTGGCCGCTCTTATCTCTGAAACGGTTGTACTTATCGTCTGCAAAGCTATGTCGCGTACTGTTGTATTCGGAGACACTAAACGCACCATAGTAGAACACAGATGAAGCTTCTAAGATGATATAATAGCCAGTAAGAAATAGTAGAATTCAAGTTTTAGGCATACTTATTGACTTTTTAGCTGGCTTTAGTGCCTTGGACATGAGCTATGACCTTAAGATTCTGCATGAAAGGAGGACTAGCACCCGAGTTGCACGGGAGAATGTGAAAAGTGTTCATATGTAGTAAAAACCTGAGAAATCCGTCCGTTTTCGTCATTTGTTATCTAATCGACTTAAAGCCAGATCGTCACATTTGCCGTTCTTTTCTCTTAAACCGTTGTACTTTTCGTCTGCAAAGCTATGTCGCGTGCTGCGGTATGCGGAGACACTAAAAGCACCATAGTAGAACACAGATGAAGCTTCTAAGTTGATGTAATAGCCAGTAAGAAGTAGTCCAATTCAAGTTTTAGGTATCGATTATTGACTTTTTAGCTGGCTTTGGTGCCTTGGACATGAGCTAGGACCTTAAGATTCTGCATAAAAGGAGGACTAGCAGCCGAGTTGCACGGGAGAATGTGAAAAGTGTTCATATGTAATAAAAACCTGAGACATCCGTCAGTTTTCGTCATTTGTTATCGAATTGACTTAAAGCCAGATGGGCACATTGACCGCTCTTCTCTCTGAAACGGTTGTACTTATCGTCTGCAAAGCTATGTCGCATGCTGCGGTATGTGGAGACAATAAAATCACCATAGTAGAACACAGATGAAGCTTCTAAGTTGATGTAATAGCCAGTAAGAAGTAGTCCAATTCAAGTTTTAGGTATCGATTATTGACTTTTTAGCCGGCTTTGGTGCCTTGGACATGAGCTAGGACCTTAAGATTCTGCATAAAAGGAGGACTAGCAGCCGAGTTGCACGGGAGAATGTGAAAAGTGTTCATATGTAATAAAAACCTGAGACATCCGTCAGTTTTCGTCATTTGTTATCGAATTGACTTAAAGCCAGATGGTCACATTGATCGCTCTTCTCTCTGAAACGGTTGTACTTATCGTCTGCAAAGCTATGTCGCATGCTGCGGTATGTGGAGACAATAAAATCACCATAGTAGAACACAGATGAAGCTTCTAAGTTGATGTAATAGCCAGTAAGAAGTAGTACAATTCAAGTTTTAGGTATCGATTATTGACTTTTTAGCTGGCTTTGGTGCCTTGGACATGAGCTAGGATCTTGAGATTCTGCATGAAAGGAGGACTAGCAGCCGAGTTGCACGGGACAATGTGAAAAGTGTTCATATGTAGTAAAAACCTGAGAAATCCGTCCGTTTTCGTCATTTGTTATCGAATCGACTTAAAGCCAGATCGTCACATTGGCCGCTCTTCTCTCTGAAACGGTTGTACTTATCGTCTGCAAAGCTATGTCGCGTGCTGCGGTGTGCGGAGGTACTAAAAGCACCATAATAGAACACAGACGAAGCTTCTAAGATGATGTAATAGAAAGTAATAAGTTGTACAATTCAAGTTTTAGGTATTGATTATTGACTTTTTAGCTGGCTTTGGTGCCTTGGACATGAGCTAGGACCTTAAGATTCTTCATGAAAGGAGGAGTAGCAGCCGAGTTGCACGGGAGAATGTGAAAAGTGTTCATATGTAGTAAAAACCTGAGAAATCCGTCCGTTTTCGTCATTTGTTATCGAATCGACTTAAAGCCAGATCGTCACATTGGCCGCTCTTCTCTCTGAAACGGTTGTACTTATCGTCTGCAAAGCTATGTCGCGTGCTGCGGTATGCGGAGACACTAAAAGCACCATAGTAGAACACAGATGAAGCTTCTAAGTTGATGTAATAGCCAGTAAGAAGTAATCCAATTCAAGTTTTAGGTATCGATTATTGACTTTTTAGCTGGCTTTGGTGCCTTGGACATGAGCTAGGACCTTAAGATTCTGCATAAAAGGAGGACTAGCTGCCCAGGTGCACGGGAGAATGTGAAAAGTGTTCATATGTAGTAAAAACCTGAGACATCCGTCCGTTTTCGTCATTTGTTATCGAATAGACTTAAAGCCAGATCGTCACATTGGCCGCTCTTCTCTCTGAAACCGTTGTACTTATCGTCTGCAAAGCTATGTCGCGTGCTGCGGTATGCGGAGACACTAAAAGCACCATAGTAGAACACAGATGAAGCTTTTAAGTTGATGTAATAGCCGGTAAGAAGTAGTAGAATTCAAGTTTTAGGTATCGATTATTGACTTTTTAGCTGGCTTCGGTGCCTTGGACATGAGCTAGGACCTTAAGAATCTGCATGAAAGGAGGACTAGCAGCCGAGTTGCACGGGAGAATGTGAAAAGTGTTCATATGTAGTAAAAACCTGAGAAATCCGTCCGTTTTCGTCATTTGTTATGAAATCGACTTAAAGCCAGATCGTCACATTTGCCGTTCTTTTCTCTTAAACCGTTGTACATTTCGTCTGCAAAGCTATGTCGCGTGCTGCGGTATGCGGAGACACTAAAATCACCATAGTAGAACACAGATGAAGCTTCTAAGTTGATGTAATAGCCACTAAGAAATAGTACAATTCAAGTTTTAGGTATCGATTATTGACTTTTTAGCTGGCTTTGGTGCCTTGGACATGAGCTAGGACCTTGAGATTCGGCATGAAAGGAGGACTAGCAGCCGAGTTGCACGGGAGAATGTGAAAAGTGTTCATATGTAATAAAATCCTGAGAAATCCGTCCGTTTTCGTCATTTGTTATCGATCGTCACATTGGCCGCTCTTCTCTCTGAAACGGTTGTACTTATCGTCTGCAAAGCTATGTCGCGTACTGTTGTATTCGGAGACACTAAACGCACCATAGTAGAACACAGATGAAGCTTCTAAGATGATATAATAGCCAGTAAGAAATAGTAGAATTCAAGTTTTAGGTATACTTATTGACTTTTTAGCTGGCTTTAGTGCCTTGGACATGAGCTATGACCTTAAGATTCTGCATGAAAGGAGGACTAGCACCCGAGTTGCACGGGAGAATGTGAAAAGTGTTCATATGCAGTAAAAACCAACCTGAGAAATCCGTCCGTTTTCGTCATTTGTTATCTAATCGACTTAAAGCCAGATCGTCACATTTACGTTCTTTTCTCTTAAACCGTTGTACATTTCGTCTGCAAAGCTATGTCGCGTGCTGCGGTATGCGGAGACACTAAAAGCACCATAGTAGAACACAGATGAAGCTTCTAAGTTGATGTAATAGCCAGTAAGAAGTAGTCCAATTCAAGTTTTAGGTATCGATTATTGACTTTTTAGCTGGCTTTGGTGCCTTGGACATGGGCTAGGACCTTAAGATTCTTCATGAAAGGAGGAGTAGCAGCCGAGTTGCACGGGAGAATGTGAAAAGTGTTCATATGTAGTAAAAACCTGAGAAATCCGTCCGTTTTCGTCATTTGTTATCGAATCGACTTAAAGCCAGATCGTCACATTGGCCGCTCTTCTCTCTGAAACGGTTGTACTTATCGTCTGCAAAGCTATGTCGCGTGCTGCGGTATGCGGAGACACTAAAAGCACCATAGTAGAACACAGATGAAGCTTCTAAGTTGATGTAATAGCCAGTAAGAAGTAATCCAATTCAAGTTTTAGGTATCGATTATTGACTTTTTAGCTGGCTTTGGTGCCTTGGACATGAGCTAGGACCTTAAGATTCTGCATAAAAGGAGGACTAGCTGCCCAGGTGCACGGGAGAATGTGAAAAGTGTTCATATGTAGTAAAAACCTGAGACATCCGTCCGTTTTCGTCATTTGTTATCGAATAGACTTAAAGCCAGATCGTCACATTGGCCGCTCTTCTCTCTTAAACGGTTGTACTTATCGTCTGGAGAGCTATGTCGCGTGCTGCGCTATGTGGAGACACTAAAATCACCATAGTAGAACACAGATGAAGCTTCTAAGTTGATGTAATAGCCACTAAGAAATAGTACAATTCAAGTTTTAGGTATCGATTATTGACTTTTTAGCTGGCTTTGGTGCCTTGGACATGAGCTAGGACCTTGAGATTCGGCATGAAAGGAGGACTAGCAGCCGCGTTGCACGGTAGAATGTGAAAAGTGTTCATATGTAATAAAATCCTGAGAAATCCGTCCGTTTTCGTCATTTGTTATCGAATCGACTTAAAGCCCGATCGTCACATTGGCCGCTCTTCTCTCTGAAACGGTTGTACTTATCGTCTGCAAAGCTATGTCGCGTACTGTTGTATTCGGAGACACTAAACGCACCATAGTAGAACACAGATGAAGCTTCTAAGATGATATAATAGCCAGTAAGAAATAGTAGAATTCAAGTTTTAGGTATACTTATTGACTTTTTAGCTGGCTTTAGTGCCTTGGACATGAGCTATGACCTTAAGATTCTGCATGAAAGGAGGACTAGCCCCCGAGTTGCACGGGAGAATGTGAAAAGTGTTCATATGTAGTAAAAACCTGAGAAATCCGTCCGTTTTCGTCATTTGTTATCTAATCGACTTAAAGCCAGATCGTCACATTTGCCGTTCTTTTCTCTTAAACCGTTGTACATTTCGTCTGCAAAGCTATGTCGCGTGCTGCGGTATGCGGAGACACTAAAAGCACCATAGTAGAACACAGATGAAGCTTCTAAGTTGATGTAATAGCCAGTAAGAAGTAGTCCAATTCAAGTTTTAGGTATCGATTATTGACTTTTTAGCTGGCTTTGGTGCCTTGGACATGAGCTAGGACCTTAAGATTCTGCATAAAAGGAGGACTAGCAGCCGAGTTGCACGGGAGAATGTGAAAAGTGTTCATATGTAATAAAAACCTGAGACATCCGTCAGTTTTCGTCATTTGTTATCGAATTGACTTAAAGCCAGATGGTCACATTGACCGCTCTTCTCTCTGAAACGGTTGTACTTATCGTCTGCAAAGCTATGTCGCATGCTGCGGTATGTGGAGACAATAAAATCACCATAGTAAAACACAGATGAAGCTTCTAACTTGATGTAATAGCCAGTAAGAAGTAGTCCAATTCAAGTTTTAGGTATCGATTATTGACTTTTTAGCTGGCTTTGGTGCCTTGGACATGAGCTAGGACCTTAAGATTCTGCATAAAAGGAGGACTAGCAGCCGAGTTGCACAGGAGAATGTGAAAAGTGTTCATATGTAATAAAAACCTGAGACATCCGTCAGTTTTCGTCATTTGTTATCGAATTGACTTAAAGCCAGATGGTCACATTGATCGCTCTTCTCTCTGAAACGGTTGTACTTATCGTCTGCAAAGCTATGTCGCATGCTGCGGTATGTGGAGACAATAAAATCACCATAGTAGAACACAGATGAAGCTTCTAAGTTGATGTAATAGCCAGTAAGAAGTAGTACAATTCAAGTTTTAGGTATCGATTATTGACTTTTTAGCTGGCTTTGGTGCCTTGGACATGAGCTAGGATCTTGAGATTCTGCATGAAAGGAGGACTAGCAGCCGAGTTGCACGGGACAATGTGAAAAGTGTTCATATGTAGTAAAAACCTGAGAAATCCGTCCGTTTTCGTCATTTGTTATCGAATCGACTTAAAGCCCGATCGTCACATTGGCCGCTCTTCTCTCTGAAACGGTTGTACTTATCGTCTGCAAAGCTATGTCGCGTGCTGCGGTGTGCGGAGGTACTAAAAGCACCATAATAGAAAAAAGACGAAGCTTCTAAGATGATGTAATAGAAAGTAATAAGTTGTACAATTCAAGTTTTAGGTATTGATTATTGACTTTTTAGCTGGCTTTGGTGCCTTGGACATGAGCTAGGACCTTAAGATACTTCATGAAAGGAGGAGTAGCAGCCGAGTTGCACGGGAGAATGTGAAAAGTGTTCATATGTAGTAAAAACCTGAGAAATCCGTCCGTTTTCGTCATTTGTTATCGAATCGACTTAAAGCCAGATCGTCACATTGGCCGCTCTTCTCTCTGAAACGGTTGTACTTATCGTCTGCAAAGCTATGTCGCGTGCTGCGGTATGCGGAGACACTAAAAGCACCATAGTAGAACACAGATGAAGCTTCTAAGTTGATGTAATAGCCAGTAAGAAGTAAT
Organism: Schistocerca gregaria; assembly: GCF_023897955.1. Taxonomy (NCBI): domain Eukaryota; kingdom Metazoa; phylum Arthropoda; class Insecta; order Orthoptera; family Acrididae; genus Schistocerca; species Schistocerca gregaria. The sequence continues at coordinate 583,413,913 of NC_064925.1, forward strand.
CCAATTCAAGTTTTAGGTATCGATTATTGACTTTTTAGCTGGCTTTGGTGCCTTGGACATGAGCTAGGACCTTAAGATTCTGCATAAAAGGAGGACTAGGAGCAGAGGTGCACGGGAGAATGTGAAAAGTGTTCATATGTAGTAAAAACCTGAGACATCCGTCCGTTTTCGTCATTTGTTATCGAATAGACTTAAAGCCAGATCGTCACATTGGCCGCTCTTTTCTCTGAAACCGTTGTACTTATCGTCTGCAAAGCTATGTCGCGTACTGCGGTATGCGGAGACACTAAAAGCACCATAGTAGAACACAGATGAAGCTTTTAAGTTGATGTAATAGCCAGTAAGAAGTAGTAGAATTCAAGTTTTAGGTATCGATTATTGACTTTTTAGCAGGCTTCGGTGCCTTGGACATGAGCTAGGACCTTAAGAATCTGCATGAAAGGAGGACTAGCAGCCGAGTTGCACGGGAGAATGTGAAAAGTGTTCATATGTAGTAAAATCCTGAGAAATCCGTCCGTTTTCGTCATTTGTTATGAAATCGACTTAAAGCCAGATGGACACATTGGCCGCTCTTCTCTCTGAAACGGTTGTACTTATCGTCTGCAAAGCTATGTCTCGTACTGTTGTATTCGGAGACACTAAACGCACCATAGTAGAACACAGATGAAGCTTCTAAGATGATATAATAGCCAGTAAGAAATAGTAGAATTCAAGTTTTAGGTATACTTATTGACTTTTTAGCTGGCTTTAGTGCCTTGGACATGAGCTATGACCTTAAGATTCTGCATGAAAGGAGGACTAGCACCCGAGTTGCACGGGAGAATGTGAAAAGTGTTCATATGTAGTAAAAACCTGAGAAATCCGTCCGTTTTCGTCATTTGTTATCTAATCGACTTAAAGCCAGATCGTCACATTTGCCGTTCTTTTCTCTTAAACCGTTGTACTTTTCGTCTGCAAAGCTATGTCGCGTGCTGCGGTATGCGGAGACACTAAAAGCACCATAGTAGAACACAGATGAAGCTTCTAAGTTGATGTAATAGCCAGTAAGAAGTAGTCCAATTCAAGTTTTAGGTATCGATTATTGACTTTTTAGCTGGCTTTGGTGCCTTGGACATGAGCTAGGACCTTAAGATTCTGCATAAAAGGAGGACTAGCAGCCGAGTTGCACGGGAGAATGTGAAAAGTGTTCATATGTAATAAAAACCTGAGACATCCGTCAGTTTTCGTCATTTGTTATCGAATTGACTTAAAGCCAGATGGTCACATTGACCGCTCTTCTCTCTGAAACGGTTGTACTTATCGTCTGCAAAGCTATGTCGCATGCTGCGGTATGTGGAGACAATAAAATCACCATAGTAGAACACAGATGAAGCTTCTAAGTTGATGTAATAGCCAGTAAGAAGTAGTACAATTCAAGTTTTAGGTATCGATTATTGACTTTTTAGCTGGCTTTGGTGCCTTGGACATGAGCTAGGATCTTGAGATTCTGCATAAAAGGAGGACTAGCAGCCGAGTTGCACGGGACAATGTGAAAAGTGTTCATATGTAGTAAAAACCTGAGAAATCCGTCCGTTTTCGTCATTTGTTATCGAATCGACTTAAAGCCAGATCGTCACATTGGCCGCTCTTCTCTCTGAAACGGTTGTACTTATCGTCTGCAAAGCTATGTCGCGTGCTGCGGTGTGCGGAGGCACTAAAAGCACCATAATAGAACACAGATGAAGCTTCTAAGATGATGTAATAGAAAGTAATAAGTTGTACAATTCAAGTTTTAGGTATTGATTATTGACTTTTAGCTGGCTTTGATGCCTTGGACATGAGCTAGGACCTTAAGATTCTTCATGAAAGGAGGAGTAGCAGCCGAGTTGCACGGGAGAATGTGAAAAGTGTTCATATGTAGTAAAAACCTGAGAAATCCGTCCGTTTTAGTCATTTGTTATCGAATCGACTTAAAGCCAGATCTTCACATTGGCCGCTCTTCTCTCTGAAACGGTTGTACTTATAGTCTGTAAAGCTATGTCGCGTGCTGCGGTATGCGGAGACAATAAAATCACCATAGTAGAACACAGATGAAGCTTCTAAGTTAATGTAATAGCCAGTAAGAAGTAGTACAATTCAAGTTTTAGGTATCGATTATTGACTTTTTAGCTGGCTTTGGTGCCTTGGACATGAGCTAGGACCTTAAGATTCTGCATAAAAGGAGGACTAGCAGCCGAGTTGCATGGGAGAATGTGAAAAGTGTTCATATGTTATAAAAACCTGAGACATCCGTCAGTTTTCGTCATTTGTTATCGAATTGACTTAAAGCCAGATGGTCACATTGACCGCTCTTCTCTCTGAAACGGTTGTACTTATCGTCTGCAAAGCTATGTCGCATGCTGCGGTATGTGGAGACAATAAAATCACCATAGTGGAACACAGATGAAGCTTCTAAGTTGATGTAATAGCCAGTAAGAAGTAGTACAATTCAAGTTGATGTAATAGCCAGTAAGAAGTAGTACAATTCAAGTTTTAGGTATCGATTATTGACTTTTTAGCTGGCTTTGGTGCCTTGGACATGAGCTAGGACCTTGAGATTCGGCATGAAAGGAGGACTAGCAGCCGAGTTGCACGGGACTATGTGAAAAGTGTTCATATGTAGTAAAAACCTGAGAAATCCGTCCGTTTTCGTCATTTGTTATCGAATCGACTTAAAGCCAGATCGTTACATTGGCCGCTCTTCTCTCTGAAACGGTTGTACTTATCGTCTGCAAAGCTATGTCGCGGGCTGCGGTGTGCGGAGGTACTAAAAGCACCATAATAGAACACAGACGAAGCTTCTAAGATGATGTAATAGCCAGTAAGAAGTAGTAGAATTCAAGTTTTAGGTATTGATTATTGACTTTTTAGCTGGCTTTGGTGCCTTGCACATGAGCTAGGAACTTAAGATTCTTCATGAAAGGAGGAGTAGCAGCCGAGTTGCACGGGAGAATGTGAAAAGTGTTCATATGTAGTATAATCCTGAGAAATCCGTCCGTTTTCGTCATTTGTTATCGAATCGACTTAAAGCCAGATCGTCACATTGGCCGCTCTTCTCTCTGAAACGGTTGTACTTATCGTCTGCAAAGCTATGTCGCGTGCTGCGGTATGCGGAGACACTAAAAGCACCATAGTAGAACACAGATGAAGCTTCTAAGTTGATGTAATAGCCAGTAAGAAGTAATCCAATTCAAGTTTTAGGTATCGATTATTGACTTTTTAGCTGGCTTTGGTGCCTTGAACATGAGCTAGGACCTTAAGATTCTGTATGAAAGGAGGACTAGCAGCCCGGTTGCACGGGAGAATGTGAAAACTGTTCATATGTAGTAAAAACCAACCTGAGAAATCCGTCCGTTTTCGTCATTTTTTATCGAATCGATTTAAATCCAGATCGTCACATTGGCCGCTCTTCTCTCTGAAACGGTTGTACTTATCGTCTGCAAAGCTATGTCGCGTACTGTTGTATTCGGAGACACTAAACGCACCATAGTAGAACACAGATGAAGCTTCTAAGATGATATAATAGCCAGTAAGAAATAGTAGAATTCAAGTTTTAGTTATACTTATTGACTTTTTAGCTGGCTTTAGTGCCTTGGACATGAGCTATGACCTTAAGATTCTGCATGAAAGGAGGACTAGCACCCGAGTTGCACGGGAGAATGTGAAAAGTGTTCATATGTAGTAAAAACCTGAGATATCCGTCCGTTTTCGTAATTTGTTATCTAATCGACTTAAAGCCAGATCGTCACATTTGCCGTTCTTTTCTCTTAAACCGTTGTACTTTTCGTCTGCAAAGCTATGTCGCGTGCTGCGGTATGCGGAGACACTAAAAGCACCATAGTAGAACACAGATGAAGCTTCTAAGTTGATGTAATAGCCAGTAAGAAGTAGTCCAATTCAAGTTTTAGGTATCGATTATTGACTTTTTAGCTGGCTTTGGTGCCTTGGACATGAGCTAGGACCTTGAGATTCGGCATGAAAGGAGGACTAGCAGCCGAGTTGCACGGGAGAATGTGAAAAGTGTTCATATGTAGTAAAAACCTGAGAAATCCGTCCGGTTTCGTCATTTGTTATCGAATCGACTTAAAGCCCGATCGTCACATTGGCCGCTCTTCTCTCTGAAACGGTTGTACTTATCGTCTGCAAAGCTATGTCGCGTACTGTTGTATTCGGAGACACTAAACGCACCATAGTAGAACACAGATGAAGCTTCTAAGATGATATAATAGGCAGTAAGAAATAGTACAATTCAAGTTTTAGGTATCGATTATTGACTTTTTAGCTGGCTTTGGTGCCTTGGACATGAGCTAGGACCTTAAGATTCTGCATAAAAGGAGGACTAGCTGCCCAGTTGCACGGGAGAATGTGAAAAGTGTTCATATGTAGTAAAAACCTTAGACATCCGTCCGTTTTCGTCATTTGTTATCGAATAGACTTAAAGCCAGATCGTCACATTGGCCGCTCTTCTCTCTGAAACCGTTGTACTTATCGTCTGCAAAGCTATGTCGCGTGCTGCGGTATGCGGAGACACTAAAAGCACCATAGTAGAACACAGATGAAGCTTTTAAGTTGATGTAATAGCCAGTAAGAAGTAGTAGAATTCAAGTTTTAGGTATTGATTATTGACTTTTTAGCTGGCTTCGGTGCCTTGGACATGAGCTAGGACCTTAAGATTCTGCATGAAAGGAGGACTAATAGCCGAGTTGCACGGGAGAATGTGAAAAGTGTTCATATGTAGTAAAAACCTGAGAAATCCGTCCGTTTTCGTCATTTGTTATGAAATCGACTTAAAGCCAGATGGACACATTGGCCGCTCTTCTCTCTTAAACGGTTGTACTTATCGTCTGGAGAGCTATGTCGTATGCTGCGGTATGTGGAGACACTAAAATCACCATAGTAGAACACAGATGAAGCTTGTAAGTTGATGTAATAGCCACTAAGAAATAGTACAATTCAAGTTTTAGGTATCGATTATTGACTTTTTAGCTGGCTTTGGTGCCTTGGACATGAGCTAGGACCTTGAGATTCGGCATGAAAGGAGGACTAGCAGCCGAGTTGCACGGGAGAATGTGAAAAGTGTTCATATGTAGTAAAAACCTGAGAAATCCGTCCGGTTTCGTCATTTGTTATCGAATCGACTTAAAGCCCGATCGTCACATTGGCCGCTCTTCTCTCTGAAACGGTTGTACTTATCGTCTGCAAAGCTATGTCGCGTACTGTTGTATTCGGAGACACTAAACGCACCATAGTAGAACACAGATGAAGCTTCTAAGATGATATAATAGGCAGTAAGAAATAGTAGAATTCAAGTTTTAGTTATACTTATTGACTTTTTAGCTGGCTTTAGTGCCTTGGACATGAGCTATGACCTTAAGATTCTGCATGAAAGGAGGACTAGCACCCGAGTTGCACGGGAGAATGTGAAAAGTGTTCATATGTAGTAAAAACCTGAGATATCCGTCCGTTTTCGTCATTTGTTATCTAATCGACTTAAAGCCAGATCGTCACATTTGCCGTTCTTTTCTCTTAAACTGTTGTACTTTTCGTCTGCAAAGCTATGTCGCGTGCTGCGGTATGCGGAGACACTAAAAGCACCATAGTAGAACACAGATGAAGCTTCTAAGTTGATGTAATAGCCAGTAAGAAGTAGTCCAATTCAAGTTTTAGGTATCGATTATTGACTTTTTAGCTGGCTTTGGTGCCTTGGACATGAGCTAGGACCTTAAGATTCTGCATAAAAGGAGGACTAGCAGCCGAGTTGCATGGGAGAATGTGAAACGTGTTCATATGTAATAAAAACCTGAGACATCCGTCAGTTTTCGTCATTTGTTATCGAATTGACTTGAAGCCAGATGGTCACCTTGACCGCTCTTCTCTCTGAAACGGTTGTACTTATCGTCTGCAAAGCTATGTCGCATGCTGCGGTATGTGGAGACAATAAAATCACCATAGTAGAACACAGATGAAGCTTCTAAGTTAATGTAATAGCCAGTAAGAAGTAGTACAATTCAAGTTTTAGGTATCGATTATTGACTTTTTAGCTGGCTTTGGTGCCTTGGACATGAGCTAGGACCTTAAGATTCTGCATAAAAGGAGGACTAGCAGCCGAGTTGCATGGGAGAATGTGAAAAGTGTTCATATGTTATAAAAACCTGAGACATCCGTCAGTTTTCGTCATTTGTTATCGAATTGACTTAAAGCCAGATGGTCACATTGACCGCTCTTCTCTCTGAAACGGTTGTACTTATCGTCTGCAAAGCTATGTCGCATGCTGCGGTATGTGGAGACAATAAAATCACCATAGTGGAACACAGATGAAGCTTCTAAGTTGATGTAATAGCCAGTAAGAAGTAGTACAATTCAAGTTGATGTAATAGCCAGTAAGAAGTAGTACAATTCAAGTTTTAGGTATCGATTATTGACTTTTTAGCTGGCTTTGGTGCCTTGGACATGAGCTAGGACCTTGAGATTCGGCATGAAAGGAGGACTAGCAGCCAAGTTGCACGGGACTATGTGAAAAGTGTTCATATGTAGTAAAAACCTGAGAAATCCGTCCGTTTTCGTCATTTGTTATCGAATCGACTTAAAGCCAGATCGTTACATTGGCCGCTCTTCTCTCTGAAACGGTTGTACTTATCGTCTGCAAAGCTATGTCGCGTGCTGCGGTGTGCGGAGGTACTAAAAGCACCATAATAGAACACAGACGAAGCTTCTAAGATGATGTAATAGCCAGTAAGAAGTAGTAGAATTCAAGTTTTAGGTATTGATTATTGACTTTTTAGCTGGCTTTGGTGCCTTGCACATGAGCTAGGAACTTAAGATTCTTCATGAAAGGAGGAGTAGCAGCCGAGTTGCACGGGAGAATGTGAAAAGTGTTCATATGTAGTATAAACCTGAGAAATCCGTCCGTTTTCGTCATTTGTTATCGAATCGACTTAAAGCCAGATCGTCACATTGGCCGCTCTTCTCTCTGAAACGGTTGTACTTATCGTCTGCAAAGCTATGTCGCGTGCTGCGGTATGCGGAGACACTAAAAGCACCATAGTAGAACACAGATGAAGCTTCTAAGTTGATGTAATAGCCAGTAAGAAGTAATCCAATTCAAGTTTTAGGTATCGATTATTGACTTTTTAGCTGGCTTTGGTGCCTTGAACATGAGCTAGGACCTTAAGATTCTGTATGAAAGGAGGACTAGCAGCCCGGTTGCACGGGAGAATGTGAAAACTGTTCATATGTAGTAAAAACCAACCTGAGAAATCCGTCCGTTTTCGTCATTTTTTATCGAATCGATTTAAATCCAGATCGTCACATTGGCCGCTCTTCTCTCTGAAACGGTTGTACTTATCGTCTGCAAAGCTATGTCGCGTACTGTTGTATTCGGAGACACTAAACGCACCATAGTAGAACACAGATGAAGCTTCTAAGATGATATAATAGCCAGTAAGAAATAGTAGAATTCAAGTTTTAGTTATACTTATTGACTTTTTAGCTGGCTTTAGTGCCTTGGACATGAGCTAGGACCTTAAGAATCTGCATGAAAGGAGGACTAGCAGCCGAGTTGCACGGGAGAATGTGAAAAGTGTTCATATGTAGTAAAAACCTGAGATATCCGTCCGTTTTCGTAATTTGTTATCTAATCGACTTAAAGCCAGATCGTCACATTTGCCGTTCTTTTCTCTTAAACCGTTGTACTTTTCGTCTGCAAAGCTATGTCGCGTGCTGCGGTATGCGGAGACACTAAAAGCACCATAGTAGAACACAGATGAAGCTTCTAAGTTGATGTAATAGCCAGTAAGAAGTAGTCCAATTCAAGTTTTAGGTATCGATTATTGACTTTTTAGCTGGCTTTGGTGCCTTGGACATGAGCTAGGACCTTAAGATTCTGCATAAAAGGAGGACTAGCAGCCGAGTTGCATGGGAGAATGTGAAACGTGTTCATATGTAATAAAAACCTGAGACATCCGTCAGTTTTCGTCATTTGTTATCGAATTGACTTGAAGCCAGATGGTCACATTGACCGCTCTTCTCTCTGAAACGGTTGTACTTATCGTCTGCAAAGCTATGTCGCATGCTGCGGTATGTGGAGACAATAAAATCACCATAGTAGAACACAGATGAAGCTTCTAAGTTGATGTAATAGCCAGTAAGAAGTAGTACAATTCAAGTTTTAGGTATCGATTATTGACTTTTTAGCTGGCTTTGGTGCCTTGGACATGAGCTAGGACCTTAAGATTCTGCATAAAAGGAGGACTAGCAGCCGAGTTGCATGGGAGAATGTGAAAAGTGTTCATATGTTATAAAAACCTGAGACATCCGTCAGTTTTCGTCATTTGTTATCGAATTGACTTAAAGCCAGATGGTCACATTGACCGCTCTTCTCTCTGAAACGGTTGTACTTATCGTCTGCAAAGCTATGTCGCATGCTGCGGTATGTGGAGACAATAAAATCACCATAGTGGAACACAGATGAAGCTTCTAAGTTGATGTAATAGCCAGTAAGAAGTAGTACAATTCAAGTTTTAGGTATCGATTATTGACTTTTTAGCTGGCTTTGGTGCCTTGGACATGAGCTAGGATCTTGAGATTCTGCATGAAAGGAGGACTAGCAGCCGAGTTGCACGGGACTATGTGAAAAGTGTTCATATGTAGTAAAAACCTGAGAAACCCGTCCGTTTTCGTCATTTGTTATCGAATCGACTTAAAGCCAGATCGTCACATTGGCCGCTCTTCTCTCTGAAACGGTTGTACTTTTCGTCTGCAAAGCTATGTCGCGTGCTGCGGTATGCGGAGACATTAAAAGCACCATAGTAGAACACAGATGAAGCTTCTAAGTTGATGTAATAGCCAGTAAGAAGTAGTCCAATTCAAGTTTTAGGTATCGATAATTGACTTTTTAGCTGGCTTTGGTGCCTTGGACATGAGCTAGGACCTTGAGATTCGGCATGAAAGGAGGACTAGCAGCCGAGTTGCACGGGAGAATGTGAAAAGTGTTCATATGTAGTAAAAACCTGAGAAATCCGTCCGTTTTCCTCATTTATTATCGAATTGACTTAAAGCCAGATGGTCACATTGATCGCTCTTCTCTCTGAAACGGTTGTACTTATCGTCTGCAAAGCTATGTCGCATGCTGCGGTATGTGGAGACAATAAAATCACCATAGTAGAACACAGATGAAGCTTCTAAGTTGATGTAATAGCCAGTAAGAAGTAGTACAATTCAAGTTTTAGGTATCGATTATTGACTTTTTAGCTGGCTTTGGTGCCTTGGACATGAGCTAGGATCTTGAGATTCTGCATGAAAGGAGGACTAGCAGCCGAGTTGCACGGGACAATGTGAAAAGTGTTCATATGTAGTAAAAACCTGAGAAATCCGTCCGTTTTCGTCATTTGTTATCGAATCGACTTAAAGCCAGATCGTCACATTGGCCGCTCTTCTCTCTGAAACGGTTGTACTTATCGTCTGCAAAGCTATGTCGCGTGCTGCGGTGTGCGGAGGTACTAAAAGCACCATAATAGAACACAGACGAAGCTTCTAAGATGATGTAATAGAAAGTAATAAGTTGTACAATTCAAGTTTTCGGTATTGATTATTAACTTTTTAGCTGGCTTTGGTGCCTTGCACATGAGCTAGGACCTTAAGATTCTTCATGAAAGGAGGAGTAGCAGCCGAGTTGCACGGGAGAATGTGAAAAGTGTTCATATGTAGTAAAAACCTGAGAAATCCTTCCGTTTTCGTCATTTGTTATAGAATCGACTTAAAGCCAGATCGTCACATTGGCCGCTCTTCTCTCTGAAACGGTTGTACTTATCGTCTGCAAAGCTATGTCGCGTGCTGCGGTATGCGGAGACACTAAAAGAACCATAGTAGAACACAGATGAAGCTTCTAAGTTGATGTAATAGCCAGTAAGAAGTAATCCAATTCAAGTTTTAGGTATCGATTATTGACTTTTTAGCTGGCTTTGGTGCCTTGGACATGAGCTAGGACCTTAAGATTCTGCATAAAAGGAGGACTAGCTGCCCAGTTGCACGGGAGAATGTGAAAAGTGTTCATATGTAGTAAAAACCTGAGACATCCATCCGTTTTCGTCATCTGTTATCGAATAGACTTAAAGCCAGATCGTCACATTGGCCGCTCTTCTCTCTGAAACCGTTGTACTTATCGTCTGCAAAGCTATGTCGCGTGCTGCGGTATGCGGAGACACTAAAAGCACCATAGTAGAACACAGATGAAGCTTCTAAGATGATATAATAGCCAGTAAGAAGTAGTACAATTCAAGTTTTAGGTATCGGTTATTGAATTTTTAGCTGGCTTTGGTGCCTTGAACATGAGCTAGGACCTTAAGATTCTGTATGAAAGGAGGACTAGCAGCCCGGTTGCACGGGAGAATGTGAAAACTGTTCATATGTAGTAAAAACCAACCTGAGAAATCCGTCCGTTTTCGTCATTTTTTATCGAATCGACTTAAATCCAGATCGTCACATTGGCCGCTCTTCTCTCTGAAACGGTTGTACTTATCGTCTGCAAAGCTATGTCGCGTGCTGCGGTATGCGGAGGCACTAAAAGCACCATAGTAGAATACATATGAAGCTTCTAAGATGATGTAATAGCCAGTAAGAAGTTGTACAATTCAAGTTTTAGGTATTGATTATTGACTTTTTAGCTGGCTTTGGTGCCTTGGACATGAGCTAGGACCTTAAGATTCTTCATGAAAGGAGGAGTAGCAGCCGAGTTGCACGGGAGAATGTGAAGTGTTCATATGTAGTAAAAACCTGAGAAATCCGTCCGTTTTCGTCATTTGTTATCGAATCGACTTAAAGCCATATCGTCACATTGGCCGCTCTTTTCTCTCTGGAACGGTTGTACTTATCGTCTGCAAAGCTAGGTCGCGTGCTGCGGTATGCGGAGACACTAAAAGCACCATAGTAGAACACAGATGAAGCTTCTAAGTTGATGTAATAGCCAGTAAGAAGTAATCCAATTCAAGTTTTAGGTATCGATTATTGACTTTTTAGCTGGCTTTGGTGCCTTGGACATGAGCTAGGACCTTTAGATTCTGCATGAAAGGAGGACTAGCAGCCGAGTTGCTCGGGAGAATGTGAAAAGTGTTCAAATGTAGTAAAAACCTGAGAAATCCGTCCGTTTTCGTCATTTGTTATCAAATCGACTTAAAGCCAGATGGACACATTGGCCGCTCTTCTCTCTTAAACGGTTGTACTTATCGTCTGGAGAGCTATGTCGCGAGCTGCGCAATGTGGAGACACTAAAATCACCATAGTAGAACACAGATGAAGCTTCTAAGTTGATGTAATAGCCAGTAAGAAATAGTACAATTTAAGTTTTAGGTATCGATTATTGACTTTTTAGCTGGCTTTGGTGCCTTGGACATGAGCTAGGACCTTGAGATTCCGCATGAAAGGAGGACTAGCAGCCGAGTTGCACGGGAGAATGTGAAAAGTGTTCATATGTAGTAAAAACCTGAGAAACCCGTCCGTTTTCGTCATTTGTTATCGAATCGACTTAAAGCCAGATCGTCACATTGGCCGCTCTTCTCTCTGAAACGGTTGTACTTTTCGTCTGCAAAGCTATGTCGCGTGCTGCGGTATGCGGAGACATTAAAAGCACCATAGTAGAACACAGATGAAGCTTCTAAGTTGATGTAATAGCCAGTAAGAAGTAGTCCAATTCAAGTTTTAGGTATCGATAATTGACTTTTTAGCTGGCTTTGGTGCCTTGGACATGAGCTAGGACCTTGAGATTCGGCATGAAAGGAGGACTAGCAGCCGAGTTGCACGGGAGAATGTGAAAAGTGTTCATATGTAGTAAAAACCTGAGAAATCCGTCCGTTTTCCTCATTTATTATCGAATTGACTTAAAGCCAGATGGTCACATTGATCGCTCTTCTCTCTGAAACGGTTGTACTTATCGTCTGCAAAGCTATGTCGCATGCTGCGGTATGTGGAGACAATAAAATCACCATAGTAGAACACAGATGAAGCTTCTAAGTTGATGTAATAGCCAGTAAGAAGTAGTACAATTCAAGTTTTAGGTATCGATTATTGACTTTTTAGCTGGCTTTGGTGCCTTGGACATGAGCTAGGATCTTGAGATTCTGCATGAAAGGAGGACTAGCAGCCGAGTTGCACGGGACTATGTGAAAAGTGTTCATATGTAGTAAAAACCTGAGAAACCCGTCCGTTTTCGTCATTTGTTATCGAATCGACTTAAAGCCAGATCGTCACATTGGCCGCTCTTCTCTCTGAAACGGTTGTACTTTTCGTCTGCAAAGCTATGTCGCGTGCTGCGGTATGCGGAGACATTAAAAGCACCATAGTAGAACACAGATGAAGCTTCTAAGTTGATGTAATAGCCAGTAAGAAGTAGTCCAATTCAAGTTTTAGGTATCGATAATTGACTTTTTAGCTGGCTTTGGTGCCTTGGACATGAGCTAGGACCTTGAGATTCGGCATGAAAGGAGGACTAGCAGCCGAGTTGCACGGGAGAATGTGAAAAGTGTTCATATGTAGTAAAAACCTGAGAAATCCGTCCGTTTTCCTCATTTATTATCGAATTGACTTAAAGCCAGATGGTCACATTGATCGCTCTTCTCTCTGAAACGGTTGTACTTATCGTCTGCAAAGCTATGTCGCATGCTGCGGTATGTGGAGACAATAAAATCACCATAGTAGAACACAGATGAAGCTTCTAAGTTGATGTAATAGCCAGTAAGAAGTAGTACAATTCAAGTTTTAGGTATCGATTATTGACTTTTTAGCTGGCTTTGGTGCCTTGGACATGAGCTAGGATCTTGAGATTCTGCATGAAAGGAGGACTAGCAGCCGAGTTGCACGGGACAATGTGAAAAGTGTTCATATGTAGTAAAAACCTGAGAAATCCGTCCGTTTTCGTCATTTGTTATCGAATCGACTTAAAGCCAGATCGTCACATTGGCCGCTCTTCTCTCTGAAACGGTTGTACTTATCGTCTGCAAAGCTATGTCGCGTGCTGCGGTGTGCGGAGGTACTAAAAGCACCATAATAGAACACAGACGAAGCTTCTAAGATGATGTAATAGAAAGTAATAAGTTGTACAATTCAAGTTTTCGGTATTGATTATTAACTTTTTAGCTGGCTTTGGTGCCTTGCACATGAGCTAGGACCTTAAGATTCTTCATGAAAGGAGGAGTAGCAGCCGAGTTGCACGGGAGAATGTGAAAAGTGTTCATATGTAGTAAAAACCTGAGAAATCCTTCCGTTTTCGTCATTTGTTATAGAATCGACTTAAAGCCAGATCGTCACATTGGCCGCTCTTCTCTCTGAAACGGTTGTACTTATCGTCTGCAAAGCTATGTCGCGTGCTGCGGTATGCGGAGACACTAAAAGAACCATAGTAGAACACAGATGAAGCTTCTAAGTTGATGTAATAGCCAGTAAGAAGTAATCCAATTCAAGTTTTAGGTATCGATTATTGACTTTTTAGCTGGCTTTGGTGCCTTGGACATGAGCTAGGACCTTAAGATTCTGCATAAAAGGAGGACTAGCTGCCCAGTTGCACGGGAGAATGTGAAAAGTGTTCATATGTAGTAAAAACCTGAGACATCCATCCGTTTTCGTCATCTGTTATCGAATAGACTTAAAGCCAGATCGTCACATTGGCCGCTCTTCTCTCTGAAACCGTTGTACTTATCGTCTGCAAAGCTATGTCGCGTGCTGCGGTATGCGGAGACACTAAAAGCACCATAGTAGAACACAGATGAAGCTTCTAAGATGATATAATAGCCAGTAAGAAGTAGTACAATTCAAGTTTTAGGTATCGGTTATTGAATTTTTAGCTGGCTTTGGTGCCTTGAACATGAGCTAGGACCTTAAGATTCTGTATGAAAGGAGGACTAGCAGCCCGGTTGCACGGGAGAATGTGAAAACTGTTCATATGTAGTAAAAACCAACCTGAGAAATCCGTCCGTTTTCGTCATTTTTTATCGAATCGACTTAAATCCAGATCGTCACATTGGCCGCTCTTCTCTCTGAAACGGTTGTACTTATCGTCTGCAAAGCTATGTCGCGTGCTGCGGTATGCGGAGGCACTAAAAGCACCATAGTAGAATACATATGAAGCTTCTAAGATGATGTAATAGCCAGTAAGAAGTTGTACAATTCAAGTTTTAGGTATTGATTATTGACTTTTTAGCTGGCTTTGGTGCCTTGGACATGAGCTAGGACCTTAAGATTCTTCATGAAAGGAGGAGTAGCAGCCGAGTTGCACGGGAGAATGTGAAGTGTTCATATGTAGTAAAAACCTGAGAAATCCGTCCGTTTTCGTCATTTGTTATCGAATCGACTTAAAGCCATATCGTCACATTGGCCGCTCTTTTCTCTCTGGAACGGTTGTACTTATCGTCTGCAAAGCTAGGTCGCGTGCTGCGGTATGCGGAGACACTAAAAGCACCATAGTAGAACACAGATGAAGCTTCTAAGTTGATGTAATAGCCAGTAAGAAGTAATCCAATTCAAGTTTTAGGTATCGATTATTGACTTTTTAGCTGGCTTTGGTGCCTTGGACATGAGCTAGGACCTTTAGATTCTGCATGAAAGGAGGACTAGCAGCCGAGTTGCTCGGGAGAATGTGAAAAGTGTTCAAATGTAGTAAAAACCTGAGAAATCCGTCCGTTTTCGTCATTTGTTATCAAATCGACTTAAAGCCAGATGGACACATTGGCCGCTCTTCTCTCTTAAACGGTTGTACTTATCGTCTGGAGAGCTATGTCGCGAGCTGCGCAATGTGGAGACACTAAAATCACCATAGTAGAACACAGATGAAGCTTCTAAGTTGATGTAATAGCCAGTAAGAAATAGTACAATTTAAGTTTTAGGTATCGATTATTGACTTTTTAGCTGGCTTTGGTGCCTTGGACATGAGCTAGGACCTTGAGATTCCGCATGAAAGGAGGACTAGCAGCCGAGTTGCACGGGAGAATGTGAAAAGTGTTCATATGTAGTAAAAACCTGAGAAACCCGTCCGTTTTCGTCATTTGTTATCGAATCGACTTAAAGCCAGATCGTCACATTGGCCGCTCTTCTCTCTGAAACGGTTGTACTTTTCGTCTGCAAAGCTATGTCGCGTGCTGCGGTATGCGGAGACATTAAAAGCACCATAGTAGAACACAGATGAAGCTTCTAAGTTGATGTAATAGCCAGTAAGAAGTAGTCCAATTCAAGTTTTAGGTATCGATAATTGACTTTTTAGCTGGCTTTGGTGCCTTGGACATGAGCTAGGACCTTGAGATTCGGCATGAAAGGAGGACTAGCAGCCGAGTTGCACGGGAGAATGTGAAAAGTGTTCATATGTAGTAAAAACCTGAGAAATCCGTCCGTTTTCCTCATTTATTATCGAATTGACTTAAAGCCAGATGGTCACATTGATCGCTCTTCTCTCTGAAACGGTTGTACTTATCGTCTGCAAAGCTATGTCGCATGCTGCGGTATGTGGAGACAATAAAATCACCATAGTAGAACACAGATGAAGCTTCTAAGTTGATGTAATAGCCAGTAAGAAGTAGTACAATTCAAGTTTTAGGTATCGATTATTGACTTTTTAGCTGGCTTTGGTGCCTTGGACATGAGCTAGGATCTTGAGATTCTGCATGAAAGGAGGACTAGCAGCCGAGTTGCACGGGACAATGTGAAAAGTGTTCATATGTAGTAAAAACCTGAGAAATCCGTCCGTTTTCGTCATTTGTTATCGAATCGACTTAAAGCCAGATCGTCACATTGGCCGCTCTTCTCTCTGAAACGGTTGTACTTATCGTCTGCAAAGCTATGTCGCGTGCTGCGGTGTGCGGAGGTACTAAAAGCACCATAATAGAACACAGACGAAGCTTCTAAGATGATGTAATAGAAAGTAATAAGTTGTACAATTCAAGTTTTCGGTATTGATTATTAACTTTTTAGCTGGCTTTGGTGCCTTGCACATGAGCTAGGACCTTAAGATTCTTCATGAAAGGAGGAGTAGCAGCCGAGTTGCACGGGAGAATGTGAAAAGTGTTCATATGTAGTAAAAACCTGAGAAATCCTTCCGTTTTCGTCATTTGTTATAGAATCGACTTAAAGCCAGATCGTCACATTGGCCGCTCTTCTCTCTGAAACGGTTGTACTTATCGTCTGCAAAGCTATGTCGCGTGCTGCGGTATGCGGAGACACTAAAAGAACCATAGTAGAACACAGATGAAGCTTCTAAGTTGATGTAATAGCCAGTAAGAAGTAATCCAATTCAAGTTTTAGGTATCGATTATTGACTTTTTAGCTGGCTTTGGTGCCTTGGACATGAGCTAGGACCTTAAGATTCTGCATAAAAGGAGGACTAGCTGCCCAGTTGCACGGGAGAATGTGAAAAGTGTTCATATGTAGTAAAAACCTGAGACATCCATCCGTTTTCGTCATCTGTTATCGAATAGACTTAAAGCCAGATCGTCACATTGGCCGCTCTTCTCTCTGAAACCGTTGTACTTATCGTCTGCAAAGCTATGTCGCGTGCTGCGGTATGCGGAGACACTAAAAGCACCATAGTAGAACACAGATGAAGCTTCTAAGATGATATAATAGCCAGTAAGAAGTAGTACAATTCAAGTTTTAGGTATCGGTTATTGAATTTTTAGCTGGCTTTGGTGCCTTGAACATGAGCTAGGACCTTAAGATTCTGTATGAAAGGAGGACTAGCAGCCCGGTTGCACGGGAGAATGTGAAAACTGTTCATATGTAGTAAAAACCAACCTGAGAAATCCGTCCGTTTTCGTCATTTTTTATCGAATCGACTTAAATCCAGATCGTCACATTGGCCGCTCTTCTCTCTGAAACGGTTGTACTTATCGTCTGCAAAGCTATGTCGCGTGCTGCGGTATGCGGAGGCACTAAAAGCACCATAGTAGAATACATATGAAGCTTCTAAGATGATGTAATAGCCAGTAAGAAGTTGTACAATTCAAGTTTTAGGTATTGATTATTGACTTTTTAGCTGGCTTTGGTGCCTTGGACATGAGCTAGGACCTTAAGATTCTTCATGAAAGGAGGAGTAGCAGCCGAGTTGCACGGGAGAATGTGAAGTGTTCATATGTAGTAAAAACCTGAGAAATCCGTCCGTTTTCGTCATTTGTTATCGAATCGACTTAAAGCCATATCGTCACATTGGCCGCTCTTTTCTCTCTGGAACGGTTGTACTTATCGTCTGCAAAGCTAGGTCGCGTGCTGCGGTATGCGGAGACACTAAAAGCACCATAGTAGAACACAGATGAAGCTTCTAAGTTGATGTAATAGCCAGTAAGAAGTAATCCAATTCAAGTTTTAGGTATCGATTATTGACTTTTTAGCTGGCTTTGGTGCCTTGGACATGAGCTAGGACCTTTAGATTCTGCATGAAAGGAGGACTAGCAGCCGAGTTGCTCGGGAGAATGTGAAAAGTGTTCAAATGTAGTAAAAACCTGAGAAATCCGTCCGTTTTCGTCATTTGTTATCAAATCGACTTAAAGCCAGATGGACACATTGGCCGCTCTTCTCTCTTAAACGGTTGTACTTATCGTCTGGAGAGCTATGTCGCGAGCTGCGCAATGTGGAGACACTAAAATCACCATAGTAGAACACAGATGAAGCTTCTAAGTTGATGTAATAGCCAGTAAGAAATAGTACAATTTAAGTTTTAGGTATCGATTATTGACTTTTTAGCTGGCTTTGGTGCCTTGGACATGAGCTAGGACCTTGAGATTCCGCATGAAAGGAGGACTAGCAGCCGAGTTGCACGGGAGAATGTGAAAAGTGTTCATATGTAGTAAAAACCTGAGAAATCCGTCCGTTTTCGTCATTTGTTATCGAATCGACTTAAAGCCCGATCGTCACATTGGCCGCTCTTCTCTCTAAAACGGTTGTACGTATCGTCTGCAAAGCTATGTCGCGTACTGTTGTATTCGGAGACACTAAACGCACCATAGTAGAACACAGATGAAGCTTCTAAGATGATATAATAGCCAGTAAGAAATAGTAGAATTCAAGTTTTAGGTATACCTATTGACTTTTTAGCTGGCTTTAGTGCCTTGGACATGAGCTATGACCTTAAGATTCTGCATGAAAGGAGGACTAGCACCCGAGTTGCACGGGAGAATGTGAAAAGTGTTCATATGTAGTAAAAACATGAGAAATCCGTCCGTTTTCGTCATTTGTTATCTAATCGACTTAAAGCCAGATCGTCACATTTGCCGTTCTTTTTTCTGAAACCGTTGTACTTTTCGTCTGCAAAGCTATGTCGCGTGCTGCGGTATGCGGAGACACTAAAAGCACCATAGTAGAACACAGATGAAGCTTCTAAGTTGATGTAATAGCCAGTAAGAAGTAGTCCAATTCAAGTTTTAGGTATCGATAATTGACTTTTTAGCTGGCTTTGGTGCCTTGGACATGAGCTAGGTCCTTGAGATTCGGCATGAAAGGAGGACTAGCAGCCGAGTTGCACGGGAGAATGTGAAAAGTGTTCATATGTAGTAAAAACCTGAGAAATCCGTCCGTTTTCGTCATTTGTTATCGAATCGACTTAAAGCCCGATCGTCACATTGGCCGCTCTTATCTCTGAAACGGTTGTACTTATCGTCTGCAAAGCTATGTCGCGTACTGTTGTATTCGGAGACACTAAACGCACCATAGTAGAACACAGATGAAGCTTCTAAGATGATATAATAGCCAGTAAGAAATAGTAGAATTCAAGTTTTAGGCATACTTATTGACTTTTTAGCTGGCTTTAGTGCCTTGGACATGAGCTATGACCTTAAGATTCTGCATGAAAGGAGGACTAGCACCCGAGTTGCACGGGAGAATGTGAAAAGTGTTCATATGTAGTAAAAACCTGAGAAATCCGTCCGTTTTCGTCATTTGTTATCTAATCGACTTAAAGCCAGATCGTCACATTTGCCGTTCTTTTCTCTTAAACCGTTGTACTTTTCGTCTGCAAAGCTATGTCGCGTGCTGCGGTATGCGGAGACACTAAAAGCACCATAGTAGAACACAGATGAAGCTTCTAAGTTGATGTAATAGCCAGTAAGAAGTAGTCCAATTCAAGTTTTAGGTATCGATTATTGACTTTTTAGCTGGCTTTGGTGCCTTGGACATGAGCTAGGACCTTAAGATTCTGCATAAAAGGAGGACTAGCAGCCGAGTTGCACGGGAGAATGTGAAAAGTGTTCATATGTAATAAAAACCTGAGACATCCGTCAGTTTTCGTCATTTGTTATCGAATTGACTTAAAGCCAGATGGGCACATTGACCGCTCTTCTCTCTGAAACGGTTGTACTTATCGTCTGCAAAGCTATGTCGCATGCTGCGGTATGTGGAGACAATAAAATCACCATAGTAGAACACAGATGAAGCTTCTAAGTTGATGTAATAGCCAGTAAGAAGTAGTCCAATTCAAGTTTTAGGTATCGATTATTGACTTTTTAGCCGGCTTTGGTGCCTTGGACATGAGCTAGGACCTTAAGATTCTGCATAAAAGGAGGACTAGCAGCCGAGTTGCACGGGAGAATGTGAAAAGTGTTCATATGTAATAAAAACCTGAGACATCCGTCAGTTTTCGTCATTTGTTATCGAATTGACTTAAAGCCAGATGGTCACATTGATCGCTCTTCTCTCTGAAACGGTTGTACTTATCGTCTGCAAAGCTATGTCGCATGCTGCGGTATGTGGAGACAATAAAATCACCATAGTAGAACACAGATGAAGCTTCTAAGTTGATGTAATAGCCAGTAAGAAGTAGTACAATTCAAGTTTTAGGTATCGATTATTGACTTTTTAGCTGGCTTTGGTGCCTTGGACATGAGCTAGGATCTTGAGATTCTGCATGAAAGGAGGACTAGCAGCCGAGTTGCACGGGACAATGTGAAAAGTGTTCATATGTAGTAAAAACCTGAGAAATCCGTCCGTTTTCGTCATTTGTTATCGAATCGACTTAAAGCCAGATCGTCACATTGGCCGCTCTTCTCTCTGAAACGGTTGTACTTATCGTCTGCAAAGCTATGTCGCGTGCTGCGGTGTGCGGAGGTACTAAAAGCACCATAATAGAACACAGACGAAGCTTCTAAGATGATGTAATAGAAAGTAATAAGTTGTACAATTCAAGTTTTAGGTATTGATTATTGACTTTTTAGCTGGCTTTGGTGCCTTGGACATGAGCTAGGACCTTAAGATTCTTCATGAAAGGAGGAGTAGCAGCCGAGTTGCACGGGAGAATGTGAAAAGTGTTCATATGTAGTAAAAACCTGAGAAATCCGTCCGTTTTCGTCATTTGTTATCGAATCGACTTAAAGCCAGATCGTCACATTGGCCGCTCTTCTCTCTGAAACGGTTGTACTTATCGTCTGCAAAGCTATGTCGCGTGCTGCGGTATGCGGAGACACTAAAAGCACCATAGTAGAACACAGATGAAGCTTCTAAGTTGATGTAATAGCCAGTAAGAAGTAATCCAATTCAAGTTTTAGGTATCGATTATTGACTTTTTAGCTGGCTTTGGTGCCTTGGACATGAGCTAGGACCTTAAGATTCTGCATAAAAGGAGGACTAGCTGCCCAGGTGCACGGGAGAATGTGAAAAGTGTTCATATGTAGTAAAAACCTGAGACATCCGTCCGTTTTCGTCATTTGTTATCGAATAGACTTAAAGCCAGATCGTCACATTGGCCGCTCTTCTCTCTGAAACCGTTGTACTTATCGTCTGCAAAGCTATGTCGCGTGCTGCGGTATGCGGAGACACTAAAAGCACCATAGTAGAACACAGATGAAGCTTTTAAGTTGATGTAATAGCCGGTAAGAAGTAGTAGAATTCAAGTTTTAGGTATCGATTATTGACTTTTTAGCTGGCTTCGGTGCCTTGGACATGAGCTAGGACCTTAAGAATCTGCATGAAAGGAGGACTAGCAGCCGAGTTGCACGGGAGAATGTGAAAAGTGTTCATATGTAGTAAAAACCTGAGAAATCCGTCCGTTTTCGTCATTTGTTATGAAATCGACTTAAAGCCAGATCGTCACATTTGCCGTTCTTTTCTCTTAAACCGTTGTACATTTCGTCTGCAAAGCTATGTCGCGTGCTGCGGTATGCGGAGACACTAAAATCACCATAGTAGAACACAGATGAAGCTTCTAAGTTGATGTAATAGCCACTAAGAAATAGTACAATTCAAGTTTTAGGTATCGATTATTGACTTTTTAGCTGGCTTTGGTGCCTTGGACATGAGCTAGGACCTTGAGATTCGGCATGAAAGGAGGACTAGCAGCCGAGTTGCACGGGAGAATGTGAAAAGTGTTCATATGTAATAAAATCCTGAGAAATCCGTCCGTTTTCGTCATTTGTTATCGATCGTCACATTGGCCGCTCTTCTCTCTGAAACGGTTGTACTTATCGTCTGCAAAGCTATGTCGCGTACTGTTGTATTCGGAGACACTAAACGCACCATAGTAGAACACAGATGAAGCTTCTAAGATGATATAATAGCCAGTAAGAAATAGTAGAATTCAAGTTTTAGGTATACTTATTGACTTTTTAGCTGGCTTTAGTGCCTTGGACATGAGCTATGACCTTAAGATTCTGCATGAAAGGAGGACTAGCACCCGAGTTGCACGGGAGAATGTGAAAAGTGTTCATATGCAGTAAAAACCTGAGAAATCCGTCCGTTTTCGTCATTTGTTATCTAATCGACTTAAAGCCAGATCGTCACATTTACGTTCTTTTCTCTTAAACCGTTGTACATTTCGTCTGCAAAGCTATGTCGCGTGCTGCGGTATGCGGAGACACTAAAAGCACCATAGTAGAACACAGATGAAGCTTCTAAGTTGATGTAATAGCCAGTAAGAAGTAGTCCAATTCAAGTTTTAGGTATCGATTATTGACTTTGTAGCTGGCTTTGGTGCCTTGGACATGGGCTAGGACCTTAAGATTCTTCATGAAAGGAGGAGTAGCAGCCGAGTTGCACGGGAGAATGTGAAAAGTGTTCATATGTAGTAAAAACCTGAGAAATCCGTCCGTTTTCGTCATTTGTTATCGAATCGACTTAAAGCCAGATCGTCACATTGGCCGCTCTTCTCTCTGAAACGGTTGTACTTATCGTCTGCAAAGCTATGTCGCGTGCTGCGGTATGCGGAGACACTAAAAGCACCATAGTAGAACACAGATGAAGCTTCTAAGTTGATGTAATAGCCAGTAAGAAGTAGTACAATTCAAGTTTTAGGTATCGATTATTGACTTTTTAGCTGGCTTTGGTGCCTTGGACATGAGCTAGGACCTTAAGATTCTGCATAAAAGGAGGACTAGTTGCCCAGGTGCACGGGAGAATGTGAAAAGTGTTCATATGTAGTAAAAACCTGAGACATCCGTCCGTTTTCGTCATTTGTTATCGAATAGACTTAAAGCCAGATCGTCACATTGGCCGCTCTTCTCTCTTAAACGGTTGTACTTATCGTCTGGAGAGCTATGTCGCGTGCTGCGCTATGTGGAGACACTAAAATCACCATAGTAGAACACAGATGAAGCTTCTAAGTTGATGTAATAGCCACTAAGAAATAGTACAATTCAAGTTTTAGGTATCGATTATTGACTTTTTAGCTGGCTTTGGTGCCTTGGACATGAGCTAGGACCTTGAGATTCGGCATGAAAGGAGGACTAGCAGCCGCGTTGCACGGGAGAATGTGAAAAGTGTTCATATGTAATAAAATCCTGAGAAATCCGTCCGTTTTCGTCATTTGTTATCGAATCGACTTAAAGCCCGATCGTCACATTGGCCGCTCTTCTCTCTGAAACGGTTGTACTTATCGTCTGCAAAGCTATGTCGCGTACTGTTGTATTCGGAGACACTAAACGCACCATAGTAGAACACAGATGAAGCTTCTAAGATGATATAATAGCCAGTAAGAAATAGTAGAATTCAAGTTTTAGGCATACTTATTGACTTTTTAGCTGGCTTTAGTGCCTTGGACATGAGCTATGACCTTAAGATTCTGCATGAAAGGAGGACTAGCACCCGAGTTGCACGGGAGAATGTGAAAAGTGTTCATATGTAGTAAAAACCTGAGAAATCCGTCCGTTTTCGTCATTTGTTATCTAATCGACTTAAAGCCAGATCGTCACATTTGCCGTTCTTTTCTCTTAAACCGTTGTACTTTTCGTCTGCAAAGCTATGTCGCGTGCTGCGGTATGCGGAGACACTAAAAGCACCATAGTAGAACACAGATGAAGCTTCTAAGTTGATGTAATAGCCAGTAAGAAGTAGTCCAATTCAAGTTTTAGGTATCGATTATTGACTTTTTAGCTGGCTTTGGTGCCTTGGACATGAGCTAGGACCTTAAGATTCTGCATAAAAGGAGGACTAGCAGCCGAGTTGCACGGGAGAATGTGAAAAGTGTTCATATGTAATAAAAACCTGAGACATCCGTCAGTTTTCGTCATTTGTTATCGAATTGACTTAAAGCCAGATGGGCACATTGACCGCTCTTCTCTCTGAAACGGTTGTACTTATCGTCTGCAAAGCTATGTCGCATGCTGCGGTATGTGGAGACAATAAAATCACCATAGTAGAACACAGATGAAGCTTCTAAGTTGATGTAATAGCCAGTAAGAAGTAGTCCAATTCAAGTTTTAGGTATCGATTATTGACTTTTTAGCCGGCTTTGGTGCCTTGGACATGAGCTAGGACCTTACGATTCTGCATAAAAGGAGGACTAGCAGCCGAGTTGCACGGGAGAATGTGAAAAGTGTTCATATGTAATAAAAACCTGAGACATCCGTCAGTTTTCGTCATTTGTTATCGAATTGACTTAAAGCCAGATGGTCACATTGATCGCTCTTCTCTCTGAAACGGTTGTACTTATCGTCTGCAAAGCTATGTCGCATGCTGCGGTATGTGGAGACAATAAAATCACCATAGTAGAACACAGATGAAGCTTCTAAGTTGATGTAATAGCCAGTAAGAAGTAGTACAATTCAAGTTTTAGGTATCGATTATTGACTTTTTAGCTGGCTTTGGTGCCTTGGACATGAGCTAGGATCTTGAGATTCTGCATGAAAGGAGGACTAGCAGCCGAGTTGCAAGGGACAATGTGAAAAGTGTTCATATGTAGTAAAAACCTGAGAAATCCGTCCGTTTTCGTCATTTGTTATCGAATCGACTTAAAGCCAGATCGTCACATTGGCCGCTCTTCTCTCTGAAACGGTTGTACTTATCGTCTGCAAAGCTATGTCGCGTGCTGCGGTGTGCGGAGGTACTAAAAGCACCATAATAGAACACAGACGAAGCTTCTAAGATGATGTAATAGAAAGTAATAAGTTGTACAATTCAAGTTTTAGGTATTGATTATTGACTTTTTAGCTGGCTTTGGTGCCTTGGACATGAGCTAGGACCTTAAGATTCTTCATGAAAGGAGGAGTAGCAGCCGAGTTGCACGGGAGAATGTGAAAAGTGTTCATATGTAGTAAAAACCTGAGAAATCCGTCCGTTTTCGTCATTTGTTATCGAATCGACTTAAAGCCAGATCGTCACATTGGCCGCTCTTCTCTCTGAAACGGTTGTACTTATCGTCTGCAAAGCTATGTCGCGTGCTGCGGTATGCGGAGACACTAAAAGCACCATAGTAGAACACAGATGAAGCTTCTAAGTTGATGTAATAGCCAGTAAGAAGTAATCCAATTCAAGTTTTAGGTATCGATTATTGACTTTTTAGCTGGCTTTGGTGCCTTGGACATGAGCTAGGACCTTAAGATTCTGCATAAAAGGAGGACTAGCTGCCCAGGTGCACGGGAGAATGTGAAAAGTGTTCATATGTAGTAAAAACCTGAGACATCCGTCCGTTTTCGTCATTTGTTATCGAATAGACTTAAAGCCAGATCGTCACATTGGCCGCTCTTCTCTCTGAAACCGTTGTACTTATCGTCTGCAAAGCTATGTCGCGTGCTGCGGTATGCGGAGACACTAAAAGCACCATAGTAGAACACAGATGAAGCTTTTAAGTTGATGTAATAGCCGGTAAGAAGTAGTAGAATTCAAGTTTTAGGTATCGATTATTGACTTTTTAGCTGGCTTCGGTGCCTTGGACATGAGCTAGGACCTTAAGAATCTGCATGAAAGGAGGACTAGCAGCCGAGTTGCACGGGAGAATGTGAAAAGTGTTCATATGTAGTAAAAACCTGAGAAATCCGTCCGTTTTCGTCATTTGTTATGAAATCGACTTAAAGCCAGATCGTCACATTTGCCGTTCTTTTCTCTTAAACCGTTGTACATTTCGTCTGCAAAGCTATGTCGCGTGCTGCGGTATGCGGAGACACTAAAATCACCATAGTAGAACACAGATGAAGCTTCTAAGTTGATATAATAGCCACTAAGAAATAGTACAATTCAAGTTTTAGGTATCGATTATTGACTTTTTAGCTGGCTTTGGTGCCTTGGACATGAGCTAGGACCTTGAGATTCGGCATGAAAGGAGGACTAGCAGCCGAGTTGCACGGGAGAATGTGAAAAGTGTTCATATGTAATAAAATCCTGAGAAATCCGTCCGTTTTCGTCATTTGTTATCGATCGTCACATTGGCCGCTCTTCTCTCTGAAACGGTTGTACTTATCGTCTGCAAAGCTATGTCGCGTACTGTTGTATTCGGAGACACTAAACGCACCATAGTAGAACACAGATGAAGCTTCTAAGATGATATAATAGCCAGTAAGAAATAGTAGAATTCAAGTTTTAGGTATACTTATTGACCTTTTAGCTGGCTTTAGTGCCTTGGACATGAGCTATGACCTTAAGATTCTGCATGAAAGGAGGACTAGCACCCGAGTTGCACGGGAGAATGTGAAAAGTGTTCATATGCAGTAAAAACCTGAGAAATCCGTCCGTTTTCGTCATTTGTTATCTAATCGACTTAAAGCCAGATCGTCACATTTACGTTCTTTTCTCTTAAACCGTTGTACATTTCGTCTGCAAAGCTATGTCGCGTGCTGCGGTATGCGGAGACACTAAAAGCACCATAGTAGAACACAGATGAAGCTTCTAAGTTGATGTAATAGCCAGTAAGAAGTAGTCCAATTCAAGTTTTAGGTATCGATTATTGACTTTTTAGCTGGCTTTGGTGCCTTGGACATGGGCTAGGACCTTAAGATTCTTCATGAAAGGAGGAGTAGCAGCCGAGTTGCACGGGAGAATGTGAAAAGTGTTCATATGTAGTAAAAACCTGAGAAATCCGTCCGTTTTCGTCATTTGTTATCGAATCGACTTAAAGCCAGATCGTCACATTGGCCGCTCTTCTCTCTGAAACGGTTGTACTTATCGTCTGCAAAGCTATGTCGCGTGCTGCGGTATGCGGAGACACTAAAAGCACCATAGTAGAACACAGATGAAGCTTCTAAGTTGATGTAATAGCCAGTAAGAAGTAATCCAATTCAAGTTTTAGGTATCGATTATTGACTTTTTAGCTGGCTTTGGTGCCTTGGACATGAGCTAGGACCTTAAGATTCTGCATAAAAGGAGGACTAGCTGCCCAGGTGCACGGGAGAATGTGAAAAGTGTTCATATGTAGTAAAAACCTGAGACATCCGTCCGTTTTCGTCATTTGTTATCGAATAGACTTAAAGCCAGATCGTCACATTGGCCGCTCTTCTCTCTTAAACGGTTGTACTTATCGTCTGGAGAGCTATGTCGCGTGCTGCGCTATGTGGAGACACTAAAATCACCATAGTAGAACACAGATGAAGCTTCTAAGTTGATGTAATAGCCACTAAGAAATAGTACAATTCAAGTTTTAGGTATCGATTATTGACTTTTTAGCTGGCTTTGGTGCCTTGGACATGAGCTAGGACCTTGAGATTCGGCATGAAAGGAGGACTAGCAGCCGCGTTGCACGGGAGAATGTGAAAAGTGTTCATATGTAATAAAATCCTGAGAAATCCGTCCGTTTTCGTCATTTGTTATCGAATCGACTTAAAGCCCGATCGTCACATTGGCCGCTCTTCTCTCTGAAACGGTTGTACTTATCGTCTGCAAAGCTATGTCGCGTACTGTTGTATTCGGAGACACTAAACGCACCATAGTAGAACACAGATGAAGCTTCTAAGATGATATAATAGCCAGTAAGAAATAGTAGAATTCAAGTTTTAGGTATACTTATTGACTTTTTAGCTGGCTTTAGTGCCTTGGACATGAGCTATGACCTTAAGATTCTGCATGAAAGGAGGACTAGCACCCGAGTTGCACGGGAGAATGTGAAAAGTGTTCATATGTAGTAAAAACCTGAGAAATCCGTCCGTTTTCGTCATTTGTTATCTAATCGACTTAAAGCCAGATCGTCACATTTGCCGTTCTTTTCTCTTAAACCGTTGTACATTTCGTCTGCAAAGCTATGTCGCGTGCTGCGGTATGCGGAGACACTAAAAGCACCATAGTAGAACACAGATGAAGCTTCTAAGTTGATGTAATAGCCAGTAAGAAGTAGTCCAATTCAAGTTTTAGGTATCGATTATTGACTTTTTAGCCGGCCTTGGTGCCTTGGACATGAGCTAGGACCTTAAGATTCTGCATAAAAGGAGGACTAGCAGCCGAGTTGCACGGGAGAATGTGAAAAGTGTTCATATGTAATAAAAACCTGAGACATCCGTCAGTTTTCGTCATTTGTTATCGAATTGACTTAAAGCCAGATGGTCACATTGACCGCTCTTCTCTCTGAAACGGTTGTACTTATCGTCTGCAAAGCTATGTCGCATGCTGCGGTATGTGGAGACAATAAAATCACCATAGTAGAACACAGATGAAGCTTCTAAGTTGATGTAATAGCCAGTAAGAAGTAGTCCAATTCAAGTTTTAGGTATCGATTATTGACTTTTTAGCTGGCTTTGGTGCCTTGGACATGAGCTAGGACCTTAAGATTCTGCATAAAAGGAGGACTAGCAGCCGAGTTGCACAGGAGAATGTGAAAAGTGTTCATATGTAATAAAAACCTGAGACATCCGTCAGTTTTCGTCATTTGTTATCGAATTGACTTAAAGCCAGATGGTCACATTGATCGCTCTTCTCTCTGAAACGGTTGTACTTATCGTCTGCAAAGCTATGTCGCATGCTGCGGTATGTGGAGACAATAAAATCACCATAGTAGAACACAGATGAAGCTTCTAAGTTGATGTAATAGCCAGTAAGAAGTAGTACAATTCAAGTTTTAGGTATCGATTATTGACTTTTTAGCTGGCTTTGGTGCCTTGGACATGAGCTAGGATCTTGAGATTCTGCATGAAAGGAGGACTAGCAGCCGAGTTGCACGGGACAATGTGAAAAGTGTTCATATGTAGTAAAAACCTGAGAAATCCGTCCGTTTTCGTCATTTGTTATCGAATCGACTTAAAGCCCGATCGTCACATTGGCCGCTCTTCTCTCTGAAACGGTTGTACTTATCGTCTGCAAAGCTATGTCGCGTGCTGCGGTGTGCGGAGGTACTAAAAGCACCATAATAGAAAAAAGACGAAGCTTCTAAGATGATGTAATAGAAAGTAATAAGTTGTACAATTCAAGTTTTAGGTATTGATTATTGACTTTTTAGCTGGCTTTGGTGCGTTGGACATGAGCTAGGACCTTAAGATACTTCATGAAAGGAGGAGTAGCAGCCGAGTTGCACGGGAGAATGTGAAAAGTGTTCATATGTAGTAAAAACCTGAGAAATCCGTCCGTTTTCGTCATTTGTTATCGAATCGACTTAAAGCCAGATCGTCACATTGGCCGCTCTTCTCTCTGAAACGGTTGTACTTATCGTCTGCAAAGCTATGTCGCGTGCTGCGGTATGCGGAGACACTAAAATCACCATAGTAGAACACAGATGAAGCTTCTAAGTTGATGTAATAGCCAGTAAGAAGTAATCCAATTCAAGTTTTAGGTATCGATTATTGACTTTTTAGCTGGCTTTGGTGCCTTGGACATGAACTAGGACCTTAAGATTCTGCATAAAAGGAGGACTAGGAGCAGAGGTGCACGGGAGAATGTGAAAAGTGTTCATATGTAGTAAAAACCTGAGACATCCGTCCGTTTTCGTCATATGTTATCGAATAGACTTAAAGCCAGATCGTCACATTGGCCGCTCTTTTCTCTGAAACCGTTGTACTTATCGTCTGCAAAGCTATGTCGCGTACTGCGGTATGCGGAGACACTAAAAGCACCATAGTAGAACACAGATGAAGCTTTTAAGTTGATGTAATAGCCAGTAAGAAGTAGTAGAATTCAAGTTTTAGGTATCGATTATTGACTTTTTAGCAGGCTTCGGTGCCTTGGACATGAGCTAGGACCTTAAGAATCTGCATGAAAGGAGGACTAGCAGCCGAGTTGCACGGGAGAATGTGAAAAGTGTTCATATGTAGTAAAATCCTGAGAAATCCGTCCGTTTTCGTCATTTGTTATGAAATCGACTTAAAGCCAGATGGACACATTGGCCGCTCTTCTCTCTGAAACGGTTGTACTTATCGTCTGCAAAGCTATGTCTCGTACTGTTGTATTCGGAGACACTAAACGCACCATAGTAGAACACAGATGAAGCTTCTAAGATGATATAATAGCCAGTAAGAAATAGTAGAATTCAAGTTTTAGGTATACTTATTGACTTTTTAGCTGGCTTTAGTGCCTTGGACATGAGCTATGACCTTAAGATTCTGCATGAAAGGAGGACTAGCACCCGAGTTGCACGGGAGAATGTGAAAAGTGTTCATATGTAGTAAAAACCTGAGAAATCCGTCCGTTTTCGTCATTTGTTATCTAATCGACTTAAAGCCAGATCGTCACATTTGCCGTTCTTTTCTCTTAAACCGTTGTACTTTTCGTCTGCAAAGCTATGTCGCGTGCTGCGGTATGCGGAGACACTAAAAGCACCATAGTAGAACACAGATGAAGCTTCTAAGTTGATGTAATAGCCAGTAAGAAGTAGTCCAATTCAAGTTTTAGGTATCGATTATTGACTTTTTAGCTGGCTTTGGTGCCTTGGACATGAGCTAGGACCTTAAGATTCTGCATAAAAGGAGGACTAGCAGCCGAGTTGCACGGGAGAATGTGAAAAGTGTTCATATGTAATAAAAACCTGAGACATCCGTCAGTTTTCGTCAT
Source organism: Schistocerca gregaria (assembly GCF_023897955.1). Classification (NCBI taxonomy): domain Eukaryota; kingdom Metazoa; phylum Arthropoda; class Insecta; order Orthoptera; family Acrididae; genus Schistocerca; species Schistocerca gregaria. The sequence continues at coordinate 583,444,054 of NC_064925.1, forward strand.
TTGTTATCGAATTGACTTAAAGCCAGATGGTCACATTGACCGCTCTTCTCTCTGAAACGGTTGTACTTATCGTCTGCAAAGCTATGTCGCATGCTGCGGTATGTGGAGACAATAAAATCACCATAGTAGAACACAGATGAAGCTTCTAAGTTGATGTAATAGCCAGTAAGAAGTAGTACAATTCAAGTTTTAGGTATCGATTATTGACTTTTTAGCTGGCTTTGATGCTTTGGACATGAGCTAGGACCTTGAGATTCTGCATGAAAGGAGGACTAGCAGCCGAGTTGCACGCGACAATGTGAAAAGTGTTCATATGTAGTAAAAACCTGAGAAATCCGTCCGTTTTCGTCATTTGTTATCGAATCGACTTAAAGCCAGATCGTCACATTGGCCGCTCTTCTCTCTGAAACGGTTGTACTTATCGTCTGCAAAGCTATGTCGCGTGCTGCGGTGTGCGGAGGCACTAAAAGCACCATAGTAGAACACAGATGAAGCTTCTAAGATGATGTAATAGCCAGTAAGAAGTAGTACAATTCAAGATTTAGGTACTGATTATTGACTTTTTAGATGGCTTTGGTGCCTTGGACATGAGCTAGGACCTTAAGATTCAGCATAAAAGGAGGACTAGCAGCCCAGTTGCACGGGAGAATATGAAAAGTGTTCATATGTAGTAAAAACCTGAGACATCCGTCCTTTTTCGTCATTTGTTATCGAATCGGCTTAAAGCCAGATCGTCACATTGGCCGCTCTTCTCTCTGAAACCGTTGTACTTATCGTCTGCAAAGCTATGTCGCGTGCTGCGGTATGCGGAGACACTAAAAGCACCATAGTAGAACACAGATGAAGTTTCTAAGTTGATGCAATAGCCAGTAAGAAATAGTACAATTCAAGTTTTAGGTATTGTTATTGACTATTTAGCTGGCTTTGGTGCCTTGGACATGAGCTATGACCTTAAGATTCTGCATGAAAGGAGGACTAGCAGCCGAGTTGCACGGGAGAATGTGAAAAGTGTTCATATGTAGTAAAAACCTGAGAAATCCGTCCGTTTTCGTCATTTGTTATCGAATCGACTTAAAGCCAGATCGTCACATTGGCCGCTCTTCTCTCTGAGACGGTGGTACTTATCGTCTGCAAAGCTATGTCGCGTGCTGCGCTATGCGGAGACACTAAAAGCACCATAGTAGAACACAGATGAAGCTTCTAAGATGGTGTAATAGCCAGTATTAAGTAGTACAATTCAAGTTTTAGGTACCGGTTATTGACTTTTTAGCTGGCTTTGGTGGCTTGGACATGAGCTATGACCTTAAGATTCTGCATGAAAGGAGGACTAGCAGCCGAGTTGCACGGGAGAATGTGAAAAGTGTTCATATGTAGTAAAAACCTGAGAAATCCGTCCGTTTTCGTCATTTGTTATCGAATCGACTTAAAGCCAGATCGTCACATTGGCCGCTCTTCTCTCTGAAACGGTTGTACTTATCGTCTGCAAAACTATGTCGCGTGCTGCGGTATGCGGAGACATCAAAATCATCATATTAGAACACATATGAAGCTTCTAAGTTGATGTAAGAGCCAGTAAGAACTAGTACAATTCAAGTTTTAGGTATCGATTATTGACTTTTTAGCTGGCTTTGGTGCCTTGGACATGAGCTAGGACCTTAAGATTCTGCATCAAAAGGAGGACTAGCTGCCTAATTGCACGGGAGAATGTGAAAAGTGTTAATATAGAGTAAAAACCTGAGAAATCCGTTCGTTTTCGTCATTTGTTATCGAATCGACTTAAAGCCAGATGGTCACATTGGCCGCTCTTCTCTCTGAAACGGTTGTACTTACCGTCTGCAGAGCTATGTCGCGTGCTGCGGTATGCAGAGACACTAAAAGCACCATAGTAGAACACAGATGATACTTCCAAGTTGATGTAATAGCCAGTAAGAAGTAGTAAAATTCAAGTTTTAGGTACTGATTATTGACTTTTCAGCTGGCTTTGGTGCCTTGGACATGAGCTAGGACATTAAGATTCTGCATGAAAGGAGGACTAGCAGCCGAGTTGCACGGGATAATGTGAAAAGTGTTCATATGTAGTAAAAACGTGAGAAATCCGTCCGTTTTTGTCATTTGTTATCGAATCGACTTAAAGCCAGATCGTCACACTGGCCACTCTTCTCTCTGAAACGGTTGTACTTATCGTCTGCAAAACTATGTCGCATGCTGCGGTATGCGGAGACACTAAAAGCACCATAGTAAGACACCGATGAAGCTTCTAAGTTGATGTAATAGCCAGTAAGATGTAGTACAATTCAAGTTTTAGCTACTGATTATTGACTTTTTAGCTGGCTTTGGAGCCTTGGACACGAGCTAGGACCTTAAGATTCTGCATGAAAGGAGGACTAGCAGCCGAGTTGCAGAGGAGAATGTGAAAAGTGTTCATATGTAGTAAAAACCTGAGAATTCCGTCCGTTTTCGTCATTTGTTATCGAATCGACTTAAAGCCAAATCGTCACATTGGCCGCTGTTCTCTCTGAAACGGTTGTACGTATCGTCTGCAAAGCTATGTCGCGAGCTGCGGTATGCGGGGACACTAAAATCACCATACTAGAACACATATGAAGCTTCTAAGTTGATGTAATAGCCAGTAAGAAGTAGTACAATTCAAGTTTTAGGTATCGATTATTGACTTTTTTGTTGGCTTTGGTGACTTGGACATGAGCTATCACCTTAAGATTCTGCATGAAAGGAGGACTAGCAGCCGAGTTGCACGGGAGAATGTGAAAAGTGTTCATATGTAGTAAAAACTTGAGAAATCCGTCCGTTTTCGTCATTTGTTATCGAATCGACTTAAAGCCCGATCGCCACATTGGCCGCTCTTCTCTCTGAAACGGTTGTACTTATCGTCTGCAATGCTATGTCGCGTGCTGCGGTATGCGGAGACACTAAAATCTCCATAGTAGAACACAGATGAAGCTTCTAAGATGATGTAATAGCCAGTATTAAGTAGTACAATTCAAGTTTTAGGTACCGGTTATTGACTTTTTAGCTGGCTTTGGTGCCTTGGACATGAGCTAGGACCTTAAGATTCTGCATGAAAGGAGGACTAGCAGCCTAATTGCACGGGAGAATGTGAAAAGTGTTCATATAGAGTAAAAACCTGAGAAATCCGTTCGTTTTCGTCATTTGTTATCGAATCGACTTAAAGCCAGATGGTCACATTGGCCGCTCTTCTCTCTGAAACGGTTGTACTTACCGTCTGCAGAGCTATGTCGCGTGCTGCGGTATGCAGAGACACTAAAAGCACCATAGTAGAACACAGATGATACTTCCAAGTTGATGTAATAGCCAGTAAGAAGTAGTAAAATTCAAGTTTTAGGTACTGATTATTGACTTTTTAGCTGGCTTTGGTGCCTTGGACATGAGCTAGGACATTAAGATTCTGCATGAAAGGAGGACTAGCAGCCGAGTTGCACGGGAGAATGTGAAAAGTGTTCATATGTAGTAAAAACCTGAGAAATCCGTCCGTTTTCGTCATTTGTTATCTAATCGACTTAAAGCCAGATCGTCACATTTGCCGTTCTTTTCTCTTAAACCGTTGTACATTTCGTCTGCAAAGCTATGTCGCGTGCTGCGGTATGCGGAGACACTAAAAGCACCATAGTAGAACACAGATGAAGCTTCTAAGTTGATGTAATAGCCAGTAAGAAGTAGTCCAATTCAAGTTTTAGGTATCGATTATTGACTTTTTAGCTGGCTTTGGTGCCTTGGACATGAGCTAGGACCTTAAGATTCTGCATAAAAGGAGGACTAGCAGCCGAGTTGCACGGGAGAATGTGAAAAGTGTTCATATGTAATAAAAACCTGAGACATCCGTCAGTTTTCGTCATTTGTTATCGAATTGACTTAAAGCCAGATGGTCACATTGACCGGTCTTCTCTCTGAAACGGTTGTACTTATCGTCTGCAAAGCTATGTCGCATGCTGCGGTATGTGGAGACAATAAAATCACCATAGTAGAACACAGATGAAGCTTCTAAGTTGATGTAATAGCCAGTAAGAAGTAGTCCAATTCAAGTTTTAGGTATCGATTATTGACTTTTTAGCTGGCTTTGGTGCCTTGGACATGAGCTAGGACCTTAAGATTCTGCATAAAAGGAGGACTAGCAGCCGAGTTGCACAGGAGAATGTGAAAAGTGTTCATATGTAATAAAAACCTGAGACATCCGTCAGTTTTCGTCATTTGTTATCGAATTGACTTAAAGCCAGATGGTCACATGATCGCTCTTCTCTCTGAAACGGTTGTACTTATCGTCTGCAAAGCTATGTCGCATGCTGCGGTATGTGGAGACAATAAAATCACCATAGTAGAACACAGATGAAGCTTCTAAGTTGATGTAATAGCCAGTAAGAAGTAGTACAATTCAAGTTTTAGGTATCGATTATTGACTTTTTAGCTGGCTTTGGTGCCTTGGACATGAGCTAGGATCTTGAGATTCTGCATGAAAGGAGGACTAGCAGCCGAGTTGCACGGGACAATGTGAAAAGTGTTCATATGTAGTAAAAACCTGAGAAATCCGTCCGTTTTCGTCATTTGTTATCGAATCGACTTAAAGCCCGATCGTCACATTGGCCGCTCTTCTCTCTGAAACGGTTGTACTTATCGTCTGCAAAGCTATGTCGCGTGCTGCGGTGTGCGGAGGTACTAAAAGCACCATAATAGAAAAAAGACGAAGCTTCTAAGATGATGTAATAGAAAGTAATAAGTTGTACAATTCAAGTTTTAGGTATTGATTATTGACTTTTTAGCTGGCTTTGGTGCCTTGGACATGAGCTAGGACCTTAAGATACTTCATGAAAGGAGGAGTAGCAGCCGAGTTGCACGGGAGAATGTGAAAAGTGTTCATATGTAGTAAAAACCTGAGAAATCCGTCCGTTTTCGTCATTTGTTATCGAATCGACTTAAAGCCAGATCGTCACATTGGCCGCTCTTCTCTCTGAAACGGTTGTACTTATCGTCTGCAAAGCTATGTCGCGTGCTGCGGTATGCGGAGACACTAAAAGCACCATAGTAGAACACAGATGAAGCTTCTAAGTTGATGTAATAGCCAGTAAGAAGTAATCCAATTCAAGTTTTAGGTATCGATTATTGACTTTTTAGCTGGCTTTGGTGCCTTGGACATGAACTAGGACCTTAAGATTCTGCATAAAAGGAGCACTAGGAGCAGAGGTGCACGGGAGAATGTGAAAAGTGTTCATATGTAGTAAAAACCTGAGACATCCGTCCGTTTTCGTCATTTGTTATCGAATAGACTTAAAGCCAGATCGTCACATTGGCCGCTCTTTTCTCTGAAACCGTTGTACTTATCGTCTGCAAAGCTATGTCGCGTACTGCGGTATGCGGAGACACTAAAAGCACCATAGTAGAACACAGATGAAGCTTTTAAGTTGATGTAATAGCCAGTAAGAAGTAGTAGAATTCAAGTTTTAGGTATCGATTATTGACTTTTTAGCAGGCTTCGGTGCCTTGGACATGAGCTAGGACCTTAAGAATCTGCATGAAAGGAGGACTAGCAGCCGAGTTGCACGGGAGAATGTGAAAAGTGTTCATATGTAGTAAAATCCTGAGAAATCCGTCCGTTTTCGTCATTTGTTATGAAATCGACTTAAAGCCAGATGGACACATTGGCCGCTCTTCTCTCTGAAACGGTTGTACTTATCGTCTGCAAAGCTATGTCTCGTACTGTTGTATTCGGAGACACTAAACGCACCATAGTAGAACACAGATGAAGCTTCTAAGATGATATAATAGCCAGTAAGAAATAGTAGAATTCAAGTTTTAGGTATACTTATTGACTTTTTAGCTGGCTTTAGTGCCTTGGACATGAGCTATGACCTTAAGATTCTGCATGAAAGGAGGACTAGCACCCGAGTTGCAAGGGAGAATGTGAAAAGTGTTCATATGTAGTAAAAACCTGAGAAATCCGTCCGTTTTCATCATTTGTTATCTAATCGACTTAAAGCCAGATCGTCACATTTGCCGTTCTTTTCTCTTAAACCGTTGTACTTTTCGTCTGCAAAGCTATGTCGCGTGCTGCGGTATGCGGAGACACTAAAAGCACCATAGTAGAACACAGATGAAGCTTCTAAGTTGATGTAATAGCCAGTAAGAAGTAGTCCAATTCAAGTTTTAGGTATCGATTATTGACTTTTTAGCTGGCTTTGGTGCCTTGGACATGAGCTAGGACCTTAAGATTCTGCATAAAAGGAGGACTAGCAGCCGAGTTGCACGGGAGAATGTGAAAAGTGTTCATATGTAATAAAAACCTGAGACATCCGTCAGTTTTCGTCATTTGTTATCGAATTGACTTAAAGCCAGATGGTCACATTGACCGCTCTTCTCTCTGAAACGGTTGTACTTATCGTCTGCAAAGCTATGTCGCATGCTGCGGTATGTGGAGACAATAAAATCACCATAGTAGAACACAGATGAAGCTTCTAAGTTGATGTAATAGCCAGTAAGAAGTAGTACAATTCAAGTTTTAGGTATCGATTATTGACTTTTTAGCTGGCTTTGATGCTTTGGACATGAGCTAGGACCTTGAGATTCTGCATGAAAGGAGGACTAGCAGCCGAGTTGCACGCGACAATGTGAAAAGTGTTCATATGTAGTAAAAACCTGAGAAATCCGTCCGTTTTCGTCATTTGTTATCGAATCGACTTAAAGCCAGATCGTCACATTGGCCGCTCTTCTCTCTGAAACGGTTGTACTTATCGTCTGCAAAGCTATGTCGCGTGCTGCGGTGTGCGGAGGCACTAAAAGCACCATAGTAGAACACAGATGAAGCTTCTAAGATGATGTAATAGCCAGTAAGAAGTAGTACAATTCAAGATTTAGGTACTGATTATTGACTTTTTAGATGGCTTTGGTGCCTTGGACATGAGCTAGGACCTTAAGATTCAGCATAAAAGGAGGACTAGCAGCCCAGTTGCACGGGAGAATATGAAAAGTGTTCATATGTAGTAAAAACCTGAGACATCCGTCCTTTATCGTCATTTGTTATCGAATCGGCTTAAAGCCAGATCGTCACATTGGCCGCTCTTCTCTCTGAAACCGTTGTACTTATCGTCTGCAAAGCTATGTCGCGTGCTGCGGTATGCGGAGACACTAAAAGCACCATAGTAGAACACAGATGAAGTTTCTAAGTTGATGCAATAGCCAGTAAGAAATAGTACAATTCAAGTTTTAGGTATCGTCATTGACTATTTAGCTGGCTTTGGTGCCTTGGACATGAGCTATGACCTTAAGATTCTGCATGAAAGGAGGACTAGCAGCCGAGTTGCACGGGAGAATGTGAAAAGTGTTCATATGTAGTAAAAACCTGAGAAATCCGTCCGTTTTCGTCATTTGTTATCGAATCGACTTAAAGCCAGATCGTCACATTGGCCGCTCTTCTCTCTGAGACGGTGGTACTTATCGTCTGCAAAGCTATGTCGCGTGCTGCGCTATGCGGAGACACTAAAAGCACCATAGTAGAACACAGATGAAGCTTCTAAGATGGTGTAATAGCCAGTATTAAGTAGTACAATTCAAGTTTTAGGTACCGGTTATTGACTTTTTAGCTGGCTTTGGTGCCTTGGACATGAGCTATGACCTTAAGATTCTGCATGAAAGGAGGACTAGCAGCCGAGTTGCACGGGAGAATGTGAAAAGTGTTCATATGTAGTAAAAACCTGAGAAATCCGTCCGTTTTCGTCATTTGTTATCGAATCGACTTAAAGCCAGATCGTCACATTGGCCGCTCTTCTCTCTGAAACGGTTGTACTTATCGTCTGCAAAACTATGTCGCGTGCTGCGGTATGCGGAGACATGAAAATCATCATATTAGAACACATATGAAGCTTCTAAGTTGATGTAAGAGCCAGTAAGAACTAGTACAATTCAAGTTTTAGGTATCGATTATTGACTTTTTAGCTGGCTTTGGTGCCTTGGACATGAGCTAGGACCTTAAGATTCTGCATCAAAAGGAGGACTAGCTGCCTAATTGCACGGGAGAATGTGAAAAGTGTTAATATAGAGTAAAAACCTGAGAAATCCGTTCGTTTTCGTCATTTGTTATCGAATCGACTTAAAGCCAAATGGTCACATTGGCCGCTCTTCTCTCTGAAACGGTTGTTCTTACCGTCTGCAGAGCTATGTCGCGTGCTGCGGTATGCAGAGACACTAAAAGCACCATAGTAGAACACAGATGATACTTCCAAGTTGATGTAATAGCCAGTAAGAAGTAGTAAAATTCAAGTTTTAGGTACTGATTATTGACTTTTTAGCTGGCTTTGGTGCCTTGGACATGAGCTAGGACATTAAGATTCTGCATGAAAGGAGGACTAGCAGCCGAGTTGCACGGGATAATGTGAAAAGTGTTCATATGTAGTAAAAACGTGAGAAATCCGTCCGTTTTTGTCATTTGTTATCGAATCGACTTAAAGCCAGATCGTCACACTGGCCACTCTTCTCTCTGAAACGGTTGTACTTATCGTCTGCAAAACTATGTCGCATGCTGCGGTATGCGGAGACACTAAAAGCACCATAGTAAGACACCGATGAAGCTTCTAAGTTGATGTAATAGCCAGTAAGATGTAGTACAATTCAAGTTTTAGCTACTGATTATTGACTTTTTAGCTGGCTTTGGAGCCTTGGACACGAGCTAGGACCTTAAGATTCTGCATGAAAGGAGGACTAGCAGCCGAGTTGCAGAGGAGAATGTGAAAAGTGTTCATATGTAGTAAAAACCTGAGAATTCCGTCCGTTTTCGTCATTTGTTATCGAATCGACTTAAAGCCAAATCGTCACATTGGCCGCTGTTCTCTCTGAAACGGTTGTACGTATCGTCTGCAAAGCTATGTCGCGAGCTGCGGTATGCGGGGACACTAAAATCACCATACTAGAACATAGATGAAGCTTCTAAGTTGATGTAATAGCCAGTAAGAAGTAGTACAATTCAAGTTTTAGGTATCGATTATTGACTTTTTTGTTGGCTTTGGTGACTTGGACATGAGCTATCACCTTAAGATTCTGCATGAAAGGAGGACTAGCAGCCGAGTTGCACGGGAGAATGTGAAAAGTGTTCATATGTAGTAAAAACCTGAGAAATCCGTCCGTTTTCGTCATTTGTTATCGAATCGACTTAAAGCCCGATCGCCACATTGGCCGCTCTTCTCTCTGAAACGGTTGTACTTATCGTCTGCAATGCTATGTCGCGTGCTGCGGTATGCGGAGACACTAAAATCTCCATAGTAGAACACAGATGAAGCTTCTAAGTTGATGTAATAGCCAGTATTAAGTAGTACAATTCAAGTTTTAGGTACCGGTTATTGACTTTTTAGCTGGCTTTGGTGCCTTGGACATGAGCTAGGACCTTAAGATTCTGCATGAAAGGAGGACTAGCAGCCTAATTGCACGGGAGAATGTGAAAAGTGTTCATATAGAGTAAAAACCTGAGAAATCCGTTCGTTTTCGTCATTTGTTATCGAATCGACTTAAAGCCAGATGGTCACATTGGCCGCTCTTCTCTCTGAAACGGTTGTACTTACCGTCTGCAGAGCTATGTCGCGTGCTGCGGTATGCAGAGACACTAAAAGCACCATAGTAGAACACAGATGATACTTCCAAGTTGATGTAATAGCCAGTAAGAAGTAGTAAAATTCAAGTTTTAGGTACTGATTATTGACTTTTTAGCTGGCTTTGGTGCCTTGGACATGAGCTAGGACATTAAGATTCTGCATGAAAGGAGGACTAGCAGCCGAGTTGCACGGGAGAATGTGAAAAGTGTTCATATGTAGTAAAAACGTGAGAAATCCGTCCGTTTTTGTCATTTGTTATCGAATCGACTTAAAGCCAGATCGTCACACTGGCCACTCTTCTCTCTGAAACGGTTGTACTTATCGTCTGCAAAACTATGTCGCATGCTGCGGTATGCGGAGACACTAAAAGCACCATAGTAAGACACCGATGAAGCTTCTAAGTTGATGTAATAGCCAGTAAGATGTAGTACAATTCAAGTTTTAGCTACTGATTATTGACTTTTTAGCTAGCTTTGGAGCCTTGGACACGAGCTAGGACCTTAGGATTCTGCATGAAAGGAGGACTAGCAGCCGAGTTGCACAGGAGAATGTGAAAAGTATTCATATGTAGTAAAAACCTGAGAATTCCGTCCGTTTTCGTCATTTGTTATCGAATCGACTTAAAGCCAAATCGTCACATTGGCCGCTGTTCTCTCTGAAACGGTTGTACGTATCGTCTGCAAAGCTATGTCGCGAGCTGCGGTATGCGGGGACACTAAAATCACCATACTAGAACACAGATAAAGCTTCTAAGTTGATGTAATAGCCAGTAAGAAGTAGTACAATTCAAGTTTTAGGTATCGATTATTGACTTTTTTGTTGGCTTTGGTGCCTTGGACATGAGCTATCACCTTAAGATTCTGCATGAAAGGAGGACTAGCAGCCGAGTTGCACGGGAGAATGTGAAAAGTGTTCATATGTAGTAAAAACCTGAGAAATCCGTCCGTGTTCGTCATTTGTTATCGAATCGACTTAAAGCCCGATCGCCACATTGGCCGCTCTTCTCTCTGAAACGGTTGTACTTATCGTCTGCAATGCTATGTCGCGTGCTGCGGTATGCGGAGACACTAAAATCTCCATAGTAGAACACAGATGAAGCTTCTAAGTTGATGTAATAGCCAGTATTAAGTAGTACAATTCAAGTTTTAGGTACCGGTTATTGACTTTTTAGCTGGCTTTGGTGCCTTGGACATGAGCTAGGACCTTAAGTTTCTGCATGAAAGGAGGACTAGCAGCCTAATTGCACGGGAGAATGTGAAAAGTGTTCATATAGAGTAAAAACCTGAGAAATCCGTTCGTTTTCGTCATTTGTTATCGAATCGACTTAAAGCCAAATCGTCACATTGGCCGCTCTTCTCTCTGAAACGGTTGTACTTATCGTCTGCAAAGCTATGTCGCGTACTGCAGTATTCGGAGACACTAAAAGCACCATAGTAGAACACAGATGAAGCTTCTAAGATGATGTAATAGGCAGTAAGAAATTGTACAATTCAAGTTTTAGGAATCGGTTATTGCCTTTTTACCCTTGTTTGGTGACTTGGACATGAGCTAGCACCTTAAGATTCTGCATGAAAGGAGGACTAGCAGCCCAGTTGCACGGGAGAATATGAAAAGTGTTCATATGTAGTAAAAACCTGAGACATCCGTCCTTTTTCGTCATTTGTTATCGAATCGGCTTAAAGCCAGATCGTCACATTGGCCGCTCTTCTCTCTGAAACCGTTGTACTTATCGTCTGCAAAGCTATGTCGCGTGCTGCGGTATGCGGAGACACTAAAAGCACCATAGTAGAACACAGATGAAGTTTCTCAGTTGATGCAATAGCCAGTAAGAAATAGTACAATTCTAGTTTTAGGTATCGTTATTGACTTTTTAGCTGGCTTTGGTGCCTTGGACATGAGCTATGACCTTAAGATTCTGCATGAAAGGAGGACTAGCAGCCGTGTTGCACGGGAGAATGTGAAAAGTGTTCATATGTAGTAAAAACCTGAGAAATCCGTCCGTTTTCGTCATTTGTTATCGAATCGACTTAAAGCCAGATCGTCACATTGGCCGCTCTTCTCTCTGAGACGGTGGTACTTATCGTCTGCAAAGCTATGTCGCGTGCTGCGCTATGCGGAGACCCTAAAAGCACCATAGTAGAACACAGATGAAGCTTCTAAGTTGATGTAATAGCCAGTATTAAGTAGTACAATTCAAGTTTTAGGTACCGGTTATTGACTTTTTAGCTGGCTTTGGTGCCTTGGACATGAGATATGACCTTAAGATTCTGCATGAAAGGAGGACTAGCAGCCGAGTTGCACGGGAGAATGTGAAAAGTGTTCATATGTAGTAAAAACCTGAGAAATCCGTCCGTTTTCGTCATTTGTTATCGAATCGACTTAAAGCCAGATCGTCACATTGGCCGCTCTTCTCTCTGAAACGGTTGTACTTATCGTCTGCGAAACTATGTCGCGTGCTGCGGTATGCGGAGACATGAAAATCATCATATTAGAACACAGATGAAGCTTCTAAGTTGATGTAAGAGCCAGTAAGAACTAGTACAATTCAAGTTTTAGGTACCGGTTATTGACTTTTTAGCTGGCTTTGGTGCCTTGGACATGAGCTATGACCTTAAGATTCTGCATGAAAGGAGGACTAGCTGCCTAATTGCACGGGAGAATGTGAAAAGTGTTAATATAGAGTAAAAACCTGAGAAATCCGTTCGTTTTCGTCATTTGTTATCGAATCGACTTAAAGCCAGATGGTCACATTGGCCGCTCTTCTCTCTGAAACGGTTGTACTTACCGTCTGCAGAGCTATGTCGCGTGCTGCGGTATGCAGAGACACTAAAAGCACCATAGTAGAACACAGATGATACTTCCAAGTTGATGTAATAGCCAGTAAGAAGTAGTAAAATTCAAGTTTTAGGTACTGATTATTGACTTTTTAGCTGGCTTTGGTGCCTTGGACATGAGCTAGGACATTAAGATTCTGCATGAAAGGAGGACTAGCAGCCGAGTTGCACGGGATAATGTGAAAAGTGTTCATATGTAGTAAAAACGTGAGAAATCCGTCCGTTTTTGTCATTTGTTATCGAATCGACTTAAAGCCAGATCGTCACACTGGCCACTCTTCTCTCTGAAACGGTTGTACTTATCGTCTGCAAAACTATGTCGCATGCTGCGGTATGCGGAGACACTAAAAGCACCATAGTAAGACACCGATGAAGCTTCTAAGTTGATGTAATAGCCAGTAAGATGTAGTACAATTCAAGTTTTAGCTACTGATTATTGACTTTTTAGCTGGCTTTGGAGCCTTGGACACGAGCTAGGACCTTAAGATTCTGCATGAAAGGAGGACTAGCAGCCGAGTTGCACAGGAGAATGTGAAAAGTGTTCATATGTAGTAAAAACCTGAGAATTCCGTCCGTTTTCGTCATTTGTTATCGAATCGACTTAAAGCCAAATCGTCACATTGGCCGCTGTTCTCTCTGAAACGGTTGTACGTATCGTCTGCAAAGCTATGTCGCGAGCTGCGGTATGCGGGGACACTAAAATCACCATACTAGAACACAGATGAAGCTTCTAAGTTGATGTAATAGCCAGTAAGAAGTAGTACAATTCAAGTTTTAGGTATCGATTATTGACTTTTTTGTTGGCTTTGGTGCCTTGGACATGAGCTATCACCTTAAGATTCTGCATGAAAGGAGGACTAGCAGCCTAATTGCACGGGAGAATGTGAAAAGTGTTCATATAGAGTAAAAACCTGAGAAATCCGTTCGTTTTCGTCATTTGTTATCGAATCGACTTAAAGCCAAATCGTCACATTGGCCGCTCTTCTGTCTGAAACGGTTGTACTTATCGTCTGCAAAGCTATGTCGCGTACTGCAGTATTCGGAGACCCTAAAAGCACCATAGTAGAACACAGATGAAGCTTCTAAGTTGATGTAATAGCCAGTAAGAACTAGTACAATTCAAGTTTTAGGTATCGATTATTGACTTTTTAGCTGGCTTTGGTGCCTTGGACATGAGCTAGGACCTTAAGATTCTGCATGAAAGGAGGACTAGCTGCCTAATTGCACGGGAGAATGTGAAAAGTGTTAATATAGAGTAAAAACCTGAGAAATCCGTTCGTTTTCGTCATTTGTTATCGAATCGACTTAAAGCCAGATGGTCACATTGGCCGCTCTTCTCTCTGAAACGGTTGTACTTACCGTCTGCAGAGCTATGTCGCGTGCTGCGGTATGCAGAGACACTAAAAGCACCATAGTAGAACACAGATGATACTTCCAAGTTGATGTAATAGCCAGTAAGAAGTAGTAAAATTCAAGTTTTAGGTACTGATTATTGACTTTTTAGCTGGCTTTGGTGCCTTGGACATGAGCTAGGACATTAAGATTCTGCATGAAAGGAGGACTAGCAGCCGAGTTGCACGGGAGAATGTGAAAAGTGTTCATATGTAGTAAAAACGTGAGAAATCCGTCCGTTTTTGTCATTTGTTATCGAATCGACTTAAAGCCAGATCGTCACACTGGCCACTCTTCTCTCTGAAACGGTTGTACTTATCGTCTGCAAAACTATGTCGCATGCTGCGGTATGCGGAGACACTAAAAGCACCATAGTAAGACACCGATGAAGCTTCTAAGTTGATGTAATAGCCAGTAAGATGTACTACAATTCAAGTTTTAGCTACTGATTATTGACTTTTTAGCTGGCTTTGGAGCCTTGGACACGAGCTAGGACCTTAAGATTCTGCATGAAAGGAGGACTAGCAGCCGAGTTGCACAGGAGAATGTGAAAAGTGTTCATATGTAGTAAAAACCTGAGAATTCCGTCCGTTTTCGTCATTTGTTATCGAATCGACTTAAAGCCAAATCGTCACATTGGCCGCTGTTCTCTCTGAAACGGTTGTACGTATCGTCTGCAAAGCTATGTCGCGAGCTGCGGTATGCGGGGACACTAAAATCACCATACTAGAACACAGATGAAGCTTCTAAGTTGATGTAATAGCCAGTAAGAAGTAGTACAATTCAAGTTTTAGGTATCGATTATTGACTTTTTTGTTGGCTTTGGTGACTTGGACATGAGCTATCACCTTAAGATTCTGCATGAAAGGAGGACTAGCAGCCGAGTTGCACGGGAGAATGTGAAAAGTGTTCATATGTAGTAAAAACCTGAGAAATCCGTCCGTTTTCGTCATTTGTTATCGAATCGACTTAAAGCCCGATCGCCACATTGGCCGCTCTTCTCTCTGAAACGGTTGTACTTATCGTCTGCAATGCTATGTCGCGTGCTGCGGTATGCGGAGACACTAAAATCTCCATAGTAGAACACAGATGAAGCTTCTAAGTTGATGTAATAGCCAGTATTAAGTAGTACAATTCAAGTTTTAGGTACCGGTTATTGACTTTTTAGCTGGCTTTGGTGCCTTGGACATGAGCTAGGACCTTAAGATTCTGCATGAAAGGAGGACTAGCAGCCTAATTGCACGGGAGAATGTGAAAAGTGTTCATATAGAGTAAAAACCTGAGAAATCCGTTCGTTTTCGTCATTTGTTATCGAATCGACTTAAAGCCAGATGGTCACATTGGCCGCTCTTCTCTCTGAAACGGTTGTACTTACCGTCTGCAGAGCTATGTCGCGTGCTGCGGTATGCAGAGACACTAAAAGCACCATAGTAGAACACAGATGATACTTCCAAGTTGATGTAATAGCCAGTAAGAAGTAGTAAAATTCAAGTTTTAGGTACTGATTATTGACTTTTTAGCTGGCTTTGGTGCCTTGGACATGAGCTAGGACATTAAGATTCTGCATGAAAGGAGGACTAGCAGCCGAGTTGCACGGGAGAATGTGAAAAGTGTTCATATGTAGTAAAAACGTGAGAAATCCGTCCGTTTTTGTCATTTGTTATCGAATCGACTTAAAGCCAGATCGTCACACTGGCCACTCTTCTCTCTGAAACGGTTGTACATATCGTCTGCAAAACTATGTCGCATGCTGCGGTATGCGGAGACACTAAAAGCACCATAGTAAGACACCGATGAAGCTTCTAAGTTGATGTAATAGCCAGTAAGATGTAGTACAATTCAAGATTTAGCTACTGATTATTGACTTTTTAGCTAGCTTTGGAGCCTTGGACACGAGCTAGGACCTTAGGATTCTGCATGAAAGGAGGACTAGCAGCCGAGTTGCACAGGAGAATGTGAAAAGTTTTCATATGTAGTAAAAACCTGAGAATTCCGTCCGTTTTCTTCATTTGTTATCGAATCGACTTAAAGCCAAATCGTCACATTGGCCGCTGTTCTCTCTGAAACGGTTGTACGTATCGTCTGCAAAGCTATGTCGCGAGCTGCGGTATGCGGGGACACTAAAATCACCATACTAGAACACAGATAAAGCTTCTAAGTTGATGTAATAGCCAGTAAGAAGTAGTACAATTCAAGTTTTAGGTATCGATTATTGACTTTTTTGTTGGCTTTGGTGCCTTGGACATGAGCTATCACCTTAAGATTCTGCATGAAAGGAGGACTAGCAGCCGAGTTGCACGGGAGAATGTGAAAAGTGTTCATATGTAGTAAAAACCTGAGAAATCCGTCCGTTTTCGTCATTTGTTATCGAATCGACTTAAAGCCCGATCGCCACATTGGCCGCTCTTCTCTCTGAAACGGTTGTACTTATCGTCTGCAATGCTATGTCGCGTGCTGCGGTATGCGGAGACACTAAAATCTCCATAGTAGAACACAGATGAAGCTTCTAAGTTGATGTAATAGCCAGTATTAAGTAGTACAATTCAAGTTTTAGGTACCGGTTATTGACTTTTTAGCTGGCTTTGGTGCCTTGGACATGAGCTAGGACCTTAAGTTTCTGCATGAAAGGAGGACTAGCAGCCTAATTGCACGGGAGAATGTGAAAAGTGTTCATATAGAGTAAAAACCTGAGAAATCCGTTCGTTTTCGTCATTTGTTATCGAATCGACTTAAAGCCAAATCGTCACATTGGCCGCTCTTCTCTCTGAAACGGTTGTACTTATCGTCTGCAAAGCTATGTCGCGTACTGCAGTATTCGGAGACACTAAAAGCACCATAGTAGAACACAGATGAAGCTTCTAAGATGATGTAATAGGCAGTAAGAAATTGTACAATTCAAGTTTTAGGAATCGGTTATTGCCTTTTTACCCTTGTTTGGTGACTTGGACATGAGCTAGCACCTTAAGATTCTGCATGAAAGGAGGACTAGCAGCCCAGTTGCACGGGAGAATATGAAAAGTGTTCATATGTAGTAAAAACCTGAGACATCCGTCCTTTTTCGTCATTTGTTATCGAATCGGCTTAAAGCCAGATCGTCACATTGGCCGCTCTTCTCTCTGAAACCGTTGTACTTATCGTCTGCAAAGCTATGTCGCGTGCTGCGGTATGCGGAGACACTAAAAGCACCATAGTAGAACACAGATGAAGTTTCTCAGTTGATGCAATAGCCAGTAAGAAATAGTACAATTCAAGTTTTAGGTATCGTTATTGACTTTTTAGCTGGCTTTGGTGCCTTGGACATGAGCTATGACCTTAAGATTCTGCATGAAAGGAGGACTAGCAGCCGAGTTGCACGGGAGAATGTGAAAAGTGTTCATATGTAGTAAAAACCTGAGAAATCCGTCCGTTTTCGTCATTTGTTATCGAATCGACTTAAAGCCAGATCGTCACATTGGCCGCTCTTCTCTCTGAGACGGTGGTACTTATCGTCTGCAAAGCTATGTCGCGTGCTGCGCTATGCGGAGACCCTAAAAGCACCATAGTAGAACACAGATGAAGCTTCTAAGTTGATGTAATAGCCAGTATTAAGTAGTACAATTCAAGTTTTAGGTACCGGTTATTGACTTTTTAGCTGGCTTTGGTGCCTTGGACATGAGATATGACCTTAAGATTCTGCATGAAAGGAGGACTAGCAGCCGAGTTGCACGGGAGAATGTGAAAAGTGTTCATATGTAGTAAAAACCTGAGAAATCCGTCCGTTTTCGTCATTTGTTATCGAATCGACTTAAAGCCAGATCGTCACATTGGCCGCTCTTCTCTCTGAAACGGTTGTACTTATCGTCTGCGAAACTATGTCGCGTGCTGCGGTATGCGGAGACATGAAAATCATCATATTAGAACACAGATGAAGCTTCTAAGTTGATGTAAGAGCCAGTAAGAACTAGTACAATTCAAGTTTTAGGTACCGGTTATTGACTTTTTAGCTGGCTTTGGTGCCTTGGACATGAGCTATGACCTTAAGATTCTGCATGAAAGGAGGACTAGCTGCCTAATTGCACGGGAGAATGTGAAAAGTGTTAATATAGAGTAAAAACCTGAGAAATCCGTTCGTTTTCGTCATTTGTTATCGAATCGACTTAAAGCCAGATGGTCACATTGGCCGCTCTTCTCTCTGAAACGGTTGTACTTACCGTCTGCAGAGCTATGTCGCGTGCTGCGGTATGCGGAGACACTAAAAGCACCATAGTAGAACACAGATGATACTTCCAAGTTGATGTAATAGCCAGTAAGAAGTAGTAAAATTCAAGTTTTAGGTACTGATTATTGACTTTTTAGCTGGCTTTGGTGCCTTGGACATGAGCTAGGACATTAAGATTCTGCATGAAAGGAGGACTAGCAGCCGAGTTGCACGGGATAATGTGAAAAGTGTTCATATGTAGTAAAAACGTGAGAAATCCGTCCGTTTTTGTCATTTGTTATCGAATCGACTTAAAGCCAGATCGTCACACTGCCCACTCTTCTCTCTGAAACGGTTGTACTTATCGTCTGCAAAACTATGTCGCATGCTGCGGTATGCGGAGACACTAAAAGCACCATAGTAAGACACCGATGAAGCTTCTAAGTTGATGTAATAGCCAGTAAGATGTAGTACAATTCAAGTTTTAGCTACTGATTATTGACTTTTTAGCTGGCTTTGGAGCCTTGGACACGAGCTAGGACCTTAAGATTCTGCATGAAAGGAGGACTAGCAGCCGAGTTGCACAGGAGAATGTGAAAAGTGTTCATATGTAGTAAAAACCTGAGAATTCCGTCCGTTTTCGTCATTTGTTATCGAATCGACTTAAAGCCAAATCGTCACATTGGCCGCTGTTCTCTCTGAAACGGTTGTACGTATCGTCTGCAAAGCTATGTCGCGAGCTGCGGTATGCGGGGACACTAAAATCACCATACTAGAACACAGATGAAGCTTCTAAGTTGATGTAATAGCCAGTAAGAAGTAGTACAATTCAAGTTTTAGGTATCGATTATTGACTTTTTTGTTGGCTTTGGTGCCTTGGACATGAGCTATCACCTTAAGATTCTGCATGAAAGGAGGACTAGCAGCCGAGTTGCACGGGAGAATGTGAAAAGTGTTCATATGTAGTAAAAACCTGAGAAATCCGTCCGTTTTCGTCATTTGTTATCG